>NC_135305.1:6478066-7747441 GCF_048772815.1 Callospermophilus lateralis
CTCTTTCTTGCCAATTGACCTGAGGTGCTTATAGAGCAAAAGTGCCTGTGACTTCTGCATCTAGATTGACAACTCTACTGCTGGGAATCAGGAGGAGGGGGACAGTAAAAGGCCCTACCATTTCTGTGTCTGAGAACAGGGGAGGTGAGCAGAGTCATCCGCAATTAGCGGATAATTAGCGCTGCTGACCCTTGGGGCTCATCAGCACTCCTGGGGCCAGCCCCCAGCAATCAGCCAGGGCAGGTGGAGAGTGTCAGGCCCGGGAATGAATAGGGCTCATCAGCGGCGCTGGAGCTGGGGAGCCAATCAGGGAAATTAATAGCAGAGAGAGGGCGAGAGTGAGGGAGGGAAACAGACAGACCTACGGACAGGAGGTATAGATAGAGGCGAGCAATGAGAAAAATAAATAAATAAATAAGAGGTGCACTGGGATAGGGAATGAAGATGGGGAAGAGCTAATCAAATAAAGAGAGGAATAGGAATAAAAACGAGGGCAGGGAAGGGAAGAAGAGTAGGAGGAAGGAAAAGAATGTAAAGGATGGTAGAAAGGTGGAGGGGGAAGGTGAAGGAATGGTAAGTACTGGCACAGTGTGGGCACTCGAGGAAATTACCCAGACACGAGAATAAGAGACCAAGGGAAATTGGCCACGGGGGAGAGAATGAGAAGAAGGGGAAGGGCCAATGCCTAGAGAATGAAGATCGGGGGAGAGCATGCGATGGGGTGGGGAAGGCGACCGAGGAGGAAAAGGGCCCCACACAAGTGGCCCTAAGCCGCGCGCGCGTCGCTGGGGCCGAGCGCGCCCCCTGCCGTCCCGCCGCCCTCAGCCCGGCTCTGTCGGCAGAGGTCCTGTCCCGCCCGCGCTCTGGGTCTTGGGGGCCACCAGGTCCTGCGCTCCTGGGTCCGGAGAAGGGGCGTCGGGGGCAGGGAGACGTGCCGAGGGTCCGACGCAGGGCGGCGGGCTGCGGCGGGGTGTGGGCGCTGGGGCTCTGCCCGCCCTCCGGCGCGCCCTCCTGGCTGCCGCCCGCGCCGCATCCACGCCCGGGCCCGCTGCCCGGTCCACGCCGGGCCGCCACCCGCTCACCCTCCGAGCCGGGCCGAGCCCGAGCCTGTGGGCTGAGTGGGGGGCAGACGGGCTGGAGGGAGGGGACCGGCCCAGCAGCTGCCGCCGCCTTCTCGTCGGCCGCAAACTTTCACAAAGCGGCGTGTCCGGCCTCATCAATCTCCATTAATAATAGTTGGTTGGGCCGCTGGGGGCGGGCGGGGTCCCGGGCCGGCCGGGCCGCTGGGAACCGGCTGTGCGGAGGGAGCTGGAGCCGGGCGCGGCGGCGGCGGGCGGAGGGAGGAAGTGAAGCGTAATTTGAGGAAGATGGATGAGTCCGGAGGGCGACACCCCCAGCCCGCCCGCCCGCCCCCTCCCTCCTTATGAGAGAGGGAGCGCGGCGCCGGAGCCACACTGCGCCGAGCCCGCGCCCCGCCGCCACCTCGGCCCGGGAGCCAGGAGCGAGCCCTGCGTGTCCGCGCGGGGCGCCCGAGCCGCGGGGCGCACGGCGGCGCCCGGAGGGGAGCGCCCCGGGGCGGCCGCAGCTCCGGGCGCGATGCAGAGAGCCGGAGGCGGCGGCGCTCCCGGGGCCAGCGGCGGGGGCGGCGGGGTCCCGGGCACTGCCTTCTCCATCGACTCCCTGATCGGGCCGCCGCCGCCGCGCTCTGGCCACTTGCTCTACACCGGCTACCCCATGTTCATGCCCTACCGGCCGCTCGTGCTGCCGCAGGCGCTGGCCCCGGCGCCGCTGCCCGCCGGCCTCCCGCCCCTCGCCCCGCTCGCCTCCTTCGCCGGCCGCCTTACCAACACCTTCTGTGCGGGGCTGGGCCAGGCCGTGCCCTCAATGGTGGCGCTGACCACCGCGCTGCCCAGCTTCGCCGAGCCGCCCGACGCCTTCTACGGGCCCCCGGAGCTCGCCGCCGCCGCCGCTGCCGCCACTGCCACGCGAAACAACCCGGAGCAGGGCGGCCGACGCCCGGAAGGCGGGCTGGAAGCCGACGAGCTGCTGCCGGCCCGGGAGAAAGTGGCAGAGCCCCCGCCGCCCCCGCCTGCGCACTTCTCAGAGACTTTCCCAAGTCTGCCGGGTAAGTGCTGGGGCCCACCAGGGCGCCGGGCGGGAGGCCAGTTCACCTGGAGGTCCCAGACCCGAACCTGCTTGGAACCCCGGGACCTGCCTGGAGCCCTACAGCTCCAGACCCCCAGATCGCACGCGGAATCTGCGGAACCGGCTCCAATACAGTCCCAAGCACAGGATCTCTAGGTCCCCAGACCCATCCTACTGCTCTGCCTATCCCCAGACTGCTGGAAGCCTCACCAAAGACTTCCAGCACTCTCTTCCAAATTAGCGTCTGTCCTCCCAGCATTCTAGCCTCCGGCCTCGCCCTGTCGCCTTCTTAGAATTCCTTCTTTTCTCTCTTCTACCAGGAGTAGAGAAGCTACCAGGGTGGGATTCCTGGGGACACCAGCAGGGCCCCAGGATGAGGGCATGTTCGGAAGCTGTCGGTTTGGTAAGAAGGACTGTTCTGGCTTCCGAGGAGAGGACTGTTTGACCTCCAGTCCTAATGGCCAGCATGAACTGTGCGGCTGCAGGTTCAGAGGGAGGATCTCAACGGTGTCTGTTGCTTAGCCTAGAGGTCAATTCTGAACCCACAGGCTTAGAATTCAGCCTTGAGAAACCAGGTAGAGGGATACCGGCAGCTGATGGGAGGTGAAGAGGCTACAGGCTGGGCTGAGTTGGGTGTGGCCTGAAGACCCATAGTTGAGGATCTGGCTGAAATGCTGCTAAGAGCCCAGGATCCTCCATGGGAGGATGCCCTGCAGAGACAGTATATGAAATGGAACCCTACTTAAATCAGTTCACTTAGAACCCTCTTGTCCTTGCTAGGGGTCCTTAACCCCTAGGAGCCACAAAAGCTTTCTCCTATCCAGGTAGATGCAGGTGTTCTGAGATCTGATGCTTACATAATTTGGTGGACCTTATTTAAGAAAAATAAGGTTAACATACAGATAGGTGTAGGACTGTGAAGCTAAACTTCCTTAGCACAGTTGAATCTGCTTTTGCTCAAACATTCACTGTATCCAGCTTAGCAGGTAGGGAGGACCCCAGAATTCCCGGGGGCTGACTCTAGTGGAGACAGGCATCCTTGGCCAAGAAAGGCAATTCTTGGGTCTCCCTGAATTTATCCAAAGGGCTAATCACTCCTCCAGCCTCGGAGGATTGCCACAGAGCCTGTCTTCGCCTCCTCTTACCTCTTGGTTCTGGGCATTTGGGCTTTGAGGATTCAACTGTTGTTTTCTTTTTTTATACCTGGCTAGACCAAGAGGATACCAGGAAGTCAGAGCAGCATCTCCCAAGAAGGACCATAGGGAGAAGACAGAACACACCTGGAGATGAGAGGAAATGTCTGCAAGATAAGAGGGTGGGGGTTCTGTAGAAGCCAGCAGGTGATCTAAAGAAGGAAGGATTAGCAGGATTCTTAGAATAGGATGGTCCTAAGGCAGAAAACACCAGAGGACAGGTCATAAAAGAGATGGCTGTGGAGACAACAGAATCTGGAGGCAGAGCAGACACACCTAGGAAAGAGATGAGCCGGAGGGAGAGCCCAGGTAGAGCCGACCTCAGAGGAATATGCCCAGCCCGAGAAGAACAAGCAGCTCGTCCAGTCTTTGGTCTCCTCTGTTCCTCTTTTGACCATTTTGTATAATGGGGGCTTTCTTGGCGTAGATTGAATATTGGCTACAAACAAGGTATTGATAGAGAGGAATAAGCAGAGGCGGGAAACGAAAGAGAAATATTGAGGAGGGAAGAATAGAGGACAGAAGGAAGAAATGAGCCGAGTCCTGGGACATCAAAAGAGATGATGAAATGAGAGGGCTATCTGTCAGCAGAGGGTCTCTGTATAGGGCTAGATGGAAAGCAAACAATTCCATCAGACCAAAAGTGTGTGCATGTGTGCAGAGGGTCCCTGTCCTGGGAGGAGTGGAGAGTGCTTAGAAAAAAAAATAGTGGACAAGGTTTGAACACTATGAGTAATTTTCCTTAAAGGGTTTTTGATACTGGAGTGATGGGAAACCGTAACTTACATAGAAATGATGAAGGAGAGATCATCATCATCCTAGGAAAATGTTGGAAATAAAAAGAGATCCATGTGTTGTTCTTGGAATGTGGGCCAGGGGCTCTGTTATTAAACATGGTGGCAGAGAGACCTTGCAGGGGAAGGGTTTTGAGAGTTCTGCCTTAGCCTAGAAAGATACACCGTGGGTCGTGGTAGGTGCCGGCTGGGCAGCAAGGAAGCCGGTTTCAGAAGAAACATCCACTCACACCCACTTCCCCAGTTGTGGGTTTCCCCTGAGATGGCTGCAAAAAGAGAATGCAGTTCCAGAAATATTAGGTGTAAAATCCGTCTAGGGAGGGAGTGACGGTCCATGGCCCACATTGAAGTGGTGGGGAAGCCAACCCTCCAGTTTGGGATTATGCTGGAGTATTTGGGATGAAATAAGATAATTCTCTTCTGGGAATAATGGGATTGAAACCTCCAGAGCAGAAGAGTCTGGGAAAAGAACACAGTCTTTAAAGTGACAGAGGAGTAACTGCTCTCCTGGTGGGGCATGGTGACATTGGGCTGCAATTATTATTAATTTATATTTGTCTAACGTTTTACTATTACCAGCCCCTTTAAGTGAACTTATAGTGACAACAGGCCAGTTTGGAGAATGAGTGAAGTTCTTTTCTTTGGGAGTTAAAGGGACTTTTTTTTTTTTTTTAAGTTGGCTGAGAGTTAAGAAAGACACCACTCTCTATAAGAATTAATGAAGGAAAAAACAGAACTTCATTATGATTTGATTGCAGAGGTGGAAGCTCTCTTAACAGGTACATAGAAACACAGGGTGGAAAGATATTGAGAATGGTTGATTGAATAGAATTCTAGGTTTGGCACATGGGAAGCAGTGGGCTAATGGGAGCAAATCTTTTAGTTGAATGATAAAGTGGAGAGAATTTTGAACTGACAGGGAAGATTAAAGTATGAGTCAGTAGGGCTGGGGTGTAGCTTGAGGGTAGAGAGCTTTGCTTAGCATGCCTGAGGCCCTGAGTTCCATCCCAGCACTGAAAAGGAAAATAACAAAATACGAAGAGCCCAAAATAGTGCTGACTAGTAGAAGCTATATATGTAATTTAAAGGTTTTTATTAGTCATGTTAAAAAGATAAACAGGAAAAATTAGTTTAAAAATGCATCTTATTTAACCCAATATGTCCAAAATAATTTCAGCATTAAACATATAAGCATTTAAGTGAGATATTTTATATCTTCTTTTCATACTAAGTCCTCGAGATCCAGTGTGTATTTCAGACTCCCAACACATCTCAGTCTGGACCAGTGGAGTTTCAGGTGTTGGGTAGCTGCATGTGGCCAGAGGTGTCCATATTCAACATAACACACCTAGAGATCTCTAAGAACAAAGTTAGGTGAAGCTGCCAGGGAAGGAGCTGTGGGCTGGGGTGGAGACTGAGTCCTCAACGCAGCAGGAACGGAGGAGAGAAGAGAGCAGTGAGATGTGGACGGAAGGAAGAACAAAGCTCTGCCCTGGGTGGGATGGGGGCGGTGCTCTGAGTCTGAAGGTGCGTGAGCTCTGGCTGAGAGTGATCCGAGCTGACTTGTGTGCAAGTCTGCAGATCAGCCTCCGGGATGAAGGAAGAGGATGCCTGCCGTGTGCTGGGGCAGTGATGAAAAAAGCTGTCTGTTTAGGGACACGAAGAAGAAAACTTTAAGCTGGGAGTGTCTAGAGCAGTCATTCATTTGCAGAGAAGAAGGCTGGATTGCCTGGCTATACAAGTTAGGAAGTGTGGGGAGGGGGGGTAGGTGCTCCATATAAACTGTCAGTCAGTCAGAGTGTGTGGATACAGGAGGGATGATGTGGGTGCTGGGCTTGTGAAGAAACGAAAGCAGTCTCATTTGGGGTGATGTGGGACAGAGGAGCCTGGCATAGGATGAGCCTGAGAGACATCAGGGTGATGAGGACGACTTAAAAAATCAACAGAGAAGACTTGGTAATTTCTGAATAGAAATTACAGTCATAGTGGTTATCACGCAGGAGACCATGAAACGCCCAAGGAAAATGGTCTTTGAGAGCTGATTGCCTTAAGCTAAGCACCTGATTATAGCTGGGGACATTTGTCTGACCAGTAGTGGGTTTCTGAATGGGTATCTATTGTAAATGTCAAGATACGGTGTTTACTTATGACAGGAAAACAGGAAATGATGATGGGATGTGCCACCAGAGACTCTGTTGCTAGACATGGAAGGAGATTTTTTGGAGGTGACAAGGAGACCCAGACCAGGTGTTTCTAGAACTTTTGCGGGAAGCACACCGTGAGACATAGAGAAGAGTACATACTGCCTTAATGGGATGGAGGGGGTGCCTTCTAAGGAGCTGTGACACATGGGCTCAAGTCAGCTTTGTCACCCCTCAGCTGTGTAACTGACAAATCACCCATTTCAGTCGGGGAAGATTATTGTGTGCCTATTTGTGGATTAGTATGTTCTGGATACTTTGGGAGATGCAGTCTTGTTTCCTCTCTAGGCTTCAGATTTCTCATCTGGAGCAAAAGTGTTCATTCAGGTGATTATTAGTGTCTGTTTCAATTCTGTGTTTAAAGTAGGGATCTCAACAGAATCTGGGGAGCCTCTGTCAGAGGATCTATCAACTCTGGGTGGGAGAAGAATTGCTTCTTTATTGTTGTTAACTTCTAACTGAAATTTGGTCTTTCTTTAATTATAAATGTAGGCCAAAATCATCTGAATTTCAGCAACATGTGAGGCTGTGGGTACTGATAGAGATTCCAGATTCAGCTGGGCACAGTATTGTGCACATATAATCCCAGCAATACAGCAGTCTGAGACAAGAAGATTTCAAGTTCAAGGCTAGCCTTGGCAACTTAGCAAGATGCTGTCCGAAAATTAAAAAAAAAAAGAAAAGAAAGAAAGAAGAAAAAGAAAAAGAAAAAGAAAGAAAAGGGAAATCACAGTTGTTTTCATGTCAATAATTTTTGGAAGGATCTTATTTAAAAAAATTAATCAAGACCATGAGTATGGGCTGGGGGTGTGGCTCAGTGGTAGAGCGCTTGCCTAGCATGTGTGAGGCACTGGGTTCAATCCTCAGCACCATATATCAATAAATAAAAAAAATAAAGGTCCATTAACAATTAAAAAAAATGAGTATATATCACAAATCCAGTTTTAAATGTCTGATAACTGCAATAATATAATGGACTTCAACTATTAATTCTGTGTGTTTTATGTTATGTACCTAAAAGCATTATCTCGAGACAGGGCAGGTGGGCTGTATCTGCTGGCCAAAGGCACTCATGGTACAAAAAGAAAATGAAGGACCCCTAGTGGCGAGACAAGCCCACAGTGACAAGGCCATCAGGGGAGGACCGGACAGGATGCTGGGCTGCCACGTGCCATGGTGAAGGTGGCACTTGGCAGGAGGGGAGTGGACAGAGGGGCCCTCTGCAGCAGCGTAGGTATGGAGACAAATCCTTCAGATGATGTGGAGGAGAGTTCTTCTGCTTAGAGAGATGGGCATGGAGTCTGTCCTGGGCATAATGGGAGAGAGGCAATAATTGGAATCATGAGGGGACATATTTTAATTAGAAAGAAGGAGGAGTATAACATTAGGAACCAAGTGCCCTGTATGGAGATAGACATTACAGGAGGAAACCATTGGCTGGAATTCTGCCTTGGGAGAGGAATTGGAGGAAGGATCTTTTCTGTAAAAACTGATTTGGAATCAGGAAATAGAAGGGAGAGAAGTGGAGTAGAATGTACAGAGACCTGGACAGGAAGGCGTGGTGGGAGGAGAGAACTTTATTTAGAGGGAATGAGGATGTTCCCAGGCTGGGTAGGAAGAAGCAACCCTGTGAGGAAGCCAGTTGAAGGACAGGGGTTCCTGCGTGGTGTGCTCGGCCACCGGCGGCCTGTGCTCTGAGCTCTGCGTGGTGCAGAAGGGTAGGAAGCCTTTACTGAGAGCCAGCTGGCGCTGGGGGAGATTCCACGGTAGAGGAGCGTGGAGCAATGCTGGGCGGGTGGGTGCTAATTGGAAGAGAGGGTGGTGGGGAGAGGGATGCCTGGATTTGCCGTGACAGAGAGTGGCCGCACGGGTTGAATTCAGGGGTGATGGGAAGAGACAGCCCTGGCCAGCAGGGTGGGCTGGTCCTTGTTGAGGAGTGGAGCAGAGGGCTGTGGATCCCTTGGGGACCAGGGTCATGAGCAGAAACATTATGCAAACACCATGGGTATGACTCCAGGAGCTGGTTGGTTTCTTGGCTGAACTGCAGAGGAGGTGGGCTGATGCTGGGAGTCACCAAGAGGGTGGGGCTCTGTGCTGAGTTCGGGGAAAGAGATGCAGAGGCTGAAAGGAGGAGGGAGGTGTGTTATCCTGAGAGAAAGGTAAGCGTTGCTTTGTGCTGGGACTACCAGGATTCCAAGAATCACACCTTGACACTCCAGGTCCATAGCTGAGTGGGCGTGGCCAAGTCACACCTGTCCCAGCCCCGGCATCAGGAAAATTAGGGATTTGAATTAGTGTCCCCGCAGGTTGTTTCCAGCTCCATGATTCTGTTTGTACCTGTAAGGACACTTTATTAATGAATCCTCCCTCCCTCCCTCCCCACCCCACCCCCTTTTTTTCTTTGAGGTGCTGGTGATCAAACCCTGGGCCTCAGCATGAATTGTTTCTTTATTTTTACAAAAGGTGCCTGAGCCAAGGGCCAGGGAAATTCTGTGCTTCCCAGTGCTCGGTGGTAAGGAGGAGGAGGCAGGCTGGTCGTGTGTTTTGGAGTCTGGCCTTAGGGTGAGGAAAGCTTTGTCATCAGGGACTGGGCGGGAGGCATCCCAGCTGTGGCTGTGCACAACTCTGATGTGAAACCAGTGAGAAAAACCTGAGAGAAGTGGATGTAGATATTGTCTAGGCCCAGAGGGTTGGGATCAGCCGAGACTAAGGTTACCTGGTAAGGAAGGAAGTAGTGAGAAAAGGGGAAGTTGAGCTGGGCGTGGTGGCGCACACCTCTGACCCCAACAACTCTCGAGGCTGATGCAGGAGGATTGCAGGTTTGAGGCCAACCTTAGCAGCTTAGCAAGATCCTATCTCAGAATAAAAAATAAGAAAGGCTGGAGATGTAGTTCAATGGTAAAGCACCCCTGGGTTCAATCCCCGGTACCAATACATAAAGAAAGAAAGTGAGAAAAGGGAGTCATGCTATGGAATCGGTTTCCAGCCTCTAGTCTTCCTCCATGTGTTACAGTAGTTAGGCTAAAGGGACATTAGGAGAAGCCTGTTAGTACATTAAGTGATAGTGAAGAGGTGTGGTGGGGGCAGAGGCAGGGACAGGCTCTGGTCGAGAGCTGGGCACAGATATCTCTCTCTCTCTCTCTCTCTCTCTGGACCCAGGGCCTCATGCATGCTCGGCAAGCACTCTACCACTGAGCTATGTCCCCATCCCATAGGGCACAGATCTCGGTGCCACTGTTTCTCTGTGATCTGCAGCAAAGTCCTGACCTGGGTCATTCCAGTGTCCTCTCCAATAAAATGAGGGCAATAATGCCTTGCTCACAGACTTGCAGCTTAAATGAGAAGATCTTTGTGCAGTGTCCTGAGAGTAATAGGTGCCCAAGAAACTGTCATTATTGTCCTTGCCCTTGAATAGGTAGGAATTTCTCCAGGATTCAGCTGGAGGTCTCTGTGAACTGGGGGCGGTGTGGGATGCCTGATAATGTGCCGTTAGGGACAGGCATTCCTAGCGGGGGACTGAAGGTGCAGGTGTCTGACAGCTGTTCACATGGGGCTGGCCAGGGCAGAACTCCTGTCTAATCCGGGTGGGTTTCCAGTGTCTTTGGCTCTTTCTCCTTCCTCTGGGTTCTCCTGCCTCATGTTCTGGTGTCCTCTGGAGACTGCCGACTGCCCAGAGCCCCTCTGCTGTGCCTCACAGGGCCTGTTCTTCCTTACTGTCTATTTAAAAATATATATATTTCTCCTTTTTTCTTCGCCAAGATTCCTCTTTGCTCATATGTCTGATCTGTGTTAGGAGCAACACCACTGGATTCAACTAATTCATACACAGCTGGATGAAAGAGTTTCCCAAAAGTCCAAGTTAACCTCACACTGGTGGATCCTTAGGTGGTAGTGTTGGGAATTAGCTTTGGGTGACATGGAGGGGTTACTATGGGAGGGAGGGGGGCAGCATGGGAGTCAGGTGCTCATGGCGGCTCCAGTGACAGCGTGCCACCTAGATCCTTTCAGCTGCTTGTGATGGGAGCTCACCCTTCATGGGGACTAAGGTGAGGAGACACGGATTCATGTGACTGTGGAGGAGCCACGGGCTCAGAAACGCCGTTGGGTCTTTCTCACTCCCTCTCCAACTTCACTTCACCCTCTCCTCAAGACCAGGCCCTTCGAGGGCCGAGAGGCAGGGAGGCCAGCGCACAGGCGGCTCTGAGTGTTCACAGGTGAGCACCTCGTGAGGGCTGCAGTGTTGGATCAGCCCAGGAGGACTGGAGTCCCCAGGAAGGCAGCGTGTCCAGTCCCAGGCCCAGGTCACAGCTGGCAGACCCACCAGCTCCTGGGTGGGAAGAGGAAGATGGACCCTAAAGGAAGGGTGCTGTCACTGAACAAAAGTGGGGAGGGGCCTGGGCAGAGTAAAACTGCCCGACGCAGAAACCAGAGAGAAGGGCGAGACCGGCCTCCGCTCTCTTTTGGGATGCTTAGCTTCCTCAGTGCCACTAGTTGCAGTTCAGGAGGCTGAGACAGGAGGATCCCAAGTTCAAAGCCAGCCTCAGCAACATAGCAAGGTCTTAAGCAACTTAATGAGACACTGTCTCAAAAAGTAAAAAGGGTGGGGGTGTCACTCAGTGGTTAAGCACCTCCAAGGAGTGATGGGATCCGGGGAACGACTCGCTGAGGATGCAGTTGGAGGCAGTTGACAAACATGTACCCCTCCGTGAGGCTGGCTCTTGGCTCTGATTCCCACTGGACTGGGGCTGGGGTTCAGTGGCAGAATGCTTGCTTAGCATGTGTGAGGCCCTGGGTTCGATCCTCAGACCACATAAAAATAAATAAAATAAAGGGTATTGTGTCCATCTACACCTAAAAAAAAAAAAAAAAAAAAAAAAAAAAAAGAGTTCTTTTTTTAAAAAAAGAAAGAAAAGAGCCCTACTGAACTGTAGAAGCCACAAGAAATTGGTGTTCGAACGAAACTGTTTCCATAGTTTGGCCACATTCTTTTTAAAATTAGAAAATATGTTTTCAAATAAAAGGAACATTGGCTCGTAACATGACATCCTACAAACAGTAAGGACAGAAAGAATCAAGAGACAGACCTGGTGGGGTTTTGTGTTGGGGCCGAGGGGGCAAGCCAGGCCTTCCTATGGCAGCTGCAGGCGTCTTCTGTGGGCACCTGGAGTGGGAGACTTTGGTGGCTGGCCAGAGCCTGTAGTGATGGGGGAAAGGAGGAGGTCTACACTTGGATTCAAGAAGAAGCTTATTTAATTAATGAGGCGTCTGGGGAGAGCTGTTGCCTCAAGTGTATGTGTGTGTGTGTGGGGGAATCTCCTGGAAAGGACAGAAGAGGCTGGAGATTCAGGACATCAGGTGCAGTGTCCCTAGCTATGGGACTTAGGAAAATCGCTTAGTCTTCTTGAATCTCCAGTTTCTTCACCTGAAAATAAGGTTACTAACTCCCTAGTCCTCCTAATAGTAACAGTAGATCAAGTCACTTTAGGGAGGGTAAAGGGAGATAATAAATGTGTTTTGAAAAGTTAAAGCTGGGCTGGCACACATCTGAAATCCCAGCAGTTCAGGAGGCTGAGACAGGAGGATCCCAAGTTCAAAGCCAGCCTCAGCAACATAGCAAGGTCTTAAGCAACTTAATGAGACACTGTCTCAAAAAGTAAAAAGGGCGGAGGTGTCACTCAGTGGTTAAGCACCTCCAGGTTAGTACCCCAGTATCAAAAGAAAAAGAAAGACTCGGGGGCTGGGGCTGTAGCTCAGCGGTAGAGCACTCACCTAGCATGTGTGAGGCCCTGGGTTCGATCCTCAGCACCACATAAAAACAAATAAATTAAGATATTGTGTCCATCTACAACTAAAGAAAAATATAAAAAAAGAAAAGAAAGGTTAGGTCCTGCAAGATGCTCTTGACCGGGGGCCAGGTCAGCCTGCCATGAAAGGAGCCCTGAGCTTCTCGTGAACTGGGGGGGCCTCTGGAAGGCAGCGATGGAGAGGAAAAAACCCTTGTGTGTATCTGCAGTAAAGAGTGCTGAAGAGCCACGGAGAGAGGAGAAAGCGGAGGGCTGTTCCTTAGGCACCCGAAGTTAGAGGAGGGTGTGGCCTTAATGGGTGCAGGCCACACTGGAAGTGTGCTTGATGGGAGAACCATCTGTCTCAGGACAGAGCCTCGTGCACCGGGCATGGCGATGGACTGAGCCTCCAGAGCTGGGACTGATCACAGCTACACCTCTCTGGGGAGATGGCAGAGGACCTGTGTTTTCTCCCACCTTTGTTGGGGGGTGGTGCCACGGGATGGCACCAGGGCCTCTAGCACACTAGGCAAGTGCTGTGCTACTGAGCTCTGTTTACAGCCCTTCTCCCACCTTTGACACCATGGGGAAAGGAGAGGTTGGCCTGGAGGATCAGGAGGAGGCTCACTGTCCTGGGAATGAGGTGGACTGTTAAGCTGGTTTTTTTTGAAATAGAAGAGAAGAGTCACATGAGGGACATCTACCAATAGTAAAGCCAGTTGATTTTCTGTAAATGATAACAGAGCAGGGGTCGGTGGCTGGATAAATGAGGGACAGCACAGGGGCCAGCTGGGTTCCTGGGGCCAGGAGTCTAAAGTGACCCTTTATTCCCTCGGTGGCTTTCTGTCATCCTTGGTGACTGTGACCACAGGACTCACTTTTTCTCAGTGTGAGTGTGGTGCTGTGTTCTCTTTCTGTGGGGGAATACCTTCCATGGAGTCTGCGGCCCTCAGTCTCTTCCCCAGCCTGACCTGATCCCAAGGTGGAGCTCTGTGTCCCTGGGCCACTGGCCTTCCTCTGGGAGGCCGCCCTTGCAGACTCACCCTGAAGCCTGAGCAAGGCTCTTGAGTGGGATTCATGCTCCTGGCACGAACTCTGGGAGCAGTTACGAGTCACACTTTGTGATATGTGTCCCTCTGATCATAGCATCATGAACCCTGTCTGTCTCCTGCCTGCCCCAGCCATTCCCCTGCCCAGAGACCATGCTTTCCCGCAGGTGCTAGACTTACAAGGGAACCCAGCATACTCAACCTTGGTACCAGTGATATTCCCACACACAAAGGACAGGACCTTTCTGCCTGTTTGACTACCTACCTAGCACAGTCAAATGGTTCCCAGTTTTAAGATTTTCATTTTGCTGACGGTGTTATCAGAATGATTATTTGCCATGTAAAATTTTCAATGAAGTCTTCTTTTGTCTATCAAGTATTTTTTGTTGTTGTTGTTCATATCAACCAGTAACCACATCTGCAATTGGAAATTTGCTTTTATGGATATTTTATCTACCAAATCTAAGTCTGTAAATCAAATTTTGTAAACATAAATTTTCTCAGAAAGGTTTGCTACTTCTGTCAGTTTTTAATCAATAACAAAAATTTAAGTGACATTTTAGTTTTATTTGACCTTTTCACTACTAATATTTATCATGAATCAGATAAAATGATTTGGCTGAGCAAGGTGACACTCACATGTAAGCCTAGTGACTCAGGAGGTGAAGGCAGGAAGATCTCAAGTTCAAGGCCAGCCTCAGCAACTTAGCGAGGTCCTGAACAACTTAGCAAGACCCTATCTCAAAATAAAAAAAAAAAAAAAAAATAGAACTGCAGGTGTGGCTCACTGGTAGAGCATGCCTGGGTTCAATTTCCAGTACCATATCCACCCACACCTACCCACCTCCCCACACACACAGGAAGCAGTTGGCATGTCTTCTTCAGCTGTTAGGCTTGCTGCCTTGTGAAGGGTCTCCTTTGCTCAGTGGTTCCGGGGCCACACCCTGGGCTTTGGCTGTGGGGGTTCTGCAGCTCCCCCTGCTGGTGGAGCAAAGAGCAAGTGGCAGGGCCAGAACATCTTGCTTGGCTCCAAATGCAGCAATATTCTGGGTGAGAAAATGGGGTATTTTTTTAAAAGCACCCTTGCTTTCCCTCCTCCAGCACCCACCTCCTCTCCTTTCTCTCGGTTCCTGAAACTTTTCGGCCGTCTCTTGTCTGGTTCGGCATTTTTTTTTCAGACCATCTCCACCCCACCTCTCCCCAGGCTCTTCTGCCTTGCTTGGCCTTTCCTCCTCTCTCCCACTCCTGGCCGGGCTCACTCATTGTCCCGACGCTGCTCCACTGAGACATGTGGCTGTGCTTTCCTCTCTCGGTGGTGCCCATCGCCCCTCCCCCACTCATTCCTCCAGTCCTTATCTGAGGCCTCAATGTCATGATCATAAAGGAGCAGAGACACTCCTGCCCCTGCCGCTCTGCGTCCCCTGGGATGGAGAAGGAGAGACTGTGAACTTGTGCTCCTTGGAAGGCCTTAAAAGCAGCACTAAGGGTAGCCTCCTGGTGGGGGCTTGATTTTGCCGATGTCTGAAGACAGAGGGATGGATGAGGTGATCTCAGGAGGGCTCTGCCGGGTCCAGAACTGGGAGCCTCCTCTCAGTCATCATCAGCTTAGATTTATGGGACGTCCCTTGGGTGCTTGGTGCTGTACAGAAGGGTTCCATCCTTCAAGCCCTGAAATCCAGTTGCTGCCTTTTTAGCACTGTTTAAGATCATCTTACTGGGCTGAGTTTTTATGAGCTTTCATCCTTCGTTCTGTTATTATTGAGTACAAGGTATGTTTTAAGAATCAAAGTCAGAGGATTTAATGATGCTGTGGGATTGTCCTTCACTGTTTTCAGCACCCAGTAGGTTCCTGGGATCCTGTGGGCTTCCTCTGCGAATGTGAGGGAGGCCGGAGGCCAGCTGGGCAGTGGGTAGGGTATTCATGGGTGTGTCTGATGGCACAGAGCTGAGGTGATGGAGAGGCGTAGCAGAGGAAGCAGCGGAGATGGAAAGAAAGATGGAGGGGGCGAGCACACACCTGGATGCTGGATATCGTTTCTCTTATTTAGCTGACTATTGAGTGCCTACTCAGTGCAGATCATTGTAAGATGCTCATGATACAGTGAATAAAACATCAGAATTCCTCAAAGCTCGTATTCTAATAGGAAGCGGCAGCCAGAGGGGTGGATGAATAAAGGTAGTGGCATGTACCATAGTGATAGGTAGGTCACAGAGGGGAGATCAGAATGTCAGGGGTCCGAATCCTAAGGGAGTGTTCAGGAAGCTCTCACTGGAGGAGCAGGGAAGCGGCCAGTGCTGAGATTCAGGAGGATGGAAGCCAGCGAGGAGAAGAGGACACTAACGGTCTAGATGGTGGTGACTTGGACCAGAGGCAACAGGGAGGAGAGGTCCAGCTCTGGACATATTTGAAAGGTGGATTTGTGAGGGGATGTGCTTCATGAGAGGAGTGGAGGGCAGCCGCAGATCTGGTTTGAAGGCAGGCGGATGGAGTTCCACACAGATGGGGAGGACTGGGTTGTGTGGGAATGGACAATAGTGCGGGGAAGAGCCCTCAGTGAGAGGGAGGAGGGAACCCAGGCTGAGGATCTCACAGGAAGTAAAACAGGTGGCCAGCGAGGAGACGAGGTGGGTGTTGGGAAGCCTGTGGCCGGTGGCCAGCACCCCCACCACATCAGGGCAGGGCTCTGGAAATGCAGGGCTGAGCCTGAACTGTGGCTGGTCAACTCAGGAACGGGACAAAGGGGAGGAAGGGAGGGAGACAAAGCAGTTTGGGGTGTGTGGTAACAGGGCCAGATGATCCTGGCCTCTAGGGAGAATGTCACCATGGTCCTTGAGCAGCAGGCGTGCACATCAGCAGCAAGGGATTCGCAGGTCAGCTCTGGAAGCTTCTGGGCCTCAGGCAGGTGGGGAGGGACCACACCCAGGACCAGCCCTGCCTGCCAGCAGGAGGTGTCTGGGCAGTGTCCCTGCCCCTCATTGCACCCTGGGTTTAGCCAAGCTGCATTCTGAACTCCAAGCAGGCTTGGAGGGCGTGTGTGGAGAGTGACATCCGGAGTGCCCGCCTTCACATGGCTCACAGGTCGTCCATGTGCCCTTCTTCTTCCCTAGCGGAAGATCGGATGATCGTCTTTTGACCTTCTGTTGTTGGGCAGAAAATGAAGGAGTTTGGGAAACTCAAACACTGACAATGTTCATTGTAGTCCTGACGAACACATCAGTGGGTAGATTAAAACCAAAGGTGGAATTAGATTTCAGAATTATGGGTGGATTAAATGTTTGTATGTTTGTGATCATAAATAATCGCTCATCTACTAAACGAGTCAGAATTCCTTCTGCACAGTTCCTTCCCTGTTTTTCCCATTTCACTTCTGTCCCCACATTCCCTCCAGCCCTCGGCCAGTGTCAGGCTCTGGTCCTGGGGATTCTGAGCTTGAGCAGGAGCTGCTGTCTGCACTGGCCAGGACAGAGGGGAGGTGGGAAAGCAGTTCCGTCACTTTGGAATTAAGGATAAGGACCACAAGGGGATGGGGCTGAGTAACTGGGAGGAAGGTTGGGCACAGACAAGGAAATGGCATGTGGCTGGGAGCCCCTGTCCTGGCTGGGCAGTCTGGATGGGAATTGGGAAGGGGGCTTGAGACCTCCAGTTCCCAGGTCCTCTGAGTGTCTTGGACCCATATTTAAGGAGGGTGTGGGGAGGAGCAGATAAGCCCGAAGGATCTGTCCAGCTGTGTGTGAGGGTCTGTGACCTAGCTCTGCACGGAGGGAAATTTTGGGACAGTTCCTGCCAGCTGGGCGGGATGAGGACTCCTGGGGGAGCAGCAGGCTCCTCTCCTCCCATATTGGAAATCCAAGCCAGTGTCCCCCTGCTTTGTCCTGAGGCCCAGTATAGGAGGGACACTGGGTCCTTGGTCCTGGGCTTGGAAAGTGGGGTTGCTGGTATAGAGAATGAGATGGGGTGGTGGGAAAGTCCGGGGGCTACTGTCCACTCCATTGCCTGCCCCCCTTTCTGTGGTGAGCTGGTTAATACCTTTCTTCCCATTGTCTCCCCTAACCCTCTTCCCGCTCCCCACCTGGATGTGCCTGTCCCCTCTCCTGCCACCTCTTCCTTTCCATGCCTCCTTGTTTCTTGCCGCTGCCCCCCCATTCCTGGCCGCGGTCCCGTTGCCCCCTCCACCCTGTCTTCCCTGCCTGCTCCCTCCCCATCCATTGGTTTTTCGCTCCCCACAGCAGAGGGGAAGGTGTACAGCTCAGATGAGGAGAAGCTGGAGGCCCCAGCGGGAGACCCAGCAGGCAGCGAGCAGGAGGAAGAGGGCTCAGGAGGTGACAGCGAGGACGACAGTTTCCTGGACAGTTCTGCAGGGGGCCCTGGGGCTCTTCTGGGACCTAAACCGAAGCTAAAGGGAAGCCTGGGGACTGGAGCTGAGGAGGGGACACCGGTGACCACAGGGGTCAGCGCCCCTGGGGGGAAAAGCCGCCGGCGCCGCACGGCCTTCACCAGCGAGCAGCTCCTGGAACTGGAGAAGGAGTTCCACTGCAAGAAGTACCTGAGCCTGACAGAGCGCTCCCAGATCGCCCATGCCCTCAAGCTCAGCGAGGTGCAGGTCAAGATCTGGTTTCAGAACCGCCGGGCCAAGTGGAAGCGCATCAAAGCTGGCAATGTGAGCAGCCGTTCCGGGGAGCCTGTCAGGAACCCCAAGATCGTCGTGCCCATACCTGTGCACGTCAACAGGTTCGCTGTGCGCAGCCAACACCAGCAAATGGAGCAGGGGGCCCGGCCCTGACCCGAGCAAGGACCTGCAGCTGGGCTGTGCCCACACGGGAGGGACCACGGCGGGGAGAGGCCCACGGCGCTCCCCGCCCTGAGACCAGAGACCTCCAGGATGAGGGGCTTCAGGGCCACAGGGGCTCCGAGTCTACTCGCCAGGGAGGTGCTGGGACTGGGGTGGACTCCTTGGGCCCATGGGGCTTTAAATGCTCGGGGCCTGAAGGGTTCTGTGGCTGATGTCCAGGAACAGCTTCTGACCAAATGGAGGAGCCCAGGGTGACACCAGCCCAGATGGATGGCAGCTCCTTATTTATTTTATGTAAAATTTGTACATACGGAGCTGTGTCTCTGTCTGCACTCCCAAGAAGCTTCGGGAAAGGTCTGTTTCATCGAGCCTCAGCCAGAGTTCCTTCATTCCATCCTGCACTCGGCCGGCCGTGGGCAGCGTCTCTTCAGTGCAAGGTGTGGGAAGAGATGGCTGGAACCACCAGCAGCCTCCAGGGGGACCACTGCTCCCCTCACCCCTGCCTCCCGCTTGGCCCTGCTCCCACGTACACCCCTCACCTCCTGCTACAGCCACTGTTCCTCCTCCAGGTAAACAGGCCTCTCTGGAAGAGGTGGCCGACTTCAGGGGGTGAGACTCACTCCCATTTGTATTAAAGCTAAATGACGGCACCTGACCCTCAATGGCTGGTGAGTGTTGGGGCCAGCTAACTGGCTAGAGGTCGCCAGTCCAGTTAGTGACGGGGGCAGGGTGGGGCTCGCTCATACTACCTGTGAGCATCTTAAGCTTTGGGTGCAGAGGACACAGCGACCGAGTGGCCTCTGCTGCCCTCTGTATTTCAGATGCGAGGGCCCAGGGAGGGAGGACCCATCTCTGGCTCTCGTCACTGTTTCCGAAGCTTCAGGTACTGCAGCCTCTTCTGCTACAGAACAAGGAGGGCATAGAGGGGTCACTGCCAAATGGAGGGGACAGGAGCCAGTCTGTGATGGTTCTGGAAAGGTGTGTGCTGTGGGGAAGACCAGAGCGAGGCTGTGGGATTGGAAGGGACGGTGTTGGTGGATAAAGCAAACACCCGAGCTACACCCTCCAGACACACTGCACAGACTGCAGGCAGAGGGACTGTGAGGGAGACCGGCTGAGGCTGGTTCACACGGCAGGCCAGCTGCTTGGGAAGAACTTGGCCGTCTTGGTGGAGAGGAGAGCTAGTGTGAACAGGCCATGGAGAAGACAAACAGCAGGCTACAACTAAGACGGGAACCCCGGGTGTTCAAGTCAGGGTCAGAGGGAAGCCAAACGCCCCACCAACCCCCCGTACCCTCCTCAGAGGACCAATGATTGTTCCTGGAATGACAAATTAGTCAATGTCTCATTGGCTCGTCTTACGGCTCGACTGGGGTTGCCCTTCCTGAGCAGCTTGTTTCTCCCAAAGCAAGCAGCCGGGAGCTGCGGCTGGCAGAAAGATAGACGATAGAAAGGTCTACTGTTGAGTGAGGACCCCCAGGCCCAGGCTGTCTGAGCCCCTCGGCTAAGTTTCAGCTGGGCTTCTGATTACAGCTGCAAGTATGAAGTCCAGACCTGCCAGGTCCCTGGCCTGACCTGCCAAGGCTAAGTCCCCCAGGTTCCTTAGACTCACCCTGCACAGGGAACCAACAGGATTAGGTTGTTTTGAGGAGATAAGTCAGTCAGAGGTTGACAAGGACAGCTCTGTCCCTTCAGCAGGGTTAGGGCAGAGGCTCTAGCTTGACGCCCATTGTGGAGGGCAAGCGAGCACTGAGCAGAAAGGCCGGAGGGACCAGCCCCCACCAAGGCTGCTGTGCGTCTCCCCTGGCTCTGTGCCGGCCCGAGCAGCTTGAGGGAGTCTGCAGGTGACTGCTGCTAGTGTTTCCCAAGTCCAGGAACCCAGTCCCACACACCATGGCCCTGGCCCTTCTGCCCTGATCTACGTGAAGGCTCTTAACAGCCTTGCAAAAGGGGACGTGGACAAAGAAATAAAACCTGGTTTCCTCTCTGAGTAGCGTTACTTGGTTATTTACTACATGTAGGCAGGTGCCCACGCAGGGCACAGCCAGCACACCTGCCGTGCGTGCACCCAAGAGGCTTCAGGAAACATGGGCTGCCAGCAGAGTGGTTTCAGGAACGGGGAACAACAGGCTCCTGAGAGCCGGGACCTGAACTTGGCCAGTTCTTGTCCTTCAAGAGCCAGTACAGTTGCCCCTGGATCCCTGGAGAAGAGGGATATGGTGAGAAAGAAAGGCGGGGGCTCCTGTCCTGGCCCCAGCTGGGCAAGCTGCTGGTGGGAGTCCAGGTGGCTGCTCTGCCACCCCCTCCCCTTTGCTCACAAGCAAAGCCCAGGCCCCTGTGCCCCAGCCGCCTTGTTCAGCAGCTAGCTGCCCACCCTGTGGCATCAGCTCTAAGGTCCTGGCACATTCTCAGACTCCCAGGGAGGGGCATGCTCCTGCCCTCTGGTACACTGTGGCCAGGGCCGGGTTGTGGCATGCAGTCACTAGGTAGGACACTGATGTCAGAGAGCACTGGAAAGCTTCCTGGGGGTGGTGGGGGCAGGGGTGCAGTGAAGGCAGCACCCACGGGGAAGAAGGGCTGCTCTGTCCCATCAGGTTCCCTGTGTTGCCCACAAACAGCTCCACCGCTGCCAGGAGAGCGAGAGAAACGGATGCAAGGCGGCAGCCGAGGGAAGGAAGCCTGGGGTCTGGCTGACAGGCAGGGAGAAAGCCTTAGAAGAGAGACAGCAAAAATGAGCAGAGGTGGAGGTGAGGGGCACTCCCAGAGGGGAGGAGTGTGAAGGAGAAGCAGGGCCACACACGTCTGGTTTATTGGCTCCTCATACACGCTCACCAAGTATGTACACAAACATAAATATTCCAATGTACAAATTTTACATGGGACTCACAGATCACCCTCTTGTCTCTTTCATCCAGCACCCCCATCCTGTGCCCTGTGCTTGTGGGGGCTGGCACTAGGAGGCAGGGGTCTGGAGGAGGGAGAGGTCCCGCCCCCCTCTCCTCACAGGCACCTCCAAAGGGTCCGTCCCTTCTCAGTGGCCCTGCAGGGCAGAGGGCTGAGCACCGTGCTCCCTCCCTCTGCTGCAGCTCGAACCCTAGACCTCTCCTCGGATCCCTTTGACTTCTCCCTCCTCTCATCCTGGCTGCGTGTCCCTGCTTCTCTTGCTCTGTGCCCGCTTCCCCCAGTGCCTGCAGGGAGGAGGGTCCCAAGCCACGAAGTCCTTCTGGCCTCTCTGCCTTCTTCCTGGGCTTCACAGGAGGCTGGGGCTGCGGTGCAGCTCAGCAGAGGCGTTGGTACCGTTGGCCGGCTCTCTGTTGGGAGTGGGTGCTAAGCCACAGCCCTCCCCAGGGCAGCCGTGCTGGATCAAGATGTCTGCACACTCCTGGCTGCCGGCCCGGCGGGCATAGGCCAGTGGGGTCAGGCCCCGCGCGTCCCGGCTCCTCACGTCCACCCCGTACTGCCGGAAGAAACACGTTCACAGTTGGCATGACGGGGCAGGAAAGTTTGGGGGGCTGCTGAAGGCTGGGGCAAAAAGGCCAGGGTAGGTCGGAGGCGCCCCCACTCACCCAGATAAGCAGTTGTGTGAAGACTACGTTGGCCATGGCACTGGACAGGTGCAGAGCCGTCCTCCCGTCCCCGTCCCCGTATGTCTCGTTCACCTCCTCCTTGGACCCGTGGGCCAGCAGCATCACCAGCAGCCTCAGGTCATCCTCCACCACAGCCCGGAGCAGCTGCTGCCCCAGTGGCACGTCCGAGCTCGGCAGCGGGGCCAGGAAGAGCCTCTGCTCGTACTTGGCCCGGATCCAGCGCTCCTTCTCCTCTCTGCAACCACAAGTCCGTCAAAGCATGAGCCACCGAAGGGAACCGAGCCTGCGGGGGCTGTAGGTGGCTGAGAAGGCGTGGAGCACCCAGGTGGGGGACAGGGAGGCCGGGTGTGAGGTGCATGAGAGTGTGGAGGAGAGGGAAGCCCCAGAGACGCTAGGCATTCAGGTGCAGCGGGGAATGTAAAAGGAGGGCATAAGTGAAAAGAAGGGACACTGAAGGGAAGCCCCAGGGGCCAGCAGGGACATGGGGCCGAGAGGGTAGAAAGAATCCAGGCAGGCCCGGGCAGCAGCTTATCGGGTCATCTGTACTCTCTCCCATTGGCAGTGCTAGAACAAAGCGGGTGGCCGGTGCGAGGGCCACAGCGACCCTATCTACCACCCATTCTCCCCATCTCACAGCGCAGGCCAGGGCCTTGCACCACACAGCGATAGGAGCCCTGCGCATGCGCCTCCTGCTGGCCCCCTGACCTGCTGATAACGGCTCAGAAAGGGCCTGTTGTTGTGAGGCGCCTGAGTGACAGGCGCCGAGGGGGAGGGGCACCCAAGGGGCCAACTGCCAGGCAGAGCAATGGCTAGTTTAACCCTTCAAACACTGTCACAGCCGCTGGGCACTATCCCCAGCATATCTTTCCCACACTGGGAGCGCCAGCTGTCCCCCATCCTGGCCAACGTCAGGGCCCCATCTGCTCACCTGCAGGCTTCAGGCCCAGGCTTTGCGTAGCCATCCAGGGCCCCCTCCCAGACGCTGTTGGCCAGTGCATTGCCCATCGCAGTCATGACAGCCAGCAGCTCAGGTGGCCAGTCATCGAGGTCTAGGGAGCGGACCCGGGACAGGTGAGCCCCCAGGTGCCGGTGGATTCCTGAGCACTCGATGCACATCAGGGCGCCCAGGTTCAGGCTGGCCCAGTCGGGGTCTAGGTGAGGAGAGGACAATAATATGGCAAGGGTGACCAGAGAGGGGACACAGGGAAGGCCCCCCGCCACCTCTGCAGCTGCAGCCCCCCTCCCAGGGCCACGGCCGGGACACTCACTGGGGGCGTCGCAGTCGATGCAGAAGCCGTTGCCTCGAACCGTGCGCACGGCCTGCACCGCGAGGGCTGCGTTCTGGTTCCCCAGGCGGGTCTGCCCCAGGAGGGAAACAGGACTCAGTCAGCCACAGCACCATCTCCCCGCCAGGCACTCGGGGTGGCCGCCCCCCTGCCCACCTTGTCCTTGGCGCTGCGGCAGCCCTGCAGGCTGGCCAGGATCTGGGCCTGTACACTCTGCACCCACAGCTCCCTCTCCTCCGCCGTTGAGGCCTCGAAGTGCCACGTCTGCCCGGTGAGGGACACCACCACAAACTCAAAGGATTCCTCTGCCTCTGTGGGGGAGGGCAGTCACGTCAGGGCACCCGGTGGCACAGCTCCACTCACAGCTCCACCTGCACTCGTCCTGCTCCCCAGCCGTGTCCACCCGGCCCCAGGGCACACGCTCCAGGACCACTGGCAGGTGACCTTGCAAGACCAGTGCAAGCTCCTAGCCACCTGTGGAGCCTCGGGGAGTGGGGTGCAAGTTCTTGGCTTCCCCAGCACTGCCACGTGTGGTCTGGACCAGAGAGGGGCACCTGGAGAAAGCCGGGCCCAGCGTCTGGAGAAGGCTACGACGGGCGCTGGAAGGCGAGTGTGGCGGGGGAGGCGGTGGTGGGCACCATTCGTACATGTCAGCTGCAGCCGCCTCATTTTGCAGCTCATTAAACCCAATATTCCTGACGGCGTCAGCGTGGGGCTCTTGGGAGTGGGGCCCCTCCCCCACTGCCCTGGCACAGACAGGCAGGAAGGGCAAATGGGGGGAGATGGTTTCTCCAGGAACTGTAGGATGTGAGCCAATCGGGACCTGAGGACGTCTGTAGTGACAAGTGCTGGGGCTGGACTGTGACCTCAAGCACTGTGATGATGCTCTTCCAAGCTGGGCTCCGAGCCCTGGAGGACAGCCACATGGATCTCATTCCCAGCGGCCCCTGCCCCCGAGGTGGCAGTGTGACCTGTGCTGGGGCTGGAGAGACAGCATGTGAGCCGGTGGGAGGCCCAGGGCTGTCCCACCCAAGTCCTCACTGCACCTCTGCCGGCAGCCTCTCCTCTCAGGGCCACCTGGGCCCTGGAAGTCCTCCTCCGCTGGGCCCTTGCTCTCAGGACCCTTAACAGAACCGCCTTGCCACATGATAAACGCAGCGCCTTTCTCTACCCAGGCACCAGTCTTGCCTCAGCCTCTGGCTCCCCCAGCGCTTGTGGGCTCTGGTTCCTGGACCACAGCGGACACCTGTGCCATGATGGCTAAGTATCACTGTGTGTCCCAGGCTGGCTGCAAAAGGGCAGCCATCTCCACCCACCTGACCCACACCCCTAACCCTAGAGTCAGAGCAGAAATGAGCAACTGAGTCCACAGAAGTCACTTGGGAGCCAAGAGACTCCAGTCACGGAGAAGGGGGAGGTTGGAAGAGAGTTGGGGGCGGGAGCAGCATTATGATTAAGAGACTGAGAGAGGAAGTCGGTCAAGGACTGGGGCTGTTTGGCTCAGGACAACTCAGCTGACCCGGGCACAAATGCGAAGCACTCACAACACTTGTGGGTGATACAAGAAACACAGAAAGCAGGTCCCTCCCGGCAACTCTTGGAGGAGCTACCATAGCAGCTCGCTGACTCTGACTTTAAGAATGACAGAAGGGCTGGGCACAGTAATCCCAGCCACTCAGGAGGCTGAGGCAGGAGGATTGCAAGTCTGAGGCCAATCTGGGTGATTTAGCAAGGCCCCATCTCAAAATACAGAAGAGCTGGCTCAGTGATAATGCACCCCTACCTTCAATTCCCAGTATCACAAAGAGAAGGGGGTGGGGAAAGGACAGAAGCTCCCAGCTGTTTCAGGGAGAGGAAACAGGACATTTTCCAAAATCCTGGGTCCAAATTATCGAAAGAGGTCATGGAGTTACTTCTATCTATTATTCCTAGAAAGTGCCGCATCCATCGATCTGGAAAAACCGGCATGATTTCTGGAGTACTGTGCCCAGACCCCACTGCCCACCTCCTAGGCCCACTCTCCCTCTGGGTCCCCCTAACCTTCAGCAGCACTGCTGGGGCCGTCTGGTCGGGGGGTCCCGGTGCTCTTTTTCCGACGGTGCTTCTTCCGGTTGGAGTGGGGAGATGGGGGAGGCTCCAGCTTGGGGCTGGAACTGAGCACCTCAGCTGGGCCACTGGCTGGTGAGGGGAGAGGTGGAGATGTGTGGGAAGAGCAGAGGTGGCATGGGGCCTGGGGAGCGCAGTCCTGCCACTGTACGGGCCGCACCTGAAGAGCCCGCGGGCCTGCACCCTCTCTGGGATGGGGTCCTGCCCAGGTCTCCCAGTCCCAAGGCCCCCAAGGCCCCCAGCGGTGGAAGAGGAAACGGGCAGAGAAGGAAACTGAGGCGGGCAGGAGAACTGCAGAGGGAGGCCCCGGCTTCTGCAGCCTGGAGGGGTGGAAGGCGGCCGGGGAACTCAGGGAGCTGAAGCCCCAGCAGCTCCGCACCAAATTTATCCTCAATCACACTCCCCGCTCCTCACAATTAATAGCAGAATTAGAAACAATCAGGGAGCTGCCTAATTACTGTCAATTAGAGCGCGCTAATCAAGCTCCGGCTCCCACACCCCGCCCGGCGCTCACCACTAAATGTCAAACTTCATTAGAGGCAGACGCGCTCCCTCCCTGCCTCTCTGCCTCCCTCAGACTCAACAGAGGGGTCTCACCAAGGCCAGCGCAGGTCATCAGCCAGTGACCCAAGGGAAGGGCCCAGCCATGGATGGGTGGGCAGAGACTAATGGCTAGACCCTTCCTCACAGGTGGGCATGCTCAGCAAGGAAGCTCAGTGCTCAGAGGCTGGGCCTGGGGCGGACCTCTGGGAGTCATCAGGGAGGACAGCAAGTGTGCCCCCGGGTAGGCTGGGGCAAGGCAGGGGACAGGCTTGTCTGCCCACTTCCTGGCTTACCAGGGGCAGGTGACACCCTGGGTTATCTCCCTGTCTTTTCACCTTCATTTGCCACTAGGGGGTAGAAGGGACAGGAGAGTTGTCACTACTTTTTTTTTTTTTTAGCCTTCGAACTACCAAGAGGGTAGGGGCAGGCTGGGGGAAGCAAAGGAGGAAATGAAGGGGTGGAAACGAGGATCCCAGGAGAGTAAGCTAGGCGGGTGGGCGGGAGGAGGCAGTCTGGCCCTGGAGGGCAGCAGCACAGGTGGAAAGAACCTTTAGGACAACTCTGTGGGGACCCCCGCCCACAGTGGTGGGCCATGCCGCCTTCAGAACCGGTTCTCATGGCTTAGAGTCCCTAGCCGCCAACCTCCCTACTCAGGCGCTTCTCTGTGCCCCCCGCGGAGAGGCTGATGAGCTGGCTGCGCAGGGGGCTGATGGGGATGCGGGAGCGCCACCAGCGCCGCCTGGGGACACGGGGAGGAGGAGCTGCAGAGGGCGGGCCTCCAGCGCTGGCTGGAGGGCCAGACTGGAGCCAAGGGGAGAGGCGAATGGCAGAAAGCCCAGGCAGGGCTGGAGAAGGGCCAGAGCCCCTACTCCTGCTCCAAAAGGGCAGGGTCCCCGGCCCCCAGTGCAGTGCCTGCCATGAGCACTGGAGGGCTCCACTGGGCCCCCCTCAGCCTGGGCACCGTCCAGGTGCAGCCTCCCCTCCTCTCTGTCACCTAATCAGGTACCAGAAGAGTGGGAAGCTGAGAGCCACCACTCACCAGGGTGCTATGTGCCGGGCAGGGCAGTGGCCTCCCTCCACCGGTCAGTACTAGAAAGGGAGCAGGAGTGCTGGCGCTGGCCCTGGGGGTGAGGCCAGCCCAGGCCGAGCTGCCAAGGGGGCGCTCGGAGGAGTGCAGGGATGTGCTACTGGCCGAGTGGGGGGCACCTGAAGACGGAAAGTCAGACTGGGAGGGGAGGCCAATGGGAGCCACCTAGAAACACCTTCCTGGAAAAAGGGCCACAGCAGGGTAATGGCCAGGAGTGGGAGGGTCATCAGGTGCAGGCCAGGCACACTGTGGAGCCTGCGGCCTCACAGGGCCCCCTGGACCTTCTTGCCCCCTCTCTCCATGAACCACACAACAGCTGTCTCCTCACTGTGACTGCAACTGGAAAGGGCAGGGTCACAGGACACTGCAAGGGTCTTGGAGGGGCTCCTGGCCAAGGTGCCATCATCTCTTGGCTCAGGCCCTATACCCTATGTGCTGGTCCACATATGTCATTTAATTTGCCTAAGACTTGCTGCCATTCTAACGAGAAATAAGTGTATCAAATTCAAGTAATTATGTCTAATTAGTATTAGTAATTATCCTGTTGGGCTGGAGAAAATTAATCTTTCGTTTCCCATCAGGGAAGAACAGCAGAGCCCAGGGGAGCGGAAGGCCTAGGAGTACCAGGCTGGGCAGATGTGGCCAGCCGTGAAGCCAGCAGAGCACCTCAGCCTTCTCCTGGCCCCCGCCCAGGCTGAGTCCCTGCTGCAGAGCGTCTGGCAACACAGCCATGGCCCTCTGAGGGCCTTAAAGGGCCCCGAGCAGGATGCTGAGAACCCAGGCGTCCGTCCCCTTCTTCAGTACTCCCAAGCCACAGGGCTCTGGGAACAGGTGGGCCAAAGCCAGGATGTTTAAATGGGCCAAGGAGCCAGCCAGGTGTGGAGGTGAGCAAAAAGGTGGACAGCCAGGGGCGAAAGCAAGCGGGGGCCAGGCTAGCCTTGCAAGCGCATGGAGGCGGGTGGACTGGAAGGCCTGAGCGGACACGGCGGTCTGAGAGCGGCCAGACACCCAGCGCGCAGAAGCAGGCGTGAGCTCGGTGTTTTCTTGTATTCATCCTAACAGCCAGAGAGAACTAGACACAGGGTCAGCACCTGGTGACGCGGGGACAAGGCCAGCCCAGGGTAATGCACTGACACTGCCCTTCTGAATCCTGCCCAGCCCCTCCTTGGGTCTTGCGGGTCCCTCCTGGATGGGCCTTTCTCTCCCACCTCCAGCAAACCTTCCAGGGACCCTGGCTTCTCCCCACCACTTCCTGCTTTCATCCCCTCCCAGGTTCCAAATCCTACCCCCTCCACCCCAGGCCCCATCAAAGACATCACAGCCCAACTTCCTCCCAAGCCCCCAACCCAAAACCCTGAGGGAGGGAAAGTGCTTTCCCTTTTCTTTGTTAATTCTCCCCTCATTACGCCTGCAATCCCACAATCAGTGTGCACTGTAATTGTCGAATTTGATGCTAATGATTAATGAATTAAACATGGAGCCATCAATTAGTCCTCCGAGGATAATTCTGCATAAAGCAGCGGATAATGTAATTACAGTAACAAAGATAATGAGATGTTAACATCGCCCGGTGAGCGAGAGACATGTGTGAGTGTGCGCGAGGGTCGGTGTCAGCGTGCGGCAGCGGGAAGGGGCTTGGTGAGCGCCGTCCATGCGCTCCTGCTCTTGGGTGGGCTCTGTGACTATGGCAGCAGTGTGAAGCCCATCAGGGCCCAGGAAGGGGACAGGACAGTGGCCTTCTGCTTCCCTCTGGCCACTTGACTCCAAGGCTCAGCTCCCCAGGCTCCCCTTCGGCAAACCTGTGCTGCGCCTCCTCCTGAGAGCACCCACCCCGACCAGAGGGGCTCAAGACCCTGCCTTCCATCCGGAGGAACATCCCCAGCCTCCCATCTGTGCCACTGGGGCCAGGCCCCACCCGGCACACCCCAGGCTCTTAGCCACCCCGGTGGGGAGACTGTCGTCTCCTCAGCTTCCTTCACTGTTAGAGCTGTCCCTCGCTCACTTCAAGGGCTCCCTTGTTCGGAGCTCAGGGCGGCTCAGAGGAGGGAACAAGTCCCCTCAGGCTTGCTAAGGTCCAAACGGCAGCTTCCCGCTCACCGTCGGGGCTGTGTTCTCAGGTGCCTGAGCCCTGATTTCCTCCTGAAAACAGGGACAAGAGTCTCGACATCACGGTGGTGATGTGGCCCTGGGACCTGGTGTGGACATCCACTACACCTGGCCAGCCCAGTCGGTACTGCCTGGCTGCCCCCACACTGCCAGCTGGGTCAGTGGTGGCCACATGGGCCTTGCCTCAAACAAGGACCACACTTGGGTGCTTGCACCTCACCTACCACCCCTCGGCCTGGACTTCCTCAGCACAAGTCCCACCAGCCTTTCGAGGGAGTGACTGCTGACTGGGGTCACCTCCAGGGGGCTTGGTGTTCCCAGCCCCTGTCCATTAAATCCAACACCATCTACCACTGGGACAAACAGAATACCCCAGCATCTCCACATGCACCCTGGCTGAAAGCCTGCCCTGCTGACACCTCAGGTGGGCACGGGAACAGGACAAGGCGGTGTCCCCAGCAGCAGTTCCTGGGCCTAGAGACAGTAAGTTCTGATGGTCTAGGAGGACGAGCAGATATACATGGAGGAGAGATCCAGTAACCCAGGCAGCTCAGGGCAACTGACTGGACAAGAGCATCCCAGCAAGGGTGGGGGCCCAGGAGCAGAAGCCCAGGGGAAGAGGATGAGCCGGTAATAGGAAGAGAGCACTGGGGGACAGAGGGCCTTTTACCAAAGCCCGTGCTATCACACCAAAGCAGCCCAGGCTGCCCTGCGGCCATAACCACCTCTCAGCCCGACTTTACTCCAGATCGCTGGACATACGGTGCCTCCCACCCTCAGGATCCTCTGAACTCAGACCTCACATGCAGAGACCCGGCGTTTCACTGTAGACCTGAGGATGTTTGCCTGGTGGCCCCCGATGGTTCTGTCCCCTTCTGCCCCATACAGCAAACTAGGATGCTGGCCTCCCTTGGCTCCAGATGCAATGAGGTGGTCCTGGGACCACTGGGCCCACCTGACAGCCAAGGCTACTTGACCACCCTGCTAGAGTTGCATCCAGGTCACAGCATGTGACTTGAGATGCTCCTGAAGCATGGTGCTGGCTGGCCATGTGTTCAGAGCCCCAGGCCTGGGCTGAGAACTGCAGGTCCTGGAACATGTGCCTCCCTGGCCCCTCTGCAGCCACTCTTAGCATCCACCGTGGTGGCAGCCTCACCTGTGCCCCCACCCAGCTGTGTACTGCTTCGCTCCATGGCCAGCCCATTGGCTCGCGGGCTGGTGCCCGGGGCTGTGGCAGGTGTGGCTCGGGGCAGGCGCTTCCCTGGCACTTTCACCGTCGTCCGCAGCAGGTCGATCTCCTTGCCATGGATGTTCTGCATGTAATCCTAGAGGCCGTGTGCACAAGACAGATGCATTAGGACAGGCAGCCACGTCTCCAGCACAAACCCCTCGATTCCTAGGTCCTTCCTTGCTTTGCTAAGTCATGGGATAGCTCAGTCTCAAAAAGCTGGGCTCCGAAGCCCACAGACACCTCCTGGTCTGGATCACACCAGATCCCCATGGGGCTCACAGGATCTCACTGGGACCTGAGGATCTAGAGCCAAGTGGCAAGACTTGAGGTCCTTAAAGACTGAGTACGACCTGGAGATGGTTCAGGGAGACAGCACCCCTGTGGCCAAGGAGGGAACTGGCAGACTCAGACATGGATGATGGAGAAACCCCAAGCTCCAAGGCTGGCCAGGAGGCACTCAGCCCCATTTCTCAAGCTCCCAACCCCAGCTGGCCACTGGAAACATTCAAAGTTTAAGAGAGTCCCTAGACCTTGGGAAGGTGCCTGATTAACAAGCATTTGTCAAACTTTTAAGGAGCAGGTTTTGATTCTCCCTGCTGAATTGAGGAGTGCAGCAGCAGGTCCAGGGATTCACACCCCAGACTCTTTTTTGGTGGGGACTGTTAGTGCATCTGCCCGTCTGTAAGTTGGGATTACTGCACTAGAGCAGGGTTTATTATCTATGTATGCTTCACACATTGTCTTATGTAATCTTCCCAACCACCTGACGGCGAGTTCTGCGTTTGTTTTGGAGATGAAGAAACTGAGCTTAGGAAGGTTTATCACCCAAGATCAGTTAGGAAGTAGCAGACCAGACTCAGGCTGTGCTCCTAGAGCCTGCGCTGGGCCCGGGTCTCAGCCAGCTTTCAAGTCAGCCAGAAAGAAGCCCTAGGAAGTGGGGGGTATGCTGTGCTTGGACCCCAGCCCCACTCAGACACCAGGGTGGAGCAGTGGCAGGGCCTTCTGTGCCTGAAGGCCCGCTTCCCCTACTGCTTCTCGCCTGCCCTTCTCGACTGCTGACCCTGCTTCCAGGCTCCCTGGTGGTTCCGGGCCCCTCTCTATAGTACACCAGCACTTCCTCCAGGGTCTCTATACCTTCCCGAGAGAAGGATCAGGCGGCGTGGCTTGATTTGATTTGACTAATTACGCTGATGAGAAAAAATGGGCTCCTCGTGTCCCCTTCACAGGCATCTGGGGTGTTGGGCATCCAAGTTCTTCCCTGGAACAGCATTCCAAACATAGCTCCCTGTGGATGCCCAGGCCTCCCACCCGCACCCCTGGGGTGATGGGCTGCTTGGTTACCGTACCCTTTTGGCTCCCAGGAAACGGGACAATGTTCTCCACACAGAAGGGCAGAGTGGCTGCCCCTCAGAAAGCAGTAGGAGGGCAGGGGGTCTTATCAGGGCTCAAGGGTGGCCCCTCACTTTGGGAATGAGGACATCAAATAGCCTAGGGGCCACCTGGTCCCTGGTCACTAAGAGAACATGGCGTCACCAGTGAGGAAGAGGTGAGTGAACAAGGCAATGAGAGCCCCAAACACTAGCCTCCGGCCTGAGGCCTGCTTTAGGTGGGCTGCACTAATGAACACACGGTGGGAGGGCCTGGGCCAAGTGCAGCCCTGTGAGGCCTGGCAGAGCTGGTGGCTGCCTTCATTCTCCAGGTGGCCTTCCCAGGCAGAAGCCTACTGGAGGGCCCAAGCCTGACGACCAGAGCACAGGAGTCGCTTCTGGAAGGTGTGCTCAAGAGAAGCCCCCATTTCCTGCTACTGCCATTCCCTGCGTCTGTGCCTTCCTGCCACCCCAGTCCTGCAGGGCACACCTGCTCTGGGGTGTTGTTCATTGTCTCAGACCTGTAGAAGACACGGGGAATGAACCAGAGCAGCCTCCGCCCCAGCAGGACCACTCTGAGATGTCCCGGGTGTCACCAAGGTGGCTGGGTGGGAGACATACCCGGGGACCCCTCCTGGCCCTCCAAAGGCACCTCTACCCGATCCTTCTGTAGCTGACTGAGCTCCACCCCCCAGTCACTGCTGGCCCTCTGGTCTGCTTCCAGCCTGGTGTCCGACATGTGATTTCATGGTCTTGCCCCTCTTCCCAGACATAGCTTCTACATGCTGGATTCCCCAGTCTCTGTACATACTGATCCCTGATCCCTGCTAGTCCCCATCCCCAGTCCCTGTACACGATCGCATCTTGGATCAGCTGCTCTAGACAACTGCCAACAGCTGGCTGGCCAAAGGCCCAGCTGCGGTTCCTCTCCTGAGGAGGGGCTCGGGCTGCTCCAGTTCACAAGGAGGTCACTGCTGCTGCAACAGTTTTCCCCACTTGAGCCCTGGGATGCCCAGGCTGGGACGTGGCAGCAGCTGACCCTATGCCAAGAACAAGAGCAGCACAGAGGTGCTCGGTTCAGGGCCAAGGAGCCAGAAACTGGCTTCAGGGGAAGAGACTGCCCAACCTCAGCACCTAACTGCCCCCCACAGACACTCTGCGCCGGGCAGGCCAACACCCTCAGCACCTGACTCCCGGTCCGAGGCCCAGGCAGCTCCAGGTCCAGAGCTGAGCCACGGAGCCTGGGCCTGGAGGACACTCTAGTGATGGAGCCTGGAGCAGCAGCAGGGACAAGGACCTCCGGCTCAGAGCAACAGCGTTTCCCTCCGTCAGCAGAACAGGGAGCGTGGTGGTGGCGGTGGCAGCGGCTGCTCAGGAGAGCGGTCACCACGGCTGCCTTTATTACCCACCATCAAACAGCAATTTCTTCCCCAGCCTCCTCGCTAATTACCCAGCCAGCGTTCTCATCTCGTTTTATTACTGGAATTAACAACGAGTTCAGAGCGTGGAAAGCTATTAAGATGTGTGATTAAGCCACATTCAATTAGTTTCTACAAACAATTTAATTGATGTTGCAGATAGAATTAACAGAAGGTGATTGTGTGAATGGCTCCGCTGGCTGCAAAGCGGGGGAGGCTGCGGCGGGCTCTCTTGGGCCAGGCAAGATTCGGGCGCGAAGCTCGAGGCCTGCCCACCAACTCCTTCTCCGCAGGCCTGGCCAGCCTCCATCAGTAGGGGAGGCCCTGGCGCCAAGGCTCTGGCTCCCAGGCAAGCCCTGTCCCCAGCAGGTGCCCAGACAGGCCTGGGTCCTGCCTGAACTCCGGAGTCAACAGAGTTCCTCCTCTCACAGTCGGGATAGAGCCTCCACAGCCTCCAGGGAAGCCACTGCTTGCAGGGAAAGAGGCTGCCTGGTCACACTGCCACTAAAGAGCTGTGGAGGCTGGCGGACAAAGGGGAGATGGAGCAGGGAAGGTGGCAGAGGTGAGGGCTGGCAAATGAGCAGTTAAGTGAAGGGGCGGGAGCAGGGGAGAGGCTGGCTTCAAGAGCCCAACACAGGAGCTGAACTGGGCCCCAAGAGCGCGGCTGCCCACAGCAGCCCTGGTTTCTGCCATGGCTTGTTCTGTCGCCAGGACTGCAGTTTGAAACCAGATTTGTGACTTCCTGATGAGGAAAGATGACAAGATAAGCAGAGCAGGGCAGACGTGATACGGGAGTTGACCATGGCCCAGGGCAATGAAGAGCTGCTGCTCACAATGGGGGACTCCTGCTCTCAGAGGACTTGGCCACGGATCCTCCTCCCTGAGACCTGGGGAGCAGGGAAGCAGGACCTGGTGCTGGGCCAGCAGGTCACACCCCTTAGAATTCACCCTGCAAGGATAAGAGGACAGGCCCAGAAGCCCGTGGCACCCAAGTACTGTCACAGGTCCCTAAAGCACACAGTGCAACAAGTGGGACTCCTGGAGGACTCAGATGCCCAGCCTGGCCTCCCAGCAGCCTGAACTACTCCTCCCTGTCGGCAACTTTCTCCCCAAAGGGAGCAGCTCCTGGTGAGGTCAGGAAAATATGGGTAACGCTGACAATCAGTCAGGGGCCCAGGTCTCAGCTCAGTTGCTGGCCCATGACTGACCAGCCACAGCCCGCTGAGCCTCTGCTCTCCAGGAGGTGTAGAGAGAGGGCACGTCCACATGCCTTCCCTCTTCCTCTCTGGAGATCAGAAACCCCGCTCCACCACAACTGACCCTTCTCTCCATGTTCCAAGACATTTCTGTCATCCCTCCTCTCCATATTGGATTCCTTCAATCTCTGGGGAAGGGGACAGCAAAGGGGCAGACTATGTGCCCAGGTTGGGTCACACAATCAGAAAGGAACTGGTAAGTACGCAGGAGAGGGATGGCTGAGGCTACCCTACTTAGGCAAAGGCCAGATGTTTCCCGAAGGCCAGTTCCCAAGCTCCTCAGTCCAGATGCACACACTCAGAAAGTAGGTGCTAATCTGCCTGGTGACAGGGGTAAATCATGCCCCGTGGGAGCACTGGGTTCCTCCTGCCTGTGAACAGGCAGCTGTGGGGTCCTTTCATTGGGGAACACTGTGAACTTACTAGTGTCTCTGGTGCACAGCTCTGGCTCTCCCTCAGGTGTGGACTGTCTGGAGTGCCCTTTCACTGCCTAGGATACTGTGTCCCTGTTGTCCTGATGTCCTAGGGGCCCTTGATGCCTCTCTCGGGGTCTCTTCAGGACTCTGGAGAAGGGTGAGGTCTGGGTGAGGAGGGCAGGTAAGGCAAGGAAGGAGCTTACTAGACCAAAAGGATGTGGTCCTTCCCCATCTCTCCAGGGACAGTGGCCGCCTGGCATCCTGGCACAGGTCCTACCCTGCAGGGTCAGGGCTATTAGAAGGAATGATCTAACTGCTGGTGGCCCCGAGCTAAGGAGAAGGGCCAGTACCACAGGAATCGGATGAGAGGAAGCCCAGACCTCTTCTCGTGTGTTCTCTGCAGGGCCATCTGGACAGTGCTCCTGGGAGCAGGTTATGGACAGGGAACATGGATCCCAGCACCCTTGGGCTGGGCCTCCTAACACCATGTGCACTCCAAGGCAGGCCAGGGACCCTCGGAGGCAGGCCCAGGGCTCGGGCTGGGGTGGGGCTGGCCCACGTGCTGTGCTTGAGGGGCTTCACAGGAGAACTCATTAGCCCCACAGTGGGGTGGTGACAGAGATGGATTCTGGTGACAGCTGTGTGCTGGAGACACGCAGTGAGGGGAGGGGGAGAGGCAGGGTGGGGGGAGCTGCCACGGGGCCACACTACACTCACTGCAACACCCACACCCCCAACGCCAGGCCACGCGCCCTCAGAGTCCTCTACCCAGAGCATCTGCACGAGGCCTCAGTGTGGCTTAACTGCCATCTTGTCCTCCACCTTCCCAGGCCCAAGAGCCCCAGACTCCCCACTGGTATGACCCAGCTAAAGTCACTGCTTAGCAGCACAGGCACAGAAATCCCCAAAGTGGGTGGAGCCAGCTCTTCAAACCACTAGAAGTGGATGTGTAGCCTGGCTGCCCAGGGGCAAGGGAAGGGCAGACTGGCCTTGCCCACCTAGCACTGGACAGGGTGAACATCCCTGGGGGGGCGCTTCCTCCAGAAGCTCAGCAGGACCTGGGTCATGTGCCTGTCCCAAGCCAAAGTGCAGTTCCACTTGAGATCATGACTGAGAGATTATCCTGTTACCCTCCCTCCACCTCTTACTGCTCCTCCCATCTCACACTCCTCCTCCTGGACTCACGTGCAGGCTGGGATGGTAGGTGAGCAGCCCATTGTCACAAAGCGTCACATACTTCTTCTTCCACTCCTTGTTCAGGGATTTGCCACTCCGCTTCAGCAGTATCCCCTAAGAACAGAGATTTAATCAGGCCAGGAGCCAGCCCTGTGTCAGGGGGCAATGAAGACAGAGGTCCAATCAGAGACCAGAAGGGGTCTGTCTGACCAGAGAAGGCAGGCACAGTGTCACTGCGTGACACCACCCTCCATCCCACCTTCTCCTGAGCCATGTGGCTGAGCAGAGAGCCTTTAAATCTCAATCCTCCTGCAGAACTCTGCTCTCTGACCAGGAAGTGGCCTGGACTGCTGTCCTGGAGTCCCCCAGCCCCCGTTTACACAGCCACAATAGACTCAGAGGGTCTCCAGCAGTGATGCTCCTACCCAGGAGGCGCCACAGATGGTTGTGGAACAACAGCAGAGATTTCTGCAGGGCCTGGCCTACCACCCCCTGCAGCATTCCTGCATAGGGCAGACAAACCCCCAAGTATCCCAAGAACACCTCAGACCCCAAGCTCTAAAGCACCAGGAAGCCCCAACCTTCCATCTCAGGCCCCCAAACTTCCTGAGTAAGCAGGGAAGTCACTCTAAAGGTGGCAGTCAGCTGGGGCGATGGTAAACACAAGCTCCGCAAGGGCAAGGACTGTGTTTTGCTTACTGATAAACTCTCAGCACCTGGGCCACAGCAGACACAGAACTGGGTGAAAGCCCCCTGGCCATCAGGTGATGAAGGTGAAGTGCCCTGGGTTGAAACCAGACCCCCAGCCCCAGCTTTGCCTCCCTCTTGACAAACCTGTTCCTCTAACAACTCCAAAAAGGCGCCCTCACCCAGCTCTGGCTGGTTCCCTGAGACTACAGACAACACAGCAGAGTGGGTGGACACCAGGTGGCAGATCCCCCAGCCTGATTCAGGAGCTGTGGGAAGAGGCAGCCCTCCCTGCAGATTCCAAAGTCCCACAGCGGGAGCGGGAATGTGGTCAGACCCCCACACCGGGGCCAAGCAGGAAAGGCTGCGGGCACACTGCTGGTAGAGCAGGGGGCTGCGCCCTGGGTGCCACCCACAGGGGTGAAGGAGAAGACACTGACCACACATACAGAAGGCAGCAGCCAGGAGCCCCGGAATGGCTTCTCCTGCAAGAATGGAAGCCAGGAGAGTGGGCATGAGGAGATTCAGCAGGAGAAAGCAGGAAGACCCTCTGTCTTCCCATGGAGGAGGGAAGCACCCAGCTGAATTGTACCTGCCCCTCTAGTTCTTCCAATGAGGCTCAGCCCTAGTGGTTAAGATTAGGAGGAAGGTTGATTAAGGGCTCCCAACGGACCTCTCCCTTCCAGCCCAGGCGAGATGAAGGTGAGGGAGGGCGCTCAACCCAGGCGCAAGCAGCTTGGTAATTCCCACTTCCAGCTGTTTCACTCCTGGCCACCCCTCCTTCCTTCCCCTGTCCCCTCCTCCCCCTGCCACCCTCAAGAGACAAATGCCATTGTGGGCCTCTGAAGATGCAGCCCGTTCCTTGTCCCCATCAGTGTGGGAGACCCTGTCCTCAAAGTGGGCATGTGAAAACAAGAGAGGTCAATGGGTCTAGAGTCTTGATGACCTGCCTCTGGATGTAGTGTCCTCGTCACAGGCCAGGGCAAGTGTGGCTGAGAGCCAAGCAAATAGACTAGCTGCACACTCCCCCCCTCCCCACAACACAGGGCCCCAAGAACAGGTGCCTGTGAGGACAACAGCCATCAGGCTCTGGAAACACCAGGAGTTATCCCTAACTTCCTGCAGGAAGAATGACCAAGTGCCAGTGGGCACTGTGGTGGAACCTCCCAGGTGGGCGTGCTGGGGCAGAGCCTCCTGGATGGAGGACATTTGTTCTGAGACCAGGGTGGGTGTCCTGGATGGAACTCCTGCCCAGCTTTCTTGCCCCTCAGCACAGAACTCTCTCCTCCTGCCCGCTGGGTGGCTCCCCTCCAGCCTTCCCCTGGGGCTTGTGCACAGCCTCCAGCCTCCCTCAGTCCACACCCAACAGGGCCTGCCCTCACCTTCTCCCCTCGGTGCAGCCCCAGCTTCCAGTCCTGGGGATGGAGGCCAGGCTTCCATCCCTTTTCTGCCCACAGCTGGCCGGTAACATTCTACAAACCATTCGGCTCTGGGTCTGCTTTCTCCAGCAAACGGGGAGTGTGGACTTAGGGACTCCTGCTGGGAGCACCTTCCTGCTGGGACCTACTTAGGTCCCCTTCCTCCTTGCGAAAGGGATCGGAGGCAGACGTTGCCTCGTCTAGGAGGGAAGCCCTTTTCCACCTTCATCACCTGGCCGCCTCTCGGGGACAGGCAGGTAAGCAGCCGGCGTGGTAATGAGGCTCGTTAGCTGAGGGTGTGGGCGGAGGGCCCAGGGCTCGCCCAGCCGAGCTGCGGGCAGGTTCGCCCTCGGCCCACGCCCCGCCCACCTCTCACCTGCCGGCCGCCCAGGCCTCCTGCCGGCCGCCCAGGCCCCAGCCCGTGCTCCGAGAGGGAAGGAGCCACAGGGTTCCTGCTCCCCTCCCTGGCCGGCCGGCTGCGCACGGCGGAGCAGGAAGCAATCTGGGACGGAATGGGAGCGGTGCGGAGGCGACAGCCCCCAGAGGACCCGTTCCCGCCGCCGCCTCCCTCCCAGCTCCGCCAGCCGACTTAATTGCGGAGTCCGGATTGATTGGGAATGCAAATGGCAACTGAAATGCAATCTCCACTCCCAGCAGGAGCTGGGGGGAGGGGAAGGAACAGAAACGGGGAGACCGGGGCAGGAGGGGGGAAAGGGAGGGCGCGGACCTGGCGGGTGGGACCAGTCTGGTTGGGTGAGGCTGCCAGGCCGCTGGGAGGGGAGTCGAACAGGGCCGGCCCCCACCGGTAAAGGCCCATCTTGCGGGAATGGGCCTGGGCCTGCGCACCCCAAAGGAAGCAGCAGCGATTCCGGCCTGCATCAGCAGCGCAGGCAGCCTCGAGGACCGCCCACCGCAGGCAGGACCGCCCCAGGCTGGCACCCAGAGTGCAGCTTCCTGGGCCACCTCACATCTATCCCCTTCACCCATCCAGTGGGGGAATAAATAACCATCCCCCAGCCACACAAGCCCCAGGCACGAAGATGTGGGCAGATGAAATGGCGTCCTGCTGACTTAACTGAACACGCCTCCTTCACCTTTCCCACCCGAGCTGACCAGCCTATGCCTAGCAAGAGGCCCCTCACCACATGAGGTGAATCGGCTTATGTGTCACCAGATTCTACACACACCCCAAAACGTGTGCCTGGGAGACAAGAAAAGGCAAAAACTCTGCAGCCAGTCCATGCTCCCAGCCTTCTCAGGTGACCTCAGGAGGCCAACCCAACTGCAGTGGTCCCTGCCAGACCTAAGTGCAATGAGCATCTCAAGAGAGAGGTGAAGCAGAAAAGGCAGGATGTAGATCAAGGCACGGCTCCCCCTCCAGGGCCCTGCCATATCTCCTTGGACACCTCATTCAAAATTGATCTTCACAGGGAATCAGAAACTCCCATCCTTACCACGTAAATCCCAAGTCCCAACCCAGGAGGGCCTAACCGGACCATAGGCCCTGGCTAAGCTCTGGCCATACAGGTCACCTCTAGGGCCCAAACCTGGCAACTTGGCCCCTGTAGACACAAGCTGTGCACTCACCAGATCCCAAGGTTCAAGTCAGCAGCAGAAGGCACCTTAGGTCCTGAGGCTCCTGCCCAAGCTCCAAAGAGACACCTCTGCATTCTACCCACCCACCCCGCAGCTCCAGAGCACCTACCCTACATACTTCCACCTCTGGTCAAGACACCCTCATAGATTGTTTTTTTTCTGGCACCAGAACCCCCAACAGGAGGGCTGGGAGAACCAAGATTAGGTGGACTAGAACTCTCAGGAGGTAACTCCAAAAGGAAGTGGGGTAGAGACAGAGGGGGGATGGCATCTCCACTGAATTTTTTTCTTTGAAAATGAAGAGAGGTAAGCTGGGTGTAGTACATGCCTGTACTCCCAGCTACTCAGGAGGCTGAGGTAGGAGGACTGTAAGTTCAAGGCCAGCCTGGGCAACTTATACCCTGTCTCAAAATTGAACACAGGGGCTGATGTAGCTCAGTGGTACAGTGCTTGCCTTGCATGAATTAGGCCCTGGATTCCACCCCGATACCATCAGGAAAAAAAAAAAAAACACGAAGAAGCTCAAATTGGTAAAACTGAACCAATGGCCCTCAGGTGAGATCATCCTCAGAACCCACTTCCATGCATTCTCCTCAGGTTACTCTCAAGAACTCTCTTCCTTAGCCCATGGACCAGAAGCTCCATTACCTCAGAAACAGCAAGTCTGGGAGCCACCAACTGAGGGCAGCAGGTAGCTCTCTGCTACCCCCTGGTGGTGATGAGCAAGAACAGGCAGAGCTGCTGGCCCAAAGGCGGCAGCATGGGGAAGAGGCTGCTGTGCCTTGGGTTTCTGAATAGAAGCATGGACCCTTATACCTGCATAAGAACTTGTGCCTGGGATGAAGAAACTCACCGCTTACACCATCTCCCTCATCACAGAGGCCCCAAGAAGAACCACCCACTAGCACTTCTGGGGCCTCACTCTCAGCTGCCCTGAGCCCATGGGAAAGCAAGTGCTGACCTGCTTGATGGGGATGGCCCTGCCGCTCCCGATATTGTCCACCTTGCATTCTGCAGCCTTCTTCTCCCGGTCCAGGTCAGCACCTTTTCGAGACTGGAAGAGAGAAGAAGAGGCGGGTTAGCGACTCAGGGCCTGGGCGGAGAGCTGCCTGGAGTTCCCAGCCCTCCCGCCTTATTCCCTCCTCCTGGGCAGCTCTAGCAGAGGGGCGGCCGGGGCGGCGGGACCGGGAAGGAACTGAGACCACGAGTATTCCAACGGGTTTATTCTTACACACGGCACCATACAGAGCAGCACAGGTCACTGATCCGGGCCCGACCCTCCCAAAAGAGCAAGGACACGAAATACCGAGGGTGGGAGGAGCACACAGCCCGGGGGGCTGGGGTGTAAGAGAAGGGAGGGGCCAGGAGAGGTGGCTGGTGGGGCTGAGGGCTGGCCAGGAGCACAGGGCACGACCACCGGGGAGAGCAAAGTCCAGAAGTGAGCAGACGGAAGGTGGACCGTCTGCGGCGCAGACACCACGCGGCATGTGGCACCGAGCGTGTCGGCGTGGCCCGAGGGCACAGTGGATGGAGAGAGAGAGGAGAGAGGCCAGAAGAGGCCCTGCGCCCTGCCAAGCTCCTGGGGCAGAGTCCACCCAAATACGGATCCTAGGAAATAGGGGGAGGCCAAAAAGAGGGGGCAAGGCAAGCGCGGTGGCGGCGGCTTCTGGAGCAGGAGCAGGAACGGCAGAAGTCCATGCAGGAAGGAGCAGAGGAGGGGAGGGGCAGGAAAGCTCCCCCCAGGAGCAGCTGGGCCAGCGGGCTTCGGCGCCCCCGCCCCTCTGGGCCTCGTCGCGCTGGCCGGCCGGCGTAGGGCCGAGCTCCCTTCTTCTCCATGCAGCGAGCCTGGCGCAGTGTCCAGCGGGGCCTGGTCCCCGGCAGCCCCCAGCACGGGCTCCAGCGTTCCTAGCCTTCCCTGGGGGTGGGGTTAGTTACAAAGGTTCCTGTGGGTCTCTGGAGCGGGGAGCTCGGCGGCCGCTTCTCATCTGAGAGCAGTCCCAGGGCCCGGCCCGCCTCCGGCCCCGCACAGGGGGAATGTCCAGAGGTGCTGTGTGTCACCACCTGGTCTTCTAATTTGGAAGGAGTTGGAAAGGCCTTTTTGTTGATGAAAAGTTGGAAACAGTGGCACATATCTGCAAATATCGAAAGAATAAAGATTTTGGCAAGTTATACTCAAGCCCCGCACAAGTCGGTCAGCACTGGTGAGGGCAGAGACCCAGGCGCCTGGGGAGAGGCGAGGCGGCAGCGGGATGAAGAGGAGGAGGAGCAGGAGGAGGAGGAGGAGGCGGCGGCGGCGGTGGCTGCACCCACTGGGCAGATGTGGCCCAGCAGTCCATCTCAGAAGGGAATGTCCACCACTCGGAGGCCTGGGCCCATCCCTCCTGTTCTCCCTGGCTGCCAGGAGCCAAGGGCACAGAGAGGGGCCAAAGGACTGCAATTGCAGTGTGGGAGAAAGCACAGCCAGAGGGAGCAGGAAGAACTGGGCAAAGAGCTACCGGAGAGTAAACTGCCACCCGGCAGCTCCAGGTCAGCACCTGTCCCCAGTCCCCTCCTGGGCTTCACAGCCCGGACCGCCACAGCCCTCTGCCCCTTTGGCCCAGGGAAGAGGAAGGTGGGTGAAACTGCTGCCACTAGGTCCCCAGACAGAAATGCTAGTTGGGGAGCAGGGTCCAGCCCGCCCCAGCCAGGCTGGTGAGCCAAGAGGCTGCCAACCTCCAGAGGACCCCAGGAGCCCAGAGGGGCACCTCTCCCATGAAGGACAGGAACAGGGGCAAGAGTGGTAACAAATGAGTACATGGAGTCATGGGGGAGACTGGGGATGTCAAACCAGTCCCCGCGGGGGGTCACCAGCCACTGAGCAGGCAGGACACATAGGGCGCCCCTTCGAGCATGTTTGATGAGGGAGAAGGGTGGCCCCAACAGTGATGATGGGGGGAGATCCCAAGATACCCCATAGAGACGGACATGCCTTGAGGCCGCCTCAGGGACAATGGCGCAAGTGAAGTCACCATGGAAATGATGGAGAGAAAAAATAAGGTCGCCACTGTGAAGATGGAGAGAATGGAAGGGCCTGGAGGGAAGGCCGTGCTATGAGCTTGCAGCAGAAAGGGGCGCAGGAAGCAGCACAGCTGAGGAAGGCAGGCAGCAAGGCGCACATGGAGCGAGCACAGAACGCCGCCGAGGAGGCTGTGGAGCCAGGGTGGCGAGTGCAGGAGGGAGGCGGAGGGTGCCCTGGGGTTGAACCAGCCAGTAGGGGAAGATGGGAGGTTAAGAATGGAATCCAGGCAGGGGATGACTGAGGCACAATGCTGGGGAGCAGGGTGCCAATAGCGGTCACTGTGACACAGGTACCCTAGGGTTCTACAGCAGCAACAGCAGCAGGTGTGGGCACAAGCAGGTGGCCACAAAGGCTCCGAGCATCTCAATGAATAGAACAGAGGCAGGAAGCTGCAGGTGTGGGAGGGTCAGGGCTGGGCAAGTGCAGTGCGCGGCAGCAGCCACAGAGAAGTCTGTGAGGGCGCAGGGCAGGTGCGGTGTGCGGAGGCAGGCAGCCAGCAGGGGGCGGTGTGCAGGCAGGGCAGAGGCGAGGACACAGGAGCAAAGCCTGGGGCACTGGCTCTGTTTGGCCGGGTCCAGAGAATCTGGCCTGGCTGGCTGGATTCAGGCCCAAGCCAAGAGCCAAGCCCTGGCTCTCAGAAAGAGGCGCATGGAGTGACGCAGAGGGACAGGCCGCTCACCCACCTTTGTCTGGCCAAGACTCCAGGAACAGTCCAGCCAGAGCCCAGCAGGAGGGCCAGAGTTGGGGAGAACACAGTGTATAAAAACTGGGAGTGGAGGGACACCAGGCTCAGAGGCCCACGAGCTGAGGGCCTGGCCCTGAGCAGGGGGTGTGCCCCACTCTGGGTGGGAACATGAGGTTGGTGGGGAGGGGCAAGTAGCTCACAAGGAGACAGGACAAACCTGAGCGGGAGGCACGAGGCAGCGTGGTGAAGCCCAGGAAAAGATGGCTAAGCCTTTGTTAAACCAATCACAGCGGTGGGTGGGAAGCATGAATGTTCCCCTCGGCAGTGGGGTAACGGAAAAAGAGCCGGAAGGCGGATTGGGAGGCCTGGCTCTGACTCTAGCTCGGCCAGCTAACCCTCTGTGTCGCCTTGGGCAAACAGCCTTCTGGCCTCCGGTTCATTAGCTGTTGAATCAAAGGGGGTCAGGGGAGTTAGGCCACCAGTCCAAGGATCCCTTCAAGATGACACAGAAACCCTCGGGGCTGGGAGGGAGGGAGGCTGCAGGGGAGCGTGTGCACAGGGGGTCAGACGGTGGGCTGGGGGCATGGTGCGGGCCGTGAAGGGAAGCCCCTCGTGGGCTCAGAGGAATAGTCTAGAGATTCTGAGGGCCCAGTGAGGGGCCTCTAGAAGTCATGTGTGTCCTCGAGTGAGAGGCTGCAGGTGGCATCCTTTGATGGGAGCTGCCCGTGCCCTCCTGGTGGGAGCTTGGTGCTTGGCCCTGCCTGTGCAGTGGCAGCAGCTGGGCAGGGAGGAGGGCGGGGCACGTACCGTGAAGATGTTGGAGCGCCGCTTGGACTGCTTGCGGATGGGCGTGGGAGTGGAGGAGGCAGCGATGGTCTCGATGCGCAGCTCCCGCTGGCTGATGCTGGGGGTTGAGGGGACGGAGGACGAGTAGTCGCTGAAGGCGCTGTTGCCGCCATTCGTGGCCTAAGGACAAAGAGGGCTGCTGAAGTGGCTCTGGGGCGGGGCGGAGAGGGATACTGGGCAGCAGGCAGGTGCCAGGAATTCTTGACCTGGCTAGGGGTGCACAGTGACAGAGGCACCACTGGGTCCTAACAGTATGTGTTGAGAGAAGCTAGAGGGGTGAGGAGGCCAGGAGGATCCAGTTGCCACTGCTACCATGTGCCACCGGAGCTGCCCCACTAGCTTTTGTCCTGGAGCCCCGAAAGGAGGGTTTCTGCACTGACTAGGGAGCTAGATCAGAGTTGAGGACCAGCAGGCCAAAGTCAGAGACACAGTCTGGAAGTGAAGGAACTGTGGAGCCCTTGCTAGCAGGTGATCTGGAACAGGGAGCAGCACACTTCGGATGGACCCTAAAGTCAGACACATCTGACACCTTGGAAAGAGGCCAGGAGATGGATACTGAGGGGTCTAAGATTTGCTCTGAACATGTGTGTGGTAGGGACAGAGACACAGAGCAAAGAGCAGAACGGACTGGACTACAGAGTAAGCTTCAGGTGGGAACAAAGAAGGGAAGGGAAAAGAAACGACAAAGCTCACAGATGGAGTGCACCAAAGGGTTTGCTCCAGGACTCGGGAGAACAGAGGCCTGCACCCACCTGCTCTCACCACAGCACCTGGCTTGAGCGCCTGCCTCCTCAAACTCTAAGGTAAGCCTAAGGAGCCACCAAGCAGAGCTTCCAGGGCAGGGTGCAGCTGCTCTCAAAGAATGTGAAGAAAGACCTACCCCTCCTCCTCTCTCCTAAGAGGGTTACTGATGGGAATTCCAGTACCTTCTCACAAGACCTAAAGGGATGGGGAACTGCAACAAGGCTGCCGCTGGAAAGTGCAGTGGCTGTAAGCTTGACCACTCTGTTGAGCCTGTCCATGTATGGCCCAGGGCTTGCAGCAGAGGGCAGCAAAGTGGTGAATGCAGCTGAAGAACCAAGCACTGGCCCACATGCCAAGGTGGAAAACTGACCTATCGACAGGCCCAGGTGTGGACAGGCATCCAAGTGCATTATTGTAGGGGCCCTGACAGGACCTGGTTCAGAAGACCCCATACTCCACACAGCACCAAGAACATTCACCACTCAGAGCAAGCGCTGCCCTTCTAAAATACAGACACTCCCAGAAGGTGACGGGGCAAGCCTCTGTGCTCAGCAGACACGAGGCCGTCTGTTGCCTCTTCCTCTCAGGAGGAGAGTACTGCAGCTGCTGGTCACAAAGGGGCTCACCTAAAAGAGCAGGGTCAGGCCAGTGTGGCCAAGGGTGAGTGCCCAGCAGGCCTCTCCTCCTTGTGCCAGCAGAGTACGATTTCCACAGGACACAACTCCTGAGACAATGCTAACAAGGCTCACTAGAACACGTGTTTGTGCCATCTTAGCTGATGGTTGGCAGGAGACAATGGAGAGTGGAGGGTGAAAAACAGGAGCAGGGAAGGCAGTCACCATGTGACCGAGCTGAGGCCAAGGCCAATCATGCAGGCTAAATGGAATGCAAGCCACATGCAGGAACAGGAGGCGGAGGGAAGCCAACAGAGAAGTGTGAGAAGGCGGCAGAGGGGGCAGTGAGATGCACAGACAGGTCCAGGGTCAGGGTCCGTGGCCGCACCTGGTTGATGTGCACGGCTGGGATGGAGGCAGCGGACACGGCCGAGTGGCTGGGCGAGTTGGGCAGGGACTTGCAGGGCCCGATCGCCAGCTGCTGCTTCTTCCGCAAGGCCACCACTTTCTGGGCCACTGCAGGGGACAGCAGAATCAATTATACCCACTGGGGAGAAGGGTAGAAAGCCCAGCTCGGCGCCTCCCTGCAAAACAGCCCTGCTTGCCAGGGAACCTTCCTGCACCCCACTCCGGGGGCCCAAGTTACCGTCCTGGAAGACGCGCTCCACGTTGAGCCCGTAGGTAGCGCACGTCTCGTAGTAAGTGCAGCGCTTCAGGTCTGTGGAGAGCTTGCGGGCCCTGCTGTCATCGATGACGCGGGGATTGGCGGCACTGATGGCGTCTGTAGGAGGGGAGGCGTCACTTGGGACAGGGGAGTGGGGTGGCTGTACAGGCCTAGGGATGCAGAGTCTGGGCTTCATTTCATTTTGCTATTATGGAGTAAAAATGAGCTGTCCACTTAACCTCTGAGTCTTTTATTCATGGCAAAAAACGTGGACATGACAGTCACACGATTGCAGGACTAGGGGGAGAAGAGCAAGGAAGAAGCCCTGGGCTCCGGGCAACATGGGAGGGGCTGAGAAGGGAGTGGAAGCTGGGGGCTTACTTGCCCCTGCCCACCCAGGCTCGGTTGGCCCAACCTCTGCTCCCTTGAAGACTCAGGCAGGCCCCGCCTCACCCTGTGTGCCCACTAGCACCATGGGCACCTCGCTGGCATTGCGGAAGCTGCAGAGCCGCAGGAAGTAGTTGTACACTGTCTGGAAGCTGATTTCATCCTCCAGGCTGAACACAAACACCACCGCATCCACCCAGGCAGCAAACTAGGGAGACCAAGCAGAGTTAGCACACTTGCCTGGGCCTACAGACTCCCACACTGCGAGGGCCAAGGAATGGAGGATCCTAACAGTCTCTTGTCCCCAGACACACAACTTTGCCCAGTCCCAACCGGAAACCAAGGGCCCCGGCAGGAGCATCACCTGGAGCTCAGGGGGGCCTCCTTCATCTCGGATCAGCAACAGGTAACTTTGGCCGTCCACCACAATCTCCTTCTTAAACCGACCCCCTAGGATGGAGTGCAGAGTCAGGACCAAACTTGGAGGAAAGGCCCATAGGGGCCAGGCAAAGCAGAAACCTAAGCTCCCAGTGGAGGAGACAGGAGGATGGGAAAGGAAAGGGCCCACAGTGTGGAGGAGAAGAGGTCCACGTGGCCAGTCTCTGGGCCAGGCTGGCCTTACAGCTCACCTTCAGGGGACTCCTCCTGGACATAGGTCCCTGTCAGATAGCGGTGCACCAGGGCTGACTTCCCACTAGACAGGTTCCCCACTATGCCCTGCAGGAGAGGAAGGGGTAAGCAGTGATCAGAGGCATCAGGGAGAAGACCAGGGCTGAAGGGAGAGGGCGGGCCACGGGGAGGGAAGAGGCTCAGAAGAAGCCAAGCCCAGACCCACCATTCTAAACCTGTCCCACCCAGCCACAGAACTGCCAGGGCTTCTCTCGGGCCCACTCACCACTTTAAGCTCCGGCACAGAGCGGCTCAGGGTCCACTCCTGACTGTTCACAAATGAATCTGTGAAGACAGAGCCACCCCATCAGGGCCACTATGGCACACACAACTGTCTTAACTGCCACCACCAGTGTGTCCTATAATGTCCCTCTTGGCCAAGGCCAGAGGATAGCACTGTCTTCCACGAGACCTTGAAGCTCACCCCTAGTTCCCTAGGGAGTAGCAGGAAGATTCTTTCTAAGCCAAAGTCAATCTTTTTTTTTGGGGGGGGGGGTGGGGGTGGGGGTTTACTAGGGATTGAACTCAGGGGCACTTGACCACTGAGCCACATCCCCAGCCCTATTTTGTATTTTATTTAGAGACAAGGTCTCAGTGAGTTGCTTAGCAGCCTTGCAGTTGCTGAGGCTGGCTTTGAACTCTCAATCCTCTTATCTCAGCTTCCCTAGCCACTGGGATCACAGGCATAGGCCATCACTCTCGGCCCAAAGTCAATCTTTAGGAATAGACTAAGGGCTCAGTCTCAGTCCTCTCTGGCCTTAGACTTGTATCCCTCTTTTTCCTCTTTATGCTCCAGCAGGTATTACCCACCTGGCTTAGTTTCAGGGTACCTCTCATCCAGGTTAGAGGCCACTCCAACAAGTCTCAGACCAGACCCAAAATGGGCAGAGCATCTGGCAGAGGGGCTGGCCTCCTGCAAGTAGGAACTGCTCACCCTTGGCAGGGTGGGGCCACCCACTGCATTCCTGAGCCAGAGTAAAGAGGGAGTAGCTTTACCTGGCCCTGTTCTTAGAGGCAGGTCCAATGAGGCCATATCTACTCTGCCCTGCCCCAATCCCTTTCCCAAGCTCCTCCTTAGCTGGGGGCCCACCTCCAGACTCCCTTCCCTTCAAACACTTCCAGCACCACTAGCCCCTGAGTCAGGCAGGGCTTCTCACAGAGAAGGGAAGTTGCCAGCTACCATTGTCCTCTGATGGCCGGCCCCCAGCTCCTTTGCCCTCCAAGTTTCCACCTACAGCCTCCAGCAAGCTCCTGCTGGCCCAGCCTGGGCTGGCCTTTGTCTGGGCAGCCCTGCTTCTCCCTGGCTCCCAGACACACTGCCCCCAGGTTGTTTCAGAGTAGTTATCATAACCAGGTCCCCTCACAGTGAGAGGTCAACCCCAGACTAGGAGCTAGGAAGCTGCTGAGTCCAGCCTAGAGACATCTGACTCTACAGAGCACCTTCCTTTCCTGGGCCTCAATTCTGCATGTGCCAAATAAGGGGGTGGGGATGTGAACTAGAACCCTTCCTACTCTCCTATTCTAGGATGCTGGGGCAGGGCCATAGCCTGCTCTGGCCCGGATTCCTCCTTTCCCACTGCCATCTCTTCTGGACACTGCTGATGACCCCAGATACCAACTGCAGCACTGATGACACTTGGAGGGACCCATCTACTCCAGGCCCACACGGCGCGCTTGCCTTGACCAGGTGGGTTCCTGGCAGATTCTCACTCAAGCCCTCAGTTTCCTGCCAGACTCCAACCAGAAAGGCCACCCAGGAGGCGCTGCATCCCCTTACCGCTCGGCGCGCTCAGGAGCCCGGGGGCGGCGGCCGCCCTGCGGCTCCACAGTGGCGCGGCGGGCGCGGGCTCCCTCCGGCGGAAGCGGCTGGTGAGCAGCCTCCAGAGGCTGGCGGCGGCGCGGGGGCGGCTGGACTCTGGCGCAGCGCTTGGGACCTCGGCGCCCAGCAGGTCGCGGCGGCTAGAAAAGGCGCCCAGGGAGCTGGCGTCGCCGTCGCTGCGTGTGCGCGCGCGGGGCGGCCGGGCCAGCAGCCCCGACTCGGAGCGCCGGATCTCCTGGCCGCGGCGCAGGCGGAAGCTGAAGCTCTTCTTCAGCGCCGACAGACCGCGCCGGGGACCCTCGGCGCCGCGCCCGCCGCTACCGCGGAACACCTGCCAGCGCTGGCTGCTCCACAGCGATGCGCCTCGCAGGAAGCCCGCGCTGCCGGCGCGCCCCAGCCCCGCGCCCGGCGCCTCGGCCGCCGCCAGCTCCAGACGGTTCACCTCCAGGAACGTCATGCTGGTGGGCCGCGGCCGCAGCGCAGGCTCCCCGGGGGCACGGATGCGCCGGATCGGAGCGGGGCTGGCCGTGGGGCTGGCCACTGGGCTGGGTGCGGGCGAGCCGGGCCGCCCCGAGGGCGCGGGGCTCCGGCGGCCAAAGCGCGGGCGCAGGAGGCCAAGTAGCAGGCCACGGGCACCAGTGGGGGCCGGCCCCGAGCTGCCCGAGCATACGCTCCGCGGCCGCGCCGGCTGCTCGCTCGCGGCGCACAGGGCGGCCTGCAGGGCGGCGGCGGTCCGGCCGGCCGGGGCGCTGTGCAGGTCCAGCGAGTCGCAAACACTGAGGGCGCGGCGGCAGGCGGAGGGCCGCTCCCCGCCGTAGCTGTCCCCGGGCGGCCAGCCCCGCTCCATGCTCAGGGCCCAATGGCGAGGGCCAGGCCCATGGCGAGGGGCGCGGGGCTGGGCCCAGGCCAGGGCCCGCAGCCGGGGCGCACAGACCTCCGGCCTCTGGGCACCTGGTGTGGGCCCACCGAGTCCCTCAACTCTTCCACCTCGCAGCCGGCAAGCCCAGACCTGGAGCGGCTGGGAGCAAGCCCAGTCAGGCGAGAGAGGCGGCAAGTCTGGCCTGGAACACCTAGGATCGGTGGAGCAGGGGAGCCGGCCTGCTGGGGCAGCCCCTGGGAGCCCGCAGAAAACAGGAAATTCCAGCCCAGGGCTCCTCCTAGGACTGGGCAGGTAGGTAAGGAGTTGTCATTAAGAGCAGGCCAAATAAATAACAGTCCTTGAGTACACCACACACTAGGCACGGTTCTGGAGAAAAGTTGACCATTTTCTCTTTCTTGAAAGGCAGAGCAACCATAAGGGCCAAGGACAGGAGGTCTTTCATTAAGAGGTCAAATTAGGGGGGCTGAGGATGTGGCTCAAGCGGTAGCGCGCTCGCCTGGCATGCGTGCTGCCCGGGTTCGATCCTCAGCACCACATACAAACAAAGATGTTGTGCCTGCCCATAACTGAAAAATAAATATTAAAATTCTCTCTCTCTCTCCCTCTCTCTCTCTTTCTCTCCCTCCTCTCTCACTCTCTCTTTAAAAAAAAAAAAAAAAGAGGTCAAATTAGGAGTAATGACCAAGCCTATGCCCTCTCTGGGCCTCACATTCCTCATTTGTAAAATGAGGAGCTTGAACAAGGCAATCCTGTCTCAATTTTTGGCTAGACATTCTGAGGAAGAGAGCTGTTGGATGCTACCACCAGCTCCTGTTAATGACTGAGCTATCCCCCTTTTTTTCCCTCTGAAGATCCAAAAGATACTCATCTGTCTGGGCTAAGTGTCCTCCTGCCTAAGGGCAGCAGAAAAATCAAAAGATAACTTCCAGGCCCAGACCACAGTGACTCACTTCTGAGCCTTCAGTGGCCATTCCCTGGCTGCTCACTTCATCTGCCCATGTCCAGATGAAGGCAACAAGGTGGCTTCCAGTACTGGCTGGCACCTGGCACTCTGTAAATGGAAGCACCCCAAACTCTATTAGTTTCATGAAGTGTGCTGCACCCAGAAAATGTGGGACCACCCCAAAACGGGGCAGGAGTTGTGCATAGTCAAATCACTCCTTTCTTTCCCAGGTCCCTGAGACAGCCAGCGCACCACAATTCACAAAGTACAACCACAGGCGGCCTAGCAGATCAGGAGAAACCAGTTTAGGTAGTGGCAAGGGGTGAGGGGCCTGAACTTCCTTGGAAAAGATTATACTCCCAAGACTCTCCACCCCAGTCCCACCCTATTTCCAGTGTCCCCTTCAGCATCCCAATGTCCCTTTGAGCTTTAGAACTCTGTGGTCTAAGTTAGTAGAGATAAAAGCTGCACATTCCTGAGGGGGCTGGGGCTGGGGGAATGCCTGGGAAGGCAGGGCCTCCCTATCCTAGGTGCTCTGGCAGAAAGGAGGGCTGGAAACTCCCAAGTCCTGGGCTGGATCTCTGGGGCAGTTCACATCTTCATGGGACTAGTTATTAACAGTGTTGAGGAAGGCTGCTTCTCTCCAGGAAGCACATTCCCCCATATACCATAGACCACTCCACAGAGAAGCCTTTCCCAGATCCTCAGGCAGGCACAGAGACAAGAACACAACCCAATACTCACGTGCAAGTCTGCCAAACTTTCTGAGCTTCAGATCAAAAGAACAAGGTAGTCTTTCTACCTAGACGTGCCTATCTGCCTCTGTCCATCTGTGCTTTCTCTCACAAGCATAGGGATTATCCTGCCTCAAAAAGAATAAGGCTGACCGTTCGCAAGTCTTCCCCCAGCTAATGAAAATGCAAGCCCTAAGCAGGAGTTGCGGGAGCCAGTTTGGGGACGAGGGGGACAGAGGACAAGATGGCTAACATGGGTATGTTGCTTTAGCATTTAGCACTCTTCCTCAGTGGAGAACACCAGGATGGGTCAGAAGGGAGAAAGCTCCAGCCCATAAGTGCTGGTCACATGGCTTGCGTGGTATACACACACACACACACACACACACACACACACACACACGAGTCAGAGAAGGCAGGCAACAGTGCCCAGTCCTTGAAAGAAAAATGACACTTAAGAGGACATAGGCTCCCAGGTTCCACTGCACCTGAAGAATCCATCCAGGCAAAAAGCTCATCCTGGGCCAATTCCCAAGCATAGACAGCTTCCTCTTCTTTACCTGTCTGCATCCTCTTTTCCCGGAAACTTTTCTTGACCCATAAAAACTATAGAAGGAAGAGCATCTGCTCCCACATAAGTGTCTCAATGTATCAGGTCAGTGGAAGACTCCAAAGAGAAAAGTAGCCACAGGCATACACCTCTTCCTCATGGGCCAACCCCAGGTCCTCCTGGGCTATCCCCAGGTCAGGGAGGATGTCCCATCTGACAAGACTGCTCCAAAGACATGCAGCAAACACAGCTCTACCTCATAGCACTACCCAGTGAGCCTACAGCAAAGAAGGCAGCCCTAAAAAGCTCCATGCTGGCAAGCCCTAAAGAGGACCAAACATAAAACTAGCCCTTGGGTTTGCTATTTCCTCAGGCCACCAAAAGCACTTTGCCTCTCAGGGGCTGAAAATTTCCTGCAAATTTCTGGGAGATTTAAGATGAAACTTCTCACAGATGCCTGCAGTGGAGATTCTGGGACAGGCTGAACAACCTCCCTTGGGGTAGAGAGGGCAGGAGGGGCTTCCTGGTGCTCAGATGCCCTTCTCGGATATGCACAGGCGTCTGGGGTCAGAGGGGCTGTTCCACAAAAACAGAAGGACCATGGGTAGAGGTGAGACATGAGATGCCATCAAGAGAATGCTGGGGGGCTGGGGATGTGGCTCAAGCGGTAGCGCGTTCGCCTGGCATGCATGCGGCCAGGGTTCGATCCTCAGCACCACATACAAAGATGTTGTATCTGCCGAAGACTAAAAAATAAATATTAAAATTCTCTCTCTCTCTAAAAAAAAAAAAAAAAAAAGAGAGAGAGAGAGAATGCTGGGCTGGAGTTGTGACTCAGTGGCAGAGCACTTGCCTAGCATCGGGAGGCACTGGGTTCCAGCCTTAACACCACATAAAAATAAATAAAATAAAGGCATGTTATCCAACTACAACTACTTTTTTTAAAAAAAGAAGAGGACAATGCAGGTCCTGAGCTAGAAACAAAGGGCAGCTCTGCCACAGGAGTCCCACAGGCCTCGCCCCAGCTCTCCACCCAGTGTTTGCTGGCTGATGTGCTGATAAAAACGGGGTTGTGCCGGGCTGCAGCCCACACAATGTGCAGGAAACTGGTGGATATCCTCCTTCTCCAAGATGAAGAAGGACCAGCTTGCTCCTGGAGACCAAAGCTTGTGACTGACCGCAGGGAAAGGCTTCATTCAGGCTTCTGGTGACCTGTGTGGTCCCAGAGCCACACTGGCCTCCAAGACAGGTAGGACTCTTCCTGTCCACACGGTGGCAGCAAAGCATCTTCCTGAGGCCGGGAGTGCAGGCTGTGTGGTAGGGCGGGGGAAGCTGGCAGGACCCGCAGCCCCTTTGGGTTGTCAAGGCCACTCAGGAGGCAGTAAGGGGCACACCAAGGCTTCAGGAGGGCTGGTGTGTAAGCTGTGGGATGGGGATTAGGAAACCAAGAAGAGGGGAGAAGATCTTGGGTGGCCACCCTTGTACAGCCTGAAGACAATCCTTCTGTGCTACAGCCAACAATTAGCCTCCAAAGTCCGCCTCTAAGCCACTTTGGCCAGTGCCCCCCCCATCTGCAAATGCACAGCACTGGCTCTGGAGCTGCTCAACCAAGACCTAGCAGGGTGGCCTCACGGTCTTTCTTACCACTCCCTCCTGTGGGCTCTGCCTCCCCCCCACGCCCCGCCCTATCACTATACCATCTTTTTAACAGCCCACCTATGCCCACCCCATTGCACTGCCAATCTATTTTCCCCATGACCTCATTACCTCCATTAAAGCTCTGCAGTAGCTCTCAGTCCCAACACCAGACTCCTCACTCCCTGCCCAGACCCCACCGATCTCACCTGGAACCACCCACCCGCCACCCAGCCACACAGTGTCTACCAGGCCACGCCTATTCTCCACCCAGGGCCTCTATACCTGTTTGTCCTTGAGGTCACTTGGGTCTCAGCTGCAACATCCCTTCCTTGACAGCCCCGCCATCTCGGTGGCCCCTCTGCTGACACTAACACACATGACTCCCAGAGGTTTTCTTTCCCAAAAGAACTCTGCAGGGCTCACAGAAGGTGTACAGCCATCTCCGTCAGTGAATGAATGAGCGAATATTTCTGCCAAGCCGAACTGTGTGCTAGGGGTTTTGTTCCCCTTGTGGGGAGGGAGACAGGCATAAAAAAGAGATGGTTCCTGTCTGGGACAGTCTGTTGAGGTGACTATCTCAGGCAAAATAATCTATACAGTCTCCAAGTGCAGAGGCACAATGGTGTGCTGGTGGGACCAGCTTCCTGTGTGGACAGCAGGGCTCAAATGCAGATTGCAGCACTTTCTAGCCAGTGCCACTTACCATCTGCTGAGTCTCAGACTGAGTCTGCAAGCCAGAAGAAACCCCAACTCCCAGCTGAAGCAGGGCACAGCAATGATGTGATTGGTGGGCCACAGAGCCTGGTGGAGCAGGTGACCAGTAAAAGGAGCTATTCCTACTTGGCCTTGTAGGACACAAGAGTGATTTAAACTGGTGCCAGCCTCCTCAGTCAGTCTATGACCGTGGCAGGTTCATATCAGCCCCCTGTGGCTAAGGCTGGGTTGGCTCCTCCAATCTCTTCTCTAAGAGACCTCCAAGCTAGGGGGACCCTAGTCCCAACCCCAGAACTACAGAAATAACCTTATGTAAAAACAGGGTCATCGTTGGTTAAGATGAAGTCACACTGGAGTAGGGGAGGACCTGACCCCACGACCATTACCCTCATCAAAAGGGGAAAGCTGGGACTGGATTGTGGCTCAGTGGTAGGGCACTTGCCTAGTGTGTGTGAGGCACTATGTTCAATTCTCAGCACCACATACAAATAAATGACTAAAAGGGGGGAAAAGGTGATCCCACTCCTTGGTCTATACCCAAAGGACTTAAAATCAGCACACTATAGTAACACAGTCACATCAATGTTTATAGCAGCTCAATTCACAATAGCTAAACTGTGGAACCAACTTAGATACCCTTCAATAGATGAATGGATAAAGAAAATGTGGTATATATACACAATGGAATATTATTCAGCATTAAAAGAATAAAATTATGGCATTTGTAGGTAAATGGATGGAATCGGAGAATATGATGCTAAGTGAAGTAAACCAATCCCAAAAAAACAACGGCTGAAATGTTCTCTCTGATAAGTGGATGATGATCCATAATGGGGGTGGGGGGGTCATGGGAAAAATGGAGGAACTTTGATTGGGCAAAGGAGAGGGAGGATGGGGAGAGGGCATAGGGGCAGGAAAGATGGTGGAATGAGATGGACATCATTATCCTAGGTACGTGTATGACTGCACGTATGGTGGGACGCTACATCATGCACAACCTGAGAAATGAAAACTTGTGCTGTGGTTGGAATCAAAATGCATTCTGCTGTCATAGATACCTAATTAAAATATAAAAGGAGGGGGAAGGCTGGGTGAGACATACAGAGGGACTGCAACACAAAGGGACACAGGGAGAGGATGGCTAGCCACAGGCCTTGGAGAGAGGCCTGGAACAGACCTGTCCCTAACACCTTTGGAAGGAGGTCCGCTGACACCTTGATCTCAGACCTCTGTCCTCTAGGACAGTGACTGTTGGACTGTCCTCTGGGACAGTGACTTTCTGTTCCTTGAAGCCCCCAGTGTGCAGTACTTTGCCAATGCAGCCCTTCACACTACCAAGCAATGAACTCTACAGAGAAATCAGTGCGCGTGCAGATGAACACAAGGGTGGTTTTGGTAGGAGATTCCTATTCCCCAAAGTCCTGCCATGGATTTCAGGTTCAGAATTCAAAGCTTGGCTCTGTCCTTTACTTTTAGAGGTAATGACACTGATGTGTAGAGAAGGGAAGTGCCTTGTCCAATGTTGCACAGAGTCAGTGGTAGAACCTGGGCGAGGCCCAATACTCCCTGGCCAGTGCTTGGACCTCCAAACCTCCAGTATTATTTTTTGAGTATCTGCTAAGAGGAGGCGTGTGAGTGGCCCCTGGAGCCACCTGCATCACCTCGAGGCAGAGTGGAGCACAGAGATTCTGTCAGCCACAGTCTAAGGCCCTGAGAGTGTCCCTGACACCACCTCCTGCTCTAACCAGCTGGGGCAGCTGCCTGACATCAGGCTTAAAAGGAGGTATCAAGGATCTACCGAGGACCACCTGGCACGCCTAGCTCTGCCCAGCAAGCCAGTTAATTCTCAGGGGAATGGCTCGGGCAATTTCCACCCGGGGCCTGCACTGGGCCAGGAGCTGGTCCCTCTTTATGCCATCACCAATCACCCCAGGCCAGAGTGGCGGCAGACTGCAAGAGCATCTGTAGAGGAGCTTCAGGCTTCAGGCTTCAGGCTTCAGGCTTCCACGGGACCTTTCATACACACCCGAGGTGCACTGGCTCCTCACAATTCTGACCCACCTCCTGCATTTCAGGTGTTGTGGGGTTGTTTTTGTTTTGTTGGTACTGGGGATTGAACCCAGGAGTGCATACCCACTGAGCCACATCCCCAGTCCTTTTTATTTTGAGACAGGGCCTCGAAAAGTTGCTTAGGGCCTTGCTAAATTGCTGAAGCTGGTCTCAAAATTAGAATGCTCCTGCCTCAGTTCTTGAGTTGCTGGGATTACAGGCACCCCTGGCCATTTCAATTGCTTTTAAATGCTATTCTTTCCCTTCAAAATTGAATACACAAGTTCAGATGAAGTCCCATGAGTTACAAATCTGTTTCGTGCAGTCAAATGTGTCTCTAAAATGTGTCCAAGTTTATGAACTCTCCATTTCTTATCAGCAGTTCTAGCACTTTTATTAGCTTCCTACTTTTTTTACAAAGATAAAATATTTTTTGTAAAAGGAAAATGCAATAAAGTGCTCAAATAACTGCACTAATTTTGAGGACCAACACAGAGGACTGCTAAGAGTGCAGAAACACATGCATACATTCAGGGTCTCAAAGAAGGGGGCTGGGTCAGATGCATGGGTGTAGGAGAGGGAACAGTGTATGTTATTTTTTATTTTAATTTTTTTGTAGTTGTAGATGGACAGAATGCCTTTATTTATTTATTTGTTCATTTATTTGTGGTGCTGAGAATCAAACCCAGTGCCTCACATATGCTAGGCAAGCGCTCTTCCACTGAGCTATATATAGCCCCATGTATGTTATTTTAACAACAACAACAAATGGCTCAAGTAGCCTGAGAGTCATCCAGAGGACAAAAGTTTACTGCAGCTGAATTCCCATGATGGACTTTACAAGAGTAGGGCCTGGAATCGCCTCATCCATGGAACAGTTTGGGGGGCCCCACAGCACCTGGCCTCCTCTGCACAGCCACAGTGAATCTTCTGCCTGAGCACAAGCTCATGTTCAATGTGCTCTCACCTTATGCTGTGGAATGTGGGCTCCTGGGCCTCCTCCAGGGGGCACACAGCCTCTGGCCAGTGTCCCCCAGACAACTGAGTAACGGATGTGTGCCCTAGATCCCCAAGGCAGCAGCCACATGGGACGCCACTGGCCACTTGCTAATAGCAACACCCTGCTGAACATGATGGCCCTCTGGGCACTTGACACATTAACCCACTTAACCCTGGGAGAAAGGTGCCAGGAATCTCCCCAGTTACAGATGAAGAGCCAAGTAACTTGGTCACCAGCCAGTAGGTGATTTGAATCCAGGCCATCTGCTCAGCTGGCTAACATGCCCTTGGCCTCCTCAGGCCTGGTCATTGCTTCCCTGGCCTGCGGCAGTCTCTGCTGACTCAGGGCCTGCAGAGCGATGCCTGAAGCCTGAACCTCTCCAAAGTCAGAGTTCAGATTTCAAGCAGCTCCCACCTACCTTCTCCTCCTCCCCATCCAGGAACAGCCCAGCCTTGGCCTTCCTTCTAAAGGAAGCAGATCCCCCCTCCCCAAAAAAGCCCTCTGAGCCCGGCATGGTGGTGTAGACCTGTAATCCCGTTGGCAGGAGGCTAAGGCAGGTAGCTTGCAAATTCAAGGCCAGGCTCAGCAATTTAGCAAGGCCCTGACTCAAAATAAAAAACGGGCTGGGGATTTGGCTCAGTGGTAAAGGGACCCTGGGTTCAGTCCCCAGTACCAAAAAAAGAGTCCTCTCAGATTCCCCCTCACTGATCTCCCATCCCTGACTCCCTGCTCCCCGATCCCTGGGCCACAAGGCATGAACACGGATCTCTGGCTGCCAGGGCTCCCCTCCCAGGGACACATGGCATTTACAAAAGGAGAAAATGGCACAGCCGCCCAGAGGCCAGGAAGCTCTGAACATCAGGCCTGCACAGGTGGCCACACTTATTCTTTTTCGAAAAACCAGATACAAAATCCTGGGCTGGGGATAGAGCTGAGTGGTAAAGCAGCTTGCATTCCATGCGCGAGGCCCTGGGTTTGATTCCCTAGCACCACAAAAAAATAAACTACGCGACAAGGACTTGTGTAAAACATAGAAAAAGAAAGCAACATATGGAAATGGTGTCACGGCCACCTGCTTGCACCTGGTTGGGTGACGCGATTTTTCCTGCCTCTTCATATCTTTCTTAATGTATATTTCACTCTGCTTTCTGAAGTGTTCCTGGAAGGTTCATTACTTTTTTGGGGGGGTTCCGGGGATTGAACTCAGGGGCACGCAACCACTGAGCCACATCCCCAGCCCTATTTTGTATTTCATTTACAGACAGGGTCTCCCTGAGTTGCTTAGTGCCTCATCATTGCTGAGGCTGGCTTTGAACTCCTGTCTCAGCCTCCTGAGCTGCTGGGATTACAGGCGTGTGCCACTGTGCCCATCAGGGGTTCATTACTTTTATAAAAAGAAGTTAACAGAGGCGCTGGGGATATAGCTCAGTTGGTAGAGTATTTGCCCTGCATGCACAGGGCCCTGGGTTCAATCCCCAGCACCTCCCAAAAAAAAAGAACCAACAGAAATGGAAGACTGTTCCACCTGGGAACAAAAGGCAGAGTCAGGGTAGGATCCCAAGTAAGTTTGGGGTGGGCGATGCCAGGGATCTTTATTTTAGGATTTGAAAACACAAGGGCTTCCTGGGTGTCATCCCTGCCCCTACCCCATCACACTACAACAGGGCTCTGCCTCTGATGTGTCACCAAGCTGCCCCAGCCCAGAACACTGAGGGCCAGTGCAGACTGGATACTTTGGCAGCCTCCTTGGGTCAGTGGGCTCAGCCTGGCCCACTCCAGTGTCGGCTTGGTGACATGTCATAGTGCGACGTTCCTCCGTTCCTCACCACTGCCCTGCTGAGGCCAAGCCAGGCTATAATCAGCACCTGTGGACCTACATCTCCTTTCCACCAGGAGCTCTCTGAAGGGCAGGATGACTGGGTTCGAGACTGGTAGATGGCCTGACTCACTCTTCGTGCCCACTCACCACCGCCGAGTGGGGAATGCCCAGCTGCCCACCGCGAAGCATCAGCAGTGACTCCCTTGCTGCCGTTGGGACAGGAGTGCAGCACCTGCCTCTGCATCTGCATTCCCTGACTGCTGGCGAGGGCGCCCCTCGTCATGTTCCGACAGCATGTTTCCTTCTCTTCCTTCTCGGACCCTGTCCTTTGCCTGATGTTCTCCTGGATTTTTTTCCTCTTTACTTCTGGGGACTCTGCGGAACAGGCGTGCTAACGTTTTATGTGGTGCACACGCACCATGTACTACAGAAAAAGGACTGAACCACATAATTTCATAATGGACTATAACCCCTGAACAAGGACACAAATCCAAGACGCGAAGGGATGCTAAAAGGTCAGGGTGGGAGAGGCTTTCCTGACAGAACATCCCTGATGGCAGACGGGCATCGAGATTACAAAGTCACCTTTCAGGGGCTGGGGTTGTGGCTCAGTTTAGAATGCTCACCTAGCACATGCAAGGCCCTTAGCACCACATAACAATAAATAAATAAAATAAAGGTATTGTGCCCAACTGCAACTAAAAAATGTGTGTGTGTGTGTGTGTGTGTGTGTGTATAGAAAGTAAGTCACCTTTCACAATCCCGTGACTGCCAATGCAGGCAAAGGTTGTTTAAGCATGCAAAAGCCATGCAGGGGAGCTGAGGGGGTCGGAGTGTCACCCCCACAGACTGCTTACTAAGGGGGTGAATCCCCCGAACTAGGACCCCTGGCAGCTGTTACCCTGCCAACCTCGATGCAGGCCTGCAGCACATGCCAGGATGGTTTCCTGTCAAGCTTCTAGACAAAGTTCACGGGCAGCACTTGGGAAGAGGCAAGTGCAACCTCCCCAGGTGGCTGCCATTGCAAGCTTCTGGAACAAAGACCATCCCCACCAGAACTGCCTAACTCTTCAGAAAGCCGGGGTGCTGGGAAAAGGTCCCATGTGAGCCCCTGGTCCTTCCCAGCTCCCTCTGCAACTGGAAAACCAAGGCCATACAAGACATTCTGGGAATAACCGGCAAAATCTGATTATGGATCAGCTATTAAATGGTATTAGAGAAATCCTGTTAGTTTCCCTGGGTGCCACACTGGCATTATGGTCACAGAGAGGATGTGCCTGGCCTCTGGAGAAGCCTGTCCCAGACAGGGAGAAGCATCATCATGCCAGCAACTGCCTGGGAAAATGAGAGGAAGAGAGAGAAGAGAACACATGGGGTAAAACAAAACAATCAAAATTTTCAATGTCATTAAAAAAAAAATGCTGGAGAAGTGAGCTGTCATCTCCTCTACAGATTCTGGCCTCCTGGGTGGCTTAGGAGGAGCCCTCATGCCAAGGTTATCCAGTAGTCTTATAATTTTCTCCCCTATTTTAAAAAGTTTTATCATTTCTTCATGGAACAGTAGCACATCCTGGGCAGAGCACAAGCTTCGAGGCCAGGCCTCCTGGGTCCGGGCTCTGCCTCCCCCAGGATGAGTGAGAAGCCTGGGCGGATTCCTTGGCCTCCATGCCTCAGTTTCCTCACCTGCCCGAGGGCTATCAACACGCACCCTGAAAGGATGTTCTAAAAACTACACGAAGACAAGAATGAGGAGGGAATAGGGGCCTCCTCTGGAGCTTTAAGAGGAAGTCATGCTTTCCTTGCTGCTCCCTCTGAGATGGCAGGGCAGGTCCTGCCGCCCCAGCCCTGTAACTCCCCATCACCCACAGCAAGAGCCGTCAATCTTGTGACATTTGCAGCACAAACACAAAGTGCTAGAGTGTGGGGTGGCACGTTTGCATAGTTTAAAAACACTCTATGCCTGCAGCTTTCATGATAAAATCACTACTCCAGTAAACCCTGTGTGGTGGTGACCGTCGGGGGCAGCAGGTCTGCTGCGGCACCCCCTAGGCCACCTCACGCCCAGGCCTTGGTACTGCAGTAGCTCACTCACTGCCCTTGACAGGCTCCTGGATTCTCCCAAGACAAGGTTCCTGGCTGTTCTGTCAGCACGATTTCCTTTGGTACCAGCTCACCACTACCTGCTCCTGACCTCAGTCTACTCCTGCTCAGGACAGCACATTCCCAAGGCCAGGTCCTAGCCTGGATGCCTGGCAGGGCTGTCACTGCTACCCCTGCTTGTGACAGAAATAAATTACGCTGATCAAGTTTGGGGTACCTTGGAAGAAAAGGCTATGGTGCTGTGGTCCCCAGGTTCGGACCCCTTCATCACCCTGCCTTCACCCCGTGGATCCTTCCACCTGGACACCAGCCTACCCTGCCCGCCCAGGAGCAGAGAGAGGGGCAGGAAAGTGGCCTCTCAGACATACCCATGAAATCATTTCTTCCAACCTCTCTGAGCCTCCTCCCTCCCAGCTCAGCCTGTTCTGGGCCCTCCTCAGCCCTCTCCAGATCCCCAGGAAGTGCATCTTCCGTGTCTCTTGGGTGGGCCCAATGCTCATGAAGTGCAGTGCAGAGTTCTCATATCTCGGGGGAAGGAAGACGCCGGCATACTCCAGGGCTGCTCCCACGGCTGCCCTCGGAGCCTGCCCTCGGAGCCTGCCCTCGGAGCCACCATGCAGAGTATCAATATGTAACTATTTGGACTTAAGTCTGTGTCTCAGTCTCTTCTACTCCTCTTTCCTGATGTGAAATCATTGGTGTCCCCTACCCTGGATTCAAGGGACCCCCCACCTGACCCTCACAGCTTGGTGGGGCTCACTGTCCCCACACCACAGAGAAAGAAAGGTGGCCGCCACCCCGTGAGCTTCCTTCTTTATCTCAGACCCCACTGTCACCTGGGTCCCTTCACCCTGTCTCACTGTACCCCAGTTCCCAGCCTCAGCTGGGAGAGAGTCACACTGCACTTCCTGGAGGATTTCCTAACTGAACAGGTGACCAGCAGCTCTATCTGTGTCTAAGGGGCAAGCTGGGCGGCCCAGCAGGAACGTGAGCTAAAAATCAGGTCATTGTGACTCCCGTGACTTCCTGAGTCCTGGCTTTGACCCCTGCAGGGCAATCAATACACTGCCACCTTCTCACGGGCCACGGAGCAGGATGGAATCCCACAGGCTCCTCAGAACCTCAAGTGACAGGTCCCCATGTCTGGCTTCTCCCCCTCGGGCCCCAAGGAGACAGTGCCAAAGGCCTAGAAACACTTCCTCACTACCCCTGTCCCCAGCTGGCCTGAGAGAGCCCCAGGCAGCACCTCTGCTGGCCCAGAGCAGCCCTGGCCTCAAGTCCTACAGGACATTCCTGAGCTGGGTCACAAGTGCAGACTCAGGAGACCCGGCTTTTCTGACCCAGCACAGAGACAGGGAGACTCCTCAGGGTTCAATCATCCACTGAGCCAGGCCTGGCGCTGGCCAGGACCCAGGGCTCAGGGTCCAGCAGAGAAAGGCAGCAGCTGCTCCAGGCCACCAGCGGGATTAGGCCAGGGCTTTGGGGGAACTAAAGGTGGGCAGAGTGAGCCAGGATAGGCAGGGGGCTACCAGAAGGGGGCAAGGGTGGCCTGTGTGGGCAGGCACTGAGCAGAGCAGGCAGCACTTGTTCTTGGTGAGGGCAAGGGGCCTTGTCCTGGAAACTGAAGGCAGCACTTGGGAGTGAGGCACTCCCAGCTCTCCAAGTAAGCCTGGAACTGCTTGGTCACTGTGAGATCACTTCCTACTTGTAAAGGGGTCCTCGGATGGGGCTCAGGGCCCCATCTCTCACCAAGCATCTTCCAGGCTGTGATGGCTAGGAGGGCTGGCTCCCCTGAGGCCCACAGGTAGCTCAGAATGTGATGAGGGAGCCCTCAAAAGAGCCGCAGGACAGCACCTCCCATGAACAGGAGCAAAGCCAGGAGAGAAAGATCTGAGCGAGGTGACACTTCAGGCCTGGAGGAGGCCTCTAGATGTCCATCTGATTTGCCACGAAGCCCGAACATGGACAAGTCCTGTGACTCTCCCCACAACAGCAGCTGCCTTCCAGGTTTTAAGAAAATACACAGGATGAAGAACCACTGTGAATAATGACACCTCGAAACGATGTCTGCGATCACTTTCCACAGCAGCTGTAAGTGCTCAGTAAATACTTGTTGAGCAACTAAATGAAAACAGCAGTACTTGCAGGAAAGACACAACACTGTAAAATTTTAAATGCAAGCCTCTGAAAGGGTGAATCAAAAATAAACACTTATTTCTCTCTCTCTCTCTCTAAAAATAAATAAATAAATAAATGCTTACATGTCCAATTTCCACAACCAACAAGTTTCTTTGTTTGTTATCTGTTAGGTAACACACCAGAATCATTGGTCCCTTGTGTCTATGAGCACTGGAAATGCGACCAGTCTAAATGAAGAGGTCCAAGGGGGTTAAACGCAGAGTGGATTTTTTAGACTTAATATGAAAAAAAAAAAAAAGTGCAGTATATCTCACCAAAAATTTCTATGTTAAAATAAGAATATGTTGGCTATATTGGATTAAATAGAATACATTATGAATCCCACCAACTTGGGAGACGGAGACAGGAAGATGGCAAATTTGAGGCCAGCCTCAACAATTTATCAAGTCCCTCTTTCAAAATAAAAAAATTTAAAAGGGAGTGAGGGGCTAGGGATATACCACAGAGGTAGAATTCTGCTGAAGAAAACTGTAAAAAAAAAAAAGAATTTCACAAACCAAATGCAGTAGCACACACCTATAACCCTTGCAACACAAGAAACTGGGGCAGGAAGATCACAAGTTCAGGTCAGTCTCAGCAACTTAGTGAAACCCCACTTCAAAATAAAATAAGAAAAGGGCGCAGGGTACAGGTCAGTGGTAGTATTTTCAAGGTCCTAGGTTTTATCCCCAGCACTACCCCCCCACATAATACTACTACTAATAATAATAATAAAAATTCTACTTTTTTTTTTTTTACTTTTTTAATTGATTAATTGAAAACTTAAATTCATACATGGTTCACCTAAGTCTACTGCACAGCGCTCCTAGAAAAGAAACTTTCAAACGGACAGAACAATAAAATAAGAGATAATGTTAGGTGCCTGTGTGAACATGCAGACATATGACAATACAGGGTCCCCAGGACATGTACCCATAACTGGAACCTCAAATGCCAACTTGGCACCCTTGGCCCTGGGCTTAGCTAGGCTACCCAATGTGCGCACACTCTGCCCGCTAAGTGCCCATACTGGGGTTCAGGAGCAGACAGAAACAAGGTGCCACACCCATGCCATCTCCTCAGTCTTGCTTCTCCAGCCTGCAAAGGGAGATGCCACGCCAGCTTCTGAGGATGGACATGACGGCCACCACACAGGAGCTTCTCCTGTACACAGAGGCTGTCCCCAGGATTCACATTTGTTTGCTCATTTGATGGCTGTACTATGAACCAGATGCTGATAACCCCTATTTCCCCAAGGATGAAGACAAGACACAGAGAAGTCAAGGGACTCACCCAAGGGCACAAAGCTCCAGAGAGGTAGTTCTGAGATTCAGATCTAGGCAGCCGGTCTCTGGAGCAGGTTCGTACTCTCCCTATATAGGCTCCAACCACTTCACCAATGCAGAACAGTCTAGAACAATCTAGAAGCAATAACCAGGCAGGGGAGCTGCAGAGTAAGCTGTCAAACCTTTACAACTCTTCTCAAACAAAAGCTCCAGGGCCTTCCTTTAGGGTCTATTTAACAATCCTCCAGGCAGAGAAGCCAAGGCACTGAGGGAGACGGTGACGGGGCCCAACTTCCGATAGAGAAACATGTGACTTAGAAAAATCTACATAAGAGTGATTAAAATTGTTTTAAATTTGATCAGAAAAAAAGAGCAACAAAACAAGAGGAATCTGAAGCCGGGTGCACAGCATACGCCTAGAATACTGTGCTACTTGGGAGGCTGCAGCAGGAAGACAGCAAGTTCAAGGCCAGCCTCAGCAACTTAGTGAGACCCTGTCTTGAAATCTTAAAAATACATAAAAAGAGTGAGGAGGTATAGATCGGTAGTAGAGCATCCCTGGGTTCAATCCCCAGCGGCGGGGGGAGTAGAAGGTGGGGATGTGGCTCAGGGATAAGAGCACTTGCTTGTCTGTCATGCATGAGGCCCTGGGTTCCACCTCCAGCACAGCAAAACAAAGAAAGCAGCCCCTGCCTATATACTCTGTGCCCCACACAGCAGAGGAATAAGGGGCTAAAAAAATGTTTTGTTTTGTTTTGTTTTTTAAAAAAAGAGAGAAGGGGCTGGGGATGTGGCTCAAGCGGTAGCACGCTCGCCTGGCATGCTTGCGGCCCGGGTTCAATCCTCAGCACCACATACAAAGAAAGATGTTGTGTCCAACGAAAAAACTGAAAAATAAATATTAAAATTCTCAAAAAAATAAAAAAAGAGAGAAAATTGAGTAAAGGAAAGGAACAGAATTAAGCCAAATGGAAATGTGCAATAAAAAAATATTTTGTGGGCTGGGGATGTGGCTCAAGTGGTAGCGCGCTGGCCTGGCATGTGTGCGGCCCGGGTTCGATCCTCAGCATCACATACAAACAAAGATATTGTGTCCGCCAAAAACTAAAAAAAAAAAATATTAAAATTATCAAAAAAAAAATTTTTGTGGTTGTTGTTGGGAATGGAACAAAGGGCCTCATGCATGCTACGAGTGCTCTGCCACTGAGCTGCATCCCCAGCCCCAACAAAAAGTTTTAATGATTCTTACTAGTAAATAAATATCTAAATAAATATAAACAGTAATCAGAGTAACCCCAAGGAAGAGCATTTAATCTTTATTTTCCCTTACCTGCCAGGGAAGCAGGACAGGAAAAAGGCTGTCTCTACCCCTGGGAGTCAGAACGGCAGCAAAAGTCCTAAAAATGTGCATAATCTATAGTCTTACCATTTTCTTCTGGGAATTTGTCCAAAGGAAATGATCAGACAAATGTACAAGGATGTAGGTAATAAACAGCATACCCTTTCCATAAATAGGATACTGAGCAGCCTTCTAGAATAATGTCTCCAGTCAACATGTGCTTACTATGTGCCAGCCACTGTCCCAAGCAAGGTATATGTGTGACCTTGCAGATCCTCAGCATGGTCAAGACTGAGACCCTGGCTTTGTTATGACACCCCTTCCCCATTTCAGATGAGGCAACTGAGGGACAGAAAACCTCCCATCTCCCTACAGGGTCTCTTCTAGTTATGAGCTCCCTGAGGGCTCAAGGCAGCATGTCTCAGAGTGCCACAAGAGATAAGGCAGGCTTGGGACACAGCTCCGAGTCCAGCTTGGTCCCTTACTTCACAAAGGGAACCAGACCAGAAAGCGGTATTCCCACTACAGGGCTGCCTGTGCAGACCCAAGCAGAATGGGACTCTAGGAAGAGTAGGCCCAGAGCCATGAGGCCACTTGCCACAGCTTTCCCAGCCAGGTAGAGGCAGAGCAGGGACAAGGACCCAGGTCTTTTTGCTTCCCACTCCAAGAGCTGCCAGATAAGAAAATGACTGAGGAACACCCTCTCCCCATGTACCATCCTCCACAAAGCCCCACCTTTGCTATGAAACACCAATAATATGAAACTGGTCCAACAGCCGTGATGGAAAAGAGTCTAGAATAGAAGGGAGCCCAGCAGCCCACTGACAATAGAAACTCCAGGTAGGACAGCCATGTTCGACTTCCTTCTGCACCCGAGTTGGTAACAGCAAGGATGCACTTACTTTCAATGCTGACACATATATTTGAATGAAATTTTTTTTGCATGTGTGGTACCAGGGATTGAACGCAGGGGTGGCTCTACCACTGAGCTACACCATCAGCCCTTTCTATTTTTTGAGACCTACCAAGTTGCCCAGGCTGACCTCCAGCTTGCCATCCTTCTGCCTCCCAGCCTCCTGCATAGCTAGAATCAGTGGCGTGCACCACCACGATTGGCTTAAATGAAAAAAAATTTTTTTAAATGTATTTTTATTTGTTTATGGAACAAGCATCTTTCCATGCATGCTACACCCATACATCTCATGGACAGGAGTGATACCCCCGAGTGCCACCGCCTGGTTGGAGATTCAAGACACCCAAAAGAATATTAGAGCAAAGAAGAGTCTGATCCATCCTAAGTTATACTCTAACAGCTTTCGTGAGTTAGGCTCCAGGGTGGTTTGATTCTCAAAAAGCTTCCCTAGAAGCCATCTGTCCAGGCTGACCCGTGCCAGTTGGCCAAAACTTCTCTAGTCTATCCATATTGAGGGAGTAGCACCTGACTTGGAGTTGGAACACCAGGCAAAATCCCGGGCTCTGTGGCCTCAGGAAGGCTACTCTAAGTCATACGCTATCCTGTGTGCAAAATGGACAGGTCACTTGCCAACCTAAAAAAGAGGTTCCTCGGGCTGGGGATGTGGCTCAAGCAGTAACGTGCTCGCCTGGCATGCGCGGGGCATGGGGCACTGGGTTCGATCCTCAGCACCACAAAAAATTAAAAAAAAAAAAAAATGTTGTGTCCACGGAAAACTGAAAAATAACATTTAAAAAAAAAAAAAAAAGAGGTTCCTCAGAGAACATGAGTGGAAGCCACGTGGTGGTGAAGAGGCCTCCTCCAGTCTCCAGGATGGGGCTGGAAGATGAAAGAGCGTTAACAGGCACACTGTGCACCTGCATGGCCTGCTCACCTCCCTGACCTACTCCAGAGCAGGCTCCATGCAGCCCAGGCTCCATCCTGCTCCTTGCCCTGGGCCTGTGCAGTGGAGTGCAGCTGGGAGGCAGAAGGAAACAATCGGATTAAACTTAACTTCAAGTTACCTATGTAGTACAAAGTGAATGCAGCAATGTGGGTCAATGTTCACACAGTGCCATTGGGAGCTGAAGGGTTTGCCCCAAACCTTAGTACTCTCAAGCGATGCCTGCTTTCCAAAAAAAGGCAGAGCTCCCTCCTTGTCTGTGCCAAAGGTGTGAAGACAGCTGGCAGAGGGCTTACAGGTACAAATGCACAGTGTGGGTACAGTCAGGGCAAGCCCACGGATATGCACCCCATCCCCGACTCCTGTCTGAACCTTCCCAGAATACCCTGTGTCCTGCAAGGGGAAGCACCAGCCCCCCAATGGTTTCTTAGAACATGGGAGGGTGGAAAAAAATAGAAGGAAGCATTAATAATTCCTTCCCCAGAGTCCTGCCTGTCTGACCCACCTGTCCCCTACAGATACACAGAATCCACCATGTTCACTACCACCTTGCTGTGCCTTGAATAGCTCTATGTGCCTTCAGGCCCCAGCCGCTCTAGGCCTGGCAATCATCTGAGGAAAGAAGAAATAGATGATGCGGTACTTAGGAGGAAGGGCTGTTTTGTTGGTAAGGTGGTTCAGAGGCCATGGATTGAGTGGAATGAGGGAAGTTTTCCACCTGGCTGACCTTGAGGTCATGCAGTCTATGATAAGGCTGGGGTAGCTTTCCCAGCCTCCCTTCTGACCTTGAGGGCAGGGAACTTGATGAGTCTCCCCAGGTCTCTGAGCTCTGCCCTGGTTTTCTGAAAATCTGGGCTTTATTGCTACCACTCCCAGTGCCTTCTGACCTCTGCTGTTGCTGAGCCTTTCTCCCCAGGGCAGCCAAGCCCAGCACTTCCTGTATCCTCTCCCCCATCCTCCCCTTTGTTCTCCTGCTTTCTGAGGTGCCAGATGCAACTGGGCCACACAGTAGGAGCTACATAAATGGATCTGGAACAAACACAGCTTCCCTGCCTACCAGCACCCACATGAGTATTCCCTTTTGCAGAATTCCTAGAACCCTGGTGTGCAAAGTCCTACATAAGTAGCCACTCCTGAAGTGGCTATTTCATTCCTAAAGCAGCCAACTGCCCAAATGACCAAGAGAGTAACAGAGAAAGAAATGGATCTGGCCCATTCCAGACCACTCCAATAGGAGCCCTTTAGGGATCCTGGCCTGAGTAATGCCCAGCAGGTCCCACAGTGAAAGTCACGGCCAAGGTGGAGACCACCCCCAGAACAGGAAGCAAGACAAACTGGTTCAGGAGAGCTTCCAGTCTCCAAACAGAATCATCATTCCTATCCTTTCCCCATCATAAGGTTGTCTTGGGAAACACAGGGCCCACTATAATACAGACAGGCCTGAGGGAGCCCCACCAGGAATGGTGTGGATGCTGAGACTGGGACCCTCCAGTAAGGTCCCTCTGAGCTCCCCCAACATATCTAACCCCAGCTGGTGCTCCTTCTCTGCTTAGCCTAGGCTTGAACCAAACAGGAAGAAATCCACATTTCTTTACCTTACTCTCTCTAGGATGTCACTGTACCCACAACCAGGGTAGGCGGGCAAACTGGGAACTTCAGGAGTGAGCGGGCAAGGGTGAGAAGAGCCCAGCCAGGCCAGCTGGAATGCTCAAAGGAACTCCATTCTAAAAAAACCCACGAACTCTAGGGGAAACTGAACAAGTCATCCAGCTGACAAAGCCCAGTTCCTGCACACACAATAGTAGCCATATGGCGCGCGCGCGCGCACACACACACACACACACACACACACACACAGAGTCATGGTCCACTTCCAGGCCCAGAGTCCTGCCTGCCTGCGCCATCCCCAGGGAGCAGCACTCCCAGGCACACCTGCTCAGGGGCCAGCAGGCCTTTCCAGGCCACCTGCCAGGACATCCCTCCCACCCTGCCCCACCAGGGCTACTTCTCCCAACAGCTTCTCCTGGATCCTGGCTGGCTTGGCCTGGTGTCCCTCATCTGGATTTTGACCCTGGTTCTCCTGCATCCCTCTTTCTAAGAGATCAATGTGTCAGAGGACCACCCTCTTCCCTGGGAGAGAGCAGTGCAGAGGGAGAGCCAGGCACCTCCTTTCCCCAGTCCTATCAGCTTCCTCTCCTTCCTTTTCCTAGTCCCCTTCTTCCTGCCCCAGGAGGTGAGGTGGCTCACAGGTCCTGTGTATGGTGTGCCTTCCAGGCCCCATGCCGGCTCAGGGAGGCACTTCTCTTGTTTTCTCGAAGACAAAGTGATGGACAAGTTTTCTCTAGCTTTGGCCTTTAGTAGGAAAGGAACTTCGCAAAATAATCTGCCCCCTTCCCCCAAATCCTGTCCTGCAACACAGGAAAACCTAACAGTCCCCGGCTTCCTCCAGCCCTGGACATAGGACCGGGGTGGCTGAGAGAAGCCGAGAGAGGCCAGAAGATCAGATGCTCATGGAGCTTCCTCAGTGCCAAATGGTTCTGTCACTTTCAGAGCTGCAACAAATAAACCCTCCACCAACGGGCTGGGGATAGAGCTCAATTGGTAGAGTGCTCCCCTCACATGCATAAGGCCCTGGGTTCAACCCCCAGCACCACAAAACAAAACAAAACAAAAACCCTCCACCAAAGCACTGGCCAAAACAAGAGGGTTTCTTGGGCTCTGAAATATTGCCCCTTTCCACAAAGAGGTTCCCTCCCTGGAAGCACAGGCTCCTGGGAGGTTCTGTTTATGTAACAGCCAGCCCAAGTCTGCTCAGCCCACAGGGGGCTCTTTCCTGACACACCCAAGAAGTTGCTGTTTCCCTCCACCTTGGAAGGTGGGGACATGCCTTGCAGGACAGAAGCAATATGGTTTGGCAGATGGAGAGCTCTACAGCAGGAAGCATACAGGGCCGAAATGGGAGAAGGAGTCTGGATTTTTTTGAAGCCTGCCTACAGCAGAAAAGCTGGGGCGACAGAAGTGAGAAAGCCAGCAGGGGTGGGGGTAACAGAGACAGATTCCAAGAGAGAGGTTGGGAAGGAGGAGAAGGGGGAAGGAGCCAGGAGGCCTCCCCAGAGAGCAGGGCAGCAGGGATGGGGAAGGGATGGCAAAGAGCTGAGGACAGATGGGTGAGGAGCAACTGGACTGGTCTGGTGACAGTGAGACATCAAGTCCCAGGATTTCATGAGAGCAATACCAAACTTCCAGGCTAAGCAGATGGAACAGTGGGGTATTTCCAAACCACAATGGGGAAGTTGGTCAAGAGGGAGGGGAAATTCTGCCTGTTATGATGAATTTAAAATAAAAAACCCAAGTATATCCCAGAATCATAGCCTTCACAGCACAGAAGAGTCTCCCGCATTCTGTGACTGTCCACCAAATATCTTCACCTCTCTAAAGGGCTGGGGAGTTCACCTTGGAGTTAATCAAGAACTTCATATTTCCTCCAGGTGACATTGAAGCTCAGGGAAGGTTTTTCCCTACCCCACCACCTTCAGATCTAGGGGGAAAAAAGTACATCTCCTCTGTTTGGGGCCCTGGGCTCACACAAATGCCATCCCCTGGTCCCCAGCCACAATGATGATTCAGGCCATTTACTCAGATCCATGTTAATGAGTTTTTTCAGTCACCTAATTAGTTCAGAGTGAACTCAGCCTTGAGAGGGAGGAGATGAGAGCAGGTTGGGAAAAGGACAGAAGGAAGTCAGATTGGAGTGTTACAATAAGAGGGCAGGCCCCGAGTTCTAAATGGGGCCTTCTACTCCCAAGGAACCCAATATTCCTTCCCCAGCTACAGGGAAGCTAAAAACAGAAAGGGGGTGTTCAAGTGCAGGAGCCCCAAGAACCTCACACAAGGGGATGAAGATAGGAATGTAACCCTAACTGTAAGGACCAAGTAGTGGACAGGCCCCTGTCCACTCCACATCATCAGCAACTGGCCTTAACTCTCCCTGCATTACCACTAAGGCCAGACCCACCACCTGCTGGTGGGCGTCTCCCTTCAAATAGAGTGAGAGAAGGAAGCAGATGGCCAAGGGTGAGGGCCATCTGCCCAAGCTTGCTGGAAGGTCACCATGCCACTGGGGTGCCTGTAGGTACAGCAGCCTCCCACTACTTCAGAGGCAGTCGGGCATCTGCCAGCAGCGTGCCCCGGCTTACTGTGCCCCTCAGCAGCCACAAGTCCAGGACTCAAGAGCCCACAGAAAAGAAAACTGGGAAGCACAGTAGCCTGGGGTTTCCGGTCCCTGACGCCAGGCGCAGCGTCCCTGGAGGTCAGTCGGCGCCCGCCAGCCTCGCGCAAGCCTTCAGAGTGAGCAGGCGCGGTTGCCCAGCGCGGTCGGGACCCGACCAAGCCGCCAAGGGACCAGCCGACGCCTCCCACGCGATCGCGGCGCTCCAGCCCCGCGCCAGGCCTGGCCTGCGCCTGCCAGGCCGCGGCGGCATTGGGGGTGTGAGTCGGGAGAGGGAGCCTCGGCGAGCGCCACCCTCCTAGGCCAGCGGGCGCTGGGCCCGGGAAGGCTGCCACCCACTAAGGAGAGGCTCCGAACCCCAGCCCCATCGCTGGGAAGGGCCCAGGAAGCAGCTAAGAAGCCTCCAGAGTCTCGGCCCCACCTCTCAGCCCGCGGAGGCTATCCGTCGCGTCCACCCTCCCTGGCCATGCCTGACCAGATCTGGGCCCAGCCCCCATTCCCCACCCCGCAACTCCGAGCGCACCCGTCCCCGGGGCGACAACACCCTGGAGCACAATGAAAGGAAAACGTGTCCCCTGGCTCGTTACCGATCCCCAAATCCCAAAGTGTCCCTGGACGAGATATGCCAAAGCCTGAACCTGGGCTCTACAGCGCAGATCAGCAAACCGCGTGGCCCAGACCTCGGGCGCGTAAGGACCCCTGAGGGTGAAAGCTGGGTGGGTCTGGGCCCGTGGAACCCCGGGCCGGGGATGGAGGGGCCAGCACACTCAGGCTCCCGCAGCCCTGCTCTGCTCACCCTCGATGGAGATGACGTGCTCCCGGATCTGGTTCTGCAGCGCCAAATCCTCGATGCGCTCGATCAGATCATAGATGGCGTAGATGTTAGGATGCACGGACTCGAAGCGCTGGATCTCGGCCCGGATGGCCGCCGAGTTGGAGAGCGCGAACTGCTGGGGGGGGCCACCGGCCAGCTGCTGCGAGGGGCCGCCGCCCCCGGCCCCGGGCCCCGCGCCGCCGAACTGCCCGCCGCCCCCCGCGCCGCCGCCGCCGCCGCCGGCCCCCGGAGCCGCCAAGCTCTGCTGCTGCTGAGGGCTCTGCCCACCGCCCGCCTGGAAGTTCATGGCTCCGGAGCCGCGGGGCCCGAGGCGGGCCCGACCCGGGCCCGGGGCGGCGCGGCGGCGGCGGCTAGCGGGCGCGCGGGGCTGGCCAGGCCGGGACTACGGAGCGAGCGGCGCGGGACTAGTGCATGGGGCCGGGGACCGGGGGCCGAGGCCAGGAGGCACCTCCGCACACGCTGTGGCCGCCGCCGGGAGCTTCTCGGCGCCGCGATCCCACTGCCTCGGAGCAGCCTCCAGCGGCAACAACAACGGGACCGGGAGCGCGCGGCCGGGGCCCTCCCCCCGCGTCATGCGCACGCACCGCCGCCCCCGCCGGCTCCGGCACACGCAGCCGGAGCCCCCCTCCCCGATACCCCCGCCCCCGCCCCTCTGCGCCCCCGCCCCTCGCTCGCTCCCTGGCGTTGCAGCCTCCACCCCTGAGCTGCGCGCTTCGGCCCCGGCCCCGCCCACCCGGCCTCGGCCCTTCCGCCCGCTCGCTAGTCGCCCCCCCCCACAGCTCGCTCTCGGGCCACCGGAGCCGCGACACTGCTGTCCGGGCCGGCTGTCGCTTTCGCCTCCTTGCGCTGGTCTGGGCGGGTGTCGTATCTCTGGGCAATGCCCTAGTAGTGCCCTGCGCCTGAGGGAACTGATAAACGCGACTGATTCGCAGCGAAGCCCTCCGAAGCTCAAGTGCGCCTCGTTTATAGGGTCCTGCCTTCAGTGCAGCACAGACTCTCCTGTACCCAGGCCCTGAGGTCAGCCCTAGAGACTACTCCGCCCCCGGGGTTTTCTCTCCCTGGCGCCCCGCCCCGGTCTCCTCTGCTGGCTACAGCTCAGAGGCTGGTTCCCGGCCGCTCTTTCCACTTCTCCCTGAGAGCTTCATCTCAGATCGGTGGAAATGACAGTGATGAACAATATCTTCGCCCTTCTTATGACCGGCTTCTTCTAAAAGATCCTCCGTGTCAGGCTGGGGAGAGTTCGCTGAATGCTGCCCAAGGTGCACAGAGGAAAAGAGGGAGGAATCAATTGTGCTCTCTCCCCCCATCAAGAGACCCATTAGAGCCCCCATGGCTCTTAAAATTTTCCTTGTTCTCACCTCCGTGTCCATCCTGCCATTCCTCTCCTGAGGCTAGAGAGCTCCCTTCAGTGTCCCAAATGTCCCAGTTTCTCTGCATTCTCATTGCTGAAGCTATCTGCAGTTCTGCTAGCCCCCATACCCAACACATACACACTCCCTAAAACCCAGCCAATAAATCTGCCAGAACTACACCCAGGGATCTTTTGAGTAACACTGGCGCATATTTCCCAGGTGAAGCAGAATCTTTTCCTAGCATAAAGATGTCTGCCATTCAGCTACCTATACAACTGTGCTCCAGTTACCAACCAACACAGTCACCATTCCTAAATTTTACTTCCAAAGGTCCTAACTAGGGACCTCCCAAGCTCCTGAGAGATGTAAGTTTGTCTATATGACCTTAAGGATGTCTTGTACCCTCTCTGAACTTCATCTGCAAAATAAATTGGTTCAACAAAAAACCTAGTTCTGTTGCTTTTCACTTCTAAAAGCAACCCTAACATCTCTTTTAGATGCTTAATTAGAATTGACATCAAGGAGCTTTACCAAATATACTTTCTCAGAGAGATGCTAAGAGGAAAGGGCTCCTCCAATATGTTGCCCTAACCACCAGCACATACCTGTCTTAAAAATGGTGGGCTACTGGGCTGGGGATGTGGCTCAAGCGGTAGCAAGCTCGCCTGGCATGCGTGCAGCCCGGGTTCGACCCTCAGCACCACATACAAACAAGATGTTGTGTCCGCCAAAAATAAATGTTGAAAGTTCTCTCTCTAAAAAAAAAAAAAAAAAAAAAAATGGTGGGCTAGGGGCTGAGGATGTGGCTCAAGCCGTAGTGTGCTCGCCTGGCATGTGTGTGGCCTGGGTTCGATCCTCAGCACCACATACAAAGAAGGATGTTGTGTGCGGCGAAAACTAAAAAATAAATATTAAAAACTCTCTCTCTCTCTCTCTCTCTCTCTCTTTAAAAAAAGAAAAAGAAATAATTAAAAAAAATGGTGGGCTGTCCACAGTCTGTCTCTTCCATTAGTATAACAGCCACATGGGGGCAGGGAGAGGGTCTATAAAGCATTTTGTTCCTAGCATCTTGCACAATGCCTGGTAAATAGTATGTATATATTTAATGAGTATTTGTAGCATAGATGAAGGAATAGTGTGTAGAGAGAAGTTAGTTCTGTAATTTTTTTTAAACCAGAGATTGAATCCAGCCAGGGCTTTACCATTAAGCTACATCCCCATCCTATTATTTATTTATTTATTTATTTTGAGATAGTCTCACTAGTTGTTCAGGACCCCGCTAAGTTCCTGAGTCTGGCCTTCAATTGTGGTCCTTCTGCCTCAGTCTCCAGAGTCATTGGGATTACAAGCATATGCCACTGACATTAGTTCCTTACTTCATAAATCTAAACCAAAGCAACATTTTGGGCACTTGCTCTCACAAGTAGGCATGAGGTATTGGGAAGACTAGGGTAGATTATTTTGAATCAAGACTATTCTGTAGGGCTGGGGGATATAGCTCAGTGGAAGAGCACTTGCTTAGCATGAACCAGGCCCTGGGTTACATCCTCAGCACCTGATCATCCCCACAAAGACTGATGTATAAAATCCAGGATGAGTGATTCCTGTGGCTACAGGGAGCCCAGAGGAAAGAGGGAAAATCCTACTGCAAATATTTACTGTGTACAAATCTTACATAGTTTTCACATTTGTTTAATAAAATACCGAATTTCTCGCTTTTCAATGGACTTATGAGGTATATTTTAGAAACGAAGAAACATGTTTAATGAGATTTAACAATCCACCAGAGAATGAGTTGCTGATGAGCACAGATTAAGGGATCAGGTCTTGTGCTCAAAGTCCACTCTTCTTTCACAGTTCTGTGAGGGTAAGATCGAAGAGGGGCCAGTCCTGAAGAAGATAGGTATCCTCAGCTGGCCGATGGGACAGCTCACGCCTACTGAGCTCTGGACTGAAGCGTCAACTTGGAAGGCCAAGTTGCTTCCTGGCGTCCACTCTGACATAGGGAAAGCCCGGGTAGTGGCCACCTGAGCTCTCAAGCGCTCTCATCACTGCATCACTAACAAGGGTGCTCTGACGTGCTCAGCTGACGTTGGTGTCTGGAGTGACAGATGCCCTGGCTGCTGGCGGCGAAGGGGACGAATCCTGCCGAGGTCAAAATCTCTGCTGAATAGCACAACTACCCGAGTCGCCCCCGCCAGCCCCGACTGCGGCGGACAGGCGGACAGCCTGAGCAGCGGACCGAGCCCCGCACGTGGGTCCGCAGGGCGGAAGGCGGGCAATGCCAGCGCGGACTACAAATCCCACAATGCTCGGGGCCGCGGCGGCTGGGAAGGAGCGGTGCCTCAGGTGTCTGCGACCTCAGCGCCTCCCGCCCGGAAGTGCCCGAGGGGCCGAGATGGAGCTGGCTGAGCCGGGCGGTGAGTCCCCGCGCTTTGGCCGCGCCCACCCCGCCGCCCCAGGTCTGGGCTGGGCCGCCCTCGCCCCGCCCCGAGATCGGCTGTGCCCTCCTGTGGCTCGGGGGGCAGAAAGATGGGAGGGGTGATGGAGCAGTGGGGGTGGGGAGGGCGCAGTCTTGGGTTCCCGGACTGGATCTGGGTCTGGCGGCCGCTGGGTTTGGAGAGGCTTCCTGTGGAGGCGCGGAATCGAGCTGCCGCGGGGAGGGTTTGGGTGGACCCAGAGGGGACCTGCTGGGTGGGTGGCAGCGCGCGGAGACTCCAGATTGCCCAAGGGCGGATTTTGACGTTTGGTGTGGGGGAAGCTTTGGGAAGGAGTCCCGTGCCGCGGGTGGGGTTTGGGTAAATGGTAAGGCTAGAAATGCAGGGGTGGGGTGAGGTGGGCTTGAAGACCCTTTTTCAGCCTCTTGGAGAAACTTAGAGAGCATTATATGAACTTGGGGTGAAATAGGCGAAGGAGTAAACAAAACTTTGAGATGAAGTGGTCAAAAGAACAGGTAAGCTTTAGGGTGAAGTTTGGTGGGGGTTAAGTTTAGGGAACCGGCTGTTTAGAAGGTCAAACACCTTCCTGGAGATAGGGTTTCTGTGAATTGAGCTAGAAGACCTAGAACTCAGGTTACAAAGTTAGGACTTTCGATTTGGTGATGGGAAGGGGCAAAACATGGCAAATTTGGGATGACTGAGATATAGAGCAGTCTGTACCAGGGATGGTTAAGGGAACAGAAGAATCTGTGGGACTGTGGGAGAATTGTGGCAGGGTGGGGTCAGAAGCCTGTTGAAGTTAGGAAGGCTCCTGGCCAGAGAGCCAGCCCCTCACCTGTTCTTTGTGCCCTCTCCAGCTCGGTAGCACCGCAGGCAGGTGCCATGGCCTTGATTGAAGGGGTGGGTGATGAGGTGACCATCCTTTTTGCGGTGCTTGCCTGCCTTCTGGTGCTGGCCCTTGCCTGGGTCTCAACACATACCACCGAGGGCTCCGATACCCTGCCCCAACCACCAGGGACTTCAACGCCAGCCCAGCCCAGCGAAGTCATGGCAGCCACTGACAGCATCAGAGGAGAGGCTCCAGGGGCCGAGTCCCCCAGCTTGAGACACAGAGGTCAAGCTGCACAGCCAGAGCCTGGAGTCACTGCAACAACACCACCCCCAGACTCCCCACAGGAGCCCCTCGTGCTACGGCTCAAATTCCTCAATGATTCGGAGCAGGTGGCCAGAGCCTGGCCTCATGACACCATTGGCTCCTTGAAAAGGTAAGCGGGAAAGAGGGTAGGAATCAAATGCTAAAGAATGGGGTGAGATAGACTGGGCCACCAGAAATACCTGAGACTCCTCACTTATTTTCAGTTTGAGGGAATGGAGCTGCCCAAAGTGTACACTGTTCTTGTTCCCCTGCAACAGACTGCCCCCCAGAGGCCACTGCCTGGGTGGTGTGTGGAGGGCAAAAGGGAAGAATGGGAGCCTTGCTCTGGGCAAGGGACTAGGATTGCCTGAGGCCTGCTCTCTTACCCAGGTCCCTCTCTCCTCAGGACCCAGTTTCCCGGCCAGGAACACCAGGTGCGACTCATCTACCAAGGCCAGCTTCTAGGAGACGACAGTCAGACACTGGGCAGCCTTCACCTCCCTCCCAACTGCGTACTCCACTGCCACGTGTCAACGAGGGTCGGTTCCCCACATCCCCCCTGCCCACCGGGGTCAGAGCCAGGCCCCTCCGGGCTGGAAATCGGCAGCCTGCTGCTGCCCCTGCTGCTGCTGCTGCTCCTTCTGCTCTGGTACTGCCAGATCCAGTACCGGCCCTTCTTTCCCCTGACCGCCACCCTGGGCCTAGCCGGCTTCACCCTGCTCCTCAGTCTCCTGGCCTTTGCCATGTACCGCCCATAGTGCCTCCACGGGCTCTTGGTGGTGTAGCCAACCCCTCTGGACCTCACTCCCCACGTCGTGGTGGGAGCTGCTGTCTGCCCAGGCCAGCTTCTCCAGCCTGCCTCTTCCCATTACCCTGGAGTCCAGCCCTGCGTCGCAGGGGACTCCGGGAACTGGCAGAGTCCCGCCCCTGTGATCTCCATGGCTCTGGACCACCTTCTGGGGCTGCTGGCCCTCAGCCTTCACTGACAGTTGGCTCTTCAGGGTCAGGCACTTGCTGTCGTTGCCTTGGCCCTGAACAAAGACGGCCCACTCCCCTGGGCCCGTCTTAGTGCTCTGCCTTTGGACTCAGCCATCCTTAGTCCCAAGACCTCCTTGGCTGATTTGGGCACCCACGGACTGTGGGAGGCTGGTGACAGGGAGCTGGGAGGGGCAGAGGCATTCTCTGGAACTTGTGCAGATTAAAATAACTGTGAAGTTTTCACTCTGTTGTGTGTCTGTGCGGAGCTGGGGTGGGGAGGGCGGGGAGGCCTTGCTCCGGGAGAAAAGGGGAAAGGCGTACTAGGCCCTCAGGCCCCTGCAACCTGCTCAGGCCAGCAACTGACCCTTTACTCTGCGCTGATCCGCCAGCTTCAGCTTTTGGTTCTGCAGCCCCGCCCCTCCAGCTGTGGCCCCGCCTCGCGCGCCACGCGCGCACTTCCCGGAAGCGGGGGGCGGGCTCAAGGCGCCCCGGCTCGCAGCGCCTGCTGGGAGCCACGTCTCTGCCGGCCGAGCGCTGCGCCGGGATTGGCGTGCAGGCTGCGATTCGGGGGCTGCTGGGAAGATGGCGGACTCGGTGGGCCGCTGATGAGGAGGCCGCGGGGGGAGCCCGGCTCCCGGGCCCCGAGACCGACTGAGGGAGCGACCTGCGCGGGGCCCGGGGAGTCATGTAGGGTGGCGCCTGCGGGGCGGGCCGCGGGAGGGCGGCGGGAGCTGGCGTTAGCGGCGGTGGCCACGGTCTCCTGACGTCCCCGGGCCAGGGCGGGTGTGTGGGCCCCCAGCATCGCGGACTCCTCGCCTTCTCAAAGCTGCGCTCTCTTCTCCGCGCGCACCCTTCGACTTGGGGCGCTGTGTTCTCTTTTCATGGGTGAGGAGACTTAGGCAGAGGCGAAGCCACTTGCCCAAGGTCACGCAGCTGGTAAGTGGGAGCGCCCAGCATGGGACCCAGCACCGTCCTGCTGCGGAGCCCGCGTTCCGCCCTCCGTGCCGCCGCCGCCTCCTGCGGGAGGGGGAGGTGGTCGGGAGGGCGCATCGCGGGGCCGTCCTGGCTCCAGGCTGGGCGCGACCACTAACCCGTGAATGACCTCGGGCTTAACTTAACCTCTTCATCGCTCTGGCCCTTGGTTTCTCCACCTGTGAAATGAGGTAATGCCAGCCCTGCGACTCCTCATCGGCCTGTACGGAGCATCAGAGGAGATAGTGCATGTGGAATTGCTTTGTGAATTGCGCTGCGCTGAGCACACTGAAGGATTAGGATTGCTGTTTCAAGGAATGAAAAGGGAAAGAGGGCAGGGTGGAGAACAGGACCAGAGCAGTCACAGAGGGTTGCTCAGACCCAGGCCCCTCTGGATGGGGAGTGAGGTAAGGAGTAGACTGAGTCCTTTGCCCCTTTGGAGGAAACCTCACCCCCTTTTCTGGGCCACCCTCAGGGTCTCCAGCACCCAACTCCATGCTTCGAGTCCTGCTCTCTGCTCAGGCCTCCCCTGCTCGGCTGTCTGGCCTGCTGCTGATCCCGCCAGTACAGCCCTGCTGTTTGGGGCCCAGCAAGTGGGGGGACCGGCCTCTTGGAGGAGGGCCCCGTGCAGGCCATGTGCAAGGACTGCAGCGGCTTCTGGAACAGGCGAAGAGTCCTGGGGAGCTACTGCGCTGGCTGGGCCAGAACCCCACCAAGGTGCGCGCCCACCACTATCCTGTGGCACTTCGTCGCCTGGGTCAGCTCTTGGGGTCTCAGCCTCGGCCCCCTCCTGTGGAGCAGGCCACACTGCAAGACTTGAGTCAGCTCATCATCCGAAACTGCCCCTCCTTTGACATTCATACCATCCACGTGTGTCTGCACCTTGCAGTCTTACTTGGTGAGGAGGGCGTCTGGGGGTGTGGGGGCTTAGGGAAGGATAAAGGGAGAGAACAGTACACAGGTCACTGCTTTTGCCCAGGAGTAGCACATACCCAGATACACTTGTTACTGCCCCTCCTGTATCCATGACAGATGTCAAAAGTTGAACAGCATTCATTCCAGATTCACAGGGTGCCACCCCAGCTTCCTTCTACAGTGCTCTCAGAAGCCACTGCAGTTCTTGGTAGGAGTTGAGGGCCTTTTGCCACCTTTGTATAAAGCTTTCCCTGACAGACTGCTCTGATACGTATCCACCTGAAACTTCACATTTCTCCAGTGTTTTCACATAAACTCGAGTGTATATTCCCGCTCAGGAAATGGAGGGGAGAGAGGTCAGGACTCACCCCATGATTAGAAAAACACAGCACAACTCTCTCATCAGGACCTCCTTTGCCTCCTCAGGCTTTCCATCAGATGGACCTCTGGTGTGTGCCCTGGAGCAGGAGCGAAGGTTTCGCCTCCCTCCAAAGCCACCTCCCCCTCTGCAGCCTGTCCTCCGTGGTGGACAAGGGCTAGAAGCTGCTCTGAGCTGCCCCCGTTTCCTGCGGTATCCAAGGCAGAATCTGATCAGCAGCCTGGCAGGTGCTGGAGGGTGGAAGGCAAATGGAGGGCAGGGGCTGAGGAGGACCTGGGAATTAAGTTGTCTGGGCTGGCAGTCTAGCCTGCCAGCGGCCAGGGCCCAGCATGAAGTGAAGGCTGTTCTTCACAGAGGCAAGGCCAGAAGAACTGACTCCTCATGTGATGGTCCTTCTGGCCCAGCATCTCGCTCGGCATCGGTTGCGGGAGCCCCAGCTTCTGGAAGCCATTGCCCACTTCCTGGTGGTCCAGGAAGCCCAGCTCAGCAGCAAGGTGGGCTTGCCTCCCACCCTCCCATGCTCCTCTGTGAGTCATCCTCAGTGACCTGGTCAAGCCTAGCCTCCTGTCCAGCGTGACTAGCCTCTTCCTCTGGCAGAAACACTCCAGGTTTCTCTGGTTGCTCTGCTCCATGCCCTGGGGAGTATATCTCTGTGCTGGCTTTTCCAACCCCCATAACCAACATGGATGCCAAGAGCTCAGCAGTTGTACCAAAGCACTCAGCCTCATCCTAGTTCCGCCTGTCCTGCTTTTCCAAGTCTGCAGGCCAGACCCCACAGAATGTACCTTCTACTTGTCTGGTCACATTTGGCTCAAAGACACTGCTTATACTGTTGAACTTGTGTATATGCTGGGGTAGAGGAGTGTTATGCCTTGACAGTGATGTTACAGGCTAGGCCATTCCTGCCTAACACTCAGCTTGAGAGACTTGGAGCAGCACTTCCTGCCAGTTGACATGCTGCTCTTCTCCACAGGTGGTACAGAAGCTGGTCTTGCCCTTTGGGCGGCTGAACTACCTACCCCTGGAGCAGCAGTTTATGCCCTGCCTTGAGAGGATCCTGGCTCGGGAGGCAGGGGTGGCACCCCTGGCCACAGTCAACATTTTGATGTCACTGTGCCAGTTACGGTGCCTGCCCTTCAGAGCCCTGCACTTTGTCTTCTCCCCGGGTTTTATCAACCACATCAGTGGTATGCAGAGAGGATGGCTGGAGGGGCCTGAGAACCCAGAGGTCAGGGGAGCATCCAGGGATCATTGGCCTACACAGGGTGCTCCAGTCCCCACCTCCCCACAGGCACCCCTCACGCTCTGATTGTTCGACGCTACCTCTCCCTGCTTGACGCGGCTGTGGAGCTGGAGCTCCCAGGATACCGGGGCCCCCGCCTTCCCCGAAGGCAGCAAGTGCCCATCTTTCCGCAGCCACTCATCACCGACCGTGCCCGCTGCAAGTACAGGTGGGCAGGCAGTCTGGGGTAAGGGGAGGGAGAGCCAGAGAAGCACAGTAGAACAGCTAGAGACCATAGACAGCAGTACCTGCACCAGTGTGCTTAGTGGTCCTAGAGGGGAAAAAAAATGGGCCCTGACCAGTCAAGGAATTTTTCCTGGGTGTTGGTGCTATGGACAGACTGGGATGAGACCTTGGGGCCTGTCTTCTACCAGTATCATTTCCCCTCAGTCACAAGGACATAGTAGCCGAGGGGCTGCGCCAGCTGCTGGGGGAGGAGAAATACCGCCAGGACCTGACTGTGCCTCCCGGCTACTGCACAGGTGAGCTCCAGGTGGGGGGCAGCTCCAGAAGTGGAGCTAGGCTAAGGCCCTGGCTCTCTTCCCTGCAGACTTCCTGCTGTGTGTCAGCAGCTCTGGTGCTGTGCTTCCTGTGAGGACCCAAGACCCCTTTCTACCTTACCCACCAAGGTCCTGTCCACAGGGACAGGCTGCCTCTAATCCTACAACCCGTGACCCTGCCCAAAGGTAAGAAAGCAGGGTGCAGGAATCTTGACCCCCTGGCCAAGAGCACCCATAACATGTCTACTCCTCTCCAGGGTGGTGCTGATGCTGCGTGAACGCTGGCATTTCTGCCGTGATGGCAGGGTGCTGCTGGGCTCCCGTGCCCTTAGGGAGCGGCACCTGGGCCTAATGGGCTACCAGCTCCTGCCGGTGAGAGGCCCCACCCTACCTGATCCTCATCCTCACCCCCACCACTGCCATGCAGGTAACCCAGTGTCCTCTCCCCACAGCTGCCCTTTGAGGAACTGGAGTCACAGAGAGGCCTGCCCCAGCTCAAGAGCTACCTTAGGCAGAAGCTCCAGGCCTTAGGCCTCCGCTGGGGGCCTGAAGGAGGGTGAGGGGATGCACATGGGGCTCAGGATGGCCCCCCTATGGGGGGTGGACAATTTGCACTTTGGCTCCCTATGTTTTGATTTTTCATTAAAGTCCCTTTCCTTCCCTGTTGTGAGTCTCATTTCTGTTACAGAGAGCAGGGCTGAGTACCCCATTCCCTGCCACTTCCACTAGACAGACAGACAAGACCAGGGGTAGGTGGGGGCCGAAGCTCTTTACTGCAGGGGTGGGGAGAAGGGGACTTTAAATTATTCACTTAAATAAAAACTGGGAGGGGGAGGGGAAACCCATCCCACCAGCCCATTCCCTCTGTCCATCATTCAGTCCCTGGGCAGCAGCTACACAGGCATGGGCATCTCATTGTATTCGTCCACACCCTCGCGCTCGTCAAACACTGGCTCCGCCTCATTAGCGTCCAGCTGTGGGAGGAAGAGAAGGGTGGGCCTTTCCAGAACCACAGGAGGCAGGGGTGGGAGGATGGGGGAGCAGGGATCCTTACATATTTCATCTCTCGCTCCGTGAAGATGCGGGTGAGCACCACCATGCGCAGTGGTACTGTGAGGATGAGGATGAAGGGGAAGGCCAGGGAGGCGGATGTGGACATAACAGCCCAGAGCAGGGCCAGGCAGAGCAGCTGCAGAGCTGTGAACAGGTGCATTCGCAGGGTCCGAACCTGGTTGGGAAGAGACAAAGTGAGCCCAGGCTTCTCTCCAAAGCAACCATATCCAGAGGACAACCAGAATGATCCTTGGGATCCTCTAGTGATGGAAGTAGCTCAGATACTTCCAGAGACTGCTCTGTACCGATAGTTAATGGGGGCTTCCTAAAGTGGGGAGAAGCAGCTGACTCAAGTAAACCAGAATGGGGCAGAGGTCTGGGGTCCTTCTAGGCGAGGACTCACCTTTTTGACGTAGGTGACGTCTGGATGGTGTTTGGGCGGCATGAGCAGCAGGTGCAACCGTTCATAGAACTGGATCCCATTAAGGGAAGTGACTCCCATGTACAGGAAAATTCCAAAGAGTACAGCCAGGGGGATCTGCCGGAGCAGATCCCCGATAACCATGGAAAGGCCTAGGGAGGGGGAGAAACAGCTAGCCCCAGGTTCTTTCCCCCAGGGGCCTTGGGTACCACAAGGAAGGTTGTGGATATGGGGAAGCATACCCACAAGCAGGGCCACCAGCAGGCCTGTAACCCGCTGTTCTTTGACCTCCTGAATCTTGGGCTTGTCCCCCGGCGCCACAGCCTTGCTCATGACAGTGAGTGCGTTGGCATGAGTGACAGAGCGGACAGTGGCAGCAGCCAACCAGGGCAGGCCAAAGAGGGCACAGATGCCGCCCATGGCTACGATGAGTAGCAGGTCCAGGTGGAAGCCAGAGCCCTTCTGCAGCATTCGCTCCTTCTTAGAGATGATCAGCCTGGGGAGGGGGGAGGCACTGCTAAGGCCTGCCATACCTGGTGTGGCCAGAACACCCCAGCCAGTCCCTGTGTTTATGGAACCTGGTAGTCCCTGTCCATTCCGTCAGGACTAGAATTCCATCATAGAGTTCAGCGTGTGCCCTCAGCCCTTATCCTGTAGGAGAGCTCCCAGCAAGCCTTAGCCTGTACTCTGACCTCCCCCTGGCCAACCTCAGGTTTTGTTTTGGAGTTTTTGCTGTTGTGGGGATGGAATCCAGGGCCTCGCACGTGCTAGACAAGCACTCTACACTGAGCTACACCCCCAGCCCCTCAGTGATATTTTCTGGTGCCTATAAAATAAAACTTCAGTCATCAGGGCATTCAATGTCCCCCAAAGTCATTGGACTCTCTTGCCCAACAGAGTAGCAGTTCCCATGTGTGTCCCCAAGTCTGGCTGAGGACTCTGGCCTTCTGACAGCCCCAGGACTCTCAAATAGGACCACACACGTGGTGATCTGCGTCTCCATGAAGATGAGGATGAAGACCAGGACGGCAGGCAGCAGGCTGGCAATCATCATCCACACAGGGAAGGGACTCTTCTCCCCCAGGGGGTTGATGACCCAGCCCCGCTTTTCTGGAGCTGTCACTGAGAATCCACTGGGCACACTCAGCTTCTGCAGGGCAGAGACGGTATGTAGTCATGGGCAGGGTGGACATGGAGGGCACACTGGGGAAAAGGCTTGGTATTTGCCCAGCTTAAGGACAGGCTCTGGCTGAGACCTGGAGTGCAACACCAGAACCCAGGGTGGTGGAAACAGCACCCTGCTGTCACACGTACAATGCCTTACCTGGGTGTAGGTGTCCTCAATACTGTAATCCACAAGCACCATGATGAGGATTGCGATGGGCACCCCAAAGTCCCCAATCACCCGCCGTATCTGAGGACAAGAACCATGCTCAGAGACCTGCTGTCCCACTCAGACCCTCACTTCCTAGAAACACCCCATCCCATCCCCAGATCTCCACAGCCTGCAAGTCCACGTACCCGGCCGGGGAAGAACCGGCTATTCTTGAATTTGCGTAGGAAGAAGGCGATGAAGAAGGTGCCAGCCATGAGCACCAGTGACAGCAGAGCTGTGTTGGGCTGGCCCCGGGGTCTCCCTTGCCCAGACTGCCCAGCCAAGCTCCCATTGCCTGGTCCCAGCGTGGTTGTTGCTCTGGCCCATGTTGTATTGTCGCTGTCTGCCTCTGAGCTATTGGAGACTGAACAGCCGTGGAGGGGATGCTCCTGGAAGATCTGGGGAAAGAGGAGGGTCACAATGGGTCCCATTAGCTAAAATGGGGAGAAAATTCTTGGGCTCAGCTGAAAATTGGAAGGCTAGCACAGGAGGGGAAAAGGCCTGCCAGGAGCTCATCTCGGATTAAAAAAATAACCCAGAGGACCAGCAGGGAGCAGCGGGGAGAACAAGCCTCAGCTCTGTGGGCTCCACTGACTGCAAGTCCAGGGAACTCCTGGGACCAGCCTGGCCTTCAGTCTAGAAGAAGACATGAGACAGGATGCCCCTGGACTCCCTCCTGCCCTGAAGCCCTGCTCTTCTCCCGGCCCTGTTTTGAGCAGGGCCTGCCTACCTTGACCAGCTTGTAGAAGGTCTCGTAGATGAAAATGAGGGAGATAAGGAAGGCGAAGATCTCCTGGGTGAAGCGGGAGACAAAGCGGACCAGGAAGCTCCCCTCCAGGGCCACCATGAGCAGGGCCAAGAGCACCAGCCAGAAGCCAATCCACACGCGGCCCACCAGGTACTCCAGCTGGTTGCTACTACAGAACTAGGCAGGGGAGGTGGGAAGGTATCAGGCCCCGAGCTCTGGGGACAATGGGGGAGATACTGGGAAGAGAAGGGGGAACTGGACCAAGGCAGAAAGAGCCCTCACCGAGAAGAAGGCTTCCTCAAAGACCAGCAGGGGGCCCGAGAAGCCAATCACCAATAATGGCTGAGCCCCCAGCAGACAGAAGATCACACCCTGGAGCGCTGTGGACATGATCAGCTCTGACACGCCTATCAGATCCTGCGTCTTCTCTCCTGGGGGTGCAGGAACCAGCTCAGCTCAGCGGCCAGGCTGTACACCCCTGTCCCTATGAGCTCCTCCTTACCCAGCAGCCCCCCAAAGGTGATGGCAGGAGACAGAGCAGCAAAATAGATGAAGATGACGGCAGCCAGACACTGGGGGTCAAGTGCATCTCGGAAGTCACTCAGGTAGTGGGGATAGCGACGCTTCACATCACGGATCAGGCCCCCGAAGGGCCGGCCCGTCCGACGAAGGGGATCATCTTCAGCTGCACCTACCACCTCCACCATCTGCAGGAGTGCTACAACCCAGGCTGATGTCAGGGCAGCTGTGGGCCCTCCTGCCCACTGACCAGGACCTCCTCCATGTGCACAGTCCACCCACCACCTGCAGAAGCACTGCCAACCCCAACTTCTCTGTTGGTGTCTGTGTGGCTCTCCTGCCCACCCAACCCCTCCTCAAGGCAGCCCCATCTGGCTCGGGCCTGTATGGCCGTACCCTTATCTTGGGCAGACTTGGGCTCCAGTCCAGATCCTGGGGGCAGCAGCCGGCCCTGCTCTTCCCGTTTCTTGAGCATCTGGCGCTGGAAGTGAGCGACAGAACGCAGGAGTTCCTCGCCCTGTACTTCTGACGGGGGGAGCACCACGCTGCAGTCCAGGAAGGCATTGATGGCAGTCAGCAGGTCATCCCGTTCATCTGCCAGATAGGCTGCCTCATGGAATTGCTGCCAGAGCAGGACAGGAGTCAGGGAGGGCATCAGAGGGGGCCAAGAGGTGGAGCTAAGGCAACCAAGACTGGCAGTGGGGAGTAGGGGTGGCTCTGGGGACCAGAAAGGCAAGGGGCTGACCTTGTCGGACATGAGGGTGGAGATAGAGCGGCCGATCTCGTGGTAGTCCATGTTGGCGCTGCTGGGGCCCAGCAGCAAAAAGAGGAAACGCACGGGCACAGGCACCTCCAACACTGCATCCAGTTCTACAGCCTCCCGCAGCCGCACGAAGGCCATGGTGGGGCGGGAGAGGAACTCCACACAGCCTAGGAGGATGGGCCATCATGGGCAAGAACACACAGCAGGACCCCACCCAGTCCCAGCCCCAGCTGAGACTACCACCCCAGCCCTCAGACTTGCCCCACATACCCACGAGGACCACGGTAGCCTCGGCATTCTCAGGGATCTTCTCCAGCAGCTTTAGCTCATGCTTAGACTTGGAACGAGTGATGCCAGCTGGTGGGGCTGGAGGTGGCAGCTCACGCTGGGGAGTCACAGAATGGAACTCAGTCCAGACAGCCTCCCTGACCCCACGTGTTCCCATCAGGGCTTGCTCACAGGACTGTGCCCACGCAGGTCTGTGCCAACTCCTCACCTCTCGATCCACCTCCAGCCGGGTCTCAGGAACACCACCAATGAGAGGCTCAGTGACGTGTGGGTCACTCTCAGCCCCCTGGGGATGGTGATGCCCTAGCAGGGAGCCCAAGGAGCCAGCTGAGATGTTACGGGGGAAGGAGAAGTCCTTCTCATCACTTGGGTGGCTGGCAGGACAGACAGCAGTGAGTGTAAGGAGGGATGACGGCAGGGAAGGAAACAGATGGGCAGGATGCAGTGGCATCCACCTTCCCCAAAGGGCCATACCTGTGTTTCAACAGAAGGGCCCGCAGCACATTGGCCCTGTCCTCGGCCTTGATCTGGTCGGAGATGACCATCTGCTCTACTACTTGGTGGGCCACCCCAGGCAGGGTCTGCTGGTCCAGATCCAAAAGCACAGCTCCTGGAATAAAGATGACAGGAGGACTCCCCACCTCAGGGCAAGAAACAATGGTGGGAAATGGAATGGGAGGGATCCCTTGGGACAGACAGGCCTAACTAGGTGGGTACGGTCCAACCTACAAACCGAGGATCAAGGCTGGAGTCCCAGCTCTGCCTCTGAAGTCTGTATCACTTCGCCTCTCTGACCTATTTCTCCCCACCCCCATCTCCTTCCAGAACTGCAGCAAGGAGAGATTCAGTTATCACACACCCTTCCAGGAATCATCCAGCCTCCCTGGGATGCCTAGGCCACTCTCTCAGGCTGAACTCAGTTCTTCCCTTAGTGATTCATGTGCTGTTCCTCTAGGGTCCTACCTCTACCCTCTAGATCAGGACACAGCTGGTCTGTGGCCTTGTCCACACATCCTTAAGCCACCTGAAGACCCTCCTCCACCTCAGGCTTCTCGACTTACGCTTTGCTTCCCCAAGCCCAGTGGCTGCTTACTGGGAAGCCTCCAGACCTCTCTGCACCCTTTCCTATAGAAAGTCCTTTTAAAAGTACCAGGTCTTTATCTGGCAAGGTCAACTTCCAGGAACAAAGAACTGAAGAATACGCAGAACCAAAGGACTCCAGCAGCCAAAGCAGACCACAAAGGCTAATGATAAAACACAGGCAGCCAGCACAATGGCATGTGCCTGTAATCTCAGCAACTCAGGAGGCTGAGGCAGGAGGATCACAAGTTCAAGGCCAGCCTCAGCAACTCAACTTTTATTTTAATAAAAATAAAAAGAGCTGGAGATATAGCTCAGAGGTAAAGCACCCCTGGGGCTGGGCACAGTGGTGCAGGCCTCTAATTGCAGCAACTCAGGAAGCTGAAACAGGAGGATCATAAGTTCAAGGCCAGCCACAGCAACATAGCAGGGCCCTAAACAACTTAGTGATACCCTGTTTCAAAAAATAAAAAAGGGCTGGGAATGTGGTTCAGTTGCAAAGTGCCCCCAGGTTCAATCCATAGTACCAAAAAATAAAGCACTCTGGCCCTTTACTCAAAGTGCCTGAAGTCTTACTTAGAGCCTAGTACTCTTAGTTTGAGAACAATTTTAACAGAAGGTTTCTCAATCCTCAGCTACTTAGAATAAGAACTGGGAGTGATTACCAGGTGGGAAGGAGGAAACAAGCAGCCACAGGGCTCAAGAGTCCTGTGTGGTAGTTATTTAGTGAAGTTTATCCAGCCCCACAGGTGAGATCATATTCCCCAGGTTTTCTATAATGCAAAGGAGCCATGACAGGAATTTCAGGAAGCATTCCATTGAAATGGCTTAAAGACATTTTAGCACCCCAAACACAACAGATCAGTCATCAGATCTAGAAGCAGCGAGTATCCTGCAGCAGGATGGACAGGAGAGGCAGGCACTGTGGGTACCATGGGCCAGGGTCCGGCGGAGCTCCAGGAGACTGCGAAAGGAGAGTGAGGCCACATGGGGCTTCCCCCAGCGCTCCGTCTCCTCCTCCACGTCCTCCTCAAATTTGATCCAACGGGCTGTCTCCCGCCACTGAGGCTCCTGGTTTTTGTCCAGCAGCAACTCATTCAACTCCACAAACACCTTGGGGCAAGATGAGAAGGTGAAGGGTAAGGAGTCAGAGGTGGGCTCAGGCAAAGCTTGCATCAGGAAGAGCAAGTGGCCCTGGGGCACAGTGGATGGCACATAGACACACAAGTCTCACATGAGGCCTAGGAACCTGGAACACGTGACTACCAATTTGAGACTGGGTTTCCCTTGTCTATAAAAGACAACAACGCCCACTTCCTCCAAGGGCTGTTATAGGGATTAAAGAAAGCCTGTAGGACATAAGTATACTCTAGGACACAGTGCCTGGCAGGTCGCTAACTAAGAAAACAGCAGGGTTCTGTAAGATTCCGTTTGTATGTAGCCAGGACTGGCAAAACGAATTGCAAATAACAGAGCCTGGTCACCTCTGCTGGAAGACTGCTGGGTGGAGGCAGGAGGAACCTGCTGAGGGTGAAAAACAGTTCCCATGGAGGTAGTAGCTATCTGGGAGCAACAGGTGCACCAAGTCTCTGAGGTGGACACTCAGTACTGGTGAAATTTACTGCACGGCTATTATACCTCAATAAAACAGCTTAAAAAAAAAAATACACTAAGGCAGAGTTCAGGACCAGAGCCCTGGAGTCTAAAATGGGTAGTGTCACTAAGTAACTAGGTGACCTTGGCCAAGTCACAGACCCTGGTTTATGACTGACGCCACCTGTGCTATCACCTTCACAGGTAGATGGGAGGATCAAATAAGCAGAGGCAACTGGGTTTTGAAAACAAAGTGCAGTGCCACAGAACACCTCCTCCAGCCTTAAGGGTCTTTGTTCAAAGCAGAATAAGGCATCTCCCTGATTCTTCACTGCCACCTGCCAGCAAATGGCCACGATATGCACATCAGCAAGGTCTCAAGTATGAACCATGATTGTAATACACAAATTCACAATGTTTCAGATGTGCACTGATCCACAGTGTCCATGTCAAACAATTCTTAAGGTTCATTCCCACAGGCAGCAACCCTGGTGCTCAAGAAATATGGGTCTGAGAGGTAGGGGAGTGGGGAAGGGGGAGGCAATGGATGGGGAGAAAATGCAACAGCATGAAGCAGAACTGTACCTCATGGGGCTTGTGGGGGGCCCGGGGTCGGGCCCGAGGCGTGGGGCCGGGCTCTCGTCCTTCCCGCACACTCTGCACAGACCCTTTGGCGTTCTTCCGTACCAAATGCCGTCGCACCCCAGGAACATCCTCAAACCTGTGACCTAGGGGCAAGTAGAGGACCAAGATTGGGTTCCCCTTTCTCTTACTCTTTTTCCTACCAGCAGTGGGCTTGGCCCAGGCCCCAGGACTCACTCTTCATGAGGTCAAGGTCAGCCGTGGCTAGCGTCTGGGCCTCACTTTCATCAGTGGGGACACGGGGCAGTAGTGCTTGCTCTGCCCCGGTCATACTCCCAATGCGTCTTCTCTCCTGAAGGTTGTAGCTGCGATGCCCAGGCTGAGCTTTGGTCAGGGGGCGCCCCGAGGCACCCCCATCGTCACCTCCAGCTGTGCCACTGGCCACTGGTACCACCTCCTCCACCAGTGTTCTGCAAACAGAGTAGCCATGAACCTGACAGAGCAGACCTCCACCCATGCAGAGGATCCTAGGAAGGGAACTAGAAGGACCTCACCTCCTCCTGGCTCCCACTCTTGGGGGTCACCAGAAGGCCAATCTGCACATGAATTCCTCTTCAGCAGAACGGGGCTGAGGCGAACCTCGAATGGTACTGGGAGAGGTGAAATTTTGGGAAAGAACTAGCACAGGGTATGGTTCCTAACCGGTGTTTGTGAATGTCTCTTCATACCAGTTAGCATTCCTTCCCTTCCCCTCCGCCCGCTGGGGCATACCCCTGGATTTAAGAAGTTCACAGGGCCCCCGTTTCTGATCAAAGAGAACAAAGTATGTGCAAACAGTTTTTGGAACTGCAGCCAGCTCCTCTGTGTTTATGAGGAGGGTTTGTACCTCCCCTCAGACTCCCACTTCTGCCCCAGTCCCTGACACGTGCTGCTCCTCTCTCCTCATATGAAGAGCCTCCTGGGACCAGAGCCATCCACTGCCAGGCCTTTCCAGCCCATCATGGCTTGTCCCCTGTCTTTGCCACAGCCCTGCCCACTTCTCTCTTCCTCTCCCTAATGCCAGGCTTTCCTGTCACTGCCAACTCTGCATGCCAGTCTGTCTCCCAGTATAGCTACTCCCCCAAGGGGGCACTGTGCCCTTCACTTCCCGCAACCCAGCCCTTCACGCTGCCTGGCACCCAGAAAAACAGGTCCAAGATAGTCATGACCTTGTTCGAGGTCATTTCCTCCAGGAAACCTTCCCAAGCTAGTACCCCCAAACTCTCATCACCCACTCACTGGTCTGATGCTCTGCCCAAGATACTGGATGCAGTGACAGTATTCTGGCACCATTTCATTTGACATTCAGTTTCCAATTGGGTGAACTGACATCTCCCCAGGAATGGGGGGGGGGTCCTCCTATTCCTTTCAAACCCTGTGAGTCTTAGCAGGTGCTGGGAGGTCACAGTCTAATCCCCAAGGCAGTGCTTGGGTGCGGACTGAGACTGCTAAACCACACTTACGACCTTAACTAACACCCGTCTGCAGTCCCTCCTCACTAGATCCTGTTAGGCTGGGTTTACAGACAAGAAACAGAGCTCAGAGAGTTTAGGTTGGCTGCCCAAACAGCTAGTGAGGGGCAGGAATGGGATTTGAACCCCAGTCTGGTGACTCTACCTCTGGTTAACCCCAGTCTGGTATCTACTTTGGGAGAGTGACAACCAAAGTGCACTTACCCAGTTTGGGCCCCTTTGGTAGCCCGGGGAGCTGCCTCCTGGTGTGGCAGTTGTGCAGGGGGAGATGGACTGGTCCTCTCTACCTTCCGGTCAGTGCCTTCATCCTCTTGGAGAAAGAACTGCAACAGGGTCCACATGGGCACGTGAGGCCAGGCCAGGCCCTGCACACATCCCCCCGAAGCCCAGACCTCACCTGTACAGAGGAGGGTGTGGAGGCAGGAGATGGCTGAGTGAGTACCCGGGCCCCCTCAGCCTCACTGGCCTCATCCTCATCTTCTTCCCCCTCCTCAATGGTGGGGGTTTCCCCAGTTGGGGAGGCTCCAGGGCGCCTTCGAGGCTTCCGTCCAGGGCCCTGGGGGGTCTTGCGGCGGCGGGCATCCGGAGGCAGATGAGTGGACAGTGGGTGGTGGATGTGGTGGGAGGACTGGCGATGGTCTGAAAGAAAGAGAGGTTTGGCTGAGGGCAGGCACAACATCCCCCTGCTGCTATCCTGCCGCCAGGGACAGCTCTTCCCACTGGGACCCTGGCCCCTTCTCTGCTGGACAGTCAAGTCCTCCCCCACCCCCACTCCTGCCTGTTCCCTCACACTCAAAGTCTTCCTCTCCATAGCTGCGGCCTGGCTCCTCCCCTCCTCTGGACCCAGCCTCCTGGAGGATCTCTTCAAACCGTTCAACTCCCAGGGTGCGGTGAAGTTCATCTTCCTCCTGTTCTGGGAACCCAGGTGTCCCAGGGCCCACACTCTCTGGCTCTGGCTGTAAGGATGAGGGATAGAGAAAACACACAGGAGTCACTGGGAATTACATACCCAAACCCTGTCCTACTCAGTGCCAGAGATTCAGTATCCCCCATTAGCCGTGCCCTCCAATGCAGGGACCACCCCAGCCCCACAGCAGTTATTCCTTCCAATGCCAGAGATCCAGTCCCCCTCCCCCACCCCCGCAGCCTGTTCCCTGGGTCCCCAGCTGAATGGGTCCAGTCTGCAGTCAGACCCAGGGCAGGCAGGAGGATCTACTCTGGGAATCTCAGAAATCCTGTGTCCCCTCTGCAGCTGGAAAGTAGGGTGTGCAAACCGGGCAGTTCAGTGATAAGAAGTGAAAAAAAACTCCTTTTGGTTCCTGGAGGACAACTGCTGAGCCCCAAAAGTAACTTTTGGGGGCATTCAAGCTAATTGGCCTGGCGTAATTCTGAGTCAGACAAACCCAGCCCTGCCTCCACAGGAACACGTGAGCTTTGCCTGGTCAAGGGGGCCCCCATTCACCGCAGCAAGCACCCCCACCCAGTCGGCAAGCCCCGCCCCTCACCCCCCCCAACCTGAGTCATCCTGCGGGAGCGGCAGCGGCAGCAGCGGCAGCAGCAGCAGACAGCAGCAGCAGGGCCAGCACAGGGCAGGGACTGCGGTGCTCAGCCCAGCTAAGCGCCTAACTAAGCGGCCTGCTGCCTGGCCCAGCAGCCTTGGTCCAGCCCCCCACCCACCCCCTGCCGGTCTCAGCTCCAGGCACCTTGGCCACCAAATATTTGCTCAAGAGTATCTGGACCTGAAGGGCATCAGGACCTCCAAGGGCGGGGGTATGCAGCCCCCTCCATGGCAGTGCCAGTGTCTAGATCAGGGAAGAGCCAGGGAGGAGGGCGAAGGGCGGGTCTGGGGAGACACACGGGGCGAAGGGGGGGGGTCAACAGGAGCAGCTGCGGCTGACAGGGACACTGGATAGAAGATGCGAGGACAGAGGGCTGGCGTCTCCAGTCTGTGCTGAGGGCTCTTGCCCAGGCTGACCCAAGCACTTGGTCCCCACTCCCACCAGAAGCCGCCTGGCCTGGCAGGAAGAAGCGGGCAGGAGGGGAGGGAGCGTGGAATGGGGGGGGACTTGCAGACCCCTCGCACCTGAGGCCTCAAGAGGAAGTCCATGGCTGGCAGGGGTGAACCTGGCAAGGAGGGGAGGGCATCTGCCCGCGCCCCTTCCAGTCACGTGCCCCACTGGGCCAAAGTGACCAATAACCGGGCTGAATGTGGCACTGAGGTTAATCATTAGACTCCTTAGGAAAATCAGGAGGGGGCCATGTGGGGTGGTGACCACGTGGGGGGGCGGGAGGGGCGGGTCCAATGGGCACGTGGCACCAGGGGTGGGGCCAACTATGGGGCGGGGGCAGGGCCAGCTGCATCAAGGAGCTCTGCCCAGAACTACTGTGTGTGTTGGGACCCATGCACATTAAGGCGGGGTCAGAGGGGACCTACTGGGTGAGACCTAGGGTCTTCAAAGTTCCTGCACAGTTACTACCTGGTCCTTCATAAAACAGCCTCAACTCTATCCCCAGGAACAGGAGTCACCTCACTGCCCCCAACACATGGTACAAGGTCAGGATATGGATGACAGAGTCTCTCTCCAATTGACCACAGGCTCCTTTCTCCAGCATCTACACACACACCACCCCACCCAGCTGGCCCCTGGGCCTGAGCACCTGTGGCCTAAGGGCCAGTTGACTGAGCAGTACTCACCACCGTGTGGAAAGAATCTGCCCCTGAGGCGGGGCGCCGACTGCTGCTCATGGCCAAATCTTAGCCCTTTTCACTGTCGCTGCGGCTTTCAGGGCAACAAGGTGGAGGCATAACCTGGGTGGGGGAGAGGACCAGTCACCATCGGAGAACACAGCAGGCCAGGCCCACAGGGCGTCCAGCCCCGGGGGGAGGAAAGGAGCCCAAGCTGCCTGTCACCCGGGTCTCCTTGCTGCTCAGGATCCTCCTAGACTATGAAGGGCCTCAGAGTGGCCCTTTGAGGCTACAAGAGCAAAAAGGAGAGTTATTTATAGAAAAAAAAGAGAAGAACAAAGAGAGAGAGGGAGGAGAAGACTAAAGCGGAGGGCCACAAAGGGCCTCAAGACTGAGCAGAAAGGAGGAGAGCGGAGGGGGAGAGGCTGCAGAAAATGAGGGAGGAAGGAGTCAAGGCCCAGCCCTGGAGAGAAGGCGACAGAAATCAGGGAGGGCGTGATAAAGAATGGAGGAAAATTGGGAGTGAAGGGCCAGACAGAAACAGGAACCCAGCCCGGGTGGCCCGGGAGGTGGGCCTGAGACCAGAGAGGGGTGTGGTATCGAATGAGACACCCTGTGGAGCAGAGGGGTGTGGAGGAGGGGGCCACTGCTGCCCAGACAGAAAGGAGAGGGAGAGAAAGAACGCTGGACAGAGCCCAAGACGCCAAGCAGGGGGCCTCTAAGTAGGGAGGGGGTGCCCCCTCCTCAAGGCAGGCTGGGCAGGGAGGCAGACCTGCCTCCTCGGTGAGGGCAGGCAAGAGAAGCAAGTTCCTGGGGTGAAGGGCAGGAGCCTAGCTCCATTCACTCAGTGGGAGGAAAGAAGGGGCTGAAGGTGGGCTCCAACTGGGCAGAGTTTTATAATGGGGGGAGATGCACATGACCACAGCAAAGGGGTGGGCACACAAAACCCGAGGTCCTGCTCCTGATGGGCAGTTCCCATCCCTCCCCTCTTTAGTTAGGGGCCAGGAAAATCTGAGTAGCAGGGCTGCTGCCCTCCTGATGGTGACTGTAGGGGAGGCCAAGGGAACACTGTGTTGGGGGTAGGGGGTTAGAAAAGGGGGTTCTCTCTGTAGGGAGAGAACCCAACCAGTGCAAATCGGGGTACCCATTCCCAGTGGGGGCGGTACAAGGCTCTGTGAAGGTAACGATATGTGAAGTTCCCTGACTTGGGCTACCTTGGGGGTAAGACAGGTCAGCATAGGGTCAAAGAATAAAGGTCTGGGGGGTGGTCGGCCCAGGGTGGGGAGCCTGGGCAACACATTCCTGGCAGGCACTCCAACTCAGCTGACTGCTCTCTCCACCTCCCCCTCAGCAGGCCTTCAGCCAGGACCCGCCAGTGTGGGGGAGAGGTGTCCTGGGAGTAGACATGGACTGGGAGGGGTGTGGGGAGAATCCATCCCCTGCACCTGCAGGTGCTCACTCCCATCTCTAGGCCATACCCTCAGAATGCTCTTCCATCACCCCCTCCTCTCTCTACCCATGCCCCCCACCCCTCCCTTGCTGTCCCAGAACACAAAGCAGCTTCTGTCCACAGCATCGGTGCCTATAATCCGGATGGGGGCACATTCCGGGGACCAGCCCTGACCGGCCCAGAGGATTAGCATCTCTCCCCCTGCCCAAGGGATTATCACCCTGGACCCCCACTTGGGCATTAACTACTCCCCAAGAGAACTGGTACATTCCACAGCTCTTTGCTGAGGGACTGGGCAGGGAGAGGAGGGAGGATAAAGGGGACCCCGGATACCAGACAGTGCTACCCTCACAATCATCACGGAGCTCCCCAGCCAGACAAGGTGCCCCCCGCCCCCCGCAGGAGTCAGGTCCAACTCCAGGCTTGTCTTTTCCAACCCCTACCTAGTTGCTCCCTCTTCTGCCTGACCCCTTGTCCTGACCTGACCCGCCATCCCCCCCCTTTTTCGACTCCGCCTCCAACTCCGAGATCAGGGCCGAGGCCCCAGGCCCGAGGCAACCCCCAGGACAGGCCTGAAAGAGACTCTAGGGAGGTCGCAGGGCAGAGGGGTTGTCTGGAGCCGGCCCAGGAGTGGGAGAGCCTGTGGTGGCGCTTCCCTGAGACTACCCCCTCCTGGTGGCAGGGGGCGCGGCACTCTGGCCTTAGGAAACTCCAAGAAGCAGACCCCGGAATCGAGGCTTCCCACCAGCACTCTGCTCTTTTCCTCATCCCTCTCCCCAAAACCTGGTTCCCCGCGCCCCAGTCTCCGCCCTTTCCTCCACTTCCACTCCCTCCCCGCCCGCGTCCCGAGTTCCCCCCTCTCCTTCCCCCTCCCTTCCTCCCTTCGCTGCCCCGGCCCTTCCCCGCCACCACCTCTCCACTTACCCGCTTGCTCAGGATTTCGTGCCCCGGGGGTCTCGGGGTCTGTCCAAGTCCTCCGATGCCCTCTCGCGCTCCCGACGACTTCCCCGTGCCCACCCCGGGGCGCGCCCCCGCCGCTCCCAACTTCTCCCAACTCAACTTTCCCCCGCGCCGCGGGCAGTCCAGCCCCCAGCGTGCGCGCCCCCCGGCGCGCCGTGCGCGGCCCCGGCGCGGCGAGCCAAGAAGCAGCCCCGGCAGAGACCCGGAACGGAGGCGAGGCGCGCTTCCAGGCATAGGCCGGCACCCGGAGTCCCGCGTGTGGAAGCCACCCTCCACTGTCGCCGCCCCGGGAATGCCAACTCTTGCCTTTGTTACAGCACCTCTGGTCGGAAAGGAGCTCGCTTCACTCTTGGGGGACACAGAGTGCACCGAATGGCCAGGAAATTCTGGGCGGAGGAAGTTGGAATAGGCATGCACAGGGGTTAAGAATCTCTTGCGCCGCCCCGGCCCCAATAATCCCCCTGAGGCATGGAATGGCAGGCGGCTGAGAAGTAACAGAGCTGGAAGTTGGCTGCCCATTACCCTGAGCTGACCTAGGACCAGACGATTTGTTGGGGATTCCCCACTTCCGTTTGCTCTGCTTCCACACTGAATGGAGATCTATTCATAGTTGTCGCCTTTTAAAGACCTTTATGTGTAATCTTGCTTTTCCAACTAAATTATAAATTCTTTCAGATAAGGAACATGCTTTTCGCTCCCTTAGCCTGCCACGTGGGTGAATCACAGCACTGTTTATGCAAAAGCACTCAGATATACATGAGTTAATTAACAAAGGTTAGCACCAACTCTGGTTTCAACGCTGAGTAGTGTTATTTGAGGCCGTTTTCGCCCAGTTCACAGCCCTCAAGAATGCAATCAGGAGACAATTAGAGAGCAGTGCAAGAAAATCTATAATCAACTCCTTTAAGGGATGAGGTAAAGGCTGGCTTCAAATGTAGCATCTGTCTGTGGTCTTGTCTGTTGAGAGGGGTAACCAACCTGCCAGCCCTCGTGGGCCACACCCTGGCTGACTCCAGTGGGCCCTGCTCTGGAGACAAGGATCTGGGGGACTCGCAGCCTCCAGCCAGCTTGCCTCGACATGTTAGAATGGAGCTGTTGGAATTCGGTGGACTCCAGGACGATAAGTGGGACCAGCAGAAAGAAGGATCTCTGGTGCGTGTGTCTCTCCACTCAATTCCAGCCTCAAATGGAGCACACCTGCCTTGCTACCCAGCCCTGTGGTCAGCTGGTCCCTGTGAGGTCAGCAGCAGGAAAACGTAGCTCAGAGCCATTCTTCACTCAATCCTCGGGTCACTAGATGGCCTGAGGAGAGGCAGAAACTCTCTCCTTGCCGAGGTTGTCAAGAGGTCTTGGAACTCAATATCACAAACCGGATCAAAGTCAGGCCACCAGGGCCTGGGATCTAGGCCACCAAACCCTAAACCCCAAACAGAAGAGTGCCCCGCCCCGCCCCACCCCCATCCCCGCTGCATTCTGGAACGTGTAGTCCCCCAGCGGCCCTTTCCAAGAGAGCTATGAGCACAGAAAAGGAATAACAAGAGCGGGGCACACTGGGAACCTCGGAGGCACGGCGGGGACGCCCGGAAAGCGAACACGCGATGCTTCCTGGGACATGAAGTCCAGCGTTTGCCTCCGCTGTAGAACCTGAGTCTCGGGAGTAGAGTGCGGCAGAAAGCCGGAACGCAGCCTGCTGGGGCTTGTAGTCCTTGAGCCCGTCGCCCCGGGCCTTACTGGGAAACCTGACCGTGCCAAGACTACAAGTCCCAGAAGCCCGTGCGCGGGCAGCGGGGCGGGTCGGGGCCGGAGACTTGGGTACCGCCTCCCCTGCAACGCCGGGGCCGAAGTCTTAGAACCCAGGGCCCGCAAGGGTCCCCGCGGCCGCCGCAATGCAGAAATACGAGAAACTGGAGAAGATTGGGGAAGGTAACAGAACCACGAGATGTTCCTGCAAGGTCTTCTTCTGCAGACCCTTCAGCATTCCTTGCAGCCCCGACTCCCCTTACCGTCAGCAATATCTACAGCTCCGATCTCAACCCCGGCAGAAGCCCTGGCCACTGAGCACAACACTATGTGCAACCATCCCTCCCCAAGTTAGCATTTCCCGCAGACTCCCACTCATAACCTTAGCACTCCCTATAGACTCGACCTCCCTACCGCGGCACTTCCTGCATATCCCATCTCTAGCCTCAGCACCACTTGCAAACCTCACCTCGACCCCCCACCAACCTCAGTTTTCTGCAGACCTCCAACCTCAACATTTCTGCAGGCCCTCTTTTCTCGCCCACATCCCTCCTGTTTCCAGACTTACTGGAGCACCGCCTCTGTTATAAACCTCCTTATCCTAGCGGCTGCAGACTCTCCCTTCTGCAGGTGTCCTGGAGCCTTTGCAGGGACTTTCTTGCCCCTCCCCACCTGCCGCATCCTCACTCACAAAGCTAGTCAGTGCCTTGCCTTCACCCTAAAACCCTTCTCTAGCACCCTAGGAGGCTAACTGCTCTCGGGAGGGATTTACTAAGATAGTAAAAGATACTCCTGCTTTCCCTCACCCTTGGCTTCTTTTCCCTAGGCACCTATGGAACTGTATTCAAGGCCAAAAACCGGGAGACCCATGAGATTGTGGCTCTGAAAAGGGTGAGACTGGATGATGATGATGAGGTAGGATTGGGGCACAGGGCAGCGGGGAAGTAGTGTTTGAGGCCTGGTATGGGTGGTCTCTGACTGCTGCCCCTGGGTCCCTCATGTGTAGGGTGTGCCCAGTTCTGCCCTTCGGGAGATCTGCCTACTCAAGGAGCTGAAGCACAAGAACATCGTCAGGTGTGTGCCCCACAGGCCTTTCTTAACTGTGGTTGCTGGAAGAGGTGGGGGCTTCAGCGTTGGGCTGGCTGGTATTGGGATGTTAGGGGTCAACTTTTGGACCTGACTGAGCCCTTCCTTCTCCCTAGGCTTCATGATGTTCTGCATAGCGACAAGAAGCTGACTTTGGTTTTTGAGTTCTGTGATCAGGTGAAAAGGGGGCTTGGGGAGCAGTGATTTTGGTAGGACACAGGGGCCCAGACTGAGCTTAAATTCTGACCTCTTCTTCTACCCTTATCTGTTTTTAGGACCTGAAGAAGTATTTTGACAGCTGCAATGGTGACCTCGATCCTGAGATTGTGAAGGTTAGGGGAGGGTTGTTCTGAGGACTCATTGAATCTGGGTGGGGTCTATATTTAGTGTAAGTATTCCTTCACTGCATGTTTGGGCCCTGGAGTGTCAGAGAATGAACAAACCCCATTTCTGCCCTCCACAAGCCTCTGGACTTAGGGAGCAAAGTCTGCTTTGACCTGCACGGTAACAGTGACGTTATTTGCATGCGAGAGATGAGAAAATGAGGCTCATAGAGATACATTTCATTCATTCAACAAGTACTGGATGCTTTGCACCAGGCACTGTGCTAGGATGAAGACCAAGGGCCTTGTCCCAAGTTCCAGGGGAAGCAGTTCCTGAATAATGTTAAAGCACTGTACTTTCACTAATGGTTATGGTGTATGTGCACTTATGTGTGGCTAGGTAGGGCGATAAGCATGGACTGAGAAGACAGGCCCACCAGGCTCTAAGGTCCAAAAAAGTGGGGATCAGGGTTAACTTGTTCACCATTTTCTCTCTGATGAGTAGCACCATGCAAAGTGGGTCCTCAATAATGAATAATGATGTCTTCCTGAGCTTGCTGCTACAAATGGGTGGGCTATAGAGCATGACAAAAGGTGAGGCAGGCAGCAAGATCCACACATTCAGGTGTCTGACTCCCTTCTCCCTCCTTCTCCCTAGTCATTCCTTTTCCAGCTGCTGAAAGGCCTAGGATTCTGTCATAGCCGCAATGTGTTGCACAGGGACCTGAAACCCCAGAACCTCCTCATAAACAGGGTATTGCTCTCTGGGGGAGGAGGGAGGATGGGGAGACTGCAGCCAGGGATTGGGCATACTGAGGGGGGCAGGACTGGGAGAGCTGGAGCCTACCCCAATGCTGTTTGAAAGCTCTTATCAATGTTACTCTTCATCTTTCCTTAGAATGGGGAGCTGAAGTTGGCTGATTTTGGTTTGGCTCGAGCCTTTGGGATCCCAGTCCGCTGTTACTCTGCTGAAGTGAGCCTGGGAAATGGGACATCGGGTGGGGACCAAGACCCTCTTGTCTCTGAGTTTCCTCAAACCTGTTTCCCAGCCCTCTAAGTGGGGGGTCCCTGTGGATGGGGTCTTCTTCAGGTGGTGACACTGTGGTACCGTCCACCGGATGTCCTCTTTGGGGCTAAACTGTACTCCACGTCCATCGACATGTGGTCAGCTGGCTGCATCTTTGCAGGTGACATTCTGGGGCTCCGCATGGGGTACTTTCTCTCCCATTTGAGTTGATAAGTAGGGCCTGGAGAGTTTCCTCTGGGAGAAGGGAGTGGGATTCTTAAGGTTGGGGATGGAAGGCACAGGGCCTGCTCCAGTGTGAGGGGGCCTCACAAATCAGGGCTCATCCCTCTCTCTTCCTCCCAGAGCTGGCCAATGCTGGGCGACCTCTTTTCCCTGGCAACGATGTGGATGACCAGCTGAAGAGGATCTTCCGATATCCTTCACTTCCCCTGCCCCCTCTATCTCTTGCTCACCATCCATATCTTCACTCTGGAAGGGGAGTGAGCAGGGAACTTAGAGCAGGGGTGAGGGTGGTGATGGCCTAGGCAAGGATGAAGGGGCCCGGGCTGTTTCTGAGGGTGAGGGTGGAAGAGCTGATAGTCCCTGTGCAGGTGCAGCTTATAGGCAAGGGGAGCGTGGTGAGGGGGTAGCCACTCCTACTTCTGAGGTGGGGGAACGATGGGAATCCTCAGGATGAAGGAGCCAGAAGGAGCAGAGAACTTTTTGTGGGAGAAGGGGAAGGACAACTGGTTCATTCGGAGCACAGACATCAGGGTTTGAGTTAAATGAGCATTTGAGACACACCTGGCTCCCTGTAAACACCCTGCTATAGGAATATATGTCACAGGCTTATCTTGAGGTAGCAGGTAGAGTGGGGGCAGGTGGGAATGAAGAATCCTATCCCTGGGAGGGCAAAGCCCCTCACCCTACCTCCAAAAGTGCAAATGCAGCCCTTTCCATGAGTGATCCTTGACCCCATGGACACGCTGCTGGGGACACCAACTGAGGAGCAGTGGCCCGCCATGACTAAGCTGCCAGACTACAAGGTGTGATGGGGAGTGGGGAAAGTCGTGGTTCGTCAGAGATCAGTTTTCTTCACAGCCCCAGTAGCCTCCACACCCCACACCCTGGTCTGACTCTCTCCCCTCCACAGCCCTACCCAATGTACCCGGCCACAACATCCCTGGTGAATGTCGTGCCCAAGCTCAATGCCACAGGGAGGGACCTGTTGCAGGTAGGTAACCAGGGTAGAAGATGGGGTTGAAACCCTCCTCCAGGGGGACTAGGGGAGGGTGGGGCTCTGGCAGTTGACCTGGCCTGAATCTGCCACCATCTTTGCTCCCCCCGTCTCCAGAACCTCCTGAAGTGTAACCCTGTCCAGCGTGTCTCAGCGGAGGAGGCCCTGCAGCACCCCTACTTCTCTGACTTCTGTCCCCCCTAGGCTCTGGGACCCCTGGATGCCAGGCCAGGGCCTGGCCTATTTAAGCCCCCTCGTGGGAGGGGTGGGAAGGGGGGTGCTGAGCTCCAGCTGTGCTGGGCCTGGCCAGGGTCAAGGTACCCTGGCCTGCGATCTTCACTTCCCCCATGGACTTTATTTAATTTCATAAATTGGCTCCTTTCCCACAGTCTGCTGATGTAGTGGTGGGGTGGCTCTGAAGCGGGTTCTGGGGGATCCCTGCTCCACTTTTACCACCCTCTGCAGCCCCTCATCCAGCTCAGGCATGCCCAACTCTCTGCTACTTTAAGTGGCTTTGAGACTACAGGATCATGAGGCCTTGACCCTTGACCCCACTCCTCCCTGCTGGGGTCAAGGCGGTGTTGGCCCTGCACTTCTGTGCTTCTGCACTTATGCACACCCCATCCTCCCTCTGTCCAGGAAGGCCAGACATAGTCCCCAGGGGTTAAGCAGCTAGCATCTGAGATCAAAGATGGCTTCCACCAGAAAGAGGAGAAAAGGCATGGGTCTCTCCTTGTGACCCTCCACGTCCCACATGGACCTTTCCCTCTTCAACACCCCATTTCCAAGCCTGCAGGCTGGCATAGGAGAGACCCAAAGGTATGGTTCTATGAGGAACACTCCCTCTCCCACTTCCTTCTCTGCCAGTTTTCCAATGGTTGGGGGTGCGGCAGAAGCAGGAAATGGGCCTGAGGCCGGCCTGGTGTGTCCTTCCTGGCAGGAGGAGGAAGGGAGGCTGCTCTCAGCTCCATCATTTCCAGCTAGGGCCGCCTTCTCCTGTGGGGAGTTGAGGAAGCAAGAACTGCTCCCATGGAGACAGGCTGTGTGCCACGCTTGGTCCCAAATGTGAGAAGAATCATGGCCTTCAAAGGCAGGACACTAGCTTGTGTTCTTAGAAGTGGAAGAGCCCTTCTGTCATCCCCATTCCTCCTCATCACTTCTCCCTGGGCTCTGGGTCAGAGTCTTCTTGCAGCTGTACCCAGCCAGTACCTACTGACCAAGCCTCCTCTAGGCCATCCACTGAGCCCTGGGGTTGGGAGAGACCTGTCCTCTGATGTCTTCTGATAAACTCATTCACACTGAGGTGCAAATGACTGGTATCCTATTACTGCCATCCTCTCCCAGAGGTTTGTGAGGGCTAATTGGGGCCCAGCTCTGCAGGCCTCACAGAAGTGATACCTAGCTGAAGCTGACTGCAGAGGACTTACTGGGCTGAGGAGAGCTGACTGTGGCCCTGCTAGCCTCTGCCCTATAAGAGGAACACCTGAGGCAGAAACATTAAAGCTTTATTTGGGATGAAGATAGCAAAGATGTGCAGGCAGGGCATTCAGATGTCAAAGTGTGGCCCCGAGGTCACACAGAGCATGTCTAGAGCCGGGTGACGAGGTAGCAGGAGCGGTGGGAGGCAGACAGAGTCTTGGTGACAGCACAGGGCGGGGTGGGGGGCCTGGGGAGACAGGCCACAGTCCTGGGGCAGGGGACCTACACTTGATGCCTTGTTCCTGCCCTTCAGGACCTGGATTGTACCCTCTGGACCTGTCCTGCCCCTCCTCCCTTGACCTTGGCCATTTTGTGTTACCTGGGGCCCAGATTGAAGTGGGGAACTTGGGTTCCATGGCTGCCCAGCCCTTCCTGAAGCTGTGGGAAGAGGAAGAGAGTCAGAGGTAGGGCCCAGCCAAGGTCACTGCACATATCTCCCCCACTCCCCACCAGGGAAGCGTCCTAGGCTGCCCGAGGAGGCTGCTGGAGGTGGCAGGGAAGGAAGAGGGGCTGTTACCAGAGTGGTGCTGGAGTGCCTCTGGGAACGTCTTCTGTTCCAGAAATGCCCCAGGACCCTGTCTCGGAACACCTGAGGGCAAGGGGGAGGTGACCAGGTAAACCTTCCCCCTGGACCCGAGTGGCCAGGTTCCTCTCCCCGCCTTCCCCAGCTGGGGCCCAGGCCCACCTCACAGAGGTAGTCTAGGATCTCAAGGATGGTGAGCAGGCTGGCCCCGATGAACAGCCCCATCTGACCCCCAATGTCACCTGTGGAAGCAGGGCGCCTGTCAACTTATAGCCACTTGCCCCGCCCATGCCTCCACAGACCCTGGGCATTCAGCACACACCGAGCAGCTCTGACACTTCATAGGCTTTCTTCTGCTCCACTGTTTCAAAGTTAAGGGCCTCAAAGAAGATGTCCAGAATGAGCACGTTCTCCCTGGAGGGGAAGAAAGGCCTGAATATTCGCTGGCTAATCCTTGGTGCCGGCCGCTGGCAACAAAATGATGTGGGGCTCTTGGCTCCTTTCAAGAACCCTGGGAGGGACGTCACCCCCTCGCCCCTGGGTCAGAGCGCTTGGGCAGTTTGTCCAGAGCCCCAGACAGAGCTCGAGATGATGTGGACTGTCTGGCCGGGCCGCGCGCCCTCCCCGCCGGGGCCCTGGCTCGCTGGAGGGGCTCACGCGATGTAGGCCTCGCTGCGGTTGTATTTCCGAGCCAGGTAGCGGGCGGCAGCGCGGCTGGGGATCCGCACCATGGAGAGCTCCTTGGCATAGCGCGTGCTGGCGCAAGGGCTGGGGCAGGCGCAGGCGTCCTTCCGCAGCATGGCGTCTGCGGGCCACGGAGCCTGGAGTCAGGGTCCCGCGGCCAGAGGGGTGGGGGTCAAGGACGGGGCTGGGCGGGGACCTGGAGGCCGAGGGAGGCTTGTCTCTTACTCAGGGCCGGGTTGGCGCAGTCCTTGTACTGCTGGGGACTGCACACCGGCGCGCCGCCTGGGGAGGGGAAGGAAGCAGCTTCAGGAGCCCAAGTGTCCCCTAGCCTCCACCCACCCCAGGACACGGACCCTACTCCTTACCAGGCATGTGCATCATTCGACAGCCGCACTTTCGAGCCACGTAGCGGGTCTCGCAGACCAGGCGACACCCCATTAAGCTGTAGGGAGGGTTGGGGCTGGGGCTGGGACTGGGGGACAGGGAGTCTGAGAGCTCTGGCTCAAAGTCGGGGTCCAGAGATACGGAACTACAGTCGCCCCAAGGCGGTGGCAGGAAGCTCAGCTGTGAGGGGACGGGGTTAAGGAGACTTATGGGAGAATGCAAGAAGTCACTGGGGCTCAGCCCCTGGGACAAGCTGAGGAACTGCCTGTAAGGGTTGAGGTGGTGCAGGACGAAGGAGGGGCTGGCAGCCTTGAGGGAGGCACAGGTGAGGATACTTGCTGCTTTTGGCAGGACACAAAAGTCTGATAGCCGGGGGCAGCCCCGAAGCCCAGCTGGTCAATGATGGGGGGTTCCTCCTGGCTGTGGATCTGCACTCTGATCCCTGCCTCAAACGGGGTCTCCTCTACAGGGAGGGGTCTTTGAGGACAGAGACTGCAGCCCATTCTCCCCAGTTCTGGGAAGAACTGTTCTGCCCCTCTTTGCATAAGGGATGGAAGTGCCTCAGCAATCACGTCTTGACTCCTCCACCCTCCTCTCCTTTCCCTGGCCTTTTTCCCTTTGTTCCAGTACTGGGGATAGAGCCCGAGCCGGGTAAGTACTGTACCACTAAAATCCACCCCATCTCTTTTTATTGCTTTTGTTTTTGAGCCTTGCTAAGTTGTGCAGGCTGGCCTCAAAACTTGCCATCCTCTTGCCTCAAGCTCCTGAGTAGCTGGAATTACAGGTGTGTGCCACCACACCAAGATCCCCTAGGCTTTTGCACCCCATTTCAGTTACCTGTCTTAATGCATGCTCCATACCCATGTGATTGGCAGACCCCACTGTGTGTGTGTGACCCTTACCCATGTCTTTCCACACTGGCAGATACTCCTCTTGTTGCACATCCAGCATGATCTCCAGCCCATTGCCGGCACCACCCTTGGGGGTGGTGAGCAGCTCTGCCCCATTGGCCCCCGAGTTGAATGTGTAGCACTGCCCCATCCGGGTGAAGATCTGGGGGTGCAGACAGGGTGGCAGCCCTCCCCCCAGACAAGCACATGGGCCTAGGGACTCTCCCCTCCTCATACTCTGGGTCTCTCTTTTGAACCCTGAAGCCCACCTCTTGATGCCCCTGACCCCCCAATGCAGATACATATGGGTGAGCCCTCTCAGACACCCATCTATCACTGCAACTCCTCCAGCCCCCAACTCCCACCAAAGCCCAGGGCACAGCCTACAGGGAAAAAGAAGTGGACCAGTTGCCATCCTGGCAAAACTTTGAAGAGACAGAGGAAAGCAAGTCCAAGTCCCCTTCTCCTGGCAGAGAGGGCTTTTCTGCCTAGAATAGAATTGCCCACTGGAGAGTTCCCTTCTCCAATAGTAGGGTCTCTATAAGTCGGCCCTTAGGTGTGCATGATGATTGGGAGATGAGGAAGGGGCCCCAAGGAGGGCCCCTTCCTGGACTGAACAGAATGACATGGCTCCCAAGAAGGAAGGGATGCCAGGATGCCTGCTAAAGTTCTCTGACTTCAGGAGAGCCTGACTGGCAATGCTGGGGAATGTGGGTCTCTGGATAGAGTGGGTAGCTCACCACAGTGAAATTCTCCGGCCCACATGGCTGGCCTCGGTAGCGGCAGTCCAGCAGCATGTCCTCAATGGAGTGGCCAGCTCGGGCGTAGAGCTGCTCCATGTCAAAGGTGGGACTGGGCATGAAGCCAGGTGGTGCAGGGGGCCGGCCCAGGGAGCGCAGGAAGGCAGTGTGCTCAGCAGGGTCCAGACCCAGCAGTGAGGGCCCAGCCCAGTGCAGGTCGTTGGGTGTAAGGCGTGAGCGGCGCAGTGGGTTGATGTTGCACAGAGTGACAGCTGGGAAGGTGAGCCGGTGGCTTTCACACTCGTCCAGGGTCGTCTCATGGTGGAACTCCCCATAGTAGCGCACCCGTTCAGCTACCTGGTAGAGGAAGGCTGCCAGCGACAGGAGCACGGCTGTGGCCCACAGCCCGCGGCGCAGGGTCAGGCCACCAGGGCCAAAGACATGGCCAAGTCCGTGCAGCGTGCAGCTGCTGGCGAACACACGGATGTCTGAGGCTGGCCGGCGGGCCTCTTCTAACCCTGAGGGGGGCTTCATGGCTGGAACCCAGGAGGCGCGTGGAGAGGTCCCTGGGGCTGGTGACCCAGGGACTTAGAACAAGTGAGAGAGGTGGGTTGGAGGACTGGCAGGGATGGAGATAGGATTCAGGGAGCCAGGAATTCAAGTGAGGAGAGGGTAGGAGAAGGTGGCAAGGAGAGGAACAAAACCAAAGGCAGGAAGGCACTGGCCTGCTGGGATGGGTGAGGTGACCTGCTGTTCCAGAAACCTTCCCCAGAAACAGGTGGCGGCTCCCCTGGGCTCAGCGCTGGACTGGGGGCTCTGCAGCAAAGTCCAGGTAGGGCGCAGGCAATAGAGGCAGGCAGGGGCTGCAGAGCAGAGTTGAGATGGTGCTGAGCTGGCACTGCTGCAGAGGATTGGGTTTCAACAGTGAGGGGGGCAAGGGGGCCAGCAGAGCAGTCTAGGGGGCGGGGAAGGTCCCTGGGGCCCCAGGCTGAGCCATTAGCGCAGCACTGGGGGGGTGCCGTTGCTGTCAGAGACCAGAGGCGCCAGGAGGAAACCGCAGCAGCCCTGGGTAGGGCTTAAAGGGAGTCCAGAGATAAGTTGGAACTGGAAGTGCCGGTAGGACCCTCTGGGTCTCCAGATGCGGCCTCTGCACATCAGATCTGAGGGTTTGTCGCTGGCCCTTAGTCCAGCCCCTCCCTCATTTTGCCTCTCCTGCCTTCCTACTATCCCACCTGGGATCATTTGTTCCTTCAGAGTGGACTTGGCTGTTGACCAAACTAGAGAGTAGTGGGAAGTTTGACATTGGCAGGTCTCTTCCCTTGCTGTCAGCATCCCAGCCTACACGGGATGGCCAGGGTGCTCTTAGGGCCACATTCAGGGACTCTTTTTTCCTGTATATCAGATCCTATCTCCCTATACTCAGGCCCTCCTGTTGGTGAGGCTGGCTTCTACCAGTGATTGTGGGCTTACCTGCTACCCTAATACTTCATGTCTCTTTTCACTGACCGTGTCCTAGAGACCATGTGATATCTAGCACCTGGAAAACCCCATCTTTAGAAGTGGCCACATGCCAGTAATCCCATTGATTGAATCGTGTTGTTTATTTAACCACTCCCCTACTGATGTCCATAGGGGGTTTCCAGTCTTCCCATCAGTGTTGCTGGCCTTGCCGTTGCACAGATGTAAAGTCCTGGAAATAGAAACACTGGGTCAAAAGGCCACTGTGTTAGTAATTTGGTGGATGTCACCAAATTCCCCCATGACAATTATGCCATTTTGCAGTCCCATCAGTATCAGAGGAGGGAGCGCATGTGGCCGTTTGTCGGAAGCCATTCTCACACGTGACTGGGTGACTCCCGGTTAGGGTCTGAGGCGCTGTGGCTGTGTCTGTCGGAGCTTTCCCGGCCCTCTCCTGTTGAGAGAACCTGTCCGTGTGGGGGTGTAACTGACCACTGACCCCGGAGGCCCAATCACTGACCCTGACCTTGGAGTGCGGCCCCCCTTCAACCTTCATTGGATGGAATTATCCCCTGAATTTCTTGCTCCCCAATAAAAGGCTACTCCCTGGCGTGCTCGCTCTCGCTCTCTCCTGCTAGCCCTGAGTAATCCTTGCTGCCCTGCCGGGCGGTTAGTGGAGGGAACCAGAGAGGGGAGCCGTCTCGGACCTGGGCATAGAAAAAGGTAACTGAGTCTGTGTGTTTATTTTGATCTCGCTAGCTAACTTTTATGCCAAGAACCTCATTAATGAAACCATTGCGCTGGCCGCGTGGTAGAGCCGTTCAGCATGGGACTTTTCTAAAGAAAAGGACTCTATGCCCATGAACCAGCTGTGTGTGCCCTTGAGAGGGCAGAGCTAGCACCCGATCTGACCAGAAATGGTTCTTCTCACTATCTAGAAAGAAGAGTAGAAGAGGTGGGCAGGGGGCCTCCCAGCAGTTGGCGCAGAGACACTCAGAGCTGATGTCCACAAGGACTGTGCTAGCTGGCCTGCAGCAGGCAAGGGGTCAGGTCAAGTAGAAACGTTGTGGCCCAGCTCGGAGCTGCAGGGGTGGGTCTGGGAGCATCCACACAGGGGTCCTCATCAGTGTCAAGCTCTGTGCTAGTAAAATGCTCATCTACCCTTGATTGGGAAACTGCTCAACACTTCCCTGTGGATCTGAGAACATAGGCTTATCTCCATTAATTTACTGCAATTTATTTCTAATAAATTCCATCTTTGTCCAAAAAGCATTGTAGGCCACCAGATTTATTTATTCAGACTTCCAGCTGAGTAGGAAGCACACATTTCCACCAGCCAAATATGGCTGCACCATGCTGCAATGGCTCACAGGCTTTGGGGGGCAGGGGCCATCTCAGACTGAGTGGCACATGAAAGAGGTATAATACTTTGGAAGGGATGAGTGGATATGATGGCTTGTAGCACAGATGTGACCACTTTCCCAGGCTATTGCACTGTGTTTTTAAGTACTCTACTGTAGTTCATCCCATTTATCCTTGGAAAAGACTTTTCAAGACCAAGCATAGCCAGACTGTATCTCTGCAGAGTAGCTGGCACAGCAAGGTCAAGGTGAGCTTACAGGCCAGTGAGTGCAGATGCACAGCTCATCTGCCTGGCCATGGGGTTTCTCTAACTTCTCCAGGTGGTGGAAGGAGAGTAATTCTGGAAGAGCCATCTTGAAGCTGGGTGGCCTGGGCCTGGAGGTGGGATGGGAAACAGGAGCTGCCTAGCTTCCTGCCCTGTGAGGAAGGCATCAGGCAACAACCAGGCCTAGGGTTGGGCAGAGCAGAAGGGACCAGCTAGGATGCTGAGTCCCTGCCCAGGCTCTAGTTTAGAGGCCAAGCAACCTGGAGCCAGCCCTAAACTCTGCTCCCTGGACTGCAACCTCTGATCAGTCAGGAAGCAGCATACCAAACAAGGATGTTGGGGCCCTGGGGCTTTTGGATGGCTTGCCCCATAGTGGTATCTGGTCCTAAACCATGCCCACAGATGCTTCAAGTCCCAACTTGACTCCTGCACTCACACCTAAGCCACTGCTGCCTCTTTTACCTCATTTGTACACCACTGCTCCTGCCCCCTGAAAAATGGAAATACTTCTTTGCTGCAGGAAAAATGCAAAATGCTTGGCTGGTTCTGAAGGATAGCACAGGTACCCACTCTCCCCATGCCTCAGAGAGTGGGACTCTGTGGAGTCCTAGTCTGGATATGGCTAGACAAAGGAAGACCCTTAGTGGGAAGAGACAAGGGCAGCATCAAGGCAGGAGGCCACCAGCCCTGGGAGTAGATGAGGAGGACTGGTGCATCTGCAGCATCATAAGGACATAAGGTCCTGACTGCTTTTGGTTCTGGGCACCACTGCAGTCTAAGAGCCTTTCACAGTGCCTTTCTTGGACCCCTAGAAGCCAGCTGGGACCCAGAACTGTCTCACTCACAGCTTTGGGGCCATAAGCGCGTTTCTAGGGCTGTCGGCCTGTCCATCCCCTTCCAAGGTGAGGCCCCAAGCCATGTCCTCCATGAGCCTCCCCATGGCTTTGCACCAACTGCTCCCCGTGGGCACCACGGGCCCACTGAGCATGCTGGGTGTGCTGCAGGCCCCTGTCTCCTTCAAGCAGGAGGCTGGCTCACAGTCTCACCAGGTCAAAGACTCAAGTCACACAGGGACAGTAATAGTGTCCCACCCCTCTTACCCCAACCCATGTGGGCCCTGTTAAGCATCTGATCCCTTGGAGGTGGTGGGTAAAATCCAGATATTAAGACTGTGGTAATGGAGGAGAGGGTTGGAAAGGAGGATGTATGGAGGATGGACCAAGGGGAGGCTCTTCCTCTCAGGGTCAGAGAGGCAGCAGGGACTTTCCAGTGGAAGAGTCAGTCCCCAGTTTACGAAGTGAGATCCTAGCAGGAATGGGGAAGAGCTCAGGTCTGGATTCCCATACCTACTCTTGGGCTCTGAATTTTCAAAATTTCCTGGAGCTGGGGGTCCAGACAACTTCAGGCTGTTGGGTAGAGCTGGGGCAGAGAGAGGACAGAGCAGAAAGGCCTTGGGGATTCTGCCTCACCATGTGTAGCCCAAAGATTCTGTGCTCTGGCAGGAAGGCGGTGGCAGGCAGCAGGGGTGAGAGTGAGTGGGAGAGATACCACCCCCAGCCCAGCTGGTGGGCCTGGCTTTATTGTGAGTGGAGAGGCAGCAGTCACAGCCACACCTAGCATGCTGGCCCTCCAGGGGCCCAGTCCCTGGACAGCTCCCCCAGTTGAGCTGTTCCTGATGCTGGGCAGCAACCAGACCTCAGAGGGCCATTCTTAGGACTTGTGCTAGTGGTGCCTGGGGCCTCTGGGCTTCTCCCGAGATGAGCCTGGTGTTGGTGGGGTGTCCAGGGCCTGCCTCCGGATGAGCTCTGCATAGAGGCCACCCTTCTTCAGGAGCTCTTCGTGGGTCCCAGCCTGGAAGGGGGGAAGAAGGGCCTGAGGGTCACTCAACAGCATCACATTCAGAGTCCTGGGAGGGCTGGCCTTTATCAGTCATTGGGCTCCTGGTCACTTAAGCCAGTGATCTTCTGGGGACACTTGGAAAACACAGTCTAACCTGAAACGAACTGCCATTGCTGAGGACACAGCTGTTAATGCCCATCCCTCCTCCACAGGACCACGGAAGAATGTTGACTCTTCCCGTTAGCCCCCTCCCCTGCACTGAGTCTATGAGCCAAGCCCACAAGCTCTCTGAGGATCTGCTCCTAATGGTCCTATCAGAGTCCCTGGTGTAGCCTCTGCCCTCAGCCCTTGGGTGGCCAGCCCTGCCCTGGGCCCCACGCCTACCTCCAACAGATCTACTTTTCCCTTTAATCCTGGGAGCCTCTAATGAGCCTCTATGCCAGGGGACAGAGAAAGAAACCAAGGCCTCAAGAGGCCAGGGCTTGTGCAAGGGTGGGAACACCTGCATGTGTTGGGATTCTCCTTCCAGGACATGGGGCTGGGCCAGAGGAGTTGCTTCTCTATGCTGCCTGTTCCACCATCCATGGCTAGAGCCACCCTAACCCACTGCCCAACTCCCCAGACCCACACTGACCTCCCAGACCTGGCCATTGGCCATGACAATGATGCAGTGGGCTGCACGGACAGTGCTGAGCCGGTGGGCAATGACCAGCACAGTGCGGCCAGTGCTGGCTCGGTCTAGGGCCTCCTGTACCACCCGTTCAGATTCAGCATCCAGCGCACTGGTGGCCTCATCCAGGATCAGCACTGTGGGCTGCTTGATGAGGGCACGGGCAATGGCCACACGCTGCTTCTGGCCACCAGACAGGGTTGTGCCCCGCTCGCCTGCATAGGAAAACGATAAGGTGAAGGCCTGAAGTGATCCTCGGCTCCACACTTTGGAGTGTCAGGCAGAGAGGCACTGGGTCCTTCCTTAACGTCCCCCTAGTCCCTCTGGTCCCTCCCCAGAGTGTCCCTGACACGGCAATGCTTGTCCTGCCTCTCCAAGGGTCGGGTGTCATCTGTCGCTCCCTGGTCCCACATCCCTGTGCAAAGAAAGCAGTGTACACATGTGCACACCAACATGAGCGGTCAGCACAGAAGCCTCCTAGCACGCAAGGCCTCTGGGCCAGGCAGGTAGCCCTGCCCTGATGCTATAGCTCGAGCTGTCATCCTGGCCTCAGGGACTCCACTGCTGTGGGGACCTGCTAGGATCCAAGGAGACTCCAGGCATGGCGGCATTTGAAGGCCACAGGAGAGAGCAGAAGTGGCAGCTGGTGAGCCAAAAGGAACTGTGAGGTGATGGCAGGGTCTTGAATCAGTGAGGGGGCAGCTCTGAGAAGCCCACACGAGCAGGGAGCATGCCAGGTTCAGAGGCACAGGAGAGCACCACCCAGGGAGAGATGCCAGGGGCCCCCCACTCAGGGCAGTGCGGAGCCCAGTCATGTGGACACAGCTAGATTAGCAAGGTGGAATTTGACAGGTGGCTAAAGAAAGGTCTCAGCCCAGGGGCTGATGCTTGCTCAGACTAAAGAGCCAAGAGTCCAGTTTTCCCATCCTGAGAGGTGCTGATACATTCTGCAGCAGATCTAGCATGTGGGGCAGTAAACAGAGCCCCAGAGATGGAAAGGAGAAGACCTCTGGGGTGAACACCTAAAGCTGCAAGCCACCAGTGCACATGCTATTGTGCTGCTGCATGTCCCCTGAACCACCAGAGCCCTCTCCTGGGAAGTCAGAAGAAAGACCTGCACAAGACACCAACTGTTATGTTGATAGATGCTTCTTTTTGTGGGGGGAGGGTATGGGAGTGTGGGAGACCAACCTCGCACATAACTTGAGTTAACTCCCCTGCTGGGCGATGTGGCATCAGGCACCCATGCTGCTAGACTGCCCTGCTCTTCTAGGGTTTGAGTGACTGTCTTCTTGCCCGGGCTCCTCTTCCCTACAGCCCCATAGGTGGAGCTACGCTCACCTGTTCCTTTGTAATATAACCCCTTGTCCTGTTTAGGATACAATCTTCCATGGAAGTGCCTTGTGTGTATCCCCTTCTCTTACTGAAGTGGCACTCCCTTTCTCCACAGAAAAGCCTGCTTCACCATGGCTGATTTTAGGACTGTCAGCAAAAGAGTCCGTTGTAGATAAACTTCCTATTTTCATGTTGCCCTGTTTACTTGGCCACTGGCCGAGAAGATACCAGCACTCCAGGTACTGGGCACCCCCTTACTAGTTTTTCACAAACGTATCCAGGATAGTACTTTGTAGAAATGTGCAAACAAGGCCTCTGGCCTTGAGCTGGGCTTCACAGAGATGTCTACATTTTTAAGATAAGTTACAAATGGGCCCATGGTAACAGCTGGCAGGGGGAGGAAAGAAAGGGGAGATGAAGCTCACCCCTTCTCAGGTGCTGTCCTTGAAGAGTTAACTTGCCCAGAACAGTGAAAAAAAAGGCTGCTTTTATGTGAACTACTGCAGACTGGGAACTTCTGAGCCCCTCCCCTTACATGCTGGGTATAAAACTCTGAAACTCCCTGAACTCGGGGTTCAGGGGATTGATTGATGACAGCAAAGGCTGTACCCTCTGAACCTGGCTGCAGCCAAATAAAACTGTTTCCTGCTATCTTCGGTGCCTTGCCTCGTTTGTCCCTACAACATTACTGTGCCCTTGGGTGTGGCCTACCCAGGTGTCAGTCAACCTGCTGACAGTGGACATCGTAAAGATACTCAGCCCCCTGAAACCTGACCCCTTGGCTCATTTGAATAGCTTCCCTCAATAAAAGGGGTCAGCGCAATAAAAGGGGTCAGCACATGCTCTCTCTCGCTCTCTCTCTCTCTCTCTCTCTTCCTGCAGACCCTTAAGGTTAGAGGAGCTGTCACAGTGACTCCAAAGAAAAAGGTATTTGTGTCTCTCTCTTTTTTTTTAAATATTTATTTTTTAGGTGGAGATGGACACAACACAATGCCTTTATTTTTATGTGGTGCTTAGGATCAAACCCGGGTCCCGCCCATGCTAGGTGAGCGCTCTATCGCTGAACCACAATCCCAGCCCCCTATTTGTGTCTCTTGTGTGGTTATTTTGCGCAGCCCAGTTAGCCCAGTTTACCTGGAGTGACCATTGAGCCTTTCAGTTGCGAACAGAAACCCGGCATGGGAGATTGAACTCAGGGGCACTCGTCCACTGAGCCACATCCCCAGCCCCATTTTGTATTTTATTTAGAGACAGGGTCTCACTGAGCTGCTTAGTGCCTCACTTTTACTGAGGTTGGCTTTGAACTCACAATCATCCTGCCTCTGCCTCCCGAGCTACTGGCATTACAGGCGTGTACTACTACACCTGGCAGAGGGGACACTTTTAAACAGTAAGAAAAGAAGAACGAAACAGGAGCCAGAGGAGGGGGAAACAGTTATGAGGCAAGAGCCCCCCATCCTCTGGGCTTGGAATGTGGTAGGCTCTGTGAATCACTTGCATGGCCAGAGTCCTGTCTCTCACTCCCCGGTGCTCTGGCCCTCCGGAGTCCTGCCTGTCTCTGCAGCCCACATGGTCTGCTGTGCCTGAGCCACATGGGTCAAGACTTCCCAGCCCCCACAGAGCCTCATCACCATGGAGCCTTGCAGACCCCAGCAGGCGTCCTCCAACTCACCCACAATGGTGTCATAGCCCTGGGGGAAGCTGCTGATGAACTCATGGGCATTGGCTTCCCGTGCAGCTGCATATACCTCCTCGTCAGAAGCTTCCAGTTTTCCAAAGCGGATGTTCTCCATGATGGTCGTTCCAAACAGGACTGGCTCCTGGGGTGGGGACACAGAGACAGTGTCTACAGGAAGTCTCCCACTCTGCCCCAGTAGGAGTGCTTTATGCTGCTGAGCCACATCCCCAGCCCTTTTGTTTGTTGTTTGGAGACAGGGTCTTGATAAATTGTTTAAGGCCTCACTAAGTTGCTGAGGCTGGTCTCAAACTTGAGATCCTCCTGCCTCAGCCTCACTGGAGTGTGCCACCCTACCCAGTGAGACTCTGTTTGACTAGATCCCTTAGGGGTAACTTCGGGTGAGCCAGAAGTTCAAAGTCAGAGGTCAATCAAGTGAGAGCACAGTGGCCCATTAAGGGGAAGTAGAAGCGGGTGAACCCTGTGAAGTAGAGGTGGGAAGGGGCTGGGTGGCACGGCCAGCAGGCCTGGCAGTGATGGCAGCAGGAGGGTATTGCATTTGGCCCTCTCCTGAGGGGCTGGTCCTCATGGGATGCATGCTTTTTGTCCCAGCCCGCAAAGGAAGAGTGCCCCTCAAGGGGCTTAGTGGGTCGGTGCTGGCCCCCAGCAATCCCAGCCCCTCTGCTGCAGGATCCTAAAATGCCCGCCTGCTTAGACTGCTGTCAACAGAAGCAAAGTGTCCCCACCCTGGGAGACCAGTGCAGAGCTGCAGATGTCCAGGGCAGGGACACCTTGGATCCAGAGGACAACTAGGAATGGTGCAGAAGTCGAGGCCTCCTCAGGGGCAGCAGAGGGAGAGCGGGGGAAGGAAAGGCCTTGAGGACTGAGCAGGGGAGGCCCGGGAGGAGGGACTGGTGAGGGGAGCCCACCTGTGCTGCCCACACTAGCCTCTGGCCCATACCTGGCTGATGAAGCCCACCACCTGGCCCCGGAGCCAAGAGGGGTCCAGGGTGCGCAGGTCATGTCCATCCAGCATCACCACACCGGCCGTGGGGTCGTAGAAGCGCTCTAGCAGGGACGCCACTGTAGTCTTTCCTGAGAGTTTGGGGTTATGAGGGAGGAAGCCAAGGTCCAAGGAAAGAGGGACCCTAATGGCAGTGGGAGCTCCCCTGGCCCAGGGCAGGGCAAGGGGCCACTGAGAGCTGGGGTCTTGCTGCTCTTTTTGCTCCCAGCCCTGCTCCAAGTGGCTGCCACAGAAAGTCAGAGGGTGGGGGGCATCCCTTACCTCCCCCAGACTGGCCCACAAGGGCCACAATCTTGCCAGGGGGCAGCGTCAGGGTGAAGTCCTTGAGTACCTCAAAGCCAGGGCGGCAGGGGTAGCTGGGGGAGTCAAAGAGAACCCTGGTAACAGCAGGCTCCCAAGTCCCTTGGGGCCCCGCTCCCTCCTGAGGCACCTCGTTCACAGGGGCCTTCAGCCAAACACCCCACCCGGCTCCCCTCCAGTCTTCAGCCCAGAAAGGCCTGTCCCTGTGCCTGCTCACTGCCGCTGACCTGAAGCTGACGTTCTGGAACGTGATGGAGCCACGGAGATGCTCCTTGGGGATGCAGCAGCCCCCCGAGAGTGGGATACAGGGGCTCAGGGTCATGAATTCAAAGACACGGGCACCTGCACTGAGCCCCCGCACTACCTGTGGAGGAATCCAGAGTTTGTGTGTAGGGGCTCCCAGGAAAGGATGCCCCTGGGTGCTGGGGTTTGGGGACAGCATTTCTGGTGCCCCCACTGCAGGACATGGAGCCAGGATGTGACCTAGTTGTCAGGAACCCTCTCTAGTTACCCGTCCACAGGTGATGAATGGGACTCAGTCCATATCCCAGTGTCGCCCACTCACCTGACCAAACAGGACAGAGAGGTTGGCCATGGACCTGCGGACAGAGGAGAGGTTGGAGGAAGTGGCGACAAGAGCCGGTGAAAGGTGAAGGACAGGGAGGCTTGAGGTCAAGTGCAGTGAGGTCCCTGACATCTGGAGCTGCAAGAACCCTGCAATCCGGTGACACAGGTCACCAAGCCTTGCTTCCCTCCTTGGCTGCATGCAACTGTCAGCCTATCCTAGGTCCTCGGAGGGAGGCTCCAGGAGCAAGGGACATGGAATAAAGACCCAGAGCCTCAGTTGGGAGTCTCTATGCTGCCCTGGCCTGCGGGGTGAAGTCAGCTCAAAGTGAGGGATGACGTGAGTCTTCGAGGAAGAAGCCCCAGCTGAGCCCATGACTTGTGGCCTTGGCCATGAAGACACAGATGCCTTTGACAGAGATCAAGGTGATATGGCTCACGAGGGGAGGTCACATCTAACATTAGACTCCCGGGGAGGCAATGACTTATGTTAAAAAACATGTGGAAAAAAAAGTAGAATCCACAGAGAAAGAAAACAGAAGACACCGGCCACAGGGGGATCTTGGGGGAGACCCCAAAGTTCCCTGACAAAATTTTTACTGTGGGCCAAATTTCCACTGCCGGTGTGTATGTGGAGGAGATGGGCCTGTGTGTTTATCTGTCTAGACAGTGGGTGGCCTTTGTCTTGCCAGGGCTGGGCACAGGGCTGGCTGGCTGCTGTGAGCTGGGGGAAGATGAGTCAAGTCTTAGTCACGGGTCCCTGAACGGCCTGGCCAACCCGTGACAATGTGTGTGCCACTGTGTACTCAGGGTCCTTCCTAAGAAGGGGAAAGACTGACTCCCCAGGACTCTTGGCCTGCAGGACTCACTTCAACCAGTGCTGGGGTGGGGGTGGGAGGAGCCCCCAAACCCTCCAGGGCACAGCTCTGTCAGGCTCAGCCCTTGCCAAAGGGAGTGGGGAGGCCTTGGCAGGGAAGAGCCAACCCAGTGAGCTATCTGTTGATGAGGTGGAAGAACGGCTCCACAGAGATCTGGAAGCCATTAGGGCCTGGCAAAGGGGCTACTGCAACTGAAATCCAAGACGCGCATGACTCATAGGCGTGCAATGACCTTGCGCTCAGGGATGCCGCAGGATGCAGACCACGTGCTCTGCCCAGGTGGGTCCTGGCCCCAACTGCGGTCTGTCTGGGCGCCACCCCATCTCTGCCCAAAAGAACACTTCAGATGGGGTGCAAGGTGGGGGCTACACTGCTCTGCTCCTCCCTCCCTCTGGACCCAGCACTGACACCTGTGCCCTTGGTGGCCCAACAGGACTCGGGAGGAAACAGCAGCTTCCTGAAGGCCATTCTTCAGAAGCAGGCAGGGACCCTTGGGACAACACAGACTGTCTCCCTGGGCAGTCCTGTGGCTATTACACAATCCTGCTGAATGGCCGGCTGGGCAGTGCAGTGGGGAGATGAGGAGACTCCTCAGGCTAGGAAGGGGAAGGGGCTTTGGGAGCAGGGTCAGGGCTGATTTTCTTAAGGGAGCCAGTGGGTTTCTTATGGGTCCCCAGGTGAATCAGCACGGGGTGCCAGCCCTGGGAACCCCGGGAGCCAGAGGGGACACCTCAAGCCCCGCCTCTCCCATAATCAGAGCATCTTTGGGTCCTGAAGCCACCAGGGAGCAGTGAAGGAGGGATGAAGCTCTCTAGAACCGGAGGGTCTGAACATGGCTGGCTCAGGGAAAACAGAGCAGAAACAGGGCCAGGGTTCCCGCTGCTGCAGGAGAGGATGTAATGTGCTGTGGGATGTGCATCTGGGGCCAAGATGGGCGTTCTGTCTGGGGTGAGCATGGGAGCTGCCCTATCCCTTCTCTGGTTTGGCCTCACTTCCCTCAAGGCACTTAGCTCAGGGCTGAAGGGTTCTCTAGGAAGCTGTGGACCTAGAGCAGTGACAAAGAGGACTCCAGGCATGGGGGGGCACCACCAGATCAGGAGCGCCATCTCTGGAAGGAGTCAGGGGCCAATGCAGGGAGAATGCGGAGGACCTAGGGTGATGTGGTTGCAGATAACACAGGTCTTCACTCTTTAATTATTTATTAGGACATACTCACTCTTTAATTATTGATCACAACATGTATTTATGTGCAGGCCATGTGTGGGAGAAAGCAAAGAAAGCAGCGGTAGGAGCTGCTCATGTTGAGCCGGGAGAGGGAAGGGCCTGGCAGGACTGTGGTTTGTCTGGTGGTTGAGGAGGCTGATGGGCTCCAGGCTGCCTCACAGGGCAGACGGGGTCAAGTGGAGCAGGGAGTTTCAGACCAGTGAGAAATGACAAGACATAGGTTGAAGTCTGCAGGGGCAGAGGGTCCACTTCTCATCCCAGGGAATGGTGACAATGGGGGCAGCTCTTAAAAACCTTGTGGAGTGGCTCAGGAGGCTGAGGCAGGAGGATCTCAAGTTCAAAGCCAGTTTCAGCAACTTAGTGAGGCCCTAAGCAACTTAGCGAGACCCTGTCTCTAAATAAAATACAAAACAGGGCTGGGAATGTGGCTCATTCAGCTTAAGTGCTCCTGGGTTCAATTCCTAGTACCAAGGGAAAAAAAATAACCAAAAAACTTGTGGAGGATGGTCTAGCCACCAGGGAATACCAATCAGCTTCAAAACAGAAAGTGAGGAAACTTGCGCACCCTCTAGGCTCAAGCAGCCAGTCACAAAGGATGGAAGCTGCATGACTGCACTTCTGTGAGGTTCCCAGAGTGGCCAGAGTCAGAGAGCAGGGTGCCAGGCTGGGGAGGGAGGCCGGAGAGTGGCCCTCAACGGGTTCAGTCTCACTTTTGTGAGATGACAAAGTTTTGGAGATGGGGGCTGGTGATGGCTGCACAAGCTTGCACTTCAACGGGGCAAGGGCAAGGACATCTACCTCATGTGGATTCCACCACACGAACCATTTTTAAAATCTGTCAAGGGGGCGCCATGGCTGTGGCTGTGGCTTAGCGACAGAGCACTCGCCTTGCACCTGTGAGGCCCTGGGTTTGACCCTCAGCACCACATAAAAATAAATAAATAAAGGTATGTGTCCGCCTACAACTAAATATATATATATATTTATACACACACACACACACGTCTGTCAAGGATGCTTGTGAATGGCCTGGAAAGCTGAAGATACCAACAGCCTTCGAGAATGGAGCCAGTGAGTCGGCTGGAGGGCTGGGACCCTCCAGCCTGTGCTCCTTTCCACGAACTTGCTTTCGCCACGTCCACACCCCCAGATATCACTGAGCCTTGGTTGTGGGCCCAACATCAGCCCAAAGTCATGGGTGGGGAGCTGGGAAGGCCTGGGGCTGGACTACAGTCCTCCAGAGCATGCTGGCATCCCGGGTCTTGCCAGACAGGGCACTGGAGGGGTCAGGGGGCATCTTAGGGATGGGGACAGCCCTCACTCACCTCTGCACCGTTTGGGAGGCCACCAGGAAGGACATGAGGTCTCCCCCTGTCAGCTGCTGTCCAGCCACAAGGGAGCCCCCAACAAACAGGGTGCCCAGGACCATGCCTGTATGGGAAGGGGACAAACAGTGAGGAAGAAAGTGGCAAGTGACAACAAATGAATTTGGCCCGTTAGTCCCGACTCCTAGCCCTGCTCAGTCACTAGCTGATGGGGGAATCTAGGCAGAGTGGTCTCAGCCTCGATCTCCTCCTCTGCAAACAAGCAGGCAGGCGCCCCCTCCAAGCTCCCTTCTGGGCAGTCCTGCAACAACACACCCACCACCCTCCCGCCACCCACAAGTGTCATCAGCTGGAGAACCTGATAAACGAAGGCGCTGGATGGATGCCCCAAGAGCATGGCAGGGGAGCGCAACTCTCACCTATCTCTGCTCCTCCCTTGGCCACAAACCCATGTCCCCTCCCTAGGCAGGCCCCACTCACAGTTGAATGCAATGTTGGAAAGCCCTTGGAACAAAGCAATGCCTGTGCCCAGCTCCTCTGCCTTACAGCGGCAGCTCTCCAGCTCTGCTCTGTAGCGTCTGGGGAGAGGCCAGGCCAGGCACTTAGGGCGCAGCTGGGCAGGGTGTGGAAGGGGTAGGTGTGCATGGGAGGACAGCTGGGCCGGGTGTGGGAAAGGGTAGGTGTGCGTGGGAGACGCTCTGGTTCTGTGCTCCACCCTCCCAGGACTCACTCCTCTTCCCGCGGCTCCATGGCGAAGGCTCGAACCGTCCGCACATTGCCCAGGGCCTCATCCGCTACGCCTGTTGCTCTGGCAACCTGCATTGAGACCGGGACACAGGGAGTCAGGTTGGAAACAGGAGGAGTGACAGAACAGATCAGAGAATGGGAGGAAACAAGGGGACACCCAGGGGATTCCAGTACCTGCTCCTGACACTGGCGAGACAATTTGCGGAGACCTGAGCCCATCAGGGTGCCAACGCCCATCAGGGCAGGTGTGGCAATCATCAGCAGCAACGTGAGGCGTGTGGACAGCATGGACAGGGACACCAGGCAGCCAGCCACCTGGGTGCAGCTGCGCAGCCCCTGTGAGAAGGAAGGGGGGACAATCCAGCAGCAGAAGCAGGACATGGGATTCATGCTCACTCACCAGGCCCAGGACACCAGAGGCCATGTGGCACTCCTCAGTCACCAAACATAACCCCTCTGGATGAGCTGGGGTCAACCAGCAGGCAGGAAGGGCTGGGTCAGAACGGCATGGACTATGCCATTTCCCCCCAGAAAGATGTTTGCTTCTCTTCCTGTTCCAGAAATCAAACTACGAGAATCACAAGGGGATATGTCCCCCTGACAGTCATGGGCCAGTGTCATAACCCAGAGGCCAGAGTGATGGAGGGGTGGATAATGGGAAGATGTCAGTGTGTAGTAAATAGAAACTGCAAGAGCTCAATGCTGGCCAGAGATTGGCACCCTGGGGACGGGCAGGCCATGTGAGTCTGCTCCTATGGGGAAAGGGTCTGGTCCAAGTCCTCAGGAAGGCTTTCTAGGGGAGGAAGGATTTTTTTTTTAGTACTGGAAACTGAACCCAGAGGGGCTTTACTACTGAGCCACGTCCCTAGCTCTACTTATACTTTTTTAAATTTAAAGAAAAGGTCTCAAAATAAGTTGCTTAGGGTATCACTGAACTGTTGAGGCTGGCCTTGAACTCCTGCCTCGGTCTCCAGTGTCACTGGGATTACAGGCATGGGCCACCCACCCACCGGGAGGACTTCAGCCTATGCTGACTGTGCGCTGCCTCAGCACCTCCCAGCCATAGACTTCTGTATTCTCTCACCCACACCCTCCTGGGCAGTAGTGAGCACTGGCTGTGGACCCAACATCAGTCAGAAGTCAGGGCTGGGACAGACCGGGCTGGCCTCATGAGTCCCATGGGGTGAGCACTGACCTGGGAGATGACGAGCTTGAAGGAAGATTTAAACTCCTGCACATCAGTTGTCAGTCGGCTCACCAGCTGCCCAGTCTTTTTGGCATCAAAGAAAGCAATGTCTTGTCTGGTGGTGGAACATAGGGGCAGCAGGTGGGGGGAAGGAGGAAGACGTTGGTCCAGGATGCAACTCACCCCAGATCCTCCCCTGGGCTATCAGTCACCCTAGCCCACACCCTGTGTCTAAAGTACCGAAGCAGTGAGCTGAAAAGGGCCTTCCGCATGTCCACGGCCATGCGCTCGCCAATATAGGACAGCAATACCAGGTACCCGAAGGTCAGCAGTCCCTATGAGAGAGGCCAGTGCAGTTAGGGAGGACCCAGAAAGGCTTCACTGTGCCCTGGGCCCTCCCCCCTGCAGTACCTGGATGCCGTAGAGGACAAGCAGCTGTGTGCTTATCTTCCGGGACTCAGACACGAAGCTCCCCACATGATCCCTTGTGTACTTGGCCACGATCTCTACCAGCTGGCCCAGGAGCAGGGGGATCTGCACATTCACCAGCGCTGCACCCAAAGCTAGCTAGAGGGGGGCAAGGCAGAGTAGACAGACACTTAGAGAGAGGGGCCACTCTCCCTCACCAGCCCTGACCCTGCCCTTTCTCTCCCACAGCAGTGCCTCTTTGAGAGTTAAAGCCCAGGCTTCCAGCCCCACTGCATCCCTCTATCCTACAAACCAGGCTACCAAGGTCTTCTGGATGTCCTCAGACCCTGGGGCACCAAGGCAACACTTGCTGCTTCTGATGAAAGAATGCTGTCCCTGCTCTGGCTTAGGGCTTCTGCAAATCCCTTCCTGGGTCCTTTTTCTCCCCAGTATGAAACAGCAGGGAAAGCCTCACCACGATGGCTGCACCCAGGACCAGCACATGAGGGCGCAGAAACTGCCAGAAGAGCTTCCAGTTAAAGTGGGACTCCACAACACGGGGTGAGGGGCAGGCGGGCAGGGCCTCTTCTGCCTCACATAGTGCCACAAGGCAGAGGCGGGGGTGCTTGTAGAGCACTGCAGAGCCCAGCAAGGCTCCCCCACCCCAGCACCAGGCAGAGGGGCTCCGGCTGAGAGTTGGTAGGGCTTGAGGGAGGTGGGCCCGGAGCTGTGACCGCAGCTGGGACACGGCCCTGAGGAGGGAGGTACTGAGGCGGCCATCTGGGGACCTGCAGGGACAGAAGGTCATTGGTGGCTGAGGACCTAGTCATCCATCTTTCAACTGACCAACAAATCCCTGATCTCTGGCTGAGCTTCCTAGAAGCAGAATTTCCTTTTCTTTTTAGCTCCTGACACTGCCTTTTTCTGGGCTGTTTTTAAAGATTTATTTTTCAGACAAGGTCTCACAATGTTGTCCTGAATGGCCAGGAACTCCAGGGCTCAAGCAATCCTGCCTCAGCTTCCAAGTAGCAGGAGCCACAGGTGTGCACCACCATGCTAGGTTCTTAGCTCCTGAGACAAATGTACACAGTGACATGGCTAAGGAATGCGATGGCTGAGCATAAGTCAGACCTTAAAAGTGTTCTTCCCCTGCATGGTCTCCCAGGCAACACCTTCAGTAAGGCCCCTTCAGCCTTCAAGGGCACCAACCCAGGTCTGTGCTGGTCTCCAGGACTGTCCTTTCCCAATCACAGCATGTCAGGGCTGGAGGGCACATAATAATGGCAGCTAGTTTACAGCACTCCTTTTCCAGTCCTTTTCTGGCTTAGGGCTTCTGCAAACCCCTTCCTGGGTCCTTTTTCTCCCCAGTATGAAACAGCAGGGACAGCCTCACCATGATGGCTGCACCCAGGACCAGCACATGGGGGGCACAGGTGAGGTCCAGAAATCCTCCATGAGTAAGAATCCGAGGTTACCAGCAAGGTGAGCTCCTGCTCTGCATGGGACACTGTGTTGCTCATAGTGGGGATGGCAGATATGACCCCTGCAGCACTGACAAGGGTCCACTGCCTTTGCCACTTGCCTCCCTGGGAGATGCCCTTACTCTCATTGATGATGAAAAAAATCCATGTGAGTTGAGAATTAAAATTGGGACTCCACAATGCTGGGCATGGAATAGGCAGGAGGGGCCTCGTCTGTCTAATGCAGCGCCACAAGCCAGAGGCAGAGATGTCCCCAGGCAGCAGCACTAGGACAAGAGGGGAACTCTGGTTCTGGTTCCAGAATCCAGGCTCATTCTACTCTGCCAAGTGTGCCATGCTCAAGCTGTGCATAGCAGGACCAGGAAGGGACCCAAGTCTTCTGGCTTATTGCACTCCATCACCCTATCTCCCCTCCTAGGCCTAGAGTGCCATGTGTGACAATGCATGAAGGGAAAGAGCTAGATGCTCCCCTCTCCCGCCACTCCCAAATTGGCTGATGGAAAAAACAGGAAAACAAAAATCCAAAAAATTATAATAGATGTTGAGCAAATGTTTTTTGTGCGCACACATGTCCTCATTAGAAATATAGGACCGTCTGGCCTGACCACTGCAATGTTTTACATTGCAATCCAGTACAATGCCCCCAAACAACCCAGTACAGTAAATATATATGTTTGCCACAAAAAAATGGAAGATTTAACAAAATAATCCTTTCCATTATTTTTAAATGTGTATTTTGTTATATTCATTTTTAAATGGTCCTGATTACTAAATTCATTTCATGATCTATTGAAAATCACTGACTAAAGCGCTCACATATACTTGGATATTCTTTGATGTCTTTCCTTGGATTTCCTTCTGGTTTAGATAATACCAACACCCTTACTCTTTCCCACAGACTGTTTTCAAACTGTTTAATAATTTATCATGGCTACTTTCAGCTTCTCTCATCTTCTCCAGACTCTAAGAAGGGCTCCACAGTTGCCAAGAATCGGTGGGTTGCTTCCCAGCACCAGTACTTCTAGCGATAACTAGCGGGGGCCTCTTGCACTCCCTGCATCAATCAGATGAACTTTCCAGATGACACAGCTCCACGGGCAGCCCTTGGCGATCTTTTTTGCTGTTCCACCCTCAGGTTATTCACTGCAGAATGGAGGGCATCAGTGCCTCCTCACAAAGCATTTACATGCAACATGTAGTTTCCAAATCATTGCTTATTTCTCACCCACCCCTCTCTCTGGACCAACGCCTGTGGAGTGTTTGACCAAGAACGAGTTACAGGTAGACCCCTGATTCCTGCTGAACGCCTCCAGCTCCAAGAACCACTTTCGATCGGCTCACTCTGAATCTTGGAAACATCTCGACTCTAACAACTATTTTTGTCTAAATTGCTAGATTAATTCGGAAAGGGAGAACCGGGGCTAGGAGTGGCGCCCCCTGGTGGGCAGTGTGACAGGGGCGTGGCCACTGACCCGGAGCCGGCTGGGTTCAGCCGACGCGCAGACGCAGGCTTGAGGAGCCTCCTGCTGGCGCGGGGACAGAAGCTATAAATAATTGAGGACAACTCCCAGGGGAGTGATATTCCACCCCCGGTCGCACAGCCTACAACTCCCAGCAGGCCCCGCGCGAGCCCGGGGACTCCATCTCCCGGCGCGCCCCACGCCCCGCCGGCCTGTCAATGGCTCGCGCTCCAAGCAGCTTTGTCCCTTCTTACCTGACGGCCGAGAAAGTCTGGAATCGAAAGGATGGTAGCGACCTGCCTGGGACAGGACCGCCCCGAATCCCGACCCGAAATAAGTGCACCAACATGCTGGGGCAGGAAGACCGGAGCAGCCGGCAACAACAGTTTCACCCTTATCCCACCGAGGGCTCCATGTTGGCTCCAGCCCCCATCCCGACAGCCTCCTCGCGCCTCGGCGCTGACTGGTGGAAAGAGACATCAATTTTACTGCAAGCTATGATTGGAGCAAACGATGACAGCCCTCTTCCTTCTGGGACTGTAATTGGATAGGGTCGTCTAATAGCCCGCCTCCCAGCCGTGGGCGGGGCCGTGTGGGAAAGGGCTCTGCCTCTTGCCCCGGGCTCTAGTCCGCTGGGTGAGTGGTAGGGAGGCCGGCCCTCCCACCTGGGTGATGTGCAGAGTAACGTGTCAGCTGACCTCGGGCGGTTTTCCTCTGGATATTCCTGACGATCTCCAGATGTCTCCCGTCCAGATGTCCTGGGGTCTCTAGGGAGTGTACAGCGCTGCTTCTGGAGTGGGGCAGGCTGGGGGCGGGGAGCGAATGAGCAAAAAATCGACCGTGGGAGTTAAAAACAAAAACAAACGAAAGGCCAGAGTCGGATGCGGTGGCGCACGCCTGGAATCCCAGTTACTCAGGAGGCTGAGGCAGGAAGATCGCAAATTCGAGGACAACCTTGGCAACTTAGTGATGACTGTCTCAAATAAAAAAATAAAATGCAAATGTTTCCCCACGTGTGGCAATCCCTGGGACACTCCTTCTTCTCAATTATTGAGAACTTCTAGTATGGAGGTCCTGAAGTTTATCAGACCCATCTCCTAAACAGCCGGGTCTGAGCGACTTGCTGAGGCTCCAATCGCACTGGGAACAGCACTGCACCTCTGTTTTAACAGAGCTGTAATTATTGGTTTGCATATTTGCTCCTCCCACCGGGGGTGTGACTTCTTGGTGGGTAGTGGCTCTGACTCATTCATTCTGTTCCCTTCCCCTCCAAATACCTGGCAGGAAAAAGTGCCCACTGTAATAAATTGACTTTATATCTCCCACCATTGGGGATTGAACCCAGGGGCCCTCTACCACCCCCTTTATTTATTTGTGTGTGGTCTGGAATTTAACTGAATGACACCCCCAGCCCTTCTTTTTTTCTCTATTTTTAAAAATTTGAGACAAGTTCTCACTATGTTGCTGAGGCTAGCCTGGAACTTGTGTTCCTCCTGCCTCAGCCTCCTGAGTTGCTGGGATTCCAAGCATGCACCACCACACCCTGCAACTGACTTGAATTGAGGATGGTGGTAGGAAGATCAGGGGGTGAATTTAGAGTAGAACCCAGATTAGTTTGAGCTTGGGCTGACAAGTTCAGGGGGTATGGGGAGGGGCCCTGATGTAAGTAGGATGGAATATCTGTGGTACCGGGTGCGTGATGTTAGTAAGGTGAGGGACAGACTAGACCAAAACCCCACAAAACCCATCTTGACTGGTGTCACAGAAAGATTTTGAGAATTTCCTAGCCCCCTACAATGTGGGATTCCACTTTGCCACTTATAGAGGAGTTAGGTCTTGTTTTCATAGCTTTGCCTCCTGCTCAGCCATAAAGCTATGCCAAGTCCTGTAACAATGCCCCTCCCAAGAAGGAGACACGGAAAAACAGGTACTCCTGGGCTCACTTTGTAGGCAGGTCCATGATTACCTCCACACTCCTCCAGTAAATAATCTAGGAACCACTGTGTTCCTCGCCATGTCATGGATACTGGTCCCTGTCTCAGGCCTTGGGCCTGACCCTGGGGGCCTGGCATCTGCTGGCTGAGTCAGCATCCTAGGCATGGGCTTCAGTAGGACACCTGTGATTCAGGGCCTCAGGAATGGCGTTGGGCAAGCCACCAGACGACCTGCCTGGGCCTCCTCTTCCTTGCTGAGGTTACCACAAGAACCCCACTCAGGCAGCTCTTTCCTGGGTTCCCAAATTATCCTTCCAGCTGCCTTCTGAAGCCAATTTAGCCCTTAAATTGCTCAGGCCCTAAAAACTGGATCAGTACTTGAATCAGAGGGCATAGGGTTCAAGAGGATAGGGAATAAACATAATGGTACTTCCAAGCTCCCCACACTACTTTTCAAATCCAGGATAGCTGCCGTTCCATTCCTTCCTTCACTTCCTTCCTCTTCTTGCTTTTCCCCGGTCTGGCTGCAAACTCAGGCTGTCTCCCCTCTTCCTTTATTTAGCACCCTCAGGCAAATAAAACCATTTTTTTTTCTTAAAGCATCTTCCTATTGATAACTGTAGGTGGGCGTAGAGGGAGGAGATATGATTTTAAGAAATGGAAGATTTGGCCTGGGGAGATAGCTTAGTGGTACAGCGCTTGCCTAGCAGCACGTGTTAGTGCCTGGGTTTGATCCCCAGCACTGAGGAGGAAAAGGGAAGATTTGACATCTTGGCTTCAAAGTCCTACAATCATTTAATGAGATTCCACTTTATTGCTTTGTTGTTTTGGTGGCTCTCTTTTCTTTATCTCTAGCCCCTTCAAGGTCTGAAGATGGAGACTGTCTTCTTGTCCCAGTGCATGCCCAGCCCCTGCCTTCCAAGTTGGCACCTCTCCCAGGTATGGGGCTGGGCCCTGAGAGGATTGGCCCCAGGTTGCCCTGCAAGGGGTGTGAGTGATCACACAGGTGACTGAGAGCTGGGACGCCCGAGGCCTGCCCAGCCTGAGTCACCTGGTACTGTTGTTGTCATTGTCCTGGTTGAAGTCCCTGCTCACTTCCACAGATCTCTGTGGGAAGAGCCACAGCCCCATCCTTCCAACTTCAGGAGAAGAGAAGCCGCAGCCTGATGGTGAGCCGAATGGGCTGGGGGGGGAGCAGGGGGCGGCTGGGGCACTGGGGCGAGCTGGGGCCTGGCTCAGTGCCCCTGCTCCCCGTGCCCCTGCTGCCCCCTACTCCTCCGCGTCGAAGACCTGGGGGAGGGAGGGTCTCCTTCTTCTCTGTGTCCCCTACCCCTCGTACAAGAAGCTCCTCCTCCTCACCATTCCCTCCTGCCCTGGGGTCCTCCTGCCCAGTGCTGCAGGGGACAGAGGCCTCTCAGCCTGGCCACAGTGCCCTCCCCATCCCAGCTACCCCCACAACACAGGCAAGACCTGCATCAACACCCACATCTGCTTCCTCCTCCTGGGGATCCCACTCTACCCCACCCCTGGCCTCTGTCACTCCCCCTCCCTCACGCCGGTGCCCCCAGGACCCTCCTGGGCTGCGGATAGGCCCTCTGATCCCTGAGCAGGATTATGAGCGGCTGGAGGACTGTGACCCTGAGGGGTCCCAAGACTCACCCCTCCAAGGGGAGGAGCAGCAGCCCCTACTTCATGTGCCTGAAGGGCTCCGGGGTGAGTGTGTGGCAGGGAATAGGTGGGGGGACCAGGAACTTCATGGCTCAGCCCTGTGGGCCTCTGGCATGAGTTGAGGGTGTGGAGAGCTGATTGCTTAGGGGTCAGCGCTCAGTCCTGATGTGCTGTGCTTCCTGCCTAGGCTCCTGGCACCACATTCAGAACCTGGACAGCTTCTTCACCAAGATATCCTTTGTATTGGTCTTCAGAGGAAGCATGGAGGGAGTGGGTCCCTTGGGTGGGGAAGGGTTGTGGAGGGGAGGGTCCTCAAGAAGAGCCCATTGCATTGTGCCTCAGGTGTCTTTAACACCACTGCCACATCTACAGCTACCGCCAGCGAAGTGGCTTTGCCTGCATCCTGCTGGAGGATGTCTTCCAGCTGGGGTGAGAAGCTGACCCTGACCCCAAGCATTATCTTCTGCTTCCTCCATAATGCCTGTTGCTTCCAGCCCAGCCCAGGCTTGCCCCCAGCAGGCCCTGGCTCTGCTGTGTGTGTTTGTGTGTGTGTGTGTGTGTGGCCCACCTGGTGGTGGGCGGGGCAGAAGCCCATCTGCCCTCAGGCTCATCACAGTCCCACCCCCGTACCTTCCACAGACAGTTCATTTTCATTGTCGGCTTCACAACCTTCCTACTTCGATGTGTGGATTACAATGTTCTCTTTGCCAACCAACCAAATAACCGCACAAGGCCTGGGCCATTCCACAGCAAAGTGAGCTTGTCAGATGCCATCCTATCCTCAGCCCAGTGTGCAGAGAGGTGAGTGACAGCTGGTGAACACTGTGGCTAGGTCAAGATGACAGGATGGTTTAGATGAGCAGTTCCCAAAATTTTTGGTCTCAGGACTAAGTGTATTTTAAAACATACTTCAAGTTGATGGAGAAGCTCAAGTAGATGTCAATTAAGAGATTCATATTTATGTATGTTTACCTTATTAGAAGTTTAAGCAGAGGACTTTAACTGTTTTTGTAGTTCTGGGGCTGGAACTCAGGGGTTCAGACATGCTAGGCAAACACTCTACCACTGACTACACCCTCAGCCTCAGGGCAGCTTTAAAACCTAGGAATGTGCAAGCACACACTCCAGGCTGTCAGTGTGATGTGAAATTTCTTGTGGTTTCTGGAAAACTCCATTGCACACTTGCAGGAGAATGAGAATTCAAAGAGCAGAAAGCATCGGTGTGATTTGCAAAGAAGTGTTGATTTTGCAGAAACTTGTAAGGGCCCCTTTGGGGATCCACCTCCCTGGACCCCACTTTGAGACCTGCTGGTCTTGCCACTGCTCCAGATGACGGTCTCCTCTCTGGGCTTCCCGTGTTTCTCCACCACGACCTGTCCAACCCCATACAGGATTCATGCCAGCCCCCTGCTGGTCTTCCTCCTGGTCCTGGCTGCTGGCTTCTGGCTGTTCCAGTTGCTTCGCTCAGTTTGCAACCTCTTCAGCTACTGGGACATCCAGGTGTTTTACAGGGAGGCTCTGCACATCCCCCAGGTAAGCTACACAGGCATGTCTGCCTTGAGAGTGTGTGCAGAAGAGAGAGGCAGGAGTTAGGGGTTGCACAGGAGAAAGAGCAAGGGCCATGTGGATGGAAGCACCATCTGGGGAGACAGCAGAAAGGGCAAGGCCTTGTGACACCTGCCCTGGACTAAGAGTAATGTAGGTGGTGAGCACCTCCACTTAGGAGACATGGTCCTTGCTCTCATGGAACTTCCTTTGTTTAGATGGGTCACATAAGATGACTTATAGTCACATGCTTGTGGTAAAAACAATGGGTGTTTAGAGGAAGGGTTGTCACCTGGCTTTCTAGAGCAGGAGGAATTTGAGCTGGGCTTGGAAGGTCAGGACAGGAAGAGGGGAGGACATTCCAAGCCCCAGATCAGGATTTGGGAAAGCAATAGGCATCTCCAGGTTGAGGAGATCAACCTGCTGGCTTGAAACGGAGCCTCCAAGGGCCTATTGGGTGACTACCACCACCACTGTAATAAGCCACTTTGTTGGCTTTGTCACCATCTCCTGGTCAGGCTCTGTCCTTCCTTGCTCCCACTCCTACCTCCAAATCTGAGTTCTTTGTTCGAGATACCTTCTGTGGCCCACTTCCCTTGTTCCCCTTCAAAATTCCAGAGCCTTTGGCGCAGGCACAGCCCTCTTGCACTGCAAGGGGAGGCGTTCTAAAAGGCTTGAGAGTAGGGAGGCTTCAGGTGCAGAGCAGGGGAAAGTCAAGAGGCCAGCAGAATAGACAGGAGAGTAGGAGCTCTGATCCTCTTGGAGGCTGCTGACAATCCCCCTTCTTTTTCCTTCTCTCCCATTCCTTCCAGGGAAGGGGAGATACTGGGATGAGCTGGAAAGGCTGGCTCATAAAGATTTGACTAAGCTGGTCTGGGGAAGCTGGGTGAAACTGGGTTAATATGAGGTTTACAGACCTCCAGATGAGGTCTGACAGCACAGTTGTCCTAGGGCATAGTCAAAGCCAGAGTCATGGGAAGACTAATTTGGTGACAGCACAAATGGCTAAGAGTGAGTGTGGCTGAGTGTCTCAAAGCCTGCCCAGGCAGTAGGTAGTGAGGATAGAGGCCCAAACGTGATAAGCATACTGGACATGGGAAGGAGAGGTTCCCCTAAGACTGGCCAGTCATTCTGAGGGGAGGCTCAGAAAAACCTGACCTTAAGGAGCCAAGAAGGCAGCTTCCACACCTGGAATTAAATGGTGTCACCAGGAAGCAGTGACTAATGGCCACATGAGTGGCAGGGATGATGAGAAGCAGAGCAATTCAGAATAGGACAACTAAGTAGGAAGTGGCTCTGTTAGCACAGGGTTAGGCAGAAATCCAAAGGTGGGGATGGAGGATCAGTGGCTTAGCTTTGGTACTGGTGAGTTTGTGGCTGTTTGTAGGCAGCCCGTGAGGGTGCATTGAGCTTGGGCATCACTGTGGAGTAGAATCAGGACGGCTAGTGCTCACCAGGCCCTTCTCCTTAGGAGGAGCTCAGCTCCGTGCCCTGGGCGGAAGTGCAGTCCCGCCTTCTGGAGCTGCAGAGGAACGGGGGGCTATGCGTGCAGCCTCGGCCACTGACGGAATTGGACGTCCACCATCGCATCCTGCGTTATACCAACTACCAGGTGGCGCTGGCCAACAAGGGCCTGCTGCCCGCCCGCTGCCCGCTACCCTGGGGAGGCAGTGCGGCTTTCCTCAGCCGCGGCCTGGCCTTCAACATCGACCTGCTTCTCTTCCGTGGTCCCTTTTCGCTCTTCCGTGGAGGCTGGGAGCTGCCTGATGCCTACAAGCGCAGCGACCAGCGGGGCGCCCTGGCCTCGCGCTTGGGGCGCACAGTGCTGCTGCTGGCTGCCGTGAACCTGGCGCTGAGCCCTCTCGTGCTGGCCTGGCAGGTGCTACACGCCTTCTACAGCCACGTGGAGCTGCTGCGACGCGAGCCCGGCGCGTTCGGGGCGCGCCGCTGGTCCCGCCTGGCGCGCCTACAGCTGCGCCACTTCAACGAGCTGCCACATGAATTGCACGCGCGCCTGGCCCGCGCGTACAGGCCAGCAATGGCCTTCCTGCGCGCCGCGGAGCCCCCGGCGCCCCTGCGGGCGCTCTTGGCTCGCCAGCTCGTCTTTTTCTCTGGCGCGCTCTTCGCAGCGCTGCTGGTGCTCACCATCTATGATGAGGACGTGCTCGCAGTAGAACACGTACTCACCACCATGACTGCGCTCGGGGTGACAGCCACCGTGGCCAGGTGGGACGGCACATACCCGGGGTGGTGGTGGTGGTATATCCTTTTTTGACCAGGGGCTGAATGAGACCCCTTCCGCTGGGGGACCCTAACCTCTCCCACCTCTAGCGCCCACCCCATCTCTGTGTCCCACCCATTGTTCTCCTAACCCCAGATCCCTTCCCCACCCCAAACCCTGCCCTCCAGGTCTTTCATTCCGGAAGAGCAGTGCCAGGGGCGTCCCCCGCAGCTCCAGCTGCAGGCCGCTCTGGCGCACATGCACTACCTCCCAGAGGATCCCAGCGCTGGCGGCAGGGCCAGTGCCTACGGGCAGATGGCGCAGCTACTGCAATACCGAGCGGTGAGGGTCGGGATCAGAGGCGGCTGCGGAGGTGACACGGCACTGGGTGGTCTGGCTGGAAGAGACAATGGGCCACACAGGGACCTCCAGCCTACCGAGTGCCTAGGTTGGAGGCTTCTTGCCCTTGCGAGTGTCCCTGAGGGCTCCCTAACCCTGATCACTGGGGAGGTCCCTCAGCAACTCCTGCTTCCCCAGGTCTCTCTCCTGGAGGAGCTCCTGTCCCCACTCCTCACCCCGCTGTTTCTGCTTTTCTGGTTTCGCCCTCGTGCATTGGAGATTATTGACTTTTTTCATCACTTCACTGTGGATGTGGCCGGGGTTGGGGACATCTGTTCATTTGCCCTTATGGATGTGAAGCGCCATGGCCACCCTCAGGTGAGAGCCCTTTTCTGTCCTGTGGGGTTATGCTTGGTAGGAGTTTGCTTCTCTCACCCAAAGCAGACCTGGATTTCAACCTAGCTCCATTGCTTGCTACCTGTGACCTTGAGCAATCTCTTCACTTCCTGGTGCCTTAGTGTCTTTACCAAGTGAAGGCAAGGAGAGTAAGCAGTGTGTAGATGTGTAAGGATGACAATGAGATGACATCGGAGTTGCTGGCAGTAAATGGGAGCAAAGGGCCTCACAGAGGCTGGGAGAGGGGGGATGGCCAGTGGTTAAGTTTAGAGAGGACAGCCATCCCTTTTCCCTGGGGCCTGGATCTACAGCACTGGGACTCTCTGTATTTGGAAGCTGGGTCTAGACCTAGGTCCTGCTCCTCTGCTTTTCTGGATGATCCTGAAGTCATTGTCTCAGCTCTGTTTCCTTCACTTGGAACATGGAGCAGTATTTCCTGTCCCACCTACTCCCCAGAGGCTCAGTGTCTAGCATCTTGAAGGACTGTTGTTGCTCACAGTGGCTCTCGGAGGGACAGACAGAAGCTTCCCTGTCTCAGCGTGCAGAGGATGGAAAGACTGAGCTCTCCTTGATGCGCTTCTCGCTGGCACACCCACAATGGCGTCCACCAGGGAACAGCTCTAAGTTCCTTGGGCACCTTCGGGGCCGGGTACAACAAGATGCAGCTGCCTGGAGCGCTACCTCCACTCGAAGCCCCCCTACTCCAGGGGTGCTCAGTAACTGCACCTCACCTTTGGTGAGTCCCAGACCTGTCCTACCCTTCTGCCCTTCCCACCCCTGGTCCCAGCCTTCCTCTTTTCCCGTTTCACTTTTGTGTTAACCTGGTGGCTGGCCCAACCAGCCTGCTCTTCTTCATTCTTCAGATTTCCTTTCCCCCCTTCCTTACTGTCCTCTCTTCTGACCCTTTTGGTTTCCTTTTCTCTTGTTCAGCCAGAGGCCTTCCTGGCCAACCTCCTGGGGAATCCGCTTCTACCTCCAAGGGACTTGAGCCCCACAGCCCCTTGCCCAGCTGCCGCCACAGCCAGCCTTCTTGCCTCCATTTCCCGCATTGCTCAGGACCCCAGGTGAAGTGTGGAGACCCAAGACCAGGGGAATCTTGTTTGGGGCTGATTCTGCAGAAGGAAGGAGCTGGGTGCAAAGGGATTTGAAAGAGGAACTATAGTCTGACTCTCTCTCTGGGGGAAAAGAGCATGTCTCTTGACCTCTGCATACTGTGTTCCAGCTGTGTGTCCCCAGGAGGCACTGGGAGCCAGAAGGTGGCCCAGCTCCCAGAGCTTGCTTCTGCTGAGATGAGTCTCCATGCCATCTACCTACACCAGGTGAGTACAAGGGTGTCAGGAAGAGAAATATGGGGAGAAAGGAGATTAATGCGATAGAGTGGAGGGAAGGGTGCATAGAGTCTAAGAAAGTACTTGACAAGAGCTGCTATCCCTCTGTACCTAGCCCAGGGGCTTGGCCTTGCCCTTGGGCAGGAGGGAGCCCCTCATTCTTCTTCATCCATCTAGCTTCATCAGCAGCAGCAGCAGGAACTGTGGGGGGAGGCTTCAGCCTCCTCCCCATCCAGGCCCTGGTCTAGTCCCTCACAGCCAGCCTCGCCCGATGAGGAGAAGCCATCCTGGTCCAGTGATGGTGAGGAGGCTGGGATGCAGGGGCAGATGTTATTAGATGTTGAACATCATGGCACTGCCCAGCTGACGGCTTTTGTCACCAGGCTCCAGTCCTGCCTCCAGTCCCAGACAGCAGTGGGGAACTCAGAGGGTCCGGAATTTGTTCCATAGAGGGTTTCAAGAGACCATAGACACCCTGAAGGAGCCTGGCCAGGTCCCCAGCACTGACTGAACAGACTCTTCAGGTCAGTATTGTCTGCTTTGGAGGGGAAGGAAGGAAGGAGGAGGAAATTGGTTTGGAGCAGTTGTAGAGGGACGGGAACACTGGTGGGATTTGGAGTAAAGGGGATGGTCATCTCTAGGACGTAGATCCTTTGATTTCTATCAAGAGTCTTCTCCACCCCCAGGTTCCTGGCTTCTCCAGCTACAGGAGATTGTGGATGGGTGTCATGGAAGGACACACAGAGCCCTACAGACGACAGTCCAGGATGCTTTAGTTGGGCAGAACCTGGGGGTCAATAAGGAACTGGCCCCAGAAAACAGGAAAAGAGTAGGAAAGGAGGTGATGCCTGGGTATGGGGAAACCAGTCTAAGGAATAGTCCCCACATAAAGGGGCTAAAGGACAGTGCCCCAACTGGCTGTCTTAGAGCAGTTACCTGGGAAGAAGTTCTCTGATAACAAGATGGAGTTCAGGGGTCCAGATGGAGATCAGGCTAAGTGTTAGGAAGACAGTGAGGAACGTGGTCTGCAAGGCAGGGGGTTCTTCCCTCTAGGGGAAAGGAGCCTCCCCTTTAGGTTCCCATAAGACTCGGGGGAAATGGGGCCTTGTGTGTGGAAAAACTAGGGAGGGCTGATCTTTTGGACTTCAACATTGAGGAAGGAGGTGTGGCTTCTTATCCTGTGTGAAGTAAGCAGTAAAAATTGCTCATAGCTGAGTGACAGTAGTCTCTGGCATGCCCCACTCCTGGCAGCTGAGGGCTGCATCTGCTTTCTCAATAAAGAGCAACAGAACAACACAGGAGAATTGCCTGTGATTGGCTGGAAACCATGGTTTTAGAGTGCTAGGTCACCTGCAGTGTGTAGGACTGGCTGTCAAAGAATTACCACCCCCACAGCTAAACAAGTTAAAACAAATCTTGTCTTTTTATAATTGTAATCCATAGGGATTGGGTTAGGCATCTCATAACATCTGGCATGATGATCTCATAACATCAGTCTCACGATACTCTTCAATAATAAATATTTGAATGATTGAGACTTTAAAGGTGACACTCCTTCCTGAGGGGGAGGGGGAATCTACAGTTCACCTAAAGCACACCAAGGCAGGGAAGCAGTAAGCACCGCCCCCCAATATCATTGCTGGCAGGGGCCTTCTAGAGTTAGGCAGATTCCTGCCAGAAGCCAGTCTGGAGAGGAAGAATTTTTCTTATTCCCAGAGGAATAAGGCTGGATTTCTGCAGCCTTGCAACAGGTGCTAGAAGGCACCTTTAAGAGGTGTGGGGAGGTGGCTGGCCCTGGTTAACCGACAGTAGTGTGATAGCCTCTCTCTTTGGGCACTGGAGTGGAAAACCAGAGGGCCATCAAGGGTAGAGGGTGTCTGAGCCTGGTGGGTCAAACGCCCAGGGCACTGCGCTCCGCAGCTGTCGCTCCTGCAGGGAAAAGCTCTGGGTGCGTATGCGGCTTGTCACCTCTTGAGTGCGCAGAGTGAGCCCGAAAATGTCTTCGTGGTAGCGTTGCTGATCCTGCGGGAAAAGAGCTCAGTTTATCAGAACAGGGTTCGAGAACCTAGAGGCTTGCATCCGACCTGTCCCGGGCCCCGCCCCTTCACCTGGTCAAGCACTGCCCCCGCCCTGGCCCCGGGCCTCGGCCCTTCGCACCCGCAGCACGCCGATGACGTCACCCGCCTCGTCCAACTCCATGTCGCCCTCTGTCGCTAGGATTCGCTGCACAGTTTGCAGGACGCTGGTTGCCATGGTGACATCGCCGCAGACAAACATGTGGCCCCTCTCGAGGCACAGCACGCGGTGCACCTCAGCAGCCAGCTCAGTCCTCAGGACGTCCTGCACGTAGGTCTGGGGCATGCGGGTGAGGGGCGGAACGTGACTGTGGCGGGCGAGGTAGGGCCTCCGCTCCCGGGGCGGGGTCTGGGGCGGAGGTGGGCATGGGTGGGGCCGAGTGGTTGAGGGGGCGGGGCCTGGGCCCGCGAGCCTACCCGAGAGCACTCACTACCCTTCCCTCTTCCAGGCTTCAGGTAGCCCCCGCGCCCTCGGGGTCGCGCACCTTGGGGCTGTCGGGTTCCCGGGAGAAGGCGGTGAGGACGCGGCCAAACACCCCGCGCTGCTGGGCGTCTCGCACCTCGTCGCGGTAGAGATGGTCGAGCTGGGAGCATCGGCAGCCGAATACCAGAGTCATGGGGGCGGGCTGCAGCCCTACGAGCAATACGGCTTGGGAGGGGCCCTATTTGGGTGCAGCCCTAGCGACACCGCCCCATTCATTGGCCACCTTCGCCCAGACTGACAGCCCAGCATTTATGTCGAAAGCAACCACTTTCCTGGTTGTTTGACCTCTAGGGCAATATGTGACGCTTTCGTAGAGACCTTGAAGTCTCTTTACCGAGAAGGAAACCGATCTCAGGGGGCTGGCCAGTGGTGGAGCCAGGCTAGAACTAGGTCTTCTGACTGGAAACTCCATGCCCTTTGCGTTGTGACATCGCAGGTTCACACATTCTCCCACTCCTTCAACCTTCTTCTGAGTCACAGCCCCCTTTTGATTGACACCCCATGTCCAACCTAAACACCCTGTCACTTCCTTAGGCGAGCCACACCTAGGTGAGCTCTGGCACAGCCCAGAATCTACCTGCGACATTCTTTTGCCTTTTGGGTCCCAGCCCATCCCTTCTTTCTTCTTCTAATTTTGCTTTTTTTTTTTTTTTTTTTTTTTTGGTACTGGGGCATTCAACCACTGAGCCACATCCTCAGCCCTTTTTTTTTTTTTTAAGAGACAGGGTCTCAGTGAGTTGTTTAGCACCTAGCTGTTGCTAAGGCTGGCTTTGAAATTGTGATCCTCCTGCCCCAGCCTCCTGAGCCTCTGGGATTACAGGCATGCGCCACCACACCCAGTTTGCCTTCCTTCTTAATTCAATTCTGCACCTAGTATGTACCAGGGAGCCCGACAAACAAGGCCCAGCCCTCACCGCCAGGCACCTCCCAACCCCAGCCTTGTTCTAATAAATTTCCCTTCACCTTTGGCCCCAGTTTCTTGCACTTTTTCCCACCTGCTTCCTGCTTTCCAGCCCCACCCCTTTGTCCCTAGAATGTGTGACTCCTCCTGCCTTCCAGTCAGTCCCTGCAGCCCCAGCCTCACCTTTGCTCTCAATGTCATGAAGCCGCTCCTGCCAGAATCCCCTGAAGGGGGCAATGCCAGTGCCTGGGCCCACCAGGATGCAGGGCAGACTGGGATCAGGTGGTAGCCGGAAGGAGGGAGCCCTGGCCAGAGAGACTCCATCAGGCCCCCTTCCTCCCTGGGCCTCAGTTCTTACCAACCTCAGGCAGGTGGTGCAGACAGAAGAACCCAGGGTCCAATGGTAAAGGAGTTATACCAGTAGAGTCCCTGGAGTAGTCTCTGGATCAGTTAGTGGGATGTGTTTATTTAAAAAACTCTGCCCACAGGCAGAAACTCCCTGGGGCTGTAGCTTCTAAGGGATTGGGTTAGAGGAAATTTAGTTTAGTTTGGACTGGAGGGTACTTAAATGACTCAACTTAGGGGTTTCGGAAAATATGTGGAAGGACAAACAGACATTTGCTTAAAGGGAAGCTCATTGAGTGTTTAAAAGCCATCATGTTGAAATTTGGTTTATATCGAGTTGAGTGGATTCCTGGGTGGGTTTGGCTCCCTGGGCCTACTGGGTGCTGAGAACACAGTCACAAGGAGATTTGGCTCCTAGCTTCTGGAAAGGGTCAGATAGGAACGCAGCAGGAGGAAAGGGCTCCTGAGATCTTTCACTCCTCAGCACTATGGCTGAGGGTGGTCTTTACCCTAGGTAGTCCTTTCTGGGTTGAGTGGGGTCTTGGGGACCACAGTCCCATGTGCCATGTCTTCCAACACAGATTGTGCCCAAGGACAGAGGCCTGTGGAAGCCATGTTTCACTAAGTGACAACTGGCTGGACTAATCCCTGCTGTGTGTCTGGAAATCGTAGTTTTAAGGGAGGACCCTGAGTCCAAATTAGTGAAGTCCAAAACTTAGCCACCATTCTCAAGTGGCCTGATGATACCCTGTCCTTGGTCTGTTATGCAGTAACACTCCTCACCAGAGTTGCCACCTGACCCTCCATGACCTCCCCCACTGATTCCCCATCTGTCCCCAACCAATCATGTGGCACTTTCTCTATCCCTGACTGGACATTCTCTTTACTTGATGCCCCTCCCCATCCCGTAGGTTTCACTTACCCTCTGATGAAGCAGGGCACGAGGTCTCCAGCCTTGAGTTGGCTCAGCCATGTGGAGCAGACTCCATAATGTAAGGGGCCCAGCCCATCTAGTGGGTGGGGAAGAGAGGCCAGTAAGGGGTCTGTCCTGGTTCCACTGAGGGACCTGTTCCTGCTCCTGTCCTTACCCTGGGTCCTGTATGCCAACACAGCTACGGTGAGGTGGATCTCTCCTGGGTGGGTGCTGGGTGCTGAGCTGACGGAGTAGTACCGAGGCTGGAGCAGGGGCAGCTGGGTGAGGAGCAGGGGCGCAGGCAGTGCCACTGATGGGAACTGCTCCAAGACCTCCAGCAGTGTGGGACAGCGGAACCACTTCCACTCCTCATAGCGCCGGGGGTCCTGGCAGAGCGGCATGTGGTGGACTGGGTGCCCCATAGCCCTGCTTGGTGACCTCCCTTTTTGAGCCCTCCCTGCTGAACCTCCTTGGGTTCCTCCCTCATTTCAGGCCACCCAACATCTCTTTACAATCTTGGGCATCCAAAGATGCATCAGTCAGACTGAAGCTGGGTCTTAAAGCACCAGCACAGATTGGCCAGGAGAAGAAAGTCCAGGCAGAACCTTGCATGAGGACTTCCTGACACTGGGTATCCCCGGCTCATGCTTCTCTCAATCCCTGCTCCCTGTGGGCTGGCCCCCACCTGGCTGAGGGCCTCCAGTTCCTGCTGTTCGCTGGACTCTTCGGCTAGAGTGCTGAGCAATCGAAGGAGGCGAGGGCTGGGTGGAGAAGTGATGTCCAGGAAGTAGGTGAGAGCCTGGCGCAGCGTGCACGGGGGCAGCCGGGGGTCCCGCACCCAGCTTGGGGGAGGGCCACCTAGGGTTGGTGCACAGGGAGCTCTGAGGAAGGGGCCCAGCTCACACTGCACTATCTGGGCTCAAGTTAGCTTTGGGGGGATTGACTCACTGTGTTTTATTCGGAAATCTGCCCTCAAACAGTAGTGTGGGCTTATCTGGGCCTGTCTGGGCACCCTCAGTGTATTTGTCTGGGCTTCCATACCCCTAACCCCTGTTAAGATTTATCTTAACTCTAGTCACTGATTTGGTAGAAGATAAACTAGCTATGGAGCAAGCTGGGGGAGGCTCTAGGAGGAGCCCAGAGCAGGGGAAAGTCTTTTGGGGAGTTGGGGGGCAGGTTCTGAGACCAGAACCATGCTTTGTGTGGACCATGCAGCAACAAGGCCAGCCTGGCAGGGGTGGCACACCTAGCTTCAAGCTAGTGCCAAGCTGTGAAGGGAGGTGGCAGCCCTGCAGGGCGGACCTCAAGGGGCCACTGGGCAGGGGAGTAGAGCACGCTCTCAGTTTCTTGCCCAGTGGAGCCCTTACCAGGGCTGCCCTTCTCCAGCTGCTCCACTGCCACAGGCTCGCTGGGTGGTGGCGGGTCCTCCACGCGGCTCAATAGCGCCTCTACGAGGCCAGGCCGGTTGGGTGGGCACACACCTATATGGTCCCCAGGCTGGTACTGCAGCCCCTCCTGGCCTCCAGTGTCAAGGCGCACCAGGATGGTGGCCCGGCTGCAGGTGGGAAGTTGGCAGTTATAGAGGGTCAGAGAAGGGCAGGGTGGGGATGGAGTTTGGGAGGAGGAGGCTTCAGTGGGAAGGGGGAGGGTGAACCATCTTCCTCACGTGGATCTGCTGCTTTGCAGGTTTTCCACTGAGAGGACTGTGGCCTGGAACATTTTCCGCCTGTGCACATGGATCAGGCCTGAAGGCGGGGAGGAAGCAAATGAGAGGCTGAGCCTGAGCCCCTGGGAGAGCCAGTGCTGCCCCCCAGCCCCCCACCCTGGGGACAGCAAAGATCCAGCATGCAGGCCAAACCTGGCAGCAGCTGCAGGCCCTCAGCCTGGGCACTCAGCCGGTACCGCTGACGCTTCCAGCAGTGCTTGGGGCTGAATATATCCTGGGCCGCTGCCTTGGCATCCTCCCCCACACAGAAGGTCTCACAGGAGGCCTGAGGGATGAGTAGAAGGACTGAGGACCTCCTGCCACCAGGGAGTGGCCCTAGTGAGGAGCCACTCCCTGGGGAAAGGGTGTGACATGGGTGTGCATTGGGCCTGTGGGATACACAGCAGTCTCCTGTCATTTGGGGTGGCCAGCCACAGGGGCCAGGGCAGCCCCAGGAGCAGGAGGGAGGATGAAGTGAGGCCTGTGCTCACTTCACAGTACCTTGTTCTCCAACTCATGGCTTGGCTGCTGCTCTGGGGACCTGCAGACGACTCCTTTGACTACTTGTCTCACTTGTCTTATAAGGGATTGCCCTGTCTCTCAGGGAGCAGCTCAGTAAAGGCAGCTGTGCACTCAGACCTGCATTCAAATTCTGACTCCTTACATTTTTCATGCCTCATTTCCCCATCTTGCCAACTCATTGAGTTCTGGCGAAGTTTAGATGAAATACTTTATGTAAAGCCTTTAGCATGACACATGCAGATAGTAAATGCCATCTTCCTATAGAGCCGGGTCGGGGGTGCATGCCCTGGTATCTGTTTCTGGCCAGGAACAGTCCAGTGAGCAGCTTGGACATCCCAGGCCTGAGTTCCAGGGCTTGTCCATGGCTGGCTAAGGCCCATATCACCAGATCCTGTTACTGTTTCTTTTTTGATGCACATAGTCTTATATCTCTTCCTTCCTTCCTTCCCCAGCCCCTCCCTTCCTTCCTATCCCCACTGCTACCACCCCAGTAAGGCCAGTCTTCCTGCCTCTTGGATGCACTAACTGGTTCCCCTCCATTAAAGTCATATTCCTGAAACTTCACATGTGCTACTTGGGAGGTCGAGACAGGAAGATCGAAAGTTCTAGGCCAGCCTGGACTAGCACTGGACAACTTAGCAAGACTGTGTTAAAACAATACAAAGGGCCAGGATGGTACTCAGTGCTAGAGTGCCCCTGGGTTCAACCCCCAGAACTGCAAAGAAACAAAACGCAAACCAAAACCAAAACGTTGTGGTGGTGTCCTGCTCCAGAACTTTCAGTGGCCCCTTTTTTCTCTTTAAGTCTTATTTTCTATTCCCTCCTTCCCAAGCTGGGCCTGCTTCTCTGGATTGGCCTTCCCCTCCCCAGGAAATCTTCCACCTCTCAGGCACCCTCCCCACCAGCCCAGCCCCTCTGAGATGGCCTTCCTCCTGGCTCTGGATGCAAACCTGCTGAACTCAGGCTGTGGGCTCCGGATGGATGGGATCTGGGGGCAGCGGCCCTACACAGAACAGTGTCAGCAGTGAGGAGAAAGAGCCCCTGTTCAGCTCCAGGCATAATCCCCAGGTGGGGATCACTGCCTGCTGAGGAAGCCCAGGCTTACACGTCACAGTTCTTGGGACCCTGCCCTGGCCAGGATCACCTCTCCTAGCCAGGCACTGCCTGACACCTACCTGGCCTCCAACTTCCTAAAGATCCCAGGCTGCTCTTAGTGTTAGTCTTGCCTCTTCCTGACCCTCTCAATTCGATCTCTTTCCTGGTATGCAGCCCACCACTGGTAGGGGGCCTACCCTGCACACACTGTGTGTACTTGTGGGGCCCAGCCTGCGCCTGACTGACCACCCTCCTGCCAGGCCCTGCCTGTTCCCTTTTGTCTAAGCTTCTGCCTGGGTGTGACACCTCCTATTAGGGCACATTGTCCACGACTCAGGTCTGAGTCCAGATATGTTGGCTGTGTAGTGGCAAAATGAGAGTGGATTTGGGAAGGAACAGAAAGGGGTAGGAAAAGAGACAAAAATCAGGGATGTGGTAAGCCTCTAGCTGCACTGAAGGAGTAGAGGAGAGTGGCCCCAGGGTGGTGAGGATAATTTGGGGGCTGGACAGGATCAGACACTGGGGTGCCTAAGGGCTCACCTGGAAGGCAGCCTGGGCCCAGCCGCGGAAGGCCTCCTCCTGGCCACACAGCTCATCGCCCTGGCCCAGCTGCAGTAGCCGTTCCCCACCCAGCTCCTCCAGCCTCGTGTCCACCGCCCGAGCAAAGGCACAGAAGTGGGGGTATGCCCTGGAGCCCAGCCCGAACACACAGAACCTGGGGTGCAGGGAGCCATTGTTGGAGCCATCTGTACCAGCCCATGTCTGCCCTCAATCCCTGCACACCCCTTTTGGTGAGGACCCCAACCTGAGGGTGCCCAGGGCCCCTGCGCTATCTGTGTTGCTAGACTCCTTCCTCTTCCGCCGCCAGGAGGACACGAGGGGGTCTGAGCAGGAGACACTGTTGAAGCGGATTTTGTAACTCCTGGCAAGAAGATAGAGACAAGGATATCAGGGAACTGGGGAGGCAGCCCAGGCCCAGGCCTAGCCTGGGGACAACTTCAGGGTTTCATCTCTGCGATAGGAAGGGACCTGCCCTTGGGAGGAACTGAGGGGCAGCCAGGACCAGGGTCTGTTCTGGCCAGGAACAAGTCCAGTGAGCAAGTCCAGTCTCTGAAGGAGACTGCAGGACTGTCAGCCTCTCAGAGGCTTGGGCCTGGGAGTGGGTGGGCCCCTTGGGAGGGAAGACCTCTGGGGCTGGGATGATGTTCAGGCCTCCTGGCTTCTGTCTGCCAGGCTTTTGGGGAAGAACTTGAGGCATGGGGTGGGGGTGGATCCTTTCCTTTGGTGTCTTCAGATGCCTCCCGCTCCCTCCCCTCCCCCCAGCTATCTGCCCACTCACTTGTGCTGCTCTGGCCGAGGGGAGCTGTTGTAGGGGCCCGACATCTCCATCAGGGCTGCTGCAAAACTCTGCCCAAGGAAGCATTCATATCATGGATATGCATTTCACACTCCACGAAAATATGAAACTGTACTTGGTTGATCTTTAGTATTCTTTGTTGTTGTTGTAGTTGGATACAATATCTTTATTTTTATGTGGTGCTGAGGATCGAACTCAGGGCCTTGCATGTGCTAGGTGAGTGCTCTGCCGCTGAGCCACAATCCCAGCCCTATCTTTAATATTCTTTTTTTTTTTTTTTTAAGATCTTCTATTTTTTAAAAATTTATTCATTTATATGTGGTGCTGAGGATCGAACCCAGGGCCTTGAAGTGCTAGGCGAGCGCTCTACATCTGAGCCACAACACCAGCCCCTAATATTCTTTACTAATAACTTCTAGTTTTGTTTTGAAAATTTCAGAAGAGGGTTGACTTTTTGAAAAAGTCTACTTTTACACAACGATGTAAAGTAATATAAGAGAAAGACCATCCTTATCTACCGTAAACTCCATGGGAGAGACACCGTTGACAGGTAGAACATTTCTAGCCCTTCAAAAATGTGTATATGCTCCTTGGGGTTATCAGGAGGTAAGCTGAAATAATGTAAGATTGAAAATATTATAAATGGAAAATATATTTAATATACTTAGCCTAGCTGGGCAAGGTGGTACATGCCTGTAATCCCAGAGACTGGGGAGGCTCAGGCAGGAGGGCTAGAAGTTGAAGACCAGCCTTAGCAAATTAGTGAGACCCTGTCTCAAAATTAAAAAAAAAAAAAAAAAAAAAGGGTGGGGAGGGGATGCTGGAGGTGTAGCCCAATGGTAGAGCACTTTCCTAGCATGTGTGACACCCTGGAGTGGGGGGAAGCACACTTATAGTAAATGTATAGTTGTATGGATTTTCACAGAGAGAACAAACCTATATAATTGGCATCTCAAGAACCATTACCAGCTTCCCAGAATTCAACTTCTTGTCTCCAACTTGGGGTGATCAATCAATTTCTTGATTTTTTTTTTTTTTTTTTTTGGTACTGGGAATGGAACTCAGGGACACTCAATCACTGAGCCACATCTCCAGCCCTATTTTTGTATTTTTTATTTAGAGACAGGGTCTCACTGAGTTATTTAGCACCTTGCCATTGCTGAAGCTGGCTTTGAACTCGCGATCTTCCTGTCTCAGCCTCCTGAGCCTCTGGGATCACAGACATGCGCCATTACACCTGGCCTCAATCTCTTGGTTTCTAACACTATGGATTAGTGTGGCCTTTTTCTGAATTTTATACAAAATGAATCCTACAGTATTGATTCTTTTGTGTCTGGCTTCTTTCATTCATGTTTTGAGATTTATCTGTATTGTGTGTTGCAATTTGTTCACGGTTAATGATGGAACAATTTGTTGATCCAGTCTATCGCTGATTATTGTTTGAATTGTTTCCAGTGTGGGGTGTTATGAGCAATGCTGCTATAAGTATTCTTGTTCCTATATCATTAGTGAATCACCCCATTTTCTGAGGGGTTTATTACTATATTTGCTCTCTTAAAAATTTGGGGTAATATTGAAATGCATAAATCTTTTTTTTAGGGGGGACACTAGGGATTGAACTCAGGGGCACTCGGCCACTGAGCCACATCTCCAGTCCTATTTTGTATTTTAATTAGAGACAGGGTCTCATTGAGTTGCTTAGTGCCTCACTTTTGCTGAGGCTGGCTTTGAACTCGCGATCCCCTAGTCTCAACCTCCTGAGCCGCTGGGATACAGGCATGCGCCAATGTGCCCGGCCCCTCAAAGAAAATGCATAAATCTTAAGAGTGCAATTCAAGCTGACCAGTTAGCAGTACAAAAAAAAAAGGGTGGGGGGGGAAAGTTTAGGTCTATGGTATGACCCAACAATTCCACTCCTGGATATTTATCCAAGAGAAATGAAAACGTAAGCCCACAAAAGCCTGGTACAAAAATGTTCTTAACAGCTTGATTCATAATCGCCCCAAACTGGAAAGAGCCCAGTGTCTAACATATCCTAGTGTTTAACATTCAGCAGAAGAATGTTAAACATGCTGGGATATTCCCATGGTGAACACCACTCATCAGGCGACGGGAACACAGGACTGAGTCATGTAACAACATGGGTGAATCTCACAAACAGGCCAAGTGACAGAAGCCATGGTACTGTGTGCTTCCATTGTATGGCATCGGGGAGCAGGTGACACCCATCTGTTATGCCAGGAATGGCAACTATGGTAGGGAGGTGGATGGGGAAGGAGACTGACTTGGAGGAGTCGATGAGAGAACTTTTAGGATGATGGAAGTGTTCTATATCTTATTAGAACTGTGGGCCACATGGTTTTATTTACTACTTTTATGCTGAAATAAGTCAGTTTATGGTGTTGCTTATGCTTTGAAAGTTTGTCCCCAGAATTTGTGTGTTGGGAATTTAGTCCCCAAAGTCATTTGGAGATGGGACCTTTGGGAAGTGTTGAGTTATGCAGGCTCTGCCTTCAGGAATGGAGTGGTCCACTCTGGATTAATGGGTTGTACTGGGAGTGGCTTTGTTATAAAATTGAGCTCTGTCCATGGGATGCCTTCTGCCATGTCATGATGTAGCCAGGAGGCCCCGCCAGATCCTGAGAAGACACTGAGATCTTTTTTAAAAGACAGATCAGAATGTGGGCTCATATGGACAGGAAGGCAGAGGAAGAAGCCTTCTGTCTGCAGTCAAGCCTGCTGTAGGGGATTCTGGGTCTAGAGGTGGTACTTAGTGCTAAAGAGGCATTACTCCTGGAAGAGGAAATGCCTTTAGCTTGGCCAGCTCAGAAATTCATACACTGAGAAAATAATGGTTAGCAACAAGATGTTCATTGGTGGTACTGTTGAGCAAGTAAAGTTATCTAGTCTATGTTGGGGTCTAAAGCACTATTTCTTTCTGTTAAGTAAAGAAGGAAAGGAAAAGCTAAAGCAGGGAATTCAGTGGAGTATATTTGTTTTTTGTTTTTCCATTTGTCAATACCCAGGAGCACACAGTGGCACAACCCTGTAATCCTACTGACTTGGGAGGCTGAGGCAGGGGCATCGCAAGTTCGAGGGCAGCCTTAGCAATTTAGCGAGGCCCTAAGGAACTTAGTGAGCCTCTAAAAAGAAAAAGGGCTGAGAATGTAGCTCAGTGGTAAAGTAACTCTGGGTTCAATCCCCAGTGCCAAAAGAGAAAAAAAGAAAGAAAACCCAGCAAACTACCTCTCCCCCAAAACAACAACAATAAAAACCCCAGGAGCAGTCTTTCCTCTTCGGTAAGCTAGGAAGTGCCTTTCTCCTATTAAAAACTTGCACTAACAATGGAGATGACCTGGAGACACAGGCAGTGTGTGTGCAGAGCTGGGGCGTGGCTTGCGCACCTTGGCAGGTCCACATCTCATTCTCCCACGTGGGGGCTCCCTTGGCATCTCCACTTTCCTTCCAGGGGTGTGTGTCCAGCCTCTCCAATTCAGACTCTTTCCTCATTCCCAGCAGCCCTCTTTGCCCCTTTTCCGGAAGGCCTCACCTCTCCATTCTCTGGGGGATCTCCATTCCCAAATGTGCTGGTCACCACCAACACCAGGGTCTCGTGCTCCAGGGACACCACGTCATATTCATCCATGCACAGGACCTGTGGGTGAGAAGACCAACGTCCTGGCCCTGCTGCCCCTGCCCCTCACCCTCCTTGGCGGGGTGAGATTCAGGTCCTGACTTGATCCCTGAGTCCTTGTGTATGCTGGGGTTCCTTGTGAGTCTTAAATTTGACCCTCTCCGGTCCTTCAGGGCACCTCTGAGGGTGCTGACAGAGGCCCGCCCCATTCCCCTGCCAGCTCCCTGCCCCTGGGCTTAGTCCTACCCGGGGGTCAAATGCCTTCCGGAAGAGCCTCCCCAGCTGCTGTGCATAGCTCTGGGCCCGGCCGGTCTCAGAGCCATACAGGATTGTCGCCTTCACACGCTTCGCCATCACTGTGCCCATGAGCGAGGCAGAGATCTTCACCGCACTGCAGGTGAGGGTGAGGTGAGGGCCTCCCAGGGGAGGAGGGGTCCAGACCCCATCAGAGCAAGGGCCTGGGTGCCACTGCTGGGTTGGGTCCCCCAGGAGTGAGGGCGAGGGGAGCACTTCTAGGGAACTCACTTGGCCACCTCCTTGAAGGTCTTCTTTCTGGTGATGCCAGTGCCCTTGGCTGCACTCCCCTTCCAGGGATCTGGCTGCAGGAAGTGGGGGGGGGCAAAGAACATAAAAGGTCAGCAGTTCCTAAGCTGCTTGCTTAGCGCTGGGCTCAGGGGGGCAGGAGCCAGCTGGGGTGGGCACCTGGTAGCGGAAGGCAGGGGATAAGAAATAATTGACCATCTCTTGGTGGAAGACAGGAGTGAGGCTGCCTGAGATGGGGGGTACGATCCAGGCCCAGTCAGCAGGGCACCCGCCCCTGGCCTTCTGCTCATTCTCCAGGTGCTTCATGAAGGAGGCTGTGGCCGCATGGTGGTCCACAATGGTCACTTTGGCCAGCTGAGGTGGGGAGAGGAGAGAGGCTGGGCTCAGAAGGGGCTTGTTGACCCCATCCCTTCTACTTCTATCATGTTTGTCACCCCACCCTACGCTAACCTAGCATATACTGTGTCCCCTCAAACCACAGTGTCACCTCCAAGTTGTAGCTTGCGTGGTCATGTTCCAAGTTCAACATGGGTAACATTCCTAATCTCCAGTATCTGTAAACCTTGCCCCCAAACCAAAATATCCTTAACTCTTTTTTGGTACCAGGGATTGAGCTCAGGGGCGCTTAACCACTAAGCAACACTCCCAGCTTTTTTTATTTTGAGAGAAGTCCCTGCTAAATTGCTGAGGCTGACTTTGAACTTGTGATCCTCCAGCCTCAGCCTCCCAAGTCGCTGGGGTTATAGGTGTGCGCCACATGCCCAGCTATCCTTCACTCTTGAGAAACTTCGTAGAAGTAGTTGGCAGGCACCAGATTCCTCCAACTACACATCTCAGCATGTACTACACCTAGAATGCCCTCCATCCTGATACTCAGTGGATCCCACAATATGCCGCAGGGATAGAATTGCTGAGCGAGGTTCCCAGCATGCACCAGGCCCTCATACTGTAGCATCTGGAATAACTATGGCCATAGCTGCAGGTCCAGTGTGCCCCATGGTACATGGACTATGGAACGTCCACCATCAGTTCTGCCCCAGTTTCTAGGTGCCTCTCTCTTTTCTACCTGCTGCACCCCTGGCCCTTTGCCTTCCTGGCCAGTGTGAGCCCGCGCACCTGGTAACTGTGCAGCACAGCCACGTTAATTTCCACTGCTGCCTTGTCTTTCCAGAGGGATGATGTGGTGCGGGTATCCAGGTCCATGCAGACAGCCACGTCCTGGAGCAGGGGAGCATGGCATTGGTTGGGACACAGGCAGTGGGTAGTGGATGGAGAGTATCTCATCTCAAACTTGTGGGTGAAAGAAGTGAGAGGTAGGAGCAGGCCTTGGGGGGCTCAACTGCTCAGTGTGGTCTAGGTCACGTTTTTGCCTGCAAAGTCACCACAGGGAAGAGAGGCCTTGTGCCAGTCACTTCCCAGGCAGTCCTGGGCCTTAACTCTGAAATGGGTCTTAATCTTTTAAGGCCTCGCTTGAGAAAATCTGATGAAAGCTATAGAACTGAAGATTCTAGCTCTGGAAACACACACACACACACACACACACACACACACACACACACACACACGTGCCCCTTTGCCTTGGCTTTGGTGTTTCTAAAACCCTTGTCCTTAGACCTGATGGAGCTCAGATTCTCAGGTTGGCCTTCTGAGGGTAGGGCATGCAGCTCCACACCCGCTCTTCACCAGTGGCCCTCACCTCCAGAATGTTATAGCGGTGAGGGTCACAGAGGTTCCTCATGCCGATCTCAGAGCTCATGTACCAGCCGCTGAAAGGGGCCGCGGGAAATTCCAGTCCTCCTATCTCCAGTAGCATGTTGGACACGGCAGGAAGAGCGTACCAGCGCAGGCCCAGGGCGGCGAACCACTCCAGCCTGGGGGTGTCAGGCTTGGATCAGCCCCCCACAGAGCCTTTGCCAGGGGCTCCCTGCAGCCTCTCCTCTAGAGGCTCGGAGATGGCCTTACCACCCCACCCTGTCCCTTTCATGCTCACGTGGGGTGCTCTAGGGGCACCTCGAGGACCAGCTCGGGGGGCAGAGTGAAGAGTTCTGGGGGCTCATCAGGGGCCTGGAGCAGCAAGGGTAGCACATCGAAGCGACTGTTTCCTGGGGTCCAGCCATGCTGGATGCAGAGCTGTGTGGAATGGGCAGAAGTGGGTCCCAGGGGCCCTCTCCAGGTCCTCTCCATTAGTCACTTCCATCCTTCACTTCAAGAATCCCTCACTGGCTGGATGTCTTGCCCAGCAGGTACCCTCTTCTTTGTCATATCCCATTCTTGCCTCAGTGCCCACCTCAGTGATCTCCACGTTGGCAGGGTCCCCCCGCACAGAGCCATCCTGCTGCCTGTAGCCAGCATAACGCACTAGCTGGCTGTTCCAGATTCGGAAGTCCCCGCGGCCCGGGGAGCGCTGGGGGAACACTGTGATGGCCGAGCTGATGTGGGGAAGAGAGCTGGTCAGAACCCCTCCTTCCCTGCCGCCCAGTGTGGGCTGGGGCCTGGCACAGTGGGGAGGAGGACACTCACCGGATGTTGCCCTTGTTGGTGGCGTACTTGATGTGATTGCAGATGTAGGTGAACATTTCCTGTGCAGACCTACAATCTCGGGCATCAAACACCTGGGCCCGCCAAGGCGGGGGAAAGGCAAAAAGAGAGGGCTCTTGAGTGCCAGCCCAGTGGGAACTTGTGTGTGGCTCTCTGGGAAGGAGGCAGGGGCTAGGGGAACCACTCCATGTCCACTTAATCCATCCTCTCTATTTGCATCTATGATGACCCCTTCCTGCCCTGCACCCCTGCACACCTTGCATAGCCTGCTCTGATCTCTTGGGGCAGAGTCTCTTCTCCCTCTAGTAGCTGACTTTAGCTGCAAGGGCAGGTGACCCTGGTCAGTCTTCTTACTCCTTGAGCACAGTGATACTGGGAGGGGTGGCTGTACTAGGTGGCCTCTGGGGCTGACAGTCTGATGCTAGGAGTCCTTTTGACTGGCAGAGTGGAGGCCTCAGGAAGAGGCTGGGAGGTCCTATTCCTGTCTGAGGGAGGAAGAAACTTTTGACAGGGACAGGAGTTGGCAGGAGCTGGCCTGGGGCCAAGGGAAGGACACAGCAAGACAGTAAGGAGTGGGGACTATTATAGAAACTTTGGGTATAAGTTGAGCTAAAGCTTTGAATAATTTAGAAGTTGTGTGAGGGTTGGGATAGTTCTTATTTTATTGGAGGCGCCTTTGGGATTTGCTGAATCTGTGGTTTATTCTACATTCTTTGATGGCCACTTATAGCCAAGGAGGCCAAGGTCATGGATTTAGTTCCCCTTTGAGTCCCTTGATTCTCTAGTGCTGCGGTCCCAGGCAGTTCCAGCAGCCCAGGCTAGCTCTGAGCTGTGTGTGTGTGTGTGTGTGTGTGTGTGTGTGTGTGTGTGTGTGTGAAGGAGGGTGTGGGGGCCAGCAGGGAGCAGGGGGTGTGAGGAGGGGCCCCTGGTTGGGTAGCAAGTCCTGCCTGGCAGAAACAGCCAGTTAGGGGCCTTTCCCAAAAGCTGCTTTTTGTTCCTCTGACAGCCACCTAGGGTGTCCCTGCTCAGCTGTCCTCACATGCTCAGTGGGGCTTAGAGTTTTCATCCCTGTCCCAGCCAAGGCTCTGCTAACCAGGTGTCAGCTACCAGACTGAGGCTCCCTAGGGACTCTGAGGGTGGGCCCATCCCCTTACTTTTCACCTCTAGGGCAGTGGTTAGAATCCCCCTTACTGCCTGGCACCCCAGGGAAGCCTCAGGGGCTACCCACACCCTCCCCTCTCCTTTCTGTCCCCCGTGCTCATCCTGGGCACGCGCCAGCTGGCCACACCTGCAGCTTTCCCCACTGGATCCGGCCCACACAGCGGGGAGCATTGCGCCAGGCTTGCTTGGCCCCGAACACCAGCTCACTCTCCCGAAGCTGGTAGGTGCCTGTGGCTGCCACCTCAGCCTCCACCTCCTGAAGCCGCTGCTCATGGGCCTGGGAGCCGCTCCTAGGGAGAAAGGGAGGGCACGCCATAAGCAGTGGAGGCCTTCAGCCTTTGGTGTGAGGATCCGATGAGGGAATGGAGTGTAGGGAGGGTGATCCTGAGGTTTCTGGGGCCTCAGAGAGACGAGGGGGCACTGTGAGGTCAGGGAAGTCTCACCTCTTAATGGAGCTGTAGTACTGGTTGATGAAGTCCCTGGCCTGACCCAGCAGCTGCTCAGTGGATGGAGGGCTCTGGGAGGGTCGACTCTGTACTTTCCTTGGAAATACAAGGGAGCCCAGGCAGCGTCTTGGGGTGCAGGGCCCATCCTGGTTAGGGGGAGCAGGGAGCACAAAGGTCCCCAAGTCAGATTGTAGGGTTGGTTGTGGGGTGGCAGGGACTGGTTCAGGAGTTTGGGGCAGAGGGAGGGAGGGTTCAGGGAGGTGTGGGTCTGGGCCAGGAGTGACTGGAAATGGGGGTGAGGTTGGAAGGGTTTAGGGCATACTTGAGTCAGGGCTTGGGTCAAGGCGAGGGACTGAGAGTCAACAAAGTCCCTGCCTGACCCTCAGCTCCTCTGATTCTTTTCAGTCCTCACCACTTTTTGGAGACTAGGGGCTAATTCAAGGCAGGGCAGAGTTTCCTTATTCTGGCCTGCAGCTGAGACCAAGCCTCAACAACTATACCCCGACCCGCAGCCCCCAGGATGTGCTGGGGGCCCCCCTTACCTGCTGGGCCTGGGCACTGAGGGTGTCATAGGTGATGCTGCCCATCTCCCAGTTCTTCACTCGTGGGAACTTGGGTCCCTCCGGGGGCCTGGTTAGTGGGGGACTGTTGGGAGCCAGGGACAGAATCACAGGAAAGGAGTTTGTTTCTTTTGGGGCTCCCCCCAGGTAGCCTGGATATCCCTCCCACAGCACCGCTAATCCCACTGATTTGTGGTTTGCCTGCCGTCTGCCTCCTGACATTTTCTATTACCCGGCATAAGGCTTCAGGAGGTAAGTAGTGACTGCGCCCCTACGTAGAGAGGGCACTGGAAGCCTGGAAAAGTCAGGGCTCCTGGCGGAGGTGTGCAGGTGGCGCTTTTCCCCTACCTGCTGCCTCTGGCCTCCTGGTGCTCAGTCAGGCCTGGGCCTCCAGGCTGGGTCCCCGTTTCTGTATAGTGCCCGCCCTACTTCTTTTGCAGGCGAGCTGTTGCTATGGTCTGAATATGTCTCTGTAATTTCAAGGACTGGAACTTTGGTCCCCACCATGGCAGTGTTGAGAGGTGAGACCTTAGAGGTGATTATGTCAAGAGGGGGCTCTGCCCTTGTGAGTGAGTGATCCCGTCATAGATGAACGGGTTTTAATGGAAGTGGCTTTGTTGTGAAAAGAACACGTGCCCCCTTGTGTTGTCTTGCCACATGAAGCCCCCTGCCATGTGAGATACCCATGCCATGCTCTTGCACTTCCAGCCTCCAGAACCATGAGCAAAATAAACCTCTTTATAAGTCGCTAGATCTCAGGGAGTGCGGTATAGCAACAGAAAATATACCAGGACAAGTGTCCCATCCTTCAAGTTGTCACAAGCCCTACTTGAGGGGGATGGAGCCCGTGCTCATCTGAGCTGAGGGAAGCCCCTGCAGGGATTCCTCAACCCTGATTTTCCTTCCACTCACACCCCTCCTGACAGTGGCCCTCGTGTGAAGGGAAGCCTCAGAGGCCTTATCACTTCCTCCAGAGCCGCCAGCCAGCGAGGGGAGGAAGGGAGGGACTCAGGCTGGGGTGCGCCTGAGCTGCAGGGCCACAGCCCTGGCCTAGCACCCCAGTGGGCCTCCCAGTCCTTCCTTCTCCAGGGATTTTGGCTCCAGAAGGGACTCTTCTCCGGGCTAGGGCTTTAGGGTCCAGTTTGGGGCTGGCAGCCACTAGAAGGGGGCCTGGAGCAGAGAAAGGGCCTAACCCTGCCTTTTCAGCCCCCACTTCAAGGGCCTGAGTCTCCTGGCTCAGCTCTCCCTTCCTTCCATGATACCCCACTCTCTTACTTTCCTTGAATGCCCCTCCCCAGCTCCTGTTTCGTCCAGTTAAGCGTGATGATTGCTTAATCATCACTTCTGTTTGTTGAAGGCTTGCCATGAGCTAGAAACTTACAACCCGATGGGGTAAGTACTACCATGTCCCCATCCTATACAAATACAGGCTCAGAGAGGTAAGTAACTTTTTAGAAGCATTAAACCCTGGTCCAATTCTGTAGCAGGCCCCTTTAAGTCTCACGTTCACCTGCTACCCTCAGACCTTGACCCTGGTCTCTTTCTGCCTGTCCTGTCTATAGTCTATACTGATGGCCTTGACCTTTTGTTTCAGTGACCTGGCCCTTCTGGCTGAGCTGCTGACTTCAGCCTTTTCCAGCCCTGGGCTTTAGGCCTCCACAACACCCTCCTGCCCACCTGCTCCGGTCTCTCACCTGTGGTCTGGTGCCGGTGGGGGTGGGGGTGGGGATGCTGGTGCTCGGCTGGGCTCTGATACTGGAGAGGCTGGGCCCTGTTTGCCGCACAGCCCGAGGCCCAGCCCTAGTCCCAGGCCGCAGGGTGGCCCAGGCTCCTGGCCCACGCTCTTCAAGTTGCCCATGTCGGCTGCACGTCAACTCTGCCTCCCGCTCCAGCAGAGCCCTGTCCTTTTCCTTAGGAAGCAGGGAGGGGGCTGAAGGGAGGGGGGCTCCCTGGTGCTGGCCCTCGCCCCGCCCCTGTCCCATACACAATGGGACAGGAACAAGGCCGGCTGGGAGGCTCTAAAGCCTCGGCTCCACGCCCGCTGGCCCACAGGGTGGGAGGCCGGACGCCTGGGTTCCGCCATGAGGGCTTGTGCTGATAAGTGGGAACCCAGGTGTCCAGCAGAGGCCTGGGGCTGGAGTGCAGGAGCAGGGCCTGGGGGGAGTGGTGGGGTGGAGCCACCAGAAGGTCAGGAAGATGCTTTGGTGGTGTCAGGCCAGAAGACGGGGACTTTGATCACTGCCTCCATAGCACGGATGATGAAGTCCCACAGTCCTAGTGACCACAGGGACTCCCAGGCTAACCTCGGCCCTCTTCTTCACCACCCCCATCTTGGTGATCCTAGCCCCACCTCCGTGTCTTTTGGGGTTCTTGAGTATGCAGGCCCAGCAGGGATGCAGTGACCCTTTGTCCTTGCAGCTGGCATTAGGGTATCCCTTCCTCTCTCAGTCCTAATTTCCTGGAACCCCCACCCCCTATGACTCAAGTGGGGGATACAAAAGGGCAGGAAGTTGCTATCCAGGGCCTCCACCCCCCACCCTGTGGCTTAGTGACGCATGCTTCCCTGGGGCAACAGGTCAGTAGAGAGACCTAGCAATCAGGACTGAGGCAGGACGGCCCAGGGGGAGAGCTTGGAGGCCTGACAAGATTGGGCAAGGCAAACTACAGTTCCCAGAATGCAGGGGGTGGCACACTGGTGCTGTTTTGAACACCTCAGGCAGAGGTGCATGCTGGGGTTTGTAGTTCTGTGCTCTGTGGGGGCTGGTGAAAGAGATGGTCATCTGGGTCCACAGGATTGGAAGCCTTGTGGGTTTTAGACCTCAAAGACTAGGAGAGACTACAAGAATAAAAACAAGCTGAGAGACGGGGACGGGGGCGGGGGGGGGGGGTGCGGTGGATGGAGAGGCAGAGACTGGGAGAGGCAGACAGGCAGACAAACAAACATGTGCATTTTTGTTGGCCAGCCTCCTTTGAAAAGCAGTGGAGGATAAGATTGGGGTGGGCCTGGGTGGGGGGCCATAGGCGGATCAGCCGGAAGGAAGGGGCTGTGCTGAGCTCTGGGGTCACCAAGAAGGTGGGGCCTGTCAGTTTGGGAGGGAGGAGGGGAGGGGGACTCATAAACACAGAGAAGCCTGCTTCTGAACACTAGTGCCCTGCTGCTCTCCCCTAGGGGGAGGGGAGGAAGGGGACTGGTGCTCAGTCTAGCTTGTCCCCAACACCTCCAAGCCTGAGTCCCTGCTGTCCCCACTGCTTCACTTTCCCAGGGAGTAGCAGTTGGGACCTAGCCCCTTCCTCTCAGAACTTTTCAGTCGTGCTGAGTCAGATGGATCCCGAGTCTGGCTCCCATCTCAGCCGACACCTAAAATGTGCACAACCAAGGATTCCTCTTGACTGGCCTCCTCAGGGTCCAGGTGACAGCAGCAAGCAGATACCCAGACTCTTGTGTCTTCCTGCCTGTACGTCTGACTGCCATCCTCTCTGGGGGGGTCTCCTGGCACTGTGGTCTCCCTGTCTCATCTGGGTTCCACCCTGCTGCCAGATTCCTCTCAGAAACAGGGCTCACCTCATACTTTGGCTCTCCCCTAACTTCTGGTGGAGGTAGACCACTCTAACACACTGGCCTGGCGTGTCTTCCCAGGCACTGCTCAAAGCCCTGCTCCAGGAAAAATGGACTTTCTTATAGATTCCCAAACAGTCCTAGGCTTTCCTGATTCTGGGTCCTTGGTACATTATCCCTTCTATCTCTCTTTCTCCTCCGCCCCTGAAGACTAAGGAACCTCTTTCTCTGCTCCTTCTTAGCCCAGTCTAGGCAGCTCTGGAGGTGTTCTGCCCATGTCCCCCTCTCAGAGCACAGGCACCTGCTGCAGAAGGGCAGGTGGCTGTGGCTTCCAGCTGAGATGCCCCGAGGGATCTTCCCTGTATTCTGCCCAAGGCTATGAGAGCTTCAGACAGTTCCTGAGCCTGGGAAGCTGAACAGGTTCCGATTCCGGGCTGGATGGGACCCCTCTAGGCCAGCACCCCACCTGGCCAGATTGAGACCCTCATAGCTCCCTGTGTCAGAGTCCCTTCTGGTCTCTTCTTCCCTTTCTCCTGCTACAGGAGTCAAACCCGTGTCATGTTCTGGATTCCTCCCCTGCCCACTCCTCTCTCCCCTCTGTTATCTTTCTCTGGTATTACCTTCCCTTGCCCCCAGTAATTCTCTTATGCTTCCAACACTTTCTTGGGGTCTGCTTCCCAGAGGACCTGACTACCACACAGCCATGGGTGACTCCAAGGGGAGGTCTTCGTCAGCAAAGCCCCTCTATACTTCCTGGGTGGTTCTTTGTCATCCTGTCCCTGGGTCCTGGAACTGTCTCTTCCTCTGGGTCCTCTGGGCCTTGGTTTTCAGGCATTTTGCTCTGTGCATGTTAGTTCTCACCCAAGTGCGCTGTGTACTCTGTAAGACTTAGGCCACTTCTGCTTATTGGGGATCTTCTGCCAGGTCTGAGCACCCTGCACTGAGTGGGAGCTTCATGATTGTTGGCTCATTTCACTGCAGATGAATACAGCCATCCCAGGTACCCAAGGCTGTGTTCTAGAGTCAGTGAGGAGGGCTGCTCAGGAGGGGTTTGGTTGAGACAGACAGGTATGGGCACAGAAAGATTTGGGGTGAAGGGACAGATCCAAGAAGGAGAACTTCTCATCCACAAAAGCAGATGGGGCCCAGTACGTGCAGCCAGCATGAGGCCGTGGGCCAGGGGGACCCGATTGGGTTTGAGTTGGGGCAAAGTACGCCATGGCAGGGTTGAAGAAAAGGAGGAGAAAAAGTCAAAGGGACAGAAAATGTCAGAAGTGGAAGCTTTCCCAACAGGGAAGTCTCCTTCTCTTTCCTGGAGCGAGGCCAACATTACCCAGCCTTTCCTAACCTCTATAAGGTGCTCTGATCCAACAGTTCAGTGGGGAAGGAAGGGAGGGAAAGAAGTTGCTCAACATGCTAAATCATGGTTAGATGAAAGAAATAAGTTCTGGTGGCCTGTGCACAGCAGGGTAACTATAGGTAAAGGTATATATAGTATGCTTATATCAAAAAAGACAGAAGAAGGAATTTTGAATGTATTCACTACAAAGAAATGGTAAATGTTTGAGGAGATGGATATGTTTACCATGATTTGAACAATGTATTGTATTATGGTTATGCAATATATATATGTTTTGAAACATCACCTAAGTACCCCATAAATATGTATAATTCTAAGCATCAATTAAAAAGAACACAAACAGTGTGGCCATCCTGACAGCTGACTCTACCTCTGAGATGGCCTCTTCCCTTCCTCTCAAGGTTCTGCTCTTTGGGGGCTTCTCTGCTGCTAAGGAATTAACGCTTCTGTGTCTTAGTTTCTGACTGCTCCCATTGGCAGCTGCATTTTATATTATATTTATTTAGTAATTGCATTTTAAAGAGTAATTTCTCCTCCCTCTCTCCCTTCCTTCTTTTCTTTCTTTTGCAGTGCTGGGGATTGAACCCAGGACTTTGGGCATGCGAGGCAGGCACTCTACCAACTAAGGTATATCCCCAGCCCCAAGAGTAATTTCTGACACATCAAAAAATTAAAGTTTTAAGGTTGCAACTCTATTGAAAAGAAATGGTTTAAAAATTTAAATTGTGGGGTGTCAAGCTGGATGGGGCTCTGGAGGTGATCTGGTTGGGAGCCCAGCCCCTCCACCCCTGATAGTAGCTGTGTTTCTGCCACTGGGTAGGCTGGCCCGGACCTCACCCTCATTGACCCTGGTTGACAGGGAGACAGAAAAGGGTGACCCTCTCTCTAGGGTGGGCCAGGCCTCTGGTGCCCCCTGCTCCCTCCTGAACTCTCAGAAGGTGGTGAGTCTGACTTCTGCTTTTCCTCTCAGACCAGAGTGTTGTGCAGGGCTGGGAGGGGGACAATGCCCTGACCTTAGGGTACCTAAGCTGGGAAGGGAAGGCCCTGGGTCCCAGGTATGGGTGTTCAGGGGCTGAGGTGGGGAGCTGCGGAGGGTGGCGGGTGGCAAGAGCGGAAGGTCCTGACTCCTCATAGCCCAACCCAGGTTGTTCAGTGTGAGCTGGAAGTGCCCCACCCTCCCCACTATGAGCAGCTTCCTTCCTGACTGCTGGCAAGGTCTGGGTGGGGAGCCAAGGGGGAAGGAGGGAGGGGGGCGGGCAAAGCGGGAAGGGAGGCCTCCGTCCTTCTCAGGATGTAACTCAGGCTGTGTGCCTGGAGAGGTTTGCTCAGCTTTCAGATTGGAAACTAAACTGGGCGTAGGGGTGGGGGCCTGGGGCGCTGAGAGTTGCAGTCCCAGAAGGCTTTCCTGGTCTGAGTGGGGCTGCTGCGACGGCCTTGGGCACCCTCCAGTAGACCTCGCTCTTCTCGAGATAGCCACATGGTGGCAGCAGAGAGCTGAAGAGGAGAGATCTGTGTTCAGTCCTGGGATCAGACACCAAAGACAGCAGGTGAGACTCAGGCAATGAGCCTGGAGGCCACAGTGTGCACCTCTGAGCCCAGATTCCTTGGGAGGTCCAACTTATCCTCTGGGACCTTGGAGGAGTTCATCCGCAGAAACCTGAAACTCCTGATAGAGACCCTGTGAGCAGCCCCCAGACGAGCAGGGGTGCCTTTCCCTGGGACATGTCCCGCTGCCCTTCCCGCCTTCCTGCACAGACAACATAGGCCTGGTGAATTGAAGGGGCAGGGAGCCATGTCCAGCGCAACCAGGAGTGAGTGCACTGGCCACTGTTGAGAGGAGGCAGTTCTAGAGCCCGGGAAGCCAGGGATGGGGTACTTGGAGATGTCTCCCCTGTCTTTCAGGTAGGCTCCCTAGGGAGAACGGGGGGGGGGGGGGGAGCACTTGGATCTGATCACCTCTTCTGGGATCAGTTCTGCCTCCTGGCTCTCAGACTGATAGGAAAGCCTTGTTGCCCAGAGGCCTTTGGGTACCCTCAGACCTCATCCTGGCAGCTTTTGGGGTTCCTGGAGTTCATTTCATAAAGGCATTAATCCCATTCATAAGGGTTCCAACCCCATGACCCAATCACTCTTAAAGACTCCACCTCTGAATACATTGGGGTTAGCATTTCAATATATGAATTTTGGGAGGCTCAAAATCCGTCTGTAGTAGTGTGTATGTGTATGTGCATGTGAGTGTGCACATGTGCATGTGGGTGTGTAATGTGTACGTGTGCAAACACGTGTGTGCATGTGTGTCACTGATCTGCCTCCTCATCTCATCCCTGTCCTTCCAAAGCTAATTTGGGCTAAGATCACTGGTACGGATATGAATGTTTAAACATCCATAGGGATTTGAGGTTGCTCTTCATCCTTGGGATCCAGAGTGAGAATGAGGAGTTTTTAGGGCCAGGCTAAGGTCTCCTGAGTGATGGCCACAGGAGTCCCTGTCTAGGCTGTGGGGACCTCACATAGAAAGCCATATTATCTGCCAATACGAGACTATAGGATTACCTCGGACTTGAGACAGACGGCTGTCAGGCCCCTCCCTCCTCCTCTCTCCTGCTCCTCTCCTCCAATCCCTCAGGCTGGCCCAGTTTCCTGGTGAGGTTGCTGTAATGCTGGGTCTCTCAGGAACCAGGGCTTTGAGCCTCAAGTGTGCCCAGCGTGGAAATTCCGTAGCAGCTGGCACTGGTGATGGCAGGGGCACAGTCCACTTCCTCTGCTTCTCAGATATCCTGAATAGGGTCTGGACCCTCTCTGTCTTCAAACCACGATGAGAAGAGCAGCCTTTAGATTTCCCTACTGATTGAATATATAGAAATATATAGAAATCCTAAACCCTGAGGTACCTTCCATCATTGTGGGATTGTCTTTTTTTAAAGAGGAAGAATTCACTGTGGTTTATGGTTTTGGAGGCTGCAGTCCCTACTCAGTTGGCCCCGTTGCTTTGGGCCTGTGGCCGGACAGCACACGAAGGTGGCAGTGGGTGGTGAACAGAGCTGCTTATGTCATGGTGGCCAGGGAGCAAAGCTGTGAGGTCTGTAACTCCCAGTGACCACCCCAAACCAGCAAACAAGACGTTCTTGACGTGTTCGTGTTGAGGAGCCGAGGCATTCCCATTCTGTGGTCTGCTCTCCTGAACTCCTGACCAGGCAGCTCTGGGGACTGCTGACCCCAGTTCCTGGAGGGGCCTGGATGTAAACAGCACTCCCCCCAGAAGGCCGACTGTACTGGGCCCTTTCTTTTTCAGAGGAGAGAGACTTAATCCTCTCTTCCTGGACATTTTGAGCCCCCCCATGGCGCCTGGCCTCTGCTGTCACCTTCTTATGCTCTCCAGCTCTCCCTCCATGAGAAGGACCTCTGCTGGACTGGTGATCTTCTTAGGAACAGCGAGGAAGTCCTCACGACAGTTCTCAGCTCAGCCAAATACCCGCTAAATGCTCCTCCCTTATAGAACCTTCCCTCTCCCCCCTAGACTTGAAATGACCTCGCTACTCTGAAGTCAAGAGCATTCATGGTCAGCACCACCTCTTGGGCTTGGGATGCAGGATGATGAGACTTCTCTTGTCAGCTCTGTGTGTGTGTGTGTGTTATTGGGGATGGAACACAGGGACATTTTACTACTGAGTTCCACCCCCAGTCCTTTGAAAACTTTTTTTAAATTAACTTTTTTGTTTTTTTGTTTTTGGTGGTAGTTGGGATTAAACCCAGGGTCACTTTACCACTGACCCACATCCCCAGACCTTTTAAAAATATTTTAGTTAGAGACAGGGTCTTGCTGAGTTGCTTAGGGCTTTGCTTAGAGCTTCTGGTGTAAAATTTAAAGGTAGATTCATATTGCTGAGGCTGGCTTTGAACTTGCGATCCTCCTGCCTCAGCCTCCTCAGCTGCTGGGATTACAGGTATATGTCACCACACCCAGCAAAACATTTTTTTTAAAAAAAATTTTTAGAAAGGGTCTAGCTACACCACCCAGGCATCTTGAACTGGCATCCTTCCTGCTTCAGCCTCCTAATTTACTAGGATTTCAGGTGTGTGTCACTGTACATCTGTAATCTGTTTATTTTTTGTTTTTAGTTATACATGGACACAATATCTTTTTTTGTTTATTTTTTTATGTGGTGCTGAGGATTGAACCCAGTGCCTCACATGTGCGAGGCAAGTGCTCTGCCACTGAGCCACAACCCCAAAGCCCTGCAATCTGTTTTTGCTTCCTGTATTATCTGAGTATGTGTGAACATCTTGTCTTCCCAACTAATTTCAAACCCTGTAAGGATGGGGGCTGGGTTGTAGACCTTATATTTTCCTAGGTGTTCTACACAGAGTGAGAACTGGAGAGAGTAATGGATAATTATTTGAGAATAAATAGGGGGATGGGGGAGGCGGTGGGCAGATCTGGAAGGACCTGAGGTCTCTTCTCTGGCCCTTGCCATTGTTTGGTGGAGGAGTAACTCCCTTTGGGACATGGAGTTAGTGTTGGGTTAGCTTTCTTACTCTCACCCTCTATCCCCACCAAACTGGGGTTGCTTCTCAATTCTGTCTGATTTAGCAAAATGAATAGAGAACAGATCTGTAGAGCTGACATGGCCACTTCTGTCTAGAGTGCACTGGGTCTCTCTCTCCTTATTTATTTATTTATTTTAACTTTTTCAATACGTGGTGTGTATTTTTCAATACGTGGCATGTAATCTCCAACCTAGCACTTATCTGAGAACCAGGAGACTTGGCTTCTTGTCCAGCTCTATTTCTAATTTGTAGCATAACCTCTGGGAAGAGTCTTCACCATTCTGCATCTTTTTTTTTCAATATTTTTAAATTTGTAGATGAACACAATACCTTTATTTTATTTATTTATTTTTATATGATGCTGAGGATGAAACTCAGTACCTCACACATGTTAGGCAACACTCTACCACTGAGCTACAACCCCAACCCCTGAATCTTTGTTTTGCTGTCTAAAATGGGAAGGTGATTACTTTTAGCTCTTAACATTTCATAAAGCAACAGACCTCCTTCCTACCCCCCAAAATCCAGAGAGCTTCTGGTGTAAAATTTAAAGGTAGATTCATATTGCTTTTTTAAAAATAATATTTTTAATTTTATTTATTTATTAGTTGTTATTTATTTTATGTGGTGCTGAGGATCGATCCCAGGGCCTCGCACATGTGAGGTGAGTGCTCCACTACTGAGCCACAATCACAGCCCCATCATAGTGCTTCTTTTTAAAAAATATATTTTTTTAGTTGTCAATGGCCCTTTATTTTATTTATTTTTATGCGGTGCTGAGAATCCAACCCAGTGCCTTGCACATGTTAGGCAAGTGTTCACACTGAGCCACAACCCCAGCCCCTCATACTGCATCTTTTTGGCAGTAGTGGGGGTTGGGGGTTGGGTAATGAAGGAGGAGGGCACATTTTGGATGTATGTAACTGAAACCCAGGTTTCTTAGCACTCGCCGCAAACCAGCTTTTGCTTCATCATATGCTGTCTCCTAGTTCCAGAAGCCTCTCCAGGTTTGGGGTGGCTGTCTTGTTCACTGTATCCTGAAGAGGGCCCCCGTCTTGGTCACCTGGGCTGGCCTCTTTGGTTTCTTGCCGAGCTTGGCATGAAGAGCTTTCAGCACCTTGGACAGAGACATAGCTCCAGCCTGGCTGGAGGAATCAGAGCTGCCAAGAGAGCTTGGGCTCTCCTCTGGGGCTGGCTTCCCTAGCAGGGAGTCCAAAGCGTAGCTTGCTCCTTACTATTTTTCATTCCTTCAAAGTCACCCCCCAAAATCCCCGATCTATGTCAAAGAGCATGAGTTCTGCAAATTATGAGGGCATTACTGAAAACAACAACAAAAACTCAACCTATTTACTAGCAGCACATTTTAGATGTTTAGTAAGCATATTTTCAAAAGAATACATGCAAATACAGCCTCCAGACAAGTGCCCCATCCTCCTTAGAATCACAGTCTCCTTCCCACAATTCTGGAGCTTTTACCACTCACTGAGTTCTGAAGCCTCTCTCTTGGAGTCCCTTCTTGTGTCTGAGGAGCCCAGTCCTTAAACCAAAGGACAGATGGTCATTATGTCCTCAGGTAATGGAAACTTACACTGGCACCTTCTATTTCCCATTTGGGGATAAGAATAGACTGGTGAGAGGACCCACAACTGAGTCCTATCGTGATCTGGCTTCCTCTGTGCCTGGGCAGACCTTTGTCCTTTAGAGGGTGCAGCACCATCAGAAACCTTCTGGTTGCCCCCCCATCCCAGCCTCCTCCTTTCAATTCCCCTCCATGTCTCCTCAGTAGCAGCAGATTGTTTTCATGACACATGCCCATTGTCCTCTCTCCCCAGTTGGAGTATGAACTCCTTGTGGGTGGAGATCATCTCGCATGTTTGCTTGTTGCTAGTAGACCATAGCAGGTGTACAGGGCACTGATTAGTCTCTAGGGCTTCTCACCTGTCATGTTTGAACACTAAGACTGTCTAAGAGTCTCCTGCTCCACTTACTTTTAGTCTGAAATAAATATGTAGAATGGGTGATAATGCTGTTTGTGGCTCAACCATTGGCCCCCAGGTAACCCAGGTTGAGAGATCAGAGGCAGGAGGTGAGGGGAGTGGGTACTGAAAGAAAACAAAGGGATTGTTTATGGGTGAGTGTAGCGTAGTATAGAATTAAGAAATCACTTGCTTTGAGACCTGGAAAGGCTCTCAGAGATCAGTTTGTTTGATCTCCTCATTTCACATATAAGGAAATTGAGATTTAGTGATACTCCTAAAGTTACGCAACAGATGGGCCCTTGCTATCACATCTGACCCGGTTCAAGTCTTTGACATTTCTCCCCTGGATTATTGCATAGCTTCATATGGCAGATTACCTTTTTTCAAGGTGATCATGTCAAAGTACCCATATTTCACCACATAATCATGGCATATTTTATGCCATTTTTTTATTTTGCAAAAAAGTGGGATTATGCAAAGCTCTTTTTAAAAAAATGTGCTGGTATTACTTAAAATTCATTTATTACTGACTGTCTTTGGTGCAAGATTAGGTGCACAGAACACTTGTAAACATATGTTAATACAGCGATGATGATGAAGTATTGAAATGCAGTATCCCATCCCACATGCTTATAAGACAGTGACATTCCTCCAGGGACAGCTGGAGTCTGTGTTTCTTCTTGAATTTGATGGACCATGATTATTGCAGAAGTTATTTTATGTGACTTTCAAGGCTAAGTATTTAAAGTGGTATAGCTGCTGCTGGTTTTCTCTTGGGATACTTGCCCTTGGAACACTACTGCCATGCTATGCAGACTCCAAAAAGACTTAGTGTGGATGTCTGGCCCCAGCCTGAGCGCCATTCCATTGATAGCTAGCATCAACTGTGGAACATGGGGAAGTGAGTCTTTGAGCCCCTAGTTTGGAGTGGCTCTTAGGGCCCAGGAGGATTGTGGCAGATTCTGCATGTTATTGGTATTAGCGTTGGGTACTTTTCTCTTTGTCCTGGATCTGGAAATGGTGGAGGTGGGAGTTGGTAGGTAGCAGGGCTTTGCCATCAAGTAGAGACAACTGATCCTGCCTGAATCTGTCCAAATTGCAGGTCCATGAAGTTCTGGGATGGCTGTTATATAGCAGTATTTAATAATCACCTCATATCTACTTCAGTTTCTCCAATCTATTACAGCACATTTCCTTAAGCTAACAAACCTTTGTTGGACAAAAGGAGATATGATTTATACATTTGTGGATAATGCATTTTTAGCTACCACCACTGTTCCTTCAGTCTGTCCCCTTTGCATACAGTCTAAAATTCATACTCTGCAGTCCTCTGCAAATGGTGCTAGCCTACTGTTCCGTGTCACCACACCTGTTTTGTCCTTAGACAGACCTGATCTCATTCTCCAATCTTATACATTTACCCATGTTGTCCCTTCTCTCTGCAATACTTCTACCCTGCTCCAGCCTGATCTTTGGGGCCCTGCTCTGAAACCTCCTTCCCTCACCAGGCTCTACTGGTCTCCTGCAGTTGAAATGAACTGGCACCTCCTGTAATCCCACAGCACTTGCTGCAGACTGCACAGTTGCTGTCTGCCCACTGCCTCTCCCAAACCTCACTAGACTGTGAATCCCTGGGGGAGGGAGCCTGGCTTATCCCTCCTGTCACCCCACAGCATCTGGCACAGAGCCCAGCATACAGAAGGCCCCCAGGAAACATTTGTTGACACCACTAGTAACAGAACTGGAATCACAAGTCAATTCTCCTGAATCCCAATATTCAGTACCTTACTGACTTCTTCTAATACCACCAAGCCCGGAAAATTTCCCACCAATGGAGGGACCGGGTTGGCAGAAGACCCTGGAATGGCCAGGGGTTAGCAGGATTGCCGCCTGTGAAGCTGCAGATGGCAGTGCATGAAGGGAGCACTGGCTCCTGGCCTTGGGTTTTAGGTGGGTCCCTCCCTCCCTCCCTCCCTCCTTTCCTCCCCCTTTTTTGCTGTCAATACATCCTAAGCAATTACTTCTGGGGTGGAAAACATGCTGCGTCTTTGATTCTCTTTTTCTCCAACTTAAGTTCATATCTGAAAGCCTCTTTATCTGAAAACCCAGTTGTACAGAAAAACAAAGCCCCACTATGTGATCTAAGAGCCCCACTATGTGATCTAAGATTCCTCTTGAGCACCAAGAGACTGTTTTTCTGCTTTCCTCTCCTGGAGTTTCCAAGGAGCCATCATCTATAAGCTGTCTCTCCTGCACCCATCTGACTGGAATTGTTTCCCAGTCCCCTGTGGATGTCACTGGCTCTCCTGGGCCTGATTTTGGCTGTGTCTTCCCTGACCCACTGCTTGGGTGCCCCACCAGCAGGGACAGGCTTCAATTTCTTTTTCCCTCCCAGGAAAAAGAGCGAGTCCTGGCTTGGCTCCCTCAGACTGAGCAGGAGCAGAGAGTAGGGTGGGCAGGATGTTTTCTGCAGACTTTTCTCCCTAAATTGTCTCTTTCTGGGAGCTGGGAGGAGCCTATGTGTCTCACTATAAATTCAGCTTCTCCCTTTCCTCAGTCGAAGGCAGGGTGGGGGAGAACTCCTGCCAGGAATAGGCCCTGAAAATGGCTCTTAGGGCCCGAGGTGGGTTGGGGCAAATTCTGGATGTTATTGGTATTAGGGTGGGTACTTTTCTCTTTGTCCTGGATCTGGGAGTGGTGGAGGTGGGGAGTTGGTAGGTGGCAGGGCTTTGCCATCAGCTTGTCTGTTATTAGTGCCTGGCATGGGGAGCCCCAGGAAGGATGCCTTGGGGAGAGCCTGTCCTGTTTCACAGCCTCTCTTCCTTGTCTCAGTCCTTGACTGTGGGGGTGGCTCTGCGGGACCATCATCAGGCTTTCCCCTGAGCCTCCAAGGAAGTCAGAAATCTGTATTCAGCTTTGACTTTGTGTGTGTGTGTGTCGGGGGGGGGGGGGATAGAGGGAGGCAGAGACAGAGAGAGAGACAGACACCTGGCTTTCCTGTAGCCAGCTCTCTTTGTACAGAAGAAGGACTACTCTCTGCCTGGTCTCTCTTTTATTGTGGGGATTGAGGGTCCCTCTGACTCCTGACTTCTCTCTGGGATAAGAGCAGAGGTATATCCCAGCAACATGGGCCCTTTTGTGAGGGACAGCTAGCCACATCAGATGAGTAGCTTCTTCCCTTTGGGACATGGCTCTCTCACCCCCTTGGTCTGGACAGAACAGCTTCAGATATCTCTTTTCATTTTCCCCTCCAAGACCATTCTTGGCCTTTTCTCACTTCCTCTCAGTCCCCTGCCCTGGAAGGGAGAACCCTGTACTACACAAGGCAGGCAATCCAAAAGCTACGGGTGGCTGTGGGGCCAGGAAGGGACCGGGCCAGTTACGAGCCCAGATGTATGGATGCCCCTGATGCCAAGTCACAAGTGAGGAAGCCTGTGTCACCCCAGGCCCTGGGTGTCTTGGAGTGTGAGTGAGGAAGCTGCTGGAGGTGGAGAGGGGCCTCAGGGATGACTGTACAGGCTGGAGCCTCTGGACTTTTTTAGCATCAGCTGGTGGAGCCACCTCCTTCTCTCCCACAGGCTGCCTCCCTGAGTCACTGCCCACCCACCAGCAAATAAAAAAGGGTGTCATCTGCTGGCCAGTGGCCCCATTTGGCCCCACTGTCTGCATCCTCTGCTCCTGGGCAGAAGATGGAAGTTGGTAGGGAGGTCTCACCAAGATCTTTCTTTTTGCGCAGTCCTCCTTCTGGACTGCTGCTTTCTCTGCCCTTTGTTCCTCCCCTCCCCCCACACCCCAGGATGGTTCTCCCTGGTGACAAGACCCAGCCCCTTGCTCCAAGGACAGAGGCAGCTGCAAGCCCTCAGGAGCCCCCACATGGCCCCATCCATCTAGGCAGGCCTCTGATCCCGGTTGCAGGCAGGGGAGGGGACCCATGGCCAGCTCAGCTGCGCTCTCTCCCTGCCTGCCCTCCTGCTCAGCTGTCAACACTCGCCTCTCCACCCTAGCCAGCCCGGGGCCCTGCCTGGTTGCTCAGGCTAGCGACACCTCTCCCGGAAGACCCTTACTCAGTCCCAGGCGGGGGGGAGGTGGGCAGGCAGCGGGCAGACACCCTTCTGCCCTTGAGCATCCTCAGGCCTCCTTGCCTAAATAAGGGAGCTGCAGCTGGAGCTAGCCAGCTGGCCGGGGGGAGGGGCCTTGGGCTAGGCCAGGGTTTTCCGAGGGGCTGGGCTGCAGCAGCCGCCACAGGGCCCGAGCCCGCGGATTGGGCCCGCAAGGCTGGCCCTGCGCGATAGTGGGAGGGCAGGCTGTTGGCACAAGGGGATCCCCTAGCCGGAACCTCACGCTCAGGGCCCTCTCTTTGATCCCGCAGCGAGGAGGCTGCAATTCTTGTCATAATGTCCCTTTCTACGCATGGCCCCCACGGAGAGCTTCGAATAACCCTAGAGAGGGCCGTGTGTGTGCGAGCGCGCGCGTGTATTGGGGGGCGTGCCCCTCCTAAGACCCACCCGCCCTTATCTCAAATCTTTGCTGGCTTGGGGCTCCAGACTGTCTTGCTCTTTCCATTTTCCTGCTCTCTACTGACCCTGGTCTTCCCAGAACCTAGGCCTCACCCCTGCCACCCACGCAGCCTCTGAGCGCAGGCTGTGTGCACCAAGCCGGTGCTTGGCGTGGTGGGGAGGCAGGACATAAGTGACTGGTCCTCTCCCTTCAAATCAGGTTTCTGAGCCCCCCAATCTGGTGTGGGGACTCAATGCCCACCCCATTTTCCTGGCCGCCTCCCAAGCCGGCCGTCGCACCTGTCCTCACGGTTCCCCTACCTAAGGTCCCTTCCCCCTCTCCGCTGCGTGCGAGTCCGGGGGGCTCCGTGGCAGAGCTAGGGGCTGGGGCGGGGGAACACTCAGCGCGGCTCAGCCAATGGGAAGGGCGGGCGCGCGGGGTGGGGGGGAGAGGGCGGCGCCGCGGGAGCGCGACGGGCAGGAGGGGGCCGGGAGGCGGGGGCCGGAGCCGGAGGGGCGCGCGCCGCATTAACCCTTCCGCGGCCGGGCTGAGCCGCAGGCGCTGCCCGAGCCGCGGGCGCCGGAGCGGCTGTCGGCGCGGCGGCAGCGGCGGCGGGCGGGAGGGAGCCGGGAGCCCGGCACTCGAGCGGGCGGAGCGCGGCGCTGGGACGCGGCGGAGCGGGGCCCGTGGCTCGGCCAAGGCCGGCAGACAGGTGTGCGGGCGGCCGGAGCTTAAGCGGCTCCAGGCCCGGCCAGCGGTTAGGAGCCAGCACCCGGGACCCGGCGTCCACAGTCCAGTCCCGGCCCCGCCCGTGCTCAGCTTGGCCGCAGGGTGCGGAGACCACGGCCCGGCCAGGCCACCCGAAGCCTAGTGCTGGGCCGGGCCGGGCCGGGGTGGGTGGGGGCCCGCCCGGCCCGCCCATGGGCTCAGGATGCCTGTGCGGAGGGGCCACGTCGCGCCGCAGAACACCTTCCTGGACACCATCATCCGCAAGTTTGAGGGCCAGAGTGAGTGGGGGAGGGGGCTGGGCGGGGAGGGGGTTTTGGGGGCGGGTCGAGCTCTTTAGTGTGTGGATGGGGGGGCGTGCCCGGGCCGTGTGCAGCGCCAAGTGCGAGTCACTGGGGGCTGGTGGGCCCCAACGCTCTAGCCAGGGTCCGGGTCCGTGGGCATGGGATTAAGGGGCCTGCTTTTGGTGCTTGGGACAGGAGGCTTAGCTCAGACTTTTGGGATTCTAAAGTCTATGTACACCTGAGCGTGCATGGAAGGGAGGAGAGGTGGGAGTGTGCATGTGTCCCCAATTCTGGGAGTGGATGGGGCCTGTGTGTGCAAAGACATGAGAATGTATGTGACTTAAACTGTGGGACCCTAAGAACAGTGTGTGTGCCAATTTTGAAAGGGTTGTACGTGATAGATGGAAAGTAAGGATGTAGAGTCAGAGCCTAATCTGCTCTTGAGAGTGAGTGTGTGTGTGTGTGTGTGTGTGTGTGTGTTATGTATACATGATCCTAAGCCAGTGTGTCACCCATGAGTTTGACCCTGTATTGGCAGTGATTAGGTGCCTTTGATAAGGCAACAAGAGCATGGGGTCCCATCCTAGGACTTAGGTTGGGCTTTGAGGCTAACAGGCTACCTATGGTATCCTTATGCTGTGGATTTTCCTGCTGTGGGCATTATCTTCAAACCCCTTTATGGGGACTACAGCACCCCTAATGCTGGCCTGACAGGAGAGGCTTCCAAAAGTGTCCTAAGTTAGGTGAAAATTCTGGGTATTTGTGTGCCTATCCCCAAGTCTGCATGTGCCACAGTGGGTGTGACTGCCAAGGCCCCTGGGAGTGGGGAGAGGGTGACATTCCTTGCCCATGACCCTGTGTGCATAGAACAACGCGTGCTTGTAACTGTGGTGGGGGGAGGGAGGGGTCAGTTGGATGGGCAGCATTGTCTCAAGCAGAGGAACAGGATGATCCTGAGTGGGTGGAGTCTGACATTGGTGGAGGGTGGGGGTAGGGGGCAACTCTGGGCTTTCCTTCCCACAAGTTCTGGGGAGGCTGTGTAGGCATGGGAAGAACCTGGGAAGACTAGGAGGGATTCAGAAGGTCTGGCTTCTGGTCCTACCTCTGCCAAGTGACCTTGAGTGACCCTTACTTTTCTGGGTCTCAGTGTCCACATCTGTGAAGAAGGGTGCAGGGCAAAGGGGCTTTTCAGGTTCCTTCTGTCCCAGTATTCTAGGATATCAGTGAAAGGAGTGGGGGTGGGGTGGGGCTTGCATTCTAAGAAACTTGCTTTTCTCTCCCAGACCTGGGTGTGAAGACATGGGACTGTGTTTCTTCTGTGGCTGGTGCTCTGGTTTGCCTTGGGTTGAGGCAGGGATGGAGACAGAGTTAGTTTTTTTTTTTTTTTTCATGAGACCTGGAGTTATTGGCTGCCTGGGAGTTTTGGGGGACCTTGGGAATTGACATAAAGGTGACTCAACTCCAAAGTAACTTCCTTGAGGCCAGGGGCAAGGTGGCTCAGGAAGACAGGAGGAGGCCAGATCCTGAGAGCCTGGACCTGCCAGGTGTCTCTGCAGCAGGCTGAGCCTTGCTAGGGGGATTGCCCAGGGCTGCAGCCTGAGGGCTGTGCCTGCTGGGGACAGGATAAGAGAATTCCAACTGCTACTGAAAGCCAAGTATTAAAGGCCATAGTGGCTGGAACTTCTGTTTATAGAAAGCTCTTATCCCTGGAGCACCTTACCTGGCACAAGCTGAGGCTGCTGCCAGCCTGCACCTCACCCACCAGCCTGGTTGTTGAGGCAGTATGGGTTCGATGAGTCTACTTTAGCTGAAATGGGTCCATTGGGGCTTCTCTCCTTGATGGGGCCACAGAGAAAGGCCTCTCATATCCTTGGGGTCACATCCCTTTCCAGGATCTGTTTTCTTACAAGTGGGCCAGTGTCTCAGGTCCAACCCTGGGCTCTAGGAATTTCCTGGGTTTGAGCTGCTGGTCCCTTCCCTTGCTTCCTATGACCTTGGGTTTCCTCCTGTAACCCTCAGCTGTTCCTCTGCTGTGTGCCAGATAAGGTTCAAAAGCTGACAGTCATTTATGAGCTATAGGACTTGGGCATGGTGCCGAACTTCTCTTGAGCCTGTTTCTTCATCCATAAAGTAAGGATGATGACACCTACCTCACGGGGTTGTCAGAGTTCCAAGTGAGATAAGGCACTGTAGGAGCTCTGCGTGTTACTTCCCTCATCCTCTTTGGTACCCACTCCCCAGCTCCTGAATGCCCTTGGAAGTCTTGGCAGGCAGTGACATGGCAGGGTCTACAGATACAAGGAATGATTTCCTAGGAAGCACCTACCCCGCCTCCGTGCCCCAAGCCTAGAGAGCAGGGATCAAGAGGAAGAAGTCAGAGGAGCTGATGCAAAGGGAAGGCTGGCCGCCATCTCTGGCCCTTCCCAGGCTCCCTCTCCAGGCCCAGTGTTTATCCCTCCGCCGCGGCTGCTGACACGCGTTGCTGACACCCGCCCAGGCTGGCCTCACTCCGGGCGCGGAGGGGGCGGCGGGCCGCTGGCGGCCTGCCCCGGGGAAGCCACGCAGCCAGCCCCAAGGGCCTGGAGGGAGGGGGCGCTCCACCAGGCCGTACCCCGCTTGAGGCACCTGTGTCGAGATCAGCTGCGTTCGCCCACTGCTGGGGACTCCAGTCCCCGTCGTGCTCCCCGCTGCGGGGAGTGCCCGGACAGCTGTATGTGGTGAGACAATGTGGGGAAGAACTGGGAACCCGCGAGACTGGGGTCCCGCTCACGTGCCTGTTCATCCCCTCCCCCCAGGCCGCAAGTTCATCATCGCCAACGCCAGGGTGGAGAACTGCGCCGTCATCTACTGCAACGACGGCTTCTGCGAGCTGTGCGGCTACTCTCGGGCCGAGGTGATGCAGCGCCCCTGCACCTGCGACTTCCTGCATGGGCCGCGCACGCAGCGCCGTGCCGCCGCGCAGATCGCGCAGGCCCTGCTCGGCGCCGAAGAGCGCAAAGTGGAGATCGCCTTCTACCGGAAAGATGGTAGGCGGGGCCTGGGCGGGGTCATGACCAGAGGGCGGGGCCGAGAGGGATGAGGCAGGGGTGACGTGGGGAACCCGAGGGGGGAACCCCTGTGGGGCAGGACCCAGGGCTGGGGGACAGCTAGTGAACCCGCGGGGTCCTGTGGCGGGGGGGACCCAAGTGGGGGCGTGTCCGTGTGCCAGTGGAGTGGCAGGGTCTGTGTCTTCAGCTCACTTGCTCTGATAGATGGTTTTCCATGTGGCCCATGGGCTCTTAGGCTGCTTGGCTGAGGGTTTGACACCTCTGGCACCTTCTTCCCGGTGCAGGTGTGAGCATGTGTAGCTAGGTGGGTTGGAGTGGGATGGGGCAGGGATGGCAGGTGCCTGTGTGGATGGAGGTCCTGGGTCAGGCTGGGGGGCTGGGCGCTGACATCTGGTCACAGGGATCTGGCTATGCTAGGGTAGCCACTGCCAGGTGACTGGACCTAGAGATGTCACCGAAGGTGAGGCCAGGGAGGACTTCAGGACTCTAGCTCGCTCACTGCTGCCTCACTCCCGCTGCCTTTCTCTCCAGCACTTTACCAGCACTTGAAGGGAGGTGTGTGCCTCTACCCACGACCTCAGTTTCCTTTGTCTCAGCTACTGAACGCCCCGCCCCTCCATCCGCTCCTGCGCCAGGTGTCTCTGCTCAGCCACCACCTCCCAGCCCTGCTCCTCTGGGTTTCCGGAGAGCGGATAAACAGAGCCAGGCAGGCCGCTCCCACTCTGTGCCTGTCTTGTTGGGGTGGGCTCCGATCAGGGAGGAAATGCAGCGGGCCTAGAGGCCTGTGGGCATCAGAGGACAGTGAACAGAGCTCTGGAACTCGCATTTGCACTGCCTAAACCCTGCTGCTCACCACTGTGTGTCCAGTATGTATTTATTGCCTGCCTCTGAGCCGGGCTTAGAGCTGGGCTCTTGGACACGCAGGATAGACAAAATCTTGTCCACAGGGAACTTGTCAGCTGTGGAAAATCCCGCATATTCTGCCTCCTGCTTGGCAGGGAAGCCAGTGAGCATCAAACCCCCCAGTATGTGTGCTGGAGGGGCCAACACCACCCTGCAAAGGCTTGCATCCTTCACCTCCCTGCTTTTTGCTGGCATGCAATTTGTGGCATCAGTTGCCAGCACCCCTAGAACATGGCCACTGTAGCCCCGTGGAAGAGGGCTTTGCTCACAGCACATGGGCTTCTGCTGGTAGACAGTCAGGGGCCGTGAGACTAGATGCACACCCTGAGGCAGTGGGCAGGTTTTACCTCCTGGACACTGTTCACTTACATTATCTTGTGCAATCTTCACCACAGCCTTGAGAAGCAGATGCTATTTTTATCTTCAATTTATGGATGAAGAAACTGAAGTTCAGAGAAATTAAGAAATTCCCCAAAGTCACATAGCTGGAAAGTGACAGGTTGGGAATGGATTCCCATTTGTCTGACTTGGGCCCTGCCTGCTCTGTTTTGCTGTCTCTCATATTGAAAACCATATCAGAGAGTTACACGTTATTTTATGTGAAACTTTTATCTTAAAAGTTTGTAAACCACTGGTTTTATGAAAGAATATGAACACATCAATCCTGGGTTCAGGTCTAATGTGAGAAATTATGTGACTTAGGTCAAGTTGGTTGATTTCTGGACCCTGTTTTCATTTCTGGGATAGTGTAGGACCCTCACTAGGGGGCTGAGATTTTAAGAGAGTGCCTGCAACAGGTTCTTCCTCCACGAACATCATGCCAGTGCTGCTGTGGATGTTGGTTGCTTTTGCTGGTGGATTAGGCACTTGGCAGGAGAAGTCTGAGTGGTTTTGTCTTTGGCCATAGTGTGCGGTCCTTCTGGGGGACCTGGCCCTCTCTCCTGGCCCAGGCCAGCTCCTTAAGGGAGGGGATGCTGTGGGACCTCTTCTGCAGAGGCACTATCCTGGGATCTTAGTGACCTTGAAGATTATCTAATCTTGTCCACTTGAGTTACAGATGGAGAAACTGGGGAGCAGTGGTCTGGTTACCAGCATATCAGTGCAGGGAGTGGGTGCAGAACCCAGGTTTCCGTCTAAGTTCAAGCTTTTCCCCTCTCCAGGTTACTACTTCAAATGGGGCACTGACCCAGAAAACCCTACGCCAGCTACTGCCTGGCCCCTTCTTTACTGTTGCCTAGTTTCCATGGGGATCAGGTATCGTCTGGTCTGTTAGCCAGCAGGTTGGCCTTGGCCCTTGGCCACCTGGGGCCCTATGTATCCTGGCACTCTAGGCCTAGGATGCAGACAGATTTCTTCAACCTCCCTCTTCTCTGATTTGAGACATGCAGTTCTTGGTGCCATCCTGTGGCCTGACCTGGACCGCATGTGTGCATACTGTTGGGTGTCCAAGCAGAGGCAGAGGGGAAAAAGGCCAGTGTCACCTCATGTTTCTGTTCAGGCCTTTTCCTGGGTCTCTGCCTGGCTAGCCTTGAGGGAGTGGGTCCCTGGATGCAGCTCTAGGGAGGAGGCAGGGCTTTTTGCTGGCAGGCGCCACCAAGGACAGCTGTGCTGTGTCCATGCCTCTAGCTAGCTCTGTGCAGTCTCAGGGCCTGGAGCCAGACAGCCCCAATATTTAGTTGCTGGGACTGCTGGGAGGTGGGGAGGCTAGACTGGGGAGTGTGGGCTGGAGGAAGAGACACAGCGTGCCCAGGCTTTGCTGGCCCTGTGTGATGCCCCTTAAAGTCAAGCCCAGGATTAAGATGGATTTGCAAGCTCAGCCCAGTAGTGTGCGGTGGCAGGCCGGGAGGTACCTTGGGCAGCAGGTGTTCACTGAGTACAACCTGTGCTCAGACACTGCCATAGCTGGGGCAGGTGTGTCTCTTCCTCTACCAGGCCAGAGGAAGTCCCTTCTCTCCCTTCCATTCTCTCTGCTCTTTGTTCCCATCTCTGGGCTGCCTGCCCATCACTGTGCTTTGCTGCCTGCTGTGTCCCATTCTCTCAGCACCTGCCCTGACTAGTTGATTCTGTCCCTTTGGTTTTTACTTCTTTTTCCCTCTCTCTCCTTCTTTACTTCTTTTTCTGTCTCTCTCTTCTTCCTTCAGCACCCCTGAGCCTTCCTCTTGTTTCTCTCCCTCTCCTCTATGGGGCTCTGTCTGGAAGTCTGTGTCTCCCCGTACCTCTGACTATTTTGGTCCTGTTTCCATGTCCCTGTGTCCCCAGGAGCCTGTGCGTGGGTGGGGAGAGGGGTGTCTCTGGAGAAGAGTCTATTAGCTTCTCCACTCCAGCTGCAGGCCAGTTGCCATGACAACAAGGTCAGAGGGCCCCAACTGCAACAACTGACTCTGAGGCTACAGGGAGGGGTGGGACCTGAGGTCCAGACCTGCTCCTCAGTGTGCTGTGACCCCAGAGCCCCAGAGGTGACCCCATACTCACTGGGATACTCTTATCCCCAACTTGGACCCCAGCCTCTCAGGTGTTCCTGCTGGTACTAGCCTCATGCCATTGGCCTCCTGCCATCCTCCACACCCCAGGCCATCTCTTCTGGTTCTCTTCTCACATTTCCCACCCGTCCCTGTCCCCTCGAATCAGAGGCCCTGCTCTGTTATGCCAAGGCCTTCCTTCTCCAAGTCAGATGTCCACTTCACCTCCCCTGCAGCTGTAGACCTTGCACTGGTCTAAACTGGTAAAAAGGAAGCTTCTTTTCAAAGTGGGAAACCTTGAGACTGGGAGGGCAGGGGGATCAGAGGTTGGTGCTTGGCTGTTTTGTCTGGGTGTCCAGGAAAGGCACCCAGAGTGATTCCAGGAGGATCTGGGAGCTTAGATGGAAGGGAGCATTTTACAGTGAGGCTGAAGCCATTGTGGGGCTTCATCTTAGATGCACGGGTATCCCTGTCATTCTGGCCGGGACCTGGAGATGGGCAGGTGAGAGCACCTGCAGGATTGTTGGGGCACTGAGCATGCTCTCAGAGACTGGCTGCCTCTCTCCATTGAGCACTTAGCTTCTGAGCTCTGCTGTGGTGGGCTGTCCTGGCTGTTGGGGGGGCTTCCTGTCGAGTCCCACCCAGTGTGAGGCAGGCCTATGGATGGAGGGGTGCTGTTACCCTCGGTATACCCAGGGCCTGGAGAGTATGGGAGGGTGGCTCCTCCGTGTTGTGTCTGCTGAAGCCCCCGGGAGGAGCTATGTAAATATTTGTGCAGAGCTGTCTGGGGTGGAAACAGAGTTGACAGTGGCCTTGGGCTCTGGGGAGGAGGAATGGGGGGGCAGTAGGAGGGCCAACTTGGAGGCGTGGGTGGGGTGAGCGTGAGCCTCTTTTCTGCCCAGAGGTGGCTTCCTGTGCTGTTTGATTTGAGGGGTTCAAGAAAGCCCTTATATGCTTATTTATTTCCCCAAGGGTGCCTGAAACACCCCCTTAGAGAACTCATACTTGGGTTAAGAATTGTCCCTTTTTCTTTAAAAACACTCTTGTTGCCCTTCTGTGTGGGCAGAAACGTGGGCAGTGTTTGCCTCTTAGACGAGGGGCTTAGCAGAATTTCCCTCCCTGACAGGCCAGGAGGCCTGGGGTTAGGGTCAGCAAGGAGTCGGGAGGGACATCTGGGACAGGTAGCAAGCATGGGAGGTACATGGGCAGCTGCTGGCCCCATGGTCCCCTCTTTACTCATGAAGACCTTTGTGCTGTGTATTGGAGCTGGCCTTGAGTAACTCCTGTCCTGAGTGGCCTCTTGTCTGCTGGCCTAGAGGCACTCGGAGGCTCAGGCTGACTCTTATCTTCCTTCTCCCCAGTGCTGAATGAGCTCACCATATCCACCTTCCCCACCAGGCTCCACGAAGGTAGAGGTAGTCTGTTAGTTTTGTTCTCTGTGGTATCTGCATGCCTGGTGCATAGTGGGAGGGTTAGTACCTGTATGTGTTTGCTGAATGAATGAATGAAGTGGGCAGGTCTGTGTGGTAGAAGACCAATGTTGGGAGTCAGGTGACTTGGGGGCCATTTCTGGCTCTGTTACAGACTTGCTGTGTGACTATGGGCAAATCACTTCTCATCTCTGGGCCTCAGTCTTTCACCATATGAAAAGCTTTGCAATCGTCTTATATCAGGCTGGGCAGGATGACAGAGGATGAGGAGGCCATCAGGGATAGAGGAAGGTGGGGCCAGGTGGAGGTGGCCTGAGGTGGTACTGGGAAAGCTGGAAGTCCTCTAGTGTTGCTGTGTGGGAGACATAGTGGGTCCAGGGAAGGTGTCTGAGGGCTCATGGCCTCCTCACTTAGGAGAATCAAGAAGGCTTGAGGTGGGGCATGGAGCACAGCTGGGACAAGAGATGGCAGCTGCTGGACAGCTCTTGGATGCACTCACTGTTGTAATCCTGCTTTACAGTTTGCAAACTGGGAGCCCTTCCCTTGGCACAGACTGCCTCCCAGCTCTTTCAGAAACAAGATTCCCTGGTCATTTTATGGGATGGGGGCACTCTTGCTCACAAAGGCTGAGGGACTGGCCTGGGTTTATCCTGCTGGCAGGGGCCCAAGGTGTCGCCATTTCTAGAGCCATACTCAGTGTGGATCTCCTGTGTTCAGGCTGCTTGCCTGGAGGCCCTTTGGGGGATGTGTTGGGCTCATGGCCTCAGGAAACCAGGGTTTAGCTTGGGTCTGAGAACCTGGGTCCTCAGTTCCTAAGTGGGATCATAGTGCCTGTCCCCGTGCTGCGGGGGTGAGGGTGTTCCTCCAAAAGTACAGACACCAGCAAGCAGCATGCCAGTCTCAAGGCTCACTGTACTTGCCATTCAGCAGGCTGTCACCCTGTGGCACCAGGTCTTGCTGTCAGATGGTGGGAGCAGCTACCTGCCCTGCGCCCTGCTGAGCACCCCTGCCTGCCTCTCCTCTCCCTCCCCAGGCCTCCGCTGGCCCAGCTCCCCAAATTACTGAAAGCATAACACTCATGATAATGTTCTTTTACCCTTTCTCTTTCATTTTATTTTTACCTTTTCCCTTTTATTTCACTCTCTGGTCTCCTTAGGCTCCCTGCAGGCAACCATTCAAGTGTACTTACTGTGAATGTGTTGCTTGCATATGTTCTTGCAAATGTGTATTTTGTCTGGGTAGATGCATATAGATTTAATTTATGTAAATGATACTGTGCTATATATTGTATTCTGGTGTTCACTTTTCTGACACAGGAGTGTGTCTTTAAGTCCAGTTGGGCTGCTGAATGAGCTTACCATATCCACCTTCCCCACCAGATGTCTGGTCTGTGGCTTCCCATTCTGGGGTGTGCATCCACTGTGTCTTACCTGCCCACTCTCCCAGGGAAGGATCCCAGGTTGTCTCAACGTCTCTCCCACCAGAAGGGATACTGCAGCAAACATCCTTATACATGGGCCCTTCCAGACTTGTGTGTGGATGTCATGTGATACCTGCCCAGAAATGAAGGTGTCAGGTCACGGGACGTATGGACTCTCAACTAACCAGACTCATTCGAACAGCTGTTCCGGTTGTCATCCTCCTGAATGGAGCATGAGAATCATCTACCCCTACCATTCTTGGCTTTATCCACCTTCCTAATTTTTGCCAATCTCATATGTGAAAGTGAAATCTTGTTGCTTTAATTTGCATTTCTTTCATTTTTAGCGAGTCCAAATATCTCTTAGGCTTGACAGCCCTGTAGGTTTACTTTCCTGTGAATTGTTTACTTATGTCCTTAGCTCATTTTCCTGTTGAGGTTGCTGCCTTTCATTTCTGTGGATCTGCAGGAGTTGCTTAAATATTCGAAAAACACAAATGCATACAATTAAATATTCAGTATATTTGGATAAGGTGGTGTACACCTATAATCCCAGTGACTGAAGGCTGAAGCAGGAAGATTGCAAGTTCAAGACCAGCATCAGCCACTTGGCCAGACACTGTCTCTTTTTAGGGCTAGAGATATAGTTCACTCATAAAGCCCCTGGGTTCAGTTCCCAGTACTCAAAAAAAAAAAAAATTAGTATATATCAGATGTTAAGTTCTTGTTGAATCAAGATATTGTAAATATCTTCTCCCTTTCAGTTCCTGTTCAATTTATCCCTATTATGCTTAATATTGATAAAATAATCATTGAGTTTTAGCTTTGCTTGTGCTTTTAAAGCCTGTTGAGGATATTAATCACTCTCTGGAGGTTGCAAAGATCTACCTTTCTTCTGTTAATTTAATTGTTTCATCTTTTTCACTTGGGTTTGGAATCCATCCTGAGCCTTTCTCAGATGTGGTGTCGTGGTGTCAAGCAGGGATCAGGTTCTATTTTTTCCATGTAATGAGCCAACTTTCCCAACACATCTAGTCTGTGTTTTTCCATTGATTTGTGGGGCCACCTTTAGAATGGATTAACTTCCCACATAGCCATGGACCTGTCTCTGAGCATTCTGTTGTGTTCCAAATAGTTATTTGTATGTTTTTGCATCAGAACCACATTTAAAAACAACAGAACAACAACAAAACCAGAGTGTGCAGTGCACCTTATGCTCCCTCTATTCTTTTCAAAGGCTGACCTGGCTGTTCCTGGCTCCTCTTCTTTATAGATTTTGGAGAAACTTCATTAGGTTCCTGAAAGGAAAAACAAACAAACAAATAATAACAACAACAACAAAAACCACACACAAACCCCCAAATCAAAAAACACTAGACTCTTGATTGGAATTAGATTAGTTTTGTAAGTTGATTTAGGGGGATTGACATAGCTAGGATATTTGTCCAGTGAAGAGCCAGAACTGTCCTTCCACTTACCAGACCATTTCTGTTTCTTTTATGTGAATTTGGTTGTTTTCCCATGTGGGCTTTCTTGGTTGATTCCTAGATATTTTATGGTTTGTATTGCTACTGAATCAAATCTTTTACTTTTCACTGTATTTTCTAGTTGCTGCTGGCTGCTGGTGAGGAATGCTGTCTGTATTCGTGGGTCGATCTTGTATCTAGCATGCTTGCTGAGCTCTCTCCTGAGTCCTAATTGCTTATCTGTTGATTTTGTCCCCTCTCTAGGGAGATGACCCTGTTGTCAGTAGATGATGCCGTTTTCTTGTTTATGTCTGGGTCGTTGTCATGTGCTCAACCTGCCTTCTCAGGGGTCTGCACCAGCACTTGTGTTTGCTTGAGCCCCATGGGAGGGCAAGCCAGGGAGAAATTGCACTATTGGTTTAATGACCAAGAAGCTGTGGGCTGCTTGATAAAGCCTGCCATGACAGACCTGGAATTGGGACTGGCTTTATCAGGGCTCCCCAGGCCCTCTGGGGTATGCTGGGAGCCATGATGGAGCACCAGAGGAGGGCAGGGACCACAGGATTGCCCCCTGATGGGCAGTGGCAGCTCTGTGTTGCCCTTGCTTCCCTGTGGCAGGCTGTGTGTGGGGTCACAGTGAAGCGGGGCTGGAGGGTACCCAGCTGGTATAGTTTCCACTTTCCCCCCTGCCCCTTGCCTAGGTTCCTAGCAGCATCCTCTGTTCCATCGTAACCATTGACTGTTGCTTCAGGGAAAGATACCTGATTTCCCATGGTGGTTCTGTCTGCTGTCCAGACCTAGGACAGGGGCTTCTGTGGGTTTGAGACAGACAAATTCTGTCCTGAAAGGGTGGTCTGTGTCCCTGGATCTGGAAGGGAGGTGAGAAAATAGGGACATGGCTTGTCCACACCTGCCATAACTGTTACCACCCCTGAGGCCACTAGTAGTCCTTCCAGGCTGATCACCCAGTACCTCCCATGAAGAGGGTTTTCCTGGCCTCAGGCCCTGACTCTTGGCTGGGGAGAAGCTCTCCCCAGAATCCAGCCTGTGATGATCTCCTGTGTAAGAGGTGTGGTTTTGGACAGGTTCCTAGAGAGAAGCAACCTTGTAGGCCAGGTGGAGCAGTCAGGACAATCCCTACAGAGGGGTCCAGGAAGCACCGTGGGGAGTTGGAGGAAGAAGGAGCAGGAGGGGAGAGGAAGCTGGGGGTGGCAGGGTGCTGGGGTGGCCGCTAGAACTGTCAGTGGAGCCCACGAGCAGCTTCCCAGGTCAGGGTGACCTTGTCTCACCTTCCCGGGGCTTCTTGGCAGGAGGGCAGGAGGTATGACTCCTGGTTCTTACCACATGAAGTTGTGGCTGGAAAGGTGTGGTGGCACCAGGAGACTGGCAGCAGAGCAGGCTTCAGCTTTCCTGGGCAGAGCTGGCCTCTTGAGGTATTGTAGTGGTGGTAGAGACTGCTCAGCTGTGCCACGGACTGCAGGTTTGGTGGCAGGTGGAGATGATATGATGGCAGGGGCTCTTGGCCCCATTCAGACAATCACTGGCAGGGTCTGGCTGGAAGTGCAGGTGGAGAGTTCTGTCTAGGGGTGCTGCTTCTGTGGCAGGCAGGCCTGGCTGGAGCCCCCCAAGCCTGCCCCCCAGGACTCTGCGTTCCTCAGCTCCTGGACTCAAGAGCTGTCTCTGTCTCTGATACACACATGCTCTGTTATACATCTGTGTACACACATGCACACGCATTCACACATATCTACACATGCACAGACATGTGTGCACACACACATACTAATTTACTGGCCATTCAGACTCCCCTCCTCTGTCCCCTGGGTCTGCAATATCCCTAGCTTTCCCTGGGCCCCCTGGCTGCCCACGAAGAGTGGTGTTAGTGACATGGTGGCCACTGGCCAGGAGCAGCTCCTGCTGCATTGTCCTGTCGCCGCCACCGGGCTAAATATAACCTGACACTGCACAGCCCTGGGTGGCTGCTCGGGAGACAGCCTCTGCCTGGGGCGGGGGACAGGGCTGACGGCAGCCCCAGCCTCCTGCCCTCAGTGTGACTTTGGACCCATTCTGGGCATAGCTCCTCCTGCTCGGAGCGAGGCAGGGAGGCAGCCAGGGTGAGGATGCTGGAGGTCACCTTCCCTGCAGGGACCCGCCACCAGGCCTCGTTATGGCTCTGGATGCTTTCACAAGGCCATCTGTCATCTCATCTGGCACCCAGGGCGGGAATCACTTGTCCCTGTGGAACCCACAGGGAGTCTAATCTCAGAGGTGGGTGACCTGCCCATGGTCATACAGCCAATGGGGGGGAGGGCGAGAGCCCGATCTCCTGATGGCCAGGACAGAGAGCTTAGCTCCCCAGGGCTCCCCTGCCATCTGGTTTGTCTCCTCCTCCTCCATCTTGTTCTGTGTGCCGAACTGTGGTCCTTTTGAACACTGGCTCATAGAGGGCAGGCCCCAGGACTGTCTTTTGGTCATGGCGCTCCGAACGCTTCACCTGTACATTCTCAGTGATGTCCGTGAGGTTGTGAAGGAGCCACGAGGATACTGATTTACAGAGGCCTCAGCCAAGAACTGACCTCAGGAACTTGCCCAAGGCCACTCAGGTCACCTACAGGCCTCCTCTTCCCTGCCTGGTGCTGCCATGAGAGATAAGGCCTGGCCCCTGATAAAGCCACGTGTGGCTCCCCTTGGGGCCTGGCTTGGGCCAGTGGTGTCTAGAGGTGGAAATCGGGTTTCGGACACTGGGTGGAGCCATGACGCGGGAGGGTTTGGATGCGGGGCCGGGACAGTTGCCTCCCCCAGGTATACTCCCAAGAATGAGTTGGCAGCAAATGAAAGCAAGCTAGGTGCTGTGCCCTGAATGATGGGGATCTTCATGGAATCAAGATGAGCTGGTTCTGCCACATGTGGATGCCCCCAGACCTGCTCCTTCCCCAGAGTTCCTCCTGCTGCCCCATCCCCACTCAGTGACCTGCGGTGAGCCACATGTCCTCTGAAGTCCTACTGAGAGTGCCTGCCGTGCCTCGCCCTGGCCACCATGGCCAAAGGCACCTAGGGTTTAGGTATAAAGAGCAGCCTCCCGCTTCCTTGTTTCTGTCCCCAGAGAGGCCAGTGGGGTGGAGGCAGGCTTGGGTTGGGCGGGGAGGCTTCACTTGAGTAAGGTCTCCCCAGCTATGCTGGGGCTGGGGGTTGGAGGAGGGGCAGTGGGATGTGTCTTGTCATCAGCCACATAAGTCATGCTGGCCCCCGGGTCTGCTCCATGGCTGAGACCCAGCTGCTCGCTTCCTTCTCTTCCTTCTCCAGTCTGTGGAGCCCTCCTTGAGCCAGGCTCCCAGCCACATGGATCTTATGTCATTGTATCCCTCCAGCTCTGTGGAGTGGGTCTGTGTTGCAGGCGAGCACCCTGGGACTCTGCAGTATGTGACAAGCTCAGTGTCCTAACGCCATGGGCAAAGGCTATCTGACCTCCCAGCTGTCCCCCCCTTCCCAGCTGTCCCACTCCCTTCAGGCTGCCCGCTCCTTCCCTGAGAGCTGAAGGCTCTGGCTGCCTCTGGAGCGTGGGCCGTGCCTGCCACAGAGTGGCTCTTGGCGGAACTGCACCCTTGCCCAGCCAGGCCTTGTGGCCCTTCCTGTGGCCACCTCTGCCTTGGGTAAGCTGAGCCCCTGGTGGGAGACAGGGTGAGTTGGAAGGAGAAGGGAGAGGAGTGGTGGGCTGGAGGCCTGGGGCTGGGTGGGCACTGGGGCAAGGGAGTAGGCAAGACTGTTGAATATGCCCTGCCGGCCATGCTCCCTCGGTGCAGCGTGGACGCTGGCTCTCAAGGTGGCTTCTCTGCTGGGAAGTTGAGCATCTTAATGCCCACCAACTTCTGTTTGCTTTGAGCTGCTGCCCAGCTCCAGCTCCTATCTCTAGCCTGGCTGACCTCCCTGTCCCCCATACTGCTAGTCAGTGGGGTCTAGCCAGCAGGCCAAGCTGAAGAGCTTGGGGGGGGGGTGATGTGGCAGCTCAAGGAAGACCCGGCCAACCTGGCAGGTGAGACAGTGCCTTCGAGATGCCAGATCTACTCAGCCCCTAGAGTTCTTTCCTTCTATCCCCATCTCCATCCCATCCCCATCCCCATCTGTGTCCCCTTCAGCCATCAAGCAGGGCTAGGGTTCATGTGTTTGGAATAACTAGATCTTTGACTGGATTATTTGAAAGGAAAAATTTCTTGAATGTCAACACAGGGAGGGGGATGTGAGGATTCTGTGTGAGGGTGTCTGGCACGGGAGGGAGGCTTATCCTGGAGCTTCTCTGTTGGAAAGGGGAGGGTTATTGTGAGATGCCAGGGTGCTGGGCTAGGTAGGCCTTAGAATGCAGAGTTGGCTTTTTTTGCTGAGTAGCCTGGACTGACATGGGAATGGGGTTCTGAGGACTCAAGGCCAGTGTTTCTGGGGCCTTGTCTTGGGGACAGAGACCCCAATCTTTCTGGAAGGGTTGGGGCCATCTTCCATGTTCCAGACTCTAGACTTCTCTGAGACGGGTTTCCTGGTGAGGGCCATAAATCAGGGCCTGGATCACTGGGGTGCCCAGGGTGGATTCTGGGGTCTCCAGGGCTGAGGTTTCCTGGTCGCTGGCCTCTCCTGAGTCCTGAGGAGGCCAGTCTCTATTCAGACCGCTGCTGGCCATCACCATATTAGGGCATAAACTCCAGGCGGGCTGTCTGGGTGCCAAATGGTCTCCAGCTGGGCCCAGCCCCCTGCAGCTCCAACACCACAGCTCTATGTCAGAGGCCGGAGGTCAGGGGACAAGAGCAGCTGCAGGAGGGAGACCCACACAGAGCCCCTGAGCTCAGGTCCCTTGTGCAGAGCCTGGGATGCGGTGAGTGGAAGGGCTGTCGGGTGGGGCAGAGGTTTCCTGACCAGCTCCTCCTGGGTTCAGCTCTTACCTCGGCACCGTCCTGTGTAAGTTGGTCTCAGAAGACCTTTTCCACTAGAGGACCCCGTGGCTGATTCTAGACCAGTGCTAGAATCCCTGGGCTGCTTCAGGGCCAGCCTCATCTCCGGCCTGTCGGCGCTGAACCCAGCCAGCATCTTAAAGGAGCCAGGCCCTTCCACCCAGTCTACTCGCCACAGCCCGCTCTGCTCCCAGCCTCCCCACACTCGCCCCCCAGGCCTGGCTGGGGGCCTCAAGCACTGCTTCAAGTCCCTGCCCCGCCCCCTCACATCACCACTGCCATTACTGGGGGGAGTGAGGGGGAGGGTCAGAGGGAAGGGAGACTAGCCCGAGGAAGCTCTTGGAAATAGAGGTGAGCATGAGGGACAGCTGAGGCTGGGTCAGTAGAGATGGGATGGTACCACGTGACTCATCACCCCTCACTTCTTCTCCATTCGTGACCACCTCCTCCATGTCACCGTTGCCTGGCTACTGACACTGTGAGCCAGCACTGGCTCCCAAGGTGTGTTATGCCAGATGCCAGGCCCCACAGAGGCAATGTAGACGCTGGGAGGCAGAGAAGACCAGTGGACAGACAGGAAAGGACCCCACTCACCTCAGGAAGAGGAGGAACTGAGGAGCATGCCTGGGACCCGGGCAGAGCTGAGATGAGGGCTAGAACTCAGTGGTCTCTTTCAGAGATCAGTGGGGTGGGGCCCATGTGGGCCATAGGAGCCCATATGGAGGGGTGAGCTGACCTGGCCCAGTAAAGAGGCTCTATGGACAGAGACCGAGAGGGAGAAAATCAAGAACACAAAGAAAGTTAAGAAGAAAGAGCTAGAAGTTTATGAGTTTATTTCTACCATGTCACAGGAAAGTACTTTTGTGAAATACAAGGTGGCATGCTTAGATACCGTGGCAATGCCAAATAGCTATAAAGGTCTTGAAACTCTTCCTTTCAACGTCTCTACTTATCTCATTGTGGACTGACAATGGCTGGGAGCTAATCTAGAGGGAACAGAGACAGGGACACATAGCTGTGGTCAACTGTAGTGTTCAGTGCTTGCCAGACCTGGCCCCAAGCTCTCAGCACATGCCAACTTATTTAATCTTTGCAACCAGTGAGAAAAGAATCATTATAATCCCTACTTTATAAGTGAGGAAAACGAGGCACAGGGATGTTAAATAACTTAAGAAGAATGCAGACGTCATTAAGCTGCAGAAGTGGGATCTGAGCCCAGAGATTCTGGGCCTAAAGCCGGTGGACTTGACCACGAGGCAACACTGCCTTGAATGAGAAAAAAGCAAAGATACATTGAGAGGACAGGAAAACTGAGGTGGAAATATGGAGGAAGCAATGATCATAAGCCAGTGATTAAAAAATACACATAGGGAAGGAGGGTAAGAGAAAGAATCTAGGCAAGGAGGGAAAGATGTACCCAGTAAGCTGGGACAGATACAGTGAGGGATGGAGCCCAGACTGGCAGGGTGCATGATGGGGGCAGGAATGCTGGAGGGGAGCGGGGGAGTAGTGGGTGGGGCTGCAGGGGAGGCAGAAATGGATGGACCCTTTGGGTCTGGAGTCCATCCTGGCTGGCTCTGTGCCCTGTGCACTTGGTGTCATGTGGCATATTCTCCCCACCCTGCAGGGAGCTGCTTCCTGTGTCTGGTGGATGTGGTTCCTGTGAAGAACGAGGATGGGGCTGTCATCATGTTCATCCTCAACTTTGAGGTGGTGATGGAGAAGGACATGGTGGGGTCCCCGGCACGTGACACCAATCACCGGGGCCCCCCCAGCAGCTGGCTGGCTCCCGGTAAGTGAGCCCTGTCAGGAGTACGTAGTCTTGCTTCCCTGGGCTCTGAGCTGCACGAGGCCAGTGCTCCGCAGGAACAGAGGGAGTGTGAGAACTCCAGGGAGTGGCCTGGTCCTGCCTGGCCCAGGATCAGCAGACAGGGCTCAGGATCACGCGTCCTTGGGTCAAGACAGCACCTGTTTTTCAGCCTTTCCTGCTGGGTTCCTACCCCACACCACTAAGGACTGGTCTTTTCTGTCCTGAGCTATTCTGGGATGGAGACTCACCCTTCCTTGATGGCCCTGGCCACCTGGGAGTGGATACCTCTGCTCATTTGAAAGCTGTGTCTCAGGGACTCAGTTTCTCTCTCCCTCTCTCTCTCTCTCTCTCTCTCTCTCTCTCTGTGGAGTTTCTGTCCTGTGGTCCTTCTTGATCCTGGACTGGCCAAGTTCCCCTAAGTGGCCCTGCTAATGGAAGAGAGGATGTGAGGGAATTCTCTCCTTGGTTAGAGACAAGACATCTCCACCTCTTTCCCTGGGTCACCCAAAACCTCCAATCCCTCTCACCCAGGACGACCTCTTTGGGATTAATTTAAAAATCTCCCTAGAGTCAGGCACAAGCATTCATCTCTTTGTTTCTCAAGCTCTAAAACAACAACAGTAATGACTTTGGTCCTGCAGATGCCAGCTGCCAGGGTATGGGAGAGAGCAGCTGGCATCACTCCCTACCCAAATGCAGGCCCAGCACTGACTATGACCTCTAGAGGGTCACTCTAGGCCTCGATGCCTGATTTTCCTCACCCCTACAATGAGGAGGATAGTCCCTTCCAGGGCAGTAGAGAGAATTAGGGAGGACTTATGGAGTTGGCCTAGAGGTGAGGCTAGCAATAGTAGTTGATTAAGATTAGCCTTGGGTAGATTACTTGATTTTTTGGGAATTGAGTTCTGTGCCTGGGGCTGGGGATGGAGGGCTGTTAGGTCCCTAGTTCCTCGTGGTGGGGACTCCAGCTCCTGGAGGCCTGGCCTCCTCCAGGTGGCTGGCATCCTGGGGCCACAGGCCTCTCTTCTCCCACAGGTCGGGCCAAGACCTTCCGCCTGAAGCTGCCTGCACTGCTGGCACTGACTACTCGGGAGTCTGCTGGGCGGCCGGGCAGTGCGGGCAGTGTGGGTGCCCCCGGAGCTGTGGTGGTGGATGTGGACCTCACGCCTGCGGCACCCAGCAGCGAATCACTGGCCCTGGACGAGGTGTCGGCCATGGACAACCATGTGGTGGGGCTTGGGCCGGCTGAGGAGCGGCGTGCACTGGTGGGCCCGGGCTCACCTACGGTCAGTGCACCTGGCCCACACCCATCCCCGAGGGCCCACAGCCTCAACCCTGATGCCTCAGGCTCCAGCTGCAGCCTGGCCAGGACGCGCTCCCGAGAGAGCTGTGCCAGTGTGCGCCGTGCATCTTCGGCTGACGACATCGAGGCCATGCGCGCAGGGGCCCTGCCCCCACCACCGCGCCATGCTAGCACTGGTGAGGCAGGCCCAGCAAGTTGCCCCACCTAGAGGTCTGCGCCCTTCCCTACCCACCAGGCCTGCAAGCCCAGGCCCTCCGCCTCCTCCCTCTCCCCTGCGTCCTGGGTGCCAGGGAGCCTGGGAGATGGAAATCCTATTAAGCACTTATTTAATCTCATTAAGTGGCCTTTTACTCTATTAAATGTCCATTCATCCCGTTATACTCTTCCACTCCCAGAGCCCTTGCTGGCCCATGGGTCCGCTGTCCCAGGACCTCCTGGAGCAGGGATGGCTGTGGTTGGAAGGGGCAGCAGAGGCCTGGAGGCTCTTGACACCACTGGCTTTCTGGCAGGCCCCAGGGCCTACCGAGCAGACTCTCTCTTCGCCCTCATTTGGCCTTCGTTTCATAACTGCATTTCCTTTTTGAAATGGGGAGGGGATCTGGTCCTTGTTTGTTTTTGTGACTTTGGGTCTCCTGATCTGACCCCATTGGCTCATGCCCCCCCATGGCCCTGGCCTGGGGAGGGCTTGGTCTTCACTCTGGTCTCACTGCCCACGGCCTGACTGCCTGTCAGCCTCTGGCCCACCCACCTGACCTGACTTTGCCTCTCCACCCCAGGGGCCATGCACCCCCTGCGCAGTGGCCTGCTTAACTCCACCTCAGACTCGGACCTCGTGCGCTACCGCACCATTAGCAAGATTCCCCAAATCACCCTCAACTTTGTGGACCTCAAGGGAGACCCCTTCCTGGCCTCGCCCACCAGTGACCGGGAGATCATAGCACCCAAGATAAAGGAGCGGACTCACAATGTCACTGAGAAGGTCACCCAGGTAGGGCTGTGGTCAAGAGGTGGGGGGGTGGGGGCCAGTCAGTGAGAGCCCCTTGAAGGGCGGCAACCCAGAGGGCTGGTGGAGGGGAGATGCTCCAGAGCTCAGGCAGGAGAGGAAACAGTCCAAAAGGTCCTGGAGAGAGGGAGACTGGTGAGGAGGGGGCCACGTGACAGGCAGATACGGAGGGTATGGCTTGAGGGTGGACAGGGCACTTGAGGCAGGGGACATGAGAGGGCCGGGTGGGTGGGAGAAAGTAGCCTCGAGGATGTGAAGGGTCTGGCTACAGGATACGTGTGAAGTTGGTTCTGGGGGCAAGCAACAGGAGGAGGCTTCAAATTAGAGGAAGCCACAGAGGTCGAGGTCAGGAGGTTCCTGATTATTCTGAACTGAGGTGATGCCCCAGGTGGCGGTGGGGGCTGGTGGTGTGAGGATGGTCTGGAAATGTCCGCTATGTCTCCATGATGTTGGAGAGGTGGGTGTCCTTCTCATGTGGGTGAGGGAGGGGGTGGTGGTGGGTGCAAAGATAGGGAAGGTTCAAGTCCCTGAACCCTGGACCAGAGGAGACCACTTGTCTTTGGGGCTTTGACCTACATGACCCTGTTGGCAGGGACAGTCTAGCTTTTGTCCCCTCCTGGCAGCAAGGTGGTCTACAACACCCCCAGTGCCTAGTCTACCCCAGCCCTTCTTCACATCATGGCTTTGGGGATTTGGGCACCAGGAGTATAATCTCTGCAGTGAGCGAGAAGCCCAGAACAGTGGGGGACCCCTTTTCCTCAGGCCCCTTCCATAGCAGCTGCCCAGTTGGCCTGTGTGAAGGAGCTGCCCTGCTCTGGCCTCCCTTGGCCAGCCTCCTGCTGCCTCTGGCTCTCTGGGTCTCTGCCAGGTCTCCAGCCCCTTGGCCTTGACTCTAGAACATTCCCCCACACCCCAGGCCCTTATCTGGCTGCCTACCTCTTTGCCCCTCCGGTTCCTGCCTCTCTCTCTCTCTCAGTTCCCACCGGGTCCCTGGCATCGGCCCTGCCCTGGGCCTGATGCAGGTGCCTGCGTCTTGTGGATCTGCGTGTCTTGTCTGAATGTGTCTGTGTGTTGTGCCCCTGCCAGTCGCCGGGCGTCTCTCCATCTCTGGGTGTCTCTTTCTGACTCTGGCTGGCTCGGCACTGGACTGGCGGGGCGGGGGTGTTGGGGAGACCATTAATCTGTGGTGACAGGCCAGGCTGCTGGATGAGGGGGAGGGGCACGGGCTGCGGAGCGGCTGCAGCAGGAGCTGGGAGCAGGCTGCGGGGGAGGGGGCCGCTGGCCTGGCACGGGGTGGAGGGGCGGGCACGGGCAGGGCGGGGGAGCCCAGTGTGGCGGGTGGGGGTGGGGACCTGGGAGAAGGAGGGGCCGGCCGGAGGAGCAGCGGTGGGAACCGCAGCTGCTGGGCTGGCGGCAGGCGGGCAGAGTGAGCGCAGCACCCTGGCAGCGAGGCCCACACCAGGGGCTATGAGCAGTATGAGCCAGGCAGACTGCAGCCCACGATCACTGCCCAGGTGACCCCAGCCCTGGGGCCCAGCCCCAACCACCCTGGCTTCATGCCAGAGGTGGCCCTGGCTGCCAGTTGGCCAACCTCCGGGGCACAGCCTGGGCTGGGACTGCTGCTGGGGTGCAAGTAAGGCACTGGTTGGGCCCTTGGGCCCCAGGGCATGCAGGCTGGGGGGAGTCAAGTCCTCCATGGCGGCCCCAGCAGGGAAGGCGAGCAGGACAGGGGCTCTGCGGCCCAGGGCCCAGAAAGGCCGGGTGAGGCGGGCCGTGCGCATCTCCAGCCTGGTGGCCCAGGAGGTAGGTGACCCGGGCCCCTCCTCCTCTTTCCAGGGCTGGGACACTGAGGCAGGTGCTGGCAAGTGGGAAGAAGTGCAGAGGGCTCCAACTCAGGCTGGGGAGATACCTCCTGAGAAGTCGGGTGGTTTGGGGAGCCATGGAGTCTGAGGCCCTGCCCACCACCCAGCTCCTGCCCACCCTGGCTTGTGGGGTTTGTGTTCCCAGTGTTTCCCTGACTGGGGGCCCTCCCCTGTGGTTTCTGTGACCCGCAGTCTTCTACCTCAAAATGCGAAGGGAGGAGAGAAAGACAACAGGAATCAGATGGGACCCAGAGAGGGTGGTGGGGAGATTTGGGGAGGCAAAGGAGCCAGCAGGCAGACACAGTGAGAGGCTGGCGAGCATAGCAGGCCTGGCACGCAGGTGCGGAGCTTCCTTGCTCTGTGGGAATGGCCCCTGTGACAGGGAAGGGAGGCTTGCTGAGCTTTCAGGGGTTCTGGAGGCTGGAGTCTGAGGAGGGCAGAGGCTGGAGGCCACTGGGTGGGTTGTGAGGACATGCTGGGCTGAGAACTGGCTCATCTTTTCAGGGGCAGCCTAGGCCATGGTCCTCCAAGCTGTTGGTTACTTCCTGGGAACTGTTTCTCTACTCCCAGTGGCTTTCTTGTCTCTTGTGAATCCCACTACTGCCACCACCATTCCTGGCCCTGCCCGCCCCTGCCTGCCCCTGCCTGGGCTCTTATGACCCTCTTACCTGGGGGACAGGTACAGGTGGGATTCTTCCCCCACAGATGAGGACCCAGGGTTTGGTTAGTGTTCTACAGGACAACAGGTCAAGGGGATGACAAACCTGGCCCCAGGCCATGTGGGACGCTAGTGACGCAGAGCTGGGACTGGCCCTCAGGCCGATGAGGTTGGCTGTTCCAGACCTTGCATCCTGGGCTTGCTGCACATGCGTGTGTCACTGGGGCTGTGGGCAGACTTGGGGGTAGGATCACTGCTGTTAGGGGTCGACCAGCACAACCAACTTCCCTGGCACAGGACCCACCTCCAGGCACAGGGAGGAGTCCTATTCAGGGCAGCTACCTCCTTCTGCCCTTTTCCTGTGGGGTTCAGTTCCTTTCTTTCAGTTCCCACTTGAGCCCTGAAAGTCACCACACCATACACATTTACCCTTTGCCTTAAGGAACAGCCCACTTAGTCTGAAGGCAGGGCAGACATGGGATTCTGGAGGCCTGTCCACAGACTCCTCCCCTGCCCCAGTCCTTAGCTGCTGCCCCTGTACCCCCAGTCTGGTGCCTCTGTGTCCATTCCAGGATGGCCAAAGCCCTAACTATGACCCATCTTACCTTTCGGTTATTTATGGGTGTTTTCCAACCTGTCCTTTGTGTAAGTGGGTCCCAGGGATCCCCTCTTGCTAATGAATGGGATTCTTTGGGACACCTCCCAGCCTAGACATGGTTGTCCCAGGAACTCAGTGCTTCTGGGAGGAGGGCCAGCAACTCTATGGGCTGGTTGAGGCCTTGGGTCTGGCTGCCCAGGGAGTGCAGGGTCCGGGGTGGGAGGGTGAGGGGAGGGTGTCTTGGGTTGAGTCAGATATCTGGGAGAGCAATCTGGAGAGCAGGGGTAGGACAGAGGAACACAGAGAGGCTTCTGAAACAACATGGGAAAGCTGGTCTGAGCGCTCCCTAGTTTGGTTTGGGAGAAAGTGTCATGATTGCTGCCACCTGGTGTGGGTTGTGGGCCCACCTCTGCCTGACTGTTGAGTGAATGCCTGTATAGGCTGTGCATGCTGTTCCTAAGTGACCCTGGTGTGCATGCCCCTCTGTATTTTGTGCCCCAGCTCCTCTGGGCCTGACTGTGTCCTCTGTATCCTTTTGTAAGAGTATGGGAGCCTGCCCTGGGGCTAGGAGAGTGGGAGGTGGAAACATCTTGGTTCTCCCTGCCAGTGAGGACAAGGGGCTTGAGGCTGGGTTGCTGGTGTCTTTAGGCCAGTGGCAAGACATGGGCCTGGTAGGACAAGTGTCCAGAGCCTGTCTCTGGAACTGCAGTGCTGGGAGCTGGAGTCCTTGGAACATTTTCCTGGACTGACACAGTGCGTATGTGCGGTGTGTGTGGGGTGTGACTGCATGGTGCCAGTTGCTGTTTGACAGTCTGGTCTGCATTGGTTGTGGGGAGCAGTACTGAGCTTTACTGCACAGTGCCCTGAATTATGGGAACTGAGAGAACTGTGTGGAGCCAGCTGTTCTGTGTGGCATTTGGGAAATTGTAGTGCCCAGGTCTGTGGGGTGGTGAGTAGCTATGGCTGCTTGGCTGTGGGTTGGGCATTCTGATGGAAATGTTTCTGGTCTTCCTTCCTTACCCTATTTGGCTCTGGCAGGGATGTCACTAGCTGTCACTCAGGAGGTTCCATGGCCTGTCTTCGTCCTTCACCTGCACCTTCCCTACCATTCCAGGTCCTGTCTCTGGGTGCTGATGTGTTGCCGGAATATAAGCTGCAGGCACCACGCATCCACCGCTGGACCATCCTGCACTACAGCCCCTTCAAGGCCGTGTGGGACTGGCTCATCCTGCTGCTGGTCATCTACACGGCTGTCTTCACGCCCTACTCGGCTGCCTTCCTGTTGAAGGAGACTGAGGAGGGTTCCCAGGCCCCTGACTGTGGTTACGCCTGCCAGCCATTGGCCGTGGTGGACCTTATTGTGGATATCATGTTCATCGTGGACATCCTCATCAACTTCCGCACCACCTATGTCAATGCCAACGAGGAGGTGGTCAGCCACCCCGGCCGCATCGCTGTCCACTACTTCAAGGGCTGGTTTCTCATTGACATGGTGGCCGCCATCCCCTTTGACTTGCTCATCTTTGGCTCTGGCTCTGAGGAGGTGGGGTCGATAGGGAGGCAGAGAGAGGGAGGAGAGGCCAGGAGGGCATGAGGGGGTGTAGAGATGCTGTGGGAGGAGGGGAGAAGAGGAGAAATGGCCATCATAGGCAAGAGGGTACCTGAACAAATCCATTCTTGTGCCTCCTTTCCATATGGGCTGCTCAAAGGGCTTTAGGGGGCCAGAGGGGGCTCTTTTTTGTAATTTGTCCACCCAAAGTACAGTTTTCTAACACTTCCAGTGCCCTGGAAGCTAGTGGGAGGCACCTTTGGGTGACTGTTGGACTTTCTGGAGCCCCTGTTTCTTAATTCTCATTATGGGAATGTGACCAGTGTGTCCTAAAGAATGCCCAAAGATTAATGAGACACTGCTGGGAGCAGCGTAGGAGGTGTGCTTCCTACAAGTGGCTTCAGTTATTAGAAAGGTTCTGGGAGGATGTCTTTGGCGAGTTTACTTCCAGTACCCTCTCCAAGGGCCACAATGCCCTTCCCCCACCCCACCCCCGCCTCCTTATTTGCTCCCACACTGAATATCTACCTCGCATCTTCCTCAGCTGATTGGGCTGCTGAAGACTGCGCGGCTGCTGCGGCTGGTTCGCGTGGCGCGGAAGCTGGACCGCTACTCGGAGTACGGGGCGGCCGTGCTCTTCCTGCTCATGTGCACCTTCGCGCTCATTGCGCACTGGCTGGCCTGCATCTGGTACGCCATCGGCAACATGGAGCAGCCGCACATGGACTCGCGCATCGGCTGGTTGCACAACCTGGGCGACCAGATCGGCAAGCCCTACAACAGCAGTGGCCTGGGTGGCCCCTCCATCAAGGACAAGTACGTCACAGCGCTCTACTTCACCTTCAGCAGCCTTACCAGCGTGGGCTTCGGCAACGTCTCTCCAAATACTAACTCGGAGAAAATCTTCTCCATCTGCGTCATGCTCATTGGCTGTGAGTGTACCTAGGGGCGGGGCTGGGGGCTTGGTCGGGGCGCTGGTCGTGGGTGGCAGGGTGGTGGGGTGGTGGGGTGGAAAGAAGAGAGGCGGTTAGAGCTCCTCGCCCCTTGCCCCGCCCCCACTTAGATACTCCAGGGCCCACCACCATGACATGGTTTGGAGTCTGGGAATCAGGGCAGGAAATGCTGAAGGATGGCGTGTGTTTGAGCATGTTTATATCCACTCTCAGACTGAGACGTGACCGGACCGCGGGTGTCGTGTCGTTGACCTGGTGCAGGGCCTGAGCAGAGGGTCCCCGTGGGAGGGCGGGGTCCCTGCGGATGCTGACGGCCCCACTCACCCACGCCCCCAGCCCTCATGTATGCCAGCATCTTCGGCAACGTGTCTGCCATCATCCAGCGGCTGTACTCGGGCACCGCCCGCTACCACACACAGATGCTCCGGGTGCGGGAGTTCATCCGCTTTCACCAGATTCCTAACCCGCTGCGTCAGCGCCTAGAGGAATACTTCCAGCACGCCTGGTCCTACACCAACGGCATCGACATGAACGCGGTGAGGCGCCAGTAGCTGATGGCGGGAACCTCTTGGTGCAGCAAGCCTATCTCCAATGTTCCCAATCAGTGCTAAGAGGGACCCTGAGAAACAGGTGGCTTCCTTTTTCTCAGGAGGAAACTCAATCTCACAGAGCTCCTTTATTGGAGACCCCTCCCACTGGGTCAAGTGCTGAGCCCTCAGGCCATTTATATAGGGGAGGGCGTACAATCCTGCTACAGCTGAAAGCAGGCATTGGGTCTCTACACTTGCACAGGAGAAAGTGGAGGTCTGGAGACCAAGGGTGCCCATCCAGAGGTGGTGCAGCTGGAGTAGGAGCCCAGGTGCTTCCCTCGACACCGGACCTCTGAGGCTCTGGGAAGCATCCTGATCTCTGGGGCCTAGAGGAGACAGAGGTGTGGGGCAGTGGACTGGGGAGTGGTTGGGGTCCCAGGAGAGGGTGTCCTGAGTGGTCTCACCTGTCCTCAGGTGCTGAAAGGTTTCCCCGAGTGCCTGCAGGCTGACATCTGCCTGCACCTGAATCGGTCACTGCTGCAGCACTGCAAGCCCTTCCGCGGGGCCACCAAGGGCTGCCTGAGGGCTCTGGCCATGAAGTTCAAGACCACACATGCACCACCAGGAGATACGCTGGTGCACGCTGGGGACCTGCTCACGGCGCTCTACTTCATCTCCCGTGGTTCTATTGAAATCCTGCGGGGCGATGTCGTTGTGGCCATCTTGGGTACGTGGTGGGGGCATTGAATAGGAAATGCCAGCTGTAGCCTAGAGAGGCCTCAGCCCTCTGAATATGCAGTCACGGAGGCTGTGGACCCAGGGCTGATGACAGGTTCCTCGGGCCCTTTAATTCACCCAATTCCAGCCCTCTTAGCTGGGCAGCGGGGAGGAACCCCCCCTGGGGGTCGAGCTGCTGAAAAAAAGTCGGATCAAATTTAAATCCTCCCAGGTGAGCAGTGGAGGGAGAAGTGCCCAACTAGAGACCACATTGGTGATTCCATGCAATATAGCTCCCGCACCCCTTCCTTTCTACCCAGCCTGTGCACATGGATAGGTGTGGCCATTGGGGACTTCTTGCCCTGGTCTGTTCTTTTCTTGGTTCTGTACACCTTAGGGGCAGATGCACCAGACTCTTGACCATGGCTTACAGTAGATTTTTAGATTTTTATTTCTCAGCTCAGCACAAACACATACACCCAGTCAATAAACATACACCCCACACAACTAAATCAAAGTTTCACTACACGTCACTACATGTAGTACATTCCGACTTTTTCTGTTCTATGCTGTGTTATGGTATGCTATCCTCTTTTCTTTTCTTTTTTCTTTCTTTTTTTTTTTTTCCAAACCAGGGATTGAACTCTCAGGCACTTGACCACTGAGCCACATTCCCAGCCCTATTTTGTATTTTGTTTAGAGACAGGGTCTCAGTGAGTTGCTTCACACCTCAATAAAGCTGAGGCTGGCTTTGAACTCGCAATCCTCCTATCTCAGCCACCCGAGCTGCTGGGATTACAGGCGTGCGCACTGCACCTGGCCCTGGCCCTGTTTTCTTTCAGTTAAAAAAAAAAAAAAATGCTGGTCCCGATTCACTATTGTGTTCTCATCTATAGCTTGAAGAACATTGCTTATAAGGGTGCAGTGTTTGGCTAGGAGGGTGTTTGGGACATGGAGGCTTGGGGCTAGAAGTGGGGTTACAACCCAAGGAAGTCAAGGCCACAGGAAGAGCTGGAGTATCCCAGGTGGGCTTTTTGGCTGGGTCCTAGTTGTTGGGAGACCCAAAATTCCTGGCCCCTTTTCCCTCAGGCATTGAGGCCACTTGGCCCTGTCCTGCCTGCTGGGAGTTGGGGAGGGAGGACTGGCTGATGCTTCCCCTGGCTATGTAGCTGGGGGCAGGCTGAAATGCCCCGAAGGAGTACCTGCCTCCTCCTGATGCTGGCCCGGTGGGCTGAAAACTCTGTCCTCTCTGGCCTCCAGGGAAAAATGACATCTTTGGAGAGCCTCTGAACCTGTATGCACGGCCTGGCAAGTCCAATGGGGACGTGCGTGCCCTTACCTACTGTGACCTGCACAAAATTCATCGGGACGACCTGCTAGAGGTGCTGGATATGTACCCTGAGTTCTCAGACCACTTCTGGTCTAGCCTGGAGATCACCTTCAACCTGCGGGATGTAAGTTGGCCATCTCCAGCTACCCCCAGAAGAGCTGCCTTCTCCAGTTGGGGGCTGTACCTTCACTCTGAGACCTCGAGTGTGCTGCTTGTCTCCCTCCATTTCCCTGTCTATCCAGTGGTATCCGTAGGTTATGAAATCCAGCTTCAGCTCTTGTCCCTGGGAAGAATCCTAAAGGAGGGGGGCATTTCCTTCAGCAGGAGCGCTGAGCCCCACCTCCTCTATGTTGATGAGGGGCCTTGACCTGACCTGGGTGAGGCTGGAGGGCAGAGGAAGGCCCTGACACCATTCTTGGTTCCAGACCAACATGATCCCGGGCTCCCCTGGCAGCGCCGAGTTAGAGGGCGGTTTCAACCGGCAACGCAAGCGCAAGCTGTCCTTCCGGAGGCGCACCGACAAGGGTGAGACGGGGGAGGGGAGCGCGGGCCGCGAGTGTCCACTCTGTCCAGGCCCCTCACACCTTCCCGTTCCTTGCGCGGTGTGCCCACTCTGCCCCCTGGCTGTTCCAACGCTGCCGTCCTTAAAGGCGCGCTTGAGCCGCCACCTCCCCTGCAGGTGCTCTCACCTCAGACCCCCGCACCAGGTTGAGTCTTGGAGGACGCTGCCTTGAACTGATGGGCAGGGACACTGCAGGACAAAGGAGGCGAGGGGCCAGCCATGGGGAAGGTCCCCCAGAGCCCCGCCCAGGGGTGCCGTTTCCTGTGTGGGAGTTAGTGTGATTGACAGTGGTCAGCGGGAGACAGCCAAAGGCAGTTCGGCCCAGCCCTGGCATGGCCCTTTTCCGGGATGGCTTCTATTCCTGTTTCCATCCCTGCCGCCTGCTGCTCTTCCCTTCTCTCCCCTCTCTGAAGTCGTTCTGTTTCCCACAGACGCGGAGCAGCCAGGGGAGATGTCGGCCTTGGGGCCTGGCCGGGCCGGGGCAGGGCAGAGTAGCCGCGGCCGGCCGGGGGAGTCCTGGGGGGAGAGCCCATCCAGTGGCCCCTCCAGCCCCGAGAGCAGTGAGGATGAGGAACCAGGTCGCAGCGCCAGCCCCCTCCGCCTGGTGCCCTTCTCCAGTCCCAGGCCCCCTGGAGAGCCACTGGGTGGGGAGCCCCTGACGGAGGACGGGGAGAAGAGCAGTGACACCTGCAACCCTCTTTCAGGTAGGGGCGGGGCCAGGGGGGCCGCGCGAAGGGCGGGGGCGTGGCCTTTCTTCCCGGCCTCACCCCTACTCTCTGGCTCCAGGCGCCTTCTCTGGGGTGTCCAACATTTTCAGCTTTTGGGGGGACAGCCGGGGCCGCCAGTACCAGGAATTGCCTCGCTGCCCCGCCCCCACCCCCAGCCTCCTCAACATCCCACTGTCCAGCCCCAGCCGCCGGCCCCGGGGTGATGTGGAGAGCAGGCTGGACGCGCTCCAGCGGCAGCTCAACAGGTGAGTTGGCATGCCTGGAGAGGGTAGGGGTGGGCTGCACTATATGGGAATACAGGAGCTGTTCTGTGGGGTGCTGGCCACGTTGTGGGCTAAAGGGCGCTTGCTCAGTCCAGGCCTGTCTGTGGGTCCAGGCAGCCGGACCCTCTCCTACTCAGAGCTGAGCCAGGGCTGCGACACCCAGAGTGGAGAGGGACCTTGGGGTTGACCCTGCCCCCAAGGCAGTCCTGAAGTCAACAATGGTATCTCTACTTCCTGAACATCCCCCCACCCCCCATGGCCACAAGTTTGCCCTCCCTACTTCTTGCTCCAGGCTGGAGACCCGGCTGAGTGCAGACATGGCCACTGTCCTGCAGCTGCTACAGAGGCAGATGACACTGGTCCCACCTGCCTACAGTGCTGTGACCACCCCAGGGCCTGGTCCCACTTCCACCTCCCCTTTGCTGCCTGTGGGCCCCATCCCCACCCTCACCCTGGACTCGCTTTCTCAGGTGAGTTCCCAGCCCTTCTCCCATAGCACCCCCCCAGTCCTGCAGTTGTACCCTGACTTGCCACCCTTCCTGCTAGGCCTCGTGCCCAGCCTCCCCCATCCTATTCCTGTCTTCTCTGGGGTGGTTCCTATCTTCTGTCCCACCAAGAGGCTGGAGAGGACAAGACAGGAGGTAGACAGCTGGGAGCAGGGAAGCAGAGCCTGAGCTACCCGGGCTCTCCTGGTATTGTCTGAAGGGCCAGGTCTCACTGAGGAGCCTGAGTCTGTGTGCCAGTGTGTCCCGGGTCCCTGCTGTGGTGACATATCCCCAGTCTTACATCTGCCCTCTTAGCTCTTTGCTCTAGCCATGCTACAGCACCCTCTTTGAAGGCTTCTGGCATTTCCATGGTACTGAGACCAAGCCCCTGGGCCAGGACTTCCTGGGCCTACATTTATCTCCTTCTGATGGAGGTTGTCCTCAGATGCCCTTTGTCCTCTCCTAAGAGGATCTATGTATTTCTGGCCTTCTGAAGGACAACTGTGTTTGGGCCTCCTTGCACCAGTTCCTGAGGGTGGAGAAGGGGGCTCCTCTGGTTCCCAGAGGCAGCTTGGGATCTGCCTCCTCCCCCCACCTGGCATGGCTCCCCCTCCCATATGCTGCCTGCTCCTGTTTGCAGACACCAGGGCCCACGTCAGCAAATGTGCCAGTCTCCCTTCACAGCCTCCCCCGCAGGGATCTCACCAGCACACTCATCAGCACCCACAAACCCCTCCCGCCTGCCCTGGCGTTCTCCCTGGCCTTCAGTTGCCTGGCCGCCAGCCTGCCTCTGTTTCTAGGTCCTCAGAGTTCTTTCTAGAATTGCAGAAAGAAACCTCATCTCTCTTTCTGTCCTAGCTCCTGTCCCAACTCAGGGACTCCTAATTCCAGACTGGGTTTGGATCCAGCGTCCCATTCCCTGGGAAGGAAGAGGCTGTGCCCTCGTCTCTCCCCTGGCTGGGCAGCGAGGCCCTCTGTCCGGGGGAAGTCCCTCAGCTCCTCCCAGCTGCCTCTGTTCCCTTGGCTTTTGCCTTTAGAGGCCTTTCTCTACTTCCAGCCTCAGTGTGTGTCCCTTTGCTGTCCCCGTCCAGCTGTCTGCATGGCTCTTCTCTTTGTCCCCTTCAGGCCCCTCTTTGTGCACCTGACAGGAGCTTCAGGGCTTCTTGACCTCTGTAGCCTGAATTCTCTTGGCCCTCTCCACCTCCTTCCTTCTCCGTGTCCTGCCTGGCTGCTCACACTCCGTCCTCTTTGCAGGTTTCCCAGTTCATGGCGTTCGAGGAGCTTCCTCCGGGAGTCCCAGAGCTTCCCCAAGAAGGCCCCACTCGCCGCCTCTCCCTGCCGGGCCAGCTGGGGGCCCTCACCTCCCAGCCTCTGCACAGACATGGCTCAGACCCGGGCAGTTAGTGGGGCCGCCTAGTACAGATGTGTGGCTCACCCAGGGTTCAGGGCACCGCCTGGGCCGCTCCCCTCGGAGGCCCTGCCCAGGAGGCCCTGGCCGCAGAGGGGAGAGGACGGTGAAGGAGCAGCTCCTCCCTGCCCTTGGGACCATCTCCTCCTGAAGTCCCCTGGGCCCCACTGGGAGGGGCAGGGGCAGGGCCGGGCAGTGGACAGGGGGTCTGTGGTCCCCCCACTGCCCTGGGGGCATTAGCTGGTCTAACTGCCCGGAGGCACCCGGCCCTGGGCCTTAGGCACCTCAAGGACTTTTCTGCTATTTACTGCTCTTATTGTTAAGGATAATAATTAAGGATCATATGAATAATTAATGAAGATGCTGATGACTATGAATAATAAATGATTATCTTGAGGAAACTCCAGTGATGCTGGGAGGGTGCAGGTGTCGCCTCCTATCTATGTGTATGCTCCTGTTCTGGACACACTGGCCTCTGTGTTGGGACCAGGGCCTGCAGGGCTCCCTGAATCTCCAGGTGTGCATGTGGTAGGGCTGCCCTGGGGCTTGAAACAGGTCATCTTCAGGGCTTCCCCTGTATGGATTCAGGATAGCAAAGAACCAAGTGACTGCTGTGAGTTTAGAGGTCGCCCCCTGGGATCCAGCCTCTCAGGGCCATATTGCTTTCCTGAGGGGCACAGTGCCTCCCAAAGCAGACCCCACATCAATGCAGCCATAATAGTTAATGAGGCTAGCCCCATACTGACCCTGAGTCTGGCCTTCCCCCTACTCTCAATTTGGTCTCATTTTGACCCTTTATAAATGGGTATCTCATACCCTAGTCTGGATACAGTGGCTTTCCCTGACCAGAGCTCACCTGTCTGGCTGTAGATAGGCCTCACCTTGATCACCTTGATCATCTGACTCTTGATCACAAGAAGAGCTGCCTAATGAGGGTAGAAGTTTCAGGGTGACTCATCTCATTATTGGGGAGCAAGTCAAAGCACATATTCTGGGGACAGCAAAGAGTCGCCCAGGCCCCATGTGCAGGAATGTGTGTGCCCATACGCTGCTGGGCTTGTGAGCACACCCAGCCTCTGGAGGGACCATTAGCTGTGGTGGGCTCTGCCCAGGCAGGCTGTTCATAGGGAGGGTGCTCCCGAAGGCCTCCAGAGCCCAGAGTGGTCCTCACAAAAGCCCTACCACCCCAGACCCTTTGAAGGCAAACATGGCCATTCTCACTGTCTGTGCCTGAAGCGGGTGGGGTGTTGGCTTCAAAATCCTAGAAGGTTTTCCCAGTGTCCAGACAGAAGAGAGGGAGTCCCACTCTGACCAGACCTGGTAGGACCTAGGTCAGATGGAGAGAAGGAGATCTGTGACTCAGTAATTGGAGAGGGATGATATGGATCAGGCAGAAAGGGTGGCTTTGGGCTTCTGGATCTTCAGTTATACGTGAGTGTATGTATGTGTGCGTGCACACATGTACACAGGTGTGCATGTGATAGCAGGCATCTGTTTGTGGATGGGCCTTCTTGGTGGGTGTGAGGGTGGGGATGGTCTGGCTGTAGGGCTGGTGGCCTAGTTACAGTGTCAGTAGCATGTGGCTCTGCTTGTGGACCATGGAACCAGGGTGGGGGACAGCTGGGGCAGCAGCTGTCTGACCATGAGCAGTAGAGGTACAAGGAAAGCTTGATGCTCATCGTGTGCGGGCTCCCCTCTTCCTGACCCTGGCACACCTTGTTATCAGATGCCTTTATCCTTAGAGTGTCCACCTGATCTTGGGAGCTCAGCTTAGTTCATGTCACTCGGGGTACAGGAGCAGGGTGGCGCCTGTCCAGTGAGCCTGCTGGTGTTCATGGGCCCAAGGAGGAGGGGAGGGAGAGCCTCTGGAACCCTCTAGGTTGGGGGAACCATGCACATGCTGCAGTCAACTACCTGCCCCCTGGTAGGGGTACTGCCGGGGCTGTGGGGCCTGGTGTGGACGATGGTGTATGTAGGGAATGAATGTGTGCCTGTTCGTGCGGGGCAGGGTCTATACCCAGAATGGGGACTAGGCCAGGCAGAGGGGAACCTGCAAAATTTGTCTCCCATGGGATCCCACAGACATCCAGGGGTCAGTTGCTCAGTCTGGATGGAGGATTTGCCAATATAGCCTGTGCCAGGTCCCTGCCAGGAGCTGCTTGCCAGGTTGGAGTGTGGGTGGTGGGCACCAATCACGGTGGCTCCATTTACCAGATGGTTGTTACCTGCTGCACTACAGTGAGATGCTCTGCTCTTGTGGCATTAGTGCCCACCACTGCAAAAGTGGGTATCACTGTTCCATGTAGGAGTCAGGCTCCAGATGGCTTGGTGACCTGTTGGGCTTCTGCTGCCAGCAGGGACTGGGTGTGTCTGACTCTCATATTCTCCTCCTGGCCCCCCCTCACCCCTGCACTGCTCAGTCCTAAGGCACATACCCACTAGCCCTGCCTCCTTCCTCCACCCCAGCTCCCGAGCCACAGGAACTTGGGTGTGCTGAGGGCAGGCAGGTCTCTACTCTCCTGCAGGGCTGGATATCTGCCTGCTGGGGGACTGTCGTCTGGAGCTGAGGTTTCTCTCAAACCAAGAGAGCTGGAGGGTGGGGTGGGAGCTGGAGGGGGCTGCTGCAGGCAAGGAAAGGGATCCACATGGCTGCCAATGCCTGGGGGAAGCCTGGAGCAATGCCCAGAGCTGGTGCACCGGCAGGGATGGGGAGCCAGAGCCTGCTGCCTCATCCACCTCCACCTCTGTATTCAAAGCTCTAGGAGCAGGGAAGCCCCAGAGTGCCTCCCAGTCTTGTGACGCAGCCACTGCCACCTGCCCAGGTGCAAGCTTGCCTCCAGCACCTGTCCTTACCTGGACTCCCATCCCTGCACAGTCAGGTGCGGCTGCTCTCACATTTCATTGGCAAACAGCAGAAAGTGATATTCGGAGCACACCCCTGTGGCCAGCGTTATTCCATCTGCCTGGAAACAAAGCCCACGAGGCTTCATGTCCTCCCAAGCAGCCACAGCTCCAGATGGAGCTGGAATGTGAACCCAGGTGCTCTGAGTCACAAACCTGTGGCTTAACCCTTAGGCACACTGCTGCTCTTGCTACAGGGACAGTGACTAGAAGAATTTAACACATTTCCTGGAATTTCTAGAAACTTCTATCCCCTGTAGACTTTTGTGCCTTCTACTCCTTTGCCCACAGCACTCTGTGCCTAATTTCTGCCGTCCCCAGGTAAATTTGGCTCAGGTGACTCTTCTGGGAAGCCCTTGGAGACTCTCCTCTCTCTGGCAGGAGCCACTCTGGGCGGCTGCCATACCTTTGCCCTACCATGGGTTTCCGAGTCTGTAGGGTGAGCCAGCTCCATGCCAGGCAGTGAGCTGCTCATGGGCCAGGACTATGTGGCTGTCCCTGTCCTTGCCTCTCCAGCACCAAGAGCAGTAGCTCCCGCAGTGCAGACTCTCAGGGATTTACCAAGTGAGCAGCTCTGGGTTTTGGTAGTAATGAGCTGTAAAATCTTAGGCATTAAAAGGAACTGAATGCTAATCTCCAGGGCGGAAGGACCCTCCCTGCCCCACTACTGTCCAGCTGGGGACTGTGTCTTCCTCTGCAGGCAGGCCTGGAATGTGAGGACTGAGGAAGGGGTTCTGTTTTTTTTTTTTTTTTTTTTCACTTTCTGAATCTCTTATGTTGATAAGCAGACATGGGGTTTGGTAGTCAAGGGATGGCCTCTAGGGACTTGCATTTGGTCACATCTTCTACCCTGTGCTGTTGGCTCAGGTCAGTGCATAGAAATTGGTCCTTTCCTAAGTTACAATTAAAAACCTTGCTTGGTGCCCTCTGGGGTTGGACTTCTCAGGGCATCTTGAGGCACAGCTGGGCTCGCCATTTCTTGGGTGATGCATCTTCAGTCTGGTCATACCTCCAGGGCAGGCCCTGCACCTGGTTACTTCCCTGCCCATATTGCATGAACAGATGAACTGGAGCATTGCCAGGTCCTGAAGGGACAGGTGGCTGTCTCCTTGCCTGTAGGACAAAGCCCTCCATGTCGCTCGGCACAGAGATTCTCACCTTTCCAGATGCGCCTGCTCTTCTGCCTCCTCTGCCACGAACCCTCTGCTCCAGTGAGCTTTCTTCGCCTTTGCTATGCTTTCGTGGTCCTTGAATCTGCCTAGACTTTCCTTCGTCTTCTGATGCAAACATCCTCCTTATTGTTCTGGAGAGACCCTCCCACCCTCAGGTTCTGGCTCAGAGGTCACCTCTGAGTACTTCTCCAGCCTTCTCAGTTTTCCTCAAATAGCTCTTGGCTCACATCTTTGTGATGGCCCTCACCACACCCTACCATTTTCTTGTCTGTCTTCCAGAGAGAGGAAGGCTGAGTGCTGGTCCTCTGTGCCTCTCTTCCCAGCCCCGTGTCCAGCACAGTGCCTGGCACCCGCACGGCTGCTGGAAACACAACCACGAAACCCTGATAGAGTTTTGACTTAAAATGGAGAGATGTCACTTGGCCCAAATTTGTGGGGTTAAGACTTGCTTCTGTCCTTGGAGGTCACCCCTTGATTGTGGCTTCTCTGCCCCCACCCCTGCCCTCATCCTCCAGGGGGTACAGGCTCCACCTTTTCCCTTGCAAGTGTAGATACAAATGGTTGTCTTGTTTCTACTGCAGTGCAGCAGAGGCAGGCTGGCATTTAACTCCCTGATGAGCTATTTGAAAAAGAAAGATGGGAGAGGTGGGGATCCAAAAGCCTAGAGATGGTTCATCTCCTAAGATGGATATGTGTGCCTGTGCAGCCTCCCCTGGAGGCTCCTGGGTTCCGTCCTCTTCCTGGGCTCTGAGAAGCCGCATGGTGGAACTGGGGAGACATTGCAGGCACTTTTCTGGGAGTCTTCTCCTGGTTTCCAGTTCCCAGGTGGCATCTGCGTGGAGGGCTCCAGCTCAGTGTCCTCTGTTGGCAGCCCGTCTCTCCCTGGCTGCTGAGGCTGAGAGAGGGTATATGCAAAGCTTTGCAGGCCAGCTTCAGGGCTGTGGAACCCGCCCTGCTCCCCAGGTAGGCAGTGTTGGAAACAGATTTGGTGAGTCTTGGGGGACCTTGTACTTCCCTCCAGACGAAGCGTGTCCTCCTGCCGTCCTAGTGTCTGACAAGACAGGCCCATGAGGAAGCAGCGTGGGTCAGTCTCAGGTGCATAAAATAGTGAAGTAAATTTGAAGTACGGGGCCTTCCAAGGTGACTATTTCGAGACATTTTTAGATAATTACACATCATCAGAGTGGGTAGCATGAGAATTAATGATGATTTAGTAACTTTTCTTAAAAGTGCATCTAGGCATGACATTAAAGAGTACAAACTCAATTTATCTTAATTTATTGCAGTAGCATTGAATATAAAGTGATTTTGTGATTTTGATACTTCATGTTCTAAAAGTCCAAGTCAAGTTTTTTTTTTTTTTGTTGTTGTTGCTACACTTTGTCTTAAAACAAAAACAAAAACACCACAAAAAGAATGCTTTCCGAACACTGTGTTAGTGCTTCATTATTTTACAAACTCACCTTACAAGTGAGGTGGAAGTCTGCAAGAGCAATGGCTAAGAAACCAGAGCAGGAAAGCTTAGCATGGCTTCCCATGGCTGTCTTGCCATTATGTTAAAATTAGCAGCGGCATAAGGTCTGACTGCAAAAGACTCAGCGCTGGCTGGCAAGGAAGTCAGTCTCTGGGGAAACAGTCTGGAGAGGGTTCTCACAATAATGCAACCATATGTGATGGCTGTGCTTTCCCTCCTGCTCTACCAGGTGACAACAGTCAGAGAAGCCATGGAGCTCACTGATTAGGGACACCAGGAAGGTCACCTGAAGTTGGCCTGGTGGTCTTGAGCAGATAGATGGAAGGAAACTCTCAGAGCGAAAAATGAACACTGAGTGTTTTAGTCCATGTCACTGAGTGTTTTAGTCCTTGTGTGCCTGGAACTGCAAATGTCCTGCGTGGAAGTTTGGTTTTATAGGGGTTGAGTGACCATAAGTGAGAGTTATTCTCCAGGCTGGAGAAAGGAGTATCGGTAGGATAAGGGTTCAGGTAACCAGCAATTTAGTGATGTGACGCCACCATCCCCCATTCCCCAGCCCTTCCCTGTGGATGCTGGGGACTGGGCTGAGCTCCATCCCACACAGAGTAGGCGGTGCCCAGGGCTTCCCTTTGTCCTCGGGTGCCTAGGTACTGAGGCCTACCCTCTGGGTTGATCTGCCTGTGACTTGCATCTCTGCAGGCACTTAGCACCTAAGCTGTCATCTTTTTGTTCCATGACACCTTGGCCTCTGTGGACACTCTCCTCTTCTTCCACAACCTGAAAGCACCGCTAGCTAAAGGCTGTTGCATAAAGCAGCTAATTAATGAAGATTTTGAGGTTATTGTGAGCCCTGAGGAAGTTGCCCCCCGTCGACAGCCAGGAAACAACCTAAAAGAGGATCTCAGGCTTTCCAAATTCTTGGCCACCTTCCTGTTGGTGCCTTTCTCACTGGCTGCTCTCCTTCCTCGTCCTCCCACGGCCATGGGGAAGCTGTGCAGACGGTCATCTGATGGTGTATCCCAGAGATGAATTAAAATACCGTGCCTTAGGAGGGAGAAGTGGCTGTTGTTATTTATCGTTTTTTAAATTAGCAAGTGGTTTCCTCATGATAACAATCAGCAATCCACAGTGAGGCTTCAGTGGCAGAGATGGTGAGGTAGAGGTGAGAAGGTGCAGAGGAATGGAGCAGGATGGGTGGCGGAGGGCTTCCCCCAGGGGTGGAGCCCTATGTGGGTCTGGGGAGTGGCTGGTGTGGCGCCTCCTGCTCCATCAAACCCAGGGCACAGGAAGTAGTGCTGTAAAGTTGGGATCTTAGGAAAATCCCTTCCAGGGCCAGGATGCCTCCCTCCCACGAGGCACAGGCTGCAGCTTGAGCAGAGGCTACTCCTGTTACATCAGGCACTTGGTGGAGGACCGGGTATTTGGGAGAGTCACTGTACATGGGTGCTGGCTGAGGAGGGGTCGGGAGCGCAGCGCTGCTCATGGTTCCCGCTAACATTTGGCCAACTGGCTGTGAACACTGAACACTTGGGGTGATTGTCAACTTTGTGGTTTGGACACGAATTAAATGCAGAAAAGCTGCCAGTGGCTTTAGAAAAGAGGCAGCCTGTTTCACTAAAATTCTTAGTGTTTTGAAATTAACTGAGGCCAGCAGGACAGACACTTCTGGGTCACCACACCATCCTCACTGGATGGAATCTCCATCCACCTGGCTGGTCCCCTGCAGCTGGGACCAGTGCTGCAGAGGTTCCTGTCCTGCTTCTCTCCAAGCAGAGCAATCTGTACTGTGTGGTGGTCACTGCCACGCGGACCCCTAGTTGGAGCAAAGGTAGCCTAACTTTCAACTGAACTGTATTTTTCTTGAGCAGAGCATCACCCAGAATCACAGAGAGGCAAGAAACCTCCTTAGAGAGCATGGTGTCTGCTCTCATGCTTTAGTGGAGAATGGCCCAGGGCTGGACTGCTCAGGGCAACGAGGCCCCCTAGCTACTGCCCCTGCAGCTGCCACCCAGGAGCTGTGTTAGATGTGAGGGTGATTGTGTAGGATGCCACTGTCCGTCATAGCTTGAAGCTTAGTTGGGAACACACGAGAGAAGGAGAAGAAAATAATGACGGTCCTGCTTCTAGCAAACGCCCAAGGGAGCTCTTCTAGTCCTCTTGCAGTCCTCCTCCTTCTCAACACCTGTCTCCCTGTGGCCTTGACCATGAAGCCTCTCCATGACCCTTGTCAGTCTGCCGTGATCCCTGTGCACCCCATGCCACGCCATGCCACGCCATGCCACACTGGCCTGTAATGAGTCTGAATGGTAAGAGCTGTGTGTTGTTGAGCAGAGCTGGATTGGGGGACTTTCTCTTTAATGTGATAATGTCACCGAGGAGATCTCTCTCCCATAGTGAGAAGGGGTCCACTCCCAGACTTCTTGCCTGAAAACAGGTGACTCCTCTCAGCCCTGATTCACAGAGGGTACCCAGGGTGGGGTTTCCACAGGGTGGAGGGGTGTCCAGCTGACCAGAGTGAGCTGTGGCCCTCCTGGTACCCCTCATTCTGCCCACTGACAGTCACACCCGTTCTGTTTTCTTAATTCCTGGTTCTCTCCTTGGCTGTGGGATGCCACTGGCCCTGGAGAGCTGCCTCATGGCACTGAGTGCTTCTCCCACTCTGTGTTGGTCAGGTAGAGCCTGTGACTCACGGGGATGCTGACTCTCTCTTTAGTAGCAGAGGCCCTACTGACCTGTCAAGGTCCTGACCCTTGTGATCACGTCCTCCCACAAGAAATCTGGAAGCATTTGCATGCAAGACCAGCTGTCTGCTGAATCAGAGGTGGGACTCGCAGGCATCCTCCGTTTAGAAGCAATTTCCTTTCTAGTTACCTGAGATTCTGATCTCACCTGTGGCCATACCAGATGCAGTTCCCAGGACAACTCTTCTAACCTTTTTTTTCTGTTTTGTTTTTCTTTTTCAGTGCTGGGGATGGAACCCAGGGCCTTGTGTGTGCTGGGCAAGTGCTTTACTACTGAGCCACCCTCCCACCCCTCAGCATGTCTCTTGAAAGGACCCAACTGTCATTTCTCCCTGTATAGCCAGAAGCAAAGGTTTTCTAGAGTGAGAGGAGGTCCTGATCTTGCCCACACCATAGCTGTGCTCTCTTTGCTCTGGAGGACAGCCTGCAAAGGGGCCTCCGTTGTCCCACCAATAACCACATTGTGGTTGTTTACATTTTCAGAAATTGTTAAGGGACAAAGTTGACCCACACAGGGGAGTGAATCAGTCAGTGTCACATTGCTACAATGAAATCCTGAGGTGATCACTTACAAAGAGTTCTTTAGCTCACAGATAATATGTCATTATCACATTAAAGAGACAGTCCTCCAGTCCAGCTCTGCTCAACAGCACACAGCTCTTACCATTCAGACTCATTACAGGACAGTGTGGCATGGCACGACATGGGGTGCACGAGGATCATAGCAGTTCTGGTGAGGGTGATGGATGTATGGTGACACATCTTGGGGACAGTATGTATTGTCCTCAAACCAAGACACAGAGGCTGAGAGACCTGGGTCCCATAGCCCTCCTCAAGGGCACCTCTGATGGCCTAGAGGCCCTAACTCCAACATGTTCCACTGCCCTTGGCAGTGCCATCTGGGGCGAGTGTTTACCGGTGCACTTCTTGGGAGCGTTGAATATCTGAGCTACAGCAACGGGATCCACAAACTAGATGCTGTGACCGGCAGGATGCTATTTGCTCCCTGGGTCCTCAGACAGAGCCAATCTGATGACAGTCAGCTGAGGTCACACACTGGTGCACAAAGCCTCCTGGTACTGGAGGTAGGACCACGACAGTCTTCACTCTACCAGCTTGAGCAGGGAATGCGGCTCTCGGACAAGATGGTAGTGTGCAGACACCACACCTGGAGGAGTGTGGGGGCCAGGATGGACTCCAGGTAGCCCAACAGCATAGCTTTGGGTGGAACAGGAGAGGACAGGGGACTGTGGACAAGCTGTAAATGATGGTTTCTTCTTCTGTGTTTTAAAAGTAGGTTAAGGGTTAAGAATTATGCAACAGACCTGATAGAAACCATGCTATTTTGGGGATAAGTTTTACTGGGTGCTGTTGTGAGGAAGGTGGCATGTTTCAGCGTTGGCAAAATAAAATAGAAATGTGTGTGAGTCTCATCTCCTTTACACAACTATAAATTCCCTGAAACTGGTCCTGAGACTGCAGCCGAAATGAAGGGGGCTCTTTGAGAAAGTCTTCCGCCCTAAGGCGGACGGCAACAGGGCAGGCTTCTTCGGCCTATCTCCTTGTCCCTGGACTTGGGAATAGAAGGCTGAGGTTTTACTTGTGCCCATTGTTGTCATTGTCACTTGTCATTGAACTCAGCGCAGGCTGGCTGGTTGAAATGTCAGGGCTGGAAAAGAGGATGTTGTCAGCGCTCTGCAAATGAGAGAGAACTGAAGTCCGGGTGGGCTTGAAGGCAGGTTCCATGGGGCCAGCCATGCCACGGCTGGAAGGCGTGTGGGAGAGCTTGAGTCATTCACGGCGGATACCCAGAAACAGACCCAGAGGGAGCAGGACACATAGATAATCAGGAACAGGGCCAGGTCCTCTGGTCTCTCTGTCCCACCAAAGGCCCACTCACGACCTACCCAGCCTTTGGAACAGACGGTTGTAAGACCTCAACTGCTCTTTGGGCAAGGAGATAATGCACTACCCTTCTGCAGCGACCTGGCTTGGGGTTCCTCCTCTGGGGTTGGAACGCAATTGCTCAGAGCCTGCACCTGCCCCCCACCCAAGCGTGGCTCCCTTGGAGGAGAAGGGAGCAGTGAGCTCATTTAGCTACTAGCCACTCAGACAATCAGCACCCCATCCTGGCTCTCTGGTCTCTCAGACCCTCTCCCCACCCCCAGCTTTCTATTCTGGCTTCCTGCCAGCTGATGGGGCCACGTGCCCCAATCTCAGGTGAGTGGCGAGGACAGACGCAAGTCAGAAGGGATAGAACCAGGCTACCTTGTCCTCTCCTGTGTCCAGAGAGCTGTCTTTCTTTCAGCCAGGAGCTCTCAACCAAGGGTGATCTCTCTCCCAGGGACATTTGGCGATGTCTGGATACTGGTTGTCACAACTGGGGGTGGAGGGAGGCAGATTGTTACTGTCATCCAGTAGGTCTAGGCCAGGATGCTCCTAAATACTCTGTGAAGCAACCCCCTCCTCCCCCTGCTCCCCACCGCAGAGACTCCTCCAGCCTCTCCTGAGCCTGGATTTGCCCAGCACAGTGCTCGAGAAACCCTGCTCATCCTCATCCTGTAAGTCACTGAGAAGCGACCCTTCCCATCCCCTCCTTCTCCAGGTGTGCGGCAAGTTGCTGTTATAATTGGACTCCCTGCAATATTTTCTCCCTGAAAGTGGAAATGGCTGTTTCTATCTTGTACATGTAGCAGAAAAAAATATTTTAAAAAGCTGTCTGCAATTTGAGCTGGACATCCTGGGAGAAAAGCCGAAGGCTCCTTTGGGAAGAAGGTGATCCTCTTGTTTGGAAATTCCTTGATGGCCTTGGTTACTAAGAATGAGGTCCCCGGACAGTGGCCTGGTGAATGAGGCAGGAATTACTGTTGAGGTCTTATGGATGTCCTAGGAAGGAGGGTGAGGGGTCCAGGGTGAGCGGGAAAGGACCCAAAAGACATCTGGCCTCTGAAGGCACAGTCATGGGGGTGGACCCGTCCAGTAAATTTTTTGGAAGCTTGATGCTTGATATTCAGTGTTGAGTTACTTCCCCACTTACTTTTCCTCAGATTGTTCTGTTACCCTCTAAGCCTTCAGGAAAACTCCAACACACTCATTGCTATGTGTCGGAGGTGCTTCAGGGCAGTGAAGCCTGGGGAAATTTCCAGAGAAATTTGGACAGAGCTCCAAAATGAACAGAGTCGGGCAGAGAGAGGAAGTTAGGAGCCAGGCAACATCACAAAGCCATGACCACAGCAGGTCCCACCGGGAGCAGCTGGCAGTGGTAGGACTGTCCCTTGGCCCTGAAATACGTACAAAGGTGACTTTTTAAAGAGGGTTGCAGGAAGGAATGGAGGGAAGGACCAAACTTGATACCACGTGTCTGGGGCTAGACAGTGGACTCAAATCATCACAACCCGTACTGCCTGCCCCCAGTATCCAATATTCCTTTCCTCTTCAGTAATGAAACCCCCCAGTTGGAGCTAGAATAAGTACGGCATTTACCAGCCCCCTTTGCAGGTTGGTGTCACCATGTGATTAAAATGAGGCATTATGAGTCAGTTTTTCGTTGCTGTGACAAACCAAACCAAACCAAACCAAAAAACCCTGAGATAAACAACTTAAAAGGTGGAAAGATTCATTTTGGCTCATGGTTTCAGAGGTTCCAGTCCAGGTCACCTGGTCCAGTTGTTTTGGGCCTATGGTAGCACAGGACCTCATGGTAGGTGAAGGAAGACTTTACTTCATGGCCACCCAGGAAGCAGAGGACTGAGGAAGAGTCCCAGTGTCCCATTCAAGGGCACATTCCTAAACACCTAATTTCTTCCTGCCAGGTCTTAGCTCCTGGGTTTCCACCACCCTCCGACAGCGCCGTTAGCCAGAGACCATGTGTTCAATGCAAAGGTTTTTGGGGGACATTTAGGATCCAAGCGGTATATTCGGCCAAGGAAGGTGTCACACGTGACTCCTGAGAGGTGCCCTTCAAGGACGGAGCTCCCCTCTCCGCTGGGCCTCCTTCCTGCTGACTGAAGTGGGAGGGCTCGGGTGAAGCTGGAAGAGCCACAGGAGAAATAGATCCCAGGTCTCTAATGGCCAGGGAGAGTCCGGGCCAGCACTGTCTGCCCCTCTGTGGGCTTACTTCACACCAGAGCCTGTCTGTGTCTGCTGCCCTGTGGCTGGAGGCCGCGGGGAAAGACGGAAAGAGGGGCAGATATGGGACCAGCCTTGGAGGTTTCTTCTCTGGTGCCCTTTCCTCTCTCTAGAGCTGAGGGAAGTGGCTGTTTTCTGAGCCTGTGGATTAGCCACAAGCCACTGACAGGACCCTGGGGACTAATTCCAGTATCTTTCATGGCCCCTCTGTCTGAGCCCCTTCCCCTCAGCTCCTGCCGGTCCCATAGGTCCCATACCAACCATCTCATCGGCTCCTTCCTGCTGCGGCGCTCACCGTGTGGTGTCCCTGTGTGTCAGTCACTGTGCAGTCATAAAGGACCGTGTCACTCTAGATATGTCAAGAAAGAGGCCTGGTCACTAAGGTGGAAGAAGGCTGGACGAGCAACTGAGAGAAGGTGATGCCAAAGGGTCAGGAAGCCGCGGCCGCTCCTGGGCTGGAGCCCACGGCCACATCAACGGCTGCGAGTCAGAGGAGCAGCCGACCCAGCCAAACTTGTGGCCGTCGCGAAGCCGCTAGTGCTGCTGAGGCCACAGTTGCTTGCAGTCGCCTGCTGTGGCTGGAGAGCCTCTTCCTCTTCTGCTCTCCTCTCCTGTCATCGATTCTGGGGGTGAAACTTGATCAGAGGCCAGTTGGTGAGGGAGTCTGAGACGTGGTTTTCAGACTTCCAGTCCCCATAATCCAGAGGGACGTCTGGGGAGGTGAGTGCGGGTCTGAGGTACAGATGATTGGCACATGGAGGAAGTGATGTTGGCTGTGCTCGGCTTCCCAGCTCAGCCTCACTCCTCTGATGTTTTTTCTTTTAGGAAGTGGAATATTTATTTATTTTTTTTGGTACCAGGGATTGAACCCAGGGGCACTTGACCACTGAGCCTCACCCCCAGCCCTTTTTATTTTTATATTTTGAGACAGGGTCTTGCTAAGTTACCGAGGCTCGCCTTGAACTTGCAATTCTCTTGACTCAGCCTCCTGAATTACTGGGATTACAGTCATGTGCCGCCATTCCTGGCATAAAAAATTACTTTTATTATAAAAAAATCTCAAATATACACAGAATTACTAAGGATCACATAATGATCTTTTATGTATCTATCATTTAACTTTGATGATGATCAACTGACACCCAATCTTGTTTTCTGTATAGACTTCACTCCCCCTGACACCAGATTATTTCAATGCAAATCCAAGGCATCATATAATTTTAGGTATAAGTATTTCAGTCTCTGAAAAGTTGGGTAATCTTTACAAATAACTTCGATAGCATTGCCACACCTAAAATGTAATAATTTCTTGCTATCATCAAATATTCAACTGGTAATTAAACGTTTTTAGTTGTTTCACATATATTTTGATTTTTTTTTCTTTATTTGAATCAGAATCCAAAAAAGATTCATACATTACAATTAGTAGCTATGATACTTAAGTACCTTTATTTTATAGAATTTGTCTCTGTGTCTTTTCCTTGCTTTTTTGTTGTTATTGTTGCTGTTTTGACTAATGAATCTAGGTTGTTAATCCTATGGAGTTTTCTACAATCTGTGTCTTGCTGATGGCATCCTTGTAATGTGACAACATTAGGGTGACCAACAGACCCAGTTTACTTAAAACCCAATATGTTCTGAGCAAACCAGGATGGCTGGTCACTGTACTATACATTTCTTATAAGTTGGTAGTTAAATCTAGAGCCTCAATCAGACTCAGATTTAATCTCTTGGTAAGATCATTCCCTAGTCAGAGATGTGTTTTCCCAGCAGGAGACACAAAATAGTTGGTTATCTGAATTTTTGTGATATTAGAAGCTATTAATGACCTTTGTCTGACTATGTTCATTCATTAGGGCTTACAAAATAGTGATGTTCTTTAATTTTAGGTGTAAGTATTTCAGTCTCTGTAAAAGTTGGGTAATCTTTACAAATAACTTCGATAGCATTGCCACACCTAAAATGTAATAATTTCTTGCTATCATCAAATATTCAATTGGTAATTAAACTTTTTTAGTTGTTTCACATATATTTTGATTTTTTTTCTTTATTTGAACCGGGATCCAAAAAAGGTTCACACATTGCAATTGGTAGCTATGACACTTTAGTACCTTTATTTTATAGAATTTGTCTCTATGCTTTTCTCTTCTTTTTTTTTTTTTTATCTATTAGCTGGATTTCGTTCATAGTCGGAAACTTACCCTAACTTACCTAACTGTGGGTGCCCGGGGTACTGTTGGCATGATAATAAAGGCAACATGAACATTTGATCCTTACCCTTTACTTCCAGGTTTTCAAAACACAGTTCCCTGACATCCCCCAAAATGAGATTCCTCAGGTAGCATTTTAAACTCACAAAGTGGAAAAAAGTAACGTGTTTTTGTCCTTTTTCGTTATGAACCTCATTGATGCTCTCGTTTCTATTACTGGCTTGTGGGATCTTACACTGAGCTTGGTTCCTGTATTATTTTGATTGTGACTCTAGCAGCATTTAAAAACCCAGCTTTATTAAGGCACATAACTCAAAAGAAGGAATCACACGTGTTTAATGTGTCTAATTAGATGAGTCTGGACGTGTGCAAATGCCCGTGTCACCGTCCCCACGTTCAAGGTAATAGATCCAATACCTCTCCTGTCCTGGTCTTGGAATGGGCATTTCTCCAGTGGTTCCTGGTTCTTTTAAATCTATTTATGGATAGAAGGTCTCATTCCTTCCAAACTGATCCAGGTCCTTTCAGAGGCTACTGCTAGGAAATGTGTTCTACTTTAAAGAGACAAATGTATAATGTGTTCATGTTGATATTCCTACTTCATGTTCAGAACTGCAGAGTTTTGACTTCGTTTATCTTCATCTTTATCTCCCCACATGAAAACCTTAACTCTTAATGGTACTAACGTCCTTACCCATTTGTTTTATCCCACAAAGAGCACACACATACCGTGGTCTCAGAGCAACATTCCCAGCCCTCTATCTAGTAACACGATTACCAGAAACAGTGATGTTTTTGAAGTTTTCTTTTTGTTCTTAGACCATGCACCATGAGGGAGATAAAGTCAAATTACTGTATTTAAGGTACTTGGCATAATTCCTTCCTGGGTGGTTATGTTATGTAATTATGGTTCGTTTGTGTAATCCCCCTTTTCATTTTTAGGGCTTGCTTTTTTGGTCAGTTCTAGAGTTGAAACTACAAGTAAATTATATTCAAAGAATTCTGCCTTATCCCTGTCTCCACCTATTCTACTCTCTCCTCCCTCACAGACAACCAGCAAGGTATTTTTATTTGTCATTCCAGTGTTTTTAAAAATAAATAACTGTAGGTATGCATGTATGTATGCGTGTGGTTTCCCTTGTTTTTGGATGAACGAAAGCAACCAAACACATTCTCCTCTTCCCTGCTTGTACCTCTCAATCCTGGCAGTGCATGGCACCTTGGCAGGAAAGCCTCCTCTTCCTAGCTACAGGACACTTTGTGGCGTGGATGTTTAGCTGACCTAGCCATCCTTCAGTGCCGGCTACCAGCAGTTTCAGTGCTTCGTTGTTATTACAAGACTTGCTGCAGTAAATGGCCCTGTGCATCCATCTCTAATACTTTCACTAGTGTAGCTTTGGGATACATTCCCAGGTTTTCTGGAACAAAGGTTAAGGTATGTGCAATTTGTAAGATATTGCTGAGTTTCCCTCCAGCAGTATGAAAGTCCCTCTTTCACTGATCTAACAAAGTATGCTGTCCTGCTTTTGGATTTTTTTTTTTTTTTTTTTCCAATTTGATAGGTAAGAAATGGTATCTCAGCCACCAGTGGAACTCCCTGGGAGCAGACTTTGAGACAGACTGGAAGGGAGGGAAAGGAAGTAGGACTGGGCAAGGGAGAGGTGAGCCGTGATGAAATTCTCAACCGAGGACCCAGCCAAGGCCACAGGGACCGCTGCAGCTGGAGAGGCCCTTCAGAGACGCAGAGTTGGGAGTGACAGGCCGGGCTGGTCCACCTCCATGGCCACCCATCTTTGGATGTGGCTGCGCTGGAAGGAGGTGTGACCTTGAATCTTCCTCTCTGGAGGCAAACCCAAACTAAGGGATGGCAGCTAAGGGACATCCTTTGGGATGCGGAGAATTTAGGAGAATTTAGTTTTACATTTTCTGAAGGACAATCTTAGCGGCACATGGCAGTATCTACCCACATCTCTTAATTTGTCTATCGGATGTAATTAATGATTTTGTTTCTTAAGTTTTCTTCAGGCCTCTTGATTTTTATGTCATCTATACTTCTATGTATTTATCTAGTCCATCTGTCTTGGGTTGAGACGGTTTTTTTAAGGCGGGTTTCTTTCCTTTTCGTCATCTCCCAGTCTTTCTGTTTTATGACGGTCATTGCTGAGCTGGATCACTGTTCAGACTTGAGGGATGATGCTGTCTTTTGTCTCATTTAATGAGTTTGGTCTGATTCTACCTTGCTAGATATCAAGATGGTGACTCACGATTTCTTTTTTATTTTTATTTTCCGGTTTTATCTTTCAATTAGGCTTATTTTTTTCCCTATTCTTTTACTTTTAACCTTTTAAAATATCTTTGTATTAGAAATATCTTTACTTTGGAGCACAGTACTAGATTTTGCCTTCTTGAGCCAGTTGTGTTTAGGATGTGAGGGGGTCCCTCAATGCTGCCGTGTTAATGCAGGGAGTTTGGCTGTGACCTGATTAGTCCATCCCAGTGTGAATGGACTGCCTGGGTGGTAACTGTAGGCAGGCCCGCGTGGCCCAGGGAGGTGGACTGCTGGGGAGGGCCCTGGAAGGGTTTCCTGTGGCCACTTTCCTTTGCTCTCTCTGCTTCCTGGCCACCAGGAATGGGGCAGAGCAGTGCTCCTCCAACATGCCCTTCCACCGTGGTGCTACCCTTACCCTGGGCCCAGAGCAATGGACTTGGCCTATCATGGACTGAACCTCTGAAACTGTGAGCCCAAATGAACTTTTCCTTCTCTAAGTTGTGCTTATCAGGTATTTTGGTCACAGTGACAAAAGCTGACTAACCCACTAACGCAAATCTTTTTTTTTTTAAATAGCTGTGTTAAGCCTAATTACATTTATTGATAGAGTCTATATGTCTGACCTCATTTTGTCACATTGTTTTACTCTATGTATAGTCATATATCTACATCTATAACTATCTGAACAACAGTGTGATCTATTTTATTTGCTATCTTGATATTTAAGAAAGTTTGAAATTTCGTTCTAATGAGTATCCCTCTTCTAGTTCCTTTCCCTCCCTAATTCCTTTTAATGACTCTTTTGGTTCCCTGGATTTGGCTCTTTTGTACTTGCTCCCCACTTGGCAATATTACAATTGGCCGCTGACTCCCCCCTCTCCCTCCATCTCCCCAGCACATGCTCTGTAGAATCCTCTTGGGCTTCCTGTTCCACCTCCATGACAACTGGCAAGTTTATTCCACGTTTGTATTCTGTCCCACTCTCTCACTCCCCAACTTGATAGCCATTTTCTTCTCAGGGGTCAGAACCGAGCTCTGACCTCTGCATTGACCTCCTCATCCTTGCCGGTTGGTGGTGGCACCTCGCTTATGACCAGTGCTGGTGCTTTTGAAGCCAGCTCCCCAGGAGCTCCTCAGAGTAATGCCACACCAGGTTCTGGAGGGTTTGGAGCATATGCCTGCTGCCTTTGCACACAAAGGTTGTCTTGTTCACGTTTTCTTTCCTTGAATATCAAAAATATTTTCCTCTTTTGGCTTCTGTCCACAAGTGCGGCTGTTGAGAGGCTGCTGTGCAGTTTTACCTTCTGTCCTTTGTAAGTGGCAGGCTCTATTTGATTTGAAGCACAGAGAGATTTTCCCTTCTTTTAAGTCTGGTGGTTCCATGAGCATATGTCTTGGAGTTGGCTACGCTGGGATGATTTCCCTCTTTGTAGAGTTTGCCCATTTAGTAGACAGTTTTAAGAATTTTTATTTCAGGAACGTTTTCTAAGTTTTTCTCTTTAGTGCTCATTTGTTTTATGGCTCTGTTTTTCTTTTGGAGGCTCCTATGACGTGACTCTCTGGTCTTTTTTGTCTGTCTCCTGCTCCTTTTCCTTGAATTCTTTTCGCGGCCTCGTTCCTGCCTCGGACCCAGGCTTTCCTCCTCTGCAGCTTCTCTTGGCTGAAGACAGCACTACTGTGTTCATTGCACTCCTGTTTCCTGGATTTGGCCTTCATTTCTGTAGTGACTTTTATTTCACATCTGCCTCCCCCTCCCTCTCCCTCGCCTTCCGTTGCCTTATTTCGGAGCATTTCCACTTCCCAGTCCCGATGTCCTTCCGCAGCTCCTAGCACTGCTTTTATTTTAGCTCCTTTTGAAGCTTGAAGCCAGCAGTTTCCGTAGTGACTCACTGTGGCTCTGATGTGCCTTTCTTGTCCATGGGGATGTTTCTATGCACCTCATTCTTCTTTTCTCAAATTAACTTTGTGGGGTGTTTACATGAAATTCTTTCCTGTGGAAGCAAAATAGATTTTCTGTCCTCTCAGGGGCAAAGGTCGAGACAAGAGATGACTCCACGGCTCTAGACCTTTCACCTGTTCTTCCCACTGGGATTCATGGGATTTGGTTCCCGCTGCCTGAGACTGGGCTCCTGCAGGTGCCAGGAAGGAGCCTTCTCTCCCTCCCAGCTTTTGGAGGTTCCAGCAATCTTCAGTGTTCCTTGGCCTGTGGCAATATCATGCCAGTCTCTCCCTCCCTATGTGGCCTGGTGTCTCCCTCTCCTAATCCACCATGACCTCATGTTCACGTGAGTACCTCTGCAAAGACCCGTGACCACATAAAGCGTCCTGGGGGTACCAGGAGGACCGGGTGGATTTGGGGGTATGCTGCACAGGGGTCTTAAGTTAGATATATGAATAAGAGAGGGATTTCTAGATAAGAGAAACAAAAATGTTCTAGAAAAAAGGTTTTTTTTTTTTTTTGTATAGAGGATTGAATCCAGGGATGCTTTCCCACTAAGCTAAATCCCCAGCTTTTAAACTTCTTTATTTTGAGACAAGGTCTCACTAAATTTCTTAGGACTTCACTAGGTTTCTGAGGCTGGCCTCAGACTTGTGATCCTCTTGACTCAGCCTCTTGAGTCATTGGAATTACAGGTATGTACCACCATGCCTGGAAAGACTTTAATAATTTTATTTTTAATTGGCACATAGTATTTGTTTGTACTTACAGGGTAGAGTCGGATCAAATGCTACATGGATTCATGTGTAATGATCAAATCAGGGTAATCAGCATTTCTGTCTCCTCAAGCATTTAGAATTTCTATGTGTTGGAAAACTTCCAACTCTTCTAATCAGTTTTAAATATGTCATAAATTATTGAGACTGTAGTTACCCTACTATTCTATAGAACACTAGAAAGAATTACTCTGCTTTTGGTCCCATTATCCAGGCTCTCTTTGTCCCACCTCCTCCAGGGGCATTTAACCAAGGAGTCACACACCTAGTTCTTTTTTATATTTTATTAAAGACAGGGTCTCACTAAACTGCCGAGGACCTTGCTAAGTTGCTGAACTAAGTTTCTGACCTCGTGATCCTCCTGCCTCAACCTCGGAGCCACTGGGATTACGGATGTGTGCCCTGCACCCAGCTAAAATTGACTTTTTTAGCGTCTATGAATGAGTGAGAACATGACATATTTGTTTTTCTGTGACTTATTTCACTTAGCATGATATCTTCCATGTTGTTGCAATTGACAAGAATATACTTCTTATGGCTGAACAATATTCCATTGTGTATATGCCGTATTTTCTTTATCCAGTCATCAGCTGATGGACATCTAGGTTGACTGCATATCTCCGCTCTTGTGAATACTGTTACAGTAAACATGGGTATGCAGGTATCTCTTTGATATAATGATTTCATTTCCTTTGGATATAATCTGATATAGTCTGATATAATCACACTTGTCTATTTTTATAGTAGTGGGATTGCTAGATCATATGGTAGTTCCATACTATGTTTTTTGAGGAATCTACATACTGTTTTTTGTTATGGCTCTACTAATTTACGTTCCCACCAACAACATTGCATTAGTCTGTTTTACATCACAGTTAGGAAATAACTGAGGCAGGCTAACTTTATAAAGAAAAGAGGTTTAAGCTCATAGTTTTGGAGGCTGAATGTTCAAACAGCATAGTGCTGGCTCTGATGAGGACATCACGGTGGATGGCGGGTGTGAGTGTTTGAGGGAGAGATCCCATCTCCAAATAAGAACCCAGGGAGTGATTCAGAGGTGGGGCTCATTTGTAAGGACTCACTGTTGGGAGAATGACCTTAGAGAGCACCCCCCAGCTGATCTAAGGACCTCTCACCGGACCCCGCCTCTTCAAGTTTCCACTGCCCCTCATGTCCCCACACTGAGGACCAAGCCTTCAACAAATGAACCTGTGGTATAAGCCACATCCACACCATACTGAGTGCAGTTCAGTCCCCGTTTCTTCATATCCTCACTAGCATTTGTTACGTTTTCTTTTTGATGATCATTCTGGCTGGGCTTGGTGAAGCACGCCTGTAATCCCAGCAGCTTGGGAGACCGAGGCAGGAGGATTGTGAGTTCAAAGCCAGCCTCAGCAACTTAGCAAGGCTCTTAGCAACTCAGTGAGACCCTGTCTCTAAATGAACTATAAAAAAGGGCCAAGGATGTTGCTCATTAGTTAAACACCCCTGGGTTCAATCCTCAGTACCAAAAAAAAAAAAAAAAAACAAAAAAAGGATAATTAATTCTGAGGAGATAGCAGCTCATGGTGGTTTTGATTTGCATTTCCCTGACAATTAGTGATACTGAGCACTTTTCTTGGCTATTTGTCATCTTTTGTGAAATGTCTCTTGAGGCCATTTGCCCTGTTTTAGATCAGATGATTACTTTTATTTTTTATTATTTATTTTTACTGTCATGTGTTTTGAGTTTCTTGTATGTTCTGGATATTGATCTCTTGTCTGATGAATAGTTTGCAAACGTTTTGCAGGTTGTCTTCACTCATTGATTATTTCCCTTGCTGTAAGAACCTTTTTTTAGTCCGATATAATCACACTGGTCTATTTTTGATTTTGTCGCCTGTGCTTTGGGTTTTTATCCAAAAATCTTTGCCTCCACCAATTTCTTGAAGTGTTTCCATTGTGTTTTCTTCTAGTAGTTTCCTGGATTGGGCTCCTACATTCAGGCTGCTGACCCACCATGAGTCCATCTTTGCATATGGGGAGAGGTAGGGCTCTGGGAGAATCGGATCACGGAAGTCCTGCTCTTCCTGCCTCTGGCAGCAGACAAGAGGCTTGTGCCTCATTAGGCACAAGGACCACGGTGACCAGAGCTCTCCAGCCAGCGCAGCGCTTTCCTGGGGCCTGATTGTGCCCTTGGATGTCTCCTCTGCGCTGATTTCTCTGGCTGGAGGCGAGGCTTGGTCCAGAGAGAGAGTAATACCGGGCCATCCTTTGGGAAGTCCATATGCCCGGTGAGCTTGTCAGAGAGGAGCCCTCTCTCTTGGCCCAGGGGAGGAGAGTGGAAAAGAGGGCACTTCTGCACTCCCCGTTCTGACCACTGAATCCCTGTAAATGAGTTTCTTTTTGAAAGCCTGAAACCCTCAAGTAAGCTGAGGTGGAAACAAGGAGTTGGAATGCTGCCAAGAGCTATAAACTTCCTCTGTCTGTCTGGGGCCATTATCCCCTTGCCTACGGGCACTCACTTGGCAGCTCAAAGTAAATCAGTCACACTCACCAGCCCAGGTGGATGCACTGGTTTTGTTTTTAATTAATTGCGTGTCCATAGTTCAAGGTCCCAACTCTTGCATAGGGTGTCTGCCAAGTTCTCGGTAGTCTAGAAATATCCCAAGGAACTTATAAATAGAATTATTATAATCACAGCAGCATGGTTCTACAGCAGGCTTACCTCTCATCCACGTAATCCTACAACAACGACAAGTCTATCCCAGGTCACCATTCCCGGACAGCCTTTTGTTCTTTGGAGCGTCTTATTCACGACGACCCTGGGAGAAGACTCCAGTCAGCTGGCACCATCCTAGGCAGGATCAATGTGCTCTTTACCTTCTCTGTCAACTTTGAAGCATCTCGGGAGCTTTCCTAGGAACTCCAATTCTACTGGTGATCGCATTTTGAAGTTGTGATGTTTGGGGCCCGAGGCCACTGTGTAGTCTCTGAACAACCCAGTCACCCTGCGAAGGGTCCACACCACCCTCCCCGCTCACAACAGTCTTGTAGTCATTTCCACTAACTCCGTCCCAGCCTCCCAGCACCCTCACAGCAAACCATGTCCTCAGCCAGCTGTCTTTCAGCCTTGGACCCTTGCCTCGCACTCCAAGGCCAGGCCCTGTTCCGACTTCCTCTCACCCCTACGGGGAGAATCTTCCTGGGACTCTGGCGAGCTTGTGCTGGGATCATTTGGGTGCTTGGGTCAGGTCCCTGTGTGCATCTCCATTTCTGTGTGTTTTTTTTAGCACCCTCTCCCTTGCTACGATCCTGGTCTTCTCTTTGACTTCTTGTTATTCTCTGGCCGCTAGGTCTGTGAATGCTTTGGCTGTTTAATGTCCCCCCTGCCCAAAGCTCCTGTGTTAATGCAGGAGTGTTCAGAGGTGAAATGCTTAGATCATGAGCTGTGACCTCATCAGTGGATTGATCCATTCGGTGGATTAATAATTTGAGTGGACTACTAGTGGTAACCGTAGGCAAGTGGAGCATGGCTGGAGAAAGTAGGTCACTGGGGGTGTCCCTTAGAGATTGCGTATCGTCCCTGGCTCCTTGCTCTCTCTGCTTCATGGCTGACATGAGCTGAGCAGCTCTCCTCTGCCAGGCCCTTCCGCCACGATGTTCTGTCTCACCTCAGGCCCAGAGCAATGGGATCAGCTGACCGTGGACTGAGCTTCTGAAACCATGAACTCCAAATAGGCTTTTTTCCCACTAAGTTGTTCTTGTCAGGAATCTTGGTCACCCTAATGAAAAGTTGACTCACACACCCTCCATTCCTTGTTCTAAAGGACGTGTCAGGCAGACCTAAGTTGTAGGCAATAGAGGCAACTCTGGTTATTGAAATCAGAATTGATTCAAAGCAAAGAATAAGGTACTAATAAAATTGCTCCAAGATTGTAATATTAGTTTCTAGGCCACGTTCCCAGAATCTTGCCAAAGAACTTGCCTAACAAAGGAACTACTATCTCTTTTTCAAATCAGGAAGCTGACTCCAGAATCACCTGCTTTAGCTGCAAATCAGGGTCAGGAAGCCTCATGATGGCTGTTTCTCCTCAAATTTAACATCTGAATCACAAGCTGGGGATAAAGAAGTATTCTTCTTCATTGTTGGTAGAATATGGATACCTTCCTTGTTGCCACCTCCTTTTCTGCTTAGCTTAGTGTTGAAAACTAGTCTTATAGGAGTGCACTTGTGCTATTTAGATTTCTGTCACTGTGACAAAATACCTGAGATAATCTACTTATGTCATAGTTAAAGCTTTGTCCCAGGGTTTCATAAACTGACTTCCAGACCACTCACGTATAATCGAATTAAGCGTTTATTGAAGCACACTGGTGGTGGCTGACCAGAACATAAAGCTGTTCCCCTGATCAGCCCCGAACAATTGCAAGGGAGCTCCTTATAAGCCTGAAAACCGCAAAAGGGATGTTCGGGGGGTCTAGCCAATGCAAGCAAGCCAGGTTACAGAAGCGGGACAGTGCAGTCAAGCGGAGGGAAGCCTAACCCATCACAGTTATCCCAGTCATCCCAGTTAGAGAAACAGAGCCCCGTGACCCTAGTTACAGAAACAATGCCCCATTAGGTAGTTCTGTGTTCTTAAAGGTTTCTATAGCAAAAGGAAAAGAACATCTTGCCCCAGTCATGACCCTTCTCCTTGGCATGGTTGTTTTACAGGGTGAAGTCATAAAACAAAATGGGGTCACATTTGCTCCTACTATCACACTTATAAAAAGGAAAGGTTTATTTTTGGTCATGGTTTCAGAGCTTCAGTCCACGATCAACTGGGCCTGTTGCTTTGCTCCCGTGGTGAGGCAGAACATCACGGCACAAGCATGTAGTGAGAGAAGCTGCTCATATCTTGGTGGCTGGGAAGCAAAGAGAGACGAAGGGTCTGGGGCCGGAGTATTCCCTTCCAGACCACACACCTCATGACCTGACTTTCTCCAACTGGGCCTCATCTAATAGCAACACAGGCTGGTGACTATGTCTTTAACACATGTGCCTTTAGAGACATGTCAGCATAAACTATAGCAGCAAACTACCTGGAAGAAGGCTTGGCTTGAAGCGAGGGTCGATAGCAACTCATTGGCAGTGGAAAAGATTTGGCCAGACTCAGAGATTATGGATGACTGGGAACAGAGCAGTCCAAGAAGTGGTCTCGTAGACACAAATGTAAGGATGTTTGTGTCCAGGTGAAGCCTCGCTTCAGAAGTGGCTCTCAATACCAGGTGGACAACATGACCAATCTGTGGGCATCGGTCAGACTTTTTGCTGCCCTGCCCAAGCTACCCCAGTGATTCCACTATGGGCACATGTGCAAAAAGGCACTGGCAGCAGGATGGAGCCTACCCAGGGACCCGGCGGCACGGATGGGTGGCTGGTTCTCCCTGGACTTCCCTCTTATTTACATGGGCATCCTTCACTGCCCAGCAGGTCACCAGAGTCCACGCACAGCTCACTGCAATCTCCACCATGACAGCATCCTACCCTCGTGACTTCGCACCAAGACAGTGATCTTGCACAAAAAAAGTGGGACAAAGGGTCCTGGTGCCTAACTGTGCCTCGCCACCCTCAGTGGCTGGCCTGCTCATGTCCCAGGACTCAGGCTATTCCCACCTCTTCTTCTCCTTCCATTCCCTCTGCTCTTTCCCTGCTCCCTGGCCCTCTCTTTCCGGCGCGTCCTAGGAACCACTGTTCTGCTGTGGCAAACTTCATAGTAAACACTGTCTTCCCCTCACTCTCTCTCCACTTCTCAGCTGAAGCCTTGCTCTGTTTTCTGAACACATTTTTGCCATTCAAGACGCCTCGTATTGCAAGTTGCCTAAACCCAACTCGAGTTAGCGTATGCTAAAAAGGAATTTGTGGGCTGTCGCGAGAGCAAAGTCTAGGGCCTTTCTGGTTTCAGTCTGTGTGGGTTTAGGAGCTCTGCCGCTGGCCTTAGGGCTCTGTCTCTGTCCAGCCTGGTCTGCCTTACTCTGTGCTGGCCCCATTCTCCTGCAGCATGTCTCTCTGTGGCTTTAAGAAAGCTTCTGGCAGCTCCAGACGTGTAATCTCCCCAGATCCAGATCTCATCAGAGAAGCCCTATCGCTCTCAAACAGAAAGAACCAAATCAGCACCAACTGGGAAATTTGCCCCATTTGGGCCATGTGATGTCCTTAAATTAACCTGGAATGATGGTGACCACACATGAGTCACGTCTTTGTCCTTTGGTAGGGAAGTTGAATCACACAAAGTTGTGGAGTGGCAATTTTCAGAAGGAAGGAAAGCTGAAGGACATCTCAACCCAGATGTCCAGGGTACGGCTGCTTTCTCCATTACTGCCCCCGCCCCAGTGAGACTTGCTCCTCTCCCTCCTCTCCCTCCCCTCCCTCCTCTCCCTCCTCCTCTCCCTCCCCTCCCTCCCCTCCCTCCTCCTCTCCCTCCTCTCCCTCCTCTCCCTCCCCCTCCCTCCCCTCCCTCCTCTCCCTCCATCGGCCTGCATTCCCAATTCCAGCTGCTGCAGCTCCTGTTCTATTTCTTGCTCTTGAATATGCCTGTACTTTAGAACTTGATTTTACCCATTTAACCACCATCCAGGCCCAGAAATAGAATTGCCTCCCCCTAGAAGCTCCCTGGGAGCTGCTTCCTGATCACAACCTTATGTGGAAGGCAAAACAAAGAAGCTTTCAGAAAGCGATAGCAGGAAACCAGAAGCCAACCCCTCCAGGCAAAGGTTGGTGCAGAAGAGACATTAAAATGGGGACTTGGATTTATCAAGGGACATCTTTAGGGAGTACCAAAAAAAAAAAAAAAAAAGAAAATCCAATAATGATGGGGACATGTCACAAAAAGATGTAGGATCCAACCTGAAAGAGCTCCCAATGGCCACAATTGGAATAATGTGAGCAACCAGGTACAGGAGAGCACTGTTTTCTTACCCAAGGAATGAAACAGATAACCCGAGTTAAACAGAAACAAACAAATGACTGAATCCATAAGTAAAATGAGGACGAGAGATGAGTCCTCCCGATAGGAGGCTGCAATATATTACTACTATTGCAGTATATTTCCCTCTCTAGGAACATGTTTGGACTGTGGGATGGACGTGGTGGTTTGCTTCCAAGGGCAGAGTTGAGAAGGGAAAATACCTCACAGCGGAGAGACTTAGAACATGTGCCATCTTTTAATTTCTTTTTCTTTTTGTGGTTCTGGGGGTTGAACTCAGGGGTGCTCTACCACTGAGACACATCCTAGCCCTTCTTTCATTTTTGATTTTCAGACAGGGTCTTGCTGAGTTGCCCATGCTGGCCTGGAACTGTGACCTCTTGCTTGGCCTCCCGAGGGGTGGGGAGGTGGGCGTGCCCTGGGCTCCCGCCTGAGCTCACAGCAGTGCTCCTGGTGCTGCTTCCAGTTGGGTCTGGTTCTGGGATGGTTTCGCTTTTGACTCTGCCCTTTCCCGGATTTTAGCTCTTTCGTTATCTTTCTGTCTTCGTGCCATTCTTTTCCCGAGCTGTGGCTTCATTATGTTTAAAAAAACTCATAGAAAAATATTTGGATATGATTTTCATCTGTTCCTCACATTTCTGATGAATGTTTTCCATTCTTTCTCTCATTCTTACATACTATTTTTGTATGAACTTTTCACGGATCTAACTATCACCCTTTTTTGAAGCAGGCAAGTTTCTCCTGATTTGTAGGAAGTTCCTGAGAGTTCGGGGCCAGGGCCATTCCAGGCTACAAATGTTAACTTCCTCATCTCTAGGGTTCTCCCCTCCCTAACTTATCCCGTCTGTTCCCTGTCATTGATATACTTGAGCTCACATGACTTTTCGGATGCTTTATGAAATTATAGAATTTGGGAATTAAAACGGGACTTTGAGTGTCTCCAGCTGCTATTATTTGCAGAAGTGACCCCCCAGAGGCCCATGAGCTAAAGGCTTGGTCTTCAGCTTGGTGTTATAGGAAGGTAGTGGAGCCTTTAAGAGGTGGGGCCTCAGGGGAGGTCTTTAGATCATTGGGGACATGTTCTCCAAGGGTTGGGGGCCCAGTCCCAGCCCTTTCCTCTTCCTCTTTCACTTCCTGGCCTTGAGGTGAGAGGTTTTGTTCACCATTGCTCCTTCCACGTTTTGTGGTCACAGGCCCATAGTCAGTTGTGGAGGGAAAGCTCTAAAGCTGTGAGCCAAAGGCCCTTATCTCCTTATGAGTTGATGACGTCAGTATTTGTTACAGTGACCAGCACATTAGCTCACCTTTTCTTTGTGGGATGCAGCCTGCAACCTTCAATCTGAGGCACAACAAAAGGCTGCAAGGCCTGGGCTGGGGTGCATGTCCCCAGCCACTGACTTTTTCTGTCATCGATGCCACCGAGCCAGGGTGAAATGGTGTCCCTCCAGCTGTCCCTTGCCTGGGGGCTTAGGGAGAAGACAGGAGCAGCATATGCAGGAGAATGTTGAACACATGAAGTCTTTCTGGGTTGTGTTCTCCAGGCTGGGTGAAGGGGAAGAACAAAGAGCAAACAATCAGATTGTGACTGTGGTGAGAGCATTGCCTTGGAGTTGGACAGATCGGTGTCTGACTGTGATCTGCAATGTACGCTGGTCCTGTGACCTCACAGATATTGCTTTAAGCACCTCAGTGATTGTACCCATGAAGCGGGACTGTTGTGACTCCCCTTATGTGATTATGCCCATTTACAGGATAGGAGAAAAGTGGGCAGACCCTCCCTCAAGTCAAGCAGCACTGGCGGCCACGGCAGGCGCCCCAGAGCCCAGAGACAGCACCACGGCAGTTCAGCACTGGGTCCCCAGGGCTCTCCATGCTGAGGCAGGGGCAAGGCTGCTGACTTCCTGAGGCTCTGCCCTCTAAAATGTGGGGTCTCTACGGTGGCTTCCATGCAGGACATTGCCCAGAGCACCTGGGTGAGAGCTGGTCAGGACCCTGCTGTGTTCTGGGAGGTTTGGACCAGTGGTGGCCCAGGAGCTTTTGATGGGACCAATTCGTTACTCCTGAATCTCAGGTTTTACTCCACACATGGAAGCTTTTACCTTTGAATTTTCCTTTGCATGAATTTCCTAACAATTGTACTAGCGTGTTGTGACATCGCCTCAGCCGTGATATTAGGAAAAGGTATTTATTATTATTATTATTGTTGAACCCAGAGGGGCTTTATCATTGAACCGCATCCCCTGTCCTTTCTGTTTTTTATTTGAGACAGAGTCTCACTAAGTTGCTGAGGGTCTCTCTAAGTTGCCCAGGCTGGCCTCAAACTTGCCATCCTCCTGCCTCTGTCTCCCAAGTCACGAGGGTTACAGGAGTGCGCCATTGTGCCCACATGTCACACTCAGGCCAGGGCTGGAGGACTGGGGCTCACCTATGGGTCAGCAGGTGGTGGTGAGGGTGACAGCCGGAAAGACATTTCTGAAAGAGAATTCTAAATTTCTCAGAAGAAGAAAGGAAACAAGGAAAAGATTAGAGAAATTGAAAACTTTGTGGGAACGAACCTGGGCTGGTGGGAATGTAAATTCCTTACTCTTGGAATATTCCATTGAGTATTCTGCCCCCACCCCCCACCCATGGACCTCTGGCGAGGAGTGTGGCCTGCTCACTTTATCAGGCAGTGTCTGTTCTTGGGCTAAATCTGTCTTCTTGCAACTTCCATTCATCTGTCCTACTTCTTTGGTCAGCAGCCCTGTAAGTCCAGCCCCTGACAGTGACTCAGACACATCAGGCAGCTTCTCTGTCCCCCCAACTCTTTCTTCTCCTGGAAAAACAGCCCCTCCATGCTTCAGTCACAGCTTGTAGGACATAATTGAGATGCTGACAAGAAGCGGCTCTGCGGCCCTCCCCAGTGGCCAGAGTGGCTGGCCTCAATTAGTCTGCAGGGCTTAACCCGTGGTCACCTTGCGGGGAGGAAATAAGGGCCCCTCAAGACTCTGAAAGGTTGGTTCCTGCCATCAGCACAAATGGTAAGAGACGGGGTGCCTTCTGGGCCAAGCATGAGCCCGAGAGATGACTTTAACAAGAGGGAAGGGGACAGGGGAGAGACAGACCGCAGAGAGCGGGGCTGGGCCAGAGAAATGAAAGTTGACAGGGTCTGTCCAGGACAGGCTGGGGGTGGACGCTGAGTGTGAGTGAGATGAACAGCCAGGCCACCCAGCGCTGATCTGTTGGACTGAGAGAGCGGCCGGGCTTCATTATAGCTTGGGGGCAGAGTCCCTCCACTTGGGCCACCTCCCTCGGATCCAATTCCGTGTTCTCCCAACACTGTGTGGGTTGGACGCTTTACCTCCAGCTCCCTGGCACTGGGAGGAGAATGTTCTGGAGGCTCTGTGAGCATTCTAGAGGCTGGAATGGGATGACTACCTGGGGGTCTGGTTCATATATCAGTGTATTGTGCATTGGGAGGTGCCCTCTGTTCCTGCTGGGAGGCTCCCGCGGGTGCTCTGCATCTCTGAGTTTCCCCTCCTGCCTGTTTTCCATCTCCCTCTTAATAGAGTTCCATGTGTTGGCTAAAATCACTCACTTTCCCAGACTCCCTTGCAACTAAGGCTAAGCATGTGCCATGCTTTTGCCCAATGCAACGTAGGTTAAAGTCCCTGGGAAGTGTGTCTTTTATTCACAACAACAAAGATGAAGCCTTGTTAGAAAAGCGTTTTTGTCCTTTTCCTTCTTTCTATCTGGAAGAAGGATGGAAGTGCAGTAGCCATTTTGTGACAATGAGGACAAAAGCCACACCCAAGGATGTCCGAGAAAGAAGATAGAGTCTGTCTCCTTGATGACATCCATGAGCACCTGCCTCAGCCCTGAGTTGCTTTCCTGTGAATGTTGTAGAAAATAGGCCCCTTTCCAATTACTCCACAGCTGGTCAGGCTTTCTGTTCTTCCTGCCGAATGCATTCTTCACATATACAGGTACCAAGTGGAGATTCTGAACCTGCGAAGCTGAGAACGAGACCCTAGAAGGTGGTTAACCCAAGAAGTCATGCACCCACAAGGCTCTTCTCCTGAGGATAGATCTCAATTTTTTTTCCTGTTCACAAATTTAACTCATATTTTTAGAAATTTCTGATGAAACAGTGAAGTTTAAAGAATAATGGGGAAAAACTCACTGTTAAGCCCACCACCCAGCAGTAACCATCCTTTACATAGTGGTGCATTTCCTCAGAGCTATCTGTGGTTCCAGCATGTTCCACATTTGTCACATATAAATGGGATTGCACTTTGAAACTTGCTATCCACTCAATAATTTATCCTGAGCCTTTTCTGGGAATTTTGTTAAGAAAACCCCTTTTATTGTTGGATTTCATGTAGATCTATATTATTAACTTGAGCTATTTTAGTATTTAAATACTATTAGTTATTCTGAATAATTTAGCTAATCAATTTTCAATTGGTGTCAAAAATTAGACACCAACTGAGACATCAATAAGACACCAACTGTCACACTCAGGGCTACAGAGGAAGTCCTTGGGTGAATGTCTTGGAGAGAGTTCTGATCCTCTCCTTTGAGGCATCTTCTAGAAGTGGCATTGCTGGCTTGGGGTGGACAGGCAAGTGGCCAGGGTCTCTCTGTGGGTCCCCGGGTTGTGCTGCCCCCTCTGTGTGATCCCTGCCCCTATTTTGTAGGGGGATTCTGGAGACTGTGGGCTCCTGCTGACTTGTCCTTCCGCAGGTCTAACTCTAGCTTCACACAGATCCCAGCGTGGCTGTCAGGGTCTAATCACACTCTCTGGATTCTCACTTGCTGGAGAGTTCCTTCTTTTAGGCCCCAAATTAGGCTTGATTTGGGATCTGTTTACAAGGCAGTTTGTGAAAGGTTCAATTTTTGCAAGAGAAACAATAGAATAGATTTTCTTAAGAAAACCCTTCTCTTCCTAGCCAAGGGTGCATTGAGGAGTTGCGGCTAGTGCCTCCCTGCGTCCTGCCTCCCGTGGAAGGACTGGCTCTATACAGCTAACTGGGACACGGGAGCCCCTCCTCCTGCGCATCCTCGGGAGGCAGCGCAGATGAGGACTCAGACTGTGGGAAGCCATGGATGTCACCCAGCCATTGCTTTTCTCCGCGAGGTGAGCTGTGCCCCTTCTTTCTGCCCAAGTTGATTGACAGCTGGGAAAATGGATTTCAATGTCCCTGTCCTCATTAGGGGAATCGCAAAGCCAGCTTCCTCTGTTCTCTAGCAGAGAGGCTGTCCAGCAGCCAGCATGCAAAGTTTTCTAATGAAACAATGTAAGACAGAAGAACATCCTGTTCTATTCTCTGGGTATAAACGGCATTAAGTATCTCGTGGGACCAGGACCAGGACATCCTAGGCCTTGGGGTACCAGTCTTTCTTAGTGATGGTTTTCAAAATCTGAAAGTTGACTGGTGGGAGAAGCATTATAATTAGCAAATAGCCAAGGTCCCCTTAGACCACCACTTCTGCAGGATGCTGCAAAGTCCCCGACAAAAAACCAACCAACCCTCCTGCCTAAGGAAAAGGGGCTGATTCCAAATCTTCCCACCTTCTCTGGTACAAGGCACGAGGTCCCTTTGGAAATGTGAGTGATCCCATTTCTCCTTGAAGTGCCTCCTCACCAAGGGAGGCCTGTCCAGTGTGAATCCAGGCAGCCTCTGCTCAACCCCGCTGGGGCCTGCACTCCCCGCCGCCGCCGGCAGCCCCTCAACCTGGGGTCAGTCGTTTTAATGCCTTCTTCATTGGCCCGTGATCTCTTCAGCTTTGATATCTCCAGTGGAATGGAGATGTCCTTTCCAACTCCGTGACACAATTAGTGCCCACTTGGACTCCCAGGGTGACAACCCCTCCCCCCTCCTCTTTTGTCCTGACTACTGTTTCTGGGTCCCCTTTGTCACTTCTCCTGCCTAGGGTTGCTATCCCCACTCGGCCTGCTGGAGATTTTACCAATGTTTGCAGTGTCTGACTCCCTCTCTGGTGACATCCGTGCCTTCCCACAGTCTCCCTCTCATTTGAAGGTCTCGGCTGCTTGCAAAAGTCTCTAAGGCACATATATACATACAGCAGTACAATGTAGGTGGCCGTATAACCAGTGGGATTCTGCAGCCTGTACACGTGGAAAAATGAGAATTCATACCCCATTTGACTCAAATGTATGATATGTCAAGATCATTGTACTGTCATGAGCAATGAATAAAAAAGTCTCTAAGGCAGCCATGTGAAGATGGTTCTCAAGCCTCTCCTTGGGACTTTGCCCAGTCAGGGTGTTTGCCTTTGTGCAAACATCTCTGCTCAGGGGCTTCCTTGTCAGACTTCCTGACCCGTCTAGGTAGGGTACCAACCCATCTGCTTACCTTTTAAATTTCTCTCCATGTCTCCTACCACCATGTGGCAATCTAAATCTAAATCTGTGTTGTATCTGATCAATTTCTCAATCTTTGACTATATGTTTATAACAATCTCTCTTCTCTGTTCCCTGACATGTGTATTTATTTCTTTATTGTCTATCTTCAAAAGAAAAAGAATCTCTGAGTGAGGGCTTCTGTACTTGCAGGTATGTGGCAGATACTTGTTGAATGAATCCTCCTTAACACCCAGGAGAGTTAATCTGATTGAGGTTATTATTTGCAGAATCCTTCCCACCTGGTTAAGGAGAGAAGAAGGGATTTCTTCAGGGGATTAGGTAGATTACAGACTCATGGCTCCTGGAGGAAACAGATTTAGGCGTGAACTTCCAGGAAGACCCGCCCACATCACGCTGCAGAGCTCCCGGGTTCCGCTGCAGCCAGGTGGCTCTTCAGCAGGAAGCCACAGCTGCAGCTGCTGGGTCTGAACTTGTACTTCTGCCACCACCTGCTAAAGAAGCTCGGCACCTCTCCTGTTCCCCACATGACTCGGGTCTCAATAGAGGTGACATGAGAGTGTATGTGGTTAGTGGAACCTAAATGCCACGTGTGTTCTTTGACAACAAGTGAGGCTAGGAATAGGCTGCCCGCTGCTCTCCCGCACAGGAAGGTAATATTCACACTGTTGTCTTAGTTTGTTTTCTGTTACTAGAATATAATCCCTGAGGCCTGGTGATTCATAAAGGAAAGAGGTATTTCCAGTATAGTGGAGCATGCCTGTAATCCCAGGTACTTGGGGGGCCGAGGCAGGGGGATTGTGAGTTTGAGGTCAGCTCGGGCAACTTAATGAAATTCTGTCTCAAAATAAAAAGGGGGGCTGGGGATGTGGCTCAAGTGGTAGTGCGCTCGCCTGGCATGCGTGTGGCCCGGGTTCGATTCTCAGCACCACGTACAAAACAAAGATGTTGTGTCCGCCGATAACTAAAAAATAAATATTAAAAAAAAATTCTCTCTCTCTCTTTCTCCTCTCTCACTCTCTCTTAAAAAAATAAATAAAAAAATAAAAAGGGATGGGGTTGTAGCTCAGTGGTAGAGTGCTGCTGGGGTCGATCCCCAGTACTGAAAACAAACAACAAGCAAGAATAGAGATATTTTAGCTGATGCCAGGCTTTTCTGAGGGCCTTGTGCTGCTTACGCTGATGGGGGCAAGTGGAGGGGACGTGGGTGTGTGTGATGGCACTTGGGAATGTGCTGCCTCACAGTAGAGAAACCTGCTCTCCTGGTGGCTAATTAGTTCCCTGAGAGCAAGGACTCTAACCTGCAAGAGTCCGGGCAGGAGAAAGCCATTGATCTTGCTTACACCCTAATTGCTTCCCGCAGGCCCGCCTCCTGTCGCTGCCCCACTGGCCACCAGATCTCCACGTGAGTTCAGGGGACAACCAATACTGGAACCACCGCCACTGGGAAGGGGTGTTCAGAGATTTGGGGGCCATGAGTAACAGATGCCCATTATTATACTTGTCTGGGTTTTCCACTCTGATGGGATTAAAGGACCCTGTTGTTGTGATTTTAATTTTTGATTAGATTTTGCTTCTTATTTCTTTTTCTTTGCTTTGGCACCAGGGGCTGAGCCACATTCCCAGCCTGTTTTTTGTATTTTATTTAGAGAGAGGGTCTCATTGAGTTGCTTAGGGCCTCTCTCAGTCACTGAGAGGCTGACTTTAAACTCTCCAACCTCCTGCCTCGGCCCCCCCAAGCTGCTGGAATTACAGGCAGGCACCACAGAGCTGGTTTGTGTCTTTTTCTTGATGTGTATCTTTGAACTTGACCTTGACCTCTGGTCTTTTGTTAATAATAGCAATGCTAATAGGCACCCTTATCAGAGTCCTCATCTTATTAAAGTTTCTTCCTGAGGTGTGGTGTGTGTGGAGGTTTTGGGCATAGAGTCTTTACAGGCTGAGGTAGTTCCATTCAAGTTCTAGTTTCTGAGTTATTCTGTGGCCCTTTATGCCACACAGGGCTGCCCATGCCCCACCCAGCCCTCATGGCACTGGGGCACTTCATTCATGGGCACCACGCTGCAACCTAAGACTGGTGTTTACCAAAAGGATGCCCCTCCTTGTGGGTCATGTCCTTCTTCATTGACCTGGAGGGACAAGCTTAGGGCAGGTGGAGTGATGCCACCTCCCTACTGCACACACACACCACTGGCCACTCCCGTGGCTTATGAGCATGGACAGAACATTGGCTCCGAGTCAGGGTGTTGGGGGACGTGCTGCTTACCAGTGCTGTGGTCACCAACAAGCTCTTCCATCTCCACCCTCAGCATCCTCATCTGTAGAAGGCGGAGGTGACAGTCCCTGGGAAAGCCACCAGGGGCTTGTCCAGTGGGACAACCCACCACAAAGCAGGTAGCAGGGGGATGTGCTGCATCAGTCATCCACAGAGACTCGCCACCAGCATGTCACAAGTGTGTGTTCCCAGCACGTTTCAGGATGACACGAAACGCTCTTGGTAAGAAGCTGAGGGAAAGCTGCGCAGACCCAGTCCACGTTTAGTTTAACATGTTTTGTAGAAAATATCAAAGACAACGATGGAAAATAGGGGATTACAGGCGACTTTGACCATCTCCTTTATATTTCCTGGTTCAATCTTTTTTCTGCAATGAGTCCAGGATCATTCCCATAAATCTTTGGAGCACTTCATGGAAACAGAAAGCTCAGTGTGGCTCAGTCTGTGGCTCAGTTTGCCGGGTCCTGGCTGCTGGTGGAGACAGGATGCCCTGTGGCCTGGCACGGCCAGCACGGCGTCAGCTTCATTCTGTGCACAGGTACCCGCGGGAAGAAGACACAGAGAGACAGAGAGACAGAGGGGGAGAAGGAGACACACAGACAAGGGGGTCATGGGGAAGAAGGCAAGAGGGGCCTCCGTTGGTGCCCTCTCTCCTCAGGCAGCTGTGGGCACTGCCCTTCTTCGGTGCTGAGCTGTGTAACACTCGTGTTCTTACAGATGGCACCAGTGCTCTGTGGTCCATGGTCCTGACACCCGGGTGTCCATCTGGGATGGGGATTCACCATCTGCCAGGCTGGGACTAGCAGTGGCCGTGGAGGCCTGGGAAGTGGGGACCGCTCCTGCCCAGATGCGACTGAGACAGCTTAGGCAAGGCAGTGGGCGCAGGGCCTGTTAGCACAAAAGGACCAGGTGGGCGCCAACTTCACGGATCAGCTGCTTATTCAGGGACAAAGTTTCATGCAGGAACAGGGTGACGCCAGTGGACTGACTCTCCTGGTGGGCGATGAGCCACTGGACAAAGGAAGGGACTGGTCTTATATAGGTTATACTGAGAGGTGACTCAGGAAGTTGGGGTCTGTTACTAGGGGAGATGGGGAGGGGTCTAGGGTCAGAGGTCAGTTTTGGGCACTCAGGAAACAGGTTCGTGAGAATTTGAAAATTTGTTTTTACTGGGCAGTATTTTTATTTGGAGAAGAATGGAGGGTCTGGGGTCAGCGTGCAGAGCTTATCGCTTTCCCTTCAGGGTCCCATTGTACTGTCACTGGGAAAGGATTTATGTGGGGAAGGATCAATGCTTTGGCTTCCTTTCTAGGGATGTTCTGTCACTGGGAAAGGATCAATGCCATCAATGTTCTGTCACTGGGAAAGGATCAATGCCGTCAATGTGCTGCTTTGCTCTGTGTCCCCCTTCCCTGGCCAAATTATTTTGGGGTTTGTCATTTTCCAGATCTAATAGGGGCAGCTCCTCCTGAAGCCCCCCCCCCCCCGGCAGGACCCTGGCCCTCCAGCAGGGTCTGGTGGCCCAACCTTCCTTCTCTGAGCTGCCCCTGTACCTCCTCGAGCTCCCTTCCCTCAGGTTGGTTCTCATTACGTTCCCAAGATGACAGAGAGGGGGTGAAGAGGGGCCAAAGCACCAGGCTCCAGCCGGGGCCAAGCGACTGACCTCAGGTCCCTCAGAGGCGACCTCCCTGCCTTGAACCGTGCCAGGGTGGCACCTGCCGTCTCTGTCTCTCTGCCTGCGGTCCCTCTCCCTCTCGGCCTCTCCTTCCCCTTCTCTCCTGTCCTTTCATTTTCTCAGTTTGAGCCTCAGACTTTGGCCTGCCTTTCCCAGCCGCTTCCTCTGCCCTGTCTCCCGCAGTGGCCTCGCCTCCTGGCAGCTCCTGACCTAGGCCTCCCACAAGCCCCCTGTCCTCCCAGCAGCCAGGTGGGCTTCCTGCCCTTGGGCTTCAACCTTCCACCTGTGCCCCAGACTCCTGCCCTGCCCCAGGGCTGCGCTCCCCCTCCTCCTTGAACTTGGGTGGTGCTCCCCATCCATGGTCCAGCTTGAGACCTCTTCCCCCGGCGCAGCCTGGACTCTCTGCCCCTAGTGCTTTTGCCTCCTGGATCACTCTTACTCTTTCTGGGAACTAGGGAATGAGCCCAGAGGTGCTTTGCCAGTGAGCTATCCCCTCATCCCCCTTTATTTTTTCTTTTGAGACAGGGTCTCACTGAGTCGCCCAGGCTGGCCTTGAACTCGCGCTCCTCCTGCCTCAGCCTCCCGAGTTCCTGAGATTACTACCGTGCCTGGCTTCCTGGATCAGTTTCTGAACGTGCCTTTTCTCTCCGACCCTCCTCCCTGGCTCGGATTTGGTTTCTGGCATAAATACTTTCAACCTTCTACGTGGTCTCTTTGCCTCCATTGTTCGTGTTCCTCCCAAACCTGTCCTCCCTGCTGTCACCATGGCGAGCTGGTACACCCACAGCCCCTATTGCCCACTGCCTAGTGGAGTGGAGAGCCCCCCAAGGGCTCGTCAGCCATCAGACCCCCAGGCTTCAGCAGGCTCCAGAGGCTCTGATCACTGCAGACACAGAAGAGGACCCCCCCCCCCCCCCCCCCCGTGCCTCGCCCGCTGTCACCTTGGTGGGGATCCCCTGCCCCGACCCCAGCTTCCCCCTTGGACGCATCAGTGTGGCCTCGACCTCCTGCCAGCCCCAGGCTGGGGGCGGGTAGCCTCTGCACTTGCACCTCCTCTCCAGCCCTCTCCTCAGGAGTCAGTGCCTCCTGCTGAGCCAAGGTGCCCGCAGGGGCCGTCACACCTCTCTGCAGAGTGGTGCAGAGCTGACAGTCGCAGATGCACAGTGAATGTCAGAGGAACCCCAGGGCTCCAGACGCCATGAAGGGAGAAGGGGCAGCTGTGACTGTGGGGCCCAGGCTGCAGGGCCAGGCCTGGCGGGCTGTAAGTGTGACGGTGACCGACCGCGTGCAGTGTGGCCTGGCTACGTTCCAGGGGAGCAGCCGGAGGAAGGCTCTCTGGAGGAAGTGCTTCTCACTGAGAAGGGCACAAAGCTGGCCCCAGGGGGGCCTTGCTGCCGCAGTGGCTTTGTCAGGAATTGTGGACCTGGCTCTGGGACCTGCGGGGCTCCTGCGCCTGCCCTGGAGCTGGACAACCAGGCTGTCAACCAGCTGGACAACCGCTGGGGAACTTGGAGACTCCTCCCCCGCCTCCATGAGAGCCAGGGGCAGGTTAGTGTCCCCTCCATCCAAAGAGACATCCAAACAGGACAGGAACCAGCATCTCCGGAGCTGGCACTGGGCCGGGCACCGGAGGGGGACCCTGGGCCTGCAGAAACGACACCTGAGCTGCTAGGTGAGGGAGACAGGTGAGGAGTCAATGCAACAGCATGGCCAGTGGTGACAGCGGCAGGCACCTAGAAGGTGGCCATAGTCCTTCTTATCACACAGCCAGTTCTGATTGGGTGAGACAGATGCAGTCTGAGAAGTGAGCTGATCAGATAGTTTCAGAAGGTGAGACGGAAGAGAGCAGGGCCGTGCTGTGGGTGGGTGGGGCCTCCATAGAGACAGCCTCCATGGGAAGTGACATTGGACTAATAGGAAGGATCACCTATCATAGAGGCCAGGACAGGCACACTCAGAGGTAGGAGGACATGCAAAGGCCCCGAGGTGGAAATGAGTTCTGGTGTGGCTGGGAAACGGGGATAATGACCTCTGCCTATGGGAGTCAGCTGTTGTTGCGACAGTGCTGCCCTCAGCCAGCCTCACACTCTGGAAGCAGCCTTGATGGTCATGACCCCCGGGTCTCAGATGACTGTGGTTTGACTGTGCCAGGACGGGCCATGGGTAGCCTGCGTTGGAGCCGAGTTTGACTGTGCTTCCTGTCTGTTCTGGCACAGGCCAAAGGCTCTCTGGAGGAAGTGCGTCTCGCCCTGGGTTTCTGGAGAGCCAGCAAGGAAGCAAGCCCTGCAAGTGCATCAAATGCTTCTGCATAAATTCTGTCCCCTCACATTCCAGTGCCCAAAGCATGTCACGGAGTCACGTTCACCACTGCTGGAGCTGGGGAGGCGTATGCCCAAGGAGTGTGGTCATTTGCTGAATAATAACCCAATCATCGCTCACTACCTTGGGAGTTACCAAGAGAGAATGGAAGGAGTTGTGCTTGCTCTGAGCGCTGGGAGCTGAGCACTACTCAACGCTGTCTTCAGAGTGTGTGAAGCTGAAGTTCTCATGAAGTCATGGAAAGAATCTGGCTTTTAGTTGGGGAAGATCTGATAACAGGGGGAGCCTAGGGCCACACTCCAGTTAGAGGTGATGAGCAGGAGGTGACTGGAAGATGGGACAGACTCGGGGACCGTTCAGAAGACAGGGGCTAGGGCAGGGGGACCCTTTCTAACAGACTGAGTTGCTGTCTTGTGTTCTTGGTTTTCAAAATACTCACGTGGCTTTGGGATTTTGCATTGGCAAACATTTGCCATGTGTGAGAAGTCATGCTATCATGGCCCCGACCTCAGTGGCATGGAGCTGGGCGTGGTGTCCAGGCACATGCAGGGAGGACGCGTCCTGCGGTACACTGCTTGTAACAGTGTGTGGCTTTGTTCTTCATGTCTCATGTTTTAAAGTTTCCTACAGTGTGATATTAACTTAAGGATATTAAGGAATATCCTTCTACCCCACCAAGGAAGAAGGTGGGATGTAGAGGGCACAGAGATGGAGAGACTGTGGGGGGTGGGGGTGCCCAGGAGGGCTTCCCAGTTCTTGGGGTCTTTGTACCTTGGGGACTTTGCCTGTCCTGAGACCTCTGAGTCTGCCTGTCCTAGCCTTTATGATAGATGATTCTGTCCTATTGGTCCAGATGTTGCCTCCCCTGGAGGCTCCCTCTAGGGAGGCCCCACCTACAGCACAACCCAGCTCTCTTCCATCTCACCCCTGGTGATCACGGTGCTGGCATCCTCAAGCTGGGGAGCACAGGAGAGTGAGCTGGCCTGTAGGGTGGGGGAGGGAGGTGACGAGCCAGCTTGGACATGCTGGATGTGAGATTCTTGCTGGAGGTTTGGGTGGAGATACAGGTCCTGGAGTGCAGGAGGACAGTCTGGGCATGGGGCATGTGTCTGGGAGTGGGATGACCTGAGGGGCAAGGAGCCTGTCACTGTGGTTCTCAGGGGCTGGAGGGCATGCTGTGTTGGCATAAGAGATTCGGGGGCATGTGTTACTCTGGGACTGACACTGCTAGTTGCGTTCAGATGTCCATTCTCACATTCTCTTCCAAGCCTTAGGGTAGTGATGCTCAGGTAGAAGACTCCAGCCTCCTAGCCTCCCTGTGTGGCTGGGGTTTGGCCAGTGGGTTGTAGGTAGCAGTGATGTCCGTGAAGTTTGGGGGAAGTGCCTCGAAGTGTGGCTAGCCTTTCTCTGTCCTCTCCTCCATTATGTTGCCTCTACTTGATGGCCAGAGCTCTAGCAGTCAGCTTGGATTTGGAGGCTGCTTCCTGGCTAGCCTCATGCAGCCCTTACCAGCCGGGTTTGCATTTTACATACAAACAAAACTTCATTGAAGCCACCGCTACTATATTGTTCCATGTCATTCTGCCGAACTTGGTCCAAATGAAACCATTACGACTCTGGTCAAGCTATACCCTCACACCTGGGGGCATTTCCAGTCTGTGGTGTAAATCTCTGCGGGATTAACCACACGGCAGGCCCTGCCCGGCACAGACGGCTGCTGAGGTGTTGCGCGCCACCTGGTGGTCATACGGCAGATAGCACCGCTTCAGTGGAGCATAGCCCTTGGCATTGGCTTTACCAGCCATTTGCACCCCGGCCCCTGTGCATCCTGTGGCCATCCACAAGGCAAGTCCCAGTGTCTTGAATGTTAGTGGACTCTGAAAAGAGATCCAGGAATTCCGGAATGTACTGAGCTGCTCAGCCCTGGTGTGCTTGTGCTTTGGAGAATCAAGTGGGGCTTCTAATGAGCCAAGTTGGCAGCCCTTCCCCTCCTGCCCAGGCTGAGAACTTTGGTACTAAATAAAGGCTTCATGTGACCTCTCCTCTGCAGACTCTGGTCTCAGAGCAATAGTTAAAGCTGGAGAGGAGGGAGGGAGATGACTCACTGCTTTGCTGAGCAGGAAATTAACACCAAGGGAGACTAACCTGGCAGCAGCCCGCAAAGAATTGATTTGTGGTAGTTTGAGCCGTGGGCAAAGTGGCTCTATGTGACTGAGCTTATTAAGACTTCCTTCTGCTGACCTTGGGCACAAACTTGAAATGTCCAGCAATGTAAAAAGTAGAGTCAAGTTGCAAAAGTCAGTCTTCAAGTTTTAGAAATTCCAGAGGTTTGTGGGTGCCTCTGGAGCAGGGCGTGTGGGTTTGTACCCAGACTGGCCCACTCTGTGTGGCTTAGGACGTCTTCTCTCTCAGGACTCTGTTTGCTAATGAGCCTGGGTTTTGGGGACCCTTCATCTCTGCCACTGTGTCGACACAACCTGTGTAGTAAGTGTAGCCTCGAGTCACGAAGGCAAGATAGTCTTTGGTGAGAAGCAAAATTGTGGAGACCAAGAAGACAGCTTACCAGAACTCCTGCCCGAGGGGCTGTGGAAGTGTGGGGCAGGTGGCCACGGTGCGTGAGTCCTGCCATTCCACAGCGGGTGTGAGGGAGGAGACTTGTGTTCATGGGAAATGGTGTCATACAGGCCTGGCCGCGTGGAGGAGGTCACAGGGCAAACAGAGAGGTCCCAGGGCCATGGATGGAGTGGGCCAGAGGCTATTGAGAAGATGGAGCTGGAAGATGAACTGAGATTTGGGGCATCTGGCTTCATATTGAGGCATCTTGGGTCTGGAAGAAAGGGACTTAGAATCATTTTCCAGCTGGAGAAACTGGGTCCCAGAGGTCATGTGACTTGCGCAGACTCCGCAGCATGGATTGGCAGGGCTGGCCAGCCACAGGTCCTCAACCCCAGGGGCACCCCTATGCACAGATCAGAGCTGGGATCAGAGCCCTAGTTCCTTGGATTAGAACCTGGAAAACCCAGAAACCTCTGCTCTGAAATTCTTTATCTTTTTTTGTGCTCAAATGACAAAATTCTTAGGAAGAGGTTTTTTGTTTTCCCTTCAGTGTTAGGGGTGCCCTGGTTCCACCCAGGGGCTTGCACAGGTAGGCAAGTGCTCTACCACTGGGCCACATCCCCAGCCCTGGAGAGGTTGTTTTTCTTTTTTAACTTTAAAAAAATGTTTATTTTTTAGTTGTAGTTGAACACAATACCTTTGTTTTATTTACTTATTTTTATGTGGTGCTGAAGATAGAACCCAGGGCTCTACCGCTGAGCCACAATCCCAACCCCCTCTGGAGAGATTCTTAAAGAAATCCTGGTCCCTGTTGACGGAGTAAAGTTTTCTGCATCCTATGGAAGGAGGCCAGGGGGGGGGAGCCTGAGACCTCCTCCTCCCATCCCTCCCTGAAAGCCGCTGAAGCAACAGGCTCACTGCCTCCACATTTTGCTGGCTTTCTCCTCCTATGTAAAACAGTTCTCTGGAAGCCTTTTCTATTTGCATCTCCACCTGGCAGCCCTGGAGCCACAAACAAAATCACATTCTGTTTTACATGGGGAGGAAGTGAGCAGGGGCGGAGGCAGACAGGTGGGCAGGTGGTAAATCCTGGTTTGCTTCCTTCTTTCCCCACTGTCTTGCTGGGGCTCTGTGGGCTCCTGCAAGGACGGCTGGGGTGGGAAGAGGAGGCTCTTCCTTCTCAGAGTCCAACTCCCTGCCTCCGGTGCCTCTGCTCCAGAGCCTGGCATGGGGCTTCCGCCTGCATCTCTGTTCTGGGGGCAGGTGTCCCTCTCCCTGGTGAGGCACAGGTTGGGGGCTCTGTGTTGGGGGAACATCTCTTCCTCCTTCTGTCCCTGTTCTGCTCCTGCAAATGTCTCCTAGGGCTGCTGGCTCCTTTGACTCAGGTCCTCCATCCCCTGAGTCACTGCCTCCCTGAAGTCCCCAGTTCCTGCAGTTCCTGTCTCTTCCACTCCCGGGATCTTTCTTCCTGAGCTTACTACACTGGAGCAGGTCCCACCCCGCCTTTTGACTATGTTTGTTTATGAAATGGGCTCTCAAATTCATTTAAAACTCTCACCCGACATCTAGTTCAAAGTTCTCCCTCCCCTCCCAATTCAGACTGACCCGAGACCCAAGGACCCTGCCTGGGGGGGGACTGGGTGGGTTGTCCCCTCCTTCTTTCCTGCACCTGCCAATGCCCCAGGGGCAGGCATGGGCAGGAGGGGGTTTGGAGGAAAACTTTTCTGCTGAGGTGGCTGTCCTTGCTTACACTGTCCCTTGGGCAAACGCCAGCCCTGCTGCTCTGCACAGATGGGGACTCCTCTGGGTGCCATGGCATCTGGAACTGCACCTGCCCAGACGACCTGGACATGTGCCTCTTGCTGTCCACCCTGCAGCCTCTGACTGCATGGCTTCCCTCTCCTGCAGGCTACTCTCTGGCAGGTTATTCCATTAGATTCCTGCGGCCACCATCAAAAGGTGCATGAACCAGGTGCCTTGAAACCACAGGAGTTAGAAAACCACAGTTCAGGAGGCCAGAAATTCCAGATCCAGGGGCCGGCAGGCTGCGCTCCTCCGAAGTGTCTTCCGGCTCCTGGAAGATCAGCATTCCATAACTCCAGTCTTGGCCTCTGCTTCACATAGCCCTGTTTGCTTGCCTGAGTCTCTCTGTGTCTGTCCTCTCCTCTTCAAAGGAAGGGGAGAGAGAAAGAGAAAGAAGAAAGAAAGAAGGAAAGAATAAAGGGTAAAGGGGCTGGGAGTTAAACTGGCTCTGAGTGGCCCAGCAGGCGGCCCTGGCCTCACAGGTCAGCCCACTGCCAGAACGATTTATAGCCAAGAAGTAATTAAACAGATTTAGACTTCACCATAAGCCTAAGCAGATACCTGGGTCCTGGTAGGGAGAGGAATGAGAAATGGTAATGAATACTTTTCAGCATCTAAGGATTTTTTTTTCTCAACCCAGAGCTGAAAACCTCAAGTACACTGTCCCCCTATGAACCACCAGGCCGGAAGTTCCATATACCGCGGGCCATTATTGAGCTATGCAGGGCCCAGAGCCTAAACCCGGCTCTCTCCACGTGTGCCCTCCACCCCACAGAAGAGGGTCCCCATCTGCTGAGTTTCCTGGTCCAACAGTACAGCTGTACTCACCCAGTCCTCAGCCTGGCAGGTTTTACTTACCTGCCCATCTGTGCAATTATTTAAACAAGCCCGACACATCCTCCCGTGGTACCCTGTGACCCCACTCTCTTGTCGCTACACAGTCTGTCTCCCACCCTGGCTGGTTCACTCTGCTCCCAAGGGCACCTCCCATGTGTCTGTCCCCTGGGGATGTGAGTCTATGTGACTAATGGACTGCTGTCAATCTCATCTGGTGGCATCTGGTGTCCTGTGCTCAGCTCTCTACTGCTTAGGGCAGGGGATGCCTCCCTTGCCAACTCCAGCCTATCTGAGCGCGAAGGAGCTCACTGAAGCAAGGGATGCGGTCGGCAGGAGGTGGTGCTGCAGCGTCTCCTAGTCCTTGAGTCAGGGGAGCCTCCAGGGAATGCCTGAGAGGCTGCAGGTGCCTGCCTGGGCCAGGGGCATGGGGAGAATCCTCCATCCTGCCTGCTGTCCACTACTTGTGGAAGCTCCCAGGCCCTCCCTGTACCTGGAGCTTGTCACGGACCCCAGGACCTGGAGACGGATATGAACTTGGAGACTGGTGCCTACTTCTTGCTAGAAATCTGAAGGCAGGAGGCTGTCAGGGCAACCAGAGCTGGCAAGGCAGGGGCACAGCCTATATGCTACTTTGCACAGTACAAGACTGGCAGGGATCTCCAAAGTGGCCTGGACCTCTTGCACATGCGCATTGTGGGTTGAACCACGCACACCAGCACACACTTCCCACTAGCATGTCTTCCTCTACGGCCAGTCGCACAGTTGGGACAGCACCCTCTTGTCACAGTCCATGCTCCCTCTGTGCTGAAGCTAGAGGGTTCAACCAGAGACAAGATGGAACTTCAGCAAACTGGTGCTGCTTCTCTTGCCAGTGAGACACGTGGTTGCCTTTTTCGGTGGGTGCCCTTTCTGGCAAAAGTATTGCTTGCTCTTTGGACTCAGAATTGATCCATGGGGGGTCCTCACATGACCCAGAAGTTTCTGGAAGAGATGAAGGTACATACTTGGAGGGGCTGGAGAAGGAGAAATAGACCCCTGGAGAGGGAGGAAGAAGGATGGGAGCGAACAGTGTGTGCATAGGAGGGCAGCACGAGGCCGTTCTGTGTAGCCTCCCAGCCTTCTCTGCCCTCCCAGCTGCGCCTGTCTGGGTCCTGTGGTTGTATCAATGCTGAAAACCACCAGGACACCGGGTTTAGGCTCTGGCAGGGACCGCGGGCGTGCGGGCGCAACGGCGCCACCTAGCGTCCAGCTGATGGTAGCTTGGGGACAGCGCATGGCTTTTTTTTCTTTCCAGAGGAGCAACCCAGAACCTGGTACAGCCACCGGGTGCCATGACCTGCACAATAAGGACGCGAGCAGTCTGAGCCCTCTTCCTTTTTAAAGTTTGATATATACCCTTGAATTTATATGCATTCTTTTTAAAAAACATTCATTTTTTAGTTATAGGTGGAAACAATATTTTATTTTTATGTGGTGCTGAGGATCGACCTCAGTGCCTCACGCATGCTAGGCGAGCGCTCTGCCTCTGAGCCACAACCCCATAAAATACGAATAGATCATATTTATCATATATAGTAATACAAAGCTTTGGATTTCAAAACTGTGCTTCATTTCTCTCTTTTCATCTACCTTTTAGTTATTTTTGCTAAAATAGTAATTGCTGTGCTACTTGTTTTTGCTCTTATGATGCCACTCCTACAGGAGGGAAGTTGAGAGTCGGGCAGATGTTCCCATCACAGTATTATTCATGCCATGTCCCTTTGGAGTAGTTTACAGAAAAACGCATCATATAACTGAAGAAGACAGGAAACCAGCGTTTTACTACCCTTTTCTTGAGAATCTGTATTTCTATATTTAAAAAAAAAATAAGTTTTCAGTTGTGAAATAATTATACATTCACAAGGGGTAGCAAAAAGAGAGCAGAATTCTGTGTAGGTTTTGCTCCAAATCTCCAGCGGTGACATCTTGCAGTGGACTCAAAGCTTATGTCTCCCTAATATTCATAGGTTGAGATTCTCACGCCCCAAATGGTGGCTTCAGGAGGTGTGTCTTTGGGAGGCTATGGGGGAATTAGTGGCCTTCTAAGGAAGACCCCGGAGAGCTCCCTGGCCCCCTCTCCCCTGTGAGGACACAGCCAGACCATGGTGAGTCTGTGAACAGGAGTGGGCCCTCCCTGGACCCTGAGTCCGCTGGTGCCTTCATCCTGGACTTCCGGCCTCCAGCACTGTGAGAAATACATTTCTGTGGCTGAGGGGCCGCCCCGTCGATGGTGTATTGAATGGGCCCAGACACAAATTCTGTAGCCGGATGTGTTAGTCACCTTTCCGTCACTGTGATGAAATGCCTGAGGAACCAGAGCAAAGGAGGGAAGATTTATTTTGGCTCACTGTTTTAGAGGTTTCTTCCATGGTCAGCTGGTTCCATTGTCTCCAGGCCTTGGTGTCATGGCAGAAGGGTGTGGCAGAACAAGGCTGCTTACCTCATGGTGGTCAGGAAGCAGATGGCCGGTTGGGGGTTCTAGGGACAAAATATACTCTTCCAAGGCACACCCCAGTGACCCATCTCTTCCGACTAGGTCCCACCTCCTCAAGACTCCACGTCTCGCCAGTGCCATAGGCTGGAGACCAAGTGTCATGAATTGGATAGGAGTGTCCCCACCAAAGATCCTGTGTTAACGCACGGATGTTTGGAGGTGAAATGTGGGAGCTGTGACCCAGTACTTCCTCCATCCTAGTTTGAATGGACTAACTGGGGGGGGGACTGTAGCAGGTGGGGCATGGCTGCAGGTGTAGGTCACTGAGGGTTGTACCCAGGAAGGGTGCATCTAACCTGTGGCTCCTTCCCCCTTCCATCCCTCTGCTTCCTGGCCACCAAGTGGCGAGATGCTTTCCTCTGCCCTGCTGTTCAGCCGCGACATTCTGCCTCACAGAGCAATGGACTCGGCTAACTATGGACTGGGTCCTCTGAAACCATGAGCCCCAAGTAAGTTTTCCCTCCTCTGAGTTGTTCTTGTCAGGTTTTTGGCCACAGCAATGCAAAGCCAGCTAACACACAAAGTCTTATAATGGCCTTTGGGGGGATATCTTAGGTCCAACCCATAACACCAGATTAAAGTGTCAAAACTAGAAAACTGGAATCAGTATGGACTATGGAAGCTATTCAATTTTCACCATTCAAAAATCTGCTTCTTCCATGTGTGTACAATTCTATACAATTTTATCTCAGCTGTAGGTTTGTTTTACCCCCACCTCAACCGATACACTGCTGCTCCATCACTACAAAAGAACTCCCTCCTTCTACTTTCCCCTCTTTTTATTCACATCCATTCCCTGCCCCTGTCACCTAGAAACCTAGAAACCTAGAAACCACTAAGCTCTCCCCGATTACTGCAGTTCTGCATTTTGAGAATGCCATCTGAGTGACGGCATGCTGGACGTGACATTTCTTAGCTCCCCTCTGCCTCTAAGCACAATACTTAATGATGTTCATTTGGGTTTTTCCAAGTGTCAGCATGCATACTTGTTTTTTTTTTTTTTTTTTTGTGTGTGGGGAGTGGGGGTACTGGGGATTGAACTCAGGGGCACTTGACCACTGAGCCACATCCACAGTCCTATTTTGTATTTTATTTAGAGACAGGGTCTCACTGAGTTGCTTAGCGCTTTGCTTTTGCTGAGGCTGGCTTTGAACTCATGATCCTCCTGTCTCAGCCTCTGGAGCTGCTGGGATCACTGGAGTGTGCCTGCATCTGGCAGCATGGATACTTTTTATTGCTGACCTATTGTCTATTGAACCAAGGTTTGTACAACCATTTACCCACCAAGGGACGTTCAGGGTGTTTCTATTCTGCTCTTATGAGTGACGCTGCAGTGAGTCCTAGTGCTCAGGCCTCTCTGTGAACATAAGTTTTCATTTTCCTGCAATAAATGCCTCAAAGTGTGATTGTGGGGTTATATGGTAAGTGACTATCTAGTTTTTTTCTAAATCCTGTCATTTATTGTTTTTTTCATATTTTATTGCTGCATTGTAATTGTGTAATGCACATAATTACATAATGGTTCATAATGGTGAGATTTGTGGTTACATATTCATACATGCACACAATACAACAATATAATTTGGCCAATATCATTTCTAAGAACTTCCCCTTTCCTTCCTGTCCTCCCTCCCTTAAGGGACCAAAGGGAGGGAGGACTATCTAGTTTTTAAAGAAACTATCAAACTGTTTTCCACTTACATCTGCAATGTGAGAGATCCAGTTTCTCTGCCTCCTCACCAGTGTTTGATATAATCACTCCTTTTTTAATTTAACTTTCTACTGTTGGCTTCTTTGGGATCTATCTCAGCATTTGGGCAAGGCACGCTCTCCTGTGGGTGGCCCTAGTGGTGGCTGAGCCAAGTGGCTGTTCCAGGGCCAGCTCATCTCCCTCCTCTGCAGAGATCTTGTCAGGCCATCTTGGCTCCGGAGTCCCCAAGGGCTGGCAGGGACTTTGTCATGTCTGTTTGGCTCCCCAGGACCAATCCTGTTCCTCCCCTTCACTTTCCCAGCTCCCAGGTAAACCCAATTCCATCCCAGCCTCTCAGCTCTGCTGCCCCAGGGAACCAGGGAGTGCAGCCAGTTTCTTGGCACTTCATGTCTCACAGCCGTGACCTTGACTCCCCTGTACCCCCAAGGGGTGGATAGGAATTTGCAGCCAATTCTCACTCCAGGACAACGTGTGCTGGACATCTTGGTTCTTGTCCCCTCACAACCTGGGATGGGAATTTATTTCAATTATTGTGCCCAGAGTGGGCTTTCTGGGTTACAGGAGGGATGTAGGTTCATTGCACAAAGTGCATTCCCAACATGTATCCACTTGCTTCCCTGCAGCTCCAGACCTGCCTTCGTGTTTCCTGACACCCTGCTTACATTTCACAGTATCTAATTTTCTAACTTGGATCAGACCTTAATGGTTTATTATCAGCTTGGGTTTCTGTATAAATTACTAGCTTATATGGTTTTCCATTTCTTTTTATTTATTTATTTATTTATTTATTTATTTATTTAGTTGTAGATGGACACAATACCTTTATTCATTTATTTGTGGTGCTAAAGATCCAACCCAGTGCCTCACACATGCAAGGCAAGCGCTCTACCACTGAGCCGCAGTCCCAGCCCCTGGTTTTCCATTTCTAAAAGGGGCTTTTCTTATACATTTGCAGACATTCCTTATATATTCTAATTACTAATGCTTTTTCATTTTGAAATGTTGAAAATACTATCTCCCAACCTGTCGACTTTGTGGTTTTCATTGTTGAATAGAAGCCTTTAATATTGATGAAATGAAATCTATAATGTTTTTACACTTGGGCTTATGATCTTTAGGTCTTAATTTAGGAAAATTTCCACCAGTAGATCACAGAAATGTTTTTTGGTGTTTGTAGTTTCACATTTTACACAGAAGCCCTTGCTCTATATGGGACCCATTTGACATGGTGCCAGATAGAGTAAGGGTAAGAAAAGATTATCTTTTCTCCAGGGTGCAGGAGCCTTCCCCACTGTAACCTTCTAAATGGTCCATTCTTCCGCAGTCTATCTACAGTTGCCTTGTGCTCATGGGTGAGCCTCTGAGCTCTCTTTTTAGTTTCGTTGATCTGTTGGTCTGTTCATGAGCCAATACCAGGATTTTAAACAATCAGCACAACATTATAGTATAAGTTAATATTTGATAGAACGAGCCTTCTTTTCCTTCTTTATGAAGGTCAACTTCTCCATTTGTGAACTTGATTTTTTTTTTTCATGTTCCAGAATAAGTTCTTTTAAAGCTCTCAAAAATTCTGGTTAGGATTTTGGTGGGATAAGAATTATGGAAAACATTTGAGGAGAACTGGTCCACCAAAGAGCATGGATTACCTCTCATTTATTCCAGTCTTTAAAAAAATCTCCTTCGTTATATTATTGTTTCAGAACATGGTCTGTTTTATTGATTTATTTTGGCACAGGGGATTGAACCCAGGAGTGCTCTACCATCCCTAGCCCTTTTTATTTTTGAGACAGGGTCTTGCTAAGTTGCTGAGGCTGGTCTAGAACTTGCCATCCTTCTACCTCAGCCTCTGGAGTCAGTGAGAATATAGGTATGCACCACCATGCTTGGCTGCTTTTGATTCTTTAAGAATTTAAGACTTCCTTTATAATCATTATTTGGTCAGTTTTTATGAATAATCTACGTACACTCTGTATACATGCATCCTTTGTTTGCTAACATGGAGGCTTATACGTACATTTTAGTTTATCAAATGCATTATTCAAATAATCCATAATAATCTTTGCTTTTTTTTTTCTATGTGATTTAGCAGTTTCTAAGAGTAATGTGCTAAAATCTGACACTGTTGGTTTATTCTTTTTTTTTGGCACTTGAGATTATGTTTTTAGGTGTATATGTGCTGTTTCTTCTTTATCTTCTGTTTCCTTCGTTAAGATTTATCCCACCTCTTTCAAGCAATATGGGAGCAGAGTGAAGGGTTTAAGGACCTCCTCAATCTACCAAGTGGCTTCCACAACTCATGCCTTTCTCTTTCCATCTATATTCCATAAACTCTTCCACGCCCCCTCCATGGGATTACTTCAAAATAGGTGACAAATAAATGTTATATATATTTTTTAAACATTTTTTATTGTAGATGGACATAATACCTTTATTTATTTATTTTTATGTGATGCTTAGGATTGAACCCAGAGCCTCACACATGCTAGGCAAGTGCTCTACCACTGAGCCACAACCCCAGCCCTGTCATATCATTTTAACAGTAAATATGTTAGCATGTATCTATGAGAAGTGAGGAATTCTTTACAAAATACAAGCGCAATAACAAAACACCATCCTGAATTTCATCAAACATCCAGTATTCAAAAATTTCAATTATCTCACAAATATTATGATTCTCCTTGTGGATATACTTATAATTAGTTGCTAAGCCTCTTCTAAGAGAACACAGGATATTTGATGATATTAAGAAATTATTGTTAACTTTTTTGGTGTCTGATCCAAGGCGATGAAAATTTATGCTTCCACTTTATTCTAAGAGCTTTAGCTTTGATTTAGGACTTTGATCCATTTTGAGGTAGTTTTTACATGTGCTGTGAAATAGGGATCCGGTGTCATTTGGATCTACAGTTGTCCCAGCACTTGTGTTGCAAAGGCTGTCCTTGATCCACTGAAATATTCTGGTAGCCTTGGTCAGAAATTGATTGACTATAAATTTGAAAGCTTATTTCTGGACTCCAGCTCTATCCCACCGATCTATGTCTCTAGGCTTCTGCTGGTGCCACAATGTCTCAATTTTGTAGTAACTTTTAGAATCAGGAAGTGATTTCTACTTTGTTTTGGCTGTTCTGGGTCTCTTGAATTTCCATATTATTTTTGGCTTGTAAACTTCTATAAATGATTCAGCAGAAGTTTTGGTAGGGGTTGCATTGAATCTGTATTTCCTTATTGGGTACATTGCCATCTTAACAATACTAAATCTTATGAGTCAATGGGATGTCTTTCTATGGATTTAGGTATGCTTTAATTTCTTTTGCCAATGGTGTACAATTATCAGAGTAAAAGTTTTATACTTATTTTGTTAAATTTATTTTTAAGTACATTATTATTATTATTAAAATATTTATTTTTTAGTTGGACACAATACCTTTATTTTTATTTATTTATTTATTTATTTATTTATCTTTATGTGGCACTGAGGATTGAATCCAGAGCCTCGCACATTCCAGGTGAGCGCTCTACCGCTGAGCTACAACCCCAGCCTGATCTTATTATGGTGCTATTGTACATGGAGCTCAAGAAGTTTTATTTTTGGATTGCTCATTGGTAGAATATGGAATACAATTGACTTTTGTATATTATCCTTATATCCTGAGTTTGTTTATTAGTTCTAATAGCTTTTTAGTAGCTTCCTTAGGATGCTCTGTATACAAGACCATGCTATCCTTCATTAGAGACAATTTTATTTCTTTTTTATAATCTGGTTATTTAAAATTTTTATTTTCTGGATATATAAGAATTTTAATTTTATTAATGAAACATTTTATTTTCTTGCCCAATTGCCCTAGAACCTCCAGTACAACGTTGACTAGAAGTGGTGAGAATAGACTTCTTCTGTTCCTTACTGGGCAGGGAGCCTGAACATAGAGTTATGGAAATGGTTTAAAGAACACTCATAGAAGCAGAAGAGATGGGCAGCTCAGATAGGAACTCCTCAGCACGAATGACCAGCAGAAATCAAGGACGGCTGAGTACGGGCATAAAAGTCCAGATGCTTGTCCAGTTTCCTGGACAGCTTCCCAAACAGCCTTGAGATCCTGGACTCTGACTGACGAGGAGGCCAGGTTTCCAGGAAGATGAGCCTCACCACCCCTGTCCTGCCAAGGCTTCTCTCTAGACAGAGGAGGTTGGGGATAGAGCACTGTTGCCACTCCATGACTCCTGCCAAGCAAAGCACCCACAAGAGCAGGAAGATAGCTTTAGCCTCCTGCTTGTCATTGAGTCTCAGCCAAGGGCTTCTTCTGGCTACAAAGGAATTTGGGAAATGCAATTTGTTTTCTGGGTTCTGCTGTACAGGAAGCCACGATAGGAGGAGAGTACAACAGAGGTGAAGAGAGTGTCTGGAACACTTGCTATGGGCCCTGGCAGGGGGCACGGGCTGCTCTTGGTCCTGGTGAGAGTACTTTATGTCCATTTATTGCCCTGAAACTTAGAGACATAGGCACGATTTGTGTTGTAAGTTGAATTGTGACCCCTAAAATATGCATTCATATCCTAGCCCCCAGCACCTGTGAATGTGACCTTTTTTGGAAATAGGGTCTACACTGAGTTCAGATGGGTTCATATAGAGTTAGCATGGACCCTAACCCAATGCCTGATCTCCTTATAAGAGAACACTGGGAGATGCCCAGGAAGATACCATGTGAAGATGGAGGCAGAGACATGGGTGGTCCTGAGCCTGCTCTCTTGAAACATGCCCTGCACTGGCTCTTGATGGAGAGGCAGACCAGAGCAGCTGCAGGGGCCCCAGGATGTTCTTCCTGGGGTCTCACTTCCCCTGCAGACTCATCTCCTCATTTCCTCCTTGGGGACAAGTGTCTACCTTAGGAGGGGCTCAGGGATGGCCTTGGTGATGTTGGGGTGCTGGGGTAGGCTCACCTGGATCTTCTGGGGCAAATACTTTGAAACAGTGAGGCCCTGGCTTCACAGGTCTGATCCAGGCATTGGTCAAGCACACGGCTTCATGGTTTGGTTTTAGAGTGTAAATACCAGTCGTGACAAAGCTGTGAAGTGTGGTCGTGTCACCCAGCTCTTGACACTGAACGCTGTTGCTCCAGGATCAGAGAGAGGGCAAAAACAGCTATTTTTCATTTTTATTAAAAAGATAAATGCAGTGTTCTCAAACCTGGCTCTTCTCTCATTAGAACCACCTGGAGAGCTGATAACCACAATACAATGTGCAGGGCCTGCTCTCGGGCTCTGGGACGTCACTGCCTGCCATCAGCAGCACAGCACTGTCACCTTTAAAAGTTGTCCAGGTGGTTCTCACAGGCAGCCAGGTTGAGCCCACCGGGAGGGAGATGGCCACAGGACACAGGGAGGAACCATGCTGAACCGTGAGCGTCACAAGCTGACAGAGGACAGCTGGGCGGGAACCAGGGGCAGCAGAGAGAGCCAGTACTCTTGAGGACAGGCCAGGGAGGCCCATTCTACCGAAGGCTGGTTTTTTGATGCTGTGGTCTGGGGCTTTTTGTCACAGTTGTGGAGCCCTGTGCCTTGGTTTGTTTGGAAATTTGTGTGATTTTTGATAATTTTTCCCTCCCAATGTGGGTGGGCCATGGGGAGAGCAGGGAGGCCCTGGTTTGCAGATGAGGTCCAGGCACTGGTCATGCAGTTTCTGCCCAGGATGGATGAAATCCCTTCATGTTGGAGGCATCGTCTAGTACATGATGAAACTCAATATATGTATACATATCTACAATATCTTTATTTATTTTTAGGTGGTGCTGAGGATCACACCCAGTGCCTCACACGTGCGAGGCAAGTGCTGTACCACCGAGTTACAGCCCCAGCCCTGAAACTCCTCTTTAATCACAATCATGGTGACTGACATTTCCGTACCAAGACAAGCTTCCAGAAGCCAGAGATCATGTCTTTCGTCTTTGAATCTGTAAAACTCAGAGCAGGATCTAATGCAGGAATGTTTGTTGAATGACTGAAGGAACTGAGGAGGAATTCCCCAGGAACCTCGTGAAGACGTGTTCAGGTGTTCTAGTGGAGGGGACAGATGAGGCTGTGGAAGAAGACTCTCCTGGGAGCGGAGCTGTCCCGTGTGCCACTGGTAGTCTCAGTGGAGGATAAGCTCGGTATCTTTGAGAAATGACAAGTGCAGCCCTAATGCTTCTCCTCCTGCCCCCACAGTGGCGATCGCTCGCAGACCAGGGTGCTGTTAGACGCTGCGTCTGACTGTGTATCCAGAATCCCTTGTGACACAGTCTCTACCAGGCAGTGTAGAGCCTGGAATTGGCATGGAGATGGAAATTATCTTCCATTAAGATCACACAGTTGGTCTGTCTCTGAGGGTTCCACATCTCAGATTCAAACAACTAAGGGTGGAAAACATTTGAAAGAAAATCGTGTTGAACATGTACAGACTTCTTTCCTTGTCACCATTTCCTAAACAAGAACAGAACACTCCTCCATATAGCGTTTACATTGTATTAGGTGTTCTAAGTGATCTAGAGATGTGTTTTTAATGTGTCTGGGAGGATGTGCACAGGTTATATCAAGTTCTATGCCATTTTATAGAAGGGACTTTAGTCTCTGTGCACGATGGTACTTGCAGAGGTCCTGGAACCAATTGCCCCAGGGACTGAAGGATGACTCTATTCTAATTTTGTTTAAGTGTGGATGTTGTGGGTCAAAGGAGAAAACCTTTACCTTGGCAGCAGAAAATTAGGAGTTTCCAAAGTGGTGTGCACACCAGAGTCACTGTCGCAAGATGTAAAGGATTTGGGAGGCCGGAACCCAAGACAACCTTGAGACCTTTCTGCAGTCTCGGCAGGGCCAGAGCTGCCTTGACTGGACGAGTGAGTGTGGGGGCAGTTCTGAGCCATGGTCTCTAGTCTCTTTTGACATTCCTTGCATCAAGATGTGGGAGCTGTGTCTTCCCTTCAATTTGAGTAAGGTGGTGACTGTGCTGCCCCAAAGAGTGTGGCATAAGGGAAGTGGTATGACTTCTGGAGCCATCAAGAGAGGCATGCTGCTTCCTTGGTGCTAGAACATCCATTCTTGAAGCACAGAGTCTCTATGTAGTGTCTGAATTCTCTGAGCTGCCATGCTGCAAGGAAGTCCCAGGCACACGGGGAGGCCACACATAGGTGCTCAATCTACAGCCCCCATGAGCCCAGCCTTCGAGCTGCCTGCCCCATAGCAGATGCCAGGGCAAAAGCTTCCAGATGATTCCTTCCTCCATAATAGAATCCAAGGTGCTACCAGCTTTGGAGTCCTCACATCTGAGGCTTCACATCTTCAGGTAAGAGATGAATTGGTAGTCAGGGTTTTTTTGAGAAACAGAACCAATAGGAGGAGGACACACACACACACACACACACATAATTATAAATATAATCATGGTTTATTAGATTGGCTTCCCTGATCAGAGACTGGATAGTCTCACAGCTGTTTCATGGCTGGAGAAACAAGGAAACCAGTAACTGCTCAGCCCAACAATCTACAAGCCTCAGAGCAAGAGAGAGGCCAATGATTTGCAGCCATGGTCCAAAATGATGTCCTGAGGATCCCTGGAGCTGCTGGTGTAAGTCCACATTCACAGGCTGAGGAATCTAGAGTCTGATGATCACAGGCAATGGCAGCAGTAAAACCGCACTCACCCGTGAAGGCCAGGCATGCTCCGGAGAGCCTCACCCCTCTGCTCCTTTGTTCCATCTGGGCAGAGTCTATGGATGGTGCCGCCCACATGGAGGGTGTGTCTTCCCCACTAGTTCCTGTCCCACCCTCCGCTATACACAGACACACCCACAAGAGTGCTTTATCAAATTGTGAGGTATCACTCAACCCAGTTGACAACCAAAATTAACCATCCCAAGAGGCAAGCCATCTCCAGAGTGTCCTGAGTCCCTGTCCCATTGGATTCATGATCACAGTAAAATATCATGTTGTGCCACTAATTTGGGGCAGTTTGTTATGTAGTGATGGATAACTGCTAACCTGGAATCAACTCTCAGGCAGTGATGGTGGGCACTGTGAATTTTGCAGACCCCCTTGGGGTCCCCAGGGAATGAGCATGAGGGTTTGGTAAGCATCCTTCTAATTTCCTGGTCAAATCTTGGATCAGCCAATCTACACTTGATAGTTTACATTTACTGTTGGATTTGTCTTGGCTTCAGCACTAGAAATTTCTCTGCTTTGTGCACAACCAGCGATATGAAAAATTGCGCTCTATATGTGTAATATGAATTGTAATGCATTCTGCTGTCATATATAACTATTACTACTACTACTACTACTACTACTAATAATAATAATAATGGAATTCCAGGTTATGGGACCTGGAACTTGAAATGGCCCTAGGACAGGGAGTCTGTGCAGTTCGAAAGAGCAGGTCAAGGACCACACGTATGGTGATAACTTGCCCTAACTGGGAGAGGCAGAGCAAAGGAGGAGAGGTTGATGGGACAATTAATAGATGTGCTCTGAGAAATAGGTCAGGGCAGGCCAAGCGTTTAGGATTAATCCTTGAGGAACCTGCAGTTGGGAAAAATGCTTAGCTCATCATGTCTTTGGTGAAAGAGTTGACTGCCAAAATAAGTTAAAGGGCTCAATTGCTGTATTTTGCATAAGCTTGAATTTAGTTAAAATGATCTTTTTGGCCACAACTGGCATATTAATTTAGTATATACTTATTTCCCTTTGAGAAGCAGAAGATGGTTTGATGAGAAGATTATGTGCTGCCTTGCTATATTCCTATTGGAAACAGGGTCCTGAGGATGTGGCTGAGGCAAGCTGTGGGAGCAGCAGCAGGACCTGCTACCTGGACATAGCGTGGGGGTTGATGCTTTCCTGTCACCACCTTGAAACTCCTAATAATTTTGGGCCATGGGCCTGTGTTTTCATTTGGGGCCCACAAGTCACCTGCTGCTCCTGTTGGGCCCACCTCAGGGTGGGCTGTAGCTTGGAGGTCAGCAGAGGGCTGCTTACACATTAGGGGAACCCGTGGTTCTAGAGGGGGCGGAACCAAGGAGAAAGGTTAATGTCACCAAAAAGCAGAGGGGTGTGGTAATAGAGGGCTTGGCCTCTGGGCCACCTGAGGCTTAGACAAAGACCTTGAGCCTAGCGTCAGTGAACACAAGTCAGAGGCCAAGGTTCTTGGCTAACTTCACTCTTATGGGTGCTTCCAGCTCATAGAGCCCTGTCCTTGTCCTACAAGAGCCAGAGTCGTCCTCAAGGAAGTCCTTGGCTGGCTGGGTGGACCGTGCCATCTGGTTGGACCTGGGGCCTCTTGGGGACATCTGAGTTTGTAGAGGACCGGCCAGGCGGAAATGAGGACTGCCAGGCCACCTGGCTTCTGGGGTCCCCTTCTCTTGGGTCATGGTTGGAGGTCCGGCTGAGAGTGCCTGCTGCTCTCAGATCTCTCACCTGAGCAGGCCTGGACACCAGGGACAGTCCCCCTTCCCATGTGCACATCATGCTCAGCCAGATTCCACCCGCCTGGACAGAGCTGGTCTTCTGGGCCGGGGATGCCCTGTTCCCCGTGGAGAAGGCTGAAGGCTGGTCACACAATGAACGGAGGCTGAGTGCGTTCACGAGGCCACTCGGTGTCCGACCAAGTGGGGCTGCTTGTAGCTTGAGGGCCACACAGACGAAAACCACACAGTGCCCAGAATACCCGAAGATGTCTGTCTGTCTTGAGGACGTCCACCTCCTCGTGAGGCACCCCTCAGGCTTCCACGCATTGTCCCTCTGGCTCATCTCCCCTTGTGACTGGGTGTCTTGAGAACAGGCACTTTGTCTTCCTCTGCTGTCTCCTGGCCAGGCCTGGGGTTGGAGTGATGTCTAGAGGCGGGACGAGCAATGAGGCGAGTGCTGAGCAGGAGAGGCCAGGGGCCATCAGGGAAAGGGGCTGGGAAGGGGGGCCTGCGCGGACCCCTGGAGGTGGGCCTGCCAGAGAGGGAATGGGTGCCCGGGATCTCAGGGCCGCTTTCACAGGGTCAGGCTCAGGTCCTCTTGCCATCCCCTTTGGGGTGGGTGGCGCTGCTGTGGCCCCAAATCATTGTTTGGGGCAAGGGACACAAACTCAACATGTAGAGGAGGAAGGATGCAAGGGGGCGTGGAGTTGGGATCTGTATTTCCTAGGCTCTCGGTCACGCAGCAAGCATCAGTGAGCACCACTGCATGCACAGTGTCATCAGATAGGACAGAAAGCAAAGCCAGTCCCCAACTGCCGTCTGCGTGCTTGGGGCGGCTCTGTGCGCGAGGTCCTCTGGGTTCTGACTGGCTGCCTTCTGGTCCCCTCAAAAATGTCTGGCTGGGTGGACCGTGCCAAGCTCAGCCTTCCTTTCTGCCTTCTCAGAGGCAGAGAAGGTCTGGCCTCTCCTCTGAGGGACTGTGGGTTTGACGGCCCCTAGACTTCCATGCCCTAGTGCCTGTGGGCAGGTCCCCACTGGAGCTTGTGTGGTGACAGCTCTGAGCAGGTTTGGGTGTCATGGTGGGGGGAGGGACAGTGTGAGGTTCCACTTTCCTCTGTCAGCAGCCCCCAGCCCACAGGAATTCGCCACCCTTGTATGAGTTCCTGTGGCCACTGTAAGCCAACTCCCGCCCACCTGTGGTCAGTCACGCCCGCGGAGCTCTAGAGGGCCTCAGAGCCGTGCGCCTGAGGGAGCCTCTGCGGAAAAGTCTGTGTCCTCTTCTTTTCCAGCTTCTTGAGGCTGCCCGCATCCCTCGGCTTGTGGCCCCTCCCTCCATCTTCAAGGCCAGCAGCTCTCTTCTCTGAGCTCCTGCCTCCCCCCCCCCCCCCCCCCCCGTGATTACCTCCAGCTACCCCTCCCCAGAGAACCCAGGCTAATTTCCCATCTCAAGATCCTGGCCTTAATCAGACCTGCAGTTTCTTCCTTTTGCCACATAGATGACACATAGGCCCCAGGGATTAGGATGTGTATGACTTTGAGGGTGGCATTGTTCACCTACCCTGGTCACCTACTGCAGTGCCATTGACTAGCAAGAAGAACTTGGTCTTTCTCCCCCCTCCCTTCTTTCCTCTCCTAAAATTTAGAGTTTCGATTTTTTGAGTAGGCGATACCTTCCCGTGATTCAAAAATAAACAGGGCGAAGGGCCGGGGTGAGGGCGATGGCACCTGGGTTCCCACAGCTGACTGGGACAGGTGGCCAGTGGCCAGGGCATTTGGTGGTTCCCTCAAGGAGGAGGGAGGAGACACTGCCCCTCCCAGTGTGCAGTCCAGGCAGCTCTGCTTTGTCCCCAGCCCCCTCCACTGTTTCCCCTCGCTCTCCCTAGGCTCCCCTCACTGCGAAACCCAATGAACTAACAAATCGAACACAAAACAACACAAACCCCCAACACAATAGAGAGAGGCGTCTACTGAGCAACCCTGCTGCCAGCCCTGTTCCCATCCACCTCGTTTCCCCAGGGAGACAGCGGGTCTCTGCAGCTCCCCTCCTTGCTCACGTGAAGCTCGGCCTCCTCTGCCTGTGGTCGGTGCCTCTTTTCTTCCCTCACTCTACCCTGCAGGTGTCCCTGCTGACACAGAGTGCTCACCGCCCCCCGTGTGGCTGTGTGGCCGTGCCCTGGTGTGGCAGCCACCCTTTCCTATTGGTGGGAAGCTGGAGACATGTGTTGTTACAGTTGGCAACACACCTGTCTTCCCTGTGTGCACAGGTACACCTTGGGGATAATCCCCCAGGAGCTGGACCTGCGTAAAGACGCTGGTAACTCTGCTGGGTTTCCCCCCAGCATCTTCCTATGGTGGCGCCGTCTTGCAAGCCCATCGTTACCATGGGAGAATTCCCCTATGGCCTCCCCAAGAGGGAGTGGACAGTTTAGATCTTAAAAACCCTATTGGTACATAACTCTGGCACCCCGGTGAGCTTCCCTTGCACTGGTCATGGAGGTCTTTTTGAAGTGCCCACATGTCCTACCATCTGTGTGTGTCCCCCCAACCTTCCAGGAAGCAGCACGCGGGGCTGGACGCTGATGAGTTTATTGTCAGCCCCGTGGGGCTCTCAGGTTTCCAGACAGAACTGGGGTGGCCTCACACAGGCCTGTAGGTCCCATTGAAGCTGAAGGGGGGAGGCTTCAAGCAGTCCTGATCCTCAGGGATCCAGCGCTGTATGTGGTTGGGACCCTTTTCCTGGGGCCACACAATCACTGTGTCTCTGGACGCCAGGGACGGGTCCTCTGGGAAAAAGTTGAAGGGCCGGAGCAAGAAGCCCACAGAGTTCCCAGGTGTGGCCGTGTTGGGGATGTCCTCCGAGTGAGGGATGTGCAGGAAGCCCACGGTCACCCAGGCCACCAAGTCCTGTGGGAGAGAGGGTGGGCATCAGTGGGTAAGCAGTGTCCAGTGTTGGTCACTGCAGGTCATGCTGGCCCGGGGCGTTTTCAGTTGTGCCTGGATGCTTCCAGAGACACCCTGAAGCTCCCTTTTGAAGAGATGGGCAGATGGGCAGATGTGTGAACATGCCCTCCACACAGCCAGCTGTGCTCCTGGGAGGGGGGGCAGGCTAGGACTCTCTGGGGGTAAGGTGGTCAGAGGTGGGCAGGGGTGGGACTGGGCCAGTACCTCATCCTCAATGTTCTCATTGTTGTGAAGAAACTCCTCGAAGACTACAGGGGGGTCCCAGGGGTCGTTCTGGTGGTAGATGCTGCTGCTGCACTTCTCCGACTCCCGGTACTTGGTCACTGCCAGGGAGTACCTGCCAGGCCGAGGAGAAACTGGGTGGCTCCAGGGGCAGGGGCGGCCTCTCAGTGCCTCTCGGGGAACATCCTCCAATGATGGAGGACGTTGCTGCTTCCCCATGCTGCTGCCCACGGAGGGCCTGGAGTCCCCTGGAGCTCTCCACCCCTCCCTGAATGCACCGAGATGCCACCCAGGCACAACCCAGAGACACAGAGCCTCAGGGACAAGCACAGACAGACACAGGCACGGAGGAGAGCCCTGGCCCTCCCCAGCCTCCCTGGTCCTCTCACCTGGCCCAGGTGATGGCCCGCTCCTCCTGCCAGCCGAAGGGCAGCACCTGCTCAGCCGAGGAGTAGATCTGCAGGCGGTAGCTGCGCTTGTGGCCCCAGGGGTTCTTCTTGGGGCTGGTAAAGAGCAGGTGCCTGGGCAGAGGCCGTCCGAGGCGGAAGGCTGCCTGGCGCTCCCGGGAGTATTGCCTCTGCTCGAGTGTCGGCTGGATCAGGCGGTGTCCTGGGCTCCAGGGGTTGGTGATGTTCTCTAGCTTCATCTCCAGTGTCTCAAAGCTGTTCTTGGTGCCTGGGGGTATGATTTGGGGTAGGGGAGAAAGGGAATCAGGCCCCTGGAACAGAACCCCCGCCCCTCAGGATCTCCACCCTGGACCCATCCAACAGCCAACCATCAGGAAAAGGTGCTGGCACATGCACTGGGCTAGCTGCGGGAGGCAGGAAGTGACGATAACAATCCTCAAAAGCAGAGGAGCTAGGGGACAGTTCCTGGGTATGTCAGGGCAACTGGGGAATTCCAATGTCATGTGCAGCTCCTCAAGGGTTGTGCTCAAGAGCACTGGCGGTGTCTGTGAACCCAGAGAAGGACACCATCTTCCTCCAGGCACAAGAGACTGTGTCCAGTGCTGTCTGGGCACAGGGGCAAGTGGGACTGAGTGGGTAGAAGCTGCCCATCTGGTCTGGATTACCTTGTGCTGTTATGGGATTTGATGTCGGGCACTGCACGGATTCTCCTGCGGTGACACACCGAGTATCCCCAGGTGGCCCTGTACCCACCTCAAGGTGTCAGGCAGTGACATTCCTCCCCTACTCCATGCACACCTTCCTACTCAGCCCCAGCACCAGGAGAGGTCTGCATAGTGGCACCTGGGTAACTTTCAGACTCTATTCACTTAGACTGTGTTTCAGAGGCACACGAGTCTCTAGCTGTGTGTTTCACAGGAGCTTGCTGGGCAGATGCCTCTGGTCCTATCCCCGGGGGTCCTAGTGCTGTCTCCTGTGGTGCCTCCTGTTGGTTGTCTGCATGTTTGACCCAGAGCTTCTGATTGGGGTCCTACCTGCCACATCCAGGTCGATGCGGTAATGCACCAAGTGTGTGTGCATGTTGCCGAGCAGGTGGGTGTGCAGGCGCATGCCGTGGAGCAGCCCCTCGGGGGTGTAGAAGGTGGCGTGGACATAGCCAGTGGCATGCATCTTGGCCTCCATCACCCCATTAGGGTGGAAGATGAAGTCCCAAATGTAATCATAATTATAGACGGTGGAGGTCGTCCGCAGCACCAGCACCTGACCCTTAAGACCTGCGTAGAAGTTGAAGCCACCATTGAAGTTGGAATTGAAGTGGCGCCGGAGAGGCACCCCTGTGGGCATCTCAAAGAGGCAGAGGGCTCGCGGATAGAGGACAGGGTCATCTGCATCGAAGTAGTGGAAGGTGTCCAGGAAGGTGGCAGTCTCCGGGCAGTCGATGCCAGGGGCTAGCTCGTGAGTGACGCTGCCCAGGCCCCAGCCCACATCCATGTACTTGGTCTGCATGCTCGCAGGTGTGTGTCCTCCGTACATGGCCACTGCCTCCTGCACGCTGACCTCATAGGCGATGCGCTCACCCCCAAAGTGCAGGTTGAGGACCTGCAGCCCGGTGGAGGAGCGCAGCCGGAAGGCGAAGCTCCAGCCGCCATAGAGCACCACGTTGCCGTCCAGCAGGTAGCGGGCGCCGTTGGGCTGGACCACCCGGGGGCCGCCCACACTGATGGATCTGGGGAAGTCCCCACGGGGCTTGTACGAGGAGAAGAGGGGCGGCTCCTCCGTGCTCTCGTCCCCCTGGTCCTTGGGCAGCGGTCCCTCGAGGACTACCACATCCACCTCTCCATTTGCATACTTCTGAGCCAGTTCTTCTGGGCTCCTGTAGAGCTTCCCGTTGTACCACACCTGCTCCACTGTCCAGTCCTGGACATTTGTGTTCCCATGATCCACAAGGAGCTCCAGGCCAGTGGGGTGCAAGAAATGGCCTTCTACGAAGCGTTGTAAGATAAACCAAGTGCGGCGCTGGCCAGACGCCAAGCCACGGGGGGCCACGTCGGAGAAGGTCAGGCATCGGCCCTGGCAGTCTCGGAAGGAGAAGCCGGTGGTGTCGAGGAAAAACTGATGCAGGGGCTTGGTGGCCTCCTGCAAGGTGTGGAGGAGGAGTTTATACTCGACCTTGGAGATGGGCCTGGAGGCCCAGGAGGCCTGGTGCCTGGACCTGGGCGACAGTGCTCGCAGGTAGGAGGGATGTGGCAGCGGCCCCACAGCAAACTCGGTGACATTGGGGTTCTCCTGGGCTCCAAAGAAGATGGTGGCTCGGGCTTCCCGAACGGGGCGCCTTTCTCCATGATCCAGAAATTTCAGCACATGCTGCTTCTTGGGCAGCAGCATCTCAATGAGGAACACTGAGTTTTTGGCCATGCTCGGGGAACCCGAGGGCTGCAGCCCCAGCTCCTTCCTGGCCTGCAGGAAGCTGTGCACGGCCTTCAGCTCCTGGGCGCTGAGGTCTGCAAACACCTCAGCCTTGCCGTGCAGGGTCCAGGGCGGCCGCTCTTCCGCGGCCATCTGCAGCATGAGCACGGTGGCCACCGCCCAGCCCAGTGCCAGGCTCTGTCTCCCCATGGCTCTGAAATGTAGCAGAGCAGAGAGAGAAAGTGGGTTGGTGTCAGGCTAACACTGTGGACAACATGCCCCTTAGCCTCATGGTTTTCCTGTCCCAGCCCAAGCCAGAGGCAGCTGGGGTCCCTGTGGCCCCCCTGCATGGTCTGCCCAGGTCCCTGGCTGTGTGTCTGTGGATTTTAATTTTTTTTATCTCGTCTTTGGTCCACAAACTTCTTATAGTTCATGGGCTTTCTTCCTAGATACCCGCCCCTGTTGTACCCTTTGGTTCCTCAGCCAGGGGTGCTCTGAGTCACCATGGCCAGAGGCCTGGTCCTCAGAAAGCAGAAAGTTCTTGCTGTGTTTTGGGAGGCAGAGAGCTGTATTGACTGAAAAACTGCTTTTTTATGCAACAAAATACTTTTTAGGGAGATAAATTTCGAAATTTAGCGTAGAAGTTTAACGGGTAGGTTTAAAGGGTCAGGCTGCCTGGGTTTGCATGCTGGTAAGTCACACCTTTAGGACTGGCTGTGTGACCTGAGGCATGTTGCTTAAACTCTCTGGACCTCCATTTTCTCTTCCATGTAATGGACATGACAGCAACACCTACCTCCTAGGACTCTGGAGAGAAGACAACTGCACAGGTAACACGATGTTTGGAGTGCTGTGGGCTTTATGGGAAACACACACAAAGCTCCGGCTACTCTTCCTCTTTACAGTGGACCCTGTTGATACGGCCTGTGGACACCAGCACAGGAAGGTTGAAGCTCTGCTGAGTGATTCTGCTGAGATGGGGCTCTGGGGTGAGGATGAGGGCCAGCCCTGTCCGGCTTTCTCTGGTCCCCATGGGGCAGCTGCGTGGCGGTCTCTTGACCCCTGCAGCTGTAGAAGGCACCTGGTGGGGTGCCCTTTCCCCTTTCCTTTTGGGAGAAGGGTGTGATCAGGGACTTTACCTCCTACCCCCACCCTCTCGAGCTACCTGTAAAGTCTTGTGTGTGAAGCTGAGAGCAGACCTAGGTGGCTGCCTCTCTGTCCTCTCTTGTTCCTGGGGTGGGACCACCTGCTAGACCTGCTGTGCAGAGAGTCCCTGGGAGACCCTGGCTCTTGCAAGGTAGGCTGGCTGCAGCCACTGGCTGTCACCGTCCCCCTGCCCTGGGTCCCCCAGACCCTGAACTGCGGTCGGGCTTTGCTGGGATCCTACCGGAGCCCTGTCCTTCCTTCCAGGACAGCTGCCCTTGCTGCCTGCCACCGACTTCCTGGAGGTTTGGAGTCTCCCTGGGCCTTACCCACCAGGTGGTGCCCTAGGTGCAGAGGCCCCTAACCCTAACTTGGCATATGAATGGCCAAAGGCCCCTAGAGGTCCCTGCTTTCAGAGGTAATTGCCTTTTGTTTCCCCCACCAGAGCCCCTGGGGCTGAATCTGGAGCAAACCCTTTCTCCTGTGCAGGCAGAGGCGCAGAGGGTCTGAGGTCTGCCTTGCTCAGCCTGTTCCAGCCTAGAGCCCCACCAGTGCGGGCAGGGTGCTGGGACTCAGTGCACTTGGCTGGACTCAGTTGCATCCCTGGAACAAGGGAAGCATCCTGGCGCTGCATCAGGCACGCGAGAGAGGACAACCAGAGAAAGGGAATCTGAGATCCGGGCGCTTTGCATTTTTTTGCTTTTTGGAAAAAGTATTTCACGCGTCAATTATGTGACTCAAAAGCACTGGGAACACAAGGCACCCTCCAGAGACGCTCAGCTCTGCCGTGTTCCTTTCCCGCCTGGTTTTCTGTGTCAAGTTCACATCCTATGCCTCCTTTCAAAGTTGGCTTGAACCCTGTCTTGGGTCTTTCAAGCTTATTCCACTTCCCTGCTCAGTCCCCTCGGCATTGTGGCCTTTAATTTGTACACTAATGCACGGATCAGTGAAAAGTGATTGCTGTGTCCATTCTACCATCTGATGAACTGGTGGGCTCCTGGGAGCCCCAGCTCTTCTTTCCTTGAGTCTTCTGGCCTTGGTGGCCCTGGTGGTCACAGTCAAGGCTGTCTGAGAAGTCCTCTCTGGTCTCCCAGGTCCCAACCCCCTGACTCTCACGTTGCTCTGGTTTTGCTCACCATGGAGACTTCCCGATAGTGGCCCTGTCTTGTTCTTCTGGTGCTAGTGGGATGGCCTAGGGACCCAAACTCCTTGTGCTTTCAAGGCCCAACCTGAAGGGAGTGAGTGAGCCGGGGGCTGCTGGGTGAAGCTAGGGCCAGCAGGGTACAGGCTGGGCTCCTGTTCTACCATTAAACTTTGGCCAACCCTTCCTCTCTCTCTCTCTCTCTCTCTCTCTCTCTCTCTCATATAAGTATACGTGTTTCATTCTGGGGGCAGTTTTAGGTTAGTAGCAAATTGAGCAGAAGGTAAGAGAGCTCCCACTTTTTCCCGTCCCCCCGTCCCCACTCAATGTCCTGGTGGTCCAGTTACGGCTGATGCACCTACAGTGACCACCACAATCACTCAGGTCCCTTGTTTGCCTCGGAGTCACTCTTGGTGTTGAAGTCCAGTGGATTTGGGCAAATGTAAATGGACATGTGTCCGCCCTTACCGTGTCACACAGAGTAGTTTCACTCCCTGAAACCCCCTGCGCTCTGCCCATTCATCCTTTCCGCCCCCTGACCCTTGCCAGCCACGGCTCTTTTCCTGTCTTCAGGTTTGGCCATTTCCAGAATGTCCCTCCAGCATGTGGCCTCGTCAGATGGCTCCCTTCACTTAGTCATATGTAATTAGGGGACCTCCTTGCCCCTTCACCGGGGGGGGGGGGCTCCCTTTTTACAACCTTCCGTCCCCAGATTTCTTTCTGCTTTGCCAAGGAGGAGGGAGATGCAGAAGGGACCTTGACCTTGCCCAGCAACACCCTCTGTTCCAGCGCCACCCTCCGTTCCAGTGCAGCAGGAGGTGGAGACGGCAGCAGAGCCACGACGGAGACAGAGAACCTCCTGGCCCTGGATCCTTCCGGGCTGCTCACAGAAGCACGAGCGCCCCCCAGCCCCTGGCCACTCCTCGTGCACCCTCTCGCACCCCCAGGAACCCTGGAGCCTCCTGAGCCGGGCTCTGGGCTCCGGCACCCTCTTCCCTCCTCCTCTGTGTCAGGGTTCTCTTGCCCCTGGCTCCCTGCTCGTCCCCTTCCCTGCCAGCCCCCTCTTGTGCCCCATCAGAACACACCTGTGTGCTGGGCTCCCAGTCGCCTCTCTGTCAGACTTTGTTCCTGGGCATTGACCCCTGACACCTTCTTGAAGTCTATTGGACCCCGCCCCGCAGGGAGGGACAGGGTGAGGTATGGGCCGACCAAGTGGGGACCTCCCTCTCAGGGGTTCCCCAGCGCGGGGGGTGCTGGGCGCTGGCAGATACAACACGTGTCCTGCTCTGTTTCCTTATCATTTTGCCACAGTGCCAAGTTCCCCGGGAACTGTCCTTGGCTTCCTCTTTTTCAAATATGCAGTACCATAATCTGTGTACATAGTGTCACAATTCAGAAGTGAGGACAGGGGGGATTTACGGGCCGACAGACTCACCTGGAGCAGACATATGGACCAAGAAACTGACACCCACAGCAAGACAGGGAATTCAACCCCTAGGCGGAACAGGGAGCCAGAGACACAGAGACCACTGACTTAAGAAACCTTTGTCACCGCCTCTGGGACCTGACAGGATTCAGAAAGGTGGGAGGATGCAGCTGGGGGACAGGACGGTCAGGTTCACTAAGGCAGAGAGCAGAGGCCAAGGGCAGCTGGGAACAGGCAACACGTCTGCACAGAGGGGACAGAACCAAGGGCCCGGTTAGGGGGAGCCCCTTAACCTAACAAACGTGGATGAGGCTGGAGCTCCCCGGTAGAGCGACAAGCATACAGTCCACCAAAGAGCGTGGCTAGGAAGAACTGGAGGCCCTTATCTCCTTGGTCATTGAGGCGGCTTGCCCAGAGACGGTGTCTGATCGTGTGTTTGTGTTCTTGTATCTCTCACAAGAATGCTGGCGTTGAAGCCATTTCAGGGTGTCCTGAAGATGAAGGACGGAAGTGATTACCTATCTCCATGTTCAACTTGCAATTCTAGAAGGTCTTTGGTGTCTCTGGAGGGGGATTAGCTTTAAAGGCCAAAATGATGATGGCCACAGTGAAGATGGAACTTGCATCTTCCACTCTTCATGTCCCCTAGGAGGGACACTTGGGGACTCTCTCTGTCATGGGCTCACCATCTCCATGGAGAGCTAGGAGAACTTGGGCCAGAAGAGGGCTCCAGGGACAAATTGATTTTGAGAAGTCTGACCTGTTTCTCTTCCACAAAGGACAGAGTGACTGGCATGAAGACAGACTGGAGAAGACAGGTCCCAACTCACCCCACACACAGCCCACTCAAAATGGAACAAGTCCTAAATGCCAGAGCCAAAGGCATAAACTCTTAGAAGAAAAGAGAGGAATAAATATTCTTGATCTTGGGCGTGGCAAGGGCTTCTTAGGCGCTACCCCAAAGCCCCCAAAATAGCACAAAACAAACAAAACGAAACAGGTGAACTGGATGTCATCAGTGCTTTGAAGGCCACTAACAAGAAAGCAAGAAGGCAGCCTGCAGGCTGGGGAATGTCTGAAGACGATGTATCTGATGAAAGTACACAGCACATATGAGGAATTCACAGCTCGAGAATAAAAGACACTGATTAAAAATGGGCAAAGGATCTGAACAGACATCCCTCCCAGGAAAACGTTGAAAGGGACGGGAGCTCACGAAGAGAGGGTCAGTCACCAGGGAAACGAAGATCAAAACATCAAGGACATTCAAACCCGCCATTAACGGGGCTAGAAGATTCAGTGAGTGTCGTCAGCTGCAGCTCTCCTTCTCTGCTATCTCTCTTCTCTGCTTCTATCTTCTCTGCTTCTCTGACTTCAGGAGTCATTATTCCTGCCCAGCCGCACCCTGGAACCCTGCCGGCTGGAGAAGCTTTAGGTTTTAGTCCCCTTCACCCCTCCTCCCTCCTCCCTCCTCCCTGAGCACTGTTCTTTACTTCTGTAGATCAACGTTTTTGTGGCCACACGTGAGAGAGAACACACCCTGTTGGCCTCTGTGCCTGGCCTCTGGCACCTAATGTAATGCTCCTCAGTTGTTCATGTTGCTGGTTATGGCCTGGATGTGAGGTGTCCCCTGCGCCCCCACCCAAAAGCTCGTGTGTGAGAAAATGCAAGATTTACAGGATGAATGATTGAGTTGTGAGAACCTTGACCCTGTCCGTGAATTAATCCCCTGGTGGGATTCGCTGAGTGGAGGCCGGAGGCAGGTAGAGAGTGGCTGGGGAGGGGCGTTGGGGGTGTGGCTTTGGGGTACATATTTTGTATCTGGCAGGTAGAGCCTCTGCTTCCTGACTATTACGCCAGCCACTTCCCTCCACCCGCTCTCTCCGTGGTGTTCAGCCTCACCTCCAGCTCTGAGGAATGGAGCTGGCTACCTAAGACTGAGACCTCTGAAACGATAAGCCCCCAATAAACTTTTCCTCCTTTAAAATTCCTGTTGTTAGGTCTTTTAGTCACAGAAGCAGAAAAAGCTGACTAAAACATTGCTACGAATCAGGATTTCTTAACACCAGGAAAGTACGAGCGTCTGAGATGACAGGTATGCCTGATACTGTACTCACCACACATTTACACAACTATTGAAAGGTCACACTGTACCCCCCAAAATATGTACTATTACTATGTGACAATTAAAAGTGAAAAATTAAAAACCAGTGGTGAGATATCACTTCGCACCCACTAGGATGCCCAGAATAAAAAAGTGATAGACTAAGTGCTGCCGGATCCTACCCACCTGGTGGCAATGGAAAATGTAGGCACTTGGAAAACTGGCAATTTTCCAAATGATTAAGTATAGAGCTTCCAAATGACCCAGCAATTCCACATCTAGGTAAAACCAAGATAAATGAAAACATATTTCCACATAGAAGCTTGTACACTAATGTTTACAGCAGGGTCATTAACAATTGCCAAAAGGTAGAAGAAACTCAAATGCTTATCAACAGTTAAGTGCATAAACAAAATATAGTAGATCCATATAATGGAATATTATTCAGCTATAAAAAGTAATGAACAAAAAGGGGAATTTATCAACAGGGTATAACATGGGTGGCCCTTAAAATCATTTTCTTAAATGTATAAAAGCCAGTTATGAAAGACCACCTATTGTATGGTTCCATTTATATGAAATGTCCACATTAGGTAAATCTCTATGCAGAGCACAGAAGTGCACTGGTGATTTATGAGGGATGGGTGGGTTGGCAGAATGGTGTGGGAGCAGGTGGGCATGGGGTTTCTTTTTGAGGTCATGATAATTTTCTAAAAGACTGGCAATGTGTGTACCTCTATGTGAATGTACCATAGTCCATTGGTACATACACGTTAAATGGGTGAACTGTAAGGTTTAAGTGGTGTCTTAGCAAGACTGTTTAAACAAAAGTGAAGGGTCTACTACCTAGGATATGCAAAGAACTTTTGAGAATCAGCTGGAGAGAATGGAAACCTGGGAAAAGTATCTCTAAGGCAACTTACAGAAGAGAAAACAGAAAGGGCTAAAGAGACATGAAAAATGTGGTGGTTATTAGAAAAATTCCAAGTATTCAACAACGAGCTGTAATTTTACACCTATGATGAGCAGAAATGAGAAAGCTGGATGAGGCCAAGTGCTGCAGGGGGTGTGGGGAATGGGAACCTCAGGTGTGGCTTGTGGGGAGGGGACATAGACGGGACAGCCATCCCAGAGTGCAGTCTGCAGAGCAGGAACAAACGAGATCACTGCATGTCCTGCAGACCCACAGGCCTGCCTCCAGGGACATGTGCCAGAGAGATTTCCACACAGGCCGCTAGGGAGGACAGAGAGGAATGAGCTGTCCGTGGGGAGGGACAGCTGGAGGCCACCAGGGGCCCATCCCTGGGACGGTGGTCAGTGCACACCATGAAGCTGTGCATGCAGAAATGTGGGCGTCCACACAGCAACTCACAAGGGTGGGTGTTAAGGTGAGGGACAGCACCATGTGTCACACACATTAAAACACATGCACGAAGCCACCTGAGACTTTCCCAAGGGTTCCTGTGGATAGAAGGATAACTGAACGCGTTAGAACTGCCTCCTGGCCAGGGATGTGGGTGAGAATGAATGTGCACACACAGGCAGACAGACACACACACACGCACAAGAGGGAGGAGAGGGGCCTTGCTGGGCTTCTGAGGTAACACCAGGCCTGATGTCACACTTGGCTCAATTCCGCAGTGAATGTCCACAATTAAATGAAAGAAGGACCCGAGGAGACAGGCTGAGCGCCTGCAGGTCATCAGCCCAGGGTGCAGGCGGCTGTGGGATCAGGCACCGCAGGTCTCACACCTGGGTCTAGGAATTGGAGGCAAGGAGTACCTCTGCATGCACACGGGGAGACGGAGGACCTACAGAGAGTTAGTAGCATGAACAGATACAACTGGAGGGACACTTGAGAACCGGCCTGTGGGGTTGGAAGGAGAAGGCACGACGGCAACCCCCCAGGCCCTGGGGTTCCCTCTGCATCAGCCTCGTCGGGCTGCTAACCAGGCACCACAGCAGAGGGTTTAAGGTAACAGAAATGACTCGCTCACAGTTGGGAAGTCTGGAATCGGTGCCACAGGGCTGGCTCCCTCCGAAGGCTCACTGGCGGGCGTCTTTCTTGCTTCTTCCAGCTTCTGGTGCTCTGGCCAACCTTGGCATCTCCCTGGCTCCTTGATTTTCGCTGCCTCACTCCAACCTCCGCCTCTGCCCTCATGTGGTGTCCCCCCTGTGCCTCTTCGGTTTTTATAAGGACACTTGCCACTGGATTAAGTCATCACCCACCTTATTCCATCTTAGCTGACCCATCTGCAATGACCCTATTTCCAAATCAGGTCACACTTTGCAGCCTGGGAAGGACATGAATTTGGGGACAACACTATACAATCCGGCACACCCTATTTACATGCTGCATTGTGGAGAGCTGGGCCCAGAAGCCTTTTTTTTTTTTTTTTTTGGCACTGGAGATTGAGCCCAGGGCCTGTTAGCACTGAGCTACATCCCAAGTCCTTTTTAAATTTTTTTTTAGTTTGAGGCAGGGTCTCACTAAATTGCTTAGGGTCTCACTAAGTTGCTAAGGCTGGCCTTGAACTTGGGATCTTCCTGCCTCTGCCTCCTATGCCACTGATGTTACAGGTGCCTGGCCAGCCCAGAGCAGGTGAGTGAATTCTGTGTCTTCAGTGGGGACACAGAACCCCCCTTGGCCCTGGGGTTCCACAGAGGAGTCTGCATGGGGCTTGCAGTGGTCAAGGACCTTGGAGGAGGAGCACTGTGTGGGTAGGGGGCATGCGGGAGTAAGTGACAGAGCTGAGATGAACAGCTGTTCCTGGGACACAGAATGGCCGGTTCTGGGGGAATGTGATGGGTTTGGGTTGCTGAACTGGGGAAGGGGAGGGGAGGAGGTCAGTGTGAGGGACCTCTTGTGTTGCTTATAGAAATGTGGGGTAAAGTGGGGCCTGGGAGACCCAGGAGAAAGAAACCTTTAAGAAGGGCCACAACAGAACTGAGGCACAGCCGTTGCTTTTGACGCAGGTCCATGGTGCTGGGGAACTTTGATGAGATTGCAGCTCTGCTGCCTGACTCCTCTCTTGCCCGGGTTCCCTGGCTGCACGTCGGGCTGCCAGTCCCTCCCTGTGGTTAGGTGATCCTGATTTCTGAGATACAGTCCCTCCCTTCCTGGGGTTAATGATTGGTGACAGTTACAGATAACACTTGGGCAAAGATTGTACCCTTTATGTTCTGGGCAGCCTGCCTGCCTTAAAGGGGAAGAACCCACATGCCTGGAAGAAGACAGGAAGTCTAGTCCTGGGAGCGGGTCTTGCAATGAGAAGATAAATTCAGAATCTTGGAATTAGTTGGCCACAGAGCTCAGCTTATGGATGTCCCATGGCTAAATCTTGATATTTGGTTTCGGAAGGATACTGCTCATCAGATCAGATGAGACAACCTAGACAGCAGGATCATTCTCACAGAACCACTTGAAAGAAAGGGCCGCAGCTGCTTCTGCTAGATTATACCTTTACCTCGGCCAAACCCACATCACAGGCTTGGGCCCTGATGAGGGAAGACTGATGAGCAAAGAGAAAATCCTCCCATTTCACAAAAGCAGGGGCCCTGACAAGGACAGAGGGTTTGGGCAGTCAGCTGTGGCTTTCTTCTTGGTAGTATTTGTTCACTCAACAATGTTGACACACTCTGCAGGCGTTCTTCCATGAACAAACATGGTAAAACAATGCTCGGGCTCACATTTCAATGAGGAGCCATGGGCAGTACACAGAGATATAAGGGGACAGAGTGGTGCAGGCCCAGGCCAGAAGCAGGGCAGGCCCCCTTTCAACGGTCTCCCTCGGCCCAGCCTGCTCATGTTTGTGCTAACTTCCCTTCTGGAGTCTGAAATCCTGGTTGTTGGGTTGGGCAGACAGTGAGTGTGGAACCCCGTGACCAGTCGCAGCCTTCCCCCCAGCTCCAGGTTCCTACTTCCTGGGCAGAGGCACTTCCCAGGCTGTGCTGGGGTTGTTGTCGGAGAAACCTAAGCAGATCCTCTAGGTTCACCTGCTTAATTGTCCTAAAAAGCGCCAACTTTGGAGATCACACGGTGGGCAGCACAGTATTGGTCTCCCACGGGCTTTGCTGTAGGTCCCATCTCTGATGTGTGGGCTACGGTGTGGATGGTTAACTCTTTAGGGACCTGAAGGCCACTTTGCTATTAATGGGGGCTCTCACTTGGGCCTGCAGATGTCCGTGGGTGACGGGAGTGGCTGGAAAGGTGTGGCCTCTCTGTCTTCATGTTGTGCTGTGTCCTTTGCTGCCTTAACCTCTGGGTTAGATTCTACTCAGCTCTGTACGTAGACATGTTGGTCATCTGAGGGACGTTTTGTCCAGAGTTCAGGGCGAACTTGACCTCTTGCCTAGCCTCTCTCCTCCCTCTTCAAAGGCTGAAGACAGCTACCCGTGGCCATGGCCAGAAATACCAGGACACGAAAGGAATGATAAGAGGTGGCATTGGCGTTCCTGAAAGGTCTCTGCCTATTCCCAGAGAGGCAGGAACTCCCCTCCTTGGTGAGCCAGCCTGTGCCCTCCCTCACTATTCCTGTCCTGCCTCTGCAGCCCTCCCTGACCTACGGCATGTGCTAAGCCTCCTCCCAGCCTGCTGTGCTTGTCCGTTGGGACACTTCATCTGGACACTGTCCCTGGACTTTGGCGTTCCTGTGGGATGAGCTTCTGAACCTGATTCCCAGGAGGGAGACAAGCGCAAGAGCAACACCCCTCCGATCCTGTAGGGGTGTCCCTTTCCCACCTCCCTGCCTGGTCCCTGCTGTGTCAAGGCTTTGGGTAGGACTGTCGGCTTGGCCTTGAGAGGCTATGAGCACGCGGGTGGCCTGGGCCCCTGAAATGTGGAGTGAAGCGAGACCTGAGGGAACCCAAGGAGACCTAGGAGGAAGAAGCCTTGAGAGAGGCCCCGAGAACACTCAGGCTGGTGGAGCCCTTGGGCAGAAATGCTGGGATGGAAGTCAAAGTTCAAATGAGTTTTCTCATATGTGGACAGGAGAGAGAGAGAGAGAGAGAGAGAGAGAGAGAGAGAGAGAGAGAACGGGGAATGGAGTCTACCACGTTATGCTGTGTGCATGTAGGAACACAGCACGATGAATCATATGTATTTATATAGTGATAATGCACTAATTAAAATAATAATGATAATATTAGAAGGGAGATATTAGAGAGGAGCGGAGCAAGTGCATCACGGGAGGGAGGAGGAAGGGAAAGGGAGGTAAAATTCTGTTCTGTGCATGTACGAGCTTGACACGAGGAATCCCACTATTATGTGTAATTATCAGGCACCAATAAAAATCCATATCACTAATAAAAATATAAAATGAGGAGCATGTACAGATGACAAGGGTATGATAAAGTTATTGAGTGGATCAAAGGAGATCAGATGACTATAAGGCACTTAACTGGTGTTGTGGCCATAGAAGCCCCTCACTCAACGTTCACTCTTACGACCCTATGACCACAGTCACCCTGGCCACTGGTCTGGGTGGGAGGATACAAACATGTAACCCAGGGGCCTCCTGGAGTCCTGGAGGGGCAGGGAGTTGCAGTGAGTACCAATTAGCAATTCTAGATTTTTCTCCTTGTTCTGCTCCATAAGATTGGAGACTTTTTAGTTCACATCTGTTTTAGGAACAAATTAACTTGCTTAAGAAAGTGTCTCATGCTTCCTTCTCTCTTTTTAAAGATCTTTGTTTTCTGTCCAAGTGTCTCCCTTTTCCACCAGAGTGAGCTGTTGGCCATGTCAGGAATCAAGGCTTCCAAAACCACAGGCAGCCTGCGCTGGGGCCTGCTGGGGGAAGCCGTGGTCTTGCTGGCCAGCAGGGCCCTGTCCATCTGTAGTTGACCACAGACACCACCGGCAGTAAACTAACGCTACAGAATGACAAAGACTGAAGTTCCTTAGAGGAATGGAGGCTGGCCTCCTGCAGGTACCTAATCGACTATGAAGCTCTATCTGTTCTGACTCCTAGGTAGCTCTGGATTCCTCCCTGTCCCAGGCTTATCCTCTCCTTCTCCTGTTCCTGTTCCTCCTCCTCATTGGCCATTTTGTCTCTCCCTGACCTGTTCCTTTCTGAACAATTCTCACCTTTGGTTTACCTTGATTCCAGGATCAGAGGATAGACAACTATCTAGGCTGGGATGGAAACCTGGAAATTGAAACTACCTCTCAGGCAGCAGCGATTCCCCTGGTGACGAGACGTTGCAGGACCAGTGCCAGGGTAATGATCAACCAGACCCGACCTGACCAAGATGGCCAGCTCTGCAAATCCCCTCGGATCTTGCCTTACCCCAAAGCTGTTGCCGACACCCCAAAGACAGCACTCAGACCTGTCTTCCCCATGGGGCGGTGCTGAGAATAAACCCTTTTCTGCTTTACTGTTGCTGGTCCCCTGTCTGGTCAACTGGGGCAGGGGCGGCCGAGCCTGCTCTGTGGGGACTCCTACGGTCTGACCTAAGACTCTGATAACGCACTTAGGATGGCCTCAAGGATGGGGCACGGGAGGACCTTGGGGAAGAGTCTGCATGCAACCTCACAGGCCCTTAGTGCAGGGACCACTGGGCGCATCTCAGTGGGTGAGGCCCCCGGTCTCCCCAGGCCCCGCCCTCGGAGGGCTGAGCTAAGTGTGGTGCTCTGAGGTTGGGGCCTCACCACCCTGGGCTTTTCAGGGAGGCCTTGGGTTTTCATTTTCTTCTGAGCTCCGCAATTTATGAGGCAGCCTTGGCTTGGATTTAGAAGGTCGGGGAGGGGGACAGGGTGGAGCAGGGAGGCCAGCTCTTGTGGGACCGAAGTCGTGTTAACAAGGCGGATAAGATGAGGGAGCGGGGTTGAATTGCAGAGGGCCCTGCAGGCCCCTAGTCAGCAGGTACCAGGAAGGGAGGCTCCAGGCAGATTGGTGACAGCAGTAAAAGCTTCACCGAGGCCAAAGTCTCAGGTCACTGGGTCTGGGCTTGACCCTCACTGGCTCCGACCCCTTCCTCTTGCGATCTGCTCTTCAGCTTCCCGTGTGCTACAGCAGTGAGTGCCGGGCCAGGGGCTCTTCGCCTCAGAGCAACTGGCCCCTTGCAGCACTGGGTCTGGAAGGTGGCCGAGGACCCAAGGGACAAGCCGACAAGTGCGTCCTGGCAGCCTCAGAAGCAGCGGCCGGCAAGAATCCTCAGGTTGTCTGAGCCACCGTGGTCCAGTCGGGCTCCTCACCACGCAAGGGCCCCTCGGGGCTCCTTCTCCAGCTTGGGGTCCTCCTTGCCTTCTCCTGTTCCTGTTCCTCCTCTTTGTTGTCCTCTTCCTCCTCCTTCTTTTCTTGCTAAAAGCTGCGGGATTTCGTAAATGGCGAGGAAAACTGTATGGTCACATATTATCCACCTGAGGGGAGGGATGGGCCAGCCCCGGAATCCAGAGCTCAGCGCTGGGTGGGGCCGGCCTGGGAGCAGCCGACACTGGGCTTTGAGCTCTGTGCCCAGGCTCAGCAGCACGTTCGTCCTCGCTCTCCTTTTCATTTGTGCCTACTAGGATTTGGCTGTTTTGTTTTGCAAGCTTTAGCCTGTGTGCGCTGTGTAAGGGGAGGAGAGGGGAGGATTGAGGCCTTGGGTTCCTGCTAAAGGGAGGTGGGTGTCACAGCAGGGAGCGTGAAGGAGTGACTGACACGCAGGCCGCTGCTCAGCTCTTCTCTACAGTTAGAGGGTCCTATGACGTGCACGAGGGAAATGCCAAGTTGGCTGAAGAATGAATGAACACCAGCAGCCACGTCTACCCCTCACAGAGCCCTGGGGACACTGGGCGGGGGATTTGTTTCTTCCTAGAGATAATCCTGCAGTAGGCATCATCCATGCCAGGGCCTCCCAAACTGGCTTCCTTTTGTGCCTAGGATAGATTGGTGTTTGAGAAGAGACGACCCAACATATTGGCATGTTTGGCACGCTTACCCATGTAGGTATTTTTCCATACTTAAAAAAACCACCTTCAAGCAGATATTAGACCTCAAGTGTGACTTTTACCAATTCAGTGGCATTATAACTTATCCTAGAAGGTGGGGTTCAAGTCCGAAAAGTTAAATTTTGATAGGGATTAGAATGTCTTGGCACTCAAATAGTTGCTTGCCTCTTGTTTAAGCTGTGCGGAATCCGGCTGGTATAATTCAGATGCTGACTGGTGGTCTCCAAGCTTAGACTTTTCCTGCCCAGTGGCTGCAATGGAAATATGCTTCCCAGGAGAAGCCTCAGAAGCTTATCTTGGAGAAAGGGGCAGCCCAGGCCCAATCCGAGCATCCTCACAGCAATCCTCTGAGAAAGGCCTTGTTCTGTTTGTTTGTTGTTTTTTTTTTTTTTTCCCAGAGCTGGGGGTTGAACCCAAGGCTTCACGCGTGAGAGACGAGTGCTCTGCCTCTGAGCCACATTCCCAGCAGAGAAAGTCCTTGTTGTAATTCCTTTTCCCAGATGAGGAAACGTGTTCCTGAAGCATCTAACCTCTCCTCTTCTGGGCTGGGTCCTGGGACAACCTCACCCCGAGTCCTGGGAGAAGAGGCCCATTCTCTAATAACTGCTGGTGTCAGCACCTGGACTAAGCCCTCGCTCTAGGCCATGGCCAGGGACTCTCAGGAGATGTCCCTGTCGTGAAAGGCCTGAGCGGAGGAGAGGGGCCTTGCACCCACTTGAGAAGGCAGAGGTTGTGATTTTCCCTCGTGGGTGGAGCAGCGTGGAGGTGTGTCCCTGGCACCACACCCTCATCCTCTTTCTGGACTTCAGTGGGGGGCCCCTCACCACCGGGGTTCAGTGGTGTCAGGGAGGAATGCCCTGTGGCTTCAGGGGCTGGGAAGGGTCCTCTCAAGCTGATCAGCCGGGTTCTCAGCAGGTCCCCTGAGGGAGACGCTGCCTTCCCAATGCATGAGGAGAAGGGCCTCTGCCCAGGGCGGGTGCTCAGGGGCCCCAGTTGGTGCCCGTGCTGTGGACATGATTAGAAGCTTCTCTAGAATGATGGAAGATGAGCTGGTGTTTTTCACAGGGCTTTGAAGGTCTGTGGGTTCTCAGGGCAGAAAAGGCCTCTTGGAGGTGGGGCTCTGACCCTTTTCAAAGAAGCAAAGTCTTGACTAGTTTGGGCCTCCTGGTCAAGAGGTTGCCTGTCCCACTTAGGAGTGCTTCCCAGCTTCTCTGGCCACTGGGAATCCTCTGGTATATGGTTGAGGAATGAGCCGTGGTTCTGCTTTTCCTGGCGTTTCCTGGCGTTTCCTCTCAGTCATTTGTAACTGACAGGCAGGATGCTCAGTGTGTCTTCCTGTCCCAGCAGCGGAGCTCCACGACGCTCCCAGGCCTCACAGAGACCGCTCACTGACTGCTGGGTCCCGAGACCTTTCTCTGTGTTCCTTGTCCTTTAGGGTTTTGGTCACCAAGGGAGTAGGCTAGAGCCTGGAAGTCCCTCTGGATTTCAGGGACTGCAGGGAGCTGTGAAATCCAACGAGACCTTCTAGGGCCCCAAAGTCTGCAGTCTGGACCAGACCCCCCAGGCTGTCCTCTCCTGGCTGCACATTGGAACAACCCGAGGGCGGGAAGATTCCTAACTACGGGTGTCCTGGGCTCCAACCCTGGATTCTGACCTAGTGGTGGGGAGGGCCTGGGTTCCAGATGCACAAAAGCTCCCAGGGTGGTTCTCAGGTGCAGCAGAGAAAGAACCATCCAGGGAACCACCCACCCACAGGGGAGGGTGCTCGCACACAGGCCCCCCCGCCCCCCCCGGGCCTGGAGAAATCTGGTTTGTTTTTGAAAGTCAAACATCAGGTTCTCATTAAGTTCAAGTCTCTAATCTTTAAAATATTTGATTTTTAAGGAAGTGAAATTCCCACTTGCTGACTGTGGTGAAGGAAGACTCAAGGATGAGTCTGCAGCCAGCCTCTGTCATGGGCTGAATTGTGGCCCCCGAAATTCGTACGTTGGCCTCCTAACCCCTGGTCCTCAGAAGAGGACTGTCTTTGGAGATGGAATCTATGGAGGCAATTGAGCTAGAACAAGGTCCAGAGGGTAGGCCCTAATCCAATCCTAATCTGTCCTTCTAAGAGGAGGAGAGTATGACACAAATAATGACACTGGTGGTGTGTGTGCAGAGTGGGAGGACACAGAAACAAGGAGAGAGGCCTCAGGACAGAGGGCCCTGCCAATGCCTTGATCTTGGACTTGCAGTCTCCAGAGCCCTGAGAATTAAATGCCTGTAATCCCCGGGTCTGTGCTGTGTTGTTATGGCAGCCTGACCAAGATAATCCAGGCACCACAGCCAGCCAGCTGTCACCATCCCATGGAATCAGATGGAAGGCTTGACAGAGAGCCAGGAGGAGGGGGAGAGGAGCAGGTGGGCTGACCTCTAATCTGCCCCGCTCCTTACCACGTTGGCCAGGACTGCCTGCGCCTGGGGTCACAAGTCACCATCCATGGAAAGAGGGGCATGTGCTTGCTGCCTCTGCTGTCCCCGGGGGCCAAGCCGAGCATACACTGAGAAATTCCCAGCTTCCCTGGTGTTTCCATCAGGGTGCTGGGGAAGGAACCAACAAGATATATAGAGATACACGAGGGGGATTCATTAGGGGAATTGGCTCACGCGATTACCGAGGCTGGGAAGTCCCACCACAGGCCGTCTGAAAACAGGAGCTGGCTGAGTGCTGCAGTCCAAGTCCAAGGCCTCAGAGCGAGGGTAGAGGATGGTGCGACTCTGAGGCTGAAGGCCTGAGAACTCGGTACCACTGATGGAAGTCCTGGGGTCCAAACAATGGAGAGCCTGGAATTCTAATGTCAAGAGCAGGAGAGAGTGTATCCCCACTCTAGGACAGAGAATTGGCCTTTTTATTCTACTTATGTCCCCAGCTGATTGGAGGGAGCCCACTCACCCTGAAGGCGGGTCCTCCCCACTGGGTCCACTGGCTCACAGTCAACCTCCTCTGGAAACACCCCACAGACACACCCAGAAATAATCCTTTGCCAAATCTCGAGGTATTCCTTGCCAGTCAAGTTGATACATAAAACCAATCATCACCAGTACTCCCCTCAACAGCTTGGCACCCACATGCATCCCCTTAAGCCACTGTTAAATCTCTGAATAAAGACAAGAACAAGGTACCAGTTCCGCCAACAGGATTGGACTGTCCTGAGTACAGCTGGGGACAAACCAAAGCCTTTCCCAGAAGAGGAGGTCACGTCCTTGAGTGATGTTTATTCTCCTGACATCCTAGAGCTTAAATGTGCCATTAACAATCCTTGAGTAGTGATACAAAGTCAATGGATCTCATGTTGTGTGATGAATGGGTGAGACGGGAATGAAAACACAGATGTTATTAGATGTACATGCACACACGAGCAAAGTCTTAAGACGACGGGGAGGGAGTCCTCGTGGTGTTTGCAGTCCTCGGTTCCTACCTTCCAATGGAAGTGGGATCACTGTCGTGTCTCCAGGTGGCAGGGTTCCTCCCTCTGAAGTGAAGACCTCTAGGCTCAGCTCAGGTGCATAAAGTTGGAACAGGAAGCAAAATTTTCCGGTGGGTCAGTAGGGGTAATGGTGAGTGTGCCACTCCCATCCCCACCTCTGGATTCCTGGGCCATGGGAGAAACAGTACTAGGCACTGGGCGCTGATTCAGAGCACGTATATTCAGAAGACGCTTGCCTCTGCCCTGCAAGGTATTGTCGCCTACCTGGTGCTACAACGAGTCTTCACAAGTCCAGTCCACCTTCAATCAAGCCAGCTGCTTCAGGGTGATGGGGGACATGGCAAGACCCGTAAATTCTTTCAGCCTGAGCTCATTGCCACGTTTCTTTGGCTCTGAAGTGAGTTCCTGCTCAGAAGCAATGCCCTGGGAGTGCCACGGAGGTGGACAAGGCATTCTGTGAATCCATGGCAGCACTGGCAGAAGCACTGTGTGCAGGGAAGTCAAATCTATATCCAGACTAGGTATCTACTTCAATAAAGACAAAACTCTTCCCCTCCCATGATGGAGGAGGTCCAATGTAATCATCCTGTGTCGGATAGCCGGCTGGTTGTGTCAGGGAATGGTACATTAATGGCTCTCAGTGTTGATTTCTGCTGCCGGCAGATTGGGCACTGGTTGTAGCCAGGTCAGCCTTGGTAAGTGGAAGTAGATCTCCCTTCCTGACACTCTGAGAGAGAAGACAGTATACATAGCAGAAATAGGAACCACGGACAGCCGGGCCACTTGCTGTGCCTTCAGGACCTGCTCAGCTCAGGTACATGTACCACACTTCCATTTGATGCTGAGTGCTTGATTTTATCCTTTGATAGTCAGAACCCCAGTTCACAACCAGCAGCTCAGGTCACATGGGAACTTGGTGGGCCATTTGCCAAGCCTTCAGGTTCTACTAGATCCCAATAGCAGGCCAAGAGCTGTCTCTCAAAAAGACTGCAGTTATCTGTGGATGATGGCGGGGCCTTGCTCCAGAATTCTAAGGGCCTTGGTTGCAATTCACCTATAGGGGCCTGCCCAAGGCTCTAAACAATATCCCTATCTGCCACTGTGGTGCCAAGCACCATGGGATCTGCTGGATCATATGGACCAGTGGCACAGCAGCTTGTACAGCAGGCTAGACTTGTTGCAGAGCCTTCTGTTCTGGGACCCTCAAAAAGCTAGCAGATTTTTGAGTCACTTTATAGATGAGCCAAAGTAGTACACCCAAACAAGGGATGTGTTCTTCCCAAATCAAGGTGGGCCCAATAGGCATTGTACTTCTTTCTTGATTGAAGAAGAGGATAGATGGGACAACGTATCCTTCATCTTTGAAGGGCTACCTCTATGCCTCTTGGACTTGACCCCTAGAAATTTGTAGTTGGATTTATTTCTCTGACATAGATGTCTTACCACTAAGTAAAGGGTGGTTGCCTTTCATGCTCAGTAGGTCCATCAGCATACTGTCATCAGTTTAATGGGCAGGGAAAGGTGATCAAATCCCTATGAACTAAATAATGACATAGGATTGGAGAGTTGATATACTTATGAGGGTGGGCAGTGAAGGTGTGTGTCTCCCCACTCCGGGACAGAGGAAATGGACTTTTTGTCCTATTTATGTCTCCAGTGGAGGCATACATGTCTCAGCATTTGCCAGCTGAGAGGGAATTGCTTCTGGTGGGCCTTATGGAAAGAGATGGAGGAAAAGATATTTTTGAGATCAATAGCTACACACTGGGTATCAGGGGCTGTGTTCATCTCAAGCAGTGAAACCCCATCTGGCACAGCAGCTGTAACTGGAATCATCACTCGGTTAAGCTTCTGATAATCCACTGTCATTCTCCAGGACCCATCTGTTTTCTGCACAAGCCCAGCTGGAGAACTGGGTGGGGATGTGGTGGGAATCCTCACCCATCCATTTTAAAATCCTTGATGACGGTGCCAATCTCTTCGATCCCTTCCGGAATGAGGTATTGTTTTTGATTTGCCATTTTCCTAGGTAGAGACAGCTCTAGTGATGACCATCTGTCCTTTCCCATCATAAGACCCCTCACTCCATGGATCAGGGAACCAATGTGAGGTTCTTCTAGCTGCTAAGCATGTCTATTCCAGTTATGCAACTGGAACTCAAGAAATGACCCCAGGATGGGTTCTGGGGTACACTGGACCCACTGAATTGTATCTGAGCTAATTCCATAAGCTAACCTCCATGGATTGCCTGACTTCTATAAGGCCCTACTCTGACTGGAGGGCTGCAGTGATATTTTGGGGCTCTTGGCATTAGGGTCATTTCAGAGCCAGTGTCCTCAGTGTCTGATTATGACCTTTCCCCCAGTACACATTCACCATGGTGAAAGGCTTCCTTTTGGAGGAAGGCTGGGAGAAAGATTGACAGGATGAACATTTGATAGTGTACTAGGGTACTTCCTGGAGGCGAGCGACTCAGTCTTGTTTCCACTCAAAGTGTTCTCGGTCTATAAATGATCAGGCCTGGGAATTGATCGAGGGGCAGCCATCCTCTGTTTTTGTGATTTGTGTTAGGCTTTCGTTGACTTGACCCAAAAGTCTTTTGTTTATACAGATCAAGAAAGAATTCAGCAGCATCTTATCTCTTTCACTGGTAGGAACACCACCATCTACTCACCAGTGAGTCAGACTGGGCCAGTCGTTGCTCTGTCTCTGCTGTCCATTGTGGAAATCACGCTCACCTTGTGTCTCAAGCTGAGTGTCTTAACTTGACCCCTAGCACCCTGGAATCAAATATTCCTATTGCTTTTAAACTGAGAGAGAGAGAGAGAGAGAGAGAGAGAGAGAGAGAGAGAGAGAAAGAGCAGTTCCCATATAAGGTCTGCCTACAGAGGAGAAGACAAATATAAAGCTTTTCAGGGACGCTGGTCTCCCCTCCCAAACTGATTTCTCAAACTATTAGTGAAAGGCATGTCTTCATATTTCCCTATGTGAGAGGGGATTTATTAGTGGAACTGGCTCAAGCAGTTATAGAGGTTGAGATGTCTTATGATAGCTCATCTGTAAACTGACATGCTAGGAGTATGGCTAAGTCTAGTTCCTAAGGCCTCAGCCAGTGAAACAGATGGTGTAACTCTCAGTAGGAAGCTCAGGATTGAAAAGCCTGGGCATATATTCTGGAATCCAAAGGTCAGGGAGCCTGGAGTTTTGATATCTAAGGGCACGAGGACAGGAGAAGAGCATGTCCTTGCTCAGGAGCAATAGGAAATTGCCTGATTAAATGGTGCTTGCCCACATGAAGGGTACATATTCCCACTTAGTCCACTGACAGCCCAGTTCCTTTAGAAAAACTCTCAGAGTTAGCCAGAAACAACCCTTTGTCAGTTGTCTAAGTATTCCTTAATCCTGTCAAAATTAACCATTGCACCTGGGAAGAACGAGCCAGCTGGGATTTGGGAATTTGCAGAACGATCAGCGTAACCCACCCAGGACCTTCTCAATTGGCAGGTCCAGGAGCTTTCTTCCACCTGGCTTTCCTGCCACTCCATCTGGTCATTATTGTGCATCTGTAGAAAGCTAGGCTAAGTCTGTTAGCTGGACCAAGAAGCCCAGTTATTGATATTTTTCTATTTCTGGGAAAAATGTGCATATGTATTTGTGTTGCAGTCCACTATCTATCTATCAATCACTTGTAGAAGGAATCATAAACAAATATTAACAATGCTTATCTCTGAACTGTGAAATGATAGAAATTTTTGTCTTATTCTATTTCTCCATGTTTTTCAATTTTCTTCAATGGGATGTGTGATTTATTCTTATAATCAGAAAAATGCAACAGAAATCTACAACAAAAACACTGTGGTCATGGAGCTCAAGGTCTTTTTTAGTAAGCAAAATGATAGTGATTTTATTAAATTCAGTACTATGCAAATCATCAAAAACCAAAATAGAAATAAAATAATATTTGGAATTGAAAATAACATAAGAATGAAAGAACAGTTGTTCCACTTAAACCACTAAGTAACATTTATGTGACTGAAATAAATGACCTAATCTTATCTGAATTGAGAAAACATACCAAGGTACACGTGATTTCACCCAGTCTCATTGTGTATGACTCGATCTTCAAAGGTTGAATGTTCTTACATGTATTAAAGCACATAGAAGAAAACTTTTATAAAAAGAGGACATTCTAGTAGTATCACATCTTCACATAATACTGATGATGAATGTTTTAACCACACAATTCTTATTAGGGAAACAAGCTGGAAACCATCATGTGTTTCTAAATATCAGAGAGGCACACTTCAGTTACACAGTAGGCGCATGGTTGATACATGCTTAGCGCAAAAGGTAGAGCAGTAAAAGACAGTTTGATTGGCAGCTACTAACCGACTTCAGTTCCTAGGTTTGAACTAACAAAATCCAAGTTCTTGGTGAACAAACTACTCAGAAAAAAGATATCAATTATGTAGAAAAGTCAGAGATTACATGAGGATATTCTTCATAGTCCTGGCTGGATTATTAACCTGTAGGCTTTAGGTTGTCTTAGAATGAGAAAATTTAGGAACTCAAAATCTGCCTTGGAACCACCAGTTAGAAAGTGAAAGTCGGCAGCCCCACCCCAGGGCCCACACAGCAAGGTCTTCAAGCTGAGATGGAAACCTGGCGCCTGTATCTCAGGGAAACCAGCTGCTCATGATGCTCTTCCTGTGAATCTGGTGAAAGGGTCACAGACACTGGTCTAAATTCTGCCCTCCATCTCAAGAGAAGTGGATCCAAGTCCTCAAACAGTAACCAGAATGAATTACAAATAAAAGCTGTCAGCTCTTCTTGGAAAGTGGGCAGCTGAGAGCCACTGCCTGTCTGTCCCCCATGCTCAGTTTTCACAACAAAGCAGATTGCTCCCTCCAATCAGAATCTTAAGAAACCAAGGTTTTTCTGGCCAAGGGCCAATCGCATCATTATTTAGCAAGCTCCCTCCTCACTCACTCCACAAACGTGTATTAAGGCCGATATCTCAGATGCTTGCTGAGTTAGGCATTGTGCCAGTTGCTTCATGTGTGTATTTTATTCAGTCCTCATACTGACCCCATGAAGGTCATCACATTACAGATGAAGACAGCAGAACCATAATATCAGTCCAGCAGGCGCTGGTTTTGGAACCACACATCTTGATGCCAACCCAGACAGCCTTAAGCGTCGACACAGAACTGGCTTGAGAGAAGAGTCAGGCCTGTAAACATGTGAAGGTCATAAATGGTCAGGAGTAGGGACCAAAGTATGTCCAGGGCTGGAAGGAGGGAGTGTCCCCTGGCTTAGCTGGGGCTGAGGTTTACATAAGGCTTCTCAGAGGGGTGGCCTTTGCCCTGGTCTTGCGAGGCAGGTGAGTGTGACTGGTTGTACGTGAGGGGAAGGATACTTAGTGGCAAGAAATTTATTAGTGGTCAAGGGAACAATGCACAACAGGTTTGAGAGTAGAGCTGGACGCAGCAGGAAGCCATTAGCAGGAGGATGCTGCATAAGCCAATGGTGATCTATCCAGTCGGAGCTTTACTCAGCAAGAGAAAGGAACAAACTGATGCCAATTCATGTAGCAATGACATGCACAGGAACATTCACAGGACGTTTATAGAAGCTCCAAAGGCAAAAGGAACTGTAGTTGCCTCTAGGGGGTGGAGATGGGGAATGGGGACGGACTGGGAAGGGGCATGAGAGGACTTTCTAGGGGGCGATGGGATGCTCCATATCTTGATGGGTGTTGATACATGCTTGTGGGTCACACAAGCTTGAGCATTTGGAGAAATGAAAGGGTGTGTGTGGTGGGCTGAACAATGGCTCCCAAGATGATCACATCCTGATTCCCTGAAAATAGGTTTCTTCACAGGGCAAAAGACCTCTGCAGGTGTGATTAAGCTGAGGGTGTTGAGATGGGGGAGTACCCCAGGTTGTCCATGTGGGCCCTCTGTGATCACTAAATCTTTGTGAGAATAAGGCAGGAGTTGGACTGTGTGGCAGAGATGTAACTATGGAAGCAAGATGCTGGTGTGATGCAAGGAAAGGTCATGGGCAAGGAATGTTCTAGAAAATGAAAAGTCAAGGGAATGAACTGTCCCTGGGAGCCTCCAGTAGTAATCAGCATGGTTGACACCTTGACTTTGGTCCAGTGGGACTGATTTTGGACCTCTAAGAAAATAAGTTTGTGTCAATTTTAGACAAAGTATGTGCTAGAATAAATACACTAGACCCCAGACTTGTGCATTTCGTTGTGTGTTAATTTTACTTCAAAGGAACTGAAACAAACATGGAACTCTAGTTAATGATATGTACCCTGAAGTATTTAGGGGCCACTGCACAGAGATCAACAATTTACTCTAAATGCATAAAAATAGATAAATGGATGCATAAATAAATGGATGTATAAAGCCAATACAATGAAATGATAACTGTAGAGTCTAGATATATGGCTATTTACTGGAAATTGGTTTTTCCTCTTTCCTGTATGTTTAAAAAATTTTTTTTTGTGGTAAAATGTTGGGGGAGAAAGGTGGGACCCTCAGGGTGCATTTAGGAACTGTGAGTGGTTCTTGGGTCAGGGTGCTTGCACTGGGGAGGGGTAGTTTTGCAGCCAGGAAGAGTGCCAGGAGGCATGGAAGGAGATGTGGGGGGACTGGAACTACCTCCTGGAGTCCAGGCAGAGCCCATGGACCCTTAAGCCAGAGTAACAACAGGACTTGTATTTTCTCCTCTCACTGCAAAAGTCACTCCCCAGACTGAATGTTTTTCACAGCTGTTTACTCAATTTGGAGTGTAGATCAGTTGGAATGGAGTGGAGAGTTCTTCAGAATTGGCTGAAGGGGCTCCTCCCCCTGTCTGCCTCATCATTGGGAGACAGGGGCAAAGCAGCAAAGCTTGGGGCTCTTACAGCAACAAATACAGACCTGAGAGACGACAGGTGGTAGAAGAAGGACAGTTAAGGCAAGCCTTATTTTAAAGGACTGACTGTTATTAAAAAAAAACCCTTCTTGAATACATTGAACAACTGAAGTGATTATTCAGTGAAATGATTAAGAAGCCAAGATCAGGATTTCTAGATTAAAATTTCAGTTATTACATCTTCTAGCTGTGCAGCCTATCAAGTTACTGAACTTCTTTGAGTTTCCAAATTAGGGCTTCAGAGGGTTGCTGGGAGGATTATAATAAACAAGGTCAAATCATTCATCATAAAGTACTTGATATAGTGGCTGGCAGTGCTCAAGAAATGATCAGAACTATCATTATTGTTCATTGACTTATTATCAAATAGCAGGGACGTGTGGGAAGCCCATTTGCCATTCCTCTAAGGTCTTGAAAGGGATGATTGAATGCGTAACTTTAGTTTAGACTGTTCTGCGCCTGAGGCCTATGTCCCCAGCTTCCTCGGGGGCAACTTTGCTTACCTACCCCACAAACTCTTGACAGAACGTGTTGTGCCCACGGTTTTCCATGCCTCCCTTATCAGACTAAGTGCCACCCAGATGCTTCATCAGGGAATCTAAGGCTCACACTTTGACACACCTGATGTACCACCAGGTTCTATTTCCTGGGAATTTCCTTCATTTATCTCCTCTATGTCACTGTCCCTGCTATTGTTTTGGTTCACTGTTTCCTTATGTTTTATCTAATTTCTTGCAGTAGGCTCCTGGCACCTAAATTTGCAACTTCCATTTCTGTCCCTGCTAGGATGACTTTTCCACAGTGGAATTCCAACCATTTGCTGCCCCTCCTCCAGCTGCCTGGGTCTATGGGGGTACACTGGCTCACGTGGACATGACAGACTGGCCTTGCATCAGTCCCTGCAATGCTCCCCCTAGCCTCCACACACACTCTGTCACCTGGAACCCTGAACCCCACCTCCTTGCCTGGACTCTGATGCTTCCCTTGATCATTTCCCTTTGGGGTTGCACGTCCACCTGGTGTTGACCTTCATCCTAGCCTTTACCACCTGGTCTATTGATCAACTGTAACCTTTGTCTTTTAACTCTGCAGCCCCAATGCTGAGTTCAATGGCTGGAACATTGTGTCTGTATGTTTTCTAGAGAATGGAGTTGATTCCAGGCTTACTGACAGTAAAGCTGAAGAGAAAGAAAACTCAGCATGTCCATTAGGGTCCTGTTAGGAAACAGATGGCATTCTCAGAAGGTGGAACAGAATTAAAGTACAAAGATGAGGCAAGTTAAAGAAATCAACAAGGGCTGGTGGAGCCAGCAGCAGTTAAAGTCGATTTTCACCCCCAGATGGGAAGAGGCAAGGGGATGGGGAGGGGTGGTTACTAGAACAGGTGAGACCTTCAGGAAAGGGATATTGGCAAGATTTGTGGCCTTTGGCAGAACAGTGCCATGCTAGAAAGTGGTCTGGTATAGAGGAGGCCACTTTGGTCTCTTCACCTGCCAGGACACCTACAGGCTGAGCTCCATGCCTGTGAATGGAGTCCCTAAAGGCCAGCCTGTAGGGCACAGGGCAGGGTGAGAGGGGTGGAAAGAGGGTCCAGAGGGGTGAGAAAACATCCTGCACACCCATGTTCTCTAGTCTGAGCAGGGGAAGGAGAGCAAGAACACAGCACCCCCCTTCTCCTGGCCTCCCTCTTCAACCAGAAAAGCCATGCTGGCAGGCAATGGTCCAAGCACACTCCTGACACTTCTGTCTGGAGCAGCAGTCACCAGCGCCCTGAGAGACTTTCCGGTTTTCCTGATGGTCTCCGCTTACTCCATGGAGAACTAACTGCTCAGGGTGAGCCTGAATAAGATACCGTAAGAAACCCGGAGCTGGGCTCCATCGCTCATGGTGATCATAACGGAGGACCTCGTCTGCTGCCGACCCAGAAACGGACTTTCTCACACATTTATCTTATTATTATTGTCCTCGGGTCTGGCCACTGCTCGGTTAGGAAGAAGGCTTAAAACACCAAGTCTCTAGGGTCGGACCTAATTGGTTTCCAAGTCCTCTATTCTGAGCCCCCAAAGGCAGCCCACAGGCTCTGCTGAAGGCAGAAAACCTCGCAGAGAATCACGGGCAGGAATAACTTGAAGTTGGAGTCCCAAAGGAACCCAAGCCGCCGAACAGCAAGTAACCGCGTGGCGAGGAAGCTCATTCTGATCAGGAAGGGAACCTGCCCGACCCGGGAGTGAGGCTGCGCTGGCCGCGATGCCCAGTAGCTAGCGCGTCTCAGGGAACAGAAGCCCTTGCAGGCGAGGCTGCGCAGCGGAGCGTGCCCACCTGGCAGTAGTGACCCCAGGGCGTTTAGGAAGGCAGGTGCCGCAGGAAAGCCCAAGTCCCCAGCACGTACGTGCCAGATGGGCGCTTCCTTAGGTAGTACGCGCGGCCCATCTGGGCAACAGTTGCAGAAACAGATGGGGGCAAGCTGTCCACGGAGATGGGTCGGTCATTGCACAAGCAAGCTGGGCCACGCACCGTTTACCACGGCGGCGACACCCCGCCTTCTCCAACTGCACTGCACCTGGCGCGGCGCGGGGGGGCTGGTCCCCCTCCCGCCTGACCTGCAGCAGAGGGAACCAAGGGCCGCGCCCAGGGGGTGGGCGCCGCTCAGTTGCGGGTCGCCAGCTCACGGCTGGGAGCCCCTGCAGGGTGTTAGGGCGTGTCCTCTTAGTTTGTGTCTGTGTGTGTGGGGAAAATGACCATATCTTCGTAGCCAATGGATAACCTGCCTGCCGCTCACTCTCTTAACAGCCAATCTGTATTCTAGGCTCTCTAAGCCCCGCCTTTCTTCCCACCACCACGAACAGCGCCACCTAGTGTCTATACCATGCATTTTCGTTGGCTTTGGAGACCCTGTTCTGGTTTTGGGATTCACTTTGCAAATACTTAATGCAAGCCTACTCTGGGCAGGCTCAATGCCAGGTCCTGACTTCCATCCATGGCTGAGACTGACATGTGTCCCTTAAATTCACTGGGAATAGCTCTACGTTTCTAAATTCCTTTCATCCTGTCCCTCCACTAAACCACTTAAGTCTTTATGAATTCAGCCATGGACGGGGCGTCAGATTTCAGCTACCGTGACAGTTCTTGATTTCATCAGTCCTTATGACTGGCCTCTATTTCTTTTGCTACACTTCCTGATCATTTTGACTTCCAAAGCTTCTGGAGTGGTATCTCTGCTGTTGGTTTTATTTCCTTCTCATTGAAAGTGCTGCTCTTCATATGACTCCTCTTTACTTGTGGTTCTATCACAGGGCTGGCCCCCAAAGGGAGGACAGACCTTAATTCAGGGCTTGAGGGCCCTTGGTATTGTCGCAGAAAGGAATTTAAGGATGGTTCAAAGTGAGGCACAAGTTGAATTTTTTGAAAGGAAGAAAGAAGTGCACACTCTGAGATGCGGGTAGAGTGCCCCTCACTCACTAGGCATACTAATACATGTAAGAGCCATAGTTCAGGGACATGATTTAAGAGGGTGATTTTAGTTCTCCTTTGTGCTGGGAACTGGATATGTTGACCGTTATGGGGGTCATTTTCTGATGTGTTGACCATTGGATTTTTTTCCTTTCTTCTTTGTTTTTTGATTCATTCTGCTTTGTGAATTTAAATAGTATTACATTGGTAGTACTGTTACTATTACTTACCTGTGGGTAAGGTCTAAACATTGATTTAACAGTGCCAATTGTGATTAAGGTATGTGAAAGTGATATTTAAATCTAGACTTTAAATCATGGCCACACTTGTATTGTCCAGTTGTCTCCTTTCCATCTACCCTCTCTCTAATTTACCATGTACCCATTTCCCCTAATTTTGGGGAACGTGTTTCTTGAACTTTTTAACTCCATAGTTGGGATGTGTCTCACTGATGGGACATCCTGACCTTATTTCTAGTCTAAAGCAGGGACTTATTCCTTAAAGGAGGTGTTCATTTATCTGTCTCTTTTGGATTTGAGTCATGTCATTTTTGGATTAAGTCGAATTATAAGATGTGGACTCTTACCAAGGTCACTACTCACCTCAGGCGAATTTTCATCATTTGTCCTTATGATAAATCCACAAGGGATGTCCTGGCCAGTCTCTGGCTGAAGGAGGGGCTCCTAGTGGCACAGAGTATTATGGCTGGCTGTACTGTGGTGTATGTATGTACCTGCCAGCTGTGCCAGAGACACAGAATTCCATTTTGTGAAAAAGGGACAAAATATTATGCAAGGGTCATCTTTAAGAGTATTTTTTGCTGATACTTTATTTCCAATTTGATAGAAAATTTCAGCGGTAGCCCTTTCATGATTGGTGCCTTTTGTGTCTTGTTTAGGAATTCCCTGTCTTTTGAGCTGAAAGTGACCAGATTGCTGGGGGCTCCTAACTGTGTTCTGAGGGTTTTCTGCTGTGGGCTGTGGGTCACACTGCTTTCTGAGATGGGGGAATTTCCAGGATCTCTGTGTTCACCATTGTGGGCTGGAGAGGAGAAGCTGTCCCTGGGGTCCTTCTTCCATGGTGCCTGTGTCTCACTGGGCCAGGTTTAGTGAAAGGGTCAGGGCAGGACTGAGCTGACTGACCATGGATGAAGGGTGGGCTCCAGCTCAGAACTGGAAAATCTGCTTCCTGAGTAGTGTGCCCTGAAGCAGGTGAAGGAGGACAGGGAGAACATTGGCTGGAGGCCATGGGGCAGTAGGAAAAAACTCCATCTCCCTCTAAATCTGGGGCTTAGGGGGTATAATGGCACAACCTGACCAGCAGGCTCAGGCAGAGCAGGTGGTATGGGCAAGCCTGGAGGAGGGGGCGTGGAAGGCATCATGGTTTCTCAATGTCAGCGGGCACTGAGGAGGCCAGGAACTGCCATTACGGGCAGTGCCTCCCACATAGGAGGCATTAGCAGATATTTGTTCAAAATGAATGAATGCTTTTCAAAGAGCTGCATAAAAAAGGTCATTATTTCATTTCTTTTTTTTTCCTCCTGAAGAAAACTTTTTATAGCCACTAGGTGGCGGCATTAATCACCTCGCAAAGGCTACAAGAGAGAAAAAGGGAACCAGGCATTTGAATTTAAATTCAGCTTCCTTCTAGTTCTGCTTCTGAACTGGTTAATCATGAAGTTTAAAATATATATTGTCATAAGAAACATTTGCAGGGTGAAACAGGAACAAAAACCCTGATAAATTACTTTCTCTTCCAAGCTGAAGATGGCAGGTATTTTTCTTCTACAGTGTTTCTAAATCAGTCCTTTTATGGCCACACTGGATGTAAATTCTTTCCATTCTTCATTCAGATAAACTCATGTCAACTCAGTTTGTCCTTTTGCTTGGAATGGACTTTTATTGGCAGGATCTGGCAACCTCCTGTGTTTATTGCCTCTGGAGGATCTGAGTCTTCGGAAATAGCTCCCCTCTGCCTGCCCCACTTCTGCTTGCACCATGACTCCCCCTCTGATTCCCGTTCCCTCCTTCCTTCCCTGCAGTCGCAGAAAGTTCCAGATATTTGTTTTTTTTCTTTTGTAGTAAATCGGATGTCATGCCATCCCCCCCTTTCCATTAAAAACGACACAACAACAATAAGAACAAGGATAATGTGTCTGTGTATCTGAAAACAGCTAAAGCCACAGGCTGAGGTTCCGGGCTTGATGGGGAAATGCATCCTCATGAATCTGGGATGTGGAGATAGACATGGGTCAACAACTCCAAACTTTCCTCTTTTTCATTATTTTCTCATTATTCTAGTAAAAGCGATCTTTTCTTTTTTTCTGTGCACAGTTAAATGAGTTTTAATGCATGTTTGGATGTGCGTAGCCAGCATCCTGGTTAGGGTCAAGAATGATCCCATCACCCCGAATCTCTCCTGTATGATCCCTTTTTAATCAAAGCCTCCTCCTACTCCCTGCCCCAGGAAACCATCTATGTGTTCTCTGTCACTATAGTTTTTACTTTCTGAGCGTATCATATGAATGGAATTAGGAAAATTTTAACCTTTTGAGACTTTCTTCAGCATGACTTTGAGATTCATTCACGTTATTGTGTCAATAGTTCTTTTTCTTGTAAGTGGTATTCCAGTATATGGCTATTCCTACAGTTTGCTTATCCATTCACCCATGGAAGGATATTTGGGTCATTTCCAGTTTGGGGTAATTATAAAGAGAACTTCCATGAACATTCACACACAGGCTTTTGTGTAAAGGTGAGTTTTAATTTTCTAGGTTATAAACCCAGGAGTGGGATCACAGAATCATATTATTTAAGTTTAAATTAATTATTTTTAGAGTGGCTGCACCAGTTGCATTCCTGTCGACATGTGGCCTGTGTTTCCTGTTTTACCTATTCTGCTTTGCATGTAGTGGTGTTTGATCATGGTTTTAATTTGCATTGACCACAGGCTGACTTTGAACATCTTTTAATGTACTTATTTGCCATCTATATATCTTTTTTGATAAGTGTCTATTTAGGACTTCTGCCCATTTTAAAAATCTAAATTGTTTGTTTTCTTCCTATTGAGTTTTTAAAATTTTTTAAATTTATGGTGCTTGGGGATTGAACCCAAGGCTTTGTGCATTCAAGGTAAGCACTGTACCAACTGAGCTATCTCCCCAGCCCCTTCCTATTGAGTTTTGAGAGTTCTTTATATATTCTGGATACAAGTCCTTTTCCAGAAATATGGCTTATAAGTATTTTTTCTAACATGTAGCTTGTCTTTAACGAAATATTTTGTAAACCAAAAGTTATTCCTTTTTAGGGAATCAAATTTATTAATTTCATGTCTGTGTTAGTCAACTTTTTCATTGCTGTGACCAAAGGATCTGACAAGAACAATTAGAGGAAAAGTTTATTTGGGGGCTCACAGTTTCAGAGGTCTCAGTTCATAGATGGCTGACTCCATTTCTCTTTGCCTGAGATGAGGCAGACATCATGGTAGAAGGGTGTGGTAGAGGAAAGTAGCTGGGAAGGTGTCACCCGGAAGCAGAGAGAGACTAAACTCAGCTCACAAAGTACATGTGCAAAGACCCATCTCCCCTGGCCACACCCTACCTGCTAATAGTTACCACCCAGTTAATCCCTTTCAGGGGATTAATGTGCTTAATAGGTTAAGACTCTTATAAGCTGATCATTCCACTTCTAAACTTCCTTGCGTTGTCTCACACCTGAGCTTTTGGGGACACCTATTATCTAACTCATAACAATATCTAAGAACTTTTGGCCTAACTTCAGCCACCCTTATTTTATTCTATATCCCTGTATTTTCTATCCTTTTATCCTTCTGTCCTTTTAATATACTTTTAATGTCTGCAGGAATTGTGACATCCCCCTTTCACTCTGGATTTTGGTGATTTGTGTAGTTTCTCTTATTTGCTTTGTCACTCTTGCTGAAAATTGATCATTTTATCGAGCTTTTCAACACAACTTTGGACTTCTTTGATTTTTTTCCCTGATTTTTTTTCCCATTTCATATTTAATCAATTTCTCTTCTTTATTATTTCCTTTCTTCTGCTTGTTTTGGGTACATTTTGCTTTTCTTTTTCTACTTTCTGAGATGACATAGTAGGTTATTGATTGGAGACCCTTCTTCTTTTCTCATACAAGCATTTACTACAATAAGTCTCCTTCTAAATACTTCTTTAGAGGTATCCCACAAGTTTCGATAGATAGAACTTTCATTTTTGTTCTATTCAAAGTATTTTCTAGTTCTCTTGAGACTTCTTCTTTGACCCAGGAATTATTCCGAAGTATTTGATTTGATTTCCAAGTGTTTGAAAATCTCCCCATTACCTTCCTGTTGGTTGATTTTCTGGGTCAGAGAATACACTCTGTACAATTTCGGTTCTTTGAAATTTGTTGAGGTTGGTTTTATGACTCAGGATGTGGTCTGTCCTGGTGGATGTCCACAGCACTGGAGGCAACGAGTGCCTACAGTTGTTGAGTGAGGCCACCATGCTGGAAAGCCCCAGCACGTCATCTTTGAGGGGACGGTGAACTGTATCGTGGGCCAGGACTGTGTTCAGTGGGTTGCCATGGCTGACCTCCTGCTTGTTGGACGAGCAAAAGAAGAAGGACACATCTTTGGGTTGATGTGCGTCTTCGGCGAATCCAGGCAGTAGGCTCAAGAGGCACCCGTGTGGGGTGGAGGCAGTTAGGTGAAATGAGAGCTTGGCCGTCTCTCTCTCTCACAGATGCTATGGGTGGCACCTTGTCTCTTCTCCTCTGACCTTCATTTTATCCATGCTGCCCCAACACTGCTTCTGTCACTGACACTTTTTAAAGGTGATATGTCATGTCATCATGCTTTCTGTAAATATCTGGAACTTTCTGAGACTGCAGGGAAGGAAGGAGGGATCGGGAATCAGAGGAGGAGTCGTGGCGCAGGCGGAAGTGGGGCAGGCAGAGGGGAGCTGTTTCCTGAGACTCAGATCCTCCAGAGGCAATAAACACAGGAGGTTGCCAGGTCCTGCCAGTAAATCCTCTGGAGGATATTCATTCTTTAATGATGGGTTTTATCCTCTGTGTGCTCACTGGACAAATCTAGACAAATTTAGCTGTCATTCTTGGTGATGTGAAAATTAGAACCATGTCTGGCTGTGATGGACAGAATAAGGTAACTTCCCCACGTTAACATCTGAGCAGGCAGCGCAGGATTAGCGTGTTGTGCACAGGTCACACTTTTTACGTCCTGTTGTTCTCTGTTGAACACGTTCTATTTTCAAATCACCTCATGACCCAAGATGGCTTACTCAAAGGCCTGCCATCACACCTGCCTTCCAAGCATCAGAGAAGAGAAGCAGAGTGGGCAGCAGTGGGCAGCGGGCACAACCTCTCTCCTATGGGTGCTTCCCACGAGGTACACGCAGTACTTCCCTTGAATCTCTTTGCCTAAATGAGGCTGGGAAATCTGGTTTTCATTCTGAGATGTGCTCAGTTGATTTCCAGGCGACCAACTGGGGTCACAGTCCGACAAAAAATCACAAGGAATAAAGTAAGAAAAAAAGTAAGATGGAGGAATAATATCAGTCTCCACAGGGAGCCCTTCCTCCCTGTCCCCGTGTGCTGGTGACCCATACCTTCCACAGTGTCTGTGCAGGTCAGGCCCAGTGATGATTTATGTGGCTCAGGCTTTCCGAAGCCCATTCTAAAAGTTTGGAGGAGGAGGAGGAGGAGGATATTCTCTTGTGGGGACTTGGTTCTCCTTCCTCTGAACAGAGGTGAGGACCTTTGGGGTTGTCGAGGACTTTCTGTTCTCCCACATTTTTGTTGTTGCTGGTCCACTTCCCTTTGCCTGATTCCTGCCGCAGGGCGTCCAAGGCTTAGACTCGGCTGCCTCTGTGCCTGTCATGTCCCCCTCCTGTTGGCTGGGCTTTAAACAATTGTCCACAGTTTACAGATGCAAAGGAGGTTTGGAAACTGACCCGAGGTCACGGGCCAGCAGTGGCAGGCTGATGCGTGTGCTCAGGTGTCCGCAAGTTCAGAACCCCTCAGAACACCGTTTCCTCTGCGTCCTCTTTCCCTCTGCGGTCCCCGGGTTGTCCCTGGTACACTTCTGCCAACTGGGGCTGCGGTCAGACTTTGCTTGTCCAGCTCTGTGGCTGAATTTCAGGGAGCATTGAAATCGTCTGTGTTGCTTTTTAAAAAAAAATCTTCTATCTCCATTTGAGAAGAGGTGTATCAAACACGAAGAAAACTCTGTTGAGATTTCAATTGGGATTGCATCGAATCTACGCAGCAATTTAGAGGGAGGTGACATTTGTGTTAGTCGACTTTTTGACCAAAATACCTGACAAGAGCAACTTAGAGGAGGAGAGGTTTATGTTGTGGTCTCAGAGGTTCAGTTCACGGTCAGCCAGCTTCCAGAAGAAGCATCGTGGTGGGAGGGGGTGGTGGAGGAAAGCTGCTCAGGGGCCTGGAACAAAGGAAAGGGGCACAAGAGAAGATGAGCCCCATAGTGCATGACCCCAGTGACCTCGTTCCTCCAGCTAGGCCCCTCTCAGTAGTCCACCCAGCCATCGATGGATTAATCCACTGCTGAGAGCAGAGCCCTCTTGATCCAATCTTTCCCCCAAAGCCCCACCTCTGAGCGCACGAGGCTTGGGGGACATCCCATATCCAGACCCCTCTGTGAGCATGGTATGCACCTTCAAAACATTTTCAATCCTAGGAAACTTAGAGTTCTGTTGTTACTGTAAATGCCTTTTTTCCTCCCTTCCTGCCTCCCTTTTCTTTTTAAAGCCGGCAAGGAGTTTATTTTTCTTATATGAAGAGGTGAGTGTCCAGGACGGTTGGGCAGCTGGTTATGCTGTCGAGGGCCCACACTCCTGGAGCCTGCAGCTGGTTTTCTCCTGGCCATGAGAGGAGTCCTGCAGCTCCAGGAAACGGGCCCCAGGTCCTGGAGGGAATAAGTGGGTCGGAGAAGGGAGGGGCAAAGGGCAGAAGGTGGGGAGAGCCAATCAATCATTCTGTTTCTGGTGACTTTTCTCGACTTGTCCTTGGCTGGGAGCAGGAGTCACAGCAACCCTTGTGCCATGGTTTGGCTGTGGCTTGTCCCCCAAAGGCTCACGGGTTGGAAGCTTGGTCCTCCTGGTGGAGCCTCGTTGTGGGGCCTAATTCGAGGTGGTTGGGGTCACTGGAGGCACGCCTTTGGAAGGGACCAAAGTAGTTCTCTGGCAAGTGAGTTACGGGTTGTAAAAAAAAGCACGCTGGGCCCTGGATCTCTCTCTGGCTTCCTGTCTTACTACATGGTCCCTCCCTCTTGCACATGCTCCCACCGTGATGCTACCAGCCATCTTGTGATGTGCAGCTAAGGGTGCCCTCACCTGAGCGGCTTCCAGGTCTTGTCTTTTTAGCTTCCCAAACTATGAGTAAATAAATCTCTCTCTCACTCTCTTTTTGGTAGTACTGGTGAAGGAATTCAGGAGTTAGATCAGCCCTTTTGAGGTTTATTTTAAGACAGGATTTCACTAAGTTGCCCAGGCTGACCTTGAACTTGCAATCCTCCTGCCTCAGCTTCTCAAGTAGCTGGAATTACAGGTGTGTGCCACCACTCCTGGCCAACCTCTTCTTTATAAGTACCCAGCATCAGGTACTTTGTTATAGCAAGAGAAAAGGGACTAACACACCTGGTTGCAAAAAAGATTGGGGGTGGTGACTTTTTTTTTTTTTTTAAATAGGGTACACAGCTGCCTTGAACAAACCTGGATTTCTCTTAGTAAGGAAGAACGGCTACGAGACTGGCGATCTCTAGGAATACTATTTACCTTAAAGTCTTATTTATTTATTTATTTAGTGGTGCTGATGGTCAGACCCAGGGCCTTGTGCAGGCTAGTTAAAGTCTTATTTTAGTGGGACTGTGCCAATATGGTTATTATTTTTTCCCCCCATCCTTTTACTCTCAATCTTTGTGTTCTTGTTTTAGATGTGTTTTATGTAAATGGCATGTGGCTGAATTTTATAAAATACAGTCTATCTTTATATTTTTAAGGAAAAAATTATCCATTTGTGTTTATTGCAGTTATTTACATAATTTAATTTCGACCCATGACCCTTGTTTTTCTGCTATTTGTCTCTTTTTAAAAAACATTTGTTTTTATCTCCTGTTTTCTTACTTTGCAGTCGTTTTTTTCTCATTTTACATTTTTTCTCCAAATTTAAAGTTTTATGATTATTTCTATTCTTTTATTAATTGTCTTTGAACTCTTAATAAAGGACTTGCATTTAACTATTCCAATCAGGTATTAGTTGCCTGAACACATGAATAAATAAGCTAGAAAAGGCTAAATTGAATTAACTTTTTTTCCAAACAAAGTCTGTATAACCCTTTAACTTTATTGTTTTTTACCAGGAGGGAAAGAAAGAATTTTGCCATTTCTTTGTTTTGTTTTGTTTTTGTACTAGGGATTGAACCCAGGGGCACTTAACCTACTGAGCCACATGCCCAGGCCTTTTTACATTTTATTTTGAGACAGGGTCTCTGAGTTGCTTAGGGACTTGCTAAGTTGCTGAGGCTGGCTTTGAACTTGCAATCCTCCTGCCTTAGCCTCCTGAGTTGCTGGGATTACAAGTGTGTGCACTGCGCCTGGCTAATTTTGCCATTTTTTTTTTTTTTTTTGGTCAGTGTCACTTGAGTGCTTTTAAGATATCATTTTTGGGGCCTGAGATTGTGGCTCAGCGGTAGAATGCTCACCTAGCACGTGTGAGGCACTGGGTTCGATCCCCAGCACCACATATAAATAAATAAAATAAAGGTCTTGTGTCCACTTACAACTAAAACAAAACAAAACAAAAAACAAAACAAAACCCGATGTTCTTTTTGTTTCCTGAAATTTTTCTTTGATGTGTTTAGATGAGAATCTCTTTCCATTTTATGTTTGCTTGTTTGCTCTCTCTGAGAATTATTATTCTGTTGTTAATTCAGGAAATTTCTCAGCCACTGTGTCTAAACATTTCTCTCACTCTGTTTTTTCCTCTTGGGCTTCTGCCTGGACATAGGTGAGGCCTGGTGTGTCAGCTGCATTCCAGGCAGTTCCTCCAGACCTGTCTTCTAGTTCACCACTTCTTTCCGCAGCTGTTTGCTTACTGGGACCTTTATTTGAATTACTATAATTTTCATTTCTAGATGCTCTCATTGGGATTTTAAAATCATATTTGATTACTTTTTAAATTTTCTTATTTTTGCCCATAGTTGAATTACCATTTTTTATTTCTTTGAACATATGAAACATGCTAACTTTATAACTTTGTATTCTATATCTAAATATAACAGTTTTGAAAGATTTGTGTCCTTGATTGATGTTTGGAATTGGTGCTACATCTCAGGTGTTTTTTTCCCCCTCCATGAAACCATGCTTTCAGGAATTTGTTGGAGCCCCAGGTGAAGGTGAATTTCTCCAAACAGTTTGCATTTGTTTCCTTCAGGCGGCGTCTGAGTCACTGCGTCTTGAGGGCCTTTAAAGTCTCCTTCCAGGGTTTTTGATCCTCTGAACAAACTGTGGCTTCTTGTTGCAACCAGCTTGTGTCTGTGACTCTCCATCTCACTCCTTTCACCAAGATTCTCCTGGTCATCTCGCTGATGGAGTGGTCTCCCTGCAGTTTTCCCCTGAGGTGGAAGATTCCTAGAGCTCTTCACTCGACTGCTCAGCCTGGGGGGCTCTAAGTGTGCTGATGACCGTTCAGAGCAGTTTGAAGTTGCAGGAGGCTGGCAGAAGCCCAGAGGGCAGTGCACAGGAGGGAGTGGACACAGTGGACTGCTCTCATCAAGGTTCTGTTTGAAGGGCTGGCCTTGGGCTGTCTTCTTGGATTTTTGGCTTTTGCAATGTTCCTGTGCTGATAAGGTGGTTTTATGTCCCTGGACACAACTCCACCACCTCGGCTCGCCTGGACTGTAGAGATGTGATTTAGGTGCCTGATTTTCCCTTTGGAGTCTTGAACTGTAGTAGCTGTGCAAGCAGAGAGTGCCTCTGTGGCAGCCCCCAGTAAACATTTTTGACTTTTAAGTGGACTTCCCTAGGCAGCAACACAGACATGTTCCTGTGTGGTCTCTCACTTTGGGAGGATGCAGGAAGCCTGGGCTTGGATTCCTCCAGAACCCATCTACTGTTGATGTTGTCACAGGGGTCCCTTTCACGTAACAGGTCACACTTCAGGCTTTAAATATAAATCTTGCTGCTCAACCACTGGAGGCTTATTTAAAAATGAACGTGTTTCTTTTTTCTTTCTTTCTTTCTCTCCTTCCTCTCCCCTCCCTAACGGTGGGAGAAGCAAGATCAATATTCTTCCTGTCCTACGCTGGGTTTATTGTATCCTTTGACTCACTGACCAAGAAATGAAGAATTTTTAGGAATTTGTACTAGTAGATCTAAGAAACAGCCATCTCTGAAGGCTACATCTGGTTATGAGTTGTACCTCCTGATGGGCACACCTGGAACCCAGCCCATGTATTCTCCTTTTAAAAAGCTCCCTCTTCCCCCTGGAAGTTACAATTGCAGTCTCTGAGTCTTGAATCTGCTGAGTTTCTTATTTGCTGACAAATTAATAAAACTTCTTTTTCCTTTTTCTCAAAAGCTTGTCTTTGTTATTGGATGGGCAATGGAGAAAAGAACTGAGTCTTCACTATCAATACGGTGTGTGTCCTTTTCCTGTCGCAGAGCAGCCTTGAGTACAGGCAGAGGCTGCTGGACTTGGAAGGTCCTTCAGTTGGAGCCCTGGGCATGTGGAACCTGACACAGGAAGATGCGGGTTTCAAGACTCATCTCTCTGAATGTGCCCCTACTTCTTTTATGACATTTGAGAGTTTCCCTCATTTTTCTGGTAGTTCACCCATAAATTTAAAAGTAAATGATTCGTGTCCTGCATTTTAGTTCTTTCCCCTCCATGGGACAATTATTCTGGTTTTTTTTTTTTCCATCATACTGTTGGACATCCTATCTTGAAAAAGATGATTTCTAAAATAATTTTATCTTGGTGTTATGTGTCTACTTCTTAATATTGTCAAATGGTCAAAATAAAAATCCAATCATCAAATGGCCGAGCACTTACCTTTTTAAATCTGAATGACAGGGAGCAGGACTCAGAGTCTCCGCACCCTTCATCCTTCATACCCAGGCATTAGAATTCGCAGCCATAGAACCAGACTCAAAGGGAGTCTAGGTTCAAGGCCAGCAACTCTAGACCCAGGTACAAGGTTGGATCTGTGGGAAGAGAGTCTTGGGTTTGTGATTGGCTCACACTCCACTGCCCTCCCAGCCAAGAGAACTTCCCTGGAAGAGCAAAGTAAGAATCCAGGAGCAATTTATTTTCAAATTACTGCAAAGGAGGGGACAGGGATGGGTGCAGGATGACGAAGTGAGCAGTGGAGAGTGGAGAGCTGTTTGAAGGTCGGTGGAGCAGGGCACGGCCGTGGTTGTGGGACGAGCATAACCCCATGGTTGTGAGGTTATTGGAGTCTCTTCCCTCCAGTTTGCTGCTTCTTCCAAGAGTCAGATACTGGGACAGGTAGAGCAGAAGGAGCACCTTCTGCTTCTGAAGGAATGAGTGCTCAGGGCTAGATCCCATTTGCTCCCAGTAGTTTCTTCTCTGGTCTTTTCTAAGGGAGGAAGAGAGCAAGACAACCCTAATCAGGAGAGAAAGGGCAAATTCTCTCTTCCAGGACAGCTTGATTCTGGACTCAGCCAGATCTAACCTTGGCTGAAAGGTACCTGATTCAAAAAGCACCAAAGGGCTAACATAGCTATGAACTTCCCTGGCTTCCTGGGCTCTTGGGCTGGAGACACTTGATTGAAAACAGGATTTCTGAGTTGGGGTAGAAAGGCACGATGCTACTTGGAACTTATATAGAGGGCCCTTTTCCTTCCTAAATCACCCATTCTCCACTGCTGTCTCCTGTGAACAGCTCTACTACCCCCAACACACAGACACACATTCAGGGACTCACCTTCTTCGGGGGGAATCTTCTCCAGCAGTACAGGCTCAGGGGGGCCAGAGATGCCAGAAGCAACAGAACCCAGACACCCATGAGCATGGCCTGGAGGCTTATAACCAGGGCCTGGGGACAGAGGGCCAAAGCCACGGTCACCAGATTTAGTGGCTCTCCTTCCCTTCCCATGCTTTTTGCCAACGTGGGTCACTCTGCACCCCTCATCCCCAATTTTGTGGCTTCTGGAGGTGAGTCAGTGCATCCTGTGTGTAGGATGCAGCTAGAATCCTTCCCTCTGGGTTTCAGTGTCCTCATCTCTACGGAGATGGACTTGGGTCTAGGACTTGATTCCCTGACAACCTCCAAGACTTGAGAGAACCAAGGGAGCAGGTTCCTTTAACGCCTTTGCAACACTTTGAAGTCCTGCGGCCCCGGTTTTCTCATGGTCAGTATTTTAGGGCTTGTCTGTGCCACTCGTCTGCAGCACTCACGGTCGCAGGAGCTCTTCCTGTGGTGCTTGGTGACGATCATTAGGTGAAGAGCAGGGGCACCTGTTTCTGTGGACGGCCTTATTCTCGCCCCTTCCTGGCCCTCCCTGCCCACTCCTTCACATTGGCCACCTACCTTCAGCATGTTCACCTGGGAGATGCACAGGTTTAGCCTTCTGACTTCTTTGGGACTTGGGGTGATGGGGGATTTAGTGGGCCAGTTTTCTGAGTAGATTTTACAGTCATCTTCATCTACAAAGTACTGGTATTCATGGAAGTAACTAGCCCCAATTACGATGGCTGCAATGGCGGTGCAGAAAGATGCCAGTATGAGAAGGGTCCTCAGCAGGGCCTGGGGAGGGGAGGAGGCAGGGGCAGACTTCAGCAATGCAGTCTCTCCCAGAGCCTGCACTGGGGACAAAAGGGCCATGCTTGGTGACATTCAAGTATGATGGGGTAGGAGGCTTGGACTGGCCTCTGGCCTGAGCCTCCTTCCTTCCCCTGCCCTGACCTGAACTCACCCAGCAGATTCCACCCCGTTTCTCGTAAAGAAATCCAGCAACTCCAGCCAGCACGGCCTGGGGAGAGATTAAACCAGCAGTGATGTGCATAGGAAACGTGAGTGCCTCTGTGTCCCCATGAGCACACCATGTATGTTCCTAGGTTTTGCGCTAAGCAGTAGTTATGTAACTGGTGAGGATGCTGAGTTGGGTCAAACCCCTGAGGCTACAGAATGCTCTGTTCTAGTGACATCTAGAAGTGCTTGTGGTCAAGACAGGTGTGAGCCTTTCCTCCCTTCTCCAAAACCCTCCTTTTTGAGCCACACCAGGTGCCTCACGAGAGTTCCAGGGTTGGGACAATCTTAGGGGTGGAAGTCCAGGTTGTTGGAGAAGCTCTCAAGGCAGGATGAGTCTTTGGTCAGCCCCAGGTCCCAGGGCCTGTCCCAAGAGCTCTACAGTTCATTTGGTTAGGCTCAAAGAATCAGAAAGTCTGGTGTAGCCCCGAGGACAGATGGATCCAAATCCTGTTTGGCTATTCTGTAACTAATCCAAGCGTTTCTATCACTGGATGGATCAGGATGATGTCTTTTGTTTTCTCTCTCTCTAAGTGTGTTTTACTATCCCAAGAGTGCAAGTCTGTCGGAGAGTCCCCAGGTCCACCATGAGCAGCCCACTGAGCTCCCCTTGAAGACTGCACACACACATCTCTTGACCTTCGTGCCTGGATTCCCACTGATGTGCAGAGCACAACAGGGAACTAGGAGGCTACGCTTCCTCTGGGGATTGCAGACTCTCTATCTGCCTCCCCTATCTCAGGGCAGACATCTGGAGGTGAGTAGGTCCTTAGAGCCTTAGCCAATAACTGGGACAATGAGAACGAGATCCTAGACTGGTGGGAAGGATACTGGGCAGGGGACCAGAGAGATGACCCTGTGACTTCAGACATCGCCCCACTTCCTTTGGTTATTTTCTTATCTGCACCAATGACAAACTGACCTAGATAATTAGGGTCTTTTTGATGGCTAACATTCTGTTGCACCATGTTGGGGTGGTCCTGGGAAGTCCAATCCTTCTGTTGGGAGGTTGGTCACCTGCTGCCTCACTTACCACAGCCCCGGTCCAGATGGCAGCTCCCAAGTAGCAGAATTTGGTGGGCCTGTAGATATAGAGGAATCCCCCCAGGATGCCACTCAGGACACCTAGCACCAGCTGCACCACCTGGAAGACAGAGGACCTAAAGACAAGCTCCTAGGTGCCTGCACAGAGGCAGCCCTGCCCCCAGGCCTTATGGTGGCTTTGTGGACCCGTACTTCAGGTACTGGTGGTTAAAACCCAGAGAGGGGACTCTTTCAACTCATTCCCCTGCCTCCTGCCCCATGCCCTGCTTGTAATGAGAAGATGGAGAAACTGATTTCTAGGAAGAAGAGAAAACTGGCCCAGCACCTATTTGGAGAGAGACTGGCAGAGAGTGTGTGACCCGCAAGAAGAGGGGCCTTCCCTTGGCCTAATGTGAGGGACTGGGATGTCCCACCAGGGCCCCATGAGATGGGCAGCCACACTCACCCAGGAGGCCACCAGCAGCCGGCTGTTGCCGAGGGTCTGAGGGGCTGTGCCTCCGGGGAGGGCTGGGAGCCGCAGCAGAGAGCATCCTGCCAACAGGAGCTTGGCCAGAGCCGACTCCTGGTGGACGTGCACACTGATGTGGGTGGGTTGCAGGGCCTCGGGAGCCACCTCACCATCGTCTGCAGTCCCCATGTCCTTGGATAACAGGCTGTGAGGGAGGACAGGAGAGCGAGGAAGAGCAGCTGGCAGATGTTCGCAGGTTCCCTGGAGTTCTGGGTGGCTGCCCTGGTCACAGAGCCACACATGTGGCCCTTCTTGAAGGCTATCTTCAGGGCAGCCTGACCCTGCCAGGGCTCCTGCCACTCACGGTCAGATCCTGGCGTCAGGGTCAAGCTCTCCATGGGCCTCACCTGTCCACCACCTGCCCCTAGCTGGGCTCTCCTTTGGCCCCTCCTCTCCAGAGCCCTCTGACTGTTCAAATCCTGAGGCCCCCAAGCTCTGTCCCTCTGTTGAGCTTCCATTTTGGCGGCTCTTCCCCAGTGGGCCCTGGACCCCTCAGTCCCCAGTGGGGGTCCTCCCTCTCCACTGAAGCTCACTCAGCACTGACCATGCCACTTGCCCCACTAGTGGTGGGGTGGAGGTCGAAGGCCAGAACCCTCCTTGCCTCTTCCCTTCCCATCTGCTGGAGCCATCCCGGTGGGGTGGTCCCTCCCTCCCCAGCCAGCTCTGAAGGAGCCAGGCCTGTGGGGGGCGAGGTGGTGCTGGGGGGCCAGGGCTGGCCTCCTCACCTGCTCTCCTCAGGGCCCCTGAGCGAGTGTGTGGCAGGGAGAGCTGTGAGGACCGCGAAGGAGCCGGTTGGCCGAGGACCCTGCCCTGGCTGAAGGAGGAAGTTGGTGGGGAGCCAGAGGGATGGAGACTGAGGGCAGTGACCAAACTTTAGCACTTCCCAGCAGACAGCTGGGGCTGGGGGTCCTCAGGGGCTTTCCAGACTACGGTGTCACTGGGCACTGGGGAGCTGGAGCCATGAAGGGTAGGCACACACCTGACATGCCCTGGGGGATCCTATGAAGGTGTCCCCTCTTCCAGCCCTGTCAGGCCAGGGCTTTCTGAGCAAGTGTGTGCCTCTGCTGCATGCTGTCTGAGTAGGTGTGTGTGTGTGTGTGTGTGTGTGTGTGTGTGTATGATGGAACCCCCCAAGATGGGCCCCTTGGTTTCAGCCACTTGCTGGGAAGTTTCCAGGCTGCCTCAGGCCCTCTCCCTCCACCCCTGCCTCCTGCTCCCCTCCCTCCCAACCATCCTGCAGGGTCCTCAGCTCCAAGTCTTCTCCTCCCTGCTTGCTCGGCTCTGCCAGCTCCCAGAGGACAGCAGGTGAGGCAGGGCCCTCCACTGCCCAGGGTCCCTTCAAGACTGAAGCGGCCTGAGGGGAGGAGAGGCCGGCACCTGCTCTGCCCCACCTTCCCCAGCACCTCGTCTCTGTCCTGGGCTTGGGTGGTTGGAGCTCCTTCAAGACTGAGCCCTGAGGGCTGTGGGTGGAGGGAGCAGGGTGCTCTGTCCCCAACCCCTCCAGCACTGGGAGGAAGGACCGGGAAGTGTCCAGGGCAGCAGGGCAGAGCCCACTGCGTGGAATCAGTGGAAGGTGGGGATGGAGTCTTCCGGGTGCTGGAGGGTCCAGATCTTGCTCTTCAGAGGGTTGGAGTGGGGTGGGAGGAGTACCCAGGGAGCTGGTAAAGTATCTGGGCACAGGACACATTCAGTACTGCAACCTGTTGCCAACTCTGGGTCCCCAACAGAAGATCTGAAATCCAGGGCTGGTCTTCCTTCTGTGTGCCCATGAGTGAGCCTGGATCTCTTTTTTGCCTCCTTCAAGCTATCAAACACCCGTTCTTTTTCAAAGAAGGCTGCTGGTGGTGGTGGTGGGGTGTGAGATGTTCCAAGAGTGGCAGCATACAGTGGGAGGTGGTATCGGAGTCGATATTACTATTTGATTTAATCTGTGACACTTCACTTGCATGCCTTGTTAGAGTCACCTGTGTAGGATTTCTCTTGGAGCTAGGGAAGTCAATTTTAAATTATATATGGAGAAATAATTTCACAAAAATGGGCATGATGATTTTGAGAAAATAGCATAGGGAATCACAAAACAGCATAATCAGACATTAAACTCTATACTAATTAAATTGGAGTAATGGTGCAGAGCTCATCAGACACACCAATGGGCAGAGTAGGAAGACTGGAGTAGACCTCCCTTCCTATGGGAACTTTGTTTTTGCTCAGGAGAGCATCTTGAGTTGCTGAAAGATGACATATTTCACAAACAGACACTATCCTTCAGAAGTTAAGCATCGGAACAACTACAAAAACTCAGATCCACGCCTTCCAAATTAGGACACAAATTCCAGAGGGATCAATATTGAAAAGTAAAACCAAAAGCCTAAAATCACTTAGAAGAAATCATGGGAGAATTATTTTAACATCTGGAACTGGGATGACCTTTTAAAGTATGTGATATGACTTAGGAAGCATAAAAAGGAGGAAGAGCATTTATAAATTTAAACTAGAGTTTAAAAATGAAAACTATGAAAATACAAGCAAAGTCAAAATATAAATAACAACTTGGAAAGAAATAACTGCAACTCGTGGCAGAGATTGTAAGCTTTTTTGAATATACAAAGAAATTCAATAAAGACCAAAACAAAATAAAACAGGAAGCACATAGGATATAGAGGAAGAGCTCACAAAATAAATGACAATGGCTCTTAACACATGAAAAGATGATGGACCTCATTTATGATAAGAATGCAAATTAAAATATAATAGATTCTGGAATATATTTGAATGAAAATTTAAAATATAGTGGAATAGCTCCAAAAGGCAGTTGCCTGCAGCTGGTGGTTGGGGTGCTTACTGGGGAGAATCAGTGAATCATCTTTTTTTCAACATAGATATCTATATCTTGATCGTAATACTGGTTGCACAAAGGTATAAATTTGTCAAAATTCATTGATGATCTCAATGCTTTAAATGCTTATTGCATTTAAAATGGAGCATTTCATTGTGCAAAATTACTAACATTTGCAATGGAATGTTATTTCCCATCTAATATTGAAATAGAAGAGTTTGCTGTACCCTCTTGTGCTGTGGGGAGGGAAGCTCCACTCCTGTCGGCTGCTGCTCTCTCTGTGGAGAGCGACTGTTCGTATCCTCTGAAATTGTAGAGGATTGGCTGTAATAGAAAAGCGTTGGAAATGACCTAAAAGCTGTCAATCAGGGAACACTTATATAAATCATGATAGATTCATACACCTGATGCTATGCAGCTAAGCAAATGAATAAAGAAGATTTTCATGGATACATGTAGGATTGTTCTACAAACATATACTAATAGGAAAGCAGCATTGTGCTGACCAGTGTGTACAGGATACTGCCATTTCTAGGAAAAGGGGCGAGAAAGATTATTTTTAGACCATTTGTGTGTGTTTAAAAACTGTCATTGGAGGATATGTAGGAAACGGATCATGTTAGTTTCCATTTGGGAGTCAACTAGACGTCAGGGAGAAAAAGACAGAAGAGAGGTTTTAAAGGTATAATGGAGATAGAACCCAGGGCCTCGCACATGCCAGGCAATGCTGTACCCCGAGCCATATCCCCACCCTTATCTCTTGAACTTTTTAACTCGTGAAAGTGTTGTGTGCAAACATACATACCGAGTCACTAAAATGATTCTGATTTTTTTCTTTGTCCTATCCTACACCCCACAGGTCATTTTGGGTCCAATAAGGTATGTGGTGAAATTTTGGATTTGCATCCCAGGGTAAGGTTGTTGGGACATTGGTATTGGTCCAGGAGGACCTCTGGACTCAACCAGGTCAGGTATGGCTTTTCACCTCACCTGATTCTCAGACTCCATTCACTCTTGTCTGGCTTTTCCCTACCAGGCATGATGACCCAAAACAAGGTGACCGTGAACGGAGTTGATGTGGTCTCTACGCTGTCCCAGCCCACCCACATTGATATCCACATCCACCAGGAATCGGCCTTGACACAGCTGCTGAAAGCTGGGGCTTCCCTGAAGCAGTTCATTTCACGCCCTCGGGATACTGGGCCTTCTGGGGCCAGGATAAACAATGCTCAGCTGGCTCTGGGGGTGAGTGTGGGGGGCTAGGTGGGACACCAAGGTGACACAGAGGATGGAGAATAGGAAGTGAAAAGGAAAGTGGGTTGAGTCCCACCAGGAGGGACATGAACTCTGTGCATTTGCCGTCATGTTTGGGAGAAGGCTTGGAGGGTTCCCCACTGAGGGATGGGATGGAAAGAAATGGGCGCAGAGCGGGCAGTGCCAGCCTAGGGCGGGGCAGCAGGCAGAAGACTCTCTGGAGCTGCTAGTGCAATTGGGACTGAGGTCTGCAGGTACATGGCCATTTGCTGGGCCCTTCACCTGGGCTGTCATCTAAACGTGCTCCACATCCTGCAGAGAGTTCATAACACAGATGACCAGGTGGATCAGGTGATGTGAGAAACAAGAATCACACCTTGTGTCCTGGGCAGGCAGGAGTGGAGTCTGCACCAGACCCTGAGCGCAGAAGGACTGGGTTTAGAAAAGGTGGTGGCAGCAGCAGAAGCAAAGGAATTCCAGGTTAAGGAAATGGCAGGAACAAAGGTTAAGAGGCCAGAAAGCCTATGCAATCGTAAAGAGCAGAGAGAATCGGACTTTCGGCTGAGAGCCTCGTGGCCAGCTGAGGGCCTTGAATGACAGGGAGGCCTGGTGAGTCGGCCTCGGAGGCAGGAGGGCTGTGGGTGGGCTCCAAGCAGGAACCTGGGCCCTGGCTGCCTCCGAGCAGGAGGGGTCCAGGTCAGACGTATGGAACGTCTGCTCTCACTGGTCGTAGCAGAAGTGGGGAGGAAATAAAGGCATCCCCACCCCTTGTGTTTGGATCTCTGTGACTTGGGAGTCACTGGCTTTGGGATATGAGGGAAGACGTGGGTTCAAGATCCTGAGGTCTGGAGCGTGGCTGACTGGGAGACAGGAGTCCTGGAGGGCAAGCAAGGGACCCTGGAGCGCAGGAGCACAGTGGATTTTAGCTGCGACCGAGTTGAGATGTTCCCAGGACATGCAGCTGGTGGTACCCAGGAGCCTGTGATTGTTGGGTTTCCTGGGAAGTTGGAGTGAGGGTTGCATGGTTTATTGAGGGGTAACACCTATGAAATGAAAAGAGATGAGAAGGGTCGGGCAGGGGGCTCTCGGCCTGCAGTGCAGTGCTGACGAGGTCTCTGTTGGGGGGCTCCCTAGCCAAGACGGCACATCACAAGATTCCACATTGGGCGTGATGGCCTGGAACCATTATCTTGCTCAATCACTGGCTGGGACGCCGTCCCCAAAGAATGTGCCCTCAGCTTGAAAGAGGAGGGGGACCCCAAAGGAGCTGAGCTGGGTGGGCTCTCAGCAACCACACTCCTTTCTGGATGGGGTCACAGAATTTTGTGCCTACCACAGAGCCCCGTGGGGCCAGAAGCTGAGGTGAGACAGAGTATCTGGACCAGAGAATGAGACTCCCAAGGGAGAAGGAGGAGAAAAGAGTGGGGCGCACCAGGTGGATGAGGAAGTGTTTATATTCAGAAGAAGCAAGGAAGGAAAACCAGTCAAACCTACGAGAGGGAGGAGTGCAGCTCCTTGAAAGCTGAGGGAACAGAACCTTCTGGAGTCGGAGCTGCGGAGAGCTCAGACAGAGGAAAGGCAGGAAGCCCATGGGCAGGAGAGGGGAGGCTGCCCTGGGGTGTGCAGGCCACGGGGAGAGCCTGACTTTTTATCCCGTCTTGCAGGTGACCCAGATATTGCTGGGGGTTGTGAGCTGTACTCTCGGAGTGTGTCTCTACTTTGGACCTGGGACCGGGTCGGAGCTGCGGGCCTCTGGCAGTGCCTTCTGGGCAGGCTGTGTGGTGAGGAAGGAGGTGGCCAGGAGCTCAGAGGGAGGCAAGGGGTTGGCGGAGAAAGTTCCTTTGGCTCTGGGTGGGGGACTTGCGGAAGCCACCAGAGTCCCAATGCCTTTGCTTCCAGGAAGCTGTCTTGCCCTTTTTGTCTTCAAGGCAAGGTTGGGAAGGCGGGGAGAGTGGAATTGAAGTTCTGTTCAGGCCAGGTTTCCTCACTTGTCTCTTGAACCCTGCTTCGCTCTGGATGTCTGGGAACCATTGGAGGAGGGGTGGGGTCAGTTCAGGGGAGTAGGCTGGAGGCCTTCTCCTGGTGTCTTCTCTTCCAGGCCATCATAGCCGGAGCTGGGGCCATTGCCCATGAGAAGTACCCAGGCAAACTCTCCGTGAGTCGTGGTCATCCGCGTCTTTCTCTCTTACTCTTTTCCATCTCTTCCCTCCTGGGTCTAGTTTTCCTGCTCAGTTTTCTGTCTTCTACCCTTTGGTTCTCAACGTCCTGAGGGTACTCCTGGGGGTGTTGACGGGGTTTTCTGTGACAGGAGCTGGGGTAGGAGAGACAAGTTGGAGGGTGGGGGCCTCGTGGCTCTGCCATTGCTGGATAGGATGTGCATCTTGACCTTCTCCTTCCAGGGCTGTGTATCAGGCCTGCTCATCCTTGCGTGTATTGCCACAGCGGTGGCTGCGACTGTCCTCTGTGTGACTAGCTTAGTCTGGCAAACCAATGGCTCCTCCGTCACGGAGATCAACTCTCTGTGTGATGGTCTCAACACAACCACTAGTTACAGATACAGGTGGAGGAGCTACAACGACAAGTGGAAGGAGGAGAGGTGCAGGAATTACATGGAGAAGATGATGGTGAGGAAGGGTGCAGCCTTCCAGGGACCCACCCTGATCCTGGGCTCCGAGGAACCGGGACAATGGAGGGCTGAGGCGCAGGCTTTACACCTGGACCTCACCCGGGTCTCACTAAGCCAAAGATGTTTCCCAACCCCCCACAACCTGGAGATTCCCTGAATCTGGGGGATGAGGAGCAGAGAGGAGCTGTGGGCCACCCTCCTGGCTTTTTGTGGGTGTTGCTGGTTATCTCTTGCTATCTACAAACCATCCCACAACATAGTGGCATAAAGCTCTAGTTGGTTCTTTCTGAGAGTTTTGCAGGTTCCCTGGGCTCAGACTTGGGTTTTCCCATGTGGTTGCAGGCAGATGCCTTTTGGGGGTGGTCATTTGAGGGCGTGAGGACAGCTCTTGGCTGCGAGCTCAGCTGGGGCTTCAGCCAGAGTTTGCAATGACTTCTCCAGGAAGCTCTTAGCACGCAACAAGGTCCCGGGCGTAGAGCTGTGAGCGACTCAAGAGGGGGAAATGGAAGCTGCCAGGCTGGTTGGAGGCTGCTTGTCACTGTGTGGGCCATGCCCATTGGGTTTCACGGCCAAGGCAGACCCAGGTCCTTCCAGATTCAAGGGAGTGGAGAAAGAGACCCCACTTCTCCAGAGGGTGGCGAGGAGCCACTGCAGAAGCCAGGGGGATGGAGGGATGGTGGTCCCTGCTGCCGGGAAACGCAGTCTACCTTGGTGGGAAGTGGCTCGCGCAGGTCCTGTGCGTGCTTGGGTTGATAAGGTGGTGGTCTGAACGGGATCCAAGGGGCTGACTCCTGACCGTATCTCTTTCTTCCTTTATCTCCAGAAAATGTTCTTAGCGTTCTGTTCCCTGCTTGCAGCTGTCTGTATCCTGAAGACCCTCTTGGCTTTGGCTTCCCTGGGACTGTGTCTCCGGAGTGTGTGTGTCCAGAGCTCCCGGCCCCTGGTGAGGTGTCCGGGAGGTGCTGCTGAGGGGTGTGGGTCTGAGCAGTAAAAGAGCGGGAGAGGGAGGAGCATCGGGGCCTGAAGCCCTTGTCCAAGGCAGGCCCCATCTCAGAGGCCGGGCTCCCCACTGCTCTGTCTGGGAATGGGGCCTGTTGTGTGTCGGGGGGCTAACTCCTGCCTCCCGGTGCCTGTCAGCCCCTTCCTCTACTCCAGCTCCCCACTCTCTCCTCCACTCCGCCCTGGGCACTGCCCATCTCCCCTTCCTCTGCCACCTGGCCCTGTTTGCCACTTCCTGTCAGCCTTTCTGTCCCCTCTTTCCTGGGGTCAACTGGAGCTGACTTTGCCCTCAGTGTTTTTTTCTCCCTTTGGTTGATTTTTTTCCGTGTCTTTTCCCCAGGAGGACCAAGGGTCACATAAGAAGCTCCTGGGGGAGGTCCCCTCCGTCTCCAAGGAGAAGACCCCAACTGTGGTCATCTTTTGAGCAGCCTGGCCTGGGGCTCTGCATGTCCCTGTCCGGAGCACCCGGGGCCCACAGGGAGATGGTGACTGACCCTGGGCCACAGGCGTCCCTCTTGCCTCTGCTGCAGCTGCTGTGCTGCCCTTCTCCAGCCCTCTCTCCCCGCCTTTCCTCCACCATGCTCTTCCAGTGTCTTGGTCCCACGAAGAGGTCTCGCCACATTGGAGAAAGCTGATTGAAATAAAAAACAACCAGAAAAAGAACTGGCACAGAAAGTTGGGTCTTCCTCGGTGTTTACACTTTGCGTGTGTTATGAGAGCTTTCAGCCCACGGAGGCGAGGCCCAGCAAGGCTGCGTTTAGTTAGGCTCTGCTCCGTGATCCCAGAGCTGAATGGCCCCTTGCCATCTGCTTCCATTCAGTGTAAGGTGAGGTGACTGTCATGGGCACAGAACCTTCTCACCCTCTGGGATTGGCTGTGAGCCTCAGAACTTTGACCTGCAGACTTCACAGAACTCTGGGAGCACGGGCAGGACCTCCCCTCCTGCTTCACTCCCCACTTCCCTTTTCTTGCTCTCTTTGCGGTAGTGTTGGTCCTCTCTCCCTCGCTACACACACACACACACACACACACACACACACACCCCTGCTGTTCTTCACTTTCTTTGTAAATGATAGAATTAAGTTGTTTGTTCTGAAGTTTCTCATTTTCTTTACACATATATGAAAATAACCACAAAGAGGTGATCATTTCTGAAGGTACGGTGCTCCAGTCTCCGCGAGGCGGGTCCTGATCCTTTGCTGCCCCATGGGGAGGAGCTGTTCTGCTGATGTGCAGAAATGCTGAAGTGAGGGGATGTGGCTCTCACGCATGAAAGCCAGGAGCGGGGCCTGTGAAGAGGGTGGTCTTACTCTCCCCAGGGCCCTTCTCCTGCTATTCCTCAGAAAGAGATTTGTTAAAGAAGCCTGTGAGACTAGAGTGTGTTCGAGCATTGGGTGGGGGGTCAGCCAGTCAGAGCCTGAGGGGTAATTCAGCGGCCACCTATTTCATAAATAAAGGCTGAGACATAGCCAGCCCCTTGCTTACACCTCGTCTCTGGCTGTTTTGGGTTAGGGTGGCCGAATTGACACTGAAGACCCCAAACCTAAAATATTCACTATCAGGCTTTTGACAAGAACATTTTACATTTTACTGACCTAGGGTAGGAGGGAAGGGTTGGTTTTCCATAGTGATTGAGGGGCGTGGAGTGTTCCAGAATCCTTCCGGCCAGGAGCCAACTGAAGATGGACGGCAAGTGTAAGGCAATGGGTGGGGCTTAGTGAGAGGACATTAGAGTCAAAGGGAGCCGTGAACCCTGATGGTGGGTTTTAGGGGCGACCATTGAAGCTGAGCAGGAATGCCAGGGAAGAGGCTGAGATCAAGTGCCGGGGGCCTGAGACGCTGCACCACAGGACTCGGGCGCTGTCCTAGAGTCGGTGTTGAGCCACTGAACGATTTAGGCAGAAAACATACTCTGATTTTTATTTCCATCTCTTACTGATTACAAACCACATCCATCAGCCTGGAAACCTGAACAGGACACATGAAGCTGAACTCTGAGTGTGGGTAGATAGTCATTCCCTCCACAGGCCACGCCAGTGCCCTAACAGGCTAGAACGCTTAGGCAATCAGGACTCACAGAGCTTAACTGGTTTACTCCTCTCCCAAGGTCAGAAATCCACAAACCATCCCTCAGGAAAACCTGAGCCCAGGATCACTGGCAACCCCAACCCAAGGAAAGAAATTAGAGCCTGAACCTCAGCATTTACTTTATGTCAGCTACGGAGCAAGGGAAGCCCCCATTCTTTGCCAAATAAGTAAATGCAGACGTAGTGGGGTCCAGAAGCCAAGCTGGGTTGAGGTGCATATTGTGCAAAGAGACAGTATTGGTCAGCTTCCCATCACCATAACAAATCCCAGAGATAATCAATTTACCAAAAGAAAAGATCATTTCCGCTCATGGCTTTAGAAGTTTAGGCCATGATACACTGTCCCCATTGGTTGTGGGCCTGTGGCAAGACAGCTCATCAAGGCAGGAGCAGGTGGTGGAGCAGATCCACTCACCTCGTGATCAGGGAGCGAAAAATAAAAACAAGTCCCCTCCACCAAACAACAAACAAAAACAAGGAAAGGAGGGGGCTGGGGTTGCACTCTTTTAAGAGCACACCCCCAATGACCGGAGGATCTCTCATCAGACCCATCTCAAAGGTTCCAGCACCTTCCAATAGCACCACTCTGGGGAGCAGGCCTTTACCATGTGGACCTTCGGGAGATACTTATGGCCCAAACCATAGTAGAGACTCACATAGGTAGCCTTCAAGAAAAGCAGATTCATAAAGAGACGTTTATTGTTGCCTGTCTGTGAGTCTGTGGTGTTTCTGCATGTCTTGGGAGCAGTGGCCCTGACCCGCTGTGCTCCAGTCTGTCTTTCCAAAGATATCTGTGCCTCTTCATGAGTAGCCCTGGAAAGTAGTGTCTCCTTCTGGAGCAAAGGACAGGCAAGCTTATTGCCTGTTATAAAAGAATCAGGTTCCTTAAGCTCAGGGGTCTTCTCCTGGAACCCAGCTGATGACATGTGCAGCTGGCACTTGCAATGCCTCTTGGCTTAGCTGTGGGAATTGGGCTGTGGGTCCAGTGCAGAAGGGCTGGATGCCGGTAGCAATGGCTACTGCCGTTGCTGTGAGTAATAAGTGGTTCTTTATCTTTTGACTCAGGGGTTTTGTGCTTCTACCAGCATCCATGACACCGTGGCGGGTTCACATGTTGAACTTCATTGTTCTTGTGTGCTGCTGACTGCAAGGTCCATAACACACAGACTTGGTTTGTGGATATCAAGGAGTTGGCAATTTTGTTAGGAGACAAGATGCGAATCCCAGGCTGCGAGGAATGAATATTACTTTACTGTCAAATGAATGACATATTAGGCAGGAAGGCAGTCAGTGAAGGGAGATGAGGAACAGAAGAAGGGAGGATATAAAGGAGAAGGCACTCAGGGGGAGGGGGTTCCGAGGTTGGTGCGTAAACGGGCGTGACAGTGCAGAATGGTCAGGGTTCTCACACCCCAGTGTTCACGAGCGTATCTGATGGGGCTGAATTATTTGCTCATTCACCAGCTTGATCTCAAGACACAGTGACCGAGGGGGGATGAGGTGCTGCCTATTAGTCGTCACAGATGTTGGCACGCAGGACTCCATCTACAACGATCCTAATCTGCACTGCAGCAGGGGTGTCCTCGGGGCTTGACAAGCACCCAGAGTCCTTGGGGGGAGAAAGGGCACCATTCCAGCCCTTTCTGGAATAGAGTGGAATGCAGTGGATGCTGTGGGTTGGATATGTCCCCCTCAAAATCTGTATGTTGAATTCTCAATCCCCAGTGGCTCAGAATGTGACTGTGTTTGGAGAGAGGACCTTTACAGAGGTAATCAGGTTAAAATGAGGTCAGTGGATGGGCCTAATCCAACATGTCTGGCCTCCTTATAAGGAGAGGAGATTAGGATACAGAGGGAAGACGGGAGGGCACAGAGACAGGCCCCAGCAGGCCTCCGAAGAAACCTGCCAACACCTAAACCTTAGACGTCTGCCTCCAGAACTGTGAGAAAATGAACTCCGATTGCTTAAGCCACGCAGGATGTGGTATTTTGTTTCAGGGGTCTGAGCAGACTAGGACCCTTGGAGATGGGGGACACGTGGGACAGTTGGGGAGTGGGCCAAGGGGCACCCAACACTCCCTTCTCGGGGATCCTTCCACAGGCCTCCCAAGGACAGCCTCTGATGCAGCAGGGCTGTGCGCACACCTGTCTTGGTCTCCCAGCCACAGCTGCTGGGGCTGCTGATCCTGGGGGCACCACAGAGCACCCCCCGTCAGGTCTCCTCAGGTCCTAGGCCACTGTCACACAGTTTCATGCGGCTGCCCTTTGCTCTCTCTCTGCGTCTGACCTTCACCATCCCCCCCGTGCTGCCTTAGGGGCCCCCCCACCCTCACCGGCTTTTCCAGGATAAGCTCTTTCATCGTAATCTCCACAGCCACTGGGATTTCCAGTGAATCTCCTTTAATATGATTTCCAGTAAATCTCCGACATTTCTGTATCATCTCTTCAGGGAACACAGATGCTAACAGGGCAGGAAGAGCAGCCTTCAGTAGTTTCAGCCACACTCAGAAGCCAAGGCAGGCTTCTGAAACGCCTTTCCATTAAGGGTCCTGTGTGGTCAGAAAGGCCGCGGGGACTTGGGAAGCAGGACTCCATAATGTCTTGGTCAGTTTTTCTATCTCGCTGATGTCGGGTTGCTGGGGTCCCCATTCCTCCGGAGTATCCTCCCTCCCCTGAGCAGGGCCCTGCCTCTCCCCGCTAAGACGCTACCCTTTCTGATTCCACTCAGAATAGAAAACTCTGAGACCCCTGAGGGGTAGCAGCTCTTTGGGAGCTACCCAGTCTCAAATTGGGCAATTTCAATCCTTGGGGTGTCTCTGGAGAGGATGAGGTGGTGGAGGGGGGAACTGTGGCCGCGCAGGACGAAGGGGAGATAAAAACCCCACCCTTCCTCTGTAATCATGACGCCTTTGCTTGTGGGGACAGGATTCTCTGGGTGGGTCACACCAACCCAAGGGATGGCATGATCCTGACCCTTAGCACAGAAGCAGGTGGTCGGGGAGCATGCCTGGGAGAGGGACCATGAGGAGGGAAGATTTTTGACGCACAATTCTCTGCTTTTCTGCAGGTTGGGGGGATCCTGGGGGTGGGTATTAATACATATTCACTTAATGAACATATGAATTTGGGGGGAGAGGTGACAAGGGAATAGCTAATTCTTTTTTTCACCTTTTATATTTAGTGGAATAAACATTTTGGTGGTCCCAATTCTTGCTGTTCAAAATGTGATTCATTGTCCCGTAACCTGGGCAACAAGGGGGGCTTGCTAAAAGGTAAAATGTCCACACTGCCCCGGACAGGTGGGGTCAGAATCTGATTTGCCCCAAGAGCTCAGGTGCTTTGGGTGCTCAGAAAATTTTAAGAAAGTCTGGTTCATAGGAATCACTTTTGATGGCCTGCTGCGGAGATTCCAGATATGAAACAAGGCTCCTTGAGTCTAATCTTCTTGTTTTATTTTATTTTATGATTTTACAAATTCATTAACCTCAGAGTTTGAAAAAGGAATCTCAGTGATTGATAAGATACAGGCGGAGCTGAGCTGAGGACACACGTCAGAAAGGGCTCTGTGCTTCCCTCCTCGGCTCAGCGTGTCGACACCAGTCCTTTCATGGTCGGACGGGATGGGAAAATCTCCTTTTTCATTCTGGCAAACGAAAGTCAGCTCCTCTCTTGTTTTGCTTTTTAATTGTCATTGTTGCAGGAAATGGTCTGTGTGTCCTTTGGCAACGTCTCCCCTGACACGAAGTTTCCTAAGGGGAGACCTCGGAGGGAAGATGGTCTCCTTTGTCCACCCACACGCCTCCAGAATTGCCTAGAAGCTCCTCCTAAAGTTTTGTTTTTCTTTTCTGTAGAACATCAGAGGTCACCCCCCATCTTTTATTTACTTGGAAAAGCCGACAGCCATTTGTCCGTTTGCACAACTCAGTCTTGGTGATGAAACTGTATATATACAAATGGGGATAACTTGGAGGGCCTGATGTGGGTTGAGCAAGTATTCTCCAGCCTGTTTATGCATGATGCATTTGTTGACAAATTTAAACCACCCAGAGCATAAGCAGGATTTTTTTTTTTTTTTTTTTTAATCACCGCTTTTAACTCTGTGTTGGCAGCCTGACATTTCCCCATTGCTCTTTGGGTTCTTCAATATTAGGACTAGATTCCAGATTCCACAACTTGGTCATTAGAATGGACCCCACTCGGTGTTCCAGGCCCACTCACACTCATTTCAAAAGCTGCAACCATCAGCGCTTGGCACCCCCACAAGTAGACCAGGCCCCTTGGCCAGGGAGGGCCAGGGAAGGAATGCTGGCATGGGGCGAGACTTCTTTCCCAAGACCTTCCCTCTCCGTTCCCAGCTAGAACAGGGAGAAGACAGAAGGGCAGGGTTTCCTAAGCTGGCTGCAGGCTGCGGGGACAGGGTGAGCTTTCTTGCCTCAACCTACATCCAGCTGATGTTTGCGGCTTCTGCTCATGTGACCTGGGGGCCGTGGGTCGGGTCTCTCCTCGTCTGGGAGGTGCTTGGAAATTTCCCTGCCCTCTAGTACACGAGCTGCCTGGAAACCTGCTGGAATAGTGTTCCCAAAGGAGAGAACGGTGGAGTGGCAGGGAGGGCTCTCCTGGCTTTGCAGGTGTCCCTAGGTGACGTGTGGAACTCTGCTGCCTCCAGTTCTGCACAGAAGGCTGCCGAGTCTCAGACCCATAGAGGGGCTTGCAGAAAAAAATTGCAGCTAAGTTTCAGGAAAACTGTCAGCTTTGTAACAGCCCCTTCGGGAGTAGGAAGAACACATCGCAGTTGTCTGTCTTCACCAGGGGCTGCGGGGAGCTTCTCAGCCTTGCCCCACGTGATCCCTCTCCATTCCCCCTTCCCACCACGGAGCAGTCTCCCTCTCCCCTTCCTGTCCGCTCTCCCCCCATTCAGGAGGATTTCTATTTTTTAGTGTTTTTCTTTGAAATGTTTATTTGAAAAATATGTGCATTAGTTAAATAAATTCTTCAGGTAATTCATATGGTTTTCCTCTGTCTGGAAAATGCAATACAATTAGAAAATACGATATTCTTGTTTTGAATTTTGATTCTACCTTGATTTATTTTAATCCCACAAATTAAATATTTTAATATACTCAGCATTTATTTAGATTTACCCACGATTGAACTGGGTGCGGTGGCACATGCCTGTAATTTCAGCTACTTGGGAGGCTAAGGCAGGATGATGGCAAGTTTGAGGCCAACCTTTAGTGAGAACATGCTCCAAAATAATAATAAAAAAAAGAGTTTAGGGTGTAGCTCAGTGATACCATGGCCTTAGGCTTAATAAGAATTACCCATGATTATGTTAAGAAAAAATACTTTATCTCCTGTCATTCAGGTTGGTTTTCTTCTTCCCTAAAGTACAAACTTTGTTAATTTTTTTTTTTTTAAATAGAGGGCTAGGTGGGAAGCCTTCTCAGTTTTATTTAGTATACTATTCCTTATTATGTCTGGCTCATAATAGTAGCATTTGATGTAAAATTCTAGCTCCACAGTATTTTCCATGCACATTGTAAGGATGTTACTTTACTGTGATTCAACTCCTTTGGTAAGAAATTAATCTCTCAGGTCACATTTGTTTATTTGTTTATTTTTGTGATGCTGAGAATTGAGCCCAGGGCCTTTGCATATGCCAGGCAAACATTGTAACACCAGCCCTCTCTGGCTGGTTTTAAGAGTTTTTCCTTGTCTCTGGGTTTTGAAGGTTTACTTCAAAATGTGTAGGTATTTGTGGATTCTTTTCCCCTGAAAATTATTTAGGAGGAATTAAAGAACTCTTAGTCTCAGAATTTACAGTTTTCTTTTTCCATTCTGTACAACTCTGTTATCTTCTTGCTAGTTCCTTTTCTACATTCACTTTATTATCTCACTGGAAATTCTGATTGGTCCTAAGTTAGACTTTCTCACTCTGGCTTCCTTCTTTCTAAAAACCTTTATTTTTTTTCCACCTCTTTATTTCTTCCTGCTATGTTCTTGTTTTATTCTCCATAATTATTTTGCAGATTATCTTATTTCTGCCTCAGTTATGTGTAACCTGTTTTTAAACATTCTATTGTACTTTAAATCCCATTAAATTTTTCTAAATATTGAATTTCCTTCTTTCTCAAAGCTTTCTGTTTTTATATTATCTTATTCCTTCTTATTTCTTGTTGCTGTTGGATTGTAGAGGTTCTTTTTACACTCTGAATATAAATCCCTTGTCAGATATCTGGTTTGCAAATAGTTCTCTGATTCCACTGAAAATCTATCTCATTTCTTTAAACTTAACTATTTTCTGCAGGAAATAACTTCCAATTTTGACATCTTTGCATTTTTATACCAACTCTCACTAATGATATTATACTTCTTTGTTTTTATTTTAATCTTGTTATTCACCATTTTAATGATTTCTAAGTACAAAAATGGTTGCACAGTAGCATCAAGTACGTTCACTTTGTGGGGCAGCCCTGACCACTGTCCATCACCAGAGCCTTTTCATTATCTCCTGCTGAACTCTGTCCACATTAAGCAATAAATTCTTGTTCCCCCTTCCCTCCAGCCCTTGGATAACGGCTATATCCTGCTTTCTAGATTTTACTATTCTAGGTAACTCATGCAAGTGGAATCACAGAACATTCATCCTCTGGTGATTGGCTGTTTTCTTAGCACAGTGTCTTAAAGGTAGCATAGATCAGAATCTAGTTTTGAGTCTGAATAACATTCCGTTGTATGTCTGCCCCACATTTGTTCATCCATTCTTTTTTTGGATTGTTTCTACCTCCTGGCTATTGTGAATAAGGTTACTGTGAAACCCCGGGAATCTGTTGGAGACCTTTCTTTTGGGTGTGTCATTGTAGTGGAATTGCTGATGGTACGGGAATCCCAGGCTCCTCTCCACCAGTTTCACTCTACCTAGCCATGATGAGGGCTCCGATTTCTCTATGTCCTTGCTGTTACTTGCTATCTTCTGTGTGTCTCTGTGCATGTTGTTGTTGTTAATAGTTGTGTTGGTCAGTTTTTTTTCCCCTATGACCAAAGTACCTGATAAGAATAGCTTAGAGGAGGAGAAGTTTATTTTGGTTCATGGTTTCAGTGATTCAGTCCACGGTCAGCCGACTCCATTGCTCTGGGCCAGGGTGAGGCAGAGCAACACGGCAGATGAGCATGGCAAAGAAAGCTGCTCGGCTCATGTCAGCAGGAAACAGAGCAAGGAGCCAGGGACAAGATATGCAATTTATAAGGACACAACCCCAGTGATCTACCTCCTCCAGCCATGCTCCACCTGCCTACGGTTACCACCCAGGAGTCCATTCAAATTCTTAATTAATCCAATGGATCAATCCACTGATGAGGTTGTAGGCGGTCCCAGTACTCACCTCCTTCAGCCAAGCCACACCTGCCCACAGTTATAATCCACTCTAAAGTAGGATGAACCGATTAGGTTACACATCTCATAATATAATCATTTCACCTCTGAACTCTTCTGCATTAGCACATGGAATTTTGGGGGACACCACAACTCCAAACCATAAGAGTCAAACTCATATATGTGAAGAGGTGTCTACTGTAGCTTTGATTCACATTTCCCTGGTGCTTAATGATGCTTATTTGCAATTCATATAACTTCTTTGGGGAATGTTTATCCAAATCCATCACCATTTTTAATTGATTTTTTTGTTGTTGTTGAATTATACTAGTTCTTTAAATAATCTGGCTATCAATCCCTCATCAGATGTATGACTTGTGAACATTTTATTCTGTGGGTTAAATTTTCACTACATTAACACTGTCCTTTAATGCCTAGTCAAGGGTTGCCGCAGTCCGGCTGCAGCAAAATAACCGGGGGGGTGACGAATGACTTGTGTTCGTTGATGCAGCAGGAATGGGAGCCGTTTATTGTAGGACAGGAGTGGTATTTATACATTCCACACAGCTTATCTTAATTAGCATAAACTAGAGACAGCAGTCAACCAATAAGGAATCTCCACACTTAATAGCTCGCTTTTGTTACTTCACAAACCACTCCCTCTGGCATTTGGCCAGGCGCCATCCAGACTTGTTTACAGACTCTAACATTTCTCTGGCAAAATAACAGGTGCCAATCTGACTTGTTTACAGACCTTAACAGGGTGCCCAAACTACCTAGTGGAAAACAACAATCTTCATCAAATGTGTTGGTAAAACTGGTCTATATGTGTGTCTTTATGTCAGTATCACCGTGTTCAACTACTATAACTTTGTATTAAGTTTTAAATGTGGAAATGTGCTTCCTTCAACTTTTTTCCTTTTTAATATTGTTTTGGCTATTTAAAGCTTCTTGATATTTGCTCTCCTTTAAGTGGACCACATACCCAGCTCCCTTTATTTAATTTTATTTATTTACTTATTTTGGACAGGGTATCACTGCTATGTGGACTAGGTTGGCCTCTAACCTGCCTCAGCCTCACAAGTCCCTGGGATTGCAGGCTGGCAGCCCCTGCACCTGGCCTGGCTGCATCCTGCTGAAGACAGTTGACCCAACAGTACATAGAGTTTCCTAGGGTTCATCCAAGGCTCTCATTGTCTCAGTTTGCGCAGATGTGAATTGAATCCCTGAATCTCCACGGTGTGAGGAAGCAGCCCAGCTTGGTCTTCACAACACGTAGTCCTGAGCCACCCTTGCTGCCTTTGCCAGGTGTGAGGTCAGCTCATCACCTGGCTTCCTTCTGTCCTGTGCTGGGGCTGCCTGGCTCTTCGGCTCTGAGGCCCCGGGGTCAGGCTGACCTGGCTGCGTTTAGATGTTGTTTGGTTCCACAGGAGCCTTAGGAAAGCGTGAGCCAATTTCACACACGGAAAGTGGAGATTTCAATTGGAATTGTACACGGACAGAATAAAATTTTTAATTGTGCTAAAAAATATTAGCACAAAAAAAAGACAAGTCAATTCCTTATAAACAGAAAAGACATCGTTAAAAAAAAACCTCTTTACTTTTAAAAATAAATTGAAGTTAGCTTCATGGAAGGTGCTGTAAGGAAGAGCGAAGTCTACTGAGCTGTGGCGTCAAGGGTAAAACGCACAAAAATCAGGACGATCCCGACGATCCGTGGAAAAACCCTTCCAAGGCAGAGGGCGGCACACTTTGTCCGAGTGCGCCACCTGCTGGTAAGGACTGAAGAGTGAGCTTCGTTTTCGCTTGCAGTTTCAAGGCGGCATAAACCGGTGTAGTGATCCACAGGGGCTCCAAGGCGACTTCCACAATACTCTACCATCATTCCCCCAAGTCGCCACTCCCCTGTGAGAGACTTTGGGTTACAAAAACATACGTGTAGCATAGTATATTGCCTAATCTTTGCAATGCCTGCAAATTCACATACATTTAAATACTGTGTATATTTGTGGGTTTATATATGCATGAGATAATTTTAGAAGGAAACTCCCAAGCTAGTGTCCTTGACTGCCCATAGACAGGACTTCTCACTGCATACTTATTTGTATGTTTGGAATATTCCCTAATGAAGATGGTGATCTAAATCATTCAAGACATGTTTTAAATTGAAGAAAGACTCTTCTCCCTTCCTTCCCTTGTCTCTAATCTGGCCTTGTCATTAAACCTCTTGCTTTGGTCATTTTGATTCTTTAACAATACAGCATCCACCCAGTGGAGCACCTCCAGGCTAAGGCAAGAGCCTTCTCTAAGGTGAGTGATGATCTATCCAGGGAGGGGTCAGGGTTCAGGTGGGGCTGGACCCTGTAGAAAAGAGAACCCTTTCTGGATGTTTTTTGGTTGTAATTCCCTGTCTGACAGTCTCAGGCCTGAGCCAGTCCACCCAGAAGGGAGAAGCCCACTGCAGAGACACACAAGGGCAGAGGGGGTGCTGGTCCTGTGTCTCGAACTCCTTCATTTGAAAGCATGAACACAAAGCCCCGGGGCACCAGATTCATGAGGGCCCCAGAAGGTAGATGAGCCAATGGAAAGGCAGACCCTAAGAGGAGCAGAGGAAACAGCATATTCAGTGATGTTAGGATAGGACTGTGCTGCAGTATCAGATCTGTGAATGCAAGAATATGCTGTATAGGGGGACTGTTAGAGAGAACAGTTCAGTAATTGACATTTAATTTGATTCCACCAAGAATTAAAACCATAATTGTTGAAGGTTAAAACAATTCCAAACGAAAGCTAGAAAATAAAAGAATGAAAAAGAGAAATAGGCATAAAATATGAGACAAAAGGAAGCACAGAGGACAATCCCAGAGGTAGAAGGAGTCTCTGAGAGAACAGAGAGAAAGGGAGGAAAGAATGAAAAGAAATTCCCATAAAGTCAAGGAAGACTTTAGTGTGCAGAAGGGAAGGAGGCTGCGGTGGCAAGGACGATAAGCAGGGAAGACGTTTACTCATGTTCACACCCATATTCATGGCAACTGAAGCCTGTGGTAGTTTTCTTTGTATTTAATTACACACGTGTGTGTTTGTGTATAATTAACCCAGTTGTACATTTTGAAGTATGGTTGGTGGACTGTGAACTGCACGACATAGAAAGTATACAACTTGATATACTCTGGCACATATCCATTGTCCCCCAAAGTGCCCTCATGCCCTTGGCCACCGTCTCCCTCACTCAGCCACCAGCTTGCTTTTCAGTCTGGGGTGCATCTGCTGGAGTGTTACACAAGTGTGATCCTAAATGCAGACTCCTTTTGCCGGTGGGTGTCGTTTTTTTCGCCCGGCATACTAATTTTGAGGTCATCCATGCTGTCAGTAGCTGTTTCCCTTTTATCCAAGCATGATGTTCTGTTGTGCGGATACACAACTCTTAGGTGTCCATTCTTCTGCTGATGAACATTTGGGTTGTTTCCAATCTTGGACTGCTACAACTACAGCTTCTATGAAGGTCAAGAGCAGGTTTTTATGGACACATACTTTCTTCTCTCTTGGGAATGCACCTAGGAGGGGAATCGCTGGATCCTATCGTGGGCATGAAATTACTTTTTTAGGAACTGATTACCTGGTTTCCACAGAGGGCACCATTTTATACCTCAACCTTTCCCTGCCATCCCCACCTACACTCGGTGAGCTCAGCCTACTTCATTTTCGTCCATCTCATAGTCCTTTTTAATGGATGCATAATGTTTCCGTGCGTATTGGAATTTACTCAGCGCCGTCCCCACTGATGAGCCTCCCTTCCTGTACTTTGGTCTCTAGAAACAAAGCTGCAGTGCTGGTCTGTACTAACAGGACCTTTAATTGCTAGGAGATGGGCTCTTGGAATAGGATTGCTGCATTGAAGGATATAAATATTTTAAAATAAAATAAATTTCATCTGAGAGCTTTCCAAAAAGGCTATAATAACTTGCATTTCAGTAGCAATGAGTGCAGAGAGTATCCGTTGCTCTTTCTTCCCAACCTCACCACTAATTTGCCCCAGTAGCCAATGTTATAACTTTAAAATATTTTTTCAAATTGTTATTTTAGTTTTTACTTCCTCACCTATTTAGGAAGTTGAGGTTTTTTCGTAGGGTTTTGGACACTTATCGTTCATCTATGAACAGTCTACACTGATGATGCATATGTTTATTTTTGTGAGCTCTATTTATAACAGATTTAAAGTTTTCTCTTTAAAAAATCTATTGTTTTGTTGACAGCATCTGTGCTATATGAAAAATTTTAACGCTGTCTTTTATGATTTCTGGCTTCATAATCCCCCCCCCCCCAATACTTGGTATGTAATGCAGGAGTGCTCTACTCATGAGCTACATTCCCAGATCCTTTTTTTTTTTGGTGACAGGGTCTCACCACTAGGTGGCCCAGGAAGGTCTGGAACCTTCATCCTCCTGCCTCAGCCTCACAAATTTCTGGGATTGCAGGCTTGCAGCCCCTGCACCTGGCCTGGCTGCATCTTGGTGAAGACAATTGACCCAACTGTACATAGAGTTTCCTACGGTTCATCCAAGGCTCTCATCGTCTCAGTTTGCGCAGATGTGAACTGAATCCGTGAATCTCCACGGTGTGAGGAAGCAGCCCAGCTTGGTCTTCACAACACGTAGTCCTGAGCCACACTTGCTGCCTTTGCCAGGTGTGAGGTCAGCTCATCACCTGGCTTCCTTCTGTCCTGTGCTGGGGCTGCCTGGCTCTTCGGCTCTGAGGCCCCGGGGTCAGGCTGACCTGGCTGCGTTTAGACATTGTTTGGTCCCAGAGGAGCCTTAGGAAAGCGTGAGCCAATTCCACACACAGAAAGTGGAGATTACAACTGGAATTGTACATGGACAGATCGATTTTGGATGAAGTATAGTTTTATTGTAGTATTTCATACACGAACCTTGTGTGCTTTTCCATTAGTGCAGATCTTGTTTTGTGTTTTCCAATACAGTTGCAATTTTATAGCTAGTGTATCATACCTGCTTGAGACTATCTGTACACTGTCAAGATGGTCCATCAAGACGGTCAAAGGAGTAAACACAGAGCATTGCCCTGGACGCCTCCACCTCACCTCCATGGCTCCCCAGTCTCCCTGCCTCTAACCTGGGGGATTTACTGTCTTGCTCTTGTGGTGATTATGCCCTCGTTTCTTTATAGTTTCATCACCTATATTGATTGCTCTGAACAATATTTATTTTTAGTATTTTTCATGGTTAACTTTGAAAAAAACAAGATGAGACTATTCTCTTTGGGGAAGAGAGTGGTTATTTGGTCAGATTCATCCATGTCAGTGCAGAGAGTTACAATTTGTTCATTTTACTTCTGCACATCACTCTATTGTCTGGGTATCCTACCATTTGTTTAACCATTCCACTGTTTGTGAATATTTGGGTCATGTTTGGCTTTTTGCTGTCTGAGTCTTCTTATAAAAATATCCTAGTGAGGCACAGTGGCACAGGCCTGTAATCTCAGCGACTTAGGAGGCTGAGACAGGAGGATTGTGAGTTCAAAGCCAGCCTCAGGAATTTAGTGAGGCCCTAAACACTTCAGTGAGACCCTGTTTCTCAATCTAATACAAAATAGGGCTGGGGATGGTTGAGTGCACCTGATTTCAATCCCCAGTACCCAAAACAAAACAAAACAAAACCTCATGCAGTTCTAAAAAGGTTTCTCTGATGTTCTTCAAACTTTTGCTTATTTTTTTCACTAAAGCAACTTTTAAAAATATAAATCCTCTTGTGAGCATTTTAATCTGAACATCTAAAATTTCTTCATCATAACTATTTTTTTTTTAAAGAGAGAGTGAGAGAGGGGGAGAGAATTTTAATATTTATTTATTTATTTATTTTTATTTTTTATTTTTTTTTAAAGAGAGAGTGGGAGAGAGAGAGAGTGGGGGAGGGAGAAAGAGAGAGAGAGAGAGCATTTTTTTAATATTTATTTTTTAGTTATCAGCGGACACAACATCTTTGTTTGTATGTGGTGCTGAGGATCGAACCCGGGCCGCACGCATGCCAGGCGAGCGCGCTACCGCTTGAGCCACATCCCCAGCCCCTTCATCATAACTATTTGCAAAGAATGTACTTTATAGCACATTGTATATATAAACATTTTTTAATGAAAGATTGATCCTTCTTTTAAAAAATATTTCTGATATAATACAGATGACATGGTAATTTGATATCAACCATCAGCTATTCTAGAAAGACATGAGCAAGTTTTTTTTTCTAAATAGTTAAGACATTTTACTCTGTTCCTTTGCCTCTTTGGCTGTTCATTTACCTCCCTACAGAATTTCATCTTCTTGTAATGGATTTTTATGCATGAAAAATCTTCATTACCTTCACATCCATTTCTACCACAAAGATATATATGAAAATTGAACAAAAAATGTTTATGACCACAAGGCTTTAAGTGTGAAATTTTTTTCTGTGATTACCTATTATTAAAGTAATATTAGTACATAACTGATTGAAGCAACATGAATACATCACCTCTGTAAAATAGTTTATCTGTAACTTTAATTTTGGAAATGCATCTCCTAATGGATGGAAGGATTTTTTTCATTTATTTCATATGTGCATAGATGATGTCATTCTCATCTGGAATGAAACAGTGTCAACTCTATTCTAATATTTTGTTCTGATCAGTGCAAGCACTAAGAAATCTTGTTCACATAAATAAATCAATAGAAATGGGAACAATTTTGTTATAGCATTGCTACTCAATTCTTTATACTCCTTACAAGAGAAATGCTAAAAGCCACATAGTGATCTATCATTAATTTTTAATTATCCACTAATGGATATGTCTTCCTTCATTTTTGTTGAAAGCCAAATAGTGGAAACCGCTTGACTTGCAAAAATATTTATTAGTCAGTCATTAGAGTCGTTCGATTTCTCAATACCTGGGAAGTGTACCAAAAAGGCTTTATCAAGACCTAGCAAATGACCCTAAGTGGTGTGTCTTACTTTTCAGAGAGCTTGAGAAGTGAGGTGCCCAGATCCCCACTTAACTCACTATACCTAAAAACTTTTGGAAATAGTGTACTGAACTCAGTGTGTCCAGCACTAGTGTCAACAGTGATCCCGCATGGGCGACCTTGTTCCATCTGAACTCCTGCTCCTTCTGGGGCCAGAAGACCTGACAAGAATAATCTTAGAGAAGGAAAAGTTTATTTGGCATTCCTGGTTTCAGAGGCCTCAGTCCATAGATGGCCGACTCTCTTGCTCTGGACCCAGGCACAGCAGAAGGGTGTGGAGGAAGAAGCGGCTCAGGACCTGGCTACCAGGAAGCAGAGAGAGAGCTCCACTTCCACTCACCAGGGACAGTTAAACCCTAAAGGCACACCCATCTCCTCCAGCCACACCCTATCTGCCTATGGTTCCCAACAAGTTAATCCCTATCAATGGTTAGGTTAAGACTCTCATAACCCAATCATTTCGCCTCTGAATGTTTTAGTATTGTCTCACACATGAGTTTTGGCGGATGGACACATAACTTGAAAGCCTGTCCTAGATACCATATAATTTCCTCCATAAGCATTTTACCACATAGCTCTAATATAGTAGGACTCGCCCTTTATTATTACCACATAAAAAATCCAGTAAAGATTTTAATATCATGAAACATCCAGGTGAGGTTCACAGGTCCCCAATTGTCTTTATGAATTTCTTCACATCTTGTTTATTTGAATGCAGATCCTCATAAGGTTCATACACTGCACCCGGCAGGTGGGGCAGGCACTTCCTTGGAGAGTTATGTTTAGTAATCACTGAGAGCTATCATCTAGGGCCTCCAATTTATCAGGGGCTGCATATCAACCCTCCTGTGGTCACTAGCTGGAACATTTCTACAAAAAGGAAGCTTTGGCCCTTGGGAGTGCTTTAAGGTTCCCTCTGCTGCCTGGAGTTCAGAACACTCTGCCCCAAGGTAGGCCAATGGGGCTAAGAATTATTTTGAGCTGAAGGCACTTAACAGGAGGTGGAAGAAGATCACTCTGACTTTTGCTCTGTTTCCTAAAAGCCAGAGATGAACTCCCCATGTAGCACATGTTCTCCTTACTAAAAGGAGGCAACATCTTATTCAGAAGGTTGGGGCTGGGGGAAATCCGAACACACAGCCCTTCTCTTCCAGTCACTTCTCCACCCTCTTAGCCCTCCCCCAAGCCCCTTGCCCTCCCTCACCACGTTTGCACAACCTACCGCTCTTGGTCAAGTCAGTCCTGTGTCTTTGGACTCTGCGTCTGTGGGTGTCCTTTCCCATGAAGGCTTTCCTACCCTGTGAAGTGTGGATTAAGGAACGGGGTATCTTTTTCTCCCATTGACCTACGTCATGTCAACTTGACTCTCAGAGGGAGCTGGGAAAGAAACCTTAAGAGCACAGAAGTAAGGTTCTGCCTCTACCATCTGCCCGTTTGACAGGCCCCATCCTTTTCAAAGATTTCACTGATTTGCTTTGACTTTCTTATTTCCTGGCACCATAAGATACTCTGGGATCATCTTGTGCTCACTTTCCCTGTTCAGCCCTGGAGTCCCCACTTCCATACTCCCCCGAGGAGTCCCGGTTCCTTTCACTGGAGAATGGAATTTGGAACCCAGGATCGGAGTGCTGGCTGTGCTGGCTGCTCCCGAGCTGCCACTCCTTGTAGTCTCTCTCGTTGGACGAAGCGAGGAAATCCCCGTGTGTGCGGCTGACCCACGTGGCTAGTCAGAGTTCTCGAGAGCAACAGAACCACAGAACCAGTATCACCACAAGAGGGGATCTATTGGTTTGCCTCATATGATGAGAGGCTGGAAAGTGCCAGACGGTGGTCTTCAGGCTGGAGAGCTGAGGGAACCACGAGCTACTCTAAGAAGCCAGAGGCTCAGAACAAGACGGACCAATGACGCAGCCCTGGGCCACAGTGACAGCCTGGAAGGCCCTGGAGAGCTGCTGGCCCAAGTCCATGTTTAAAGGCTGAGGAGCCTGGAATCTGATGTCCACAGGTGACAACAGCAGTGAAAGTGACCCCCATTCTGCAAGAAGACCCAGCGTGGGTGCACAAGCCCCTGCCACTGGTGCGCTGTGCTCCATCCAGGCCCCCGGATGGTGCTGCCCACTCTCAGGGCAGGTCTTGTTCACTCAGTTCTCAGGCCACACTCTAGTCCTCTCTGGAAACACCTCCAGACACATCCAGAAGCATGCTTTAGCGATTTTCTTGGCGTGTCTTAATCCAGTTAAGTTGACAACCAAAATTAACCATCACACACTTATTTATATTTCTTTCCCTCTCTAAAAGGAACCAGCCATCGGTTCATGTTGATATTTCTGACCCTTGTCCAGCCCCAGGATTTATTCTAGCATGATCCCTTTGTTTATTTTAACCTCTTTCCCCGACGGTGAGAAACCTGGATCCCATTAACTACCACAGGCTTTCCTGTTTGTTGAACTGCAGTGTGTGATGGTTTCATAAGGGTTTGTGAGGAACCACCTTAGCAACTGGAGAATAGAGTTCGATTCGCACACCCTTTTTGTTTTTAGCCTTACTATCTCCAGTCAAAACATGGCCTTGCAAAGTTACTGAGATCAGCTAAGTAACCTCCCCTGCCCACTGCAGTGTGGTTGTTATTTGTTTATAATACAGTTAAATCAGTCTGTCTCAGTCTGCTTTCCATCTTGGGTGGAAAAAAATCAATACCCTGGTTGATCTTTCAGAAATTCACATAGTCTGAAATTTGAACTTTGTGATGCTCAGGCCTGTGGGTCAGACAGGGCACGCAATCATGATGCAGTACGACATAGAGTTTCCCAAGGATGCCCTGCAGTGGGACATCATTTCTGAGGCCTGACCCCCAACTCCTGAAAACCACTGGTTTGTTTCCATAGTGTTTGCCTTTTCCAGGATGTTGTGTAAATGGGATTATTCAATAACATTGGGAGTCTTATTTCTTTCACTGAGCGGTTTCATCCATATTGTGTGAATCAAGATAACTTTCATTACTGAGTAGCGTTCCATTTTGTGACTATACACCAACTTATTCATTATACCACCTGGCTGAAAGACATCTGAGTCATTTTTAGTTTTTGGTTATGAATGAATTTTCTATAAACATTCACAACAGGTTTTTCTGTCAGGATAAGTTTTCAATTATTTGGATCAACAAACGGGAGTGGATTGTTGGTTCACAGGGAAAGTGTATGTTTAACTTTAAAGGAAACTGCAAAACTACTTCCAAAGTGCCTATACTATTTTGTATTCCCGCTGGCAGTAAATGAGAATTCCACTTACTTTCTCATTTGTGTTTCCATGACGGAAACATAATACTAGAAATAATCCACTTAAAAATAATCATGGTGGGAGCATGTGCACGGGAAACCTGTTGAACCTTACAACCCCTTCACGAGCACACCCCTACTGACCTGAGTTTCTCCCTGAAGTTTGCCCGCTCTGTAAGATTCCACCCCTTAGCCTTGTGATCTGAAAACATGTTCTTTTAGATTTGTTAAGGTTTGATTTATGGCCCAGAATAGGGTCTGGGTTGGCAGATGTCCCACGCGCACTTGAGAACATGTGTCCCACTGCTGTTGGTTGGCCTGTCCTAAAACTCCCGTCGGCTAATAGTTAATAGTGCTGTTCCAGTCATCCTTGCGCTTAGGATTTTCTGCCTACTTGTCTATTCATGACTGACAGGGAAAGGTTGAAACCTCCCTCTGTAATTGTAGATATCCATCTGTCTGACCTCCAGTGTTTCTTGATGTGCTGTTTTGTTAAGGGCCTGAACATTCTGGATTGTTAATCACCTTGGTGGACTGGCATCTTTATCATTAAGTAATATTCCCTTCTATCCTCGAAATAGTCCTTGTTCTGAAGTTTCTTTTTCTAATATTATTATAAGTACCCCAGTTTTCTTTTGGATATTGTTCAATGGTATATAATTTTTAGCATTCTCATATTTTTAACCTATTTATGACTTTATTTTCAAAATGGGTTTTAAAAGTCTTTATATAAATGGGTCTTGACTATTTCTGGCTTTTTACTGATGTATTTGGTCATTCAGATTTAACATAGTTATTGATATGGTTAAATTAAAATCTCCAACTTGTAGCTGTTTTTTATCTACTCTGTTATTTTTTCATTTTTTTGCCTTCTTTTTCATTAATTGAACTGTTTTTAAAACAATTTTTTTAGATATTGATGGACCTTTATTTTATTCATTTATTTATATATGGTACTTAGAATTGAACCCAGTGTCTCACACATGCTAGGCAGGCTCTCTACCACTGAGCTGCAACCCCAGCCCTCTAGTTGAACATTTTTTTTATGATTATATTTTTCTCTCCTCTATTGAGTTATCATTTGTACCTCTTTAAACAATTTTTAACCATTGGTATAGGAATCTAAATTTTTGATTAGTGTATCATTATATAATATTTTACCTACTCACAAGTAGTTTGACTTTTAAATATCATAGTTCTACTTCTCTGCTATTATATATCTATTAATCATAATATATTTGTATGTAAAATATCTTTACATTTTACCATATATTATATCAGTATTCCTTCTACTCTTTGTATTCATATCTATGTATATGTGTATGTATTAATGAATCAACAGAAAGATGAAGAGAAGTCAGACGCAGGTTTAAAACAAAGCAAAACCCCAAGCAATCAGATAAGGAGAACAGTGCTAGGTGAATCCTGGGGGAGCAGAAGCCTTCACTGTGATCCAGAAAAGTCTTTCAGGGTAGCCGGGGAAGGGCCATCTGCACCTTGTATCAGAATAAGACTCTTGTAATGATCTAAGACTTACTTCATATCTTCACAGCACTCATACCATTTTTATTTGATGACTGGCTGTCTCTCTAACCAATTGTGAGTTCTTAAAGGGGAGGGAGTTTACCATATGCAAATTACCCTTGTTCTTCCCCTCCCTTTCCTATTTTTCTCTTCTCCTTTTCCCAGTTCTCTCATCCTCTCTTCTCTTCTCACCTCCTCTTTCCTTAGCCACCTCTTTTCACCCTCCATACCTCCTTTCACCCACCTCTTAAAAACATCAATAGGCCTGTTTTTATTAAGTTTTAGGCTTACAGAAAACTTTGGAAAGTTCAGAGAGTTTCCATACACACCTTACTTCTGCCCCCTCAGTATCTGCTATTAGTAATGTCTCGCATTCGTGGGGTAGATTGTTGCAATTGATGAACTAATATTGACCTATCACTAATCAGAGCCCATAGTTGACATTAGGAGTCACTGTTGGTAATGTACATTCTATGGGTTCTGACATATGTATAGTGACAGTACCCACCATTACAATATCATCCCCAATAATTTCACTGCCCTAAAAATGACTTTTGCTCTATCTGTTCATTTCTCCTTCCCTTCCCAGAACCCTTGGCAATCACTGACTATTTTACTATTTCCATAGCATCACCTTCTCTAGAACGTCATAAACTGGAATCACACAGAACAGAGCCCTTTTGGATTAGTGTCTTTCACTTAGCAATATGTATTTCAATTCCTCTCTGTTTGTCATGATTCATTAGCTCATTTCTTTGTAGCATTGAACATGGTTCCGTTGTGTGGATGGACCACAGCTTTTCTGTTTACCTATTCAAAGACACCTTGGTCTTTCAATTGGTTTTGCAACAATGAATAAAGCTTCTATAAGCATTCATGTATAGATTTTTGTCTGGACATAGTAATATATTTTTTAAATAAGGTATGGAAAAGGAGGGATTTCTAAGAACAACAGAAACACTAAAGAAAACATGTATTAAAATTTCCAGACTGAGGGGGAAAAAACAAAAAACATAACATTTATGAGCAAAACAGCAGGGGGCGGTATTTGCAAAGACATTTTACAATAGTTGACCGTTCTATTTTACTTAGTATATTATGAACTTAAATAGATTTACAAGTCCTTTGACTATTTTGTATTATTTTTTACAGGTATGTCTGTGGTAGAAGAGGGACACAGCAGCAAATCTCTCTGCAAATCTTATAAGTATTATAAGATCATAATATTAAAATCTCAAAAGTCCAAGAAATCTTATAAGTATTTAGACCTGCTAAGGATGACCAGAGTTAGATTTGTGACTCATTATTAGAAACCATATCATGAAGTGCAAAACAATCGTAATCTATAGACTTTTAGATAGGCAGAGTTATTTTCACAGGACAGAGCTTTGACTTTTGAATGCTAGATATTTCACAGATCTTGTAGGAATAATATTTGCTGTTTTTCTCTGTAGCTGTAGGAGAAAAGGATAATTTACTCCTTTGGTTATTTTGCTGACAGTTCTTTCACCAGCAATCCCACAATCCTTTGTTGTAAAACCAGTTGATGGCCAGAATTAGAATTCCACCAATTAACACCGAATGAAAAAGAAGAACTCCAAATAGCCATGGAACTCTGAATAGGAAAAGGAAAGGATGCAGAGAAGGGGTATACATGTGTGTAATGGTATAGATAATTTGTATCTTTAATGCACAGGGCTTTCTCGAATCAACAAGAAAAATATAAATAACTAAATATAAAAAATCAACTAAGCTTATGAAAAGCAGATTAGAAGAAAGGCACTCAATTGACCTAAATGGATGGCCATCCCATCTCAGCCCAGAGAGCATTGAAGGCAAGGACTGAAGGTGGAATCCAGATTCTTTGTTCCACGGTCAATTTGCATTTTCTCCACTGCATGGGAAGTGGCGCATCCAGATCCCTGTTTTCTGGACTTGGGATTATTAGCCTACATTTCAAAAGGTGGGTAAAACTCCACATTTCCCTCCACCATGGAGGCTTAATTACTTAATCACTGTGGTTTTGACACCTTTGAGCGACGTCCCCTTCTTGTATATCAATATTCATAAAATACATGCTAAGAAGGCCTAATGAGTTGGCCTTAGGAATAAAATCATTTATGTGAAGCCTGTCTAGAGCTAATAAATGTCTACCAAAATCATTGTTTTTGTTTTAGCAGAGATCATCTTTGGCCTTCTGTTCCCCTCACCCCACCACCCTGGCAAAAATGAGATATAAGAGCATTTTAAATAGCAAGAAGATAACATCTTCTGCAGGTTAAATGCCTGACTTTCTTTCTGCTCTCAGATGGGTGTGCATCCAGCTCATTCTGTGAAATAGTTATTATCTGAGAAGTTTAAATAACCACCTGATACGGAAGGCCAGGAAGTCCAGCCTGGCTTTCTTTGCAAAATGTGTTTTGTGTGTTATCTGCATTATAACTGCCCTCCTCTCTGAACTGAGCTGGGATCCAAGAGTTAAGTGTATCCCATTTTCCTGCTTATAGTTTTTTTGTGTGTTTGTGAAAAAATTAATCTGAACTCAAACATGCAGGTATCTAACTGGTCAAGCTCTGCCCTAATCCCCTGAGAAAGTCTCCAGAGGTCCCTCAGCTCAGCCCACACACAGAGCTCCCAGCAGACAGTGTACAAAGACAGTGGTATCAGCCACTCTGGTTGGGTGCCTGTCACTTTGCTTAGCACATCATGGATGGGACTGTTTATCTCCCTGGTGCTTGTGGAAATGAAGTCTGCCTGGGCAGGGAACTCCGTTGAGCCTTGTAGTGGGGGTAAACTGAGAGCAGGACATTTGGCAGAGAAATAAGAGGGAGCCGTAGAATGTCTCAAGCTAAATGTCTAACCCTCATGTAGGCTACTTGAAGAGCTGCCTGGGGTCGAAACTTTTCTGCCAACCAGAATTTCATGTAAGAAACAAACTCAGCAGGCCAAGGTGGAAGCATTGCAAGTTTGGGGCCAGCCAGGACAACTCAGAGACACTCTGTCTCAAAATAAAATACTGAGGACTGGGGATGTAGCTCAGTGGGACAGCACTTGCCTAGCATGCACAAAGCCTTGAGTTCAGTACTTAAAAAAAAAAAAAAAAAGGTAATCCTGGGAGAGGCACATTGTCTCCTGGCTTAATTCTGCAGAGAACCTGTTTGGAGAAAAGCATTGCAGAGATGTGGTGGAGAAAGGAAATGAAACTATTATTTAAAAAAAAAAAAAGTGCTGTCTTCCAGTGGTCACACCCATATATCACTTTTTTTTTTTTTTTTTTTTTAACACGATCCTTCTCTCTCTGGTAGTAAGACTTTGTGAGCCAGATTTCATCTCTTACTGCTCTTATGTTTTTATGAATTGACAAGAAAACAATGAGAGAGGCTGCCTAGGAGAGGAAGGGGATTGCTCCAAGAACTCTGCCGGCCTTGCAAGACCCTACCTGCACTTGTCACATCGGCCAGGTAAGGAGCTTGCTTTGATCTCCTTGAGTGCCCATCTCACTTGTTGTGTCCCCTCTCTTTCTCTCCCTTCATCCTACCAGTAACAATACGTGCCAACCTGGACAAGGCACTTGATCTTTCTAAATCTTTTCTTTATTCCAAATAAGGATCAAGAATTATACACGGTTTAAAAAAAAAAGAATTATATAGCCCAGTATCCCAAATAGGTGAAAGCTGCAAATATTACTGAGGTTATGTTTTTCAGAACCTAAAATTTTGAAGGGAGTGATCTCATACAGTGGTGCTATTTTAATACTAATGAACTTACTTCTTGTGCAAAAGCATTTTCATGTGTGCACACGGTGGCTGCTGAGGCCCTATCTAGGTGCACATGTGGGTGAGGGAAGAATTGACCCCTCATCCGACCTGCCCACACATATCTTTTTCAGTCTTTGAAGAACAGGCTGGAAATTTATCTTTTGATTGTAATCTTACTTCTTTCTAATTATTTTTCTTGTTAATGATAAATACATAGAAATAATTTCCATTCTAAAGAGGGAGAAACATTTTAAAAGAGTATGATTCAAGTGACCTGCTCACATGAAGCATTTGCTTTATTTTCTGATAAAAAAATACAATTTGCCAGGCACCATGGTGCATGCCTGTAATCCCAGCACTTCTGGAGGCTGAGGCAGGAGGATTGTGAATTCCCTGCCAGCCCCAGCAAAAGTGAGGTGCTAAGTAACTCAGTGAGACCCTGTCTTTAGATAAAATACAAAATAGGACTGGGCTAGAGTTGTAACTCAGTGGTTGAGTGACCCTGAGTGCAATCCTAGGTACCAAAAATAAATAAATAAAATTGGTAATTAGTTAAAACAACTCTTCAGGATGAAGTTGCAAGCAGCAAGGGCTTTGTTCCTGAGAGTTGCCCTGACTCAGCCCTGCACATGTCTGCACATTGTGTTTCCCTAACCAGGGTGCTGTTTGTCTTCAGGAGACTCCAGTGAGGGAAGTGGGGGAGAGTATTATTATTATTACTTTTGAAAAATGAGAGAAAGATCCAATCCACCAGTTTAAGACCATGTTACCTTTCCCCCTAAAGGCGATCCCCACCATGTCCATCCCCACCAAGGTTCTTCCAGGCCTGGGCACTGGAGAAGCTGCAGGAGGAGCGGATTCCTGAGGGGCCCAGGGATATTCCTCCTCCCAGCTAGCTCAGGGGATTCTATCCCAGACTGGGGTGGGAGCTGTCCTTCAAACTGATCCGACCATCCTCCCAGGGCAAGAAGTGTCTGCTCAGGAGCGGAGTTTAAGAACAACAGTTTCAAATGAATGAATCAAAGGACTGAGGAGCAGATGAGTGAACAGGCTGATGACTGGCCAAGAATGCTGCTGTGGGTGATAGGGATATCCAGGCTGGCAGTGTCCTGGGCATGATTCTCTGTAGGGGACACAGTTGGGGAAGGGTCCAGTGAGGAAATGGTGACAGTCACATTGGCTGGAGGTGTGGCAGTTCCGATCCCAGAAGCAACACTGTGACCGGAGGGGGGCGGAGAAGCCTTAAAAACAAACAAACAAATGAGGAAAGGAGAAAAACTTGGAAGTCTTCACACCTGTTTTTACTTCTCTTTCTGCACAGGCTGGATTCTGGGAGAGCAGTGACAGAAGTTTCTCACCTTTGGAGGAAATGGCCTGCTACCGGTCACTTGACCAAACATGTCATGTGAATTATGTAAGTAGCTCTGCTTGACACCCAGAGGGACCCAGGAGCAGTGGGCACAGGGCTACCCCTCCTTGAGCCTGGGAACCACAGTGAAGAATCTACTGACACTCTTTGGAGTCCTGCTGTCTGCAGTCTGGGAAGTCTTGGTTTCCCCAGTTAGGGGTGGAGAAGAGCCCAAGACCAAGGTCCCTTAGAACTTCCTGAGTTTAGGACTCTCAGCCCCAACCTTCCTCCACCCCCTTTCTGCAGCTCATTCCACATGGTCTTCTCTTTCCTCTGATGCTCTGGAGCCTGCCTGACTGCTCCCCTGGAGACCATCTTCAAGGGGATCCAGGGGCAGCGTGGTGGTGGGGCAGTGTCTTGATTTCCTACCATCAGCATTGCAGATGAGCTGTCACCTATAAAGTACTGTTTTCTTTGCTTGCCCTCCCCCACTGAAGTTGCATCTTCACAATACATTACCCTTTCCTGTCCTCAAAAAGAACCAGCGGAAGCTGAGAATTGTGTTCAGGTTTGCTCTGTCTCTGGGCTTCCAGAGAGATTTAGCTGTGGTTATCCTTCAGCTTCTCCAGGGAAACAGAACCAACAAGATACATGTATTCAGAGATTTAGTTCCAGGAACTGGCTCCTGTGACTGTGGGGGTTGGCAAAGTCTAAGGCTGTAGGTAGGCTGGCAGGCTGGACCCAGGCAGGAACTGGCACTGCAGTCTGGATACAGAGTTCCTTCCCTGGGAAACCTCAGTTTCCCAACTAAGTTTTCTACCCTGTCCTGGAGGCTGAATGTCTCATCTGTACAACACCCTCACAGCAACACCTACATTCATGAATGACTAGATCACCTGTGCAACAGCCTGGGCCAAACTAACACAGAATGACCTTCACGCTCAGTTTCAAAGTCTCCTGGACCGCAGGGGTCAGAAAACACTCCACGCAAAAGCCTGGCACATGCTTGGATGTCAGAGCAGGCCTGAGTCATGTGATCAGACTGTGGCTCCTCAGCTTGGGTAACTCAGACCTGAATTGTGTATCCCAACTGGAAGTTTCCATGGGACTAAGTGAAGAACAGAGAGGCCAAGAGGCAGAAAGTTGCTATCATTTCTCTACTCTCTATCCTCAGAGGAGTTACAAAGAAGTTGCGAGGGAATTGTCTAATAGAAGCTAAATTTTGACATTTAGTATTTAAGTTAAAATGATTCCAAATTGATTTACTAATTTTTGTTTCCTGTCAAGGTGATGGCTGAATAATTTCTTATGTAGAGGGGCTCGATGGAATCTTCTATGGTGTGATCCCATAGAGCTCCAGGAAAACTCATTTATTCCAAAAAGTCTTCCCCCCCACCCCCAATTGACCCATGACAGAGCCTGAGATTCTGCAATTAGGTGCTCATTTTGAGCAATAACTTCTTAAACCTGTTACAAGGAAACACCTGAAAGTTTTGCATCAACAAGGTCCTGAGAGCACTTTGGTAGGTTGTGCAGTGAACCCGAAAACTCATTCTTCCATGCAGCCTGGATGGACCTCCTGAGTGCAGGAGTAGGAGATGGGGGTGGGAGAGGAAGCATCAAGAGAAAGGGTCTGAGGGACCGTGAAGAAGGCCAGGGGGCTTGAGGAGAGACACCTCTGAGGCAGCTGCTGGTCCAAGACTGTGCTGAGGGCAGGAGCACTGATCTGAGCTGATACACCAGCTTTTCCCTCCGATGCTAAACATGCCCCCTATTCCTCCCCCCCAACTTGGACCCCCGCAGTCTCCACTTCTTGGATGGACAACTCCTCCCGGTTTGCCTGGAATTTCCCCAGTTTCAGCACAAGGAGACCTTTGGTGAGGACTCTGCTCAGTCCTGGGCAAATCAGGGAAGCAGTCACCCTCTGTGCTACATCACCATGGAAACAGAAAAGAATTGTTTTTATGAGTTTCTTGAGTGGGGACAACAGCCAGAAAACTTCAGTTTGGGTGGCAGCACTGAGACCCTAAAGGCAGACCAGGACCCCAGACAGCTGCATGCTCAGTAGAAAACGACTGACTGACTTGTTTGGTCTTTTTTTTTTTTTTTTTGGCCACTCTCACTAAAGATGGGCCACAGGAAGAGGACATGCCTGTGCTTGCCTGTTGGGGCCAGCAGGTTTTAGTGTCAGAGCATCTGTTAAATAGTGTGTGACCTCAGCAAGTTTTGATTTTGTTTTTTGCCTCCACGTCCTCATCAATAAAATGTGATGTTTTCTGTCAGATGTGACATCCAACTCCAGCATGAGCCATCCCTGTCTGTTTTCCTCTCTAGGAAAAAGCAGAAGGGCTCTGGAAGGACCGAGAAGGTGCCTCCCCCACAGGTAAGGAGGCAGCAGGTGGAGCTCGGGGTGGAGGTTTTCTCAACAGAGCTGGGGGCGAGCCTCCCCAGGCACAAGACTGTGTTCACCCCAACAGGAGCAAAGAGTTCAATTCCCCAGGGAATTGAACTCTTAGGCTATTAGCTTGCATACTCTCCTTAGCAAGGGCAAGCTTCCCTGCGTCTTGTAAAACAGAGCCCAGGCAGGAGGGGAGGAGCAGAAGTGAAGGATGAATAGCTCAGGGCCTCCGGAGAGAGTCTGGGGGGGCCTCAGGCCTGAGCACAGGGAAGGCCCTGGAAAGGGTGGCAAAATGTAGCAGTTCCCAAAGAGATAATGTCTGGGCCTCCGACCAGCTCGGTTAACTGATTCCACGATTTTTGTGCCAGTCTCCTTTTTTCACGACACGTGGGTGTGAGGTGATGGGAGCAGATGGCCTCCTAATTGGCCTAGGGTGAGCGTTCCTCTGGGTCTTTCCCTTCTGGTTTTCCTCCTCCTCTGGACAAAGTATTTCTTACATATTAACTTTTCGTGATGGCTTCCTCCCAGAAGCACTGCTGCTGAGGATCCTCCTGGTGGGCAGAACAGGCAGCGGGAAGAGCGCCACAGGAAACAGCATCCTCTGCCGGCCAGCCTTTGAGTCCAGGCTGGCCGCCCAGTCGGTGACCAAGGCCTGCCAGGGGGAGAGGGGCACGTGGAATGGGAGGGGCATCCTGGTGGTCGACACGCCCTCCATCTTTGAGGCAAAGGCCCACAAGCAGGAGATGTACAAGGACATCGCAGACTGCTACCTGCTGTCTGCCCCAGGGCCCCACGTGCTGCTCCTGGTCACCCAGCTGGGGCGCTTCACGGCCCAGGACGCGGTGGCAGTGAGGAGGGTGAAGGAGGTGTTTGGGACCCAGGCCATGAGGCACACGATCGTGCTCTTCACCCACCGGGAAGACTTGGGCGACGAGTCCCTGGACCATTACGTGGTCAACACGGACAACCTCGGCCTGCGCCGGCTGCTGGCGGAGTGCGGCCACAGGTACTGCGCCTTCAACAACCGCGCGGCGGGCGAGCAGCAGCGCGCGCAGCTGGCCGAGCTCATGGCGGTGGTGGAGCAGCTGGAGCGCGAGCGCTCCTACCAGGGCGACCACCTCTTCCTCCCCGGGCCGCGGCTGCAGCTGCAGCCAGGCGGGGGCGCCGGCGGCCCGGAAGCCTATGCGCACTACCTGGCCGAGGTGATTGCGCAGGTGGACAGGCAGAAGCAGGCGCTGAGGAAGGAGGAGAGGAACTGCCAGGTCAAGGCGACCCGCAGAGCCGAAAACTGCACTGTTTTTGAAATTTGTGCCATTATTATCTGGTGCAGCTTAATTCTTACTGTTATTGCGCTGATCATATATTATCAGGTCTGATGCTTTGTGTTTTAGGGATTTCAAAATATATCAATTACTGCATCCACTGCTCTAAGTATCCTCCATCAGAAAGAGGCTCGCTCCCCTGGTCTGTGGAGGGCTGCAGGTCTAGGCAGCTCCGTTTCTCCTTCTTTCTTAACAGACTTCCGGTTTGGTTCAGAACCGGGTCCTCAGTTCCAGGGATGTTTTGTCTAAATACAACCCAGGTGGTCGTATGGTGTTTATCCTGCAGGTGGTTGGTATTTATCCTGAAGAATTAAAGTCATCTTATTACAATGACACATGCATACCTATGTTTATTGCAGCACAAGTCACAATAGCAAAACTATGGAAACTGCCTAGGTAGGTATCCATCAATGGATGAGTGGGCAGATAAAATATGGTATATGCACATAAAAGAGTTTTATTCCACCATAAAGAAAAACGAAATGATGGCACTTGTAGGAAAATAGATGTAACTAGAAACCATCTATAACAGGTCAAACTCAGAAGGTCAAGGGTCATTTATTTTCTCTCATATGTGGAAATTAGAGAGGAAAGAGAAAAAAAAAAGGTTAGGGATGGATGTCCTAAAAATCAAGGGGAGATCAGTAGAGAAAAGGGACCTAGAGATAGGAGGAAGGGAAGAAGGGGGAAAATGCTGGGGATTTTAAGGAATAATTTTTGTGTGTGTGTTTCCATATAAATTCCCAAGTAATCTTATTTATAAAAATTTTGCTAGGATTTTGATAAGAATTGTTTACCAAATTTTTATATCAATTTGACAAGAGTCAACACCTTTAACCAGTAGATTCTTTCAGTCTATGAAATATCTCCTTTCTTTCTTTCACCAGTGTTTTGTAGTTTTCATCGTGAGTCCTGTTTTTTAAAAATTTAGGCAAATATTTATTTTTTGAGTGTTGATATATTGTGTGCAATATGAATATGTAACAACAAATCCCCTCAATATGTACAACTATAATATAACAATAAAATGTGGAAAATGTTTTAAAAAAACTATCATCAACTAAATACATAGATATATACACATAGGTACATACAATGCCATTCTCTTTGAAAACGATTGGTTCAGAAATGCTCTTGAGACACCAGGCCAATCAATGAAAAGTGAATAAAAGTCTTGGTAGGTGGAGCAAGAGGTTTTTCCTTCCCAGGGGAGAACCATAGCAAGAACCAGCCTCTCTGCTGGGGATGTGGCTCAAGCGGTGGCGCGCTCGCCTGGCATGCGTGCGGCCCAGGTTCGATCCTCAGCACCACATAAAGAACCAGCCTCTCTTCTTCCTTTTGACCTGGTTGTGGTCCTGGAACTGCAATAGCCATCTTGCTGCTAACTCAGACTTGAAGACAGTGCTTCCAAGTAGAACAGAGAGATGGAATAAAACCCAGACCCTGGGTCCTCCACCCTGGAAGCCTACTCTATCTCTGCTTTTCCAGATATGTTAACCGATACATTTCCTAATAGGGCAAGCTATTTGGGTTTCAGGTCTTTTTTCACCTGCACTTAAAAGCATTTGGACTGATGAAGAGTTCTCCACATTCCTTTTTTATCCTTGAAATCTGTCAGAATTTCCCTGTTCTCTTGCTTCCTTTGAGGAAGTGGCATCCAGAGTAAATGAAAAGGTTTGTTTTTTCTTGTTCTTAGAATTAGGAAATTAGCAAAACACTTCTAGTTGGATTATTTTGACAAATGGGAGCAGAGGAAATACTATTTCTAGGCAGTGCTCCTCTGTGCTTCTTCACCAGTTAGAGGGAAATCTGAGAGAACAGAGCTCACATCTGTCTGCTCCAAGGAATCTGTGTAGCAAACATTCCTGTGGGAGGAAGGGCGAGGGAAAGCCTCACTCCTCCTGTAGATGCCCTGGGTTAATGCTCAGTCTGGTCCCCTGGAAGTTCACAAGGGGCATGTCAGCTGGGGACCAGGCAACACTGCTCAGGGGAAAGTGGTGAGCTGAGTTTTGACTGGGAAGCCTGGGAATGAGCCATCCACACACATGGAGGGGGGCCAACCTCCTGAAGCCCCACTCTCTGATACTTTCTTGGAACCAGACTGCCTTCCCTGGAGGGAGGATGAGACCATCCATTGTCTATTGGACCAAAGCCCTCAGAGGGCTTCAAGGTCAGCATATCCAGATCCAAAGTCTTCACCTTCTTCTCCTCAACCCATTGTTACTCCAAAGGGCACTGCTGCAGATGGAGCTGCATTTCAGGTGTTGCCAAGACAGATCCTGGTTCATCCCCTCGTAAAGGTAAAATTTTTAAGCTGATTCTAAGCCACAAGGCTTGGGTTAAAGAGTAAAAGACCAAGTATTGTTAAATTCCTCTGCTACCCCCGGAACCTGTAATCTCTGTAGCTGTTAGAACAATACCCGAACTGCCCAGTAAACATTCTCACTGGCTCCTCTGGTTGTCTAATAACTTGGGACTCTGTGTAGAATGGCACGTAGACATCGCAGGACCTAAAACCAATCAGTTTAAACGTGCACCCCGCTTGGAAGTGACCAATCACCCCTGTCCAATCTGTTCCCGCCAATGAATGTACTAATCAGGTCTCAGAGTTGTTGTTCAGTTTTCCCGCGCCTCATGATGATTTGTTCTGATGTATGCAAAGCCCCCCACCCTTTCCAAAAAGTGTACTTAAGCTCTGCCTGACCCCTGCTCTGGGCTCTGGGCTGCTCTCCCTTTTTGTGCGAGCCTGCCTGGAGCCTCAGCCCGCTGAACCGGATCCAAATAAACTTCCCACTGCGTGTTGCATGAGGCTGGTCTCTTGTGGTCTCTTTCTCCGACGCTTCGCCTGACCCTTACATTTGGTGCGTTGGCCGGGAACTGTGCATCTCCGGACAGGGAGACCCAACGGACTGCTTCAGGGGTAAGTAAGGCGCCTTTTCTCTCTCTCTCTCTCTCTCTCTCTCTTTCCCCTCCTTCTTCTCCTTTTCTCCTTCTTGTTTTTCTTTCGCGATCGCTCGGGTTTGGTTTCTGGTGGTTCAATGGCGGGCATAAGCTCCCAGAGGGCGTAAGTTCTCAGAGCCTTGGTTTGGGTTTGGCAGCGTGTGGCTGCCAGTGGAAAATGTAAGTTTTCCCTGGCTGTGGTGGACAGACGTGTCTTTGGAGCCACGGGCCACGTTCCCCAGAGGGATGCCTTGGGGGACTGGGGGGGGCACGGAAGAGCCCCCCATCAGGTAGAGGGAGGAGCCCCCGTCAGATGTATTCTGCTGCCAACCCGTCTGGTTTTTGCCGGCAATTCTTTTTGTTGTTCTCAGGTTAAATTCACTGTCTGTCTTTAATTTTTGCTTCTGAACTTGTGTTAAAAGTTTTACTGTGCGTCTGTGATTGCTTCTCATTGTGTCACGTGTGTATTGTCTCTCTGAGCTTTAGAATGGCCCACCCTCGGAGTTGAATGGCTCCCAGGAGGGTCCCTCCATCTCTCTCTAATCCGCAAAGTCAGAGATATTGTCTTTCAGCCAGGGCCGCATGGCCCTCCAGATCATGACTTTTAACCTCTCAGGACCTCTGCAAATCTCCTCCTGCTTGGGTGGGGTCCGCGCAGTCCACCAGGAGGATTCAACCTGCAGTATGGCGGATCTGTCCCCTCCCGTTCCTCCCGGCCCCTCCACCCATCTGTCCTCTGCGCCCCTTCCCGTCTCCCCTCTCTGGAGAGGGGGGTGCTCCTGCGGGCGCAAGGGACGAGCGGGCAGGGTGGGGGTAAGGTCGGCGGGGGACCGCCTCTCCCCACTCCCCCTCCTCTGCCGGCAACCGGCTGCCACTGGGTAGGTTTCCACCACAGCGGGGCGGGCGGGTCGGAGGAGGAGTCAGCAGGAGACTGCCCCCCCCCTCCGTCAGCCAGCGAGCAGGGAAAGCAGCTCGGGGGCACCCGGGCCCTCTCCTTCCCTCCTGGGGGTAAAAGGGACCGGGTCCCAGAACCCCCAAGTGTGGCAGCCCTCCCCGGCTGCAGCGATCACCAAATCCCGGGCCGAAGAAACGAACGGGTCTTCCCGGAGTTAGGTTGCTTGGGAATGCAGCCCAAAGCGGGTGGTAAATTCCATCTAAGGCTGAATACTGAGACTAGGGAAGCAGTGTCTTCTTTTCTTCCCGTAGTCGGCTTGAGCTGGAAATGCCTGCTCGAAACCCTGTCCTCATTATCAAATTAGGCGTTAATTGGCTTTGGAGATGAGAACCAAATTTTCAGTCACAAATTTTGACACTCCCGAGGGGACTTTTAAGGAGTCTCCACTCTGCTTTCTTGGGGAAGCCTAGCACTCGAAACAACTGCAAGCAGAGGATAAACTTTTTGGGAGCCGACTGCTAAAAAGTTAAAAAAATGAGACAAATGCCTGGTGCCTGGGGTCAAACCGAGCCAGAGGAACTAATCCTATGAGTAAAAGGTGGAACTAAGGAATTTCCAGCAGCTGCCAAAGCCATTTTGCTTTGGGAAACTCCTTATTCCTTACCTGCACTTTAAGGATTACTCCACCTCTGTTTACTTCATAAAAGGGGACAATAGATGCAGGAATGTGTTGATATTATAAATTGTTTCTTAGAGATGATCTTGGCTAAATAAGTATAATTGGGCTTAAACAGTTGTTTAGTTTGATTTCAGATAGTTCATGCTAAAAAAAACTTGTTTCAATTTTAAACTGGGTAGCCTGACAAAATTTCACTAGGCATTCCAGTACATTGACTTGGACAAAAATAATAAATTATGATATGGTATCTGTTCCCCTCAACATGTAAGATTCTGAAAAAAATAAGTGTTAGATTAAAACGTTGGTCTGGTTTATTAAAATGACATTAAATAGCAACAGTTTTGGAAATTTTTAAAAGCTTAATTTTAGACATACATGGCAGGGTGTGGTTCTTTTTAAAAATTTTCAGGTAATTTAATATAACTTACTACTACTTTAAAAACTTCAGAACAAAAAAAAATTGGCTTAATGATCCTGAAGGGATCTCTTCTGATAGTAACTTTATATTATTAAATAAGATCCTATTTTCAGTTTTATGTGAACAAGTTTTTCTAGTGTAAAAAGATATAAAAATAGTTTTAAAAATTGCATCTTAAACTTGTATCATAATTTTCAACATCCAAACCTGGAAATTATAACTTATGGTTAAAATGCCTCAGACATAAGGTTTCTGCCCAGAGTTCTGGTTTTCCCAATTCCTTCCAGACCTCAGTCAGGGCTTAAGCTGATATGCAAACAGAAGAAGCTTAAAGCTCAGGCCCAAGGAAAAAAAAAAAGGGGGGGGTGTAAAAGTGTCTTTTTACCTGAACTCAAACTAGACTAAACCAAAAAGTAAATTGTATGGTGTTTACTAATTACTGGCCAGTCATCTTTTTAAGCTCATGATTTTAATCGTACAGGCAAGTTAATGTTTTCTGATCAGTTCTGTTTTTGGTCAGCTGTGGAGTTTTTAGACAACTTGTGTTATGTGTTGTATGTCGGTATGTCTGTATGTGTGTATGTCCATATATCCTGCAGTGATATGATAATTGACAGATGAGGAGCGCTCATAAAAAAATTTTTAAAAATGGATCCAAATATCTTTGATTCACGTGATTCAAACGGTTCAATTTAAATTGGGTAAACAGATAAAATGTTAATGTCTATAAAACAATCTGCTTAAATTAAAAAATTTACAAGTATTGTTTCAAAATGTGAACAGAAGGAGGTTAACAGATGGAAAGAGAGAAACTAAAAGGTTCTAGATATGGATTTAATAAAAAAAATGTGTTTCTAGATAAAAAAGTCTATGTGATTAGGTAATTAAGAGGGTTTAAGTAAGTGATAAAGAAGGTTTGTATAAGTTAGGTATATGTGTAAGTTTTTGAACAAGTAATCTTAAAAAAATTATACAACTATGGTTAAACAACAACCGTTATCTTTCAATACTCCTTTGTACTCTCTTGCTTTGCATAATGAAGTTCCTTCAAACCTAATTGCAGAAAGCTTAGGCACTACCAGCCTCTGATGACCAATGGACCCCCAACATCTTCAAGAGAACAGTTCACTCAGTGCTGAAGCTCACTACAAGGTACGATGGAATACAACGGACATCAGACAGTAGGAGACAACAAGTTCGGAGAACCTCTTAATCCACCATCCTGGGTTTATGAGTCTTTATGTCTTTCTAAACCTCATCATGGCCCTTGGTCTCTTCTCTGTCAGTCCCCCAACATGGAACTTCTGCCAAAAATTGACCTTTGCCTTGATTTTTATCTTCATTCTGTTCCTTTCCCCCTGATCTTCTTCAGGTGCTGGTGACGATATCTGGAAAAACTTGCCAATAGACGGGTTGCCTGCCATCTAATTTTAATGTGTTCATGTCTTCCAGGTACACAAGTCTGTAAGGTAGAAGCTTCAAAAGAACATTATATCAAACTGGTGTCCTAAAGTTGTATGGTAATTTTAGGCTTAAAAAAAACATGTTAGAGATTCAATTATATCATTTGTGTTCTGAAACTGGACTTGGTATCAATAAGATATGTACAGTTCTATGTTACCTTTTTACACTGAGATACAATTTAAGTATATTTTTAAGTTAATGAGGGCCTAATCTGTGTAAAGGTTTTATTGCAAAACACAAAAATACTTTGCTACTTTTCTACAAAAGGTTAGAAACTTTAAGCCTTTCTTTAATTCATGTTTTAGGTGTGATATTATGTTGTGATAGCTAATGTTCATGTAAACTTGAACAACAGTTTATGTAAACTTTATAAAATGATATCTAAAAAAAGCAAAGGTCAGCTTTAGAACTATAGTATTTAAGATTTATAAAGAGCCCTGCCCTACTTGAGATAAGGCTCTATGTCCCATCTGGATGCATGTGAAAGTGAGTATGGAAAAAGTAGGCCAGATTTCAGTACAGGTAAAGTTGTGTCCAGAAGTTGGTTTTTGTCACGACTGCCAGGATCTCAAACAGGGGATGTACTCTGCCAAAATTCTAGGTAGCTAATATATGAACTAAATATGTTTTTACCCTAGTTAGTTTTGTTTTATAGTTTGCTTATAGATGGTCTGAGGATTGCCTGTTAATGTTTTAAAGAGGTACTGCTTTAAGAACTTACAACCTGGGTCAACTTAAGATAAGGAGTTACCACCTACAGGATAGAGAGATAGACATTAAAGCCCAGTACTTTTAATATAAGGCTGTTAGAACTTATTTGCTGGATGTTTAAGATTAAGTTTTAAAATTAAAAATTTGGCTCTTGCCCTCTGAGTCAGTCTGAGTCAGGGGATAGGGGACTTCTCCAAAGGGCTCTGCATTTCTAGGCCACATAACCTCCTGAACAGGGAGATTAATGAGACCAGTGGAGGACAGAAAGCCAATCAGTGCATTTGCTGTGAAGAGGAGGGTCTTCAGAGAAGGGAAACATATTTGATGCTTCCGAGGGAAGCCATATGGTCAAGCAAGGCCTGGACCCATCCTAGCGCAAATAGCACTAGCAGCGCAAATGGCACTAGCAGAACTGAAAAGCTGCTGTAAGTTCCCCGAGGACTCCCAGGAAACTCAGCTGACTGTTAACAATAGATAGAAACAAAGGTCAGTTTGACTTGCTTCATCTTAAACACTTAGCAAAGACAGTCAAAGCCAAAGCATAGCTGTTCCTGGACATTTTAAATGATAGTAATAGTTAAATGTAACTTCCATAAATACATAAACTAGAGGCTACAAAAGAGATTCTTAGGTAGAAATGCCTGATAACCATCAAAAGGAACTGCCAGAGTAGTTTTAGCTTAAGGTTAAGATTTCTAACCAATGCAGGTAGGCTTAATGTTTGCTAGTATGGTTATCCAGCCCTAGTAACAGAATTAAAGGTTTCTCTATTACGCACAGAGATCATACAAGTAAAAGGATTTTGCAAGATCAGATGGCATTAAATTATTAGACAGACTATATCTTAAGGGAAAGGACATCTGTAACCCTAAAAGTTAAATGTTGTGTGACAAATATCCTTAAAGATTTACATGCTCAGACAGAAGCCATGTACTCAGCAATTTTGTCATGGAAACCATATCTTAGCTCCTGGTTCTTGGTACTTCCTGGTAGAAAACATTGTTAGTCTTTGTCTTTGTCATTATACTCAATAATTCTGTGCTATGGCATTTATTGCTGCATCAGTCTGGTTCCAGTACTAATGAATTCTTGTTTCTCTTATAGACCACCCATCACTCAAATGGCCCTCCAGTCTGTTACTTCTCAATTGGACTTTTATCATGGACCACTCGATAGACCCGATTTTTAGAGGGGGACTCCAAACTGCTTGCCCCACACCGTCCCTTTTCAGCCTGAAGAAGCCAGAAAGATCATCTTCGCCCCCCTTCCTTACAGCAGTAAGGAGTTCCCAAATTAGAGGGGGAAAACAAAGCCAGATTTAAAGTAAGGTAGTCAGTGTAGTTAGATTCGGTCTAATATCGAGTGGGATCTAAAATGGAGGCCATGCTGAAAATGATTCCAGGGAATGCGAAACAACTCATGTAAAATGAGACCCTTCAATAATTATGATTCATTATTTTTAAGATTAAAAGTAGTCAGAAAAAGGAGTGGGGAATGTAAAGGTAAAATTTTTAAGCTGATTCTAAGCCGCAAGGCTTGGGTTAAAGAGTAAAAGACCAAGTATTGTTAAATTCCTCTGCTACCCCCGGAACCTGTAATCTCTGTAGCTGTTAGAACAATACCCGAACTGCCCAGTAAACATTCTCACTGGCTCCTCTGGTTGTCTAATAACTTGGGACTCTGTGTAGAATGGCACGTAGACATCGCAGGACCTAAAACCAATCAGTTTAAACGTGCACCCCGCTTGGAAGTGACCAATCACCCCTGTCCAATCTGTTCCCGCCAATGAATGTACTAATCAGGTCTCAGAGTTGTTGTTCAGTTTTCCCGCGCCTCATGATGATTTGTTCTGATGTATGCAAAGCCCCCCGCCCTCTCCAAAAAGTGTACTTAAGCTCTGCCTGACCCCTGCTCTGGGCTCTGGGCTGCTCTCCCTTTTTGTGCGAGCCTGCCTGGAGCCTCAGCGCGCTGAACCGGATCCTAATAAACTTCCCCCTGCGTGTTGCATGAGGCTGGTCTCTTGTGGTCTCTTTCTCCGACGCTTCGCCGGACCCTTACACCCTAATACTGTCAGTGACCATCTTGCATTGACCCCAGCCTCAGTGTCTCCCATACCTCCTGCTCTCTATCCCTGTTGCTAGTGGTACAGCCCAGGTCCTGACTGCCTCTAGGGAAACCTTTCCTCTAAATATAATCCCTGTCCTCATCTTATATATCCGACCACATGGTTTCATCGGTTTCCCTGTTTCCACTGAATTCCACCTTCTGCTTGTATTGCACCCCAGTGTCTGCCTGCTCCTTACTACCACTGAAATGTGGACCCACCCTTTCCCCAGATCCCCACAGGCGTCACACAGTTGTCCAGGATTTTACTGATCTGAAGTTAAAGATGCCATGCACTCATGCATCCCAGGCAATAATGGGAAATATACTCTTTGACAAGGCAGGCCCTGGGCCAAATGAGGGCCACTGCCTCTTTGTGCAGTTGTAATATAAGAAGTGCTTTGGCATTTTAATCTGCTGGGGATCTAACGCAGGCCCTTGAGCATACTAGGCAAGTGCTCTACCACTCAGCTACATCCCCAGAACCCTCCCCTTCCCCCTTTTTTTGAGACAAGGTATCACTATTGCCCAGGATGGCCTTGAACTTACAATTCTCCTGCCTCAGTCTCCCGAGTAGCTGGGATTACAGGTGTGTGACATCACATCCAACTACATTTTTAAACGGTTGAAGAAGTCAGAAGAATACTGCTTGTTCTTCATACATGAAAATTACATGAAGTTCAAAATTCAGTGTTCATTGGTTTTATGGGATGCAGCCTCTTGTTCACAGTGGATTTTTCATACAAGGACAGTTGAGTAGTTGTAATATCTACCATATAGCCCACTGAGCCCAAGATACTTTCTCTCTGGTCCATCACAGCCCCTGCTCTGGGATATTCCAGTGCCTGTATTTCCTGCTGTGAACTACTTTCCCTGGTGAGCTCCATCCTGCTGCTGTGATCCTTCACTCTACTCCCTGCTCCTGCCCCCTTTCTCCAGCCCCTTCCACATCTCCAGAACCCCCTGGTTTGTTCTGCAGACTGCCCTCATCGTCTCCTCACTCAGGGGTGCAGAGAGGTGACAAGTCATCAACTTTTGCAGCTGGTAATGTGGTAGGGATATGATTGTGAATAAAATAAGAAATAACATGCTTCTCCTCCTGACATCACAATATAGAAACTGGAGCCCAGGAACAAGGCATTCCCACAGGCTCACACTCCAGGCACCTTTCTTCCTTCAAGCCTGCAGGTATTTCATGGTGGCTTCCGGATAGTTCATCATTTACCCTCATGATTTTTAACCAACTCCTCTCTCAAACAAACAAACAAACAAAACAAAACAACACTCCTTTGGGTTTCAATTACCTAAAACTGCTGGACCTTCTGGGAAACTGAGGCAGTGCAAAGACCCCCACCTTTGAAACCCTGATTCTTGCGATCAAGTTGGAAAGATTTCAGACATATTGCTCAAAGAAACAGGCATGGGTTTATAGAAGGGACAGGAAAAGGGGAAGGGAACACTCTCAAGGGAGAGAGTGGATCCTCTTAGAGAGGAGAGGGACAGCATGCCTCTCCTGCACCCTAGTTTTATTAAGGATCCCAGCGACATTTTCAGAGAGTCCCACCTCTTCACTTTTGACAGACAGCAGGATGACATCAAACTTTCAAGTCCCCACATCCATGACAGCTCTAGGTCATGGCTAGAGCCCTGCTGACTGGTTCTAATTAGATTCTTTTTTTTAAAAAAAATTTTATTTTATTTATTCTAATTTGCTAGATATGGCAGCAGAATGCAATTGTATTGATATTTCACAAATACAGCACAATTTTTCATGTCTCTGGTTGAACACAAAGTACAGTTACACCATGTGTGTTTTCATACATATACTTAGGGTTCTAATTGGATTCTTAACCACAAATTCTCACAGATTTTATGGTTAGGAGAAATTATCCTATCTCCCTAAGTTGTGGGATCTGGTCTGTGAAAAAGATCACAAAAGTCTCCCCCTTCAGGTTAACTTGTGTTCCTGTTATAGACATTATTTCAGGCCTGTGTTAGACCATGACACAAAGAAAAGACCACCAACTCCAATTAAAATAAAATGAAAGCAAGCTTATTATTTTGACCAGCCAGGCTGTCTCTCCCCCAAACCGTGGAACCACAGACAACCCCCCAGCTCTCCAAGAGTACAGCTTTATAGCACAGAAAGTTACACAAAGGGGGTTTGAGAACTTACAGATTACAAAATTTTGACAAGCATAACACAAAGGCTAGTTAACTTTAGTGGTGCCTCCTAAATGGGTGAGTTCAAGGCACAGGCAGGCATTCCAAGCAGCTTTACAACATCAAATTATGGCCAGGCTATACAGAAATCCTATTTGCAGAAATTCTGTTTTACAGAAAACAGAAATGAATCCTTTATAAATTGGGACAAGATGGCTCCTGATCTTAAGAGGGAATTAGGCTAGGTTTATCACCTGCATTTCTCCGCAGATGGCAGGTAGTTTGCTGAGAAATGTGACATAGCCTGTCTACTTAGGCCAGGCAGAGCTTCAGGTAAATTGCTTCTTGGAAAAGCATGCGGTGGGGGCCGGGGGCAGCACAGTGGGCCCATTTAACAGAATTATTCTGTTAATTTCCTGTTCCCACCATTTGCAGCTGTCTGTTCTCCAACATTAATTACCATATGCAAGAAAATGCCACACCATGATGGTGGCTCTGGGGGAAATCACTTGAAAATGTTCAGTTCTCGCGATTAATATAAAAGGTCATTAAAATGACAAGAATAAGCACACCGCATAAAATCAAAAGGGCAGATATTACATAGCGAGGAATCATGCAGTTTTCGGCTCTGCGGATCGCCTTGACCTTGCAGTTCCTCTCCTCCTTCCGCAGCGCCTGCTTCTGCCTGTCCATCTGCGCCCTCACCTCGGCCAGGTAGTGCGTATAGGCTTCCGGGCCGCCGGCGCCCCCGCCTGGCTGCAGCCGCGGCCCGGGGAGGAAGAGGTGGTCGCCCTGGTAGGAGCGCTCGCGCTCCAGCTGCTCCACCACCGCCATGAGCTCGGCCAGCTGCGCGCGCTGCTGCTCGCCCGCCGCGCGGTTGTTGAAGGCGCAGTACCTGCGGCCGCACTCCGCCAGCAGCCGGCGCAGGCCGAGGTTGTCCGTGTTGACCACGTAATGGTCCAGAGACTCGTCGCCCAAGTCTTCCCGGTGGGTGAAGAGCACGATCGTGTGCCTCATGGCCTGGGTCCCAAACACCTCCTTCACCCTCCTCACTGCCACCGCATCCTGGGCCGTGAAGCGCCCCAGCTGGGTGACCAGGAGCAGCACGTGGGGCCCTGGGGCAGACAGCAGGTAGCAGTCTGCGATGTCCTTGTACATCTCCTGCTTGTGGGCCTTTGCCTCAAAGATGGAGGGCGTGTCGACCACCAGGATGTCCCTCCCATTCCACGTGCCCCTCTCCCCCTGGCAGGCCTTGGTCACCGACTGGGCGGCCAGCCTGGACTCAAAGGCTGGCCGGCAGAGGATGCTGTTTCCTGTGGCGCTCTTCCCGCTGCCTGTTCTGCCCACCAGGAGGATCCTCAATGAGGCCGCCGTTGCAAAGCAGATCTCTTCTATTTCACCTGTGAAAAAAATAGGGAGCTGTGCTCTACCAAGTTGTGATTTTCAGACCATGGACCCTCATGGGAGTCTCTCACAAGCTAAGGACATCCTTCGCAGACACATAGGCATATTTAAATGCATCCAAATGTGTGCCTACAATGTTAACCGGTTCTTGAATTGTAAGATGCCCAGCTGGGACTCTGGCTTGACCCATAGCCAGGGGCCAGAAGTGCCACACTAAGGAGCTGCTCCACGCACTTCATCTGGATGATTTTTCTTGGGGGGGGGGAGGGGGGAGTGGTCCCTATGCTTTTATCTGAATGGTGCTTAGGGCAGGCCAGAGGGCATTGGCTATTAAATAAATGTGAGTTTAGAAGGATGCAGAGATGAGAAGCCCAAGTATACTTCTCTCATGCACAAGTTCCCAGGTATATAGCATAGATGAGCTCAGTGCCCTCACCTGGACCTTAAGATGGCTGAGCTGTAGTGACCACCACCACTGCCAGATGAACATCCCTGTGTCTATTTGTTGGGGGAAGTGAGGTTCTTGAATTTGATATGATTCATCATCTCAAATTGCCACCTCCTGGGTCACAGTTAATGTTAGTTCAAAATCTAGGAGATGACACTTGAATGGGTGGCTAAAGAAGATAAGACCATCAGAAGCACAAGTGCTAGAAAGACCATCTATTTGGTTCATTGAAATGCAGGAAATTATAACAAAAGTGGTGTAGGAGATGATGGCTCTGAGCCAAGAGCTAAATCTTCAATATTGGAGGGGGTGAGAATCTGGAGATGTCTAGAGTTCTTTAGACCCAAATCAACTCAACCTCCTTTTTAGGCACCTAAAATTGATTATTCCGTTCTTTCTATGCCATGTTGAGTCTTCCTTTTGTTATGTATTCTGGGGGTGTTTCAATCAATCAATCACTATGTCTCTATGGGGAACTTTTTTCCAGTGAGAGGAACCAGGGCAAGAGAAACCATGTTCTTCAATTCCCAACCCTTTAACCTCTGGCCTGAGTTTCATTTCTTCCACAGGCTGTGCAGGGACAGTGTCACACCATGTAGTGTGTGATTGGTGACAATGGTGGGCCAGGCACAAGAGGACTACAGAGGTAGGGAACAAAGGATAGTTGCCCTTTTCTTCTTCAGTCTAGAATAACGGGGTTTCCATCCCTGTTTGGGGGATGGGCTACAGGTAGGGAGGCAAGAGCAACTCTCCCAAAGACTGACGCTCTTTAGAGCTTCCAGACTTTCTTACCTTTATTCATAGTCCCATATCTGCTTTTCTGAAACTCTTCCATTCTTTTCTGGAACAAAAACAGGAAAGGAATAAAAGGTGGTGTCCATATATGAGCTGGTATGCACCTCGATTCTGAACAATTATTAACTTAAGAGTTATTATCCTTAGATAGTGCTTTCCATTGCTAATTTTCTAACTTATATTTATTCGAAAGCATCTATAAGTGCTTTGCACACAGGAGACAATGCTGGGTTATTCTAACACGGTGCTCTGTTGCTTTTCTCCTTAGCTTGCAGCAAAACAGGAAATGTTTTTAAAACCTAATCAGTTGATTATCGCTCTCAAAACCGAAAGCCACAAAATGAAGAAAGCATTCTTCAGTGAATGAGGAGTGGGGCATTTTTTTTTTTTTTACTGGTACCAATGTAGGCAAACTTGCAGACTAGACAAAACAATGCAACTAACACTGATGTGTTTGAATACTGGGAATTTTCAAACCTGGAAACTCCATTAGATGAATATCCCCGTGAGAAAGGGGCACATGAAAGGCACTTTCCAGTGGGAGGGTGGCCCTGGGGACTGGGCACTTCTCCAAGGACCCATGAGAGATGAGGGATTCGAAGGTAGGGAGCATGAGGGCTCCCCGCCAGCGACAGGTGGAAAGATGATGGGGCTGTGGCTGAAGGGGAAGAATCAACATTAGAGACCAATTCAAAATATTTCCCACTTAATTTTTAGTCAAATGTCTTTCCTGATTGGTCTCCTAATAATTACCATTTTGGAACCCAATAGGCTTAACCAGAAATTGGCATAAGCACAGGTATAAATTCTTCATTCAGATGAGGCATAACACTGACATTTTTCATGTTAGGGAAAAGTGAGCACACATTAGAAGGATGGATGATGAGATGCTACTAGGAGGATCAACTCTTATCTTATGTTTTATTTGCTCAGTTTTAAAGATGGCTGAGTTGTGAAACAAACTTTTTGAGTGGGGAAATACACAGAATAATAAAACAAATATTCACCATTTGCAATGAATAATTTTTACCGCAGCTATTCTGTTTGGTTGAGAAATTAAAACATCATAGATATATTTCCCATTTCTTTTTCTTTTTTTAATCTCTAATCATTCTTTCCTCCTCCTTCTGTCTTTAAGAGGCAATCAATATTCTGGGATTTTTTTTTCAATGCTGGCAATCAAACCCAGGGCCTCAGGCATGCTAGGCAAATGCTGTACCACTGAGTCATACCATCAGACCTCTCCAAGGTCTTTATAAGTCTTTCTTATTTGTATATATACACTTCTGTATACATGTGCATCTGTCAGAACTCACAATACTGGTTTTGTATTTTATACTTTTACAGATTTTTGGTAACATTTTATCCAATTCTTTGTTAACAAACACTTAGGCTGTTCTGAAATATTTGCTTGCTACCACAAATGATGCTGCAAAAGAATTTGCATAGACACTCTTTGCACACGGGTGTTAACAATTTATATGGGGTATACCTTTTCAACTGGGTAGATATTGCCAAATATGACTCTGGGTGGGTTGTGCTAATTCATGTTTATATCAGTCACATGAAAAATTCCCCAATTTTTCCCCAATTAGTGATGTTACACTTAATTTTTATCACCCTTCTGAGCAGAAATAAGGATGTCTCAATTGGTTGAAATTTGTCTTTTACTGATTACTGTTGAATTCAAAACAGTTTTCATAGTTGATTTTATATTTAAGTTACTCCTATTATTTTATCTTTTACATATTGTACTATTCACTCAATGGATTTTCTTGTCCCTCATTAGAGGAAACCACCCATTTTTCTGTTATCAAATACATTAGAGCCATTGAACGTACTCTGATCCCTTCCCCACATTCTCCCTTCCCCTCTCCTCCCTTCCTTTCTTTCCTTGCACCCAGAGAAGAGCCTTTTCCTCATCACCCTCTCCTACACATACTGTTCTCGTCTCTGGTAAGTTATATCCTGGCTTTTGCTAAAAATGCCCCAATTCTCTGACACTATTTTTACCTATCTATGTAATGAGGACACTGACTGTGGAGGTGATGTTGATGATGAACTTCATCATCCTGATTCATCTCTGTGTGGCCATTTATAATGTTCAGACTCCTTTCATGTCCACTGTAAAAACTCTTCTCCTATGTTCCCTGTGATGTGACTAAGGTTCGTATTAAAATTTCTATTAAAATCTTAGGAAAAAGCATCAAATGACCGCATATTTGTCATGAAACTAAATCCTCAAAGTGACTCCTTTGCCTGTGTATTCTTTATGATTTCTTAGTGGAGAGACAGGAGCAGAGGTGGGGAGGGAGAGGGAGAGGATGAACAAATTCCAGAAGAGTCAGCAGCCTCCTGGATGTAATACCAACATGCAAGGTCAGGACACAAATTGATATCGACAGGCTTCCAGCCTGTTCTAAAACCAACACAGAATTGTATTGCAGAATGTTCATTGTATGTTTTTACAAAGCTAACTAAATAAAAATAATTAAAATAATCAAAACTAATAATTAAAGTAATTTGAATTAAAATAATTCAAAGAAAAAAATTCAGGGACAGGAGTTGTTCTGCGTTGAAACTTTTTAGTTTGAAACAATCTGGTATTTTTTCTAGATGTATTTCTCAGTGTGACCCAAATGGTGTCCTGAGGCTGTCACAAAATCCAATAAAATGTTACATCATTCAAAGTGCAGCAAAAGTGGTTCTCCTGTACCTGCTTTTGAGTGGTTCTCCTGTACCTGCTTTTGAGTGGTTCAGGTTGCTAGGGGAGATGTATGTCCCATGGGGGAATAGTCTTTGGCACAGAGTAACAAATGACGAAGTGTCCAGAGGTGAGTCAGGAGGGATACTGATGGAGATGTTAAAGGAGACATAGAGAAGAAGGAAAGGAACCGAGTCAAGTTTAGGAGAAGTCTGTGGACACATGGTAGACCTGAAGGAATGTGAAGCCTATTGGCCAGCAGAGCAGACAAAAGTGAGTGTGTGTGTGGGATGTGTGTGGGGGTTTGAGAATAGAGAGACTTCTTCCCCCCAATAAAAATCCCACAACTTTTCCCTAACAATGGACAAGGACTCATGGAGATTGGCAGGTAGTATGTGGGCAAAATAGTAGCAGCAACTGATAAGGGGCAGCAGGAGGGTCCAGCTTAGGGAGGAGGTTGAAGCAAATGATCATAAAGTCATTCTGAATTGAAAATTGCATGGTCCTGATTTTATCACCTTGATACCCATTTATCAAATAATGCAAATAATTTATCAAATAATGCTATTTTGTGAAAGATTCAAAACAATTGTTATTTTCTGCCTGCTTCATTCGTATGAACTTGCCTGATCCTTACGTTTCCACTATGAGAATCACTGGTTGACAGGTCTGTCACTGTGATTCCAAGAGGCGTTTCTCGCACAGGTTAGCTGACCAAGGGACTCTTCACATGTGCCCTGAATCTGGGACCGTTGTCTTAGATTCACACACTACAGTATCATAGCAAAGGTGTAGGGACTTGGGATGGGGGAGGGCAATGAGGTGGTATTGAGAAGATCAAGGTCAAGGTTTTGAGAAGAGCAAGGTCAAGTCCACTGAAGAGTCTTGTGTGCTCCGCGGAGCCCTAAGAAGCCATCTGACTCCTGGAAGGAGGTGCCTGCCAGGTCGGGGTGGGCTGAGAAGTGGGAGGCTGAACTGCAGAACTAAACCTCCACCCTTAAGGAAGCCTGGGGAAGCCCTGGGCCCTCTGGGAGCTTCCATTATGTCACTTGTCAGGCAGGATGAGGGGACGGCTCAGCTTTGTTCCCCGGGTTTCAGGAGGAGTGGGCTAGGGAACCGGCAGCAAGCCTGAGCAAACGCCACGGAACAAGGCGGCCTGTGGACAAGGGGGAAGGTTTAGGCTGGTGTCCCACAGCTCTCCGGCTGCCGTTGTCCACGATGCTCACTCCATTGCACTGCTTCGTTGGCCAGGGGACCCAGAAGGACGAGAGCTTTTGCAAATTCTTGTTCTAAGTTAGAACTTAATCCATGGTCCTTCAGCCCCTAGAGCATCCCTGAGCGTCAACCTGCCTCCTTACCGCGGGCGGCGGTCAGCGAGCGCGAGGTTCCTCTCCAGAAGGCGAAGGACAGCAGAGCCAGGGCACCTGCTGCGCTGAGCCAGACGCGGTAGGGAGCAGCCCGGGCGAGCGGAACCCTCCGCCCAGCTGCAGGAACACCGGGAGGATGGCGCGCTCGGGCTCCCAGCGAACTCGCTGGGGTTGTTGGAGACCCAGTGAAAGCAGGTCTCTGGGACCAGCCAATGAGTGACTTGACCCCGCACTTCCTGCCCGAGGGCCACCCGCCGCCCACCCCCTCCCATTTCCTCTTTGTGACTCTTAAAGTGAACAGTATTTGGAGCAAAGAGGTCTTGGAGGGAATGACACAGCCTTTCCCCTCCCCCAGGTTCAGAAAAGCACCCCCGCCCCAATGTCTGGGAAGTGCTGGAGCTACAGCCCTACCTCCAGCACCCCAGCATCCATGGTGAGCACCTGTGCCTCTGCCTCCTCACACCCCTGGGCCCCTTCTCACTGGCTCTAATTTCTGGAATCTTCCTGCTACCCAGGAGCAGAAAGACCCTACTAGTTCTGGAGAACCTGGGTGAGCCCCTGGCAGCAAACCACGTGGGCTGGCTGCCTCTTCTCTGCCACGTGACAGAGCCAACCCTAGGCACAGGCTCCAGTGTGTCTGGGCATTTATTTGGGCGGGGCTGGTAGCAGGGCTCTAGAGTGTCTATTTTCCAAATGATTGCATGTTTAAAGTTTAAGCAACCATCATAAAGCAATGACCTCACACAGTGGGGTTGAGAATACAAAATGGATTTAGGTGGAGGCTGTCATACGACAGAGAATCCCCACCTTCTTTCCTTTCTGTTGGCTTTTGAAATTAGGTTTAAAGTCACATCATGATCATTATCCAAGATTTCATGGGGAAAATAAAAGTTTCCTGTCAACCCAGAAAACATCCCCAAGAAAGTGGGCGAGAAAGAGAATAGCTTTATTACACATAAGCATTAAGCCAGAATGTGATGCACATCGCAGGTAATCCACTGAGAGATTGGTCACAGATGTTACCTGGTCACATAGCCAAGCAGATACCACCCATGAGACGTGTGTTCTCCAGATAAGCTGTAATTAATCCTCAAGTGAGAGTGTGGCAGCATCCTTTAACACTAATAAAGGTCACCTGGTGAGCTTGTGTGTTGGCTAATTGCCTTTATCCAGAGGAAAATAAATTTCTACCCGTATGACAAGCTGGAGAGAGGAAACTGAGCAACTTAGCCCCCCACCTAAGTTAAGTTAGGCTCCTGCTTTCCCAGGGAGATAGGGAGATGGGGTATGCCATCTTCCTCAACGCTTGCCTTCACAGAGACGCCTCCCAGGTGCTAGTTCTTCAAATTGGCAAAAACTTTTAAAAGGCCAGGATTGGTGACAGGCACCCCAAATACTAGTGATTAGGAAGGCTGAGTGGGAGGATGGCAAGTTTGAGGCCAGACTAGGCAATTTAGCAAGATGTTTCAAAATTTAAAAAGATAAAGCTACCAAGGCCTGGGAATGTAGTGCAGTGATACAGACCCCCACATTCAATCCCTACTACAGGGGGAAAAAAACCTTTTTTTTTTTAATATCAAAGGGGCAGAGAAAGAGGAAGAATCAACAGTTAATTACAAGTTTTATTTTTAAACAATGCTCTAAGAAGGGAGGAGGTAATTCTTCTCTGCTGTCTTTTCCATCAGGAGGAATTATCATTGTTTCTTTTTTTTTTTTTTTTTGGTTTAGTTTTCCTATTCTCTAGAAGTCTTCAGTGTTCATTTCTAGCATTTCCTGGGCTCCTAACTCAGAGAGCCCCAGAGAGCCAATGAGGAAATGTACTAACTGACTGCTAGCAGTCTCCCAGATGAACCACGGGTTCTTTGAGGTCAGTGACTATCTTTAAGTCAAGGTGCTTAGCCCTAAAAAGTGCTCAAAAACACTTATTGAATAAATGAATAAAACCTACTAGTAAATGCTCCAACAGTTCCTTCACTTCCTTCTGTAGTTAATTCTAGAACAGCAATCTTAGCAGGCTACTCTTAGGATAGAGATTTAGACAGGTGCATGCAGCTATCCAGACATGAAGGTTCCAGGAGGAGACATTGTGCTCTTTTCCACACCTTCCTGACATTCATCTGCTCAGATCTGCAACAAACTATGGGAAACCATGGACACCTAGAAATGACCGTTTTCCCAACAATTGTTCTGTGTGACACTAAAGTCAATCCCCTTTCAGCCTGAACAGAGAGAAATCACTCTCCACCTGCTTCTTTGTGTTCCAAGTTCTCCTCTATCCAAGCCTCCTTCAGTCATGGCAGAAGGTCTTTACCCCATGCTGGCCACCAGTGCTCCTCATGTGACTCTCTGGGTGGAAAGCACCGAACATGCTCAGTTGTCAGCATGCTCTGGGCACTTGAGGTTCCGAAGGCCTGAGTGCAGTAGGCATTCAGGGTGGATGAATGCTTGCCAGGTGAGAATCAGCTTTCCTGAGCTCAGGGAGTCACAGCCACATCTCTGGGACATTTTGAGCATCCATCTTCCCTAACCACTTAGAGTGATCCAAGGGGCCCTCGGTTTATGCCTCGAATCTCCTATTCAAGACAGAAATTAAGATGAAAATGATTGATAATGGTTTTCTTCCGATAGAGGAAGAGGTGAAGCCAGGCAGAGAGGAAGTGCAGCATTTAATGTTTTCTCCTGAGCCATTGTGCTGGGGTCCTAGGAGGACCAACCCTTCCAACTTACCCAGAACACGACTGAATTTACCACTAAAAGTCCAACATCCTGGGAAAACCCTTAGACCAGTCAAATGAGTTACTTGTGGTCCCTGAACACTTTGTTCATGCGTGTTCTCCCCCATCATGTCCCTCTGCCCCTTCGTGCCTCTTCTGGCCCTGGGATAGGAAGTCCCCCTGAACAAGACTAGCAGGAAATGTGGACATGGAACTTCCAATCAGAGTTAGGAGGGGCTGAAGCAAAATATTGAAGTCTGGTTTCTTTTCCTTGTCTACATTCACTCTAAATGTTTTTTTTTTCCTTGCAGAAGTTCTTGAGTGGGCCCAGTGTGTGGGGTATAAATAATCCTTTTAAAGAAATAGATGTCCTGCAAATCAAATGCCTGGGCTTACAGGTAAATAAGTTAAACCCAAAGAGGTCAGGTGAAGACATCCTGTATTAGGTGGGCCGTCATTCTTCTGTCAGTTTTGCTATCAATAGATGCACTTTGGTGTTCTAGTTTGGACACTGGGAAGGGAAGGAAATCCATGCCCTGACCAGCTCAGCGTGCTCTTCTAAAAATTAAAGAGCAGGCCCAGTATAAAACACAGGCATTTCTGTTTTATCAGTATCTTTGTTTCCTTTGTGTCTGGGCAAGGTCATTGGCTACTCTTTTTAGGTTTAAGAGGAGACAGATGAGGGTGAGCAAAGAGGCCAACGTGCCCAAGATGCTCCATAGCAGGAGCAGAGGTCCTCTGAGGGCAAATCCAAGAGGTGGAGGTGAGGGTTCAGAAATGCCCAGATCAAGACACTGGGCAGCTGTTTGAGCCCATAGCAGACCCAAGGGTGGAGGGAGACTTAGAGATGCCATAAATCCTATGCTAAATATCTGATGTGTCCTAAACTTACCATTTTCTTCTGAGGCTATACACCATAAGAGGCCTGGTGAGTGGAAGTCCAGATAGAACTTGCCAGAAGCAGACCAAAAACCTTTCCTTTAAGGCATCCACAATCTCATTAGAGGGACAAGGCATATGCAAATGAAAGACAATGAGTAAGTGCCCCCAAATGCATTCTTTAGACCAGGGTATTTCATTTGCCTTGCTATTGGCATTAAAAAATGAAATAGAGGCTGTCAACATTAACCACATTAAATATGAGTATGTGGAAGTGTTGGTAAAGCTTTTAAAATGCATTATGGTAAAAAATATGTAAGAAGCACAGTTTTAGGCAAGTTATTTCTTTGGGAAGAAAAGAAGTCAAAACGGACCAACTCTAAGGCGAAAGCACTGGGGGCGGGGGGGAGGGGGGGAGAACAAACCAAAATCCCCAAATAAAAATGTTGTTTTCCCAGGGCCATGCATTTGTCCCCTGTGCAAGCTATGGGTCATTTCACTATTTTGTAAGACAAGAAAAATTCAGCAAGATGAAGAAAATGTCTTAAGGAAGATTTTCAGTTAGAAAACTTTATTTTTAAAATTTTCATACATATAGTTAAAAAGGAGACTTAAAAGTGAGATTTGAGCCTTTGCAAAGTTGATAGTGATCAAAGTTTTCATGTCACTAAAATTCTGGATTCCTTTGGAATGAAGTTTTAATATTCCCCTTGAACTCTTAAGCATTCGGTTCCTTTATTGCTAAGTTACCACAAATTTTAAGGCTTGCAATCTCTGTCTCTCAGGTCATTCATGAACTCCGGAAGAGCAGTGCATAGACCAGGACAGCGCTCCCCAGCAGGAGGGCCAGGCCCAGTCTCCAGCAGGTCCTCTGGGACTTCCTCCATTGCCACAGCCCCTCCAGCAGCCTCATCCCCAGGGGCCTCTGCACGCCAGCCGCCAGCATCGCGGCCACCCTGCGGAGCCTCTCCTCTGGGTCAGCGCCATGCAGCGCCTGCGCCAAGTGATACACCTGGTTGGTGTAGTGCGCGCCCCCGCGCATGCGTACCAGGTCCTCGACCAGTCCCAGCAGCTGCTCCACCTGCGCCTGGCGCTCGCTGCCCGTGGCGCGGTTGTTGAGGGCGCAGACTCGGCCCTCGCACTCGGCCACCAGCTTCCGCAGGGCCCGGTTCTCCGTGCAGCGCACGTAGTCCTGCACAGAGTCGCCGGCCAGGTCCTCCTTGTGGGTGAAGACGAGGACGACTCGCGCCACCACGGCCTGGCCGAACAGCTCCTTCACCTTGCGCAGCGCCTGCTGGTCCTGGGCGGTGAAGCGGCCCAGCTGGGTGACCAGCAGCAGCGCGTGCGGCCCGGGCGCCGACAGCAGGTAGCAGCGCGCTCTCTGCAAGCACTCGGGGTCGGTGTTGTGCACGTCGGAGCCGAAGAGGTCGGGGGTGTCGATGACGTGCACGCGCCACCTGTCCCATCTCCCGCTGGCAGCAGCACAGGCTCTGGTCACCGACGTGGCTCCCAGCCTGGACAGGAAGTGCCTGTGGCCCAGGACGCTGTTCCCAGTGGCGCTCTTCCCGGCTCCCGTCCTGCCCACCAGGATGAGCCTCAGCTCAGGCTCCTGCCGGGACCCGGTGTCGTCTTCTGAACCTGGAGCACCAAGGGTTAGAATCCGGCATCAGTTCAACCAACTTCCACTGGGCAGCTCCTCTGCTTTCCAGCCAAGGGCCTTGCCAGTTCAGCCCAGGCTGGAGACCCCTCTGGGGCTTACGTGTATTTGATCACGAGTGAGCCCACTCCCCTCTTACCCTGAGCTGAACCACAGGATGCATTGCTGGGATCTGTTCTTACCGTAGGGGTCTTCTTCATCTCTTGCCATCTTCCACCCTCTCAGGTGTCCCTGAAAGTCCCAAACACGAATTGCTCATTCACGTGTCATCCCTCTGAATAGCATGACCACCTTTTCGTTGTGCCAGGTAAAGTCCAAAGAACTGAGGATGTCACTGTTACAAGACATGGCCCTTGCTCGTGAGGGTGGGAACATGCAGGTGTGTGCTTTGGGGAGGGGCAGGTGTCCAGAGAGGAGGCAGGTACATTTTGTGAGTTATAGTAAATTGTGCTAATGCTTTTTGGAGAATAACAACAGAAGGGCCAGCACCTGGGTGGCTTAGACCCATGAGAACATTCGGTGGGTTTTTCTTTTCAGGGACTCAAATGCAAACAGCCAAAGGCAAGTTTTCACATTTACTCTGTAATTTATACTAAGCCTCAGGTATTAATTTTCCCAGATAATAATTCAAGGTCAATGTCTTGAGCTCCTGATATAAAAAATTCTCAGAGGATTCAGCAGCCAGAAGACACCTAGTTAAATCCTGAGGACTGGGAAGTTTACCAAGGGACTTTTGACCTACTTTAGGGTGGTTGGACTGGAGAAGGAGCAAGAAGAAAATGGGAAGCCTTCTTTTGGAAACTGGAAGACGGTCACCTCCCAAGCCTACCTGCAGAGTTAGTTTCTGCTGTCTTCCAGGCAAAGCCCTGCCTTGTCCAAACACAACTACCTGTGTTCTGTGGCTGGGGGGCCTGGGACCTGCCCTCAATCACTAAGTGTGAGGTTTTCTAAGTAAAGGGATATGCCCAAGTCTAGCATTATTTCATACAGTGGACACTCTGGTCACGTTTCCATGATCGCACAAATCCCTGAGCACAGATGCATGGTCTTCCCTCAGTCTGTATCTCCAGCTTCATTTCCAGCTAATCCCTGCTCATTCAATTACTCCACAAAGAGCTGACTTTAGGGCAGTTTCAACCCCCTCTGTGCCCTCACTCCTATGACCAGCCATCCTCTCCCATGTTTCTTTCAGAGTTCCTATCTACATTTCCCCATGGTTTCAAATTCTGCCTCCTTATGCCTGCCAACCTGGGTATTGCAGGGTGTGTGTTCTGTCCCCTGGGCACCAACACAAAGGAGAGCAGAGAGAGAGGGCTGAACAGCTTGCCTCTGGCTGAGGGTCTATGAGAATGGATTTGCTGCGTTCAAACCCTAAGGTGTTCTAGGCTGCAGGAGCTCCCTGGCCACCTTCCCAAGGTCTCCACTGAAGTTCAGCCCACAGGATTTGTGTGGCTAATTATATTGCATATAGAAATCCACAAACTCCTATAATCAACAGGAAATGAAGAAACAGCCACAAGATTATAGAACAAGATGAAGAATTTAGCTGATGATGAAGTCTCTGATAAAGCTGAAAGTGGTAGAGCATGTTGGAGGGGACCCAGGCCAGTGGGACTTCCACAGAGTTTCAAATGGGGTTGATATTATTTTAAACAGTTTTTAAGAGCGAAATAAGCCCCACTGACATCTGAGGTGAAAGTGGTTCTTAATTATTCACAAATATAAAACGTGCAAATCTATATTCTTAACACTTGAGGAGACCTCAAAATTCATTATTTTCTTTCCTCCCAAACTTGTTTTTCAAATGACTTTAGTGTTCTGTCCAAATTCACATTTCTCCCACCCACCATTAGAGATTCTGATTCAAAGAATGGGATCCTTCTGGTGTAGTCAGTCCATAACTCAGAGTTTGGAAATCAGTTATTTTTCAAATCCTTTCATTGTATAGATGAGGAAATTGAGGTGTCTCGGCAGCTGGAGTGGGAAGAGCTTGAATTAGGGAACAGATGTTTAAGGGACATTGAGGGTGAGGGCTAGGAGACCAAGGTCCTGATTCAGATGTCTCCTGAAGGCCCCTGCTGTGGGCAGTGAGGTGGAGAGTTCAGGTGTACCCAGGTTTCCACATAGTAACGCGCTGCCCCAAGGTTAGATTGCTCACGGGCCACAGGGATATCCTTTGCCTTTGCTGAATATACAACCTGGGGATGTTTCATGTCTTTTAAATTGTGCTTTGTTCTTGGAAGCAGATCCAGCACTCACCGTGGGAAGAGACAGGTTTTAGTTCCCATAATTCCCATAATGTGTGTGCTTGGGGAAGATGCTCCCAACCTTCTCTGAACTTGCTCCATTTGGAATTCGGAGCATCTATTAAAACCTGGGAGCACGACCTTGGGTGCTCTGCACAGTGACAAAACATGGCCCTTGTGGGCTGCACAGTGCTTAGTAGAGTCAGGAGCACAGCAGGAACCCTCCCCAGGGATCAGTCCTTCCTTCCTCCCTCCAGCTCTAGACTTAGGCTCACCTTTCCTGGTGCAGGCTCTGGAGTGGCTCTGAGAAGCAGGACCTCCTGCTTTCCCTTCTGATGTGAGCACAGGAAGCTCCTTTGGCCCAGCTCACAGAAGAAGTCACTCAGACCCCAGAGCTCAGGAAGGTAGGGAGGGCCTGATGATGAAAACTTAAAGAGACAGAAGCATTTCCCATCCACTGGTGAGTCTGCAATGTTTCTTCTACAAAATCTACCTCCAGCTGTGACTACGGTAAGGATATCAAATATCTTGCCCTAACCTAGGCATGGCCTTGAGTGTTTTTAACTCAAATTTTAGAGCAAATGGGTGATTACTCTGATCATCAGAGAAATGAACTTGCTTTCCCCAGGACATAAACTGAAGAGAGCAGCACATACTTCAGAGGTCAGTGTTATTGTCTGAAATACAAGAACAGTTTATATGACATCTGAAGAATCAGGAAAAAAGAATCAGAATATTAAGTAGTACAATGAGATTCACAGATGATCCATTCAGTGGGATTACCAGTTAAGGACTTAAAAATCATAATAAATATGATAAAAAATTCACAGAAAAATAAATATAATGGGCTAAGAAATGAAGAATTTCGGGACAGAATATAAACCCCAAAGAATTAATTCTGAACTAGGAAATATACTATCTGAAATAAACTTAAGTGGATGGACCTACTAGCACATTGGACATCAAAGAAAGGATGCATAAATTTGAAGACAGATCAAGGGAAATTATTCAAACTGAAGTACAAAAAGGAAAACAATTGAAAAAATTAACATGGCACCAAAAATCACTGGAATAATATCAAGCAGTCACTGGAAAAGAATGGATGGGATAGAAATTTTGAACATCAAAGGAACAAAAATATTTAAATTTGATGAATATCCTCAATTATGAATTCAAAAAATTTCATGAATCTAAAGTAGAAAAACAAACAAATAAAAATAAACACAGGCATTTTACAGTCAAACTTCCGAAAACCAAAAAAAGAATGAAAGAAATAAAAATTTAAAATCAACCAGAAAAAAAGACGCATTATACAAAAGGGAACAACATAAAAATAATGGCTGCTTTTTTTTGTAAGAAATAAAAATGCAAGCGAGAAAAATATTAAAATATGTTTAAAGGGATGAGAAAAATAATGGATCCACAAATATTTCTATATTCAGCAAAATTAACCTTGAAAAATAATTTTTAAAAAGATCTCTACATCTAAAAAAATATTTTAAAAAAGACATTTTACGATCTGCATACTATAGGGGTGCAGCCACATCAATGTTTATAGCAATGTAATTCACAATAGCGCAAGTTATGGAACCAGATGCCTATCAATAGATAAAACATTAAGACAATGTGGTATGTATATATAATGGAGTTTTACTCAGCCAAAAGGAAGAATAAAATTGTGGCATTTGCTGATAAATGGATGGAACTGGGGAATATCATGCTACATGAAAAAAACCAGGCTTAGAAAGTCAGGAGCCAAGTGTTTTCTCTTATTTGTGGAAGCTAGGCCAAAATAAGATGGGGGTTGGGGGTAGGTAACTCCATGAAAATAAAGGAGAGATCAGAGGAGTAGAAGAAAGGAAGAGACAGGGAGGGAATAGGGATAGGAAGAGGCAGGGAGGTGGGAATGAAATTGATCAAACTATCCTATATACATATATGAAGTTACCATATTGAATTTTGCATATATATCACTAATTTAAAAAACTATGAGTAAATAGAAGGAAGGCTCTAGTTATTTATGAATAAATAAAGGTTCTTTGCAGAACCTTTTTAATTTGATACCATCCCACTAATTGATTTTTGGTTTTATTTCTTGTGCTTTAAGTGTCTTGTTAAGGGAGTTGGTTCCTGTACCAATATGTTGGAGTGTTGGGCCATATTTTTATCTCAAAGTTGCAGAGTTTCTGGTCTAATTCCTAGGTCTTTGATTCACTTTGAGTTGACTTTTGTGCAGGGTGAGAGATAGGGGTCAAGTTTATTATTCTACATACGGACATCTGTTATTGTGAGGTTTTTAACACACGAAGAAGTGAAAATGTCAGTATGAAATGAGAAGGTAGGGGTTCAACGGAAGCACATTGATATCAGATTCTGTTTCATTTGAAGTGGTGTGCTTTATATTCTAGGGAGAGAGTAATAAGTTAAAGATAAATACTTCAGATGCTACAGCAACCACTTTTTAAAAAAAAGAGCCAAAAGAGATAAAAGGAAATAATTTTTTAGAACTCAATACCAAAGAATGAGATAAAGAGGAACAGAAAAAAGACTAGGTAATGAAAATGAGGAGCAAGATGATAGACTTAAATCCACCTGTAACTATAATTATGTTATATACAACTGATTTTTGACAAAGGAGCAAAGGTAATTTAATGGAGAAAGGATGGTCTTTGCAATAAGTGATTCCAGACTATTAACTCAAAATGGATCATAGATGTACATGTAAAATGCAAAACTACAAATTTCTCAGAGGATAATACTGGGGAAAATCTAGGTAACCTTGGATTTTGCAATAACTTTTAAAATACAACACCAACAGCAAGTTCATGAGATTAAAATTGATAATCTGGATTTCATAAAAATAGAAACTTCTGCAAAAACACTGTTAAAAACACACAGTAGGGCTGGGATTGTGGCTCAGTGGCAGAGTGCTTTCTTTGCATGCATGGGTTCAATCCTCAGCACCACATAAAAATAAATAAATAAAATAAAGGTATTATGTCCATCAACAACTAAAATATTATTTTAAAAAAGGAACACACAGTAAAAATAGGATACAGAAAATACAATACAGGAATATCAAAATTAGATCTCGGTAAAGTTTTTAAAAAATTGATAAAGCTCCAGTTAGGCTGATCAAGCCAAAAATAGATAAGCACAAATCACCAATATCAGAATTCAAAGAGGAAAGATATTATAGTTCTTGGATCTATTAAGAGTATAATTAGATTTTATTAATTCATGCAAAAAATTGAATAACTTTAATATAGAAGGCAAATTCCTTTACAGGAACAACTTATCGAAATGAGCATAAGAGAAAATACTAAAAATCAGAACAGCTTTAATATGTGTTGTTTAAAAATTGAATTTGTAATGAAAGAGCATTCCACAAATAAAACTCCAGATCCCAGAGCTTTACCAGTGAATTCCATTAAACACAGGAGCTGTAGAAGTTGGGGTGCTTGATGTGTGGACAAACTCCTTTCAGGGAGAAGCTGTAGGCTTAGGGCTTAGGGAAAATACTTTCAACTGGCCTCAGTCTACTTTTAAGTGATATACTGCTGAACATAGAGCATAATTTTCTTTTACATTGATGACCTCATTTAATTCTGAAATAATAATTTCATTGTCTATCTTTTCCAGGTGAGAAAACAGATTCAGAGAAGATAGATTTTTTTTACCCAAGGCAATCCAGTTGGTGGAGGTATACATATTTAAATAATATAATTTCTCCTTTTCTGATTTATGTCCTATCCTTGCATATAATATATTTACATATATTGTAAATCTCACTTTATATTATTATTATAGCTTCAAGTCAATTATATTTAAAGGAATTTAACTAATAAGAAAACTATCCTAAATATTTATCCACATTGTTACCATTTCTGATTATCTTAATTCCTTTGTATAGATCCAAAGTTCTCTCTGATATCATTCTCCTTCTTGAATGTTTTTTTAAATAGCTCATCTTTGCTAGTGATGGATTCTTTTATCTCTAGTAAATCTGCAAAGATATCTGCTTTCATTTTTGAAAAATCATTTTGAAAGATCATTTAATTTTGACAGATTTTCTTCCAATATTTTAAAGATGTTTTTTCAGGTCTGCTCTCTCACTTTAATTCTGAAAAAAAAAATGCTGCCAACTTTATCTTTTTCTTCTGAATGCAAGATATATATTATCCCTGGCTTTTTAAAGATTTTCCCTTTATCACTAGTTTTGAGCAAGCTATTACAATGTACCTCTACATAGATTTCTTTGTGTTTTATTTGCTTGATTTTTTTGACCCTTTTGGGAATGTCGTTTATAGTTCTTTTCTAATTTATATAATTTTTGGCCATTGTTTTTAATGGACATTTTTTCTATTAATACATTTTCTTTTTAGTGAGTCCATTTTTTTGAACATTGGTCTACTTAGGGTTGACCCATTGAGGCTGTTTTTTTCCTCTATGTTTTCTCTGTTGAAATGTTTGCAGTGCTCTGTCTTCAAATTCACTAAGTTTTTATTTTTCTAGTAGTCTAGTAGTTCTATGCAGTGTACTTTTCACATCTATATCATGTTTTCATTTCCAGAAGTTAAATTTGAGTCTCTTAATGTCTTTAGTTTCCCTAACTAATGGTTTGACCATATGTTTCACGCCTGTATTACTTTTTTCAATATCTTTGACTGCTAACTTTTAGATCTTGGTTGATATCACGTTCTATTGATTAATCGGTGTTATTTTTCATGTTTGGTAATTTTATTTAATGTCAGGCATCTGGTTTCAACCTTGATATGTACTAAATATTTTTGTACTTTTATAAATATTCTTGGACTTTTTTCCTGGAATGTATTGAGTTATGTGGAAATAGTTTGATGTTTTAGGCCTTGCTTTCAAGATTTTTAGGCAGATCTGAGAAATTTTCAATTTTGGACTAACTATTCCCTGTCACTGAGGCCTGGGTCTTCTGTGCACTCTACTCAATGCCCCATAAACCATAAGCCTTTACGTTTGGTAAGACAGAAGTCTTTCCTGCTCCCACATAAGTTCAGGACACTGTTTCCTCTAACACTCTTGAGTGTTTACCTTTCTGCCTTTTGGTTAAGATGGGGTGTACTGTCTGTTCTCATTGGTTTAGCATCCTGGGGTGTTCTTTCCTTGACCACAGGGAGTTTTATCACATGCATATGCTGATCAGTACTGCACTGAAGACTCAGGGCCCTCTCCACAGGTGTCTGGAGTTCTCTTTCTGTACAGTGCTCTCCTCTCTTCATACTCTGTTCTGTAAACTCTGGCCACTTCTGTCTTTCCAGAATCCCAGCAGCATCATCTCAAATCATGGATTCTGCTGGACTCTCCCCTTTACACGTTAGTTTTTTAATACCGCAGAACAAACCACCACAAACAGAGCAACCGCAAACAAGCATGCTTTATCTCACAATCTCTGTGGGTCAGCAGTTTAGCTTAGCTTAGCTGCATTTCCTGCTTCCATGTTTTTCCAGGCTGCTGCCAGGCTGAAGCCTTATGCATGGCATGGCTGGGAAAGGACCTGTACCCTCCGGTTAGTGGCAGAATTCACTTCTGTGTGGCTCTAGGACGCAGGACTCTGCTGTTTCGCTGGAGGTGACACTTAAGTTTTAGAGACCACCTACAGTTCCTAGCCAACTGGCCCTGTCCACAGGAAGTTTTCAGTGTGGAGATGCTTCCCCTGCCAGCAGGAGAGGGAGCAGGTCTTGAAGCCAGGTGGACTTGGACTGGAGTGGCATTCCTTCAGGTCCGCCACGGCCTGCAGGTCAGAAGTGGGCTGTGGGTCCCTTCCACATTCAAGTGAGGAGTGTCTATAAAAGCAGGAACACCAGGAGTCAGGAGGCCTTGGCAGTCCGCACATGGACTGAGACTCTCTGTCTCTGTGCTGTGGCTGGGGAAACTCAAGGGGGAACCTGGGCAGCTGTGGTCTTGCCTTGTTTTTGACTCTCAGTGATGATTCTTTTGTTACCTGATGTTCAGTGTACTGAGCACCATTATGTTACACATCTTGCCTGTTTTCTGGGTTGTTTCACATGGGGCAAGGAGGGTGTAATTCTGCTCCTTGTTTTGCCATTTTGATTTCACAAGGAAGCTTTCTGGCATTTATTTTTTAATTTTAATTTTCTGTTTGTTGTCAGACTATAGAAGGGCCATAGCTTTTTAAAATGTTGATTTTTGTATTAAGACCCATTGCTCTACTTTTACTTCTGATAATATGTCTGAAAATTATTTTTCTTTCTTATTAATGCTCAAACCTGTATTTTTTTCCTTACCTTGCTAGTTAGGAGCTCACTAAATGCTAAATAGAAGCAAGGCTCCTTTTTGCCCAATATTAAAAGAAATACCTGCAGGCTTTTTTTTTTTTTTTTTTTTGAGAAAAACTCTCGTCATTTGTCTACTTTTACATGCTTTCAGTATCTTTATATAGATATATTTTTTTTCAAGTTTTTATAATTCTCCCACAGGAAAGTTTATATAATCAGTTCACTTCTCACCATGATTTTAAAGATTTTTATTCATTATAATTTATGTATAAAAATTTCATGACTTTTTTCAAATGTACTGTTTTAGTCAGCCTATTCACTGCTGTGACTAAAAGACCCAACCAGAACTGCTGTAGAGGAGGAAAAGTTTACGTGGGGGTCACAGTTTCAGAGGTCTCAATCCGTAGGCAGCAGGCTCCATTCCTAGGGGCTCAAGGTGAGGCAGAACATCATGTGGAAGACAGTGGTGGAGGGAAGTGGCTCTCATGATAATAAGGAAGCAGAGAGAGAGAGAGAGAGAGAGAGAGAGAGAGAGAGAGACTTCACTTGCCAGATACAAAATATATACCCCTGTCGAGAGCCACCCGTGTGTGGATCACATCGGCGTCACAGCCTAACGAATAGGAGAATCTGGTGTCTGGGAAGTTCCAGGGGACATTTCCTCTGGTGGACTGCCCAGAGACATTGTGAACCCTATTCAGGCTCTGCCCCAGGTCCCGCACAGCCCCTCTGAGAAGGGGGTGACCTGCCAAGATGCCAGTCAGCCTGCTGACGGCAAGTCACCATGAAGCAAGATTCCACCCTGAAACCTTATTCCTGCCTTTGATGTACCCCCTTAAATAAACCACAGCAGCCAGTTTCTAGTTGTTCAGTTCCAGCTTCTGTGTGGAATTACAAGTGTTTCCAGGAAGAAGAAACAGAATATACAATGTGATGGCAGGGAGCTCACAGGTAACCAAAGGAGGTCCAGGATGGCTGGATCCTAAAGGAAGTCAAGGATGGCTAGCTCCTAAATTGGACTTCTGTACAAGTCTGATTGTACAGAAGTAATGTTGCAGATGTAGGTAGATGATTTGTACAGGGACTTATTTTTATGTTTGGATCCTGAAATTTTTCTTATTGAAAATGGAAAATTGCTGCAGGTTTGGACTGAGCTATGTCATGGTCAGATGCCGCAGTCTGGCTGGGCACAAAATCATGAGCCACTCAAGCAGGAACAAACTTTATTTCTGAAACTCCCGCCAATGCCACTCTCCCGGGAAATATGATGAACCACACATGCGGCGTTTTCCGGGGCCACACTATACCAGCAGCCAAATCCCTCCTCCAGAAATCCCTCCTACCGCACTTCCCCAACCATGGGGAACTCTCTGGGAGTCCCACTAGAGCTCCAAAGTAGCAGGTCTGGGCGGACAGCAGGGGTCTAATATCCATTTGAATGCAGATCTTAACATAATCATATCATCTCAATGGCTTGCTGGCATCACCTTTCAACTAAAAATGCCATGCATCATTCTTACTTGGTTATGGCTCTCGGCAGTCAGAGATGGGTTATGTGTGTTATGTGAATTATGGATTAAAAAGCTTTCTCCCTCATGTGCTTTACATGAGGTGAATTCTGCTTGCTTTATTGGGGCCCTCTGCTTCCTCTGCCTCTCCATCCACCTCATCCTTTTAGTGCATGCAAACAGAGCAATTGTGGTCAAACTGAGCTGGAGAGGAACCCTGGCTTGACCCTTTGAGGTGATCTCACTGGGTTCTCAACCACTCTCTTTCTTCTGCTCAGAACCTTGTCAAAATCTTTTTCCGGCCAGGGTTGTGGCTCAGTGGTAGAGTGCTTGCCTAGCATGCATGAGGCACTGGGTTCAATCCCTGGCACCACATAAAAATAAAAAAAAAAAACAAAAACAAGGTATAAAATAAATTCTGGATCTGTAATTAAAAACAAAACAAACAAACAAACAAAAAAACCTTTTTCCCCTCCAACCACTCTACAAGAAAGTTTCTTTCATTTTTATTTTTATTCTCTCTGAGTTCAACCATGTCTTGAGAAGAACTTGGTTTGGGGTGTTTTGCCAAGTGTGAAAAATAACTGTTTTGAATTTAGTATGTAAAGGTAAACCACAAGATCCAGGGCTGCTACTGAGGCAATATCTGTCCTCGGGGAGAGCAGAGAACCATCTTACCCTGTATGATCTGATGATGCTGAAATTCCTCTCTGACAAAACATGTGCCTGCTGCCCACTCACCCTGAAATATCAGTCCTCTCTTATGAGTAAACATTTTCCACCAAGATAGTAGTCAGGCAGAGGAAACGGCACACATACAAGAGGTCAAAGGAACTGAAAAAGACCAAAGTATCTGGGCAGAAGAGTTACCGATTCAAATCCTTAAATACTGGGTGTCCTCTGGAAGGTTTTCTGCTGCAATCTGCAGCCCATTATTCTTGAATGATCAGTATTTTGTAAAAGATATAAGCTCTGAAGTCCTAACACTACAGATCCTGGCTAGAGTAACCTCTATTCAAGGTCTAGGGATTGACTATATCATCCATTAAAATGAAAGAAATTGTGTCTCAAGTAGCTACCCAAAATACCTAGAAATAAGTTTAACTATAGAAGTGAAAGAATGTGAAAGGAAATGAAGGTCCCTCAAAAAATGGAAATGCCTAACATGTTCATGGATTGGAAGAATTAATATTGTGAAAGTGTCCATACCACCCAAATCCATTTAATGATTCAATAAGTTCCCATCAAAGCATCAATTACATGCTTCACAGTACTAACAAAAAATCCTAAAATTCATATGGAAGCACAAAAGGCCCTGAATAACCAAAATAATCTTGAACAGAAAGAAGAAAGCTGAAGGTATCACAAAACCTAATTTTAAGACATACTATAAAATCATAGTAATCCAAACAGCATGGTATTTGATTAAACAGGCACACAGTTTAGTGGAACAGTATAGAAACCCCAGAAATAAACCCAAGAACCTATAGTCAACTGGTTTCCAACAAAGACACGAAAAGCATACATTGAGGAAAGTACAGCTTTCCTGGTTGGACAACTAGGTCTCTACCTGGAGAAGATTTGAACTTGACCCCTTTCTCTCACCCTGTACAAAAATCCAATCAAAATGGATCAAAGACCTAAGTAGTCAGTGGTTAGACCTAATGGATCAAAGACATGAAATTCCACAACTCTTAGAAGAAAGCTTATGGGAAACACTTGAAGACATTGGCACAGTATATGATTTTTTGGATATGACTCCTAAGCAAAGCAAACAAAAGCAAAACTTGACAAATGAGATAACATCCAACCAAAAAGCTTTTGACAGCAAATGACAGAATGAAGAGAAAGCCCACAGAATGGGAAAAAAATATTTGCAAATGGTTCATCTGATAAAGGATTAATATCCATAATATATAAGTAATTCAAGAAACTGGCATGCACTGCCCACCCCAAGCTCAGGAAGCATGCTTGTGCCCACAGTACTAAGGACTGCAAGCTCTGCCACTCAAAGATCAAGGCCTAGGCTCCAGCTCAGGCTCCCAAAGGTACCTAGGTTCCCAAAGGTGCCCAGATCCCCATAAAGTCTCCATAGTAAAGGCATCTGTCTGTGAATGAGAGGGCAGAAGGACTGATGTGACCCCCAGCCCCCTATCTGCAGGGGCTGATTTCATCCTGTAATATTTGTACAAATAAACCAGAGGCAGGAGAAAGAATAAAAAGCCAATGAATTTGTACCAGGACAATCGGAAATATATCTTGAGGGCATCTCAGGAATCAGCAAGACTACCCCCCTCATCACAGGGCCAAGGATGTAAAAGTGTACATTATTTCAAAGACTATGTGAGAAGAGAGTGCCAGGGAACCCTGCTCGCACAGGGCTGCCTAGTCATTGTTTCCCCAGGTTTATTTCTCCATGCTCAGCCATCAGGGCACTCAGAAAAGCCACTGCAGTCATAGTGAGAGCAGATCCAGGGACAGTTCACACAGGTGACAAAACTTAGCATTGTCTGTGTGATGCTGGTTTTGCAGGCATACAGAATCAAGAGTTATGGGGTCGTAGAGACTGCCTCCAAGATTAAAGGAAAGACTGGGAGGGCAGTAATATATGTTAGGGTCAGAATCCCGTAGTCAGGGTGATGTGTAAAACTGAAGCTACAATGGAGGCCTCAGGAGGTTAGAGATGTTAGGAATGTGGAAGATCTGCCAAGGGAAGCTGCAGGCAGCCAGCAGAGCCAGCCCAAGAGAATGGCCTTATGAGCTTCAGGCAGTCAGGCTGGTGGGGCTGCCCAAGCCTGTGGAAGTAGATGTCACAGCACTGTGTTCCCCGGGTGCCAGACATGAAGCTATAGGAGTTAATACATGCCCTGCTGGGTTTTGGTCTTGTTTTGATCCATTACGCATTGCTCTCTTTTGGGAGGGGACTGTTTTTCCTGTGCAAATATATCTTGGAAATATTTAATCTGTTCTTTTGGTTTTTACAGGGACTTGTAACTAGTTTGCCTTGAGAATCAGAGGAGACCTTAAAATTGGAGGTGTGAGCAATGGTAAAATTATTAAGACTTTGGGGATTCTTGGAGATGGATTAAATGCATTTTGCATTATGTAATGGGCATGAGATTTTTCAGGGTCAGAGGAAGAATACTATAGTTTGGAAAAGTGTCCCCCAGAGACTTACGTGTTGAAGGTCTGGTCCCCAGCCTATGGTGCTGCTGGGAGGTGGTGGGCCTACTGGAAGGAGGAAGTTAGGTCATGGGGAGCATGAGGAGATGTTGGGACCCCCTCCCTTTCTTGTTTCTCTCTCTGCTTCCTGGCCACCAGAGGTGAATAGGCCTTCTCTGCCATGTGTTCCTGCCACAATGTACTGTGCCATCACAGCCCAAAGCCACAGGGCCATGGGGTGACAATGGACCGAAAGCTCTGAAACAGGAGCCAAAATAAAAGAGCTGCAGCCCAGACCAGCAGAGCCAGCAGCTGAAGCAGTTGCAGTGAGCCCCGGGGCTCTTTCCCCTTCCTCCTCCTCCTTCTCCTCCAACCCCTCTTCTCCCACCTGCCCAAAGGCCCCTCTCACCTTCCGTGTGCCCCATTGTTCCTTTCCTGACTCCCATCCTACCCCTCGCCCCCTGCTCCCCTCTCCCCTCAGTTGCCTCACCCCTGCGGTTTTTGATTTCCACCCACAACAGTGACCAAAGACTTGACCACTCAAAGTCCTGCTCCCCATAACCCTGCTTGACATGGACACAGGTGTGACTGAAGGTGAATAAATGTCACTGTCACCATTTAACTACTTATGTGTGGAAAGGAAGGAGAATCAGTTAAGAAGATGCACGGGGAGTGGTGCACGTGTCAACATCTCAGAAGAGAATTGTTGTGAGAATGATCACTTGGTCCGAACCCACTAATGCCATCTTCAAAACCTTTGTGACGATTATGGACAAATTGGTAGAGGACATCAGCAGCTCTATGACCATTAGTACAGTAGACTTGGGTCACTCTGAGGCTGGTGGTCTCTACTAGTCATTGTGGCTCTCTCATTGGAAAAGGTGGTTGCAAGATCAAGGAAATGAGAGGGAGTCCAGGGCTCAAGTTCAGGTGGCAGGGGTGAGCTCCCCATGAACTGAGCATGCCGTCACTACTGCTGGCCTTCAGCAATCCATCACTGAGTGTGTTAGTCAGGCCTGTGTGGTCATCTTGGAGTCCCCCCGAAGGGCGTGACCATCCCGTACCTGCCCAAGCTGTCAGGTTCTTCAGTCATCTTTGCAGACAGTCAGGGCAGGTACAGCATAGGCAGGGACACTATGAGCTTTCTCCACACTACCCTGTCCCTGTGCATCAATCCTGACCTGGAGGGACACCTCTAGAGGCCTATACCATTCAAAGACAGTCTGCCACTCCATAGCCAGACTGGACCAAGCTGCACCAATTGGCAATGCACAGTCTCATTGTCCTATGACACGTCAATACCGTGTTCAGTGGCAATGAATCCAGCTCTCCAGAGGTAAGAACTTTGGGCAGGTTGGGATGTATCTGCTCAGACTATTTCTCATGAATTCATCATTCCAACTTGATTGGCTGCGTAATCAGGCATCAAGGAGCCAAAAATTAATGAAATCCGTCCGATGTCTGGGGTGCAGATCAAAAGTGCCAGCCCAGTGGAAGGATCTACTGATAGGCAGGTTACTGGATCTGCTGCCAGCCCTAGCCTGGCTCAGTATCTAATCAATGCCAGGCTTTCCTTGGAGACAGTGGCATGGGGAGCACTAGAACAAGGCAGATTCATCCTAATCCCTCTCTGCTGTTCACCACCACACATGATTCATCTGTGTAGTTTCTGAGTAGTCAGTGATTCCAGGTTTTAAATATTTTGCAAATTTTCAGTTTCTACACACTTTTTTCATCCACTCATGATTTTTCAATGAAAGTGTTTTAATTCCTTTCTTTGTTCAACTATTAAGGCTGAGTTCCATATTTAGTTTTATAAGCTTTTCCCCATTTTTTATGGCTCATGAATTTTTCTGTTTGTGATATAATATGTAAAAGTACACTATTCATTCATTTCAGTTTAGTTCTGGAATGTCGGGAATTTTTCAAAAAAATTAAAAGAATTAACTAGAGCTTTTTCTTTGTGAAAAGAAACCGGATGCCACAGTGATTCATTTGGGTTTTATTCCTGTGGTCTTCTTGTTATTTTGTACCTTTTATCCCTTATAGGATCCTGATTGGGTTTTGAATGAAAGTCTTTATTGCAATTAAAATATTTTCTTCTGTTTCACCACTCCCATGTTTCTTATTGGCCCTCGACGTTTATTCCTAAGACCCTGTACCTGGTCATATTGAGGATTAGACTCTCCTAGGACTTAACTGTGGGATAGTGGTGGGAGGTGCACCCATGCATACGTGTGGAAGCAGCTGGACCATGTTTGACTGGGATTCCCCTTCTTGGGAATATCTGTCCCCTTGTTCATTCGTCATTTAAACTAAAACTTCAGTCTCTTGTTTTTGGCAAAAACAAACAAGTTTTATCCTCAGTGCTTTTCACACCTTAACATGCATCAGACTCACCAGGAGGATTTATTGGAAGACACATTGGCAGACTCTATTCTCAGAGTTTCTGTCAGTAGGTTTGGGGCAGAGCCTGAGCTTTTTAGCAAGTTCTCAGCTCATGCTGCTGCTGCTGACCCACAGCCCACGTGTTGGGACAGCTTGTTCTGCTGCACAGCCACTCTGCCATGGAGCTCATATTACTGCTTCCTGTGCCTCTGGGAATTACTAAGATGGAAGGGCCATTTCTGTGAAGTTCAAGTAGAGTTGAAATTCTCTGAAGTGACTGTCATGTAGCAGAGGACACTGTAAGGAGGTAAAAGAGGAAACCATTCTGGTTTCTTATCCTCAGTTGTCTTCATGTGTTTCTGTGAAGACAAAACCAACACATATGAGACCTGAGTCCAAGAAGCGTCATCTGATTGACAGACAGAGGGGGATCAACCACTGATCTCACGTTGCTGGGGAGGTTTCCCTGGACTGTTTTCACTAAAGAATGTCAGCACTTACATATGTGAAGACTTGGAGAGTTGTCTAACTAGGAGGAACTGGCAACTAGAAGGAAAGGCATGAAGGATGACTTGAGGTAGAAGTAAGCATTGCCTAGAAGGAAAAATTAACAGGCAAACTTCACAGAGCAGCCGTGAGACAAGTAGGAGCCACATCATCTTAGTGGATGAAAGTAACGGAGTAAAACTGGACAAGAGGAAAGTTACTGTCTATCTGTAGAAACTCTCCCTTTTCTTTCCCTTTTCCTACCGCTTTCTTTCCCCCCAGACCCTGTATTTTACTTTCCCACCAATTATCTGTTCATCTCTCTCCTGCTTCAATTTCTTTGTCTTTTCCTCTCTTTCTTTTATGATGTCTGGTTAACAGCCCTGATCCCAGCTCCTTACCCTACCAAATACATTAGGGAATCTGAAATAACCAACCCCACTAGAACATCCTTCCCTCAATCTGACCCCTCCACCCAGAACTGATGGTCATGAAGGTCACACAGTAGAACAGAGACCTAGCTTTCTTGAAAGGCCACTTGGGATCCTGCCCAGCTGCTCCTTAGAGACCAATCACCCCTCATTCAAGGAACATACACATGCACACCCACACTTGGGTATATACATATGCACACACATACTCACGCACACACAAACACAGCATGGTGGCTAGATACCAAGCTTATTCCCAGCTTCTCCTAGTTACAAGTCTTGTTCTTACTGAGTTTAGCACCTTTATAAGGACTTTGCTTTAGGAGTTCATTTAATCTGAAGAATAGCAAGGATTCTCTCATTTTTGGAGAGATGGAGATTACAGGTACAGGTGGAGGTGGGTGAAAGGCCCCCTCGCCTGCAAGCATGACCCACTGGCCTTGAGCCATTTCCACACTGTGATGGAGATTTGAACTTCTACCAAGAGGATAATACTGATGATAATTGAAGGAATCAACTCCAAAAGTCTTCATTCTACTGCATTAACACAAGCGGGGACTTTCCTCTAACATTGTCATTTCCTCTCCTTCTTACTAATGCATTAGTCCTTATAGACTCTGGGTGTGTGGTGATTATGACTGGGTTCCTGTTGTTGATTCTTTTTCCACTGTGGGCCCATCAGCTCTGACTTCCCCCATCAGCACCTCAGCACTTTGTTTGCCTTTAGTGCAGAGAAGAAGACACAGGTTGTGGGCTTGATTCTGCCCTCACATTATGTCCTTGGGCAAGGCATGTACAGCCTCTGATCTTCACTTGTTTTATGGTTGAAGTGAGGATTATGCTATTTGAGCTAAGGTCTCTTCCTCTTTCAACATCTGAAGTCTTCCAATATTTTTGGCCATCCCAGATGAGCATGAAACTCCTGCTCACTCATGACACAGTGGGCCCACCAACCCATCATCCTGACCCAATGCTCAGAGAGCTGGTGTAACCCAGCTCCTCGGGCCTTCTCTCAAGAACTGGTGATCACAATGGAGACCAGGGTAGTGACCAGGCCAGGGAGAGACAAGAATACTGTCGGGAGAGCAGTGTTAGAAACAGCTCTGTAGTCCTCTGTAGTCATTAAGTCGGCTTTGTCCCTACCCCCTTCCCAGCCCCCCAGCCCCCACTTAGCATAAAATACCCAAGGAGGCAGGTTGAGCTGGAAGACATGGGTCCTCAGCCCCTTCCTCCTGGTGGGCCAAGTATCTTTGCACCCCACCCAGACCACACCATGTCTTCTCACAGCCCCTGGCTTCATATTTAGCCCTGGATACCATGGAGGGAGCAGAGGTGGGACAGGATAAGAAGCAGTGCAGCAACTGCAGCTCCCACACCACAGGCTTCCTCCTGAGGCTGTAGAAGGCTTCCGCCATTTTTCTCTTGTACTTTCACACCTTCTATTTACCCGTTTGTTACACGTTATATGGGTTTTGTTCATGGGCGTCTCAACATGTCTCAGGAAGTCTGTGGTCTACAGGTGATATCAGCCCGTCTCCCACAACTGCCTCAAACCATGAAAACAGAACTTGTTTCTTGTTAACTTACTTGTGTGCGAGGCCACACTTCCTATCATCACTGCCTGCCTTGCCTCCTTCATCTGTAGTCTAGCTAGTCACAGAATATTATGGCACCCCACAGGACAGAGTTAAAGTGGGGCCACTCTCCCCTCCTCTGTTCTTGGGATGGTGCTCAGGATGGGTCGGGGGCAGGCTTGGACAGGGAGCTTACTGTGGAGACACAGTTCACTGGGCTGGGGTCAGGCTCTGGTGATGCTGGAAGAACAATTTAACAATAGAGATAAAATTCTCAAAAAATGTAAATTGTACAAGCAGAAAAGTTGAAGAGGTCCAGCCAATGACCTTGCTGACATTCACCACAACCGGCATCTGCAAAGTGGTTCTTTGTGGATTCCGAACCCCAGAGAACCCCAGAGAAGCAATCCAGTTTGGAAAACATTAACATAATAAGCATATTTTTAGGAACCAGTCCTTTTTTGGGGACCAGCACTGTAGACTCTCCCCTGGCTCTGTGTGCTGAGAAGCCCACATTTTCCCCGAGTGCAGGAACAGCCCTGGGAGAGCTGTGTGGAGCGCCCGGCTTATCTTTCCACTAAGACTCACAAGAGCCCTTTTCTCATCCTGGCTCCCCAAGGGGAAGGGGGAACCAGGCAGCCGTTAGCTCAGCTACCTGAGCTTGTCTGTGAGCAGGCAGGTGGCACAGGAAGGGGGAGGAGCTTGGCCTGAGGTGGAGCTCTCAGTCAGGAACCCTGGGCATCCAGGACCCGAGGGAGGTGAGCGTCCCGGGGGATGGCCATGAGCACAGGGGACTCAGGTGACGTTTTCCAGGGATGGGTGCTGAGCAGACGGCCTGCGAGGCCTGGGGTGGATGCAGTGGGGGTAGCCAGAAAATGAGAGTCCCTGCTTGGGAGCAGTGCTCCTCCCAGACTGCTCTTGCCCTCTGTCTGTGACTCGTGACTCCTGAAGGAAGCTGAGGATCCTGTGCCAAGCGTAGAAACAACCCCATCGGCACGTTGCTCCCTCCACCGTCAGCAGGAAACCTGGCCTTTGTTCTCAGGGATGGGCTGGGCCTGTCCTCCATCCCTTCACGTCTTACCCCATTTTCTCTCACTCTTCGGGATGCATGGCCTGTGTTCAGCTCTGTCAAGTGTTGACAAGAAATGATCTCAATCTGGTTGGAAGGACGAGACTTACCCTTGTGACCTAAATGAGGGATAGAATGAGTCAGGACCGGCTTTTAGGGCCCACAATGAATGGGACAGAAGTCAGGGCCAAGGGGGTTGTGGGAGGAACCAGGTAGGGGGCCCTGTTACAGTGGAGGAGGGAGGTGGAGGGGTGGGAGGTCTCGACAGGTGGGGGGTGTTTTTACTATCGCTCACCTTGCCTCCCCTCAATCTGAGGTGCTCACTCTCACACTCTTGTCCCTTCTCAATATCCGGGCAACTCTTCCCATGGCATTGCTCTGGGACTTGTGAGCCCCAAAGGAAAACCAGTCTCTGTATCTTATGGCAAAATCTTATAATTTATCAGTTTACCTAACGACCAAATTGGGGCTCTACAGAGAAATAAAATTGGATGTCAGAGCAAAGTGTGATCCTTGAAAACAATAAAAATTTTTGACACAGACATCCCCTTAATGCTTCCGATCTGAGGACCACTGATGCCTGTGGCTGGCCTTGGGTTGAGAGTGGCAGCAGGTCAGCTCTGCAGGCCCAGTTGCAGAATCAGGACCATGGGGTGGGGCCCTGGGCAGGAGTGGAGGACACGCCAACTGACCTCCTGCAGGTGGTGTCCAGCCTCCCGCCTTGGGGTGTCAGCATTGAAAGCAATCTCCCCTTCCATTGCCTGGATGCTTCTGGCAGGTCTTGGTAACAGTGTGCGGCAATTTTGGAAACAAGTTTATTTTCTCCAAGGACAGTGCTTGCTGTGGCCCATCACCCACTTCCAGTGTTCCCCCCCAGAATGATCCTCAGATCATGGGCAGTTTTCTTGGCACCTTCACATCAGAAATTTCCAAGGGAGGTGACCCACTGTCCAGGAGAGTTCAAAGCAATGATTCATTCACCGCTCCCCACACTCTCTCACTCTAAGAATTTACCTACCTACCTTTTTTTAAAAAATAAAAAATTGGAAGTTTTCTAGTATTATTTCATTGAATAGATTGCTCATTCCCTTGGTTTGGACCTCTGTACCCTCTTGTATCCCAATAACTCTTAGGTTTGGTTTCTTGATGTTATCCCATAATTCTTGGATGTTCTGCTCATGATTTCTTAACATTCTCGCTGAGCTGTCTATGTTTTTTTCAAGTTGAAAAACTTTGTCTTCGTTGTCTGAAGTTCTGTCTTCCAAGGGAATGAGCAATTTATTCAATGAAATAATACTAGAAAACTTCCCAGACTTAAAGAATGAAAAAGAAATCCAAATACTAGAAGCCTACAGGACACCGAATATACAAAATCATAAGAGATCCACACCAAGACACATAATAATGAAGATGCCCAACATACAGAATAAGGAGAGAATCTTAAAAGCCACAAGAGAGAGGAAGCAGATTACATTTAGGGGTAACCTAATCAGGATAACTGCTGATCTTTCAACACAGACTCTGAAAGCTAGAAGATCCTGGAACAACATATTTCAAACGCTGACAGAAAAAGGGTTCCAACCAAGAATCATGTATCCAGCGAAATTAAGCTTCAGGATTGAAGATGAAATAAAAATCTTCCACGATAAGCAAAAAATAAAAAATGTTAAATTCCCTTGATATCTCCACCAATCCACACTCAGGATTTATTCTACCTTCCCTATTTCCTCATGTGTAACTTGTTTGTCCAGTGTTATTTGTGATATATTTACACATTTGTTCAATTCTTAAACATATTATTAATCCATATATACATGAGAAACAAATTTGCCAAACAGAGCACAATATTTGTACAGTTTGTTCTACAGCTTTTGAAAACACATTATGTCTTTGCTTCTAATTTCTTTTTGTTGTTGTTACCTGCATTGACAAATTTCTCAAATGCCCTTAGTAAGTGACGTGGAGATATTAGGATTTTAGTAGAAAACTCTTTCCCCATTACATAAGTTGCTGGCTTTGGTGCTTAATAGATGAAAGAAAGAGAGAGACAAAGAGACAGAGAGAGGGAGAAGGAGGAGGAAATAGATGGAAAAACATGTTTCATTTCATATTTTATTGAATATTCCTCACTTGGGCAGTTGTTGGTGGATTATATTAATAATTTTCCTCTTGGTGAACCTCCTCCCTTCCTACTCTAGTTTTCTAAAATAAATCCCATTTGGTCATGATGTATCATTTAAAAAAATGTTGTAGGATCCATTTTTTATATAATTTTATATTAAACTTGGCACTGGTATCATACATGAGATTCATCTGTAGTTTTCTTCTTTTTTTGCCTTCTATTTTTTAATTAAAAATCATATTTACTTAGAAGCACTCAGAATATCAATAAGATGATTGTAGCTTATTTTCTGTTTTGCTTTTGTTTCTTTGCAATTAGAGTTGGATTCATTTAGTAACATAATTTTATATAAGCTACATCTGAGACAACTGAAGATGAAAACCTACAAACTTCATATGTAGCCAATTTGTGCTAGGCCCCAATATGAGCCTGCTTTAAACTTCCATGCCCGTTTTGACCTTCATGCTATACCAGTCCAGATTAGTGGCTACCAAGATTGGACTGTTTAAAAAGACATGTTATGTCGCATTGACTATACAAAAAAAAAAAAAAAAAAAAAAAAGACAAAGCACAGTTTCAAAATAAATCTTTCACAGTCTTACATTTCAATATTTTTTTTCTTTAAAAGGAATGAGGTATGAATGAAATTATGACATTTGCCAGTAAATGGATGGAGCTGGAGAATATCATGCTAAGTGAAACAGCCAATTCCCCAAAACCAAAAGCTGAATGTTTTCTCTAATATGTAGTTACTAATTCACAATAAGGTGTGTGGGGGGGTGCTAGGGAAGAATGGATTTACTTTGGATAAGGTAGAGGGGATTGATGGGAATGGAGGGGGCCTAAAGATACTGACAAAAATTTAAAAATAGAGTATAAAAGTCTATTTCCAAGGCTATTATTTATAAAAGCCAAAGGAGAGGAGGATCCTAATCACCATCCTCAAAGATGGGTAGAATAAGCTCATCACAGGCTCATGAGTCGCGCGAGCTGATCACAGGCTGTGACCAGGAGCAATGCTGCACACGACTGGAACATCTCCAGGTTACATTGTGGAGCAAAGCCTGTGAGGCAAATAAAGTCATGCCTCGGATGCCACCACCCAGCTAATAAGGGGTACAAGAAAAGTTCTTACTGTGTCTGGAGGAAGGGGACAAGGTGACAATCACAAGGACAGAAGCCGAACTTCTTCCAATTGACTTTTATAGATTTGATTTTAGAACGATACAAGTGTTGTATATGATTTCATGGAAAACTATATTGAAATTAATTCTCCAAAATAAAAAGAGCAAGTGGCCATAACTGTGTACCCATGTGTATTTAAAACACACTCATTTCACTGACCATCCCTAGCACAATACCCAGAGATGAAAAAGAACTAAACAATGCCTTTAAATTCTTCATTGTCATAATGTTGGCAATGATATTGGTCTCACTATCCTCAAAGCATCATGTATTGTCTGTGTTGGATACACACACACACACACACACACACACACACACACACACTGAAAAGGCCAAGGGCAAAGCAAGCCACACCCAGTTGCCTAACTAGCTCCTGTGCTCAGTGTGGTCATCAGAACTGCTTCCTACAAAAGAAGTCAAGGATTCCTGGGGTAATGACCAACTCAGAGTTTTGGGGGAAAATGCCTCTCATGACGTGGGACCATCTTATTGGAGTTTCGCTGCATCCTGATTCAAACAGAATAAACTGAATACAACATGAATAATCCCGAGATCCATTTATCAGAACCTAAGCCCCAGTTTCTAGGCTGGCGGGAGTGCTGATGGCCAACAGCTTTCAGCTGACCCTGTCCCCTCCCTTGGCCATCCCTGAAGGTTGCCTTCAGATGGACAGGGTCTCATCATCCAAGGTCATGCCGATGCTCAGGACAGCTCAAATCCCATGTCTGCTCAGTATAGAGGTACAGAGGCCTGCCCTGGTCCTGGTGTGGGATTCTCCAAGGGCCACCTTGGCTCCTGGGTCTTAGTGAGCTGGTTCAGGGGCCTGTGAATCATCACAGCCTGGTGCCCCCTGCTTCCTTCACTTCCTTCGGTGATCCTTATGATTTTATACTTGTATATCATTGCAGAATCTGCCCCCTGCTGCACTCAGCCTGAGACACCCAGAAAGTGCCTAATTGTCCTCCCTGAGCTAGCGGGAAACTGTGGGGTCAGCTGGGGAGGAGGGGTTCAGACGGGCATCTCTGGGGCTGAGGAGGTGGAGAGAGCCTGGGGGTGCTCTCCAGTGGCTGTGTTGTGTGGTCAGTGATTTCCCTCATAAGGAGCTGCTTTCACCGGCAGGGGATTCAAACTTCTCCAGTTTAAAACACATTCCAGAGGCTTTGAAAGTGCAGACTCTGAATTAAATTCAAAGATGTACTTATGAGAATTTATGGACATTTTTATGCTATAGAGTTTTCCTTTAGGTATAGTGTACTGCTTCGAATTTTTTTTTTTCTGTAATTTTTGTTGGGGAGATACAGTTGCACATAATGATGGAATTTGTGGTTGCATATTAATACATGCACACAATGTAACAATATAGTTTAGCCAGTACCATTCCCCAGTATCTCTCCCCTCCAACCCGCCCTCCCTCCCATTGGTATCTTTCCTCTACCGATTTTCATGAGATATTCTCACCTTTCCTTGCCTTTCCTTTTGGCTTCCACATATGAGGAAAACATATGCCCCTTGACTTTCTGAGTTTGGCTTATTTCACTTAATACAATGTTCTCAAGTTCCATTTATTTTGCTGCAATTGATATAATTTCATTCTTCTTTATGGCTGAATACAATTCCATTAGGTACATATAGCACACTTTCTTTTTCTGTTCATCCATTGACAGACACTTGGGCTGGTTTCATAGTTTGGCTATTGTAAATTATGCTGCTATAAACATGGGTATGCATGTATCACAGTAGTAAGATGACTTTAATTCTTTAGGACAAATGCCGAGGAGTGATAGAGCTGGGTCATAAGCATAGTCTTTTGGGGAGACTCTATACTGATTCATAGTGGTTATACTAATTACAATCCCGCCCACAGTGTACAGTGTTCTTTTTCCTCCCCATCTTTTCCAGCATTTATTATTGTTGGTATTCTAATGACTGCCATTCTCACTGGTATGAGATGAAATCTCAGTATAGTTTTGATTTGCATCTCCCTAAATGCTAATGATGTTGAACATTTTTTCATGTATTTGTTAGCCATTTGTATTTCTTCTTTTGAGAAATATCTATTTCGTTCATTTGCCCACTTATTAATCAGGTTATGTGGTTTTTAGGTGTTAAGTGTTTTGAATTCTATGTATATATATACTAGATATTAATTCTCTGTCAGGAGAGTAGCTAGCAAAGATCTTCTCCTATTCTGGAGGTTCTCATTTTATATTCTTCTTTCCTTTGTTGTGAAGAAGTGCCGCAGTCTCTGGCTGGGCACAAATCATGAGTCTCCACACAGCTTGTAGATGCAAACAGCAATTCTTTATTCCCGAACTCACACCGGCCTTCTACAAACACGTTCTGGGGAAATTTACGTTCTCTGCCCAAATCCACACTCTGCCCAAATCCACTACTGCCCAAATATATTGTCTGACCCTCAGAACTCAAGAGGAAACCACGCAGCAGGATACGCCCTATTCTAAAGGGGGAACACCCTAATCTCCTATTATGCTAAACCGCCCTATTCTAAAGGGGGAACACCCTAATCTCCTATTATGCTAAACCGCCCTATTCTAAAGGGGGAACACCCTAAACACGGATCCGCCCTGGTCCTTGAGCAAGGTCACCTTACATGCAATGTCCTGCAAAATGTCCTATTTCCATGAGTCCTTCCACTAAAGAAACATGGGGGTACGCTGGCAAGGAAATTGTCATACCTACTTGGCTGATGGCTCCCAGCATCTCCCCCCTTCTGATTAATTAAACAACAAGTAATGTGGCTTAAGGACCGTGCCTGGTAGGTTGTCCAGTTCAACATATGGTTCTTACCCGTCATTGGAAAACTGACCTTTAGGCGTCAGCCTCCTGTCTTAGGTTGATACCACTGCAACTGGATCATACCCATCACTGACTACCGGTCCAGCATACAGCCATACTTGTGGATAGGTCTATGCACCAGTGGGGGGGTGAGGTTCTTTGCTTCACCTCTGTTGGCCCCCAAATTTGGCCTTGGTGCCATTGGGGGAGTGAGGTTAATGTGGCTTAAGGACCTTGCCTGGTAGGTTGTCCAATTCAACATATGGTTCTTACCCGTCATTGGAAAACTGACCTTTAGGCAACTGACCTTTAGGCGTCAGCCTCCCGTCTTAGGTTGATACCACTGCAATTGGATCATACCCGTCACTGACTACCGGTCCAGCATATAGCCATTGGCCCCCAAATTTAGACCATCACTAGCAGAAGGGAGGAGGATACAGAAATGCCACGACACCAAGCCAATTGACAGTTTCTTTGGAAAAATTGCATCATTGGTGAACACCTTCAGCAAAGATATGCCAGCATTACCACAATTAACATGTGGTGCGCTGGCAAGGAAATAAAAATTGCATCACTGGTGACACCATCAGCAAAGATATGCCAGCATTACCACAATTTGCTGCACTAAACGTAGTTACATAGTCCAGGCAAGTTCTGTAAGCAGTTCAAAGTGGAGGAATCTATCAATATGTTCGTCTCCTCCCAAAGTCCGTTTTCCTCCCAAAGTAAGTTGACTCCTTGATTGAGCATACTTGTTGAGTTATATTCATTGGGATGAAGATAGGAATTCTGGCAATGATGCTAAAAAGACATTATCCTGAAAAGAATTATTAAATATAATGAAAAGGAAAGGTGAAAGTAAACAAACAGATCTGTTAACCTCCTTAAAAAACAATCCTTAACAGCTGTTTACCTGATTTAAATTAGTAAACAAGCAGATCTGTTAACCACCTTTAAAAACAATCCTTAACAGCTGTTTACCTAATTTAAATTAGTAAACAAGCAGATCTGTTAACCACCTTTAAAAACAATCCTTAGCAGCTGTTTACCTAATTTAAATTAAGCCATTTAAATCATGTGAATAAAAAAAAATAATAATTCGAATCCATTTTCTAATGAGCGCTCCTCATATATGAAATATGGACATACGCACACACAGACATACAACACAAAACACAAATGTGCAAACAAACGTACAACACATAAGATAATAATAAAGGCCTTGTAGCTTTACCTAGGTGAAATCTCCATTGCAATGTTTAAAAACTCCACAGTCAAAAAATAAAACTGATCAAAAAAAAACATTAACCTAGGTTTGTATGAGCTCAAAAAATAAAAATAGAACCTTATGATGTGGAAAAATGCAATTGCAATAATAAAATAGATATTGAAAAAAGCATCCTGGTTAATCACTGCTGCAGATGTAAGAATGGCCAAGCTGGAGTTCTGGATATCAGCTGTTATGGATTTGAGTCAAATCATCTTCTTTTCGATCTGTAGAAATCGTTTTAGTTAGTCTTTCTGGAATCCAAATTGGTTGCTGTTCTCCCTGTGGAAACACACAGACAGAGCCCCGACTCCAGACAATCACTGGGTCAGGACCTTTCCATTGTCCTGTTAGAATATCTTTCCAAAGAACTTTAGGCTTATGTACATTTTTTGGATACATATGCCTTTCCGCAGCACTAAGTCCTGATGAATCCAAATTTTAAAAGTTTAGAGTAAAAAGCGTTATTTTAAGTTTATCTTTGGGGGATACATACCCCTTTCCAATTCCCTCTTTTTGTTTAATAAGTACGTTTTAATAGTTTGATGAGCTCTTTCAACTATGCCTTGTCCCTGTGGATTGTATGGAATTCCTGTTATATGAGTAATACCAAATGATGAGCAAAATTGTTTAAAAGAGGTAGAGGTATAGCCAGGACCGTTATCAGTTTTTAACTGTTTAGGAATATCCACAGTGGCAAAATTTTGTAAGCAATGAGCTATAACATCTTTAGTTTTTTCTCCGGCATGAAGGGAGCCCATCAAAAATCTGGAAGAAGTATCAACTGTAACATGTAAATATTTTAATTTTCCAAATTCTGGCAAGTGTGTGACGTCCATCTGCCAAATATGGTTAGGTATCAGTCCTCTAGGATTGACTCCAAGATTAACTTGTGGTAAAAAGGTCACACAATTTTGACATTGTTTTATTATATGTCTGGCTTGTTCCTTAGTTATTTTAAAATGCTTTTGTAAAGTATTAGCATTAACATGGAATTTTTTATGAAAATTCGTAGCTTCTTCTAGTGTAGAGAAAATATGTATGTCATGTGTAGTTTTATCTGCTAAATCATTGCCCAAACTAAGGGCTCCAGGCAATCCTGTATGTGCTCTAATATGTCCTATAAAGAATGGATCTTTTCTGTCCCAGATTAGACTTTGTATAGTGGAAAACAAAGAGAAAACAGTAGAAGAAGGGGAAATCCTACCAGCATCTTCAAGAGATACTATAGCATTAACTACATACTGACTATCAGAAAATAAATTAAATACAGAATCTTTAAACATTAAAAAGGCTTGTAATACTGCATTAAGCTCTACCTTTTGAGCTGATTGTTTGGGTACTAAAAATGTAAAAGTTTGATCAGGGGTAACTACTGCTGCTGTACCATTATTTGACCCATCAGTGAATATATTTGGAGCATTCATGATAGGGGTTTTTCTTGTCATTTTTGGAAAAACTACAGGATGCTTAGACCAAAAAGACAACAAAGGATTAGATGGTAAGTGATTATCAAATGAAACATTAGATTTACACATGATTATTGCCCAAGTATTTAACTCATTAGCTAACTCATCAATTTGATCCATAGTATATGGAGTAATAATTTTATTGGGAGAAATTCCAAACACTCCCTTTGCTGCTTTTATTCCTTTGAGTATTAATTGTCCTACAGCCTCAGGATACCTAGTAAGAATAGTGTTAGGAGAATAAGATAAATGTATCCATAATAATGGACCTTCTTGCCAAAATACTCCTGTAGGAATATTTTTTGTTGGTAGTACAATAAATAATAAAGGCAAACTTATCAATTCTATCCAAATGTATATTTTCCATATATGTTTCAATAATTTTCAATGCCTTTCTTGCTTTAGGAGTTAACATGTGAGGTGAGTTTGGATCTGATGGACCTTTTAGAATATCAAATAAAGGTCCCAACTCTCCTGTTGGTATGCCTAGATAAGGCCTTATCCAATTTATGTCTCCCAATAACTTTTGAAAGTCGTTAAGTGATTTGAGTTGATCTACTCGTATTTGAATTTTTGGTGGACGGACCATGGTTGAGGATAATAGAACTCCTAAATAATTAATTGGAAAATTTAATTGTACTTTATCTATTGCTATCTCTAGATTATAATTTTTTAATAAGTTTTTAAGTGTGGCATAACATTCCAGCAATATGTTTTTATCTTTATGTGCCAATAATACATCATCCATATAGTGAAATATTTGTACTTCAGGATTTTGATTTCTAAGTGGCTGGATTGCTTTATTAACATATATTTGACACATAGTTGGACTGTTAGCCATCCCTTGAGGGAGTACTTTCCATTCATATCTCTGATCAGGACCTTCATGATTTAATGCAGGGATAGTAAATGCAAAACGTGGACTATCCTCGGGATGAATTGGAATTGAAAAAAAAACAATCTTTAATATCTATGGCTAAAACATGCCAGGTTTTTGGCAAAGCAGACAATTGAGGAATCCCTGATTGAGCAGGTCCCATAATAACCATTTCATTATTAATGGCTCTTAAATCTTGCAATAATCTCCATTTACCAGATTTCTTTTTAATGACAAAAATGGGAGTATTATGGGGAGATATGGAAGGTTGTATATGTCCTTCCGCTAATTGTTGTTTGACCAGATCATGGGCTACTTGTATCTTTTCTTTAGTCAGGGGCCACTGAGGAACCCACACTGGTCTTTCTGATTTCCAAGTAATTTTTATTATCTCAGTGGCCCTTTCTGAAAATCCAACCCATGTCTGTCTGTTTCTTGATCTATTTGAATTGGTGCTGCTATACCTTGTCCTTGTTTTCCTAATCTTTTTTCTTTCCTAAAACCTTGTCTAGCCCTAGTAGTGGGCGCATTAGGATTGATGTTATTTGTTAACGTCAAACCTAATTGATCTAGGACATCTCGTCCCCATAAATTTATAGGAAGATGATCCAATACATATGTCTGTATAGTTTCCTCACATCCTTCAGGATCCTTCCAATCTAATACCATTGCACTTCTATGGGGATTAGTAGCCACTCCTAGGCCTCGAAGCATTTGAGTGGCTTGTTGTAATGGCTAATGTTTTGGCCATTCCTGACTAGATATGATGCTAAGGTCTGCACCTGTGTCCAGTAGCCCATTAAAGTCGTGTCCTTGAATATTTAGTTTTAACATTGGGCGAGAATCTAAATTTAAAGACAACATAGCCCAATCTACACCTGTGGAGCCTAATCCCCTGGAACCTCTTTTTACACTATGACTAGGAAATTTATTATGTAGGCTGGGTATTATTAACAACTGTGCTATTCTATCTCCAGGTGAAATTACTGATATACCTCTTGGAGAACTAGCTATAATTTTTATTTCACCTACATAATCGGGATCAATTACCCCAGGACTTATCATAAGTCCTTTTAATGTAGATGAACTACGTCCCAATAATAAGCCTACTGCCCCTTGGGGAAGAGGTCCTTTTATTCCTGTGGGAATGATTTGAACTCCCATCTCTGGAGTTAGTACTGCTCTGGCAGAGACACAGATGTCCAACCCTGCGCTCCCTCGGGTTTGTCTGATGAGGGATTTAATGGACAATGTGTCCTGGGCACTATTCTGATGGTGTTGCTGGGTTCCTCCACTGCCCCGTATATTTGTGGTTGTGGGCCCCGGAGCATTGGGCCCCCTTGTCCGTTTTTTGGCAATGGAGCCTGTGCCTTTCTCCACGATATCGTGGGTAAATACCTGGTCCTTGTCCGTTTTTTGATAAGGGAGTACCCTCTATGGTGGTTTGAGAACGGCATTCATTAGCCCAATGTCTCCCTCTACGGCATCGTGGGCAAATACCCAGTATTCTATTTCTTTGATACCTAGTTTTGTTAAATCCTCCTCCTATGGGGCAACTCCTTTTAAAATGTCCTGTTTGTTCACAATCATAGCATGTTTTTGACCTGGCATCTAAAGCCTGTTGTACTGCAGCTGCCAAGACTTGCCCTTGTTCATTAATATCTCTACATAATTTAATATATGTGTTTAAATCTTCATGTCTCCATGTTCTAATAACCTCTCTGCAGCAACGATTTGCTTGGTCATAAGCCAGTTGTTTTATTAATGGCATTGCTTGTTCCGTATCCCCAAATATTTTGGCAGCCATTTGAGTTAGCCTATCTACAAAGTCAGCGTAAGGTTCATTAGCTCTCTGTATTACCTTAGATAGCTGACCTTGTAAATCTCCATGTCCTTGTAAAGTCTTCCATGCCCTAACTGCGTCTGCAGCAATTTGTGCATATATAGCAGGATCATATTCAATTTGTTGCCGCTGACCCTCATAAGGTCCTTTCCCTAGCAATATTTCTAGATTTCTTTGAGGGTAACCAGCTGTTGCATTTCGCCTAGCTGTCTCTGTGCAAAATTCCTCATTGGCAACCTTCCATAATAAATATTGTCCTCCATTTAGCACAGATTTACACATGCTAGCCCAATCTGCTGGCGTCATGTCCAAGTTAGTAATGGACTCGACCATGCTTACCATGAAGGGAGCTTGGGGACCATAGGTTGTTACAGCCTCCTTTAACTGCTTCACTTTTTTAAAATCTAAAGCACGGTGAATTCGCTGCCCTCCTGCCTGCTCAAGTACAGGGCATGCTAATCTTCGAGATCCTGTCTCAGGATCCCAATTATCAACTACGGGGTTTGAGGGCCACTCAGCTGTCTCTATCGGTGGGGATGTTGGTTGAACTAAACCCTCTTGTGATAAAACGGAGTTAGTAACAGCCTCCTGTTGTGGCCTTTTTCCTAATAACCCCTTTTCCTTTAAATTTTCTTCCTCTGTCTGACTAGCTCGAGAGACCTTCTCTTTTGCTTGATCTAAAATGTCTTTCTCCATGTTCTGAACCTCTAACAATTTACTTAACATCTTTTCAGTTTGTTTTAATCTACTATAAAGATAACGCAACCCAATAAGATAACACAAAACAAAACCGAAACTGAATGAAACAAAAACGGAATAAAAAATCATTGTATCAATTTTCTCTTCCTCAGGGCTGACAAACTTCAAACCTTTAGACAACCATTTTTTCCAGTTTGCCTGAGAAATTTCTAGGGATAGGCAGCTTGAAAGAAAAACAAAATAAATCAAAAGAAGAACACATTGTTTTTTGAAATGGTCACCCATTCTCTCGCCTTCCCCCAGGGGCGAGCAATTTCACTTACCCCCAAGCTTCAGGCGTTCCACAAACAAGCCACCAAGAAGCATTTAAATTTTATTTCACTCATTTATTAACTCCTGGCATTACTTCCTGAGCTTTAGCATCCTATTGAGAGCGACGTTGCCTGTGTCTACATAAAGGATTGTTGATGTTCTGTTTTCTTCTGCAAGTTGCATAGGTTCTTTTCTAATTCTGAGGTCTTTGGACCATTCTGAATTGATCTTTGTGTAGCAAGAGCAATAAAGGTCGAGTCTCATTATTCTACATGTGCATAACAAGTTGTCCCAGCACCATTGGTCTCCAATGTATGTTTTTGGCACCTTTGTCAAGGATCAGATGAATGTAGATGTGGTGAGTTTGTCTGTCTTCTTTTCTATACCTTTTATCTGTGTATCTTTTTATGCCAGTACCATGCAATTTTTGTTACAATAACTCTGGGGTATAATTTGAAATCAGGTATTGGAATGCCTCTAGCATTGCTCTTTTGGCTTACAATTGCTTTGGCTATTCTGCATTTTTTATTTGTTATTATTATTATTATTATTATTCCAGGATTGAACCCAGGGGTGCTTAACCACCATCCATAGCCCTAGCCCTTTTTTATATTTTATTTTAGAGACAGGGTCTTTCTGAGTTGTTAGGGCCTTGCTAAGTTGCAGGTCATGGCTTTGAACTCATGATCCTCCTGCCTCAGCCTCCTTAGCTGCTGGGATTCAGGCATGCACCACTGAGCCCAGTTAGTTTTTAGTATTCAAATGAATTTTAGGACTGTTTTTCCTAGTTCTGTGAAGAATGTCATTGGTATTTTGATGGAGACTGCATTGAATCTGTATATTGCGTTTGGTGGTATGGCCACTGTAACAATATTAATTCTGCCCATCTGTGAACATAGGAGGTCTTTTCATCTTCTTGTGTCTTCTTCCATTTCTTTCTTTCAGAGTTTTAATGAGGGCCTGAGAGCAGGCCATCACAGTGATGGGAGTGCAGGAGAGGGAGAGATTGGGTGGCAAGATAAGACTACATGAGGATTCAGTCCTACTCCTTATAACAAGTCAATTTGGGAGACCCATCTCAGGGTTGCAGGTGACCCACCTTAGTCTCTTCTAGGACATGTCCCCCCTTAGCTGAGGAACCCCCACTAGACCCCACCTCTTACCTGTCCCACATCTCTTAACATCACCATGCGGAGAACCAATTTCCATATAGGAAAGAGATGTCTGATTCATTCTACTGCATGAACCTTGGGGGGACACATTTAAACTCAACCATGGCAGTTCCAAGCAGATGTTCAAGCTGTGCTCCTTTTGGATATATTATCACCATGAATTGTATTTATAAATGTCCTAATATCCAACTATTTTTTGCAATTTTACTTAGTAATGCAGGGTTAGTCTTTTAAATGACTGTTTTTTGATATTTGTTTATCATTTTTATAAATATTCATAAGTGAACCCACCTTTGCTAGTTAACAGCACTTCAAAAATTGGTTTGTTTGCCCTAGCCTCTGCTGACCCATGTTCTCAGAGTCCCACCTTCATGAAAAATGATAGACATGGCAGTAGACTGTATTTTGACATGTCATACAGACATGGAGTGTAACTTGCCATTCTTGTGGTTGTACATGGCATGGAGTTACTGGTTGTGTATTCATACATGAACATAGGAAAGGGATGTCTGATTCATTCTACTGCCTTTCCCATTCCCATCCCTCCTTCATTCCCCCCATTCCCTGTTCCAATCTTCTAATGTCTTCTTCAGTTTCTTTCTTTAGCCTTCTGTAGTTTTCATTGTAGAGGTCTTGATTCTCAAGATTTTTTTTTGAGGTGGTTGTGAATGGGATAGCTTTCTTAACTTCTCTTTCAGCTCATTTATCATTGGTGTAGAGGAACATGATTATTTATGTGTGTTAATTTTATATCCTGCTACTTTGCTGAATTCATTTTTGAGTTCCAGAAGTTTTCTGGTAGAGTGTTTTGGGTCTTCTAAATATAGAATCATGGCATTGGCAAATAGGTATAGCTTGAGTTCTTCTTTTCCTATTCGTATCCTTTTAATTTCGTTCTTTTGCCTAATGCTCTGGATATAGTTTCAAGGCCTATATTTAGTAGGACTAATGAAAGAGGGCATCCCTATATTGTTCTAATTTTTAGAGGGAATGCTTTCCATTTTTCTCCATTTAGAATGATGTTGGCCTTGAGTTTAGCATACATTACTTTTGCAGTGTTGAGGTTTACTGCTACTGTCCCTAATTTTTCTAGTGTTTTCAACATGAATGCATGCTGTATTTTGTCTAGTGCTTTTCCTGCATCTGTGGAGATAATCATGTGATCCTTGATTTTAAGTCTGTTGAGTGGTGAATTATATTTATTTATTTCCATATGTTGAACCAATTTTGCATCCTTGGGATGAGCCCCACTTGGTCATGGTGAACTATCTTTTTAATATGTTTTTGGATATGATTTGCCAGCATTTGGATATGATTTGCCAGCATTTTATTAAAAATTTTTGCATCTATGTTCATCAGGGATATTGGTCTGAAATTTTCATTCCTTGATGTGTCTTTGTCTGCTTTTGGTGTCAGGGTCATACTAAATTCACAGAATGTTTGGAAGGGTTCTGAAGGAAGGCTTTTGGGAGACAGTTAGTATTAGTTGAGGTCAGGAGGATGGGTCTCCACCATGGTGTAAGTGTCCTACTTTGGGGGCCATATCAGATCCAAATCATAACAATATTTAAGTACAATCCATTTTCATCATGGATATTTATTAACTTTCATGAGTGTGTTTGATGGGCATGAATAATTCAGGCTTTCTGATGAGTTTTGAAGCTACTGAGTGAGTCTGTGCCTGTAAAAGCCCACCTTGGCACACGTGACCACTGCTGTTGTATGAATAATGAACTATTTTTTGTCTCTGATCCAGAAGTCTGATGTCTTCTACCAGAATCCATGGAACTGTCAGCAGGCCAACTTGTGGGCTTACAAGTGGCATAAGTCATACCCTTCACTGTTCCTGACAGTCCCTCAGTCTGATACAATGTAGATGGATGTGTCAGCAGTGGGTCCATGACACTGTGATCCCTCAAGATAGTATATTGCTGAGATTTTACAGGGAGAAGAGGCAGGTGAGAGAGTAAAACCTCATTACATTTCTAAATCTATTTGGTATGTGGCCAATAGACTATAGCAGTGGTTAACTGCACAGATAGTCCCCCAAATATGGGTATGCTACTTCTAATTTTTAAGATGCAGGTCACTGTCTTCTGTATAGCTTATAACTTTGACACATAAACTAGATAACTATTGCACACACACATACACACAAAAGAAAATGCAGCTGGGTAGGGTGGTGTACATCTGTAATCCCAGCAGCTTGGGAGGCTGAGGCAGGAGGATCACAAGTTCAAAACCAGCCTCAGCAACTTAGCAAGACCCTAAGCAACTCCTGAGACCCTGTCTTTAATAAAATATAAAAAGGACTGGGTGTGTAAGTCAGTGGTATGGCACCCCTGAATTCAATCCCTGGTACCAAAAAAAAAAAAAGAAAGAAAAAGAAAATACATCTGATTTCACTTCTAAGTGTGAACGGAAAATGAGCAAATATCAGAAATGAAATTCAACAATGTAATAAAACGTGATATATCAGGACTAATAAAGTTTCTTGTAATGAAAACATGGATTACTATTGGGGAACCTATACAGTTCACTGTATTAATAAATATAAGGACAAAATCATTTGATTATCTTTCATTGATGAAAGACATCAAACAAAATTCAAACAGTGTTTTATGTGAAGATAATTAAATAGGGGTTAGTGGTATATTTATTATCTTTAGCCACAATAATGCTTCCTAACCAATGACTGGCTCCCTGTCTGTCACTTGCATGTTTGTGTTTGGTTGGGTTTCAGTGGACTGAAGCTGGCTCAGCTCAGCAGCTCTGGACCTCTCTGTGGCTCTCTGGGGTATTAGTCAGAGTTAGAGAAACAGAATCAATTGCATCCATCTATATTTTCTCTGAATCTGTGTCTACATTTAGATACATAGAGCCTTCCCTCTGTGTCCGCAGATTCCACAGCCACGGATTCAGATCAGAAACGCAATAGGCACACATCGTTGCCTCTGAGATTTTTCCTTGTGCTTTTTCTCTACAAAACAGCAATGGACACACAGTTACAATTGTATTAGGTATCATAAGTAATGAAAAGAATTCTTAAAGTGAAGGGATCATGTGTGCAGGTTATACTGAAATGCAATGCCATTTTATTTATTTATTTATTTATTTATTTATTGTTGGTTGTTCAAAACATTACATAGTTCTTGATATATCATATTTCACACTTTGATTCAAGTGGGTTATGAACTCCCATTTTTACCCCATATACAGATTGCAGAATCACATCAGTTACACTTCCATTGATTTATATATTGCCATACTAGTGTCTGTTGTATTCTGCTGCCTTTCCTATCCTTTACTATCCCCCCTCCCCTCCCCTCCCCTCCCCTCCCCTCTTCTCTCTCTACCCTCTCTACTGTAGTTCATATCTCCCCCTTGTATTATTTTTCCCTTTCCCCTCGCTTCCTCTTGTATGTAATTTTGTATAACCCCGAGGGTCTCCTTCCATTTCCATGCAATTTCCCTTCTCTCTCCCTTTCCCTCCCACCTCTCATCCCTGTTTAATGTTAATCTTCTTCTCATGCTCTTTGTCCCTACTCTGTTCTTAGTTACTCTCCTTATGTCAAAGAAGACATTTGGCATTTGTTTTTTAGGGATTGGCTGGCTTCACTTAGCATAATCTACTCTAATGCCATCTGTTTCCCTCCAAATTCTATGATTTTGTCATTTTTTAATGCAATGCCATTTTATATAAAGGACTGAACACCTACAGAAAATTTTCGGCAGATACCAAGGAACAATTTTTTTCTCATTTATTTATTTTTATTCTTATCTGTATTGAAAGAGAGAGAGACAGGAAGATGAAGAGAAAGAAGGGAGAGAAAGAGAGACACTTATTTAAAGGAATTAGCTCACACAATGGTGGGGACTGGCAAGTACAAGGTCCAACCCACAAGTTGTCAAGTGTCAGGCTGGAAAGCAGCTCAGAGTTAAGGTCTTGAGTCCACAATCCACAGGGCAAGCCAGCAGTCTTAATCTCAGGCAAGGCTTCTACTTTGCAGTCTTGAGGCTGAATTCCTTGTTCTTTGGGAAACTTCAGTCTCTGATCTTAAGACTTTCAACGGATTGGATGATGCTCACCCACATCATGGAGGGTGACCTGCTTTACCCAAAGCCTCCTGGCTTCTTGTCGATTGCAGCTAACAGTACCTTCATACAAGCATCTGGGGAATATTTGACCCAATACCTGAGTACAGCAGCCTAGACAAGTTGGCACACTAAGCCAACCATCACATCACATGTGGGCTGTCTGGGGTCCCTCTGCTCTGTCTCATTTGTCCTTTTCCTGAACCAGCAGACTGCTCCCACTCCTACAGAAGTAACACGCATGTGAAAAAAGAACAGAGAATCTTGTCCAGTAAGCAAGGGCCTGTAGGAAATGTCTGGGTGAAGGGTTTTTATAGCATTGCAAATTAAAAACTGCTCCTTGCTGCTGCTCAGCTCTTACTATTGCTTTGGACAGAGAGTAGTAACATCGGGTGCTGTGAACTTGGGGTCATTCTTTCTGAACCACAGGGTGCTCCTGGTGGGACCCGTGCACTGTGTTCAGCACTTCAGACTGTTCAGATTTGGGCTGTGGGTTCAAATCCCAGGAGGACGGCCTGCAGCTCTGCCTTGGCTAAGAAGTGTGACAGTCCACTACCTCCAGTCCTCCACTTCAAAAACCAAGGATAGGGTACGCTTCCCATCCCAGGACTCCTATGTGGTTTAAATGAGTTAACTTATGTAAAGTTCTTAAAGCAGTGCCTGGTACACAGAAAGTGCTCTTTGCATATTAGTCATTATTGGTCATTCTTTCTGTAAACCACATTTTTGTTTTTCTGTAGCTATTTCTCTGTAACTGGGACTGACCTTTTCTTGCAAAAACCCCAGGTTGGATGGTGAATCCAAAGCTGTGGGTGTTCACCAAAAACCATGTGTTCCTCCAGTCCTCACTGCTCTTGCAGTTAGTTGGGCCAGGTATCCAGGTTCTGGTCAAGAGATGTGGATTAAGAAACAGGCAATGAGAAAGGCCACAGCTCAGGTTCTGTGTAGATGTGTTCTGTTTAAGAGCTTAGCACACAGGGGTGCTTCCTCAACAAAACAACGTGACTTGGATGGCAGGAAATGAGGGCCAAATACAAAACGTAATCAATAACACAACAGAACGTAAAGTGAAATGGGACCTGTGAGCTATAAACTCGAAGTGAAGGCTAGTTGCAAATGAAGATGTCTGCCATGCCCTCTGGGACCTAAGTTGCAGATGGAGCCAGAGATCCCAGGATGGGGCTAATGTGGCCTCCTACAATAGCACCAGCACCCGCCTCTTACTTATGCAAACCCTCCCCGGAGTAAAGTCATTTGATTTCAGTCCCTGGAATTTCCATATTGAATTTACAATAAGTTCTTCCAGAAAAGAAATCATCAAAAGAGAGAGTCTGAGCTGGGCCTGGTGGTTCACTCCTGTACCTGGGAGATTGAGGCAGGAGGATGTGAGTTCAAAGCCAGCCTCAGCAACTTAGAAAGGCGCTAAACAACTCAGTGAGACCCTGTCTTTAAATAAAATACCCCAAAACACATCTGGGTATGTGCCTTAGTGGTTGAGTGCCCCTGGGTTCAATCCCCGGTGCCAAAGAAAAGAAAGAAAAAAAAGTGACAAGCTGGAAAAACATTCAACATTAGATTTACATTCTGTATCAGTCAGGTTAGGTCCAATTATGCTGCAGTAATAAACACTTCCAAACTCTCAGTGTCTGAATGCTAGCCTGATCTTTGCACTGCTCTGCTGCAGGTCTGGGTAACTCCAAGTTCAGCTTGCAGAAAATGCCAAATATTGGAATTAAAATTAGATGACTGTTTCAATTATGGGCTAAGCAACAACATTTTCATTACTTAGGCAATAGAAGACATGGTAAATAGCTACATAATACCTTTAAGAATTGACCAAGTGAAGTCATTTACAGAATAATTTAAATTAGATGATTAGAAGATTTATATACTGTGTAATGATTGTGGCAAACACTTTGTTCAATCAGAAGAGAAAAAGAAAATTAGAACCACTGTCTTAGACTAACATTTTGGGGAGAATCTTCACAACCTAAATTACATGGTAACTATATCACTACCTATGCTCAGAGGGTCTCAGGTCTTTCCTGCAATGGCCTCCTTTTAATTACTGTGGTCAGATCTGTGGGGAATGTCTTAGAAAACATATTTTTGATTATTTCTTTTGCTGAGAAGAAACTTTTTAGTTTGAATCCATCCCATTTATTGATTCTTGATTTTATTTCCTGTGCTTTAGGAGTCTTGTTAAGGAAGTCAGAGCCTAATCCAACATGATGAAGATTTGGGCCCACTTTTTCTTCAATTGGGCATAGGGTCTCTGGTCTAATTCCTAGGTCCTTGAGCCACTTTGAGTCCAGTTTTCCCAGCACCATTTGTTGAAGAGGCTATCTTTTCTCCAATGTATGGCTTTGGCGCCTTTGTCTAGTATGAGATAACTATTTGTTAACTATATTTGTCTCTGTGTCCTCTATCCTGTACTGTTGGTCTACATGCCTATTTTGGTGCTGATATCATGCTGTTTTTGTTACTGTTTCTCTGTAGTATAGTTTAAAGTCTGGTACTATCATGCCTCCTGCTTCACTATTCTTGCTAAGGATTGCTTTGGCTATTCTGGGTCTCTTATTTTTTCAAATGAATTTTGGGACTGCTTTTTCTACTTCTATAAGGAATGAAATTGGAATCTCATTGAATCTGTATAACACTTTTGTTAGTATGGCCATTTTTTACAATACTAATTCTTCTCAGCAAAAGAAGCAATGATTGAGTGAAGAGAGCTTACAATTTGGGAGCTCATTTTTGCCACATGCACATCAAATAGAGAACTAATCTCCAGGATATATAAAGAACTCAAAAAAATAACACCAAAAAACCCCACAAACAACCCAGTCAACAAATGGGTTAAGAAGCTGAACAGATACTTCTCAGAAGAAGATATACAGTCAATCAATAAATGTATGAAAAAATGATCAACTTCTCTAGTAATTAGAGAAATACAAATCAAAACTACTCTAAGATTTCATCTCAATCCAGTCAGAATGGCAACTACTAAGGATACAAACAACAATAAGTGTTGGCGTGGATGTGGGAGAAAAGGCACACTTATACATTGCTGGTGGGAGTGCAAATGGGTGCAACCAATCTGGAAAGCAACATGGAGAATCCTTGGGAAACTGCAAATGGGACCGCCATTGGACCCAGGTATCCCACTCCTAGGTTTATTCCCCAACGACTTAAACATAGCATACTGCAGGGACACAGCCACATCAATGTTTATAGCAGCACAATTCACAATAGCTAAACTGTGGAACTAACCTAGATAGATGAACCAGCCCTTCAATAGAAGAATGGATAAAGAAGCTGTGGTGTATCTATACACAATGGAATATTGCTCAGCACTAAAAGAGAGTAGAATTATGGTATTTGCAGGAGAATGGATGGAATTGGAGAATATCATGCTAAGTGAAATAAGCCAATCCAAAAACCAAGGACCGAATGTTTTCTCTAATCCATAATGGGGGGGGGGGCATAGAATGAGTGTAGAAACTTTGGATGGGGCAAGGGGAGAGGGGTAGGAAAGATGGTGGAATGAGATGGATAACATTGCCCTAGGTACATGTATGATTGCACAAATGGTGTGACTCTACTTCCTGAACAACCAGAGAAGTGAAAAATTCGGCTCCATCTTTACAATGAATCAAAGAGCTTTCTACTGTCATGTATAACTGATTAAAACTAATAAAAAATAAATGAAAAAAATCATACAAAAACATATCTTTGAAGTTCCTAGGTTTTTTCTTCCTTAGTTTGTCTCTAAAGTACTGTCCTTCCTCATAACATTGTTCTCCACAAGCCTACTGCAGTTTTCCTCTTGTCAGAGCAACATCAAAATTCTTCCCAGACACTTAAGCCTTAGAAAGAATGAGAACCGGGTCTTTCCTGCAAGAAGGTATCTAAGAAAGAAGCGACCTGGGAAAGAAAAGAAACAGGGAACGTTTGCCCAGGCCTGAATGCAGGAGCCCTGGATGTGGACAAGCCTCCAGAAGGAGAGGCCAGCCATTGTGTCTCTGGCACAGACTTTTCTGAGCGACCCACTGCTCCTCCAGCCTCTGTGCTCCTTATCCCGGGTCAGGGTTCAATGGCTCCAGCAGGGGAATTCTGGTTTGTTCCATTTCTGAGGTTACAAGTACAAGCGCCTGGTTTCCTGCCCTGGGCTCCTGCCCACTTCCTGCTCTGGGCCTCACAGCTGAAGCAGTCCTTTCGAGGGTGTCCTGGAGTTGGCTAGCATTTGCTGAAAAGTGAACAGCAGATGTTCTCCATGAATTCCCTCATCTTTGCACTTTCCCGCTTCCTTGATTTACTCTCCCAAGGAGATGAGCATGTGTGGACCCCAGCAGAAGAGATAGAGAGGAGTGCACAGGGCTGTGTGGCCACAGAAGACCAGAAAGGAGGCCATTCCTCTTGTCTGTTGGCCGGCCTGGTGGTGAGTCTGCTTGTGTGTACATTCTTGTGTCTGCCTGTATTTTGTTTGCGTGTATGTGTGTGTTGTGGGCGGGTGTGTGTATCCATTTCCATATTTGTGTATGTTGTGTGTGAGAGCTGTTTGTGTATGTGTGTTAGGAATCTTTGTGTTTGTGGTTGTGTGTACCCTTCTCTGTGTGTATGTGTGCAGGTGTGTGGGAGTGGTTCCTGTGTTGTGTGTGTGCCTTTGTGTTTCTGTGTGTGCTCTGTGTGTGTTTGAGGTATTATAGGAAGAACTGTGACTCAGAAGTTAGGAGCACTGTGTGCCCTGTGACCGGCTCCCTGCTTGGTGTGTGTCAAGCTGCTTCTGTGTGTTTCTCTTTCTTCCAGAGCAGCACAACAAGCTGGTGACATCTGCTCCATCTTCTGGAGACAATAAACACAGGGGGACCAGCAGGGTTGGTGCTGCTCAGAGCAGGGCCCTGGGGAGGCTGCCTGGTTCAGAGGGTGCAGACCCGTCCTTGGGCTGTGCTGGACACGGTGCAAACCACAAGTCCTGCTCGCAGTGCCTCAGGTGCTCCTCACCCCCTCCGCCCTGTCCTGCTGGCCACAGGCCTCTGCTAAGCCGCCTGTGTCCTTACAGTGGAATGAGGTTGCAATGGCACAGAGGTACTTCAGTTTCCACTGGACGTAGGGAACCTGGGGACAAAGCGCCTGGGAGGGTCTACAGTTAGCCAGCCACGTTCTCAGGGGTGGACGCAGTGGCCTGCTTGTCCCCTGGGGCCTGCTGACTGGGGGAGGACTGTGTTCTTGCCAGCGTGGGGCTGGCCATGACCCAGTGTGGCTGTCCACCTGTCCAGCTTCCTTTCTCCTTGAAGTCACCAAATCTTCCTGGGCCACCTCCATTCCAGCCTATCCTGTGAGAGCTGGCGTTCATTAAATGAAGTCACTGCTACAAAGCCAAGTCCACAGTGCTTCTCCACTGGCTAGCCCTTGGGATTTCCTGGAGGACTAAATAATCTGCCAGGTGAACAGAGCAGGAGAGACAGCCCGCAGTGCTGTGTGGAGAGAAAACCGTGTCGGTCAAGGTCTGTGTATCTGGGCTTCCACGGTTCCCCTAGATTAACGGGGCTGTGCCTATCCTCCCATGTTCTGGAAAAGCAGTCAAGAGCCTTGTAATCTCCTCAATCCAGAGAAAATGACCCAGACACAGCACATGGGCTCTTGTCACACAGGACCACATTAAGCCCTGCAGAAGTGCTCAGCGCTCTCCTTGTGTGGCTCATGGAAGTCCTGGTTGAGATAATGTGACTCTGATTTTCAAAGAGGTCTAGGAGTTAAAAAGGTTATAAATATGTTGGGACCATGTGGGGAGGGGCCTTCATGGTATCTTCCATGTCAGGCTCAACCTTCACCGTGAAGGGACATTGAGGCACATCACTGACACTGAGGTATCTGGCTCACAGCAGGGCATTGTGAAGGTCCCATAGCTGTCTTCTGGGCCAGCTCTCAGCCCTCCCAGCCTTCACTGTTGCGCCTTCTCCAAAGATCAAGCCCAGATGGCTCTGTCTGTCCCCAAGGGTCAGCCCCTCCCCACAACTTCCTGCTCAGGTCCTGCAGGCCCACTCAGCCATAGGAACCTACCTGCCACTCCAAGACACAAGGGTTAGGGTCACGCCTGCCTCGGTGTCTCTTCCACCCCTCCTCTCTCCCTGCACAACAGCTCCTGGACCCTGTCCACCCACCCACTTCGGGCTCCAGGCCAGCAGCCCTTTTCTCTAGGAAATCTCTTCAACTCATGATGGAGACCACCATGAGTCAGGCAGGGCAGGGGGCTAGGCCCTCTTCTCATGCAGTCCTCCCCAACCTTAAACCAACGCAGACATCTTCTGTCTGGCAAAGGAAGGCAAAAGGCAGCGTCCCTTAAAATGCAATTGAAAAATCAGTCAAATGGATCATTGCTTTCTCTAGGTGGAGGAAGACTATGTCCAGATTCCCCGAGAGACTTCTCCAAAAGAGCTGTGCCGGGAACCTACACCAGAGCTGTCAGGAGGTAAAGCCACTTTCCCAGCAGAGGGGGGCGTGGGGTGTGCAGGTGGGACATGCTCACCTTCCTAGCCTTGGCTAAGGCCAGCAAGCCCTCGGTCCTCATGTCAGTGCTTATCTGGCTGTGAGTGACTGCTGCCATCAGGTGACCCTGGGAACAAGCAGAATGGACTCTGTGGCTGCTGCCCATAACAGGGTTCAACCCTCTCAAAGCTTAGCTTGTCATCTCACCTGGGAGGGCGGAACTTAGGAATGCTGAACACTCCAGAGGAAATCCCTCATGGTGATTTAATGTACTGTACCAAAATGATTTTTTTACTTTATGAACTTGAAGAGCCTGGGCCATCAAGAAAAAGTCTATCCCATAGGAAATTTCGTATTCGGCCCTTTTTACCTCTTCTTACATCAGCCAGGTTCGACGTTACCTCAAAACTCCTCCCAGATCCCAGGTGATGTATCTGGCTCTGAGTCCCGTGATGGGAGCCAGCTCCACTGCTCAGCAGGGAATCCCTCACTTCCCCTGCCCTGTGTTGGCCAGAGGCCAGAATGAGTACCCCACACCCACTTCCTGGAAACTGCTCACTTGCTCAAATGCCTGTCCTGCCCTCTTGAGAAGCTGGAGGGAGCCAGAATTGGTCAGGGTGGGTCATCCCAGGGTGCAGAGGCAGGAGCAAAGCCCATGGGTGCTGAGGAGATTCAGGAGAAGACAGTGTCCAGCTGCCTTGGGGAGTCTTAGGAATGCTGGACACTCCAGAGGAAATCCCTCATGATTTTTTAATGTATTGTAACCAAAATGATTTTTTTACTTTATGAACTTGAAGAGCCTGGGCCATCAAGAAAAAGTCTATCACATAGCTCTGTGATCTGCCATCCATCAGTGTCTTTCATGGGGACCAGACTTGGAAACCAACCAATATTTGCCACTTCTTTATGTGCATTTGACCTTGGTGCCTTGCAGTCAGGAGAGGAGAATTCCCACCTGGCCTCCAGCCGCAGTCATAGCTAAACAAATTCCCAGGGTTAGGTGCACATCTCCAAGTCTCCTCTCTTGACCGATGGACCTGACATTCTACTGGAGGAGAAAGTTCAGCCCCACCTTCAAGGACACGGGTTAAGCATGAGAGTCCAGGACAGGTCGCAGAGAGAGATCTCAGCCTGCGTCTCTCCCACCCCAACCTGGGACCACCTGCCCTCTGGGATGGAGTGCACCTACGGGCGTAGCTCCTGATAAGTGGGGAGGATGGACCCTAACCCTGTTTCCTGTGTTTTTATGAATTTGTTGAATGCTTCTAGGTCTGAGGGATAAAGAACCTACTCCAAGGAAACTGGGGCTCATCCTGGTGGGGAAATCGGGAAGTGGGAAGAGTGCAACAGGGAACAGCATCCTTGGCAGGAGAGAATTTGAGTCTAAACTCAGCAGCAGACCAGTGACCACAACCTTCCAGAGAGGCTGCCGAGAGTGGGCAGGGATGGAACTGGAGGTGATCGACACCCCTGACATTTTGTCTCCTGGGGTCCCGCCAGGAGCGGCGGCTGCAGAGGTCTGTCAGGCCTGCACCTTCTCCTCCCTGAGGCCTCACGCGGTGCTCCTGGTGACACAGCTGGGCAGGTTCACCAGGGAGGATCAGCAGGCTGTCAGGCGCCTCCAGGAGGTCTTCGGAGCGGGGGTCCTGGCTTACACCATCCTGGTGTTCACCCGGAAGGAAGACCTCGCAGGGGGCTCCTTGAAAGAATATGTGCGAGAGACCGACAACCAGAGCCTCGCCACGCTGGCTGTGCTGTGTGAGCAGCGCCACTGCGGCTTCAACAACAGGGCAGAGGGGCCGGAGCAGGAGGCCCAGCTGCAGGAGCTCATGCAGCAAGTGGAAGGCATCCAGTGGGAAAACGATGGCTGTCCTTACAGCAACAGGCTCCCCAATACCACCAGCAGAGCGCTGCTCTAGAAGCACAGAAGGACAAATGACCCCAGAGCAGGGTTCTGAGGAGGCGATCAGTGAGGGATCCTGGCTAGAAGTGCTTCCCAAGTGCAGAAAGCATTGAGAAGACTGACAGGTGCCTCCTGAAGAGCAGGCCCATTTGAGCAATGCTGGACGTGAGCAGGAGATTTGCTCAGCGCTCCGTGCCCCTGTGTCCAGCAGGGCTACTTGCTCTATTCATGGAGCACCGCCTGGTCCCCAGGTCACAGCATCTGGTGGTTCAAGGTGGTGGAGCCTTGTTCCAGGGTGTCTGCTCAGAGCCTCCCTCCTCTCCATCCCAAAGCCCACTGTCCTCATATGGAACCTTCCATCCCATTAGCATTTCCTGGGGGCCCTTGTCTGCACCCTAATACAGCCAAAGCATCTTGAGGGCAGGCTTGCTGCTCTTTGCCTTCCCAGGGCTTCCTGGCCATTGGAGTGGGTTAGCATAGCCACAACCCAGTGTAGCTGTTGGCCTGGTGACTTCCCATCTCTTGGGCTTTGCTCTGGTGTCCAGCAGGGGTGGGTAGATGGCTGTTAAGGCACCTGCTGTGTGGAGGGAGGAAGGAACAGGGGCTCTGACACATGGGGAGGGATGGGCCTGGGTCCAGGGAGGAGAGTGAGCAGGAGCAGAGAGGGAGAAAGTTTCTCTTGAGCTCTAACAAGTGAAGTCAGGGTCAGAGTATTCGAGAAGCTGGCCTTGGGCAAGTGTGTGGGCCCTAGCCCTGGCTGCAGGGTGTGGTGGCCCTCGAGGTGCCAGGTGGGCAGAGTGGGCAGCCCGACTCCCCCAAGGGGGACTTAGCCTGGGGGTTACAGGTTACTTCCGTCTTCCCTCGGGTTCCATGCCCGTCATTAGCTCTGCCCTGTGTACTGGAGGGTGAAGGCAGTTTTCAGCCCTGTGCCCAGCTTCTCCCTTGACAGTGGGGGGGGGGGGGGTCTGCAGGTGAACGGGCTCCCCAGCAAGGTATCTGTGGTGGGTTGACTGGAGGGAGGCAGGAAAGAAAGGGAACCTGCAACGGAAGGTGATGGGTGCCCTAAACATCTTGGGGGCACCGTCTGGTTGATAGGAGAACTCCCAATGCACGGGTGTCTTCCTGGGTGAGCCCCCTTGAGGCTGTTCCTGCACTACGCTGTCAGGAGTGACAGTAGGCATGCTGAGAAGGGAGGAGGATGTTAGCCTGCCTCTGGCTTCTGATAGGAAGCCGTTCAACCACCTAAGCAAGCAGAGGTGTCTCAGAGGCACCTCAAATTCTTTGAGGCTCAAGATATTCCTGGGAATTGTGATTAACCAACTGATGGGAAGCCACAGGGAAAAGATCTCCCAATACAGCCCCTTCTCCATTCTTCAAGCCTTGAGGCAGAGGGCTCTGGCTGCCTTCCTCTGGAAGGGCGGGAAGTGGAGGTGGTAGTGACCCTGCTGAGGACCGTGGGAGATCAGCAGACACAGCCTTATCTGCCTGGTGGCTCCTCTGCTGGTTGGAGGTCCTCACAGACCCCAGGACCTGCACCTACCACTCAGACCTGCCTCACCAGGCTCTCCCAGAGGGGCAGCCTCCGAAGAAAGTGTAAATATGTCCCTGGCTCTTTCAGAGCAGAACAGAGTCATTTTGGTGTACAGTTGAGAGAGTCTTTGTGCCAGACCATTTATTGACTCGGCCATCCACTTCCTGCTGGACTGACTGGGCAGCATTTATCACCGATTCAATTCTCACAGTTCCTAAGATTTATGTCAAAGTTTTTATTTCTGTTCACATCTTCTACTTTTCCTATTTGAATAAAATATTGATTTGATGAAAGTAGCTTTGATTTATTATGGTGAGCCAATTTCCTCTTCAGACTACATTGTTGTTTTTTTGTGTGTGGGGGGGAGTGGTACCAGGCTACCAGGGATTGATCTCAGGGGCACCTGACCACTGAGTCACATCCCCAGCCCTATTTTTGTATTTTATTTAGAGACAGGGTTTCACTGAGTTACTTAGTGCCTCCCCATTGCTGAGGTGGCTTTGAATTGTGATCTTCCTGTCACAGCCTCCTGAGCTGCTGGGATTATGAGTGTGCACCAGACTACGATTTTATGTATTTTTTTTTTTAACTCTCAGGCATTTATTCTTCTACATGGAAGTTAAAATCACTTGTCTAATTTAAAAAGAAAAAGAAGAACTGTCCTACTGGAATTCTAGTTGGAATCATCTTCCATTTACCTATTAAGTCTGAGAGAATTGGCAAATACCTCAAGCTCAGAAACTGTAAACACAAAAGAGCTTCATTCAGCATGTGAGAACTGCAGTTTGGGAAAACAAAGATTCAGACATTAGAGTCAGTGTTAAGTGCTCTTAGGTCACTGAGATTGTCCGACTTGGAAAGGGAAGGAAAAGCCCAGAAGCATGGTAACCGGTGCGGAGAAGCGGTCCTGACCCTAGGGTGCCTCACTGGACCCCACGGGGTCGACTGTTAGGGCTGCGTCTGGAGGAAAGGCTGTTTCTCCTTGTGACAGGCACTCAGCTGAACCTCCAGCGAAAGGGGTTCATGGCTTTGCAGCCCTTGGCCCAGTTCAGAGGTCAGCATGCCCATGGCACTGTCTCGTGCCCAGGTAGAGTTCCCTTTCTTGGGAAGCCCTTGTCATGTGTGCAGAGCCCAATCCCTTAATGGCCTCCCAACTCCATTTTAAAATGAGCTCTGAAAGCATTTTTATTGTCATATTTTTGGGGGGGATTTCACAAAAAACAAGAGACTCAAAGCCATCTTGATTCTGAGCCAACGGGCTCTCCACCCATGGCAGCTTCACAGTGAAAGCCAACACCATGTGCATTTGCATTAGGATAGGAGATACATTCCTTTAATTTAGATGATGAACTGAAAACTCCTAACCTGGGAGCCAGGATAAGCTGTCCCTCTTTATAAGTGGATTCCTAGTTATTTTGTTATAGTAACAGAATCTGCCTCACACGGTAACTAAATCGCAAGTCACTCAAACTATGACATTCATGATAAATTTTTTAGTTACCTCAAATATATATTTTTTTCTCTTTGTTTACTAAATAGTAAGGAAGACACTGCCCACATTTCAGAAAGAAAGATAAATGTTACTCATTGCTATCACTTCTCCGGCCTCAAAGAAGCCTGGGGAAGGTCTATGTATGTTCTAGAAAATCCACAGTCTGTCTCAGAAGAAAGGGGAGGTGTGATGAGAAAGGGTTGACTAGGCCAAGGGTGTGGTCATAGCAACCTTTAAAAGATGTTATTTCTCTAAGGAGAGTGAAAGAGGAAAAGCAGGGATTCTGCTTGCGGGTCGAGTCAGCTCAGCCACAAGGGAAGTCTCCAGGCCTCCTGTGATAATGTCTGTAAACATATAGAAAACGCAAAAGAACAACTCAAAAAATAACTCTGGAGTCTCTGGGGAGTGACCAAAGGCATGCAGACACACTTAGGGACTGGGCGCCTCAGGTGAGGGGACCTCACAGGTCAGCACTGAGGCAGCTTTTCCTGAGGGCACTGCCCAGTCCTGCTGAGCACAGGCAGCACTCAGGCCAAAGTTCAGGGCCCTGGAGAGCAAGAAGATGGAGTTTGGGGGTGCCCAGAGGAGGCAGGAAATGGTGCAGAAGCCCCCTTCCCCAAAATGTCCAAAGGTGGAGATGGGGAAAGGTGACTGAAGATTCTGTATTTGAAGTAGGTTCAAATCCTTGGCTGGGCCCGGACAAGCACAGGGCAACCTCAGAGGATCCAGAGGAAAATCAGGTGGAGAGAGAAAGAGCTGATCCCAGGTGTCAGCAGCAGCCCCCTGCAACAGGAATTTGAAGTTCCAGTTCCCCAAGTGAGAGGTCTCAGGAAACGTGGAGGTCTCCACTGGACACCTAAGGGGTCCTACCTCGCAAGGAAGAGGTCCGCACCAGAGGAAGAGCACAATGAAAGCAGGCCCTTGCTAAGGACAAGGAAACCAGGTCCTCCGTGTCAAGGGGATCCAGGAGTTTAGGTGCCTGCTAGGACAATCTCAGAAGAAAGCAGTATCCAGAGTCCACAATATGTTACCAACAACATCTTCAACACTACTAAAAATTCTTCTTTTATAACACAAAGATATAAAGCTGTAAAATTTCCCCTCCATGCATAACTCACAAATTTTTGTATATTCTGTTTTCATTATCATTCCATTTAAAGTATGTTCTATACTCCCTATGATATCTTTTTTTTCACTCCTGGATTATTTAGAAGTGTGTATGTTTAAGTTCTAAATGTTTATTTTCTGGACACTACAGCATTCAACACAGTGGCCATGATCCACCTGGTTACTGAGCACCTACAGAGCTGGTGCACCTGAGAAGCTGCAGTACTATGCAGAAGTTATGTAGTTATAATTAATTTAAAATTTAAGACGCAACTTCACTGGGTTGGTGGAAACATATCTCACTCTACTGTTGTGTCACTAAAGAGAGAGCTATTCAGCGCTGCAGGTATGTTACCCCATGGATGGAGTCTGGTCTCACCTGCAAACAATGTAAGCAATTCACTGAACAACTCAGTGTCAATGGATTGCTTCATTCTGAATGATCTTTAAAGCACTAAATAATGTCTTTGAATATTTGAATGTTTGTAAATATCTAAATATTTCATCTAGATAGCACAAGTTACATTATACCTAGCTACATGGAAATTGAAAATTAAATTTAAATACTAATTATAATTTTATTTATAATATAATGCAATTAATATTAGTTTAAAAATAAGTGTGAAAACATTTTAAATTTAAAAATGAAAACATATTAAAAATACAGATAAGTAGCTAGTATTTATGATGGAATAGAGAAAGACATACAGGCTGGAAGATGTGTTTCAAATTTCACCATGAATAACAATTGCAATATTCTGGTGTACAGAAAAAAAAACCCCTATCTATAGTGATTTTTTTTTGTTTGGTTTTGGGTTTTTTTTTGGGGGGGATCCTGGGGATTGAACTTAGGGCACTTGACCTCTGAGCCACATCCACAGTCCTATTTTGTATTTTATTTAGAGACAGGGTCTCACTGAGTTGCTTAGGCCTTGCTAAATAGCTGAGGCTGGCTTTGAACTCATGAGCCTCCTGTCTCAGCCACCCCCCAACACTAGTTGCTGGGATTACAGGAATGTGCCACTGTGCCCAGCCCTATCTATAGTTTTAATAAATGGAAAGGTAGTCAAGTATACCATAGCAAGAGATTTTTGTGTGTGCGTATCATACTGGAGATTGAACCCAGGCTGTGGTCTTGGGTCAGTAGAAAGGTTGAGGATATAGTGCTAATCTTTCAGGGAAAAGGAGAAACAGAGCTCTTACTCTCTCCTCTCTTACTTTCTCTTACTCTCTTACTCTTACTCTCCCTCTCCCTCTTATTTTCCCCTTCTTTTCTCCCCCCCATTCTCTCTCTCTCTCTCTCCCCTTCTCTTCTGCATCTGGCCAGTACGGCCCTGCTAATAAAATCTTGGACAGGTAAACGGTTGTTTTGGCTTGTTGAGTTTACGGAGCTTTTCCATCATCCTTTACATTGGTGCCGAAACCCTGGACAGGGATCCCCGTCACTCAAGGCGGAACCCGGTTCCCAAACTCCGAGCCCAACCATTCCTGTCATAGTCCACTCCTCTGATCACCTGCCTGACATCCACCACCGGCCTGCAGATTGGTGAGTTCCCCCATCCCATGAGCGCCTGAACCTAACTCACCAGAATGAGGGAATTGGCCATTGAGTGTCCAGCAATCCCTCCGGGTATTTTAGGGGAGAGATGCATCCCACCTAGACCCATCAGGTTTGCGGTGGACCCTGGGCGCTCTGCTAGGACACCCCTGGGAATCTACCGCCTGGGCCCTAGGGTTAATTCTCTCTTTCTAACTCCTCCGTCTCCTTCACTCTTATCTCCCGTGGACGGGATAGTGTAATTGCTTGGAAGGGATACATTATCCATCTTGAAGGCCTCCATAACCTTACTCTTATTGTGCTCCCCTACTTATATCTTCATCATGGCTGTACTCCCCAACGAAGAAGAGACTTTACCCCGTTGGGTCTGTGTTAGAGTCTGTAAACAAGTCAGGATGGCGCCTGGCAAATGTTAGAGTCTGTAAACAAGTCTGGATGGTGCTTGGCATTTTGCCAGAGGGAGTGGTTTGTGAAGTAACGCCAGCGAGCCATTAAGTGTGGAGATTCCTTATTGGTTGACTGCTGTATCTAGTTTATGTAATTAAGATAAGCTATGTGGAATGTATAAATACCTCTGTTGTCCTACAATAAATGGCTCCCACTCCTGCTGTATCAATCTACACAAGTTGCTCGTCCACCCCCCCCCCCCGCCCCCGGTTATTTTGCTGCAGCTGGACTGTGGCAGGTCTGGTGTGGAGACCCCAGTGACCACCAGAACACACACTTTCCCCTCCCCTGTAAAATGGTAGATCCAAATGTATGGGTCACTGAAACCCTGTCCTCTACAAATTGCTCTCCAGTGGAAGTGCATCTTAAAGACCCTAACCACTCCCAAACCAGGCTCAATATCCGCTGCCAACTGCCAGTTATAAGGGTCTAAAGCCAATCATTCAGAACTTACTAAGAAAGGAGTTCCTCCGTCCCACACACTCTCTATTCAATACCCCAATTTTAGCAGTAAAAAAGCCTAATGGAACATACCATTTGGTGCAGGACTTAAGGTTAATAAATTCTTCAACCAGGCCCATACATCCCCTGGTTCCAAACCCTTATACTATCCTTTCCTCCATTCCTGCAAACTTCACCTGTTTTCCAGTTATTGATCTTAAAGCCTTCTTTTCGATTCCACTATCTGTCTCTTCCCAAGACATATTTGCCTTCACCTGGACTGATCCAGAAAATAGACATGCCTGACAGTTAACCTGGACTGTCCTGCCCCAGGGGTTTCGAGACAGCCCACATATTTTTGGACAAGTTTTCGATGGAGATCTTGAGGATTTTATCCCTCTATGCCCCACCTCATCCCTCCTACAATATGTTGATGACCTCCTCCTCTGTAGTCCCTCATTAGAAACCTCAAAGTCTGACACAGCCACCCTTCTGAATTTTCTTGCTCACCCAGGATATAGGGTTTCTCCGCAAAAGGTGCAGCTCTCTCTCTCTGAAATTGTTTACTTAGGGTTCCACATTTTCCCAGGGAAGAAAGCTCTCACAACCAACAGAAAAGGCCTTATTGAAAGCCTTCCAGTACCAAAAACTAAGGAGGAGATTCTCTCGTTCCTGGGTCTGGCAGGCTATTTTAGGGCATGGGGACCAAATTGCTCATTACTTGCCAGACCATTATAGGATCTAGCAAAGGGGAACAAGCATGAGCCCTTGTTACTTTCAGCTGCACCACATTGCAGAACCCTCCAGAAGGCCTTCTTACAAGCACCGGCTCTACACCTGCCAGATGTTAATAGGCCTTTTACTCTCTATGTTCATGAACTCAAAGGGCACCTCTATAACCAACTCCACATACATCACCCAGCTACTACAAGCCTCCCTCCCCGCTTCCTAAAAACCTTGGAGTTGTCCATTGAAGATCACACCAGAATGACTCCTCCCCCGTCACACAGGGGAATTCAAAAGCAGATCAGGCAGCCAGGTCAGCCTCCCTTTCAGAACCCACTGGATCTCTCACTGCCACGTGCTCTCCATCATTACCCAGTAACAGAGACCCACCTAAACATGCCCTCTTTACTTACCTCCTCTCCATTTTCCACACCAGTCCACAGACTCTCAAAGCCTTTCTCCACTCTTTCTTTACTCTGACTCCCCAGGATAAAGAAGTGCTATAGCAAATCACAGCCTCATGCCAGATATGCAAAAGAGTGAATTCCAATACATCTTTAAAACCCGGAACCTTCCCTTCTCATCAGGCTAGGGGCCATATTCCCAGGGCAGATTGGCAAATCGACTTTACCAAATGCCCAGAGTAAAAATCTTCAAATACATACTAGTTTTAATAGACACATTCTCGGGTTGGGTAGAGGCCTTCCCCACTTCAAATAAGCAGGCTACCACAGTTGCTAACATCCTCCTAACTGAAGTAATCCCTCCGTTTGGGATGCCCGCTTCAATCCAATCTGACAACGGGCCTGAGTTTGTCTCTAAGTAACCCAGAACATGGCAAAGACATTGTCCATCCCATGGCACTTTCATTGTCCCTATCACCCCCAAGCCTCAGGTAAGGTTGAGCGAGCCAGCCGCACAATAAAAGACATCATAACGAAACTATCTTTAGAGACTCATTTAGATTGAGTTAAACTCCTCCCTCTTGCCCTACTACGTATGAGGGCTTTACCAAAAAAGCCATCCCTTGCCTCCCCCTTTGAGTTAATGTATGGTCGCCCCCTTCTCCCCCCGGGAATCTCACCAGAGCCTTGGCCCCTCCCTGACCAATATGCTCTTTCCCTCCTCTTCCTTATTCGCTCTGAGCTATGGGAGCAACAAGATTTGTTGATTCCAGATCCAGAGAACTCAGCTGCCTCCTTTCCGCTCAAACCAGGAAAATGGGTCTACTTTTCTTCCCCAGGGAAAAGACCCCCCCAACCTCAAAATGGGAAGGGCCATTACAGGTAGTCCTGTGTACACCCCATGCTGCAAAACTCCAACAGGAAGGAAAGAAACTAACCCCCTGGATTCATATTTCTAGGTTAAAACCAGCAGCAAGCCCTCCAGAGGACAATCCCACCACAGCTCCCAACCTTGCAGTACCCCACAATTGCCCAGACTTACCTGTGAGATATCCCCAGATAACCCTCTCAAGCTCCGTTTTTCAGTCATGCACCACCCTTCATCCCATTATGGAGAAGAACATACATAAGAATGGGCCTCCTGATAGGATCTAGGAACACAGGGCAACACAGTACACCCACACCCTTTTTAGAAATCAGCAACTGGCACAACAATCCTATTGGGACCTCTTCATAAACCCCGTCAGCTGCTGGATTCTCCCAATACTGGGACCTCTAGTTGGAGTCTTTTTATTCTGTGCCTTCCTTTCTTGCATTTTAAAATTCCTTCAAGGACAAATTAACAAAATCTCTACCTAAACTTTCAATCAGCTCCTCCTCAGGGATTACCAGCTCCTTGCCATCGAGCCGGACAACATGCACATCCAGTCATCCCAAGAAACCTCCACCGAGTGCTGAAAGATGAAGATACCAAGTGACAAGTGCACCGAAGGGTCATCTCTACCCCACCATGCCAAAGAAATAAGCCCTTGGTTTTCAGCTTTATGTTCTAATCTGCCTTCTCCTGGGCACAGGCTTTTCTACCAGCCCTACAGACTGGACGACATTAATGCTGTTTCTTCTCATAGCTGCAGGGCACATTCATGGACTTCTTCCTGAGGAAACCCATGCCTTCAGTGCATGGATATGGGGCCTCCTGGCCCTTCTTCTCCAACCAACTGACCTCCCTCCCTCCCTCTAATCGATGCCCCTACTCAGCAGGAAGTAGCCCCCAAACCAAAACAAAAAAGGGAGGAATGTTGGTAAAGATGGCGCCCGGAGCGCTTCTCTTCCGGGAGCTCAGGTCCATGACGCACTGAATGGAGCGCAAACCATCACCTCCAATCCCTGTGAATGGCACAAACTGAAGAAGTAACAGCCCACTCACCCTGCTCCTCCTCATCCTGCGTTAAACCCATAAATATCAACCCCCTGTTCGTGTTTGCTCTCTTACTCTCTCCTCTCTTACTCTCCCTCTCCATCTTACTCTCCCTCTCTCTCTTACTCTCCCTCTCCCTTATCTCTACCACTTCTCTCTCTCTCTCTCTCTCTCTCTCTCTCCCCCCACCCCCCCCCCCCCCCGCCATTCAACTGGCCGCTAGGGTCCTGCTAATAAAATCTTGGACAGGTAAAAAAAAAAGAAAAGAAAAGGAGAAACAGAGGTGCTATGAGGGTAGGCCAAGTCTAGCTCCAAAATCATCTTGAACTATTACCAAAAAACTGAAAATCATCTCTGTTTTATTAGAAGTAGCAGTGGTATCTTCCAAGACAAAACACAGTCCAATGCTGTACAAACAGGTGAGAACTGAGGAGTTGTATTAGAAGTACAGATAACCTGCCAAGCGTTAAGTACTCAAGGTGTGATGTGAAGGCGTGGGGTGGCAACAGTTACTTGTTTCTCAAGAAAAGGTTAGATCTGGTTACTCATCAAGTCGGTTAAGAAGAGATGGACAGAGATTCTACAGATACACCTGAGCATATCAAACATTGTGCACTTATTTGTTGAAATGCTATCTTTCACTTTTTCTGGCTTGGTGGGGATCACTACTTAGTTGAGTTCTGAGAGAACTGTTTTCTAAACAATTCCTTGTTCCTCAAAGAGCAGATGATAAGGAACAATTTGAGTCATTTTATGAATCATAATTAAATAATTTGATGTTCACTGAGAAAGAATCATCTCCATCTATAAGATTGCCTAATGCAAACAAAGAATTAAGCTTTCTAACAAACTATGCAGGTAGCTTATTGTTAGCACCCCAAAGGCAAAGATAAGTGTGTAGGAGCTAAGGACAGAGAATATCTACCAATCTAAAAGAATTTGCGGGGGAAAGTTTTACTAGAAACTACTGGATACAGCTTGGGGTCATGTTCTTTGGTCTCCTGCATCCCTCTCTCCATGTCTCTAAGGAAGAATTCCCTGGCAGCAAGCATCATTACTTTTTGCTTTTGAGCTTCACAACTTGAGGATTTGCCCCTCTCCTGCTAAGTCAAACATCTGCCTATCGCCAAGGGTGAACTTTCCTGAACTCCCTGGTCCCGAGAGCCTGAGAGACAGAAACTAGAGCACTCAGACTGCGGTGAACAAGTCACATGGGGAGGGTCATCAGGTAATATGCAGAAAATATAAATACATTTTTCTTTTTTTAACATTTTTTATTTTTCAGTTGTAGTTGGACACAATACCTTTATTTTATTTATTTATTTTTATGTGGTGCTGAGGATTGAACCCGGCGCCTCGCACGTGCTAGTTGAGCACTCTATCGCTAATCACAACCCCAGCCCCAAATGTATTTTTCTTTAAGTCTAGTCATCCATAAACAGATGGAAGAACAAGGAAGCAACATCCAAGGCTTTCAAGATTAATTCAATTATCCAACTCTGGTTCTCGACCTCCACTCTGGCATTCTGCTGCCTCAAGGCATAGACAGACTCCCTTTCCTCTAGTGTCCTCTCCATTTGGCCCTTTCTCTTTTCCCGCTCCAACTCACTTTCCAGGTGTCTGATTTTCCTTTCGTACTCCTCTCTTATCTGTGCTTTCTCTCTCTCCAACTCTGCTCTGTACCGTTCTTGGACTGCTAGGACTTGATGCTGAATTTCCTCCTCAGCCCTCCGGTACATCTTATTGGTGAAGTATCTTCCCCCGTTCTCCCTCACCACCTGCTGGACCAGGGTCATCAGCTCCACCCTCTGTGCCTCCTGCTCGGCTCCTGTCGCCTTGTTGTTGAATGCACAGTAGCGATGATGGAACTTGGCCACCAGCTCTCGAATGCCTTCCGGATCTTGCTGTAAGTAATCCTGGAAATCGGTGCTGTCCAAGTCATCTTTCCTAGTGAACAAGACAATCATGAAACTTGTAGCACTGTCTCCAAACATTTGCAGGATCTTCCTTGTGGCCTTTTGTTCTTCCACAGTGTAACGGCCTAATGGGACCACCAGGACCAGAACATGAGGCCCTGGGGAGGTCAGGAGGACACAGCGAGCAATCTCCTTCTGTGTGTCAGCATCCTGTACCTCGGTGTCAAAAATGCCAGGAGTATCAACAACGACGAGTTCACTTCCGTTCCACACACTGCACTTTTTCTCACAGGACTTAGTAACAGATTTTGCTGAAATGCCAGATTTAAATGCTTTCTCTCCAAGGATGCTGTTCCCTGTGGCACTTTTTCCTACTCCAGTTTTACCAATTAATACAATTCTCAATTGGGAAATTCTGTGATCTTGGTGTCCGGGCCCTGGGACATCAAGGAAATAGACACAGAGTTAGAATCTACCTCCGACAGCTTCCCATGCTCTCTCTGTTGCAGGCTGTGGGCTTCTCCCCTGAGGCCAGCCCTGTACTCACAGGGTCTATAGATAGCCTTCTGGGCCGTTTCCATCCTGGACAACTGGCACATCCCTTGATCTCCCATTTTCACTCTCTTTTCAGGATTCCCTCGAACTTCTTACTGTGACCATATGTGGCTTCCCAGCCCATAGAGGAAGACATAAATGGTTTCAGAAGAGAACTATGAACTGCTGCTGAGAGATATCCCAGCAAAGTAATTTAGGAAAGAACACAAAACTTGGCTTTGGAGCTTCTGCAGTGGGAGATTGATTTCCCAATTTATATTCCAAATGGAGCTTCCCAGTACGGAGCCAGTAGCAGGGTTACACAACTCATCACTATTTTATGGCAAAGTTTCCTATGTTTGAGTTCCAGAATCAGGAGAAGAAAGAAATATATTTCCAAAAGTTCTATGTCTGAGAACACAGGATAGAGGAAGGCAAAATTTATCTAAGGAAAAACGTGGGTGGACATTCACATTGTTATTTAGTTAGCATCAGGGAGGAAGTCACCCTCCTTGGAATCTCCTGGGAGCACTGGCCTGCTGGCCATAGGCAAGGGGAGCAGGAAAATCATGGCAGGTGGAATGGAAGGGCACCAGAGCCCAGCTCCAGCACCGCCCCAGTCTGCCAGTGTTGACAGTGTATGAATGGCAGTCCATGGGCTGATTGCCCCACGTCATTCCCATCCCTGTGTGCACGCCTCTTTGGGATATGGATTTGCAGCTCCTCCCACTAAAAAGCAACTGATGAATCAAGATGGTCCAAGTGATATGCTTTGGACAATGCCACAATAGAATGCATAATTCAAGCAGAGACTCCAAAAGTGCTCCTGTACTATGGTTCACCTTCTCTCTGCTCTTCTCGCAACTGCTGTGTGAAGACGCCTGGACCAGCCTACTTGAAGACACTTTGCCTGCCCAAGAGCTTGTTACCTACACACAGGTCCATGAAGCTATCAAGGCCGAGACCCAGAGCTGGCTCAGACCCAAGAACTGTCCACCTGACCTTAAGAACCAACTAAATAGTTGGTGTTGTAAGCTACTAAATTGTGGGCTAGGTTGATAAATCAGTTCAACTGACATAATAAATTTCTATGGGTAAAAGAGTAAAGGGGGGGTTTTGTGATGTGCTGAGTCAGCCTGTTGACTTTGTTGGTCGTAGGGGACCCCAGCAACAGGCAAATCAGGGACCTGGAAAAAGGATTGATTACTCCCACATTTCTCCTTCTCAATCCCCCTCCAGGATGAAGAAAGGAGCAGAAGAGCAACAGAGAAGCCTTGCCAGCTCTTGTGCGGTGTCTGTGCTGTGGGAAGCAGGGAGTAAGAAATGGTGCTGAGCTGTGGATCTACGGGGGGCCCTTTCCATTTCTCCCCAAACAGCTGAGTAGCTGCTATGGCCATCTTAGGAGGAAATGGAGAGGGTGGAGGGAAGGAAAAGATCTGGGTCAATGGAGAGAAATGAGGAGCAAGGCTGGGGACATTTCTCTCCTGTTGAAGTGGGGACTGGCCGTCAGAACCAGAGGGGTCCCCACCGCCCAGCCCTCTTCCCAGCGGCCAGGCCTAGGGCCCTGAGCACGTCTCACCATAGCTGGTCCCTGGTTTGCTGTGGTAGAAATCCACATCATGGTACTGGGCTGCCATTATGGTTTGGATTCCTGTAGATAAAAGAAGAAAATTGTGCAGTGTGGGGAAGGCAGAGTGACTGCAGCGTCTGATCTGGCTGTCAGTGTTTTCTCCTGCTGTAAACCTCTCCTCTGACGGCTCCTGCCTCATTTCCCAAAACCTCACCTCAACCCTCTGCTCTCGGTTTCACTTCTAGGTCGTTCCATCACCCCCGCCCCCAATACATACAAACCTCAGCGCTTCCTGGGTGCCGGCTCCAGCCTGGCCCCTCTCTCCCTGGTGGGCTGCCATGTGGGCCTCTCACCAGCCTCTGCAGGCTGCAGACCCCCTGCTGCGTGTTCCAAACCTCCATCCTGCACTTTGGCCTCATTTGGCTGTTCCAGGGGCTTCTCAGACAGAAGCTGGCCAAAAGGGAGCCGGGTCCTCCACCTCCCACAAGACTCCTCTTCAGCCAGGGGCTCCCGCCAGACCCAGGGTCATGTCCCACTCTTCTTTCCTCACCTGCATCCGCCCGCCCCGAATCCTGTTGATTCTGGCCCCCCAAATCTCAGAATATTCGTGTCTCCCTGCTCCTCCTCTGCCACTGGTTTGCACGTATCACTTTCCTAACTGATCACCTTGTCTTCCTTCCCTCTCCAATTCCACCAGTTTTAAAGCTAAAATTTTACTTTTTTCTTTTCTTGCTTAAATCCCCGACTTGCTGCCTACTGCCTTTAGAAAGTAGTTTAGATCCTCAGAATGACCCGGAAAGCCCTGCGGGATAACTTCCTTCTCTCAGAGCTTTCGCCACAGCGGCTCCTTCAACGTTCCCAGAACCCTCTGGAGTCCTTCAACTTTTAGCCCTTTGCAGACTCTTTTTCTCCCAATTCAGACAGGGCCCAGCTCATGCCTGGGCAGCCCTCGGGCCTCAGAGGTCTTCCACACCTCACCCAGCGCCATGGCTGACCACAGGCCAGCGCTGGTGTGCTCCCTGGCTGTTGGCTCTAACTGTACTCCAGGGCCTCTTCATGTCAGAAGAGGAAGCTATTTGTAGGATGTTCTACTGCCCCTCCCCCATAAGCTTTGTGATGGGAAGACCATATGTCACCCCCCTTTTCTCTGGGGACAAGCATAGTACTGGACAAAGGGTGGTTCTCAATAAATGTTTGCTAAATAAATGAATTGATCAATGATCCCTCAGCTTCTTGCCCCTCTCTGTTTGATCATTATATCCAACCCATGTCTACTCTGTAAAAATGACAATTCCTTCCTTGATGGTCGGCTCTTGGTGGCATAGAAGCATGGTGTTCTTTTTTAAATGTTATCCTTCACTGCTACCTCTGAACATTTTGAAAAACTGTCACAGGTGCAGACTTGAGCCAGGACAGTTTGAAAATGCTCTTGTTAAGGACAAGGTCTCCAGGCAGGGAGCCATAAATTATAGATTTGAAACAGAAAGTCAAGCACTTCTTTTTAAAAAAGGAAAAAGGGGGTAAGTATTTCTTTATTCTTTAGGAATAGAGAGGAAAATGTTTCCTGTAAACCTGAAAGAGAAATCATAGAACTTTTAAAAATAAGCTGAAACCACAGAGTTGATTTTGGTGATTGGTATTAGGAGTGGATATAGGAGGCCAGCATCAGGAAAACAGAGGGTTACTGGCTGTTTATGTTTTGTTTTGGGTACCGGGGATTGAACTCAGGGCCTAGAGGCACTTAACCACTAAGCCACATCCTCAGCCTTTAAAAAAAAATTTGTATTTTATTTCAAGATAGCATCTCACTGAGTTGCCGAGGCTGGCTTTGAACTCCTGATCTTCCTGTCTCAAGCCTCCCAATTGGCTTCTCCACATTTGGGATTATAGGTGTGTGCCACCACATCTGGCCTGGGTGTTTCTTAAGGTCCTGCTTTCCACACATGGGCTCTCTAATGCTGTTCTACTGACCCTAATCTAAATGCAAGACTAGGGGAAAGTGCTTTTGTGAGTGCTGATCTTGGGTAGCTAAGTTCTCCTACTCTGCCTAAAGAATAAACACCCATCAGTCCCAGCTTCTCCTGAACTGCGAGTCACACAGGAAAGCATACCCCTTCTCCCCGCTCCTAGGGAGAGCTCATTTCTGGCTGAACCCAGGGAGGGACTATCTCTGAGGCAGCAGGTCCCTAGCAGGCAGCTCTGAGCAGACAGTTAGTGGGGTCACAAGGCCTCCGACTACACAGCCTCTGATCCTGACCTACGGGTCAGTTCTGGGGAGCTGCACACCAAGCTGTGCCCTTTACAGGTATCAATGTTCTTCCCACCAGCCCCTCAGGTAATTGGGTCCACTCACCCGACTCTAACCCTGGAACAGCCAAGTTTATTCATAAATTCTACAACCAGGGCAGGAATAATTTATTTGTAAGACAAGTATCCTCTAAACAGTAACCCCTGGAAAAAGACATCAATTTTTAAGGCTCAGCCTTCAAAACAGATTACAACCTCAAATCAGCAAAGACAGGAAATAGGAGCTAACAAGAAATAAATTCTGAAAACAAGTTTGCCAAAAGGTTTAGGACATAGAGCCAACAGAGAGGTCCTCGCCCCACCAAATTTAACATTTTCCTCCCCAAAACAGACCCGCATTCCCTTACCTGGAAAATCTGGGTCTTGTACCCTTTTCTGATTTTGCAGGCAATGCTAAGCCAGAATATTGAGGAGGAGGAGGAGGAGCAGAAAGGAAGTGAGGGGAGGAGCTATCTAACTTGCTTGTGCAAGGGACCTGCACACCTTACTCCTCAATTGCACCAACAGAATTTTCTGTAATGATGGGATTGTCCTGTGTTGTCCAGTCTAGAAACCATGAGCCACATCTAGGTCCTAAGCTCTTAAAATGTGAAAAGTTGTGATTGCAGGGCTGAACTTGAAATTTTGTTTCACTTTCATTCATTAATTTCAATAGTCACATATGTCTAGTGACTATATGCTGAACCTCACAAAGACTCTGCATGGGTCATGTTGTACAATTCTGGAAAAATCTAGATCAAAACTAGAGAGTTGCTAGTTATTCTGAAGGACCCCTGGGTCCCTGGATCTGCTGCTCAGAACAGCAGGCCTCCAAGCCAGCATTTGCTCCTAGTACCTCAGTCCTAAGCACTGATGTGAAAGAAGGAACAAAATCCTGTTTTCAACCAGGCAGCCTGTAATCCTAGCTACTCAGGAGGCTGAGGCAGGAGGGTTGCAAGTTTAAGGCCAGCTTCCGAAACTTAGCAAAGCCCTAAGCAACTTAGTAAGACCCTGTCTCAAAATATAAAAGAGCTGGGGATGTGGCTAAGTGGTTAAGCACCCCTTAGTTCAATCCGAGTACCAAAAAATTTTATATATATCTATATCTTTTTCCATCCTTTTATTTTTCTTTTATGTTGTCTTTATATTTAGAGTGGGTTCCTTGTAGGTAGCCCATAGTTGAGTCTTCTTTTAACTTGGGCAATTAGATCTTTTTTTTTTTTTTTTCATTCCAGGGATTGAACCCAGGGATGCTGAATCACTGAGCACATCCCCAGCCCTTTTTATATTTTACTTAGAGACAGGGTTTTGCTAAGTTGCTCAGGACCTCACTAAGTTGTTGAGGCTGGCTTTGAACTTATGATGCTCTTGCCTCAGCCTCCCGAGCCGCTGGGATTACAGGTGTGTGCCACCACACCTGGCATAATTATCACATACTTTATGTGATTCATGCTAAATCTGTCATTTTACTATTTATTTTCTATTTGTCCAATGTAGTCTTTGTTCCCTTTTTTCCTATTTTTCTTCCTTATTTTGGATTGAATTTGTATGATTTCATTTTTATTTCTTTTTGCTGGCTTGTTAGCTACAAGTCTTTGTTTTGTTCTCTTCTTGGCGGGGGTTTTGGGGTTTAACTCCCCAAGTCCACCTTTGAGCACTCTCAAACCTCTTCATGTACGTAGTAGCAAAGGAGAGCCCATTTCTTCAGTGACTTTGATTGTCTAGTTTCTCTGGAGAAGTGCTGAACTGGAGACCTCTGTGGGTCATTTTGGCAGTCTTATTCATCAGCTGGCGCAGAATAATCGAGAAACCACATGTGTTGGGACACAGGCACTGCTTGCCATAGCCATCCACAGTCCCTCAGCTGTGGGTCTCCCAGACCCTCCTCTCCCCTCTTGTCACCAGGCCCCAGGGTGTGGCCCTTCAGGGATTCAGACAATGAAAAGAGAATCTTCTATTTCCCTGGAATCTGGCAGGTATTTTTAAAATGCCCTGTTGAGGAACACCGCCCCCCACTCAAAGGAGTTCCAGTTTGTTTTTCAACAATTTCTTCACAATTTGATGTCTTTCTTTTGAACCCATACTTTCCTTCTTCACACATATATGAATATCTGCACCACTTTATGAGAAATTATATGCCAAACAGACCAGAGACGGTTCTCACCGCTCTTCCCCAGAAGGTCAGTGGTTTCAACTGATGTCAGTCCCTTTCCCAGAACCTTCCCAGGGTGCAAGGCTGAGGCTGCTGAGCAGGAAAACACCACCCCGTGCCCCACCACAGCCACTTCCTGTCTCATCTCCTTCACACACAGTCGTGGCCACCTCACAGGATAGAAAGTTGGGGTGCAGGGGCCATACCACTTATGCAGCATGGTGCTCAGAACAGACTGGAGAGAAATACTGCGAGAGGGAAATTTAATCCCAGGGAGAACTCGGAATTCTAAACTGGGCTCAGCATCCGTCTGGGGAGACCCTTTGGGCTGATCTTAGCCACAGGGAAAAGGTTGTGTCTCCCACAGGAGAGGAGACCTAGTCATGGACACTTGCTGCTCTGTCTTGCACTGAGTGGAACGACTGTACAACAAGGGGTGCCAGTTGTATTTTATTTAGAATCCTGAGAATGGAGCTTTTTAAAGCCTCAATTGCTTTTAGAAAATGTAGCAGGTTTATTATCAAACTCATCAAGATAATTTTTGATTATTGCTTATTTTGAAACAACTGCAACTTGAAATGTGCATGAGGATGTGTGAATGGCCACCATGGTTCTATGTGAATGCGAACACAGGAAAGCATTGTGCACGTTTTCTCTGGCTCTGTCTTACTTCCGTTAAACAAGAGATCAGGGATTGCAGAGGCAAGGCAATGGATGGGCACATGCTGACCAATCTGTAAAATGGGTTAACGTCTATCTTAGACCACAGGCAGCCTCTTTCTGCAAACCCTCTTCAGATGAGAATGGAGTGAAGGTTACAAAGCCATGGTGTTAACGAGGACTTAGGTGTATGAGCATCACTGGTATGAGATTTAACCAGATTTCTAGAAGGCAGAGAGAGGTGGGGATGCATGGGGCAGAACCTCCACATCAACATGAGCCCAGAGAAGCTGGAGCTGAGGTGGCCACAGAAGCTGAGTGTCCCAGAGAGGTCCAGGGTCTGCTGGCTGGCAGTGGGGGTTAGTGGAGGATCTGCACATGAAACAGTGGGCCCCATGGTTCTCTCCCTCCCCGTAATTCAGGACCCCACATTCCAAGGTACCTTTTCCTAAGTAAATCGTTAGAAGGTTCTTTTCTAAAGACTAAACTCTCCCCGGGAAATCCTCACCTTCTGGGACTCCGGGCTTCCTTCCCATGGCTGCCTGCACCTGTGCTATGGCCTCAGGTAAAGTCTGCAGTGCACCCCTGCCCGCTACGGAGCTTCCAGTTAGCTTCTCCAGTAATCTATTCTTAAATATGAAAAGATAACCAACCAGAGCTGACATGTGAAGACATATTACAACATGAAAGAGAGAGAAGAGGTGAATTAAAGGGAAAAAATAACCCTGAAGAGAACTTCTAATTCAGGACACAAAACCAGGAAAAACCAAACATTCAACCTTAACTATGAATCCTCCCCCTGAAGTTAGCTAAAAATATTGCCCTGGTGAGCAGAAAAGAAAATGGGCCCTTACAGGCCTGGAGCTCAGGCAAGGTGGATCCAGCAGGCAGAGGGAGGAAGCAGCTAGCTGTCACTCCCAGATGTTTCAGCAAATCTGGGGAAGTTCAGCTTCGCTCTTCTAAGCCATAATGGCATGAAAATAAGAGACAAAGGAAAGAGCTCTCAAGGGGAACATCTAAAAGGGGTGTCCCTACCATAAAACCCAAAGGCTACTCCCTCGGTGAAGGTTGAGAAGAAAACCAGTGACTTCTAGTTAATGAAGGATGACTGAGTTTTACAATGTTCAGAATGCAATTTAAAGACACAAAATATGCTGCTGGGTGCAGTGGCTCATGCCAGTAATCTTAGTGAGAGGATGAGACAGGAGGATCCCAATTTCAAGGCCAGTTTAGCAATTTAGTGAGCTGCTCAACAACTAAGTGAGAGCTGTCTCAAAATTAAAAGAATAAACAGATCCTGGGGGTGCAGCTCAGTGGTAAAGTGCCCCGGGATAAATCCCCAGTGCCTGAATAAATAAATAGGAAAAGAAAATGACGAGTAGAAAACAGAGGACAATAGGAAGGTGAAATCTTTAAAGTGATAACGGTTCTCATTTTTTCTCCCTTAACTGGTAAGATGCACTGATGTACAAATCCTAGAAATCTAACAAACACCAAAGAAGAAAATCAAGGGAACTGCCGAACATCACAGCAGGGAAAACATCCTAAAAGCTGCAAGAAGGAACAAAGTCAGACCTGGAGGGAGGTGTGGCTTCAACGACTCTGGTTTCTTCACAGGAACAAAGGAAGAGAAAATAACAGTGAACCTGAAAGTAATGGATGGGGAGGCCACAAGGGGTGGACTGTCCAACGCAGGAGCAGGAGCGAAACAAACACCTTTCAGACAACAAAGATTGAAAGCTACTAACACAACCTCATTAAAGGAACTTCACACTCCAGGCAAGAGGAAAGTAGTCAGAGAGTCAACTGGAGAGAGTGAAGAGAGACAGAGACCAATCTAGACAACATGAACTGTTCCAGGATTAAGAGATAAATAAATAAATAGAATTCAAACACACAACAGCAATATATAGTTTGGGGAGGCAGTGGGAAAGGGATCAAAATTCCTAAAGTAATTTACTGGATGAAAAGAGGATAAAAATATAGATTTCTTTTAGATTTTCATTAAAAATGTGCATTCTAATCATAAGGAGACCACTAAATAATTAGGAAGAATATGTATAACTTCTTAGTAGATAAAAAGTAGCATGTGAAAAAAAAAAAACAACAACACACAAACAATTCAAATTAAGGCTAAGGAAAAAAAGAAGGAAGCATTAAATCGTTTGGTTATGTAGAAAGCAAAAAATAAAGTTTCATATGTGCATCAAATAGAAACTATACTGTAAATGCACCAATCCTCCAGTCTAAAAAAAATAAATAAAGATTTTCAGAGTATGTAAAAAATTTTGAAACTTAAAAATTGAGAAAATTGAAAGCAAAGTACTGAAAACTAGAGCAACCAAATGCTAACAAACCAAAAAAAATCAAGCGAATTAGACGTTTCATTTAATATTGATCGATAGCCTTCTATGAACCAGGGACTGTTCTAGGCAACTGAACACGCCAGCAAATAATAGCACATGAGAACCTTGCCCTACTGGATCTTTCAGTGTTTAGTGAGGAGACAGAAAATAAACAAAAGAAAATGCTTGTAAATTATTAAATGTATTAGATGTTGACTTATATAAGCAAGAAGACAATAAAGTATGGTAAATAAGATCAAGAGTCAGAGAAGGCAAGTTAGATAGTGTGGACAGGGACTAACCTTAATGACCTATTTATGAAGATAAAACATGATTTTATATTTACAGGTACCACATAAAGAGGCGTCACCTACATAAAGGGAACAGCTGAATGACTACAGCAAACTGATCTTCATAAGTGTACATTAGTGATGACAGATTTTAGCACATATCTCTCAGTCATTGCTAGGACAAGCAGATAAATTAATCAAAAACTACCTAGAATAATCAAGCAATGCAGTTCATCAACTTGACCTAATGAACATACCATAATCCCCTTCATCTCAGAAGATGCCCCCCAAGACCTCAGATGGGTGCCTGAAATTCCAGAGTACCAAACCTGTATACCCTAGGTTCTTCCTACACACACACACACACACACACACACACACACACACCTATGATAAAATTTAATTTACAGATTGGGCAGAGCAAGAGATTAACAGCAATAACTAATCATATAATAGAGTAATTATATCATTATGCTATAAAAATCACACAAATGTGGTCTCTCTCTAAAATCTGATCCTACCTTTCTCACTCCTCCTCCTCCTCCTCTTCTTCCCTGAGGTGACTACAGGAAACTTAAACCAAGAACAGTGAAACTACGGACGGAGGACACCACTATGTGCAGAATATTTCATAAAACTTCCATCAGTGGTTTTCAAGAGCACAGGGAACACCTGTGAAAGGTGGTCTTATGTTTGTCCACGAGGCAATGCTCTAAAAATGTCACAGGATTAGGAATGAAATATCACCGGTCATATTTCCTGACCACAATGTAATTAAACAACAAACAAATGTTTAGAAATTAGAGAACATAGTTCTAATAATTCATGGATGATATAAAATATGATAGTAGAATTGATAAATATATAGAAGAAAAGGAGAATTAAAATACAGCACATCAAAATATCTGAGGTGCAGCCACAGAAGTAAGTACAGATTAAGTCTTAGCTTTAGGTGTATATATTAGAAAACAAATAAAAATAAATCTTTAAAATATATACTTTAAGAAAAGAAGAAAATTTTATCCCACTTTGTGACTTACTCTTATTATAAAAATAAGAGTAAGTCACAAAGTGGGATAAAATGTTGCAAATCATAAATCTAATGAAGAACTTGATGAAAAAGAATGAAATATATAAAGAACCCTTCCAGGGGGATCCAAGATGGTGGGCCACAGGGAGGCTGCATTCTGTGTCACTCCAGGACCTGGGATTCAAGTAGTGGGAATATTGTTTCTCTGAGAGTGATTAGAGGATCCCCGACAGCTGCTTCCACGCAGGACTCCCAGGCACTTGCTCATGCAGGACCTCCGGGTGCATAAGCAGGACCACCAGCATCAACACCCACACAGGACTCCTGGCCCCCCCTCCTGTGCAGAAATCCTGGCTGCTGCTCCCATGCAGGACACCCATCTGCTGCCCATGTGCAGGAACTCCAGCCACCACTCCCTTGTGGACCCCCACCCTCCAGCATGGGGTTCCTCCCCCCGCCATTGCCTCCATCTTGAGACACTGCAACCACTGCCATAGTCCCCTACACATGGCAGCCTGCACCTGGGGACACCACACAGGGGCTGAAGACAGCCACCAGCCATAACATGTCATGCCACAGAGCTGCATCTCTGAACACACCGCTCAAGGCCACCACCCAGTCCCATCCTACCCCAAACCCCATCCCAGAAAGCACCCGCCTCTATCTTGAGACGCCATCTTTTGTTGGGACAACTCCCAGCTTGGAACACCAGCTGGGGCTTAGAAGCAATTTCAAGGTAAATTTAGTCCCCAACTCCACCCTCTCCTGGCAGCCACTAACCCAGCACAGAGCTTGTGGCTACATGGCCGGTCTATAGCTTGCAAAACCTGGTCCTGAGCTGCCCAATACAAAACTGCTCTCCACAACAGGTGTGCAGCCCCCAGAGCGCAGCCAAAAAGCCTCCAGAGAGAAAGGTTCCTGTTTGGGAAATAGAAAGGGCCAGGGGCAGTGGGTGAGATACAGTTTAGAGACTAAGTTAGAGACCAAGAATTGTGAGGTTTACAGGAGATATAAGGACGTAAGACCAGGGCCTGACATCACACAAGCAGGACTGGCAAGTGCTATACCCCGCATACACGAGCTATACCCCCAAGACCAACCCTCCCACCCTAATAACTTTCACCATCCTGAGGGTGAAGATGCCAGCAAACAACAGACAACTCCACCTGTTGGATGGGAAGGCAAGCAGGTAAGACACTGATCTCCAACAAAAACAATCCTGTATCTTCCTTGGAGATTTCTCTCCCTCTCTCTCTCCCCCCCACCCCTCTCTTTTCTCTGCACATCCCCAACATTTTTAAAACCAAGTACTTTTCATGAATTAGGCTGCTGAGGGCTGGGACATGAATAGTACATTACAGTTGTGTTGTATATTCTTTTATCTTCTATTTTTTAAATTTTATATTTTTCTTAAAATTTCTATTTGTTTGTTTTTTTGTATTCTATTGTCTTCCCACTTATTGTCTCTCCAAAATCACTTTCTCTCTCTTCTCCTGCTACTAATCAATCTCTTTAGATTCCTCTTTCATGCTAAAATCTAATGACACTTTATCCTCACCTCTACCCCTCAACATCTCATCCTACACCTCAACCCCAGTTCTTTGTCCACCATCAGAAACTGTAGACCTTTTTGCAAACCTACTGTTTATATTGTAGATAATAAGTGAACTCAACATTTCTGCATATTGTGACAAAACCGTAAATGTCTGAATAGGAGCTATTTGGTATAAGGCTGTATACTGTTTGTATTGGGATCTGTTCACATTGTTCTCCCCCTTAAAGGAAAGATATTGAAACCGTGCAGGGACACTATAAGCCTTTGGGTCAAAAATGAAATGCCTCAGATCTGCAGTGGTAGAAAGAAAGACACATAACAGCATGAAAAAACAAGGGAAGAAAGTTCCCCAAACAAACCAAGATACTACATTATTAGAACCCATGGCCAGAAAAACAGAAGAAATTACAGAGAAGGAGTTCAGGATGTACATAATTAAAATGTTCTGTGAATTACAGGAGGATATAAGAGCAAGTGCAGGCAGCAAAAGATCATTTCAATAAAGAGCTACATAAGCAAATACAGGAAGAAAAAGATTACTTCAGTAAGGAGACAGAGGTAGGTTCTAAAAGAAAATCAAACAGAAATACTTGAAATGAAAGAAACAATAAATCAAAAATAAAAACTTGATAAAAAGCATCACCAACAGATTAGATCATTTTGAAGACAAAACCTCTGACAATGAAGAAGAAATACATATAATTTTGAAAAGAATGTTGACCCCACAGCGAAGATGGAAGAAACCATGAACAGAACATTCAAGAATTATGGGATAGCATAAACACACCAAATTTATGAATTATTGGGATAGAGGAAGGCATAGAATTCCACACCAGAGGAATGAACAATCTATTCAATGAAATACTATCAGAAAACTTTCCAAACATTAAGAATAAATTGGAAAATCAAATACAAGAGGTCTTCAGGACACCAAATGTACAAAATCACACCAAGGCACATTATAATGAAAGTGCCTAACATACAGAATAAGGAGAGAATTTTAAAAGTCACAAGATACAGGAATCAGATTACATATGGGGGAAACCAATTAGGATATATGAAGATTTTTCAACCCAGACCCTGAAAAGCTAGAAGACCCTGGAACAACATATACCAAGCTCTGAAAGAAAATGGATGCCAACCAAGAATCTTATAACCAGAAAAATTAAATTTTAGATGTGATGATAAGTAAAAATCTTCTATGATAAACAAAAGTTAAAAGAATTTACAGTGAGAAAGCCTGCACTACAAAACATCCTCAGCAACATATTCCAAAGAGGAAATGAAAAACAGCAATGAAAATCAGCAAAGGGTGGGTATTACACTGAAGGAAAAACCCACTCAAAGGAGAAACCAAGACAAGTTAAACAACAAAAATAAACAAAAATGATAAGGAAAACAAATCATATCTCAATAGTAACCTTGAATATTAATGGCCCAAACTCACCAATCAAAAGACATAGACTGGCAGATTGGGTTTAAAACAACCATCAATACACTGCCTTCAAGAGATTCATCTCATAGGAAAAGACATCCACACACTGAGGTGAAAGGTTAAGAAAAAACATACCACTCACATGGACTGCAAAAGCAAGCAGGGTTTTCCATCCTCAAATCAAATGAAGTAGACTTCAAGCCAAAGTTAATCAAAAGGGATAAAGAAGGACATTTCATACATCAACAAGACACAGTAATTATAAATACACATGCTCCAAACAATAGAGCATCTAAATTCATTAAACAAACTCTTCTCAAGTTTAAGAGTCAAATAGAGTACAACACAATAATTCTGGGTGACTTTAACACACCTTTTATACCACTAGATAAATCTTCCAAATAAAAGCTGAACAAAGAAACTATAGAACTCTATTGAGTTCAATACAATCAATAATTTGGACTTAACTGACATATATAGAACATTTCATCCTTTAATAAGTGAATATACTTTCTTCTCAGCAGCACATGGATCCTTTTCTAAAATAGACCATATATTAGGCCACAAAGCAACTCTTAGCAAATACAAAAAAATAGAGATACTACCCTGCATTCTACCAGATCATAATGGAATGAAATTAGATATTAATGATAAAATAAAAAATGGAAGCTACTCCAACACCTGGAGACTACATAATATGCTATTGAATGAACAATAGGTTGCAAAAGACATCAAGGAGGAGATTAAAAATTCTTAGAGGTAAATGAGAACACTGATACAACATATCAAAATCTCTGGGACACTATGAGGCAGTGCTAAGAGGAAAGTTCATTGCATGGAGTTCATTTCTTAAAAGAAGAAAAAGTCAACAAATAAATGACTTAACATTACATCTCAAAGCCCTAGAAAAAGAAGAGCAAATCAACACCAAAAGCAGTAGAAGACAGGAAAAAATTGAAATCAGAGCTGAAATTAATGAAATTGAAATAAAAGAAACAACTGAAAAAGTTGACAAAACAAAAACCTGATTCTTTTAAACAGTGAATAAAAGTTATAAACCTTTAGCCATGCTAATGAAGAGAAGGAGAGAGAAACCTCAAATCACTAACACCTATGATGACAAAGGAAATATCACGATGGACACAACAGAAATACAGAATATAATTAGAAATTATTTTGAAAATTTATACTCCAATAAAATAGAAAATATCAAAGTCATTGACAAATTTCTAGAGTCATATGATTTGCCAAACTGAATCAGGGTGATATACACAATTTAAACAGATCAACTTCAAGCAATGAAATAGAAGACGCCATCAGAAGCCTACCAACCAAGAAGAGCCCAGGACAGATGTATCCACAGCTGAGTTCTACAAGACCTTCAAAGAAGAACTAATACCAATTCTCCTCAAGTTATTCCATGAAATAGAAAAAGAAGGAACACTTCCAAACTCACTCTATGATCCTGATTCCAAAATCAGACAAAGACACAACAAAGAAAGAAAATTTCAGACCAATATCTCCAATGAACATAGATGCAAAAATTCTCAGTAAAATTCTGGCAAATTGAATTAAAAAGCATAAAAAAGAGTGCTCCATGATCGAGTCAGATTCATCTCAGGGATGTAAGGTTGGTTCAGCATATGGAAATCAATAAATGTAATTCATCTCATCAGTAGACTTAAAGATAAGAATCATCAGCCTGGGTTTCAGCTCAGTGATAGAGTGCTCGCCTAGCACATGCGGGGTGCTGGGTTTGATTCTCAGCACCACATAAAAATAAAATAAAGGTATTGTGTCCAACTACAACTAAAACAAAATATAAAAATGACAAGAATCATATGATCATCTCAATACAGAAGAAGCATTTGACAAAATACAGCACCCCTTCATGTTCAAAACTCTAAAAAAACTAGGGATATAAGGAATATATTTCAACATTGTAAAAGCTATGTATGCTAAGCCCCAGGCCAATATAATTCTAAACGGAGAAAAATTGAAAGCATTCCCTCTAAAAACTGGAACAAGACAGGGATGCCCTCTTTCACCACTTCTATTTAAAATAGTTCTTGAAACTCTAGCCAGAGCAATTAGATGAAAGAAATTAAAGTGATATGAATAGGAAAAAAAGAATTCAAACTAACAATATTTGCCGATGACATGATTCCATACCTGAAGACCCAAAAAATTCTACTGGAAAACTTTTAGAACTAATAAATGAATTCAGCAAAGTAGCAGGATATAAAATCAACACTCATAAATCAAAGGCATTTCTGTATATCAGTGACAAATTCTCTGAAAGGGAAATGAGGAAAACTACCCCATTTACAATAGCCTCAAAAAAAAAAAAATCTTGAGAATCAACTTAACCAAAAGGTGAAAGACCTCAACAATGAAAACTACAGAACACTAAAGAAAGAAATTACAGAAGACCTTAGAAGATGGAAAATCTCTCTTGTTCTTGGATAGGCAGAATTAATATTGTCAAAATGACCCTACTACCAAAATCACTATGCACATTTAATGCAATTCCAATCAAAATCCCAATGACTTTACTCATAGAAATTGAAAAAGCAGTTATGAGACACTCAGAATAGTTAAAGCAATCCTTAGCAAGAAGAGTGAAGCAGGTGGCATTACTATACCAGACCTTAAGCTATATTACAGAGCCACAGTAAAAAAAAAAAAAAAAAAGAAAAAGAAAAGAAAAAAGAAAAAAAAACAGCATAATATTGGCACCAAAATAGACTGGTAGACCAATGGTACAGAATAGATGACACAGAGACTAACCCACATAATTACAGTTAGCTCATTAAACAAAGGCACCAAAAACATATATCAGAGAAAAGATAGCTTCTTCAACAAATGGTGCTAGAAAAACTAGAAATCCATATGCAGCAAAATGAAGTTAAACCCCTGTCTCTCACCATGCACAAAACTGAACTCAAAGTGGGTCAAGGACCTAGGAATTAAACCAGAGACCCTGCACCTAATCCAACCAATTTCTTTATCAAGACTCCTATAGCCCAGAAAATAGAATCTAGAATCAATAAATGGGATGGAATCAAACTAAAAAGCTTCTACACAGCAAAAGAAACAATCAGTGAGGTGAATAGAGAGCCTACAGAATGGGGGAAATTTCTACCACATGCACATCAGATAGAGCACTAATCTTTAGGATATATAAAGAACTCAAAAATACTTAACATAAAAAAAAACCCAAATAATCCAATCAATAAATGGACCAAGAAACTGAACAGACCTTTCTCAGAAGATGATATACAATCAATCAATAAATATATAAAAATTTTCAACATCTCTAGCAATTAGAGAAATGCAAATCAATACTCTTCTAACATTTCATCTCACTTCAGTCAGAGTGGCAGCTATTAAGAATACAAACAAATGTTGGCAAGGATACGGAGAAATTGGCACACTCATACATTGCTGGTGGGACTGCAAATTGATACAACCAATATGAAAAGTGATATAGAGATCCCTTGGAAAACTTAGAAAGGAACCACCATATGATCCAGCTATCCCACTCCTCAGTATATACCCAAATGACTTAAAAACAGCATACTATAGTGATGTAGCCCTATCAATGTTTATAGCAGCACAATTCACAGTAGCTAAATTGTGGAACCAACCTAGATGCCCTTCAGTAGATAAATGGATAAAGAAACTGTGGCATATATACACAATGAAATATTGCTCAGCATTAGAAGAGAATAAAATCATGGCATTTGCAGATAAATGGATGGCGTTGGAGAAAATTATGTTAAGTGAAGTAAGCCAATCTTAAAAACCAAATGCCAAATGTTTTCTCTGATATGTGGATGCTGACCATAATGAGGATGGGGGTAGCATGGGAAGAATGGAGGAACTCTAGATAGGGCAAGGGGAGGGAAGAGAAGGGAGCGGGTATGGGGGTAGGAAAGACGGTGGAATGAGATGGACACCATTACCCTAAGTACATGTATGAAGACATGAATGGTGTGAAAATACTTTGTGTACAACCAAAGAAATGGAAATACTATATGTGTATGTTCTATATGTGTATTATGAATTGAAATACATTCCGCTGTCATGTATAACAAATTAGAATAAATAAATAAATTTAAAAAATAAATCATCATTACACATTAAAGAAGAACCCTTACAACTTAATAAGAAAGGCAAATAATTTCATTGTAAAATAAGAAAACTGAATAAGTGTTTCTGACATTCAGTAAACTACAGGATGGTGCAATGGATAAGTTTTAACAGATGTATGTCAGAGTGAAATGGGCAGCATTGTCAAGATGACAAACACGCCTGTCCGTCCCCACAGCTTCCTCATGCCCTCTGTGACCCAGCAGCCACCAACAGCCATGCACTGACGTCCCTGATGACGGTTCCTTGCTGTGGACATGGGAATGGCTTAGGCCCGCTGCAAACCTGAGACCTCAGATCTGTCACGGAGGAGGAGACGATTTTCATCACCATCGTCAACACATTCCACAACAGGACATTTGTTGGTTCCAAATTCAGAGAATGGAAGCCAATTTAGAAGGAATTTTGGCTTGTCAAGACACTACTTTAGCAAGAACAAAGAAAATCACATTTGGGGCTAAGCAGGGTGTCGGATCTCTCAAGACCTGGGACTGGGTGAAAAGCTCACTCTCCCCGTGCTGACGGGCAGGACCAGCCCTAGAGGAATTATCTGGGATGTGAGGTTTAGCACCTCCAACCCCCGCCGTGCCCTTCTCACCAGCCAGGGGGTCTTCCTCACAGGACACCCCATCCTGCCTCATCCACTCTGCGTTCCTCCCCAGGCCACTACTGTGTGTTTGCTAGAGAGGCTCTTGGTTGGGTTGGAAGCGTGAAATTTGCCAACCTGACACAGGCAGAAACAGGTGGAGGATGATACAGCGAGAGCCAGAATTAAAGGCCTGTGCACAGCAAGGTGCTCAGCAGGGTCCCTTTGCCAGCATCCACCAGATGCCAGAAGCAGCATCCCAGCTGTGCCAACAAAATGTGCCTCTAGAGTTTGTTCAATGTCCTCTGGTGGCCAAAATTACCCCCACTGGAGAACCACTGCCTTCGATATTTCATATGAAATGTGGTTTCCATACACAATGGAGCTTCACTCAGCCATAGAGAGAGTGAGATCACGGCATTTCAGGAGTGGAGAACATCATGCCAGTGAAGTAAGCCAGGCTCAGAAAGTCAAGGATGGAATGTTTTCTCCCACATGCGAAAGCTAGAGCAAAGTAAGGGGATCAAGGGGAAATAGAAGGGAGAGCAGTGGAGCAGTGGAAGGGGATTGGGGAGGAGGGAAGACGGCAGGAAGAGAGAGCAATGGTGGGATGTAGTTGACCAATATACACCTGTGGTGGGATTCACTGGTGTGTGTGTGTGTGTGTGTGTGTGTGTGTTTATATCAGATATATATGTATGATATAAAAATCTGCAAGTAAATAGAGAAGACCAGTAGGGTACAGCAAAGGGGGAGGAGGATGGAGGGAGGGAAAAGGAAAGTACGTGAACCAAAGTGAAGCAAATTATATTCCATAGATTCCATTTTTATTTCATAGAATTATGTCAAAATGAACCCCATATTGTGAATAATGATCATGCACTACTAAAATAATTTTTTAAAACAACATAGACCTATGTGTTGATGAGACCATTTTTTCTAAAAAGCATTTGCACCCATAATCAGCCAATCTTTACCCATAAGAACTCCTGGTTGTTATTCATGGACTATATACACAGCATTTTGGCAAATGACCACTTCCTCTAGAAGTCAGTCCTTCAATCTTGGGAGGCTCAATATTCCCAGTTTTTCTGGTACTCCTCTGGTGGAGTTGTCTTCAGGGTTATCAGCACAGTGGAAGACAAGTCTCTAGAACAATAGTTGTAGTTTATTTTTAACCATAAGTACACTTTCAAGTTTGGAGATATGCTACCGACCAGATGGAAATTCTGTCTAAAAAGGAAGTGCATTCTCAAGAGGTTACACTGTGGTCTGTAGGAATGGGGAAGGTTCCACGCCCCTTCACTGCAGATCCCTTCACTGCCTGTCCCCTGTTCTCTGCCTAGGAGGACATGGAGGACTCCTCAGCATGGGGTATTAGCTCATCAGGGCACATCCCTGTCTGGCCTTAAGAAAATAGGATTCAAGTTTCATAAGGGACACTTTTCCCACATCAGATATTGCAGACCACCATGTAAACAGAGCACCCCTCTGAGAACCTGCCCCTCACAGGGACTCCTGCTCACCCCACTCACTTGAAACTTCTCAATTACAGGAACGATGATCCTTAAGACTGGCACGTTCTCAGGTCCTCCCTGGAATAATCTCCAAAGGGGAAAAAAACCTGTATGCAATTATAATATATAATAATGCAATTAAGTAAGAGGGCTCTGCAGTCAAGGGGAGACGAAATTTATTATTTTCCTTTCGTCCCTTCAAACTCGCTCCCTAGAGCTAGCTGTTCCCTGCCTCGTGAAGGAAATCTTGGACAGATTCTTCTCAGAAAAAAAATATCCAGTCACCACTAGTCACCTTTGTATAATCAAAACCTCCAGGGGTCCAGCTCTGACCTTCACTTGAGGGCAAACCTTCCCCAGTTGTGCCTGCTCAGGTTCAAGGCCTGCAGTGTGTCCAGGTCTCCTTAACCCTCTCCCAACGCTGGATTCTCCTCCTGATCCAGCCACTAGAGTCAATGTGAGGGGTGCAGTCTGGCCCTGTGGGGGGCAGAGGCACATTCAGTGGCTTTTCTTGGGGGACATTGTTGATGACTCTTCAGCAAGTCTCCCTGAAATCCACAAGCTTAATTGCAACTAGTACCCCATCCTCTTCTCCAGCTGGTTGCTTCAACCCTGATTCCCAGCACCTGACTTTCAGACCTCTGTTGCACATGACACTGCTGGGACCCCATCACTCCATGGGTGGCCTCTTGGACCAAGTCCCCTTTCAGCCGGCTCCTTCCTGGTTGCTTCCACAAGCCTCTGCCTCCACTCTGTACTTCTGTCTCTGGGCAGCATCCTCTCAGGTTCTATTAAGCACCAAGGCCAGACTCCAGAAGAAAGACCCAGACGGTGTCCTCCCAGGAGTCTCTTAACATATTCCACCCATAGCCTTGGAAATATCAAACTCCAAGAGCCACCTGGCTGGTAGTGAGAGGTACCACACCCTGTTGAGTGTGAGACACCAAATGGCCCTACTTAACCACACAGTTACATATGGAGAACTGCTGAAGAGTCATCAGCAGTGCCCCCCAAGAAAAGCCACTGAATGTGCCTCTGTCCCCCACAGGGCCAGACTGCACCCCTCACATTGACTCTAGTGGCTGGATCAGGAGGAGGATCCAGCGTTGGGAGAGGGTTAAGGAGACCTGGACACACTGCAGGCCTTGAACCTGAGCAGGCACAACTGGGGAAGGTTTGCCCTCAAGTGAAGGTCAGAGTTGGACCCCTGGAGGTTTTGATTATACAAAGGTGACTAGTGGTGACTGGATATTTTTTTTCTGAGAAGAATCTGTCCAAGATTTCCTTCACGAGGCAGGGAACAGCTAGCTCTTCCTTTTACCTAGGAAGGAATTAGAGATGAACCTCCCAAACTAACCAAACCTAAGGATATTGTCCCTGCTGCTAATGACGCACATGGTCCCTGGCCTGGAGCTGATCAGGCTGGTTAAGGAGGAGGTCAGGCACACACACCAAGGTTTTAATATCTAACAAGTTATGAGTTGAGAAGGGAGAACAGAGGGAGGGAAAAATAACTATGCTTTATCGCTGCCAGGCCACAAGTTAAGGCCCAGGAGTACATTTGTCCTTTGTCCCTTTGGTGATCTCTGATGGTCTCAGTGGGACTGGTAACCAGAAAAACAAAGGGATTAGAAATTTCCACCTCACCCACCAAACTCTGGGAAGGAGGTTGGAGCTGTAGAGTGCAGAAACCCTTGATTGATATTTAATAAACTTCAGGATAGGAGTAGAAATCCAGATGCAGGGTGTGAGCGGGACATGGATAAGGTGTGGAAGCATGCCCGACACACCTTCTCCATCCGGCTATTCCTGTTGGTATATCCTTTGTGATAAACCAGTAAACAAAGAGTTTCTCTGAATTCTGAGCCATTCTAGAAAACATGTGCTGAGAGCCATTAGCCAAGTAGGTATGAGAATTTCCTTGCCAGCATACCCCATGTTGCTTAGTGGAAGGACTCGTGGAAATAGGACTTGCCTTAGACATTTCGCAGTGACATTGCATGTAAGGTGACCTTGCTCAAGGACCAGGGCGGATCTGGGTTTAGGGCGGATCAGGGTTTTAGGCTCTCCTTGGATTTAGGGAGTTCCCGGTTTAGGACAATCCGGGTTTAGGGTTTAGGGCGGTTCCAGGTTTAAGATTATTCCTGCTGGGAATAGGGCGTATCCTGCTGCCTGAGTTCCCCTTGAGTTCTCCCGGGATTCAGAGAGTATTGGGGAGGCAGAGGAGGTGGATTTGGGCAGAGAACGTGGATTTCCCCAGAATGAGTTTGGAGAGGGCCGGTGTGAGTTCGGGAATAAAGAATTGCTGTTTGAATCTACAAAGCTGTGAGTGGCTCGTGATTTTGTGCCCAGCCAGACTGCAGCAATATGGAACCCCAGGAGGGGACTGTAGAATCCCAAAATCTATAGCCAGTCAGTAAAAAATACAGAAGGCCTGTACTTGAAACTGGCACCTGAAATGGGAGCAGTCTTGCAGGACTGAGCCCTTCAACCTCTGGGATCTGACACTAACTCCAGATGGATAGTTTAAGAATTGGAGTGAATTGTAGGACACCCCACTGGTGCTGAGGAAACCATCAGGTTGGGGGAACCCATGTTATGGTTTGGATGTGAGGTGTCCCTCAAAAGCTCATATGTGAAACAATGCAAGAATGTTGGGAGGAGAAATGATTGGGTTATAACCTTAAATGAATCAGCTAATTAATCCCTAATGTGATTAACTGAGTGGTAACTGGAGGCAGGTGGAGTGTGGCCCCAGGAAGTGGTTCACTGGGGGCTTGGCTTTGGGGAATAGACTTTAGTGGAATCTAAAAGTGGACACTCAGAGCAGATCAGGACTCAGGCGGTTGGATATAATAAAATAAGGAAGAAATAAGGAAATAAAGGAAACTGCATTTTTAGGTCTGAGGCATGTCTGTGTCTAGAGTTTAGAGATCAAAGACACTGCCGGACTAAACTGAAAGGCCACTGCACCATCTCCTTGTGCGGGGAAGAAGCTCCATCTCTTCAGACAGTGTAAGAAAGACACAGGGAGGAACCGTTTTGCGGCTGTGGCCCAGGGCTGGCAGTGGAGGGAGCTGATTCCTGGCAAACCAGAGTTGGCCCAAAATACAGGCCTGGCAAACCCACACCGCATGACCTAGAGTGTGCCTAAAAGACCCGGAGAAAATCAAACACCGAGAGACGTTTACACAGGGAAAAGCTGGTTGTGGAAACCCACCTGGCTCTCCCCCTCCCCCTCTAATCTGGCTGCATGGAGGACTGGCTGGGAGAGATGTATCTGGCTGAGTCTGACCTCAGGGGTCTGTGAAAAGAGCTGGAGAGAGCACGTGCTGAACCCTTTTATTGAGGAGAAGCCATTCAAATGGGGCAAGGGGTCAGGTTTCAGGGGGCTGAGTCTAGCTTCAAGATGTCTGCTGTCAGCAGGTTGACTGACATCTAGGAAGGCCACACCCAAAGGCAGAGCAAGAGAAGGGGACAAAAAAAGGGCGTTTCCATGGAACATTCTATCCCAAACAGGGCAGAGTGGTAGGATTATAAAAGAATAGGTGAGTGCAGCTCAACCCCAGGGTGTGTCTGCTCTGAAGACGGGCCTTGCTACCTGAGCTGGGGTGGGGGATACCGAGTCATGAGTCACGGCACTGCCGGGCCAGACTACAGTGATCTTTCAGGTCTCCCGTGGTGCATCAGGACTGGAAGGCGTGGTGACTCAATGTGGCTCCCCGCAGCTGGGAGTTCAAAAGGGGAGGGGTTGGAGATTGAATCCGAGACCAGAGAATGTAAGGTTCGCAGAGTTCCCTAGTGGACAAAGGATCGGCTCCTCCACCATGAGTGGAACCCAGGGGAGACCTCTGGGGTAGTCTTCCAGCAGTGACTGGTAATTTCTGGGCCTGGAGGGGTGCTGATCTAAAATCCCCAGGTGAACTGGCATTCAGCAAAGAGCCTGGAGCCCACTGAAGCCTAAACCCTGCCCCAGGAATTCCATCTTCAGAATTGCCTCTCTCCCTCCAGCAATCCAGAGAGTGGAGCATGAATCTCCAGATGACCCTACCTAAACTGCTGAGAAGCTGTTTTAACTTTTAACTCCAATGGAAAACAATTCTTTAACTGTTTATCCAGATATTCATTCTCTCTCTTTCTCCCTCTCTCTTTCCCTCTCTCACTCTCTCTTTCTCTTTTCTGTGTTTAATCATGACCTTAATGTTTCAAGGACATTTATACATACTCATTTAGCCCACGGCCAGCACAGGCTTCATAAATGAAGGTTCAGCCATGTGAGAAATCCTCAGGGAGTTTGAATTAAAGAGAAAGGCTCTAATTACCTGTAAACCAGCCCCAGGTTTAGACAGGCTCTAATTACCTTTAAACCTAGCTCCAGCCTCCAGCTACCTATTATGGTATAGAGGTTTACTGAAGAGGAGAGAGAGGGGGGGGGGGAGAGAGAACACTCCAGGGAGTGGACTTTTATTAAAGAACAAAAAATTCTGGGGAAAAAAACCCTCCAATGGGGATTAAGGGGGGCAGTGTCCCAAGGACAGGTGTGAAGATTGGGTCTTTGGGCAGTGGCCAGACACGCCTACACATGGACAAGCCCTCAGACCTGAGAAGGGTGGGGAAAGCTCTGGACACAAAGATGTTCTAAGCGCCTCTCACCCAGCCAGGGAGGTAACTCAAATCACGTACAAGGATGGTCGCCCACATACTCATTTATTTTTTTCTCCCAATTTGTAGCATTTTTGAAGCCAGTTATTTTTCATGGATCAGTTTTTTGATGACTAGGATGTTTGATTAACATATTTCAGTTTTGTTTTATACTCTTTGATTTTTACTCTTTAAAAATTTTACTTTATATATATTTTTTTCTCTCACTGGTTTCCCTCAATTCTCTTTCTCTCTTCTCTTCTGCTAATGGTTAATCACTTTTGTTCTTTCACTCTTCCTTTAATTTTTTACTTCTAACATCTCTCTTCCCCCATTATCCTCACATCCTATATCACTTGCATTCTCTTTTTGTTCACTCTTCAAAATTGTAAAGTCTTCTCAAACCTACTGTTTTTATTGTAGGAAATAACCAATCATCTCATTTATGTTTATTGTGACAATTAACATTGTAGACATCATAGCAGGAAATATTTAATTTTATGCTTTACATTGTTTGAACTGGGTTTTGTTATTATTTGTCTTCCCCTAAATGATGAGGCACTGAAAACCTTCAGAGATGCTATAAGTCCACTGGGTAGAAACTCTACAGCCTTAGATCCACAGTATTAAAAGGGTAGACACACAAACAACATCAAAAAGCAAGGGAACAAATTTCTCCCAAATGAACCAAGATACTCCAATAACAGAATCCATTGACACAGTGGAAGAAATGTCAGAGAAGGAGCTTAGAATGTATGTAGTTAAACTGATCTGTGAGATAAAGAACAATATAAGAAGTGAAATCAGAGAGAAAATACAGAAAATGAAAGATCACTTCAACCAAGAGATAGAAACTGAAAAATAAATCAAGCGGAAATCCTTGAAATGAAGGAATCCATAAATGAAATTAAAAATTCAATTGAAAGCATAATCAACAGACTAGATCACTTGGAAGACAGAGTTTCAGGCAATGAAGACAAAAATATATAATCCTGAAAACAGCTGACCATGGAGAAAAGATGTTAAGAAACCATAAATAGAGCTTCCAAGAAATATAGAATAACCTAAAAAGACGAAATTTAAGATTTATTGGGCAGGGGTGGTGCTGGGGCTGTAGCTCAGTGGTAAAGTGCTTGCCTCATATGTGTGAGGCGCTGGGTTCAATCCTCAGTACCACATAAAAAAAATAAAGATACTGTGTGTTCATCTACAACTCAATAAATATTTTTTTAAAAGATTTTTTGGGATAAATGAAGCCTTGGGGATACAAATGAAAGGAATTCACAGTCAGTTCAATGAAATAATATCAGAAAATTTTCCAAACCTGAAGAATGAAGTGAAAAATCAATTATAGGAGGTTTATAGAACCCCAAATATACAAAAGCACAACAGACCCACACCAAGGCATATTATTTTTTTAAAATGCCTAACATACAGAAAAAGGATAGAATCTTAAAAGACTGCTCACTTGAGGAAAAACAACAGGTAACAATTAAAGGGAAACCAATCCAGATCTCAGCTGATTTCTTAACCATATCCCTAAAGCTAGAAGTTTTGGAATAATATATATCAAGCTCTGAAAGAAAATGGATGGCAGTCAAGAATATTATACTCAGCAAAAATAAGCTATAGAATTGATGATGAAATGAAAACACTCCATGATAAACAAAATTTTTTTAAAAATCACAACTAGAAAGCCAGTATTACAAAACATACTCAATAAGATATTCCATGAAAAATTACACTGAAAACCAGCAAAAGGAGGAACTACACTAGAAACATAGTCAATCAAAGGAGAACCTAATTCAAAACAAAAACCAGAATTAAATCAAAATGACAGAGAATAAAAACCATATATCAATAATAACATTGAATGTAAATGGCCTAAACTCATCAATCAAAAGACATAGACCTGCAGATTGAATTAAAATCCAAGACCAGGGGCTGGGGATGTGGCTCAAGCAGTAGCGCGCTCGTCTGGCATATGTACAGCCCGGCTTTGATCTTCAGCACCACATATGAACAAAGATGTTGTGTCTGCTGAAAACTAAAAAAAAAAAAAAAAAAAAAAAAAAATTAAATTAAATTAAAAAAAAAATCCAAGACAAAAATATGCTATCTCCAAAAGACTTACCTCATAGGCAAAGATATCCATAGACTTAAGGTAAAAGGATGGGAAAAAACATTTCATTCACATGGATCTCATAAATAAGCAGGGGTTTCTATCCTCATATCAGATAAAGTGGACTTCAAGCCAAAGTTAACCAGAAGGGACAAAGAAGGACATTTCATACTGCTTAAGGGAATTATAAATCAACAAGACATAACAATTATAAATATTTATGCACCAAACAGTGGACCATCTAAATACACCAAATAAACCTTCTCAATTTCTAGAATCAAATAGACCACAACACAATAGTACTGAGTGGCTTTAGCATACCTCTCTACCTCTCTCACCACTGGATAGATCCTCCAAATAAAAACTAAATAAAGAAACTATAGAAATAAAAAAATAATTAATAATTCAGACTTAACAATATATATAGAATATTTCATCCATCAACAAGTGAATATACTTTCTTCACAGCAGCACATGGATCCTTCTCTAAAATAAACCGTATCTTGGGCAACTCTTAGCAAATATGAAAAAACAGAAATAATAACTTGAATTCCAACAGATCATGATGGAATTAAATTAGAGATCAACAATAAAATAAAAAATAGAAGCTACTCTACCACCTAGAGAATAAATAATATGCTATTGAATGATGAATGGATAGCAGAAGAAATTAGGGATGAAAAGAATATTTACGGGTAAATGAGAATAGTGATGCAATAGTGATGCAACACATCAAAATCTCTGGGACACTATGAAGGCAGTGCTAAGATAAAAGTTCATTGCATTAATCTCATTCCTTAAAAGAATAGAAAGTCAACAAATAAATAACCTAGCGTTACATCTTAAAGCCCTAGAAAAAGAAGAAAAATTGACACCTAAAGAAATAGAAAACAGGAAATAATTACATCAGAGCTGAAATTAAAACAAAAGAAATAATCCAAAATATTGACAAAACAAAGTTCTTTGAAAAATAAATAAATAAAATTGATAAACCCTTAGCCAAGCTAACAAAGATTAAGAGAAAACTCAAATTACTAAAATCCATGATGAAAAAGGAAATATCTCATAGGACACAAAGGAAATATAGATGATAATCAGAAACTATTTTGAAAATTTATGCTCTAATAAAATAGAAAGAAGACATCAATAAATTTCTGGAGACATGTGATCTACTCAGAATGAATCAGGAGGACATCAAAAATTTAAATGAATAAATTTCAAGCAGTGAAATTGAAGATGTCATCAAAAGCACAGGACCAGATGAATTCTCAGTGGAGTTCTACTAGACCTTCAAAGAAGATCTAGTAGAACTTCTAACCTTCCTCAAATTATTCCATGAAGTAGTAAAGGAGGGAGCACTTCCAAACTCATTCTAGGAAGCTAATATCACCCTGATACCAAAACCAGACAAAGACACATCAAAGAAAGAAAACTTCAGACCAATATCCCTGATGAACATAGATGCAAAAATTCTTAATAAAATATTGGCAAATCGTGTACAAAAACATATTTAAAAGATAGTGCACGGTGACCATGTAGGATTAATTCCAGGGATGCAAGGTTGGTCAACATATGGAGGTCAATAAACATTATTCGTCACATCAACAGACTTAAAGACAAGAATCGTATGATTATCTACATAGATGCAGAAAAAACATTTGACAAAATACAATATCAATTCATGTTCAAAATACTAGAAAAACTAGGGATAGTAGGAACATACCTCAACATTGCAAAAACTATCTATGCTAGACTCAGGGCCAACATCATTCTAAATGGAGAAAAATTGAAAGATTTTTTTTCTAAAAACTGGAACATGACTGGGATACCCTCATTCACCACTTCTATTCAACATAGTCTTGGAAACCCTAGCCTGAACAACTAGACAGAAGAAAAAAATTAAAGGGATGCAAATAGAAAAATAAGAACTCAAACTATCCCTATTTGCCAGTGACATGATTCTATATTTAGAAGACCCCCCAAAAACAAAATTTACACCAAAAAACTCTAGAACCCATAAATAAATTCAGCAAGGAAACAGGATATAAAATTAACCCATAGTTCAATTGCATTCCTACATATCTGTAATGAATCAACTGAAATAAAAATTAGAAAAACTATTCCATTCAGAATAGCCTCAAAAAAAAATAAATAAAATGTTTGGGAATCAATCTAACAAAAGAGGTTAAAGTCCTCTACCATGACAACTATGGAACTCTAAAGGAAGAACTTGAAGAAGACATTAGAAGATGGAAAGATCTACCATGTTCTTGGATAGGCAGAATTAATATTGTCAAAATGGCCATACTACCAAAAGCACTATACAGATTTAATGCAATTCCTATTAAGTTTCTGATGAAAATTTTCATAGAAATAGAAAAAGCAGTCATGAAATTCATTTGGAAGAATAAGAGGCCCAGAATAGCCAAAGCAGTACTCAGTGAAAAAAAATGAAGCAGGTAGCATCACAATACCAGACCTTTAATACTACTCCAGAGCTATAGTAACAGAAATGGCATGGTATTGGCACCAAAACAGATATAAGACCAATGGTACAGAATAGAAGACACAGAGACAAACCCACATAAATACAGCTATGTCGTACTAGACAAAGGCACCATAAACAGACATTGAAAAAAAAGCCTCTTCAACAAATGGTGCTGGGAAAACTGGAAATCCATATGTAACAAAATGAAATCAGATCTCTATTTCTCATCCTCTGCAAAACTCAACTCAAAGTGAATCAAGGATTTGGGCATTAGACAAGAGACCCTATGCCTACTGGAAGAAAAAGTAGGCCCAAATCTCCATCATGTTGGCTTAAGGAATGAATCCCTCAATATGACTCCTAAAGTACAAGAAGTAAAACTAGGAGTCAATAAATGGGATGTGATCAAACTAAAAAGCTTCTTCCAGTAAAGGAAGCAATCAAGAACTTGAAGAGAGAGCCTACAGAATAGGAGAAAATATTTGCCACATATGCCTCAGATAGAGCGTTAATCTCCAGAATAAATAAAGAAATTTTTAAAAACTTAACACCAAGAAAAAAACAAAAACAAAAACAAATAGTCCAATCAATAAATGGGCAAAGAAACTAAACAAACACTTCACAGAAGAAATCTGGTCAGTCAACAAACATATAAAAAAATGGTTCAACATCTCTAGCAATTAGAGAAATGAAAATTAAAACTACACTGAGATTTCTTCTCACTCCAGTCAGAATACAAGTAACTATCACATTGGTGAGGATGTGGGGGAAAATGCACACTCATACATTGCTGGTGGGACTGCAAATTGATGCAACCACTCTGTAAAGTGATATGGAGATTCCTTAGAAAACTTGAAATGGAACCACCATTTGACCCAGTTATCCCACTCCTCAAGATGTACCCAAAGGACTTAAAATCAGCATACTATAGTGATGCAGCCACATCAATGTTTATAGCAGCTCAATTTGCAATAACTAGGCTACAGAACCAACCTAGGTGCCCTTCAACAGATGATTGGAGAAAGAAAATGTGGTACATATACACAGTGGAATATTACTGGAGACTATCAATAAACCAATCCCCAAACCAAAGGGCAATGGCCTCTGATATGTGGATGCTAACTCACAATAGGCAGGGGGAGGGAGGAGTGGAGGTTCACTGGGTTAGACAGTGGGGACCAGGGGAAGAGGAAGAGAGGATGGGAATAGGAAAGACAGTAGAATGAATTAGAATTTAACTTTCCTATGTTCATATAGGAGTAGAAGACCAGTGTGACTCCACATCATCTGCAACCACAAAAATGAGAAGTTATACTCCATGTATGTGTGTCAAAATACATTCTACTCTCATGCATAAGTAAAAAGAACAAACAAAAAAATTTAGACTATTGTTACAGTTAAAAATTTGTCACTTTGACTGTTTTCCTGGCCTCTATGTAATTTATTTCTCCTCTGATCTTTATTAACTTCCTCCTTTTGCTAACTTTGAACTTTGTTTGTATTTTCTAGCTCTTTGAGATATAAAGTTAAGTTAGTTGAAATCTTTTGCCTTAATGCACGTGTTTATTTATTGTGCTATGTGGGCATTATCTGAAACATTATTTTGCTGCTTCATAGGTTGTATTATATTTCCATTTTCATTCATCTCAAGATATTTTATCTTTCCCTTTTGATCTCTGCTTTGATCCTTGGTTTTTCAGGAGTTTGTTGTTTAATTTCCAAATCTCTGTGAATTTTCCATTTTCCCTCTTGTTATTGATCCCAGTTTTGTGTTGTTGGGGTTGGAAAAGATGTTGGATATGGCTTCTGTCTCCTCAAGTTTGTTAAGATGTGTGCTGTGGCCTAGCTGTGATCTATCCTAGACACTTTTCCTGAGCATGTGAAAGAATGTGTCTTCTGATATCATAGGGAAGTGTGTTCCATGGTGTCTGGTAAGTCCATTTGGTTATAGTGATGTTTACGTTCACTATTGATTCTGTCTAGATGAGCTACCCATTGTGGAAGATGGGGTATAGGAATCCCCTACTCTTGGTGTATTTCTACATATCTCTCCCTTCAACTCTGTTCAGATTTGACTCTCTCAGTATTTAGGTGCTCAATATTGAGTGCATGTGTCTGTATAATTGTTATATCCTCTTAATTAACACCTCATCATTATTTGATGAGCTTGTCTCTTGTGACAGTTTTTGTCTAGGTATATATCCCTTATAGTTTGAATCATGATGTCCCAACCAAATCTATATGTTGAAATCTGCTGAGAGCCACAGCCTAGTCGGAATGGCCCCTGGCATTTTGCCAGAAGTAATGGTTGAGAGGTGAGACATTAAGATAATGCTGGATTGATTCAATTGTATATTAGACCTTTACTGTCTGGTATAGGGCAGCTCTTGCTGCCTCTAGAGGCCGCTACTTTGGAGTTCCCATTGAGTTCTCGAGGGATTCGGAGAGTGGGTGCGCGCACAGCCTGGTGGGGGGAGTTCTGGTTGGTGTGTGGTGTGTTCCTGGAGGAGCTGCGTGGGTGGCGTTCGGGAGAGTTCCTGGGGAGCATGTGTGGAGTGTGCTGGTGGAGTTCGGAAATAAAGTTTGTTCCTGCTTGAGTGGTTTGTGATTTGTGCCCAGTCAGACTGCAGCATTTGGTGGCCCGTATGGGGAACGCCTGAAGCTCGGAGGTAAGTGAAATTGCTTGCCCCTGAGGGAAGGCAAGAAAATAGGTGACCATTTCAAAAAACAATGTGTTCTTGTTTTGATTTGTTTTGTTTTTGTTTCAAGCTGCCTATCCCTAGAACTTTCTCAGGCAAACTGGGAAAAATGGTTGGCTCAAGGTTGGAAGTTGTTTGGCACTGAGGAAGAGATAGAGATAGACCACGAAAATACATTTCAAAAAAATAGGAAAATTGATACAATGATTTTTTGTTCTGTTTTTGTTTCATTCTGTTTCGGTTTTGTTTTGTGTTAACTTGTTGGGTTGCGTTATCTTTATAGTAGATTAAAAATTAGTAAAAAACAAACCAAAAGAGTGTTAAGTAAATTGTTAGTGGTTCAGACCATGGAGAAAGACATTTTAGTTCAAGTAAAAGAGAAGGTCTCTTGAGCTAGTCAGACAGAGGAAGAAAATTTAAAGGAGGGAGAACTATCAGGGAAAAAGTAACAACAGGAGGCTGCTACTAACACCTTTCTATCACCAGAGGGTGTAAGTGTCCAACCAACAGCACCACCTATAGAGACAACATATGCTATGGGGCCCCCAACCCCCGTAGTTGATAGATGGGATCTTGAGACAGGACCTCAAAGATTAGCATGCCCTGTACTTGAGCAGGCAGGAGGGCAGCGAATTCACCGTGCTTTAGATTTCAAAACAGTGAAGCAGTTAAAGGAGGCTGTAACAACCTATGGTCCCCAAGTGGTGGAGGCGATCCCCCACTCACTGTCTTGACAGGGTCACAGTGAGAAAAAGTGTTGGCAAAGCCGCTCTCCCACTGTCTTCACAGGGTCACAGTGAGGATGAATGCTGGCAAAGCCACGCTGGTTGGTGGGTAACCGAAACCATGAGACCCTTTCTTATGTAATTGGGACTTTGCATTTTCATGCTTATGTTTCTCACAGGAGGCATGAGTATGTTAAATGCCAAACAAATTAAATTTCAGATGGCTAGAACAGAACAGGTAGTTCATGCCTTGGAGGCCATTCTACCCACCCCTCAGCATATCAAGGACAAAGTAAAAGGCTATTCTTCTATCTTAGTACATTGTGGACAAACCTAATAACGGACAACAATCATCCTCTGAAAAACAAACTCTTTGAGAACTAGTGCACCTTGACTGAGAAACAAAGAAACTCTTTGAGAAAGCAGCTCAACCAGTTTTATGAGAATAAATTTAGGAATCAATTAAAATAGGTTTATAAGACACAGTTTTAGAATAATGTTAGAAATATTATTTTATTTAGATTCTTAAGTTTAGAAATTCTTAAGTCTTTAGTTGTATAGGTTTCTGATATGTTTTAAGGATGATTCATAAACTTTAGGATATTTTAAATATAAGATTTAAAGGGACTTTTTTAGATGGGAATTTTAGATTAAAAATAAAGTACAAGTGTACTTTAGGTTAATGATTGGCTAGGAGACCTAGAGTCTGGTTACATAGTTTGGCATTAGTTAATAAGGAAATAACATATCTTGGGAAAAATAGTAAATCTTGGGAAAATCTGAAGGATGTAAATTGGTGACATGTTTTATTGATGATTCTGTACTTTGATGATTGTATGGCTGGGGGTCATATCCTGGAAGAATGTAGATCGGTGTGCTCTCAATCATGGTTAAGGAAATGTCATGTCTTGGCAAAGTTTTAAATTATATGATCAATGACGTATTGTGAATCTATAATGATGAGAAAAATTGTAATAAAAAGGGGACCCAGAGAAAGCAGCTTTAGCTCTCTCTCTGAAGATTCCTCAAATGGAACGACTCCTGTCTCATCATTTCGCCGACGCCACTCCTCCTTCAGGACTCCCTGGACCCCGCTGGGGCTGGACCCCGGCACCCAAGCACCCTTCACTGTAAGCATGGTCGAATCCATTACCAACTTGGACATGACACCAGCAGACTGGGCTAGCATGTGTAAAGTTGTGCTAAATGGAGGGCAATATTTGTTATGGAAGGTTGCCAATGAGGAATTTTGCACGGAGATGGCTAGGCGAAATGCAGCAGCCGGTTATCCTCAGAGAAATCTAGATATGTTGTAAGGAAAAGGACCTTATGAGGATCAGCAGCAACAAATTAGATATGATTCTGCTATACACTCACAAATTGCTGCAGATGCAGTTAGGGCTTGGAAGACTTTACAAGGACATGGAAATTTATAAGGTCAATTATCTAAGGTAATACAGGGAGCTAATGAACCTTACGCTGAATTTGTAGATAGGCTTATTCAAACAGCTACCAGAGTTTTGGGGGATACAGAGCAAGCAATGCCATTAATTAAACAGCTAGCCTATGACCAAGCAAACAAAGGGTGCAGGGAGGTCATTAGACCAAGGAAACATGAAGATTTAAACACATATATTAAATTATGTAGAGACATTAATGAACAAGGGCAAGTCTTGGCAGCTGCAGTATGACAGGCTTTAGATGCCAGGCCAAAAACATGCTATAATTGTGAACCAACAGGACATTTTAAAAGGAATTGCCCCATAAGAGGAGGGTTTAACAAAACTAGGTATCAAAGGGGGTAGAATACCGGGTATTTGCCCACAATGCCATAGAGGGAGACATTGGGCTAATGAATGCTGTTCTCAAAACACCATAGAGGGTACTCCGTTATCAAAAAATGGACAAGGACCAGGTGTTTACCCACGATATCATGGAGAAAGGCATCGGGCTCCATTGCCAAAAAAACGGATAGGGGGGCCCAATGCTCCAGGGCCCATGACCACAAATATATGGGGCACTGGAGGAACCCAGCAACACCATCAGGGTAGTGCCCAGGACACATTATCCATCAGATCTCTCAACAGACGAACCAGAGGGGGCGCAGGGTTGGACATCTGCACCTCCTCCAGAGCAGTACTAACTCCAGAGATGGGAGTTCAAATCATTCCCACAGGAGTAAAAGGACCTCTTCCCCAAGGAACAGTAGGCTTACTGTTAAGACGCAGTTCTTCAACTCTAAAAGGACTTATGATAAGTCCTGGGGTAATTGATCCCGATTATGTAGGTGAAATAAAAATTATAGCTAGTTCTCCAAGAGGTATATCAGTAATTTCACCAGGAGATAGAATAGCACAGTTATTAATAATACTCAGCCTGCATGATAAATTTTCCAGTAGTACTATAGAAAGAGGTTCCAGGGGATTAGGCTCCACAGGTGTAGATTGGGCTATGCTTTTTTAAATTTAGATTCTCGCCCAATGCTAAAACTAAATATTCAAGGACATGAATTTAATGGGCTACTGGATACAGGTGCAGACCTTAACATCATCTCTCATCAATAATGGCCAAAACATTGGCCGTTACAACAAGCCATTCAAATGCTTTGAGGCCTAGGAGTGGCAACTAATCCCCATAGAACTGCAATGGTATTAGATTGGAAGGATCCTGAAGGATGTGAAGGAACTATACAGCCATATGTATTGGATCATCTTCCTATAAAATTATGGGGATGAGATCCTAGATCAATTAGGTTTGACATTAAAAAATAACATCAATCCAAACGTGCCCACTATTAGGGCTAGACAAGGTTTTAGGAAAGGAAAAAGATTAGGAGAAAAAGGACAAAGTATAGTGGCGCCAATACAAATAAATAAAGAAATAGATAGACATGGATTGGGTTTTCAGGAGGGGTCACTGAGACACTAAAAATTACTTGGAAATCAGAAAGACCAGTATGGGTTCCTCAGTGGCCCCTGACTAAAGAAAAGATACAAGCAGCCCATGACCTGGTCAAACAACAATTTTTGGAGGGACATATACAACCTTCTGTATCTCCCCATAATACTCCCATTTTTGTCATCAAAAAGAAATCTGGTAAATGGAGATTATTGCAAGATTTAAGAGCCATTAATAATGAGATGGTTATTATGGGACTTGCTCAATCGAGGATTCCTCAATTGTCTGCTTTGCCAAAAACCTGGTATGTTTTAGCTATAGATATTAAAGATTGTTTTTTTTTCAATTCCAATTCATCCTTAGGATAGTCCACGTTTTGCATTTACTGTCCCTGCGTTGAATCATGAAGGTCCTGATCAGAGAAATGAATGGAAAGTATTCCCTCAAGGGATGGCTAACAGCCCAACTATGTGTCAAATTTATGTTAACAAAGCAATCCAGCCACTTAGAAATCAAAATCCTGAACTACAAATATTTCACTATATGGACGATGTATTATTAGCACACAAAGATAAAAACACATTGCTAAAATGTTATGCCACACTTACAAATTTATTAAAAAATTATAATCTAGAGATAGCAATAGATAAAGTACAATTAAATTTTCCAATTAATTATTTAGAATTTCTATTATCCTCAACCATGGTCCGTCCACCAAAAATTCAAATACGAGTAGATCAACTCAAATCACTTAATGACTTTCAAAAGTTATTAGGAGACATAAATTGGATAAGGCCTTATCTAGGCATACCAACAGGAGAGTTGGGACCTTTATTTGATATCCCAAAAGGTCCATCAGATCCAAATTCACCCCACATGTTAACGCCTGAAGCAAGAAGTGTAGAGAATCAGATGTGACTGTGTTACTATTACTGTCCTTGATGGAGTCTGCCTGCAAACGGGATATTCTGTCAAGGTATAGATAGGCAACAGCGGACATGCCTGCTCACAAACGAGAGGCTCCTTCAAGGTTTAGATAAGGTAACAGGGGACATGCTTGAAAACGAGGTGTTTGCTGTCCTTGGGAGGACTTGCCTGCAAACGGGATGTTCTGCCAAGTGGGCTAGGAGGGCGCTGAGAAAATTTTTATCATCTGTTCTTAACAAAGAGCAGAGCTCAACATACTCCGGGCCGAAAGTAGATTAGCCATGAGAAGCGGGTCACTTCTGATTAGAAAGTAAAACTTCTGTATGCTATGTTTAATTAGCTGAAAGACCTGATTTATTGATGTTGGAAGGCTGCCTTCTTTGTTCACAATACTATAAAAAGATTGCTTGTACACAATAAAGGACTTTTTTTCTGCTGCTGCTTCGCTTGCTATGCTTCTTCTTCTTCTTCTTCTTTCTTTTCCCATGCTGACCTGCAAGTGAATTACTGCTACAAAGAAGGGCATTAAAAATCATTGAAACATATATGGAAAATATGCATTTGGATAGAACTGATATAAGTTTGCCTTTATTATTTATTGTACTACCAACAAAAAATATTCCTACAGGAGTATTTTGGCAAGAAGGTCCATTATTGTGGATACATTTATCTTATTCTCCTAAAACTATTCTTACTAGGTATCCTGAGGCTGTAGGACAATTAATACTCAAAGGAATAAAAGCAGCGAAGGGAGTGTTTGGAATTTCTTCCAATAAAACTATTACTCCATATACTATGGATCAAATTGATAAGTTAAATACTTAGGCAATAATCATGTGTAAATCTAATGTTTCATTTGATAACCACTTACCATCTAATCCTTTGTTGTCTTTTTGGTCTAAGCATCCTGTAGTTTTTCCAAAAATGACAAGAAAAACACCTATCATGAATGCTCCAAATATATTCACTGATGGGTCAAATAATGGTACAGCAGCAGTAGTTACCCCTGATCAAACTTTTACATTTTTAGTACCCAAACAATCAGCTCAAAAGGTAGAGCTTAATGCAGTATTACAAGCTTTTGTGATGTTTAAAGATTCTGTATTCAATTTATTTTCTGATAGTCAATATATGGTTAATGCTATAGCATCCCTTGAAGATGCTGGTAGGATTTCCCCTTCCTCTACTGTTTTCTCTTTGTTTTCTACTGTTCAAAGTCTAATCTGGGACAGAAAAGATCCATTCATTATAGGACATATCAGGGCACATACAGGATTGCCTGGAGCCCTTATTTTGGGCAATGATTTAGCAGATAAAACTACACATGACATACATATTTTCTCTACACTAGAAGAAGCTACAAATTTTCATAAAAGGTTCCATGTCAATGCTAATACTTTACAAAAGTGTTTTAAAATAACTAAGGAACAAGCTAGACAAATAATAAAACAATGTCAAAATTGTGTGACCTTTTTACCACAAGTTAATCTTGGAGTCAATCCTAGAGGACTGATACCTAACCATATTTGGCAGTTGGATGTCACAGACTTGCCAGAATTTGGAAAATTAAAATATTTGCATGTTACAGTTGATACTTCTTCCGGATTTTTGATGGGCTCCCTTCATGCCGGAGAAAAAACTAAAGATATTATAGCTCATTGCTTACAAAAATTTGCCATTGTGGGCATTCCAAAACAGTTAAAAACAGATAATGGTCCTGGCTATACTTCTACCTCTTTTAAACAATTTTGCTCATCATTTGGCATTACTCATATAACAGGAATCCCATACAATCCACACGGACAAGGCATAGTTGAAAGAGCTCATCAAACTATTAAAATGTACTGTGATAGTAGGAGCAAATGTGACTCCATTTTGTTTTATGACTTCATCCTGTAAAACAACCATGCCAAGTAGAAGAGTCATGACTGGAGCAAGATGTTCTTTTCCTTTTGCTATAGAATCCTTTAAGAACTTGGAACTACCTAACGGGGTATTGTTTCTGTAACTAGGGTAACGGGGCTCTGTTTCTGTAACTGGGGTGACTGGGCTAACTGTGATTGGTTAGGCTTCCCTCTGCTTGACTGCACTGTCCCCCTTCTGTAACCTGGCTTGCTTGCATTGGCTAGTCCCCCCGAACATCCCTTTTGCAGTTTTCAGGCTTATAAGGAGTGCCCTTGTAATTGTTTGGGCTGATCAGGGGAACAGCTTTATATTGTGGTCAGCTGCCACTGGTGTGCTTCAATAAAGGCTTGATTCAATTATATGTGAGTAGTCTGGAAGTCAGTTTATGAAACCCTGGGATGAAGCTTTAACTATAACAGTACTTATTAAAGCAAAAAGAGGGAATTGGGAAGGGGTATATATCCCCCAAAGATAAACTTAAAATAACCCTTTTTACTCTAAACTTTTTAAATTTGGATTCATCAGGGCTTAGTGCTGCGGAAAGCCATATGTGTCCAAAAAATGTACACAAGCCTAAGGTACTTTGGAAGGATATTCTAACAGGACAATGGAAAGGTCCTGACCCAGTGATTGTCTGGAGTCAGGGATCTGTTTGTGTGTTTCCACAGGGAGAACAGCAGCCAATTTGGATTCCAGAGAGACTAACTAAAGCGATTTCTACAGACCAAAAAGAAGATAACTTGGCTCAAATCCATAACAGCTGATATCCTTACATCTGCAACAGTGGTTCTCCCACACCTGGAGGCTATGAATAATGAACACCATTAAGGCCTATTTCAAATACAATAAAAACCTTGGGCCTTGCTTGTGGAAATACCTTCAGACCCATATGCAAGTTACAGAAAAAAGGATGGGATATCCAAAGAAGACTCAAACCCAGGTGGTAACCAGGATGCTTTTTTCAATATCTATTTTACTATTGTCTTTTCCCACATCATGAAGTTCTATTTTACTTTTTGAGCTCGTACAGACCTAGGTTAAAGTTTTTCTGATCAGTTCTATTTTTTGACTGTGGAGTTTTTAAACATTGCAATGGAGATTTCACCTGTGAAAAGCTACAAGGCCTTTACTATTATGTTATGTGTTGTATGTATTATATTATGTGTGCACACTTGTGTTTTGTGTTGTATGTCTAAATGTGCATATGTCCATATATCTCATATGAGGAGCGTTTATGAAAAAATAGATCAAATTTTTTTATTATTCACGTGATTTATATGGTTTAATTTAAATTAGGTAAACAGCTGTTGAGGATTGTTTTTAAAGGTGGTTAACAGATCTGTTTGTTTACTTTCACCTTTCCTTTTTATTATATTTAATAATTCTGTTCAGGATAATGTAAATTGTTCAGAAAATTGTTTTCTTAGTGCCTGCTGGAATGTTACATAATATTTTTTTAGCCATCATTGCCAGAATTCCTATCTTCATCCCAGTGCTGGTGAAGACAAAGATAAAACCAAACTACAGCTTCTACTTTAGCTATTACAACAAACTGTATAAACTGATGCATCAATAAATAATAACTCAACAAGTAATGCTCAATCAAGGAGTCAATTTACTTTGGGAGGAAATGGACATATTAATGGATTCCTCTGCTTTGAACTTCTTGAAGAACTTGCCTGGACTATGTATCACTTGTATGCATTGTGAACTATCTGTTGGTGCAGACAATTGTGGTAGTGCTGGGGTATCTTTGCTGATGGTGTCATCGGTCGTACAATTTTTCCAAAAGGAACCATCATTTGGCTTGGTGTTATGGCATTTTGCATCCTCCTCCCTTCTGCTTGTGATGGTCTAAAATTTGGGGGCCAACTGAGGTGAGGCTAAGAACCTCACCCCCCCACACTGGTACCAAGGCCAAATTTGGGGGCCAACAGAGGTGAGGCAAAGAATCTCACCCCCCCACACTGGCACCAAGGCCAAATTTGAGGGCCAACAGAGGTGAGACAAAGAACCTCACCCCCCCCACTGGCACCAAGGCCAAATTTGGGGCCAACAGAGGTGAGGCAAAGAACCTCACCCCCCCACTGGCACCAAGACCAAATTTGGGGGCCAACAGAGGTGAGGCAAAGAACCTCACCCCCCCACTGGCACCAAGACCAAATTTGGGGGCCAAGAGAGGTAAGACAAAGAACCTCACCCCCGCACTGGTGCAAAGGCCTATCCATTAGTATGGCTGTATGCTGGACCGGTAGTCAATGACGGGTAAGATCCAATTGCAATAGTACCAACCTAAGACAGGAGGCTGACGCCTTGAGGTCAGCTCATTCGATGACGGGTAAGGACCATATGTAGTATTGGACAATCTAAGACAGGCACGGTCCCTAAGCCACATGCTTGGTGTTTAATGAAACAGAAGCGGGGAGATGTTGAGAGCCACAGCCTAGTCGAAATGGCCCCTGGCATTTTGCCAGAAGTAATGGTTGAGAGGCGAGCCATTAAGATGATGCTGGATTGATTCAATTGTATATTAGACCTTTACTCTCCGGTATAGGGAGGATCTTGCTGCCTCGGGCGCCCCGCTACTTTGGAGTTCCCGTTGAGTTCTCGTGGGATTTGGAGAGGGGGTGCGCACGCAGCCTGGTGCGGGGAGTTCCGGTTGGTGTGTGGTGTGTTCCTGAAGGAGTTGTGTGGGTGGCGTTCGGGTGAGTTCCTGGGGAGCGTGTGTGGAGTGTGCTGGTGGAGTTTGGAAATAAAGTTTGTTCCTGCTTGAGTGGCTCATGATTTGTGCCCAGCCAGACTGTGGCAGAAATCCCCACTGCTAAGGGGAGGGTATTATGTAGTCAGGATTTGGGGAGATGTACAAGTCAGCTTCTATCAACTATGATGAAAATCCGATGCAATTCAATTATCAGAAGAAAAATTTATTTAGCTTATGGTTCTGGGGTCTATTGCTTTGGGCCTCTGGAGAGGACACTAGATGGCAATGGCAAGAAGGATGTGGTAGAGCAAGCTGCTAACAGTATGACCCAGGAAACAGAAAAACTGGGAGCTGGGGTTCTACAGTCCCCATCCAGAGTACCCGAGGGCCTCCCTAGTCCCCAGCTCTCATGGTTTCACCACTTGCCAATAGTGTGTTCTTGGGGACCAAGTCTTTAACACATGGACTTTTGGAAGACACTTGTCCAAACCACAGTAGGTGATCAGGTCTTGGGGGTGGAGACCTCATGAATGGGATTACTGCCCTTATGAAAGTACTGACAAAATCTCTCACCTCTTCAAGTATGTGAGGTTAGATTGGGAAGGCCACTCTCTGTATGGAAATGGGCCCTCATCGGACGGTGGATCTGCTGATGCCTGGACTTCCCTACCTCCAGACCTGAGAGAAGTAAAGTCCTGTGTTGAAGACCCACTCGTTTCATCTTGTTACAGCAATCCTGAACAGACCAAGACAGGGAAGTGGCTTTGGAACTGGACAGTGAGTAGAGACTGAAAGAGTTTGGAGGTACGAGCTACACTGCCACGAATGGACCATCAAGGGGTCAGAACAGAAGAGGAGAGGTTTAGAGTAAGTTTCAATTTTTTGAGAGAACACTTAGGTACTCATAAAAAAATATATTGGGGAGTCTTCAACAGAAAAGAGGAATGTGTTATTGGACAATGGGAGAGAGGCCATTCTTACTATAAAAGTGGCAAAGAACTCAACTGAATCATGTTTGTGTTCTAGTGCTTTGTGGAAGGTAGAATTTGTGAGCAATGAAATTGGATATTTGGCTAAGGAAAATTTTAAGCAAAGTGTCGGAGCTATGGTTTGACTTCACTTCCTGCAGTAAAATATGAGAAGAGAGAAATGACTTTCAAGATGGCGTTGTTAATAAAAAGGGAATGAATGTTAAATTCAGAAAATTCTCAGTCTACCTGTACTGAAATAAATAAGATGGTCTGTTCAGGGGAGAACAAGGGTAAAGCTGAGCAACCCTTTGATAAAGAGGTTACTCTGAGTTGCCTATCTCTGTGGAGGCCAGGTGCTCTTCATTAAGACAGGCTGATTAGTTGGCCATCTAAACAGAGCCCAGGACTTACTGCACGAGAAAAGGGAAGAGTAACCCCAAAGACATTTCAGAAATCAGGGCTGCCTGTGCCTTCCAAACCTAGATGCTACAAAACTGGAGACATTAATGCCCAGAGACGCCTCATATTGAAGGCTGTGCTCCTCAGAAGCCACAGCTGTGCTCCTGGGCTGCCCCACGTGCAGCTCCATTAGGCTACAGTATGGTGTGCGCTGCCCCAGTGGAAAGTACTGACAAAAATCTATGTAGGGGTGAGGCTTTCCAAAGCTGGGCAGCCGGCAAATCTTCAGAGGCAGGGCTGCTGATATTAAGGGTCCAAAAGACAGGACCCTGGGGGGAAGGTGGCTCAGTAGGGAGCACTTGTTTGGCCTGTGTGAGACTCTGGGTTCCATCCCCAGTACTGCAAAAAAAAACCCAAAACAATCAAACAAACCTCCATATCAGTGGGCTTGAGGGGCAAGGTATCAAATCAGAGGAAATAATTCTTGGGATTTAAGATTTTGTACTTGCTTGAGAATGATTACACTTTTCCTTTTTTCCAGAATGGGAATGTCTATCCCATTATAATGCCTACCATTATATTTTGGATGTGCGTAACATATATGATTTCACAAGTTCACAACTGGAAAGCAGTTTACCTCAGAATTAATTGTAACTTCTCACACCCAGATCTGATTTACATAAGAATTACCTAATACTTTGCATTTAGTTTTTAAAATTGATGCTGAAACAAGCTAAAACTTTGGGGTGAGGCTATTGGAATGGAATTGATGTTGTTTTATGAAAGAAGGACATGTATTTGGGATGCCAGGACCTGCACTATGGTTGAATGTTTACATTCCCTCCAAATTCATATGTTGAAATTCTCCCTCCCAAGGAGGTATTATTAGGAGGTTGATTCTCAGGGAGGTGATCAGGTCCTGGAGGCAGACCGCTAATGAATGAGATTGGTTCCCTTAAAAAAGTGTTACGAGGGGGCTGGGGATGTGGCTCAAGCGGTAGCGTGCTCGCCTGGCATGTGCAGGGCACTGGGTTCGATCCTCAGCACCACATAAAATAAAATAAAGATTTACGAGGGACTCTGTGTTCCTTCTTCTGAGTGAGGCTAGTGAGGTGGCTGTCCAGGAGGAAGCGGGACCTCACCAGATCTGAATGTTCCAGTGCCTTGATCTCACACTTCCCACCCTCCACATTTATGAGAAATAACTCTGTTGTTTATAAGCTGCATCATTCACTGTATGTTGTCAAAGCAGCCCAAATGGAATGAGACAACAGTCAGAAGAAACGTACTAAGCATCGAAGACACATCTGCACTCCCAAGTTCATTGCAGCATTATTTACAGTAAACAAGACATTTAGACTGCCCAAGTGCATGCACTCAGATGAATGGAAAGGGAGATGTGGCCTGCATATGTGTCCTTGCACGTTGTACCATACAATATTATCTAGGATTTTAAAAGGATATTTTTTTAAAAGATAGAGAGAGAAGGGAGAGAGAGAGAATTTTTAATATTTATTTATTTATTTTAGTTTTCGGCAGACACAACATCTTTGTTTGTATGTGGTGCTAAGGATCGAACCCGGCCCGCACGCATGCCAGGTGAGCGCGCTACCACTTGAGCCACATCCTCAGCCCTAAAAGGATATTTTTTTTTTAACTCAGTGTTCCTAAAGGAAGAGAACCAACAGGCGGTATGATCATAAAAAGCGGATTTATTAGATTGGCTTACACAACTAGAAGCTGGATAGTTCACAATGGCCATCTGCAGGCTGGAGAGCTAGAGGAACCAGTAGCTGCGCAAACTAAAGCCTCACAACAAAGGTGTCAACAATGCTACCCCAGTCCAAGACCGAAGGCTTCTGGAGAATCAGTGGCAGAGTCCACTTTGGAAGAGTGAAGGAGCAAGAGTCTGATATCCTCAGATGATCGCAGCAGTAATCAAAAACCTAGAAGAACATAAGAAGGACAGAGCTTGCATCTGCTGCTGCTTCCATTTTTTCCAACCTTTATTCCATCCAAGTCTCCAGCCTATTGGATGATGCTGCCCATCTAAAGGAGGGTCTCCTCTTTAGTTTGCTATGCCACATGCCAATCATTCTTAGACACACCCTCATTGACACACACAGAAGCCTCTTAATCTTCCACATCTCTTAATCCAATCAAGTTGACAATTCAAATCAACTGTTGCAGATATCCTGTCATTTGCAACAATATGGATAAACTAGAGGACATTATGCCAAGTGAATTGAGTTAAACACAAACACTGCATGGTCTTACATATACATGGAATCTGAAAAGTCAAAATCATAGAGGCCAAGAGTACAATGTTAGTTTCCAGGGACTAGAGATTTGTGGAAATGGGGAAATGTTCATCAAAGAGCACACATGTTAAATTATGCAGGAGGAATCAGTTCAGGAGATCTAAAGTACAACACAGTTATTGTAGTTATGATGCCATTTTTTTTAGTTTGCTAAGAAAATAGACTTTAAATTGTTTTCACTGCACTAAAAAGAAGACCTACATGAGGTGACAGGTGTATTAACTACCTTGAATCAATAATTTCACAAGGTATACATATGTCAAAACATCACACTGTATACAGTAAATATATGCAATTTTTATTTGTCAACTATATCTCCATAAATCAGGAGATGGGAAATATTGTCGTAGTCATCTTTGGAAACATACAGTAATTCACTACAGTAACAAATGGTACTAAATTAAAAGGAAAGAATGAAAATTACATTACTTCCAAAACGTATACCATACTCTTGAAATTGTCTTCAAAATTAAATTTAACACATCTTTGAATATATTCTTCTCAGCTTCTGCCCTTATATTTCTAATTTTTTCTTCATATCTCGTCATTGTTAATTTTATTTGTTCCTCCTTTTTTTCCTCTAGCTTAGTAGCATATTCCTGTTCTATTAGTCGGATTTCATTATCTCGTTCTTCAGCATAAATTTTCTTCAGAATCTCTCCACGCTTTTGCAGCTTTTCCTCTATGTTCTCATATATGCGGTGAGAAAAGTAAGCCCTTCCATTGTTCTCCACCATCTTATCTATCAGCTCCACCAGCATCTGCACTTGAACTTCCTTCTCGACCTTGTCTGCTTTGTTGCTAATGGCAAAATAGCGGTTCCCGCACTCCTTGATGATGCTTCTTAGGTTCACATCTGCACTTTCCAGGAAGCTATCAAGGCTACAGCCCTCCAAATCTTCCTTGCGAGTGAACAAGACTATCATGTTCTTTGTGACTTCCGGCCCAAAGACTGTCTTGATCAATGCAACAGTGTTCTGCTCTTCCTTTGTGTAGCGGCCCAGCTGCATGACCATGATGATGGCGTGAGGTCCTGGGCAGGAGTAAAGGACACACTGACTGATCTCTTCACACGTGGTGTTCAGACTCTGCTTGGTGTCAAAGAGCCCTGGAGTATCAACAACAAGAAGCTGTCCTCCCTTCCATGCTCGGGTTGCTCTTTGACAGGTCTTGGTAACAGCTTGGGCAGAAATCTTAGATTCAAACCTATCTTCCCCAAGGATGGTGTTTGCCGAGGCACTTTTCCCACTTCCGGTTCTCCCAACCAGAACAATTCTCAGAGTGTCATTTTGGTGGTCAGCCATCTTCCTGGAGAGAGGCCCTGGAGCTTGGGCACACACAGACCTGAAAGAGTGAAAGGAGAGAAAAACGCCAGTTTAGCTCTATGGGGACGATTCCCCTTCCCCTTTTCTTCTCTTCTTCCCCCACTGAAATTTGGAAATATTCTATCATCCTTATTTATCCCAGTAGATAAAAAGATGAAATGGTCCATTTACTGTGGAAGAAATAAAAGAAAAATAAAGAGTCCCCCACAAGAGAGTACCTGGTCCGGATGATTTCATGGGGAGGCCTGTGAAACGGACAAATCTGATCATCTCAATGCTACTTAAACTGCTCCTGATTATATAAAAAGAAGGGTGCCCCCCGACCAGCCCACATGCCAACATAGGGACTAGTGCTCATGTGCCCCTGCCCCGATGCTGTCCTGCATACAGGTATGTGCACCTGCATCCCTACCCTGCCACTTGCCTCAGTGCCAAAGCCAAGACTGAGGGCAAGCTCCTGGGCTCCAATTTCCACTGCCACTGCCACCAGTTACAGACAAAGAAGCTATGGGGAAGCTATGCTGTGCTGTTCAACTAGAACCAAAGCCAAAGTAGTTATCATGACAGCTAAAATACATCTTCAGGTCAATGCTTGTTACTACTTTAAAGCCATCCTTTAAAGATAATAGAAACAACTGATATACCAGATATGCAAGTATGATCCTACAGACAGAAGAAATGGAGAAAAGCAAAGTAACATGATTCCTTCCCAGGAACACAATGACTCTTCAGCCAGAGACCCCAAAGAATGATATTGATGAAATGCCTGATAAAGAATTTGAAAGAGCTGGGTTCATTTGCGCACATCAGTAATCCCAGCTGCTCGGGAGACTGAGACAAGAGAATTGCGAGTTCAAAGCCAGCCTCAGCAATGGCGAGGTGCCAAGCAACTCAGTGAGATCCAGTCTCTAAATAAAATACAAAATAGGGCTAGGGATGTGGCTCAGTGGTCCAGCACTCCTGAGATCAATCCCTGGTACCAAAAAAAAAAAAAAGAATATGAAAAGAATGGTTATCATGAAATTCAATGAGATACAGGAGAATACCTAGAGTCAGTTCAGTAAATTTAAGGAATTTAGCAAAGAGATGGGAATCTTGAAAAAGAACCAAGCAGAAATATTGGAAATGAAGAGCTCAGCAAGTTGCAAAATACAACTGAAAGCCTCAGCAACACACTACATCAATCAGGAGAATTTATGTAATCCCAACTACTCAGGAGTCTGAGGCAGGAGGATCACAAGTTCAAGACCAGCTCTGGCAATTTAATGAGACATATCTCAAAAGAAATCATAAATAAAAAATGTCTAAACTTGAAGTCAGGTATTTTGAAATAGCCCAACCAGACAAAAAAGAAAGAAAAATCATAAATAATGAATACATCCTCCAAACCTTGGGACATCATTAAGCAAATAGTCACATGTTGAGAGTACCTAAATGGGAAGAAAAGGAGAAAGGCATAGAAAATCTATTCATGAAATAATAGTTGTAACTTTCCCTCATCTTGTGAAAGATATGGACATCCATTTACCAAAGACCCTAGGACTCCAAATAGACATGACCTGAAAAGATTCTCAATATGGCACATAGTCATAGTCAACCTGTCAAAAGTACAAGACAAAGAAAGAATTCTAAAAGCTGCAAGAGGAAACAGCAAGTTCACCTTATAGGCCCAGAGGGAAATAAAATGACATATTCCAACTTCTGAAAGAAAATCACTGTCAACCAAAAGCACTATACCCAGAAAATCTAGGTTTGGGAAATGAAGGAGAAACAAAGGCTTTTCAAGACAAGCAAAACTGAAGGAATTCATCACCACGAGACCAGTTTTATAAAAGAAGCTGAAGGGAATCCTATGTCTAGAAGCAAAAGAAAAGGAACTAACAGCATTAGTTAGTTCCTACAGAAGTATTAAAACCACTGAAAGAGCAGATGTCAGAAGGGGAAGAGAAAAGAACCAGACGTTATCAATAAAATAGACCACCAAGCCACCAAGTTGAGTAAGGGACAAGAACAGAACAAAGTGTATTCAAAACCATTAAGCCCTTACTTGTCAGTAATGACCTTGAGTGTAAACAGAGTAAACTCCTCAAGTAAAAGACACTAGCTTCATAAAGGGGTACAAAATCACCATCCAGATATATGCTGCCTGTAAGAAACTCTTCTCACCAGTAAAGACACACAGACTAAAAGGGATAGATAGAAAAATATATTCCCATGCAAACAAGAACCAAAAGTGAATAGTAGAAGCTAATTTTATACCAGGCAAAATAAAGAAGACAACGATAAAGAGGCAACAGAGGTGATTCACCACGATCAAGTGGAATTTATCCCAGGATTCAAGAATTACTCAACATACAGAAATCAATAAATGTAATACAGCACATCAATAAATAAAAATATGTAAGGAACTAAAATAACAAAGGAACAATCTGATTTTAAATGGGCAAATGATCTGACTAGACTTATATAAAAAAAGAAATACAAATGACGAACAAATATATGAAAAAATGCTCAATATCCTTATTCACCAGGGAAATGCAAACAAAAACCACAATGCAAAATCATTTCCCTCCAGTTAGAGTGACTACTATCAATTAGACAAAAAGAACAAGTGTTGGTAAGGATGTGGAGAAAAAGGAACTCTCACACACTGTTGGTGGAAATGTAAATTAATACAACCATTATGGAGAAGAGTAGGAGGGTCCTCATAAAACTAGAATAGTCCACCATATGATCCAGATGTTGTACTTCTGGGTATGTATCTAAATAACATAAAATCAATATACAAAAGAAATACCAGCACTACCATGTTTCTTGCACCACAGGTCACAATAGCCAGGATTAAAAACCCAACCTAGCCAGGTGTGGTGGTGCACACCTGTAATCCCAGCAGCTTGAGAGACTGAGGGAAGAGGACCACAGTTCAAAGTCAGCCTCAGCAATTTAATGAGGTCCTAAGCAACTTAGCAAGACCATGTCTAAAAATAAAAAAATAAAAAAGGGCTGGGAATGTGGCTCAGTGGTTAAGCAATGCTGGGTTCAACCACTAGTATGAGGAGAGAAAGGAAGGAAGGAAGGAAGGAAGGAAGGAAGGAAGGAAGGAAGGAAGGAAGGAAGGAAGGAAGGAAGGAAGGAACTAAGAGGGGTGGGGGAGGGAGAAGGAGGAGGGGAGGGAGAAAGAAAGAAAAAAAGGGAGAAAGACAATAAGGAAAAAACCGAGGTCCCTATGAATGGATAAATGAATGAAGAGAATGTGGTATAGATTAGATGTACAATGAAATATTATTCAGCCATAAAAGGGGGGAACCTGACATTTGCATGGAAATGGATAGAACTGGAGGACATTATGTTAAGTGAAATAATTCAGACCCAGAAAGATAAATGCTGCATGTCCTCTCTCATATGTGAGAAATTAAAAGTCAGCCTGAATGTGGACTAGTGATCCCTAGAGGCTGGGAAGGTTGTGGGCACAGAGCATAAAGAGAGGATACAGAGTGAGGCCACTCGAGGTGGACAGGAGAAATGAGCTGTGGTATTCTGCAGCACAGTGGAATGATTGTCGCTCCCAAAACCTATTATACATTTTAAGAGGAAATAGAAGAGAGGAGTTCCAAGGCTCCAAGAAATGACAAGGAATCCAGGCACAATGGTGCTCAAGCCTGTGATCCAGGCAGGATTGCAGGTTCAAGCCCAGCCTGGACAACTTAGGGAGACACTGAATTTAAAAGCAAAACACTAAAAACTGGTAGGAGGTGGCTGGCGATGAAGCTCAGTGGTAGAAAGCTTACCTAACATGAGGAAGGCCCTGGGCTCTATCTCCACTACCATGAAAAATAAATAATAAAATAAAACAAAAAGGAGTTGGTGATGTAGCTCACTGGTAGAGCAAAAAGAAATGATAAGGAGATAGAAATGCTAATCATACTGATTTGATAAGTACACATTGTATACATGTGTTGAAATATCATGCTGAACCCCAAAATGTATACCATTATTTCATGTTAATCAAAAATAAAAAGAAAGAAAAAATTTAATTCCTTCCATGAGGCAAGTATACTATTGATTCCAAAAGTTGGTAAAGATTTTACCAATAAAGAAGGCTACAGTTGTATCTCATTTAATACTGATGTAAAAATCCTAAATGAGTTATTAGATGCCAATAAATAATATACCATGATTGTGATTCAATACTAGAATGGTTACTTATAAGAAAATTGACTGTTATAATACATCCCATAAATAGATTCAGAAGAAAATTACCTAGATGCAGAAAAGATATTTGACCAAATTTCACATTGATTCATGTTTAAAGCATTTTACCTAATAGTAAATTTGCAATTAATAGGCACTTCTTTTAATATGATTTAACATACATACAAATTTCAAAAATTTTATTATCATTTTTTTCTTCTGGAGGTTAAAAAAATTCATTATAAAGTTCATTTGGATGAAGAAAAGTGAGTTATCCTGAACATCAGAAAAGAAAATGATGTCTATCTGACAGAAAATGATTCCAGTCTCTGTAACTCCAGGAGGAAGACGCTTGGGCAAGAAGAGTCACAGAGAAAATTCAGAGAAAATTTCTGACTGGTTTCCGTTTATATTGATTTAACCATGCTAAGCTACATTTATATTCCATAAGGCAGCATCTCTTTTCAAGATAAACAATTTTATAAGCAACATTGGGGTAACTATATAATCTTGCAGAAAATGATTAAATTGCATTCATTTTCTCACACCACAGGACTTCCAAATAGGTTAGAAATTTAAATGTAAAAATGTTAACTTAGGTTTTCTCAAAGTGCCTTTTGAGAGATTCAAGATGACAGAGTAGAGAAAGCCGCATTCCTAGTTGCTCAGTGACTGGGCATTCAAGCAGCAGAGTGCAGCTTCTCAGTGAGGTGGGTGAAGGAGGGATTTCACTAGAATTTAATACGGACAGTCAGAACGCCTGAGAGACTCAGAAATTCAGGTGCATTGAACAAAGAAGAAGGTTCACTGGAGCCAGGCTGGTTGTGGCAGTGGCAGGGCAGCTGTGGTGGCACTGGGTCACCAGGGAGGGGAGGGAGAACAGAGAGAGAAACACAGGGATCAGAGTCGGCATGGGAACCCGAGATCAGAAAAGCAGCAGGCACTTAGCTGAACCAGAGGCTGCACCTCAAGCTGGTGTGTGAAAACTGCTGAGTTGCTCAGCTGCTGTGGAGAGCTGAGGCTGGGCCGTCCTGAGGCAGCCATGCTGCAGCTGCTGCTGTGGGAACCCTGGAGATCAGAGCAAACAGCCCCACAGTGCCCCACAGTGCCCCACAGTGCCCCAGCAGTGCCCCCCCGTGGGGCCCAGGGAGTACCTAGCAGAATGAGAGTGAAGCAGGGAGACAGAAGAGTTCATCCAACAACAGCAGAATACACTTTCTTCTCACTCTTCATCCCTCTGGGAACCTTCTCCGAGATATACCATATTTTAGACCACAAGGCAACGCTTAACAAATACAAAATAATTGTTATAATTCCTTGTATCTTATCAGATCAACAAAACTAGAAATTAACACCAAAAACCCTATGGGAAACTATATGAATACATGAAGATTGAACAATACACTTTGGGGTTTTGTTTGTTTGCTTGTTTTGCTTTTCATACTGGAGATTGATTGAACCCGGGGGCATGGCACCACTGAGCAACATCCCCACCCCTTTTTAGTTTTTATTTTGAGACAGTATCTCATTAAGTTTCTTAGAGCCTCACTAATTTGCTGAGGCTGGTCTCAAATTTGCATCCCCCCTGTCTCAACCTCTCAAATCACTGGGATTACAGGTGTGCACCAAAACATCTAGTTAGAATAATGCACTTTTGAATGATGAATGGATAATAGAAGAAACTGGGAAAATCCAAAAATTCTTAGACTCAAATGAGAATAGTGACACAACATACTAGAACCTCTTGGTCATTCTAAAGGCAGTTCTTTTTTTTTTAAATGTTTATTTTTTAGATATAGGTGGACACAATATTTTTATTTTTATTTTATTTTTATGTGGTGCTGACAATCCAACCCAGTGCCTCGTACATGCTAAGCAAGAGCTCTACCTCTGAAGTTCTAAAAGGAAATTTATAGCTATGAACACCTACATAAGAAAAATCAGAAACATCGCAAATAAACAGCCTAATGATACATCTCAAGGTCCTCAAAAAACAGAATGAAACAACTTCACAACCAGTTTAAAAAAAAAAAGGAAATAATTAAAATCATAGCCAAAATCTATGAAATTGAGTAAAAAATTACAAAGGATCAATGAAACAAAGAATTGGTTCTTTGAAAATATAAACAAGATTGATAAAAAATCTTAGCTAAAAGAGCAGAAGGAAAAAGAGAGGTGACCCAAACTATTAAAATGAAAGATGTAAAAAAAGAAATCACCACAGACATCACAGAAATCCAGTGGATCATTAGGGACTAAATTGAAAAAACTCCAAGAAATTAGAAAATCTAGAAGAAATGGATACATTTTAGTGCACATTCAATTTGCCAAGATTTAATTAAGAGGACATAAAAATGGAATAACTAGTAATGAGAAGCAGTAATAAAAAGTCTTCCAACAAAGAAAAGCCCCGGACCAGATGGATTCTCAGCTGAAGTCTATCAGACCATTAAAGAACTAATGCCAACACTCCTCAAATTATTGTGTGAAATAGAAAGGAATGGAACACACCTGAATTCATTGTATGAAGCCACATTGACACTCATACCCAAACCAGACAAGAACACATCAAGGTAAGAATACTACAGACCAAAACTTAGACTCTGATGACCTTGAATGCAAAAATACTTAATAAAAAATTAGCAAAAAATATTCAACAACATTTAAGAAGGTTTTGCATTCTGACCAACTTGGTTGTATCCCAGAGACACAAGAATGTTTTAACATATGCAAGTCAGTCAATGCAATTCATCAACTAAATAGAATTAAGAACAAAAAACTCAGTCACCTCAAATGCAGAGAAAACCTTTGACCAAATCCATCAACCATTCATGATAAAAACACTGAAGAAACTGGGATAGAGGTGACCTACCTCAACATCATAAGACAAAACCCAAAGTGGGAGAAAACTGAAAGTATTTCCTTTAAAATCCAGGGCAAGATAAGCATGTCTCCTCTTACCACCCCTATTTAATATAGTGCTAGAAATCAAGTCAGAACAATTAGGCAAAAGAAGGAAATAAAAGGAATAAAAATGGGAAAGGAAGAAGTCAAATTATCACTGTTTGCAAATAATATGATCCTTTAAAGGGAAGATCCAAAAAATTCCCCAGAAGATGACTGGAGCTAATAAACAAATCAGCAATGTAGCCGGTTACAAAAGCAACAATACAAATATCAATAAGCTCTCCTATTTGCCAACTATGAATCTGCTGAGAAAGAAATAAGGAAAACAATCCCATTCACAGTAGCCTTAGGGAAAAAATAAAACTAGGAATAAATGTAACCAAGGAGGTGAGCGAACTCTACAATGAAAACTATAGAATATTGAAGAAATTTAAGAAGACCCAAGAAGATGGAAAGACCTCCCACGTCCATTAATAGGCAAAATTAATGTTTTTAAATGTCTTCATTAAATGTTTTTATTACCAAAAGCAGTTTACACATTCAATGCAGTCCTCACCAAAGTATCAACGACATTCTTTACAGAACTAGAAAAAAGAGTCCTGAACCTCATTTGAAAAAATAAAAGACCCAGAGTAGCCAAAGTAATTCTTGTTTGTTTGGTGCTGGGGATTGAACCCAGGGCCTTGGGCATTGGAGGCAAGCACTCTACCAACTAAGCTATCTCCCTAGCCCAAGCCAAGCGAATTCTAAGCCAAAAAAGCAACCTGGAGACATCACAATACCTGCATTCAAATCATACTACAGCGTTACAGTAACAAAAACTACATGGCACTGGCATAAAAACAGACACCTGGATCAATGGCCCAGAACTAACACAGAGACGAACGTAACACAGATAGGGTCATCTGATCTTTGACAAAGGTGCCAAAAGCATACACTGGAGAAAAGACAGTGCTTTTAACAAATGGTGCTGGGAAAACCCGTGATCCATGTGCAGAAGAACGAAACTAGAGCCTTATCTCTCCCCCTGCAAAAAGATCAACTCAAAATGCATCAAATGCCCAGGAATTAGACCAGAACCCATGCAACTCCAAGAAGAAAACACAGATCAACACTCCAAAATGTAGGCACAGGACCCCTGAAGCTCAGGAGAAAATGCTAAGAGTTAGTAAATGGAAAGGAATCAAATTAAAACCTTCTGCACAGCAAACAAACAAAAAACGGTTAAGAATGTGAAGAGAGACGCTACAGAATGGGAGAAAATCTTTGCCTGCTACTCTTCTGACAGAGGATTAATAGCTAGAATATATACAAAGCTCAAAAAACTTTACCCCAAAAAGTCAAGTAACTCAATTAATAAATGGGCAAATGAACTAAACAGACACTTCTCAAAAGAAGAAACACAAATGGTGAACAAATACATAAGAAAGTGTTCAACATCAACAGCAATTACGGAAATGCAAATCAAAACCACCCTGAGATTTCATTTCACTTCAATCAGAATGGCAGTCATCAGAATACAAACAATAATAATTGCTCAAAAGGATGTGAAGAAAAAGGAAGACTCTAGCACTGCTGGAGACTGTAAATTATCACAAACACTGCGGAATTGGGATGGAGGCTCCTCAAAACACTAGGTATGGAACCACCACATGACCCAGCTAGGCCACTTCTGGGTATTTACCCTGAAGCATTAAACTCATCTCACCACAGTGATATCATGCATATCCATGTTTATGGCAGCATGCTTCACAATAGCTGAATTACGGAACCAGCCTAGGTGTCCATCAATGCATGAATGGGTAACGAAACTGTGGTCTATATGCACGATGGAATTTTATTCAGCCATAAAGAAAAATGAAACTATGTTATTTACAGGAAAATGGATGGAATTAGAGAGCATTATGTTAAGTGAAGTAAGCCAAACTCAGAAGGTCAATGGTTGTATGTTTTCTCTCATATGTGAAAGCTAGAGAGGAAAAAAGGAAAGAAAGAGTTGGAGGGGAGGGGTGCAGGGGACCTCATGAAAAAACAAAAGACCCAGCAACTTAATGAGATGGTTTCTCAAATTAAAAAAAAAAAAAATGTTAAAGGCTAGCGCAGAGTGGCTCAGAGGGAGAAAATCAAAAGGAAATCAGTTGAGGAAAGGGACCAAGGAGTAGGTGGGAGGGAGTGGGGGAGTGCTGGGAAAGGATATTGGCCGAATTACATTATTACATTGTGTACCTATTCTCATATATAAGAGCATGTGTAAGAACTATAATGCACCAATTGAAAAAAATGTGGAGAAGAAAGTTAACTCAGATTCTATGCAACCTGGGGATGATGAAAATGTTTGTAGTGTAAGACTTAAAATTGTATAAGGAAACACTGATAAATTGATTATATAAAAATAATAAAAAAAAATAATGTAAGACCAAAAAAAAAGCAGACAAATTAAAATACAAATATAAAACTACAAAAAAATCTTCCTAAATTATATCAAAGAGATTTAATTTTACTAATACACAAAGAATATCTAAAAGCAGAGAAAGAAAACATCAACAACTTGATTTTTAAAAATGGACAAGAAATGCGTAGGGTGGCATACAACTGTAATTCCAGCTAGTGGAGAGGCTGAGGCAGGAGTATCACAAGTTAGAGGCCAGCCTCAGCAACTTAATGAGATCCTTTCTCAAAATTAAACAAAATAAAAAATAAATAAAAAATTTAAAGGCTAGGGCAGAGTGGCTCAGAGGTAGGGTACTTGCCTAGATTGTATGAGGCTGTGGGTTCACTCCGTAGTATAAAAGAAAGAAAAAAGCAAACAAGAAAGGAAGGAAGGAGAAAGGAAATAAAAATAAAAATTGAGCAAGAGATATAAGTAAATTTTAAAAGATTCCAAATGCATAGAAAATGCATAAATAGAGAAAAGCGAGTCTCCTCAGCCCTGCTATTTCTTCAGAACAGCTAATTCTCCGTCCACAGCAGCCTTCCCCCACCCACAGGTCACACTGGACACAGCTTCCATCTGTTGAGTGCTGGGAAAGAGTCTGAATCCCAGCTTCCCTCTGACCTGAGTGACCTGCGGTACCCACGGAGGGTCACCAAACTTGCCGGGATCCTGGTTCTTTTTCAGTAAAAGGAAGGATTTCAACAGACAGTGTCTAAATGGATTTCCAGCCCCAAAATTCTACCTTGAGCGCACAGAACCTCCTAGGGAGAAAACCAGGCAGGCTGTGCGGAGCGAAACCCCACTGTCCGGAGCCTGCCCTGCCCAGCAAAAGTTCGCCCTGTGAATGTCTGGATGAAGGACACCACGCTAATAAATCTCCTTGCGCTCCCCCGACCCCCTGCCAGCCACTACCACCCGGAAGCACACTCCTAGGGTGCTGCTGGCGCTCAGTAGGGAGGAACCCTACCTCGCCCCTCTGCAGACCAGAGCCCACCCCGTGCAGACGCCCCTGACTGCCCCTCACAGCTCCTTGGCTCCGGGTCCTCCTCACAGCCAGCCTCACCGTCAGAGTGTGTTGATAAGTTCTCAAGTTTTCTCCAAGAAAGTTGCTTGAGTGGATGCCTCTGCTTCACCTGTGACAGAAATGTTTGCTCCCCCAAACCTCTGAGTCAGGAAACCCAATTGGGTGGGGTCAGTGAAAAGACTCTTGCCTTTAAGGAAACAGAAATACTCTCTAAAATTGAGTGGGAGCTTCTGTTTTGCCAAGTTGAATTATTTTGTCTGTGTGCCTGCTATAACACCAAAATTTTCAAAGTTATATTTTTTGTTTGAGGTCACATTAATTTTGCCCAACTGTAGACAAATGTAAGTGTCCTCAGCAGGTAGGCTATGACACTCAGAGGCTGTGTGCATTTTCAACTTATGGTGTTTTCAACATGAGATGAGTTTGTCAGACATAACCATACTGTAAGTTGAGGAGCATCTCTGTGTGTGTGTGTGTGTGTGTGTGTGTGTGTAAACACACATATCCATATATACACATATATATATTAAAAACTCAGAGCTTTTTCTGATGCTTGTTAGGTGCAGGACAGGCTGAGTAAGCTGTCTGCAGGGCATGCCAAACAAAGTTAGCTGCAGGATGACCTGGCCACTCAAACCCTCTGTCTGGTTCTTTATCGACTATTTGCTTCAAGCCCAAACGCCCAAGCCCCGGCTCAAGGCTGAACACTTAACCCCCCTTGTGCCAACAGGCAGCTTGCAGACCAGAGACCTCATTAGATTTGGGCTATAAAAACTCCCTCCTGCCGGGCCCTTCTCTCTCTTGCTCTCTCTCTTGCTTTCTCTGTCTCTCTTGCGCGCACTCCCCCCTGCCCTTTTTCTCCTCTGTTGCACTGCTGCAATAAAGCTCTCTTGGTCGCTCTGAGTGTTGTGATCACTTTTCTTTCAATGCTATGATGTAAGACAAATTCAAGTTTAACTTATTAAGACATTGCAAAAATAATACCAGGAGATGAAAAGAATAGTTTCTCAAAGCATCCTGACTCTTACACAAATGCATTCAACTGTCAGGAAAAACTACTTAGGACATATTAAAAAATAGAAAATGTAAAAAAAAACAAACACACACACACAAGTAAAGTAGTTATTGAGGTCAGTCTCAGGGTCACAGCTTCCTCTTGTGAAGTTCACATATTGTACACTTACATCACAGGTGCCCAAATATGTAAATAGAACCAAATAGCCTTCTAAAGAGGCAAAGGTGGAAAGCTTGTTAAAATCTTTACTTCATGTCACCCACACACTGCAGACAGCTTTGCCCTCCATCTCTGGAAAGCACTGCATCTTATTAAAACAAATATGAAAATTCTCGGTTACTGTTGGCTCCTGGTCCAGCAGCTCTTCCCCTGTGTGTCTAAAGACACTTCCCCCATAAGTCTGAAAAAAGGCACAAGCCACCAGCTTCTCCCAGGAAACACTCCTCCCTTCAGTCAAGCGTCAGTGTGGGGACAGACACTGCCCCTGCCCCTGCCTGTCTTCGCAGGACTGGCAGGTCACGGGTGATGAAAGCAGTGGGGGATCAGCGGGGACATCCAACCTGCCATCTAACACAGCGGCCTTAGTTCATTCCATGTTCAGCACAGCTTCCTTCTGGTTTCCTGCTCTGCTTTGGGGTATTGCTCAGGCTACCTGGATTGTCCCTCACCCTTCTCACCCAAATAGGTTCCGCATGAATAGGAAGATCTGGTGCCTGCACCTCTGGGACTATGACTAGGAATCTAGAGAGTTTGTAGCTCCACACCCATCGGTTTTTGATGAAGTAGTCTTTGGCTTCCCAGGTGTTCAGGAAAACTGTCTTCTGCAGCTGCGGTGGGGCAGACTGTAAGGAAAGAAAACGGTGCTGGGTGTGAAAACACTCTTGAAGCTGGATCCCCCAAAGAAGCACTGACCCAACTCTCAACTGAATTAAATGCCATGGGTTCTTGTTGCTGTAGTAAGACAGCCACAGACATTCAGTCTCATTACGAAACAGGTCTCTGCTTTCTGTTAATGCTTGCCTGAAGACTCCGCTATAAGCCTCCAGACAGGACTGTGTCGTCAATAGAGAAGTACTATCTTGGAGCTTCGTGCAGAGAATTGTACTAGGTCCTATACTAGTCTTGGTCCTCTAGAGGAACAGGACTTTGTATATATGACTGAAAGGGTGATTTATTAGGTTGGCGTACAGAATCAGAAGGCAGTTCCACATGGCCAACTGCAGGCTGAGATGCCAAGAAACCCGTTGACAGCTCACTCCAAGAAGCTGCAGCCTCAGAGAAAGAGGGACAATGATGCAGCCCCAGTCTGACTGAAGGCCTGCAGACCCCCTGGAGAATCGCTGATCCGAGTGGGCTTTGGAGTGCAGGGCCTGGAACCTGATGTGATCGCAGCGGCAATCCAAGCACCCTTTCAAGAAGAATCAACCTTGTGTCTGCGTCAGCTTTCTCCTTCCTCCACCTTTGTCCCATCCAGGCCCCTAGCCTACTGGACGGTGCCACCCACATTCAGGAAGGGTCTCCTCCCTCAGTTGGCTGTCCCATATGTCAATCATTTCTGAAAACACCCTGCATCTACAGTTCCAGAAGTGTCTCAGTCTTGGGCATCCATTAATCCAATGAAGTCCACAATCCAGATGAACCCTCACAGTTATCCTCAGCTATTGTTCCTTCACAGATATCCTGAACTATGGATTCTCCAGGGGGTCTGCAGGCCATCATTGGTCCCTCTTTTTCTGAGGCTCCAGCTTCTTGGACTGAGCTGCTGCTGACCCCTTGGCATCTCCAGCCTGCAGTTGGCCATGTGGAACTGCTAGGGACAGGTTTCCAAGACCACAACACTTACCAACTTTCACACTGTGCCAGTGAACTCAGCCTGGATTTCCAGGATTCTTTCCATTTGAAAGCAGATGTTCTTGAAATCAGTTTACTGACCCAAGATCTGGTAGAATAAGAATTAATAAAAAAAAAAGAATTAATTACAAAGAATTAATTACAAAGTATTGAATGAAACATTAAAGAAATATCCTTGTGGTTAGTTGTTTGGAATACTATTGGTATTATTTCTAGCAATCTATATCTCACAATTAAGAAGACTATGTACTTAGAAACATACTTTGTATACAAGCAGAGATATGAAAAATTGTGCTGTATATGTGTAAGAAGTTGTAATGCATACTGCTTTCATTTATTTTTGAAAAAAATCAATAAAAAAGAAACTACTTGTTATTGTGTGTTTTCCACTAGCTCTCAAAATTCAAAAACAAATACTTGTGCTGAGACTTCTTATTTTTCAAGGTTATATAATCATATGTTCAGTATCAGATGGGCACAATGGTGCACACCTGTAATCCCAGTTACTCAAGAGGCTGAGGCAGAAACATCACAAATTCAAGGCCAGCTTCAGGGACTTAGTGAGACCCTGTCTCAAGATAAAAAGAGCTGTGGATGTAGCTCAGTGGTAAAGCATCTCTGGGTTCAACCCCCAGTACCAAAAAAAAAAAAAAAAATCTATACTGTTTTAAGTGAAGATATAACCACACAAAGCAATTTTGCATCAACACTGTATCTAGAGTGTGATATTTGATGGACACTATGCCTATAATCTGAGTGGTTCAGGAGGCTGAGGCAGGATAATTGCACGTTCAAAACCTGTCTCAGCAACATAGCAAAGCCCTAAGCAACTCAGTGAGACCCTCTCTCAAAATAAAATATAAAATATAAAAGTTATGGGGATATAGCTCAGGGGCTACGTGCCTTTGGGTTCAATCCCTGGTATCAAAAAAAAAAATCACTCCTAAGGAACAATTGTGATGTTACTGGTGGAGCTAATGTCTCCAAGCCCCCCGTCACAAGAAAATCAATGAGGCACTTGGCTTCCAGGGTCCCAGTCTAACAGGCAATAAAGTCCACTCCATGGCAGACCTCAAGAAAAGGGAAATTCATGCAGATTTATCGAAACTGCATGCCAAATTTACTGGGGGAAAAATAGTTTCTTTCCTATATTGTGATAGAAGAACAAATAATAGAGTTTTTAAAAGCCTAATTCTAGATTTTGGAAATTTTAGAAAATTTCCAAATAGAAGTTAATTCTTTGTGCTTGGTAGTTACTTAATATTCTTTGTTGGGCCATAGCACCCACACGTCTGGCCAGATGCACCTTGAAATCTCAATGATGAGAGAGGCAACTCTGGCTTTCTCAGGAGGTCATTTTAGACCCTGCCAGAGGCTGTGCCTTAGGGACCTTGCCTTTCCCAGGTTTTCTACTCTGTAGTTGCCGCCATCCCTCTTGTTTGACTTTGACTTCCTCCTATAAATAAAGCATTCTCAGCTTTCTTACAATTGAAGGATGCTATAGATCAAAACTTAGCAAGGGATAAAGGAACCATTGCAGCATACATCTCAGCATAACACGGCATGAAAACTTTTATTTCCTATAAACCTTCATATCTTCAAGAAATGAACCACAAATGGTTTATTTTAAATTCATTTGTGCATAGAAAAACATGTATCTTAGCTTGGCCACAATCATTTCCTGCCTCACCTCCTCCCCATTCTGTCTCCTCTGTCACTCACATTTGTGGTCAGACCACAGGAAGAAATGCCAGGTAATAGGGCCCATGTCCCCTTCCTTGTACTGCTAACGCATTCAGCAGAACTGGAGGAGGAGGGTTGGGCCAAGAAGAAATACCACCATGCAGATCACACCAAACCTCACTCTGGACCCTCCACAGGTCCTCCTGAGGACAGTGCATGGGTAAAGCAGAAGACCTTTCCTGAGTCCAACCCACACAGTGACCTCATTCAGAGCAAGCACAACAGTTGAACTTCTGACTCTGACTCAAGTGCTTGTAGGTATGGGTGCCTTTCTAGGTCCTACCAATTCTGTTCTCAAAACCAAGTAGCTAGTAACCAGCTGAGCAGACTCATCATTTTTGACTACTGTTTATTGTGAAAAAAAAAATGACTTGAGGCCAGATGCAGTGGCACTGGCCTGCAATACCAGCAATTTGGGAGGCAGAGGCAGGAGGATCACAAGTTCAAAGCCAGCCTCAGCAAGTTAGCAAGGCCCTAAGCAATTTAGCAAGACCCTGTCTCAAAAATAAAAAGGGCTGGGGATGTGGCCCAGTGCTAAAGTGCCCCTGGCTTAAATTCCTGGTACCAAAATAAATAAATAACTTGAAAATAATATTTAAATGATGCATTTCTAAATGACTGTACTTGGAGATACAGACACCAGCATTCCTCTTATCCTCTGTCGGTGTAACATATTTGTTCTAGTAAAAGACCAAGGACTTCTAGATCAAGATAGCAGTGGGGCAGAGAGTGGCAGATGATAACTCCATCCCCATTAGGCAATTCTTCATTCTAACACAAAAAATCACAAGAAGAAAGGCTAAATAAATCTCCATAAAATCCATACATTCAGCAGGAAGAAAGAAGGAAGCTAGCTATTTGGCCAAAGTTTGATCTAAAGTAACCCACAGGGTTTCCGTTCCCACACTGCAGTGGGAACAGAGGTGTGACCAGGCGGGACCATAACTGGTGATGATGTGTTTTTAATTTTAAGTCTCTAAAAATTGTCTTAAGTGCATTTGGCAAAGAAAACCTATGACATCTTAGTAAGAACAGCGAGATTCTGTGACATTGGAGCCATTCCTCCCTCCCCAACCTACTCCCAACTCCACTTTACAGAAGATCCACTCTAGGCAAGTGCGTCCAACACATTGGGACTCCCTCTCCCCTCAGCTACCAATCAGGGGTGTAAGCCTCCTGCTGGGTCAGTATAGCAGCATTTCTCTTCCTCTGTGTGTGGTAGAGATTAACCTCCCGTGGACGCACCCAGGGCACTGCTCTTCCAGTCAGAGCAGGCCAAGCACACTGAGTCCCAACTACCCAGAACCGGGCTCCCAGCCCCCAGAGGGTCGAGGTCTACACAAGCCAAGAGGAGCAGAGGCTGACATTGCTTGTCCAGGGCTTGGAGCTGGGGCTCAGAAATTTCACAGAGAGAAAGGCAGCCATAATAACAGAGAAACCCAAACAACTCCTCAGAGGACACAGAATATGAAAAATTTCAAGCCAACGTTGTTTTTTTTTTTTTAAATGAAGATTTTGATAATGACTAATTTAGAGAAATCCAATAACCCTGTGAGTGCCAAAAGAGAAAGTATAGGCCAGCAATTTTACCAGAGAGAACTAGAAGAAAGACAAGTAAGAAGAGTCCTCCCAGGGTCAGAGAACACCTGAAGACCAGCTTCAAAAGCTACCCCTGCAAAGGGGAAGAAATTGAGTGAGATCAGACTGCAGCACAATAATGCCCCAGGACGCTTCAAGAACATGAGGGCCATCAACTGGCAGCCAGTGGGCCTCACAGATGGACGCAAGGCCAACAGAGGCAGGCAGGTAACCAAAAGAGCAGGGAAAGAGGTGGCACAAGAGAGCACTGCTACAGCTGCCGTCCTCCCAGAGTGACCGTGGGCATGTACCAGGCTGCACCTGCGAGGGGCAGGATCAGAGGCTTCACGCCACAGGGAAGGGCTTCATGAAAAGAGTGTAGCCGGGTTTTTAGGTAAACAAATAAACAATAAATCAACCCGAGAAAAGCAGAAGGAGAATTCATATCCTTTAATAGGGCTACACTATATCACCTAAAATGTCCAATTTTCATTAAAAACTATAAGATACACAAAGAAACAGGAAAGTGTGGCTCATACAATGGGAAAGGAAGTCAGCAACACAGGCTGCCTGTGAGAAGGTCCACTATTACAATAGGGACAGGATTTCAAAGCAGCTCTCATAAGTGTGTTCCAAAAGCTGAAGAGAACCATACTTAAAGAAATAAAGAAAGCTACAATAGTGACATCTCATCTAACAGAGAATATTAATAAAGTGGGAAATTATTTTTCTGGAATCCAAAAATACATTAATTGAAATAAAAATGTACTAGAGACCTTTAGCGGTGGATTTGAACTGACAAAAGAAAAAAGTCACAATTTGAAGAAATAACTGGTACAAACATGTATGAGCCCCCAAAACACACAAAGCAAAAATTAACAGAAGTCAAGGGGAAATACACAATTCAATAATTACAGTTGTAGAGTTCAATAGCCTACTTTCCCTAATGTCCAGAGTGACTAGAAGGAGGTCATCAGGAAATCGAAGGCGTGACCAACATTGTAAGCAACGGGACCTAACAGACATCTTCAGAACCCTACCCAGGAACCAAATACAGTCCTTCCAAGCAAACACACTGAACAGAGCATAAGCGAGGCCCAAGATAAGCCTCAATCAATGCATAAAGTTGAAATAATGCCAATTATGTTCAGAATGAAGTGAAATTAGAAACCAATAGGAGAAAAAGTGAAATTCACCAATAGGTGGATAGTAAACAGCTTACTTTGAAGAACCCATGAGTCAAAAAGAAATCAAAATAAAATCTGTTAGGGTCTGTGAACAAGTCAAGATGGCACCTGGCATTTTGCCAGAGGGAGTGGTTTGTGAAGTAACGCCAGCGAGCCATTAAGTGTGGAGATTCCTTATTGGTTGACTGCTGTATCTAGTTTATGTTAATTAGATAAGCTGTGTGGAATGTATATATACCCCTCCTGTCCTACAATAAAGGGCTCCCACTCCTGCTGTATCAATGTACACAAGTTGCTCGTCACCCCCCCGGTTAGTTTGCTGCAGCCAGACTGCGGCAGAAATCAACACAAATGGAAGTGAAGAAATAATGCAGTCAAATTGATAAGGAGAAAGCAATACTTAGAGAAAAATTTATACCTGGAAGTGTTTTTATTAAATAAAGAAGACAGATCTCAAACCAACAACTTAACATTCCACATTTAACAGAGTGATAAAATAAGAAAAAATTAAACCAAAAGCAATCAGAAAGAAGGATAGAGTAAAGTTTAGAGTAGAATAATGAAGCAGAAAATAGAAAGCAGCAGAGAAAATTTTAAAAAGTAAATGTTGCTTCTTTTAAAACATTGACAGGTCTTTAGCTAGTTTGACAAAATATAAACATAGGCTTAAACTCAAATTTCTAATGTTAGGAATAAAGGACATTACTAATGATCTTACAGACTAAAACAATTATAAGGAAATACTATGAACAACTTTATGCCCCACAATTAGATAATTTAGACAAAGTGGACAAATGACAAATTACAAAAACTGACTCAAGGACAAATAGAAAGTCTGAACAGACTTACAGCACATAAAGAAATTGAATTAGTAGTTCAAACACTGCCTACAAGGGAAAACATAGATGGAGATGCCTTTATTAATGTATCTCACCAAATATTTAATAAGAATTAATACTATTTCCTCACAAATTCATCCAAAACAATAATACAGGAGGAATACATCCCAGGTCATTCTGATACCAGCATTCTCCTGATACCAAATCACAAAAATATTACAAGAGGAGGACAATGCCTAGCAACATCTCTCATGACACATAATATCCTCATCACATACCAGCAAAGCAAAGCAAGCAATACATGGAAAGGAGTGTACAATGACAGTGTGGGCTTCCTCCCAGGAAAGCCAGGGTGGTTTAACATCCACACCAATGAACCAAGACGCCACATCAACACAGCAAAGGAGGGGAAACGCGGCGGGTCATATCTTCCTGTGAACAGAGCTTTCACCACCTGGGAAAGGATCTCTGTGAATGCCTGAAGGCTGAGACCATATTTAATGGGGAAAGACCAAGTTTTTCCCTTAAGATCAGGAACAAGACAAGGACTCTGTTGTGTGGAGGTTCTTGTAGTTATACTATAGCTCTTTCATTAAATTTTCTTACAGCTGTGTTGGTCAGAATGCCTTTATTTTATTTGTTTGTTTTAATGTGGTGCTTGAAAGGAAAGTGACCACAACACTCGGAGCGACCAAGAGGTCTTTATTGCAGCAGTGCAACAGAGGAGAAAAGAGAGAAAGAGAAGTGGGGGGGCGGGGCTGGGGAAGGCTTTTACAGCCCTTCTGCGGTGCTGCCTAAATCTAACAGGGTCTCTGGGTTTGCAAGCTGCCTTGTTGGCACCCAAGGGGGTTAAGTGTTCAGCCTTGAGCAGGGGGTCGAAGCGCCCAGCCTTGAGTGGGGGCTTGGGTGTTTGGGCTTGAAGCAAACAGGTGATAAAGAACCAGACAGAGGGTTTGAGCGGCCAGGTCATCCTGCAGCTAACTTTGTTTGGCATGACCTGCAGACAACTTATTCAGCCTGTCCTGCACCTAACAGTGCTGAGGATCAAACCCAGTGCCTCACGCATGCTAAGCAAGCGCTCTTCCACTGAGCTACAGCTCAGTCCAATTATACACTTCTTTTTTTAATGTTTATTTTTTATTTTTATTTTTAAAAAATTTTTATTATTAGTTGTTCAAAACACTACATAGTTCTTGACACATCATATTTCATACATTTGATTCAAGTGGGTTATGAACTCCCATTTTTACCCCATATAGAGACTGCAGAATCACATCGGTTACACATCCATGTTTTTACATATTGCCATACTAGTGACTGTTGTATTCTGCTATCTTTCCTATCCTCTACTATCCCCCCTTCCCTCCCCTCCCCTCCCCTCCCATCTTCTCTCTCTACCCCATCTACTGTAATTCATTTCTCCCCCTTTTTTTTCTTCCTTTCCCCTCACTTCCTCTTATATGTAATTATGTATAACAATGAGGGTCTCCTTCCATTTCCATGCAATTTCCCTTCTCTTTCCCTTTCCCTCCCACCTCTCGTCCCTGTTTAATGTTAATCTTCTTCTCATGCTCTTCCTCCCTGCTCTGTTCTTAGTTGTTCTCCTTATATCAAAGAAGACATTTGGCATTTGTTTTTTAGGGATTGGCTAGCTTCACTTAGCATAATCTGCTCTAATGCCATCCATTTCCCTGCAAATTCCATGATTTTGTCATTTTTTAGTGCAGAGTAATTCTTCTTTGTGTATAAATGCCACATTTTTAAAATCCATTCTTCTATTGAAGGGCTTCTAGGTTGGTTCCACAGTCTAGCTATTGTGAATTGTGCTGCTATGAACATCAATGTAGCAGTATCCCTATAGTACGCTCTTTTAAGGTCTTTAGGGAATAGTCCAAGAAAGGGAATAGCTGGGTCAAATGGTGGTTCCATTCCCAGCTTTCTCAGGAATCTCCATACTGCTTTCCAAATTGGCCGTACCAATTTGCACTCCCACCAGCAATGTACAAGTGTACCCTTTTCCCACATCCTCGCCAGCACTTGTTGTTTGACTTCATAATGGCTGCCAATCTTACTGGAGTAAGATCGTATCTTAGGGTGGTTTTGATTTGCATTTCTCTGACTGCTAGAGATGGTGAGCATTTTCTCATGTACTTGTTGATTGATTGTATGTCCTCCTCTGAGAAGTGTCTGTTCAGGTCCTTGGCCCATTTGTTGATTGGGTTATTTGTTTTCTTATTGTTTAATTTTTTGAGTTCTTTGTATACTCTGGATATTAGGGCTCTATCTGAAGTGTGAGGAGTAAAAATTTGTTCCCAGGACGTATTTTATTATTTCTTATTATTTCTCTTGCTGAGAAAAAACTTTTTAGTTTAAGTAAGTCCCATTTGTTGATTCTTATTATTAACTCTTGTGCTATGGGTGTCCTATTAAGGAATTTGGAGCCTGACCCCACAATATGTAGATCGGAGCCAACTTTTTCTTCTATCAGATGAAGAGTCTCTGTTTTGATATCAAGCTCCTTGATCCATTTTGAGTTAACTTTTGTGCATGGCGAGAGAAAGGGATTCAGTTTCATTTTGTTGCATATGGATTTCCAGTTTTCCCAGCACCATTTGTTGAAGATGCTATCCTTCCTCCATTGCATGCTTTTAGCCTCTTTATCAAATATAAGATGGTTGTAATTTTGTGGATTGATCTCTGTGTTCTCTATTCTGTACCATTGGTCCACCCGCCTGTTTTGGTACCAGTACCATGCTGTATTTGTTACTATTGCTCTGTAGTATAGTTTGAAATCTGATATCACTATACTGCCTGATTCACACTTCCTGCTTAGAATTGCTTTTGCTATTCTGGGTCTTTTATTTTTCCATATGAATTTCATGATTGCTTTATATATTTCTACAAGAAATGCCATTGGGATTTTGATTGGCATTGCATTAAACCTTTAGAGAACTTTTGGTAAGATCGCCATTTTGATGATGTTAGTTCTGCCTATCCATGAACAGGGTATATTTTTCCATCTTCTAAGATCTTCTCTCTCTCTCTTTAGGGTTCTGTAGTTTTTATTGTATAAATCTTTCACCTCTTTTGTTAGGTTGATTCCCAAGTATTTTTTTTTTGAGGATATTGTGAATGGGGTGGTTGTCCTCATTTCCATTTCAGAAGATTTGTTGCTGATATACAGGAATGCCTTTGATTTATGTGTGTTGATTTTATATCCTGCCACTTTGCTGAATTCATTTATTAGCTCTAGTAGTTACTTTGTAGGCCTTTTTGGGTCTGCTAGGTATAGAATCATGTCGTCCGCAAAAGGTGATAATTTAAGTTCTTCTTTTCCTATTTTTGTGCCTTTAATTTCTTTCGTCTGTCTAATTGCTCTGGCCAATGTTTCGAGAACTATGTTGAACAGAAGTGGTGAGAGAGGGCATCCCTATCTTGTTCCAGATTTTAGAGGGAATGCCTTCAATTTTTCTCCGTTCATAATGATGCTAGCCTGAGGCTTAGCATAGATAGCTTTTACAATATTGAGGTATGTTCCTGTTATCCCTAGTTTTTCTAGTGTTTTGAACATAAAGGGTTGCTGTACTTTGTCGAATGCTTTTTCTGCATCTATTGAAATTAGCATATGGTTCTTATCTTTAAGTCTATTGATGTGGTGAATAACATTTATTGATTTCCATATATTGAACCATCCTTGCATACCAGGGATGAATGCTACTTGATCATGATGTACAATCTTTTTCATATGTTTCTGTATCTGATTTGCCATAATTTTATTGATGATTTTTGCCTCTATGTTCATTAGAGATATTGGTCTGTAGTTTTCTTTCTTTGAAGTGTCTTTGTCTGGTTTAGGAATCAGGGTGATGTTGGCCTCGTAGAATGAATTTGCAAGTTCTCCCTCTTTTTCTATTTCCTGAAATAGCTTGAAAAGTATTGGTATTAGTTCTTCTTTAAAGGTTTTGTAAAACTCTGCTGTATACCCATCCGGTCCTGGGCTTTTCTTATTTGGTAGTCTTTTGATGACTTCTTCTATTTCCTCAATTGATATTGGTCTGTTTTGGGCAGATCATATGGCTTAAGAAATTTATCAATGCCTTCACTATCTTCTATTTTATTGGAGTATAAGGATTCAAAATAATTTCTAATTATCTTCTGTATTTCTGTAGTCTGTTGTGATATTGCCTTTTTAATCCTGTATGCTAGTAATTTGAGTTCTCTCTCTTCTTCTTTTCATTAGCATGGCTAAGGGTCTGTCGATCTTATTTATTTTTTCAAAGAACCAACTTTTAGTTTTGTCATTTTTTTCAATTGTTTCTTTTGTTTCAATTTCATTGATTTCAGCTCTGATTTTAATTATTTCTTGCCTTCTACTACTTTTGCTGTTGTTTTTATCTTCTTTTTCTAGGGTTTTGAGATGAAGTGTAAGATCATTTATTTGTTGGTTTTTTCTTTTTTTAAGGAATGAACTCCAAGCAATGAATTTTTCTCTTAGAACTGCTTTCATTGTGTCCCATGGATTCCGATATGTTGTGTCTGTGTTTTCCTTTATCTCCAAGAATTTTTAAATTTCCTCCTTGATGTCTTCTGTAACCCATTGATCATTCAGTAACATATTGTTCATTTTCCAAGTGATGCAGTATTTTTCCTTCCTTCTTTTATTATTGATTTCCAGTTTCATTCCATTATGATCAGATAGGATGCATGGTATTATCTCTACTCCCTTATAATTTCTAAGAGTTGCCCTGTGACATAATATATGGTCTATTTTTGAGAAAGATCCATGTGCTGCAGAGAAAAAAGTGTAGCTGCTTGATGTTGGGTGGTATATTCTGTCAATTAAGTCTAGGTTATTAATTGTATTATTGAGTTCTATAGTTTCTTTATTCAACTTTTGTTTGGAAGATCTGTCCAGTAGTGAGATAGGTGTGTTGAAGTATCCCATGATTATTGTATTGTGGTCTATTTGACTCTTGAACTTGAGAAGAGTTTGTTTGATGAACATAGCTGCACCATTGTTTGGGGCATATATATTTATGATTGTTATGTCTTGTTGGTGTATGGTTCCCTTGAGCAGTATGTAGTGTCCTTCTTTATCCCTTTTGATTAACTTTAGCTTGAAGTCTATTTTATTTGATATGAGTATGGACACTCCTGCTTGTTTCCGAGGTCCATATGAGTGATATGATTTTTCCCAACCTTTCACCTTCAGTCTGTGTATGTCTTTTCCTATCAAATGTGTCTCCTGTAGGCAGCATATTGTTGGATCTTTTTTTTTTTTTTTGGATCCATTCTACTAGTCTGTGTCTCTTGATTGGTGAGTTTAAGCCATTAACATTTAGGGTTACTATTGAGATATGGTTTGTCATATTTGTTTATTTATGTTACTTAACATGGTTTGTTTTTCCTCTTTGATTATTTTTTCCCTTTACTGTACTACCTCCCGCTGTTGGTTTTCATTGTTATTTTCCATTTCCTCTTCCTGTAATGTTTTGCCAAGGATGTTTTGAAGAGATGGTTTTCTAGTTGCAAATTCTTTTAACTTTTGTTTATCATGGAAGTTTTAATTTCATCTTCCATCCTGAAGCTTAATTTCTCTGGATACATGATTCTTGGTTGGAACCCATTTTCTTTAAGCATTTGAAATATGTTGTTCCAGAATCTTCTAGCTTTCAGAGTCTGTGTTGAAAGATAAGCTGTTATCCTGATTGGTTTACCCCTAAATGTAATCTGCTTCCTTTCTCTTGTAGCTTTTAAAATTCTCTACTTATTCTGTATGTTGGGCATCTTCATTATAATGTGTCTTGGTGTGGATCTCTTATGATTTTGCATATTCGGCGTCCTGTAGGCTTCTAGGATTTGGAATTCTGTTTCATTCTTCAAGTCTGGGAAGTTTTCTCATATTATTTCATTGAACAGATTGCTCATTCCTTTGGTTTGGACCTCTATATCTTCCTGTATCCCAATAACTCTTAAGTTTGGTCTCTTTATGTTATCCCATATTTCTTGTATGTTCTGCTCATGGTTTCTTAACAGTCTCGCTGAGCTGTCTATGTTCTTTTCAAGTTGAAATACTTTGTCTTCATTGTCTGATGTTCTATCTTCTAAGTGTTCTACTCTGCTGGTAGTACTCTCATTTGAGTTTTTAATTTGGTTTATTGCTTCTTGCATTTCTAGGATTTCTGTTTGTTTTTTATAACCTCTATCTCCCTGTATAGTTGATCTTTTGCTTCTTGGATTTGTTTATGTAATTCATTTTCAAAGTGATCTTTCATTGTCTGATTTTGCTGTCTAATGTCTTCCTTGAGACTCCAGATCATCTGAAGCATGTATATCCTGAATTCTTTATCTGATATTCCATCTGCTGCAGATATTACCTCTTCTAAAGTTGAGTTGAACTTCATTGCTTGTGGTCCTTTCTTTCCTTGTCTTTTCATACTGCTCACCTTTCTTTCTGCTTTGTGAAACTGTTGTGTTATTGATTTTCCCCCTGTATATTTATATTGCTCTTGTATAGTTGCAAAGTCTCCCTTTTGTGGAAAAAGCCAATGTTAACAGTTCTCAATATCAATAGTACATCATCTAAGCACACGTTTTCCTTATTACTACATTTATAGCTAGACTCTATGTCTAAAAATGTTGGTTTTCATTATCATTTACAAATATAGTCATTAGTTTCCTGAAAGGCATACCGTTTCTGGTAGCTTGAAGAAAACTGAATTTCAGGTGTAGGATGTTATGTTTAGGGGGAAAGGAGTGAGGGTGTGGGGTTAATCTAACTTAGTATCTTTGGAAATCTCTAACCAATAGATGGGTAATTTATGGAAGAATGTATAGATTCAAATTCCTATCTGTATTTATAAGATTACCCTAATTACAAATAGTAAAATTTAGGGGTTGCAAGTAGGATAGAGGGAGTAAGAAGGAGAAAAACAAATAACAAGGAAAGAAAGAGAAAAAAGAGCAGGAAAAAGAAAATAAGAGAAAAAAGAAAAGAAATAAAAGGGGGAGGGAGGTGGGGCATATGCAATTCCTCTATATTATATTATTCTGGTGATTCAGTTGTTAAAGACCTTTTTCATGCACAATTCTTGGTTTCACATATATTGAGGTTGCGAGGACCAGAGGGGGAAGGGTAGAGGAGACTGGATGAATGGATGAAAAGAGAGAGAGAAGAGAAAAAAAGAAAGAAAAAGAATGTCTCTCAGAACTCTGTTTTCTTTTCTTCCAGTTGGTGGCATTGTTTATTCCTAGCTTGAGTCTCTGGGTTCAGGGTGGTGGTGGTAGTCAGTGTGAGAGGACTTGAGCTTCCGCCTGTGGCCTCTCTACTCTTATTCTGAGATGTAAACCAGGTGCCTGATCCGCTGCAGAACCGAGCTGGTAGCCTCACCCACCGATTGGTGAGTTTTAAGGGTTGGTGGGATTTTCCAAGATGAGTTCCATCTTCTCATAAGGTGTTTGATGAGGTGGGGGGTGTTGGGGAAATCTTATGTTTGTCCAGAGCTCGGTCAGGTGACCGCACGGGCGGGCGGCTGGGCCCCTCCTCCAGTTGGGGTGGTCTGTCCACCGGACAGGCAGGCTGCTGGGCCCCTCCTCCTGTTGGGGTGGTCTGTCTACCGCGCCGGCGGGCCCAATACTACACTTCTTACAGTCTGTTTAAGCTGATAACAACTCCACTTTAATAGCATAAAAGAATTCGACACTTTTATGAACTTAAAAACAGCATACTAGGGGCTGGGGTTGTGGCTCAGTGGTACACCACTCGCCTGGCATTTGTGAGGCACTGGGTTTGAGCCTCAGCACCACATAAAAATAAATAAATAAAATAAAGGTATTTTGTTCATCTGCAACTAAAAAATAATTTTAAAAGAACAGCATACTATAGTGACACAGTCACTTCAATGATTGTAGCAGCTCAATTCACAAGAGCTAAACTGTTGGAGCAACATAGATTCCCTTCAATAGATGAATGGTATCCTCTTCGCTCCTGAGTCACTGGGATTACATATATACACAGTGGAATATTACTCAGCATTAAAAGAGAATAAAATTATGGCATTTGCAGGTAAATGGATGGATTTGGAATATCATGCTAAGCAAAGTAAGCCAGTCTCAAAAACCCAAAGTCCAAATGTTCTCTCTGAAAACTGGATGCGGATCCATAATGATGGGGGTGCGGTGGGGTGATGGGAAGAATGGAGGAACTTTGGTCAAAGGGGACAGTGGGTAGAGGAAGGGACATGAGGGCAGGAAAGATGATGGGATGAGATGAACATTATTACCCCAGGTACATGTATGACTGCACACATGGTGTGATGCTACATCATGTACAAGCAAAGAAATGAAAAGTTGTGCTCCATTTGTGTACAATGAATCAAAATGCATTCTGCTGACCTAACTAGAATAAATTGAAACAAATAAATAAATAAATAAAATGGAAAAAATTCATGTTTATTCAAGTCCTTTCCCCACATTTCATTTTTTATATCACAATTTATATAATTTGATATTGTGTTCTCCTGAGTTACTGTTGCTATACTTATTTTAATTCTTTCCTCTTCTAAGCTTCATACCAAAGATACAAATGGCTTCCACACCACCATTACACTATAGAATTAGAATATCCTGAACGTGACCATATATTTACCTTTACCCATGAAATTGATACTTCCTTATGTTTTCATGTCACTAAATAATGTCCTTTCATTTCACACTGAAGAATTCCAAATAGCTTTCTTCATAGGCAACTCTGGTGGTGATGAATTCCCTCACCTATTGGTTGTCTGGGAAAGTCTTTTTCTCCCCTTCCCCCTTCCCCTCCTCCCTGTCCTCCTAATTTTTGAAGGTCAGCTTTTCTGGGGGAAATATTCTTGGTTGGCATCTTCTTCTTTCAGCACTTTGATTACATCAGCGCACCCCTCCTGCCTGCAAGGAGTCTGTTGAGAGGTGATCACTGACAGCCTTATTGGCATCTCCATGTACGTGAGACTCCTTTTTCTCTTCCTGATTTCAAAATTCTCTTTGTCTTCAGTTTTATTTTCTTGTGTGTTGGCTTTTGTGTTTTCTTATTGTAAGCGGATGAACCCAGGGGTGCTATTACCACTGAGCTACAGCCTCAGTTCTTTTATTTTTTATTTTGAGACAGGGTCTCACTAAGTCCTGAGGCTGGCCCTGAACTTGGGATACTCTTAGCTCCTGAGTCACTGGGATTGCAGATGTGTGAGCCACTACCTCTGGCATGGGTAAAATCCTTGAGCTGATTCTGACCTAAGACCTGTGAGCTTCAGGTACTTAGATATTCATATCTTTCCCCATATTTCAGGAATTCTTAGTCATTATTTCTTTAAATGAACTTCAGGTGTTTTTTTTCTCCTCCTCCTCCTCCTCTCCTCCTCTTCCTCCTCCTCCTCCTCCTCTCCTCCTCTTCCTCCTCCTCCTCCTTCCCTCCCTCCCTCCCTCTCCCCTGCCTTAAAACTCCTGTAATGCTATAATGCAAATGTGAGCTCTCCTGATGAGGTTCCACACATCCCAGAGTCTTTCTTCATGCCTTTTCATTATTTTTCTTTTTTCTCCATGGACTGCACGATTTTAAATGTTCTGTCTTCCAGTTTGTTATTCTTTCTTCTGTTTTGGTTTTTCTTTTTGTTCTGTTCGATTTTTTTTTTTGAGGTGGAGTTGCACCGAGTTGCACCAGGCTGGCCTCAAACTCATGATCCTCCTGCCTTGGGCTCCTGGGACCTGGGATGACAGTGTGCACCACCAGGCCTAGTTCCTTTTTCCTGCTCAATCTAGTCTATGTTGAAGCAAATCCGTTGTGTTTCTTTTAATACTTTCAGTGTATTTTCAATTTCAGATTTGAACTTTTGTTTGCTTTTTTTCTCTTTGTTGAGTTTTTCATTTTCTTCTTGCATTGCTTTCCTGGTTTGGGAAAATGGTTTATCTGTATTCTCCCCTAACTTTCTGAGCTCCTTTGGAACATATTTTAAAGGAATTTGAATTTTTAGCAGGCAGTTAGTTCATGGATCTCCAACTCTTTGAATCAGTTGCTGGAAGGTGATTGGGTCCTTTAGTGGTGTCTTATTTTCTGGATTCTTCATGACCCTGGAAGCCCTGCACAGGTGTCTGCCCATTTGAAGAGGCACTCGCCTCTTTGGGGTCTATGGATTGGAGTTATTAAGGAAATGCCTTATGTGTGCTGGCATGGGAGAGGAGAGGCTGGAATACTGCATCATCAGGCCTAGGTGTGGCTGGTCAATTCTGGATGTGTGCAGGGGACTCAGTCTGGGGGGATGTGACTTCTCATGAGCTCATGTAGCTGGGCTCTACAACATTGTCAACTGGGTAGTCCTTGGTAGCAGGAACTAAGGGGGCTGAAAGAGGGCCATAATAGCTGCAAAGGGCACTCAGCAATGCCTCTGAACAGGAGGGGCCGCTGGGGAGCCAGTACCTGCCGTGGATCCACACTTGGTTGTGAATTTGTTGTAGGCATATGCATGTGAGAAAGCCAGAATAGGCATGAGGACAGTAGTGACGGCCAAGGGCAAAGGAATTGTTAGGACCAACTGCAAGTAAATGCATGGCAGCAGGGGCCAGGGGAGTCTGTGTGCCACCCCAGGAGTCAGGACTGGCAGTGTGCACACATCCGGCCAGAAACAAGTGCAAACACAGTGGATGAAGTGGGCACCATGGGGCAAGGTCAGCTGTGGACATCTGAACAGTTACAGAAGTCAAGACAAGCAGCGAGCCTGTGTGCATTTCCATGGACTATCTGCAGAGGCAAGCCTGCTGGTGAGGACTGATGCTGGCAGCTGCAGAGATGGATCACAAATGCACAGACCTGCTAAGTGCCAGAGCCTGTGGTGCAGGCCTGAGGTGACTTGTGGGCATGTGCTCAGTGGCTGCACTCAGCTCATGGAGCAGCAAGTGACTCCAGGTGGTGTTTAGAGAAGCTGGAGATTGAAAGAGAGAAACTAGGGCCCCTGCTGGGAAACTGTGGGTAGTATATGGGGACCACAAGGCTGTTGCAGTCCTTGGCACAGAAGAGTCCTGTGCAGCAGGCTGTTGGGGACCATGGTGGTTCCTGCCACGTGTCTATACTGACAGTCACTCTTTGTTCCCAGGTGTCTCCAGATGCCCCAGGTATCTCCAGATGCCCCAGGTATCTCCAGATGCCCCAGGTATGCCAGTCTCCCTAGGGTCCTGGGTGAGATGAAACTGAAACTGACCATTCAGGCTCTGCCCTGAAAGGCTGAGGAAGCTAATTTTCCCTCCATTCTCCTTTTTCCTGAAATTGTTATTTCTTCTCTTACTGTCTGGCTATTACCAGCATTTTCCCCTTCTACTATTTTTCAATAGCTCCTTAAGTGGATTCTTGATCTCTTCTAGTTATCCTTGCCCATAGATAGCTGTTCACCTGATCTTCTTTGCGGGAGGAAATGAAAATGAAGGCTGAGACCTCTTACTCCACCATCTTGCTGATCTTAAAGTCCATTTCAAATTAACTTTTGGTGTGAAGTGATGCAGAAGTGAGATGTATTTTTTCCATACAATTGTATATAGTTATCCCAGGATCGAAAATTCAAGGCCAGCCTCAACAACTTAGAGAGACCCTGTCTCAAAAAATAAAAAGGGCTGGGGATGTAGCTCTATGGAAGAATACCCCTGGGTTCAATCCCCAGTACCAAAATAAAAGGAAAACAAACACACACACACACACACACACACACACACACACACACACCCCACATGCATGCACATTTGAAGAGACAGCAAGCATCAGAATTAGATATGAAAGAGATATTGGAATTATCAGAGAATTTAAGACTGATAAAATTAACATGCTAAGGACCCTAATGTGATGTGCCTGGCAGGCGGTGGTACTGTCCACACTGATGCTCAGCCAGGAATTTCTCTTGGGATTCCTGTACTGAGAAAGGGGACTCGGGATACCTTTTAATAGGAAAGGACCTAAAAAGCAAAAGGCAAGAGAGAACATTAATGGTCAGAGTCTAGAAAAATAAAGACAGGCCTCAGAGACCTAAAATGTTCTTCCCCTTAAGGTGCATCTTCTGTTGGGGAGTAAAAGGCACCATCATAGGAACCTTCTGAAACAACACCTTAGTCCTAAGCAGAGGTTGGATTCTGTGATAGAAACGTCTCCTGCCCACTGCCTCACTGGTGAGGGTCTCTGTCACTTTTAAGTTGTCATCAGCAGGCCTTCCCTGAGCTTCCTGAGCTCAGCTCTGAGGTCTGAGTGACTCCTCGGTGAGGCAGAGGGAAGGTGTCTCCTGAACTCACATCAGAGGTCACTCCTGAGCCTGACCCCAGGAAAGGTGAGCCCGAGCCAGGGAAGGGGACAGACGGGCAAGAGCTGTGAGGAGATGGAGCTGCAGCAAGAGCTGCAGAGGCACTGGTCAAATGAAGTTGGCTGATGAGCACCTCTGTTCTACAAAGCAGAGGACCAGGAATTAGAGGGAATAGACTTATGCTTCCAGGGCTTCAAGAATGTTCTGAATTTCCAATGGAGTTGGTGTGGAAGACGCAGCGGGTGTCTTTGCCAGCTGAATGCACACATTCCTGGTTAGGACTAACTCCTTTCCCTTTCCCTAGTCCCCTAAGGAGTAAGAGAGCTGTTTTCCAGAATTATTAATACACTACAGAAGGTGGGAAACAGTCCCCAAATGCACATTCACAAAGGTGAAAGATATTTCTGAGGGCATATGAGCAAGTCTAACCTCTAAACACGTCTGAAAGAGAATTCTGTACATACCTGAGCTTCGAACTCTGCTTCTCCAGTCTCCTAGGCTCAGTGAATGTGGGGGTCTCCCAGGAGGCATCTGAGGTATTGAACTTGAATCTTCAAACTCTTCCCTTCACATGATACATCAGAATGTCCTCATCTGCATAATAAGAGGCTGGACTATGACAAGAGATTCCCTAACTCGCATCCATGGATGGCTGCATCTGACATACCCCAGGGGAAAGAGGGACTTATTAAAAACAAGAATTTAGGGACTTATTAAAAACAAGAAATTAGGATTATAGCTCAGTGGTAGAGCCCTGCCTCCTATGTGTGAGGCACTGAGTTCGATCCTCAGCACCACATAAAATAAATTAATAAAGATACTGTGTTCGTCTACAGGGAGCTTCTGCAGCCCAGAACACCTCAGGGTTGAACACAGCAAACCCGTTCTCACAGATCCTCAGCCAAAGGCAAGCTGTTCAGCCCTCTCTCTCTGTCCGCCTTTGTGTTGGTGCCCAGGAGACAGAACGCATGCCCTGCAGTAACCAGGGTGGCAGGCATAAGGTGGCAGAATTTGAAACCATGGGGAAATGTAGATAGAAACTCTGAAAGAAACATGGGAGAGGATGGCTGGTCATAGGAGTGAGGGCACAGAGGGGGCAAGAAAGGCCCTGAAGTTGGCTCTTTGTGGAGTAGCTGAATGAGCAGGTACTGGCTGGAGAGCTAGACTGAGGGGAGACCATGCATTTGTGCTCAGGTTTGGGAGCCACTCTGAATGATTCACCTCTTCCATTCAGGAGTGGAGAGGCTTTTGACCATCACTACATCTCGTAGTGACATGGACATTGCCCTGGTCCCACAGCTTTCAGATATAGGCGTGCCACCCCATGGATTGAACTACATTCACCTATTCCTTTGCCTGTTTGGGATAGAATGTTCCATTCAAACACCCTTTGTGCATCCCCTTCTCTTGCTCTGTCTTTGGGTGTGGCCTTCCTAGATGTCAGTCAACCTGCTGACAGCAGACATCATGAAGCTAGACTCAGCCCCTTGAAACCTGACCCCTTGCCTCATTTGGATGACTTCTCAATAAAAGGGTTCAACACGTGCTCTTTCTGCCAACCCTTAAGGTCAGAGGAGAAGTCACAGGACTGTAAAGAAAAAGGTACCTCTGTCTTTTGTGTGGTTATTTCGTGCAGCCCAGTTCACCTGGAGGGACCCTGAGTGTTTTAATGGAAAGGAACACTACACTCAGTGACTTGTGGGATCATGGAAATGTGACCAGAGTGTCCATTATGAAATAATGCTAGACTTGGGCATATCCCTTTACTTTAAAAGCTTCACACTTAGTGGTTGAGGGCGGCGTCCCAGGGCCCCCAGCCACAGAACACATGTAGATGTGTTTGGACAAGGCAGGGCTTTGGCTGGAAGTCAGCAGAAACTGACTCTGCAGGTAGGCTTGGGAGGTGACTGTCTTCCAGTTTCCAAAAGAAGGCTTCCCATTTTCTTCTTGCTCCTTCTCCAGTCCAACCACCCTAAAGTGTGTCTGTAAGTCCCTTGGTAAACTTCCCAGTCCTCAGGATTTAACTAAGTGTCTTCTGGCTGCTGAATCCCCTGAACTTATGCCATTGACCTTGATTATTATCTGGGAAAATTAATACCTGAGGCTTAGTATAAATTACACAGAGTAAATGTGATAACTTGTCCTTGGCTGTTTGCATTTGAGTCCCTGAAAAGAAAAACCCACTGAATGTTCTCATGGGTCTAAGCCACAGCCAGGTGCTGACCCTTCTGTTGTTATTCTCCAAAAAGCACTAGCACAATTTACTATAACTCACAAAATGTACCTGCCTCCTCTCTGGACACCTGCTCCTCCCCAAACCACACACCTGCATGTTCCCACCCTCAGGAGCAAGGGCCATGTCTTGTCACTGTGTCATCCCCAGCTCTTTGGACTTTTCCTGGCACGAGATAGGTGGTCATGCTATTCAGAGGGATAATACGTGAATGAGCCAATCGTGTTTGGGACTTTCAGGGACACCTGAGAGGGTGGAAGATGGCAAGAGATGAAGAAGACCCCTACGGTAAGAACAGATCCCAGCAATGCATCCTGTGGTTCAGCTCAGGGTAAGAGGGGAGTGGGCTCACTCGTGGCCAAATACACGTAAGCCCCAGAGGGGTCTCCAGCCTGGGGTGAACTGGCAAGGCCCTTGGCTGGAAAGCAGAGGAGCTGCCCAGTGGAAGTTGGTTAAACTGATGACGGATTCTAACCCTTGGTCCTCCAGGTTCAGAAGACGACACTGGGTCCCCACAAGAACTTCCTGTCCAGGCTGGGAGACACGTTGGTGACCAGAGCCTGCACCACGGCCTGAGGGCACTGGGACAGGTGGCGCGTGCACGTCATCGACACCCCCGACCTCTTCGGCTCCGACGTGCACAACACTGACCCCGAGTGCTTGCAGAGAGCGCGCTGCTACCTGCTGTCGGCGCCCAGGCCGCACGCGCTGCTGCTGGTCACCCAGCTGGGCCGCTTCACCGCCCAGGACCAGCAGGCGCTGCGCAAGGTGAAGGAGCTGTTCGGCCAGGCCGTGGTGGCGCGAGTCGTCCTCGTCTTCACCCACAAGGAGGACCTGGCCGGCGACTCTGTGCAGGACTACGTGCGCTGCACGGAGAACCGGGCCCTGAGGGAGCTGGTGGCCGAGTGCGAGGGCCGAGTCTGCGCCCTCAACAACCGCGCCACGGGCGGCGAGCGTCTGGCGCAGGTGGAGCAGCTGCTGGGCCTGGTCCAGGGCCTGGTGCGCATGCGCACGGGCGCACACTACACCAACCAGGTGTATGACCCGGCGCAGGCGCGCAGGGCGCCGACCCGGAGGAGAGGCGAGGTCTGGCTTGGTTTGCAGGAAGGGATAACCTCAGTTCCACCCATTTTGCTGAAATGGCAGAATTTATTTTTCTTCATAGCTAATGCTCCCTTGTATGTGTATATGCCACATTTCTTTATCCACCCACCTGTTATGGGCATCAGGCTGATTCTATGTCTTAGTTACTGTGAGTGGTATCACAGGACCCTGGGCAAGCAGTAACTCTTTTGCATTCTGCTTTCATTTCCCTTGGAAATACCCCCAAGAGTGGGAGAGCTGGACATGGGGTAGTTCTGGTTTTAGTTTTGTGAGGAACTTCTACACTGTTCCCCACAGGGGCCGCACAGATTTACATTCCCACCAAAGAGTAGGAGTTCCTTTTTCTCCATATCCTCTCAAGCATTTGCTATTTTGTTTTTGTTTTTATTTATAGCCATTCTAACTGGGGTGAGATAAAGTCTTAATTTGCATTTCCCTAATGGCTAATGATATTGACAATTTTTTTTCATTTATTTATTGGTCGTTTGTATTTCTTCTTTCAAAAAGGTGTTTATTCAGATCATTTGCCTAGTTTTATTATTATATTTTTAAAAATTTATTATTTTTAGATGACAGTAGAGTGTATTTTGAAATATTATACATAGATGGAGTATGACTTATTCTAATTAGGATTCCATTCTTGTGGTTGTACATGACGTGGCGTTACACTGGTCATGTATTCTTATATGACATTTGCCCATTTTTCAGTTCGAACACTTTTGAACCTAGGGAAGTACACTCTCTTCATGAGCATGAAAATCCCAGTAGAAGTAAAGGGGTTTAAAAGTATACTGAAGAAAAAAATGCACACTTATTTCCCTGTGCTTTATGAATTCCAGAGTTTTACTAATCTTAAGGAAAATGAAATTTTAAAAAAAATTATATAATGCCTATTATTCTTAAAATCTACTACTTAATAATTTGATCAAAATATGTAACACCAAGAGGTTGGGAATTGGGGAGAAACAGGGAGGAAGGATAAGAGGCACGAAAAGGGAGCCATATAATAAGATCTGGTGTTCTATAGCACAGCATAGCTCACAATATCCTAGCCTCTGTCTTATAAATAGCTAGAAGAGAGGAGCTCAAAGACTCCAAGTACAAAGACATGATAAGAAGATGGAAACATTTCCACCACTTCTTTTTTTTTTTTAAGAGAGAGAAAGAGAGAGAATTTTAATATTTATTTTTTAGTTTTCAGGGGACACAACATCTTTGTTTGTATGTGGTGCTGAGGATCAAACCCGGGCCGCACGCATGCCAGGTGAGCGCGCTACCACTTGAGCCACATCCCCAGCCCAATTTTTCTACCACTTCTAATTGCTCAAAAGGATATGAAAAACTGAGGTATAAACATAGAAAAACATTTACAAAATGTTCATGCTGAATACTAAGCAAAACTAATAAAAGAAATCAAACAAGATCAGTTAACTGTAAACGCCCAATTAGGCTGCAAGATACAACATGGTAACAAAATCAATTCTCTTCTAAACATATGTACAGCAAGATTTTTTGTAGGTATAACAAGTTTCTTCAAAGTATCATACAAAAGAGAAAAACTAGAATAGAGAATGAACTAGAATAATTCTATTTTCAAATAGAACAGTTTTTTAAAAGAATAATAAATGAGGGGAGTCAGTCTACTCAATTTTAAGACCTCCTATGTAATTAAATAATCAAAATGAACACAACAAAGAGGATTCAAAAATGCATTCTAACAAATATACCACACTGATTTTTGGCAAAGTACAAAAGCAAGTTGTTGGAGAAAAGCTCTCCTGTCAAATGGTGTTAGACAAATCTGTCTTCCATAGGCAAAGATAAATGAACCTGGACTCAGTCTCCCTGAGTTCAGCGTCAGTGACAGCCACCGTGCCTACGCTGTAAGACCTTGCCACTGTTGCTCTTCGTCTTCCTGCCTCCATTCTCTGTATTATCATTGTTATACGTTTTACATTCACCAAGAATACACTCAATGACATTGCTTTCAAGGCTCAATCATCTTTTAAAAAATCTTTTACATGATACAAGGAATGTTTTCTCTTTATAGAAATATTTACTATTTTTGGTTTCTCATTCCTTTGGGAGCCCAGTTACCTCCCTCTTCCCTTTCCGTCTACCCTGTTAGCTCATGGATGAGCCCTGAGCAGCCTGTTGTCCAATGTTGGGAGACGGTTCCTTTCTACATTTTGTCCATTTTTCTGACTGGAATGGAAGGAGGGTAAGTAGCAATCCCAGTTACTCCATCACAGTCAGAGAGCAGCTTTCATCTGTACACCCCTCCACCATTTCAAGTTCAGCCCTGCAATCACAACTTTTCACATTTTAAGTACTCAGTACCTGGATGTGGCTCATGGTTTCTGGACTGGACAACACAGGACAATCCCATCATTACAGAAAATTCTGTTGGTGCAATTGAGGAGTAAGGTGTGCAGGTCCCTTGCACAAGCAAGTTAGATAGCTCCTCCCCTCACTTCCTTTCTGCTCCTCCTCCTCCTCCTCAATATTCTGGCTTAGCATTGCCTGCAAAATCAGAAAAGGGTACAAGACCCAGATTTTCCAGGTAAGGGAATGCGGGTCTGTTTTGGGGAGGAAAATGTTAAATTTGGTGGGGCGAGGACCTCTCTGTTGGCTCTATGTCCTAAACCTTTTGGCAAACTTGTTTTCAGAATTTATTTCTTGTTAGCTCCTATTTCCTGTCTTTGCTGATTTGAGGTTGTAATCTGTTTTGAAGGCTGAGCCTTAAAAATTGATGTCTTTTTCCAGGGGTAACTGTTTAGAGGATACTTGTCTTACAAATAAATTATTCCTGCCCTGGTTGTAGAATTTATGAATAAACTTGGCTGTTCCAGGGTTAGAGTCGGGTGAGTGGACCGAATTACCTCTGAGGGGCTGGTGTGAAGAACATTGATACCTGTAAAGGGCACAGCTTGGTGTGCAGCTCCCCAGAACTGACCCGTAGTCAGGATCAGAGACTGTGTAGTCGGAGGCCTTGTGACCCCACTAACTGTCTGCTCAGAGCTGCCTGCTAGGGACCTGCTTCCTCAGAGACAGATCCTTCATGGGTTCAGCCAGAAATGAGCTCTCCCTAGGATCGGGGAGAAGGGGTATGCTTTCCTGTGTGACTCGCAGTTCAGGAGAAGCTGGGACTGATGGGTGTTTATTCTTTAGGCAGAGTAGGAGAACTTAGCTACCCAAGATCAGCACTCACAAAAGCACTTTCCTCAGTCTTGCATTTAGATTAGGGTCAGTAGAGCAGCATTAGAGAGCCCATGTGTGGAAAGCAGGACCTTAAGAAACACCCCGGCCAGATGTGATGGCACACACCTATAATCCCAAATGTGGAGAAGCCAATGGGGAGGCTTGAGACAGGAAGATCAGGAGTTCAAAGCCAGCCTTGGCAACTCAGTGAGATGCTATCTTGAAATAAAATACAAAAAAAAATTTTTTAAAGGCTGAGGATGTGGCTTAGTGGTTAAGTGCCTCTAGGCCCTGAGTTCAATCCCCGGTACCCAAAACAAAACACAAACAGCCAGAAACCCTCTGTTTTCCTAATGCTGGCCTCCTATATTCACTCCTAATACCAATCACCAAATCTGTGGTTTCAGCTTATTTTTAAAAGTTCTATGATTTCTCTTCCAGGTTTACAGGAAACATTTTCCTCTCTATTCCTAAAGAATAAAGAAATACTTACCCCCTTTTTCCTTTTTTAAAAAGAAGTGTTTGACTTTCTGTTTCAAATCTATAATTTATGGTTCCCTGTCTGGAGACCTTGTCCTTAACAAGAACATTTTCAAACTGTCCTGGCTCAAGTCTGCACCTGTGACAGTTTTTCAAAATGTTCAGAGGTAGCAGTGAAGGATAACATTTAAAAAAGAACACCATGCTTCTATGCCACCAAGAGCCGACCATCAAGGAAGGAATTGTCATTTTTACAGAGTAGACATGGGTTGGATATAATGATCAAACAGAGAGGGGCAAGAAGCTGAGAGATTATTGATCAATTCATTTATTTAGCAAACATTTATTGAGAACCACCCTTTGTCCAGTACTATGTCCCCAGAGAAAAGGGGGGTGACATATGGTCTTCCCATCACAAAGCTTATGGGGGAGGGGCAGTAGAACATCCTACAAATAGCTTCCTCTTCTGACATGAAGAGGCCCTGGAGTACAGTTAGAGCCAACAGCCAGGGAGCATACCAGCGCTGGCCTGTGGTCAGCCATGGCGCTGGGTGAGGTGTGGAAGACCTCTGAGGCCCGAGGGCTGCCCAGGCATGAGCTGGGCCCTGTCTGAATTGGGAGAAAAAGAGTCTGCAAAGGGCTAAAAGTTGAAGGACTCCAGAGGGTTCTGGGAACGTTGAAGGAGCCGCTGTGGCTAAAGCTATGAGAGAAGGAAGTTATCAGGCAGGGCTTTCCGGGTCATTCTGAGGATCTAAACTACTTTCTAAAGGCAGTAGGCAGCAAGTTGGGGATTTAAGCAAGAAAAGAAAAAAGTAAAATTTTAGCTTTAAAACTGGTGGAATTGGAGAGGGAAGGAAGACAAGGTGATCAGTTAGGAAAGTGATACGTGCAAACCAGTGGCAGAGGAGGAGCAGGGAGACACGAATATTCTGAGATTTGGGGGGCCAGAATCAACAGGATTCGGGGCGGGTGGATGCAGGTGAGGAAAGAAGAGTGGGACATGACCCTGGGTCTGGTGGGAGCCCCTGGCTGAAGAGGAGTCTTGTGGGAGGTGGAGGACCCAGGCTCCCTTTTGGCCAGCTTCTGTCTGAGAAGCCCCTGGAACAGCCAAATGAGGCCAAAGTGCAGGATGGAGGTTTGGAACACGCAGCAGGGGGTCTGCAGCCTGCAGAGGCTGGTGAGAGGCCCACATGGCAGCCCACCAGGGAGAGAGGGGCCAGGCTGGAGACGGCACCCAGGAAGCGCTGAGGTTTGTGTGTGTTGGGGGCGGGGGTGATGGAACGACCTAGAAGTGAAACCGAGAGCAGAGGGTTGAGGTGAGGTTTTGGGAAATGAGGCAGGAGCCGTCAGAGGAGAGGTTTACAGCAGGAGAAAACACTGACAGCCAGATCAGACGCTGCAGTCACTCTGCCTTCCCCACACTGCACAATTTTCTTCTTTTATCTACAGGAATCCAAACCATAATGGCAGCCCAGTACCATGATGTGGATTTCTACCACAGCAAACCAGGGACCAGCTATGGTGAGACGTGTGCAGGGCCCCAGACCTGGCCACTGGGAAGAGGGCTGGGCGGTGGGGACCCCTCTGGTTCTGACGGCCAGTCCCCACTTCAACAGGAGAGAAACGTCCCCAGCCTTGCTCCTCATTTCTCTCCATTGACTCAGATCTTTTCCTTCCCTCCACCCTCTCCATTTCCTCCTAAGATAGCCATAGCAGCTACTCAGCTACTTTGGGGAGAAACAGAAAGGGCCCCCTGTAGATCCACGGCTCAGCACCATTTCTTACTCCCTGCTTCCCACAGCACAGACACCGCACAAGAGCTGGCGAGGCCTCTCTGTTGCTCTTCTGCTCCTTTCTTCATCCTGGAGGGGGATTGAGAAGGAGAAATGTGGGAGTAATCAATCCTTTTTCCAGGTCCCTGATTTGCCTGTTGCTGGGGTCCCCTACGACCAACAAAGTCAACAGGCTGACTCAGCACATCACAAAACCCCCCTTTACTCTTTTACCCATAGAAATTGATTATGTCAGTTGAGCTGATTTATCAACCTAGCTCACAATTTAGTAGCTTACAACACCAACTATTTAGTTGGTTCTTAAGGTCAGGTGGACAGTTCTTGGGTCTGAGCCAGCTTCTGGGTCTCGGCCTTGATAGCTTCATGGACCTGTGTGTAGGTAACAAGCTCTTGGGCAGGCAAGGTGTCTTCAAGTAGGCTGGTCCAGGCGTCTTCACACAGCAGTTGCAGGAAGAGCAGAGAGAAGGTGAACCATAGTACAGGAGCACTTTTGGAGTCTCTGCTTGAATTATGCATTCCATTGTGGCATTGTCCAAAGCATGTCACTTGGACCATCTTGATTCATCAGTTGCTTTTTAGTGGGAGGAGCTGCAAATCCATATCCCAAAGAGGCGTGCACACAGGGATGGGAATGACGTGGGGCAATCAGCCCATGGATTGCCATTCATACACTGTCAACACTGGCAGACTGGGGCGGTGCTGGAGCTGGGCTCTGGTGCCCTTCCATTCCACCTGCCATGATTTTCCTGCTCCCCTTGCCTATGGCCAGCAGGCCAGTGCTCCCAGGAGATTCCAAGGAGGGTGACTTCCTCCCTGATGCTAACTAAATAACAATGTGAATGTTCACCCACGTTTTTCCTTAGATAAATTTTGCCTTCCTTTATCCTGTGTTCTCAGACATAGAACTTTTGGAAATATATTTCTTTCATCTCCCGATTCTGGAACTCAAACATAGGAAACTTTGCCATAAAATAGTGATGAGTTGTGTAACCCTGCTACTGGCTCTGTACTGGGAAGCTCCATTTGGAATATAAATTGGGAAATCAATCTCCCACTGCAGAAGCTCCAAAGCCAAGTTTTGTGTTCTTTCCTAAATTACTTTGCTGGGATATCTCTCAGCAGCAGTTCATAGTTCTCTTCTGAAACCATTTATGTCTTCCTCTATGGGCTGGGAAGCCACATATGGTCACAGTAAGGAGCTTGAGGGAATCCTGAAAAGAGAGTGAAAATGGGAGAACAAGGGATGTGCCAGTTGTCCAGGATGGAAACGGCCCAGAAGGCTATCTATAGACCCTGTGAGTACAGGGCTGGCCTCAGGGGAGAAGCCCACAGCCTGCAACAGAGAGAGCACGGGAAGCTGTCGGAGGTAGATTCTAACTCTGTGTCTATTTCCTTGATGTCCCAGGGCCCGGACACCAAGATCACAGAATTTCCCAATTGAGAATTGTATTAATTGGTAAAACTGGAGTAGGAAAAAGTGCCACAGGGAACAGCATCCTTGGAGAGAAAGCATTTAAATCTGGCATTTCAGCAAAATCTGTTACTAAGTCCTGTGAGAAAAAGTGCAGTGTGTGGAACGGAGGTGAACTCGTCGTTGTTGATACTCCTGGTATTTTTGACACCGAGGTACAGGATGCTGACACACAGAAGGAGATTGCTCGCTGTGTCCTCCTGACCTCCCCAGGGCCTCATGTTCTGGTCCTGGTGGTCCCATTAGGCCGTTATACTGTGGAAGAACAAAAGGCCACAAGGAAGATCCTGCAAATGTTTGGAGACAGTGCTACAAGTTTCATGATTCTCTTGTTCACTAGGAAAGATGACTTGGACAGCACCGATTTCCAGGATTACTTACAGCATGCTCCGGAAGGCATTCAAGAGCTGGTGGCCAAGTTCCATCATCGCTACTGTGCATTCAACAACAAGGCGACAGGAGCCGAGCAGGAGGCACAGAGGGTGGAGCTGATGACCCTGGTCCAGCAGGTGGTGAGGGAGAACGGGGGAAGATACTTCACCAATAAGATGTACCGGAGGGCTGAGGAGGAAATTCAGCATCAAGTCCTAGCAGTCCAAGAACGGTACAGAGCAGAGTTGGAGAGAGAGAAAGCACAGATAAGAGCAGAGTACGAAAGGAAAATCAGACACCTGGAAAGTGAGTTGGAGTGGGAAAGGAGAAAGGGCCAAATGGAGAGGACACTAGAGGAAACGGAGTCTGTCTATGCCTTGAGGCAGCAGAATGCCAGAATGGAGGTCGAGAACCAGAGTTGGATAATTGAATTAATCTTGAAAGCCTTGGATGTTGCTTCCTTGTTCTTCCATCTGTTTATGGATGACTAGACTTAAGAAAAATGCATTTGGCGCTGGGGTTTTGACAGCGATAAAGCGGTCACCTAGCACGTGGGATGTGTTGGTTCAATTCTCAGCACCACATAAAAATAAATAATAAAACAAAGGTATTGTGTCCAACCACAACTAAAAAAATTAAAAAATGTTAAAAAAAGAAAAATGTATTTATATTTTCTGCATATTACCTGATGACCCTCCCCATGTGACTTGTTCACTGCAGTCTGAGTGCTCTAGTTTCTGTCTCTCAGGCTCTCAGGACCAGGGAGTTCAGGAAAGTTCACCCTTGGCAATAGGCAGATGTTTGACTTAGCAGGAGAGGGGCAAATCCTCAAGTTGTGAAGCTCAAAAGCAAAAAGTAATGATGCTTGCTGCCAGGGAATTCTTCCTTAGAGACACGGAGAGAGGGATGCAGGAGACCAAAGAACATGACCCCAAGCTGTATCCAGTAGTTTCTAGTAAAACTTTCTCCCCCAAATTCTTTTAGATTGGTAGATATTCTCTGTCCGTAGCTCCTACACACTTATCTTTGCCTTTAGGGTGCTAACAATATCCTACCTGCATAGTGTGTTAGAAAGCTTAATTTTTTGTTTGCATTAGGCAATCTTATAGATGGAGATGATTCTTTCTCAGTGAACATCAAATTATTTAATTATGATTCATAAAAGGACTCGAATTGTTCCTTATCATCTGCTCTTTGAGGAACAAGGAGTTGTTTAGAAAACAGTTCTCTAAGAACTCAACTAAGTAGTGATCCCCAAAAGCCAGAAAGAGTGAAAGACAGCATTACAACAAATAAGTGCACAATGTTTGATATGCTCAGGTGTATCTGTAGAATCTCTGTCCATCTCTTCTTAACCAATTTGATGAATAACCAGATTTGTCCTTTTCTTGAGAAACAACTAACTGTTGCCACCCCACGCCTTCACATCACACCTTGAGTACTTAATGCTTGGCAGGTTATCTGTACTTCTAATAAAACTTCTCAGTTCTCACCTGTTTGTACAGCATTGGACTGTGTTTTGTCTTGGAAGATACCACTGCTACTTCTAATAAAACAGAGATGATTTTCAGTTTTTTGGTAATAGTTCAAGATGATTTTGGAGCTAGACTTGGCCGACTCTCATGGCACCTCTGTTTCTCCTTTTCTTTTCTTTTTTTTTTTTCTTTTTACCTGTCCGAGATTTTAGTAGCAGGACCATAGCGGCCAGTTGAATGGGGAGGGGGGGAGAGACAGAGAGAGAGAGAGAGAGAGAGAGAGAGAGAAGTGGGGGAGATAACGGAGAGAGAGAGTAAGAGAGAGAGGGAGAGTAAGATGGAGAGGGAGAGTAAGAGAGAGTAAGAGAGGAGAGAGTAAGAGCAAACACGAACAGGGGGTTGATATTTATGGGTTCAACGCAGGATGAGGAGGAGCAGGGCGAGTGGGCTGTTACTTCTTCAGTTTGTGCCATTCACAGGGATTGGAGGTGATGGTTCATGCACCATTCAGTGCGTCATGGACCTGAGCTCCCGGAAGAGAAGCGCTCTGGGCGCCATCTTTACCAACATTCCTCCCTTTTTTGTTTTGGTTTGGGGGCATCATACTCGATCTGGCTACTTCCTGCTGAGTAAGGGCATCGATTAGAGGGAGGGAGGGAGGTCAGTTGGTTGGAGAAGAAGGGCCAATAGGCCCCATATCCATGCACTGAAGGCATGGATTTCCTCAGGGAGAAGTCCATGAATGTGCCCTGCACCTATGAGAAGAAACAGCATTAATGTCGTCCAGTCTGTAGGGCTGGTAGAAAAGCCTGTGCCCAGGAGAAGGCAGATTAGAACATAAAGCTGAAAACCAAGGGCTTATTTCTTTGGCATGGTGGGGTAGAGATGGCCTTCGGTGGAGTTGTCATTCGATATCTTCATCTTTCAGCACTTGGTGGAGTTTTCTTGGGATGACTGGATGTGCATGTTGTCCGGCTCAATGGCAAGTAGCTGGTAATCCCTGAGGAGGAGCTGATTGAAAGTTTAGTTATAGATTTTGTTAATTTGTCCTTGAAGGAATTTTAAAATGCAAGGAAGGAAGGCACAGAATAAAAAGACTCCAACTAGAGGTCCCAGAATCGGGAGAATCCAGCGGCTGACGGGGTTTATGAAGAGATCCCAATAGGATTGTTGTGCCAGTTGCTGATTTCTAAAAAGGGTGTGGGTGTACTGTGTTGCCCTGTGTTTCTAGATCCTATCAGGAGGCCCATTCTTATGTATGTTCTTCTCCAGAATGGGATGAAGGGTGGTGCATGACTGAAAAACGGAGCTTGAGAGGGTTATCTGGGGATATCTCACAGGTAAGTCTGGGCAATTGTGGGGTCCTGCAAGGTTGAGAGCTGTGGTGGGATTGTCCTCTGGAGGGCTTGCTGCTGGTTTTAACCTAGAAATATGAATCCAGGGGGTTAGTTTCTTTCCTTCCTGTTGGAGTTTTGCAGCATGGGGTGTACACAGGACTACCTGTAATGGCCCTTCCCATTTTGGGGTTGGGGGGGATCTTTCCCTGGGGAAGAAAAGTAGACCCATTCTCCTGGTTTGAGCGGAAAGGAGGCAGCTGAGTTCTCTGGATCCGGAATCAACAAATCTTGTTGCTCCCATAGCTCAGAGCGAATAAGGAAGAGGAGGGGAAGAGCATAATGGTTGGGGAGGGGCCAAGGCTCTGGTGAGATTCCCGGGGGGAGAAGGGGGCGACCATACATTAACTCAAAGGGGGAGGCAAGGGATGGCTTTTTTGTAAAGCCCTCATGCCTAGTAGGGCAAGAGGGAGGAGTTTAACTCAATCTAAATGAGTCTCTAAAGATAGTTTTGTTATGATGTCTTTCATTGTGCGGTTGGCTCGCTCAACCTTACCTGAGGCTTGGGGGTGATAGGGACAATGAAAGTGCCATGGGATGGACAATGTCTTTGCCACATTCTGGGTTACTTGAGAGACAAACTCAGGCCCGTTGTCAGATTGGATTGAAGCGGGCATCCCAAACGGAGGGATTACTTCAGTTAGGAGGATGTTAGCAACTGTGGTTGCCCGCTTATTTGAAGTAGGGAAGGCCTCTACCCAACCCGAGAATGTATCTATTAAAACTAGTATATTTGAAGATTTTTACTCTGGGCATTTGGTAAAGTCGATTTGCCAATCTGCCCCGGGAATATGGCCCCTAGCCTGATGAGAAGGGAAGGTTCCAGGTTTTAAAGATGTATTGGAATTCACTCTTTTGCATATCTGGCATGAGGCTGTGATTTGCTATATCACTTCTTTATCCTGGGAGTCAGAGTAAAGAAAGAGTAGACAAAGGCTTTGAGAGTCTGTGGACTGGTGTGGAAAATGGAGAGGAGGTAAGTAAAGAGGGCATGTTTAGGTAATGATGGTAGAGCACGTGGCAATGAGAGATCCAGTGGGTTCTGAAAGGGAGGCTGACCTGGCTGCCTGATCTGCTTTTGAATTCCCCTGTGTGACGGGGGAGGAGTCATTCTGGTGTGATCTTCAATGGACAACTCCAAGGTTTTTAGGAAGCGGGGAGGGAGGCTTGTAGTAGCTGGGTGATGTATGTGGAGTTGGTTATAGAGGTGCCCTTTGAGTTCATGAACATAGAGAGTAAAAGGCCTATTAACATCTGGCAGGTGTAGAGCCGGTGCTTGTAAGAAGGCCTTCTGGAGGGTTCTGAAATGTGGTGCAGCTGAAAGTAACAAGGGCTCATGCTTGTTCCCCTTTGCTAGATCCTATAATGGTCTGGCAAGTAATGAGCAATTTGGTCCCCATGCCCTAAAATAGCCTGCCAGACCCAGGAACGAGAGAATCTCCTCCTTAGTTTTTGGTACTGGAAGGCTTTCAATAAGGCCTTTTCTGTTGGTTGTGAGAGCTTTCTTCCCTGGGAAAATGTGGAACCCTAAGTAAACAATTTCAGAGAGAGAGAGCTGCACCTTTTGCGGAGAAACCCTATATCCTGGGTGAGCAAGAAAATTCAGAAGGGTGGCTGTGTCAGACTTTGAGGTTTCTAATGAGGGACTACAGAGGAGGAGGTCATCAACATATTGTAGGAGGGATGAGGTGGGGCATAGAGGGATAAAATCCTCAAGATCTCCATCGAAAACTTGTCCAAAAATATGTGGGCTGTCTCGAAACCCCTGGGGCAGGACAGTCCAGGTTAACTGTCAGGCATGTCTATTTTCTGGATCAGTCCAGGTGAAGGCAAATATGTCTTGGGAAGAGACAGATAGTGGAATCGAAAAGAAGGCTTTAAGATCAATAACTGGAAAACAGGTGAAGTTTGCAGGAATGGAGGAAAGGATAGTATAAGGGTTTGGAACCAGGGGATGTGTGGGCCTGGTTGAAGAATTTATTAACCTTAAGTCCTGCACCAAATGGTATGTTCCATTAGGCTTTTTTACTGCTAAAATTAGGGTATTGAATGGAGAGTGTGTGGGACGGAGGAACCCCTTTCTTAGTAAGCTCTGAATGATTGGCTTTAGACCCTTATGACTGGCAGTTGGCAGCGGATATTGAGCCTGGTTTGGGAGTGGTTAGGGTCTTTAAGATGCACTTCCACGGGAGAGCAATTTGTAGAGGACAGGGTTTCAGTGACCCATACATTTGGATCTACCATTTTACAGAGGAGGGGAAAGTGTGTGTTCTGGTGGCCGCTGGGGTCTCCACACCAGACCTGCCACCGTCTGGCTGCAGCAAAATAACCAGGGGGGGGGGGGGTGACGAGCAACTTGTGTAGATTGATACAGCAGGAGTGGGAGTCATTTATTGTAGGACAACAGAGGTATTTATACATTCCACATAGCTTATCTTAATTACATAAACTAGATACAGCAGTCAACCAATAAGGAATCTCCACACTTAATGGCTTGCTGGCGTTACTTCACAAACCACTCCCTCTGGCAAAATGCCAGGCACCATCCAGACTTGTTTACAGACTCTAACATTTGCCAGGCGCCATCCTGACTTGTTTACAGACTCTAACACAGACCCAACGGGGTAAAGTCTCTTCTTCGTTGGGGAGTAAAGCCATGATGAAGATATAAGTAGGGGAGCACAATAAGAGTAAGGTTATGGAGGCCTTCAAGATGGATAATGTATCCCTTCCAAGCAATTACACTATCCCGTCCACGGGAGATAAGAGTGAAGGAGACGGAGGAGTTAGAAAGAGAGAATTAACCCTACGGCCCAGGCGGTGGATTCCCAGGGGTGTCCTAGCAGAGCGCCCAGGGTCCACCGCAAACCTGATGGGTCTGGGTGGGGTGCATCTCTCCCCTAAAATACCTGGAGGGATTGCTGGACACTCAATGGCCAATTCCCTCATTCTGGTGAGTTAGGTTCAGGTGCTCATGGGATGGGGGAACTCACCAATCTGCAGGCCGGTGGTGGATGTCAGGCAGGTGATCAGAGGAGTGGACTATGACAGGAATGGTTGGGCTCGGAGTTTGGGAACGGGGTTCCGCCTTGAGCGACGGGGATCCCTGTCCGGGGTTTCGGCACCAATGTAAAGGATGATGGAAAAGCTCCGTAAACTCAACAAGCCAAAACAACCGTTTACCTGTCCAAGATTTTATTAGCAGGGCCGTACTGGCCAGACGCAGAAGAGAAGGGGAGAGAGAGAGAGAGAGAATGGGGGGGGGAGAAAAGAAGGGGAAAATAAGAGGGAGAGGGAGAGTAAGAGTAAGAGAGTAAGAGAAAGTAAGAGAGGAGAGAGTAAGAGCTCTGTTTCTCCTTTTCCCTGAAAGATTAGCACTATATCCTCAACCTTTCTACTGACCCAAGACCACAGCCTGGGTTCAATCTCCAGTATGATACGCACACACAAAAATCTCTTGCTATGGTATACTTGACTACCTTTCCATTTATTAAAACTATAGATAGGGCTGGGCACAGTGGCACATTCCTGTAATCCCAGCAACTAGTGTGGGGGGTGGCTGAGACAGGAGGCTCATGAGTTCAAAGTCAGCCTCAGCTATTTAGCAAGGCCTAAGCAACTCAGTGAGACCCTGTCTCTAAATAAAATACAAAATAGGACTGTGGATGTGGCTCAGAGGTCAAGTGCCCCTAAGTTCAATCCCCAGGATCCCCCCCAAAAAAAACCCAAAACCAAACAAAAAAAAATCACTATAGATAGGGGTTTTTTTTTCTGTACACCAGAATATTGCAATTGTTATTCATGGTGAAATTTGAAACACATCTTCCAGCCTGTATGTCTTTCTCTATTCCATCATAAATACTAGCTACTTATCTGTATTTTTAATATGTTTTCATTTTTAAATTTAAAATGTTTTCACACTTATTTTTAAACTAATATTAATTGCATTATATTATAAATAAAATTATAATTAGTATTTAAATTTAATTTTCAATTTCCATGTAGCTAGGTATAATGTAACTTGTGCTATCTAGATGAAATATTTAGATATTTACAAACATTCAAATATTCAAAGACATTATTTAGTGCTTTAAAGATCATTCAGAATGAAGCAATCCATTGACACTGAGTTGTTCAGTGAATTGCTTACATTGTTTGCAGGTGAGACCAGACTCCATCCATGGGGTAACATACCTGCAGCGCTGAATAGCTCTCTCTTTAGTGACACAACAGTAGAGTGAGATATGTTTCCACCAACCCAGTGAAGTTGCGTTTTAAATTTTAAATTAATTATAACTACATAATTTCTGCATAGTACTGCAGCTTCTCAGGTGCACCAGCTCTGTAGGTGCTCAGTAACCAGGTGGATCATGGCCACTGTGTTGAATGCTGTAGTGTCCAGAAAATAAACATTTAGAACTTAAACATACACACTTCTAAATAATCCAGGAGTGAAAAAAAAGATATCATAGGGAGTATAGAACATACTTTAAATGGAATGATAATGAAAACAGAATATACAAAAATTTGTGAGTTATGCGTGGAGGGGAAATTTTACAGCTTTATATCTTTGTGTTATAAAAGAAGAATTTTTAGTAGTGTTGAAGATGTTGTTGGTAACATATTGTGGACTCTGGATACTGCTTTCTTCTGAGATTGTCCTAGCAGGCACCTAAACTCCTGGATCCCCTTGACACGGAGGACCTGGTTTCCTTGTCCTTAGCAAGGGCCTGCTTTCATTGTGCTCTTCCTCTGGTGCGGACCTCTTCCTTGCGAGGTAGGACCCCTTAGGTGTCCAGTGGAGACCTCCACGTTTCCTGAGACCTCTCACTTGGGGAACTGGAACTTCAAATTCCTGTTGCAGGGGGCTGCTGCTGACACCTGGGATCAGCTCTTTCTCTCTCCACCTGATTTTCCTCTGGATCCTCTGAGGTTGCCCTGTGCTTGTCCGGGCCCAGCCAAGGATTTGAACCTACTTCAAATACAGAATCTTCAGTCACCTTTCCCCATCTCCACCTTTGGACATTTTGGGGAAGGGGGCTTCTGCACCATTTCCTGCCTCCTCTGGGCACCCCCAAACTCCATCTTCTTGCTCTCCAGGGCCCTGAACTTTGGCCTGAGTGCTGCCTGTGCTCAGCAGGACTGGGCAGTGCCCTCAGGAAAAGCTGCCTCAGTGCTGACCTGTGAGGTCCCCTCACCTGAGGCGCCCAGTCCCTAAGTGTGTCTGCATGCCTTTGGTCACTCCCCAGAGACTCCAGAGTTATTTTTTGAGTTGTTCTTTTGCGTTTTCTATATGTTTACAGACATTATCACAGGAGGCCTGGAGACTTCCCTTGTGGCTGAGCTGACTCGACCCGCAAGCAGAATCCCTGCTTTTCCTCTTTCACTCTCCTTAGAGAAATAACATCTTTTAAAGGTTGCTATGACCACACCCTTGGCCTAGTCAACCCTTTCTCATCACACCTCCCCTTTCTTCTGAGACAGACTGTGGATTTTCTAGAACATACATAGACCTTCCCCAGGCTTCTTTGAGGCCGGAGAAGTGATAGCAATGAGTAACATTTATCTTTCTTTCTGAAATGTGGGCAGTGTCTTCCTTACTATTTAGTAAACAAAGAGAAAAAAATATATATTTGAGGTAACTAAAAAATTTATCATGAATGTCATAGTTTGAGTGACTTGCGATTTAGTTACCGTGTGAGGCAGCTTCTGTTACTATAACAAAATAACTAGGAATCCACTTATAAAGAGGGACAGCTTATCCTGGCTCCCAGGTTAGGAGTTTTCAGTTCATCATCTAAATTAAAGGAATGTATCTCCTATCCTAATGCAAATGCACATGGTGTTGGCTTTCACTGTGAAGCTGCCATGGGTGGAGAGCCTGTTGACTCAGAATCAAGATGGCTTTGAGTCTCTTGTTTTTTGTGAAATCCCCCCCAAAAATAGGACAATAAAAATGCTTTCAGAGCTCATTTTAAAATGGAGTTGGGAGGCCATTAAAGGATTGGGCTCTGCACACATGACAAGGGCTTCCCGGGAAAGGGAACTCTACCTGGGCACGAGACAGTGCCATGGGCATGCTGACCTCTGAACTGGGCCAAGGGCTGCGAAGCCATGAACCCCTTTCGCTGGAGGTTCAGCTGAATGCCTGTCACAAGGAGAAACAGCCTTTCCTCCAGACGCAGCCCTAACAGTCGACCCCGTGGGGTCCAGTGAGGCACCCTAGGGTCAGGACCGCTTCTCCGCACCGGTTACCATGCTTCTCGGCTTTTCCTTCCCTTTCCAAGTCGGACAATCTCAGTGACCTAAGAGCACTTAGCACTGACTCTAATGTCTGAATCTTTGTTTTCCCAAACTGCAGTTCTCAGATGCTGAATGAAGCTCTTTTGTGTTTACAGTTTCTGAGCTTGAGGTATTTGCCAATTCTCTCAGACTTAATAGGTAAATGGAAGATGATTCCAACTAGAATTCCAGTAGGACAGTTCTTCTTTTTCTTTTTAAATTAGACAAGTGATTTTAACTTCCATGTAGAAGAATAAATGCCTGAGAGTTAAAAAAAAAAAAATACATAAAATCGTAGTCTGGTGCACACTCATAATCCCAGCAGCTCAGGAGGCTGTGACAGGAAGATCACAATTCAAAGCCACCTCAGCAATGGGGAGGCACTAAGTAACTCAGTGAAACCCTGTCTCTAAATAAAATACAAAAATAGGGCTGGGGATGTGACTCAGTGGTCAGGTGCCCCTGAGATCAATCCCTGGTAGCCTGGTACCACTCCCCCCCCCTCCACAAAAAAAACAACAATGTAGTCTGAAGAGGAAATTGGCTCACCATAATAAATCAAAGCTACTTTCATCAAATCAATATTTTATTCAAATAGGAAAAGTAGAAGATGTGAACAGAAATAAAAACTTTGACATAAATCTTAGGAACTGTGAGAATTGAATCGGTGATAAATGCTGCCCAGTCAGTCCAGCAGGAAGTGGATGGCCGAGTCAATAAATGGTCTGGCACAAAGACTCTCTCAACTGTACACCAAAATGACTCTGTTCTGCTCTGAAAGAGCCAGGGACATATTTACACTTTCTTCGGAGGCTGCCCCTCTGGGAGAGCCTGGTGAGGCAGGTCTGAGTGGTAGGTGCAGGTCCTGGGGTCTGTGAGGACCTCCAACCAGCAGAGGAGCCACCAGGCAGATAAGGCTGTGTCTGCTGATCTCCCACGGTCCTCAGCAGGGTCACCACCACCTCCACTTCCCGCCCTTCCAGAGGAAGGCAGCCAGAGCCCTCTGCCTCAAGGCTTGAAGAATGGAGAAGGGGCTGTATTGCGAGATCTTTTCCCTGTGGCTTCCCATCAGTTGGTTAATCACAATTCCCAGGAATATCTTGAGCCTCAAAGAATTTGAGGTGCCTCTGAGACACCTCTGCTTGCTTAGGTGGTTGAACAGCTTCCTATCAGAAGCCAGAGGCAGGCTAACATCCTCCTCCCTTCTCAGCATGCCTACTGTCACTCCTGACAGCCGGTGTGCAGGAACAGCCTCAAGGGGGCTCACCCAGGAAGACACCCGTGCATTGGGAGTTCTCCTATAAACCAGACGGTGCCCCCAAGATGTTTAGGGCACCCATCACCTTCCGTTGCAGGTTCCCTTTCTTTCCTGCCTCCCTCCAGTCAACCCACCACAGATACCTTGCTGGGGAGCCCGTTCACCTGCAGACCCCCCCCACTGTCAAGGGAGAAGCTGGGCACAGGGCTGAAAACTGCCTTCACCCTCCAGTACACAGGGCAGAGCTAATGACGGGCATGGAACCCGAGGTAAGAGGGAAGTAACCTGTAACCCCAGGCTAAGTCCCCCTTGGGGGAGTCGGGCTGCCCACTCTGCCCACCTGGCACCTCGAGGGCCACCACACCCTGCAGCCAGGGCTAGGGCCCACACACTTGCCCAAGGCCAGCTTCTCGAATACTCTGACCCTGACTTCACTTGTTAGAGTTCAAGAGAAACTTTCTCCCTCTCTGCTCCTGCTCACTCTCCTCCCTGGACCCAGGCCCATCCCTCCCCATGTGTCAGAGCCCCTGTTCCTTCCTCCCTCCACACAGCAGGTGACTTAACAGCCATCTACCCACCCCTGCTGGACACCAGAGCAAAGCCCAAGAGATGGGAAGTCACCAGGCCAACAGCTACACTGGGTTGTGGCCATGCTAACCGACTCCAATGGCCAGGAAGCCCTGCGAAGGCAAAGAGCAGCAAGCCTGCCCTCAAGATGCTTTGGCTGTATTAGGGTGCAGACAAGGGCCCCCAGGAAATGCTAATGGGATGGAAGGTTCCATATGAGGACAGTGGGCTTTGGGATAGAGAGGAGGGAGGCTCTGAGCAGACACCCTGGAACAAGGCTCCACCAGATGCTGTGAACCACCAGATGCTGTGACCAGGGGACCAGGCGGTGCTCGATGAATTGAGCAAGTAGCCCTGCTGGACACAGGGGCGCGGAGCACTGAGCAAATCTCCTGCTCATGTCCAGCATTGCTCAAATGGGCCTGCTCCTCAGGAGGCACCTGTCAGTCTTCTCAATGCTTTCTGCACTTGGGAGGCACTTCCAGGCAGGACCCCCCACTGATCGCCGCCTCAGAACCCTGCTCTGGGGTCATTTGTCCTTCTGTGCTTCTTTGAGCAGCGCTCTGCTGGTGGTATTGGGGAGCCTGTTGCTGTAAGGACAGCCATCGTTTTCCCACTGGATGCCTTCCACTTGCTGCATGAGCTCCTGCAGCTGGGCCTCCTGCTCCGGCCCCTCTGCCCTGTTGTTGAAGCCGCAGTGGCGCTGCTCACACAGCACAGCCAGCGTGGCGAGGCTCTGGTTGTCGGTCTCTCGCACATATTCTTTCAAGGAGGCCCCTGCCAAGTCTTCCTTCCGGGTGAACACCAGGATGGTGTAAGCCAGGACCCCCGATCCGAAGACCTCCTGAAGGCGCCCGACAGCCTGCTGATCCTCCCTGGTGAAGCGGCCCAGCTGTGTCACCAGGAGCACCGCGTGAGGCCTCAGGGAGGAGAAGGTGCAGGCCTGACAGACCTCTGCAGCCGACGCTCCTGGCTGGACCCCAGGAGACAAAATGTCGGGGGTGTCGATCACCTCCAGTTCCATCCCTGCCCACTCTCGGCAGCCTCTCTGGAAGGTTGTGGTCACTGGTCTGCTGCTGAGTTTAGACTCAAATTCTCTCCTGCCAAGGATGCTGTTCCCTGTTGCACTCTTCCCACTTCCCGATTTCCCCACCAGGATGAGCCCCAGTTTCCTTGGAGTAGGTTCTTTATCCCTCAGACCTAGAAGCATTCAACAAATTCATAAAAACACAGGAAACAGGGTTAGGGCCCATCCTCTCCACTCATCAGGAGCTACGCCCGTAGGTGCACTCCATCCCAGAGGGCAGGTGGTCCCAGGTTGGGGTGGGAGAGACACAGGCTGAGATCTCTCTCTGCGACCTGTCCTGGACTCTCATGCTTAACCCGTGTCCTTGAAGGTGGGGCTGAACATTCTCCTCCAGTAGAATGTCAGGTCCATCGGTCAAGAGAGGAGACTTGGAGATGTGCACCTAACCCTGGGAATTTGGTACCTAGATGTTTAGCTATGACTGGGGATGGAGGCCAGGTGGGAATTCTCCTCTCCTGACTTTGCAAGGCACCAAGGCCAAATGCACATAAAGAAGTGGCAAATATTGGTTGGTTTCCAAGTCTGGTCCCCATGAAAGACACTGATGGATGTCAGATCACAGAGCTATGTGATATACTTTTTCTTGATGGCCCAGGCTCTTCAAGTTCATAAAGCAAAAAAATCATTTTGGTTACAATACATTAAAAAATCATGAGGGATTTCCTCTGGAGTGTTCAGCATTCCTAAGACTCCCCAAGGCAGCTGGACACTGTCTTCTCCTGAATCTCCTAAGCACCCATGGGCTTTGCTCCTGCCTCTGCACCCTGGGATGACCCACTCTGACCAATTCTGGCTCCCTCCAGCTTCTCAAGAGGGCAGGACAGGCATTTGAGCAAGTGAGCAGTTTCCAGGAAGTGGGTGTGGGGTACTCATTCTGGCCTCTGGCCAACACAGGGCATGGGAAGCGAGGGATTCCCTGCTGAGCAGTGGAGCTGGCTCCCATCACGGGACTCAGAGCCAGATACATCGCCTGGGATCTGGGAGGAGTTTTGAGGTAACATCGAACCGTAGCCTATGTAAGAAGAGGTAAAAAAGGCCTAATATGAAATTTCCTATATGATAGACTTTTTCCTGATGGCCCAGGCTCTTCAAGTTCATAAAGTAAAAAAATCATTTTGGTACAGTACATTAAAACACCATGAGGGACTTCCTCTGGAGTGTTCAGCATTCCTAAGTTCCGCCCTCCCAGGTGAGATGACAAGCTGAGCTTGGAGAGGGTTGAACCCTGTTACGGGCAGCAGCCTCGGAGTTCATTCTGCTTGTTCCCAGGGTCACCTGATGGCCCTGGCAGCAGTCACTCACAGCCAGATAAGCACTGACATGAGGACCGAGGGCTTTCTGGCCTTAGCCAAGGTTAGGAAGGGGAGCATGTCCCACCTGCACACCCCACGCCCCCCCTCTGCTGGGAAAGTGGCTTTACCTCCTGACAGCTCTGGTGTAGGTTCCCGGCACAGCTCTTTTGGAGAAGTCTCTCGGGGAATCTGGACATAGTCTTCCTCCACCTAGAGAAAGCAATGATCCATTTGACTGATTTTTCAATTGCATTTTAAGGGACGCTGCCTTTTGCCTTCCTTTGCCAGACAGAAGATGTCTGCGTTGGTTTAAGGTTGGGGAGGACTGCATGAGAAGAGGGCCTAGCCCCCTGCCCTGGCCGACTCATGGTGGTCTCCATCATGAGTTGAAGAGATTTCCCAGAGAAAAGGGCTGCTGGCCTGGAGCCCGAAGTGGGTGGGTGGACAGGGTCCAGGAGCTGTTGTGCAGGGAGAGAGGAGGGGTGGAAGAGACACCAAGGCAGGCGTGACCCTAACGCTGTGTGTCCTGGAGTGGCAGGTAGGTTCCTATGGCTGAGTGGCCTGCAGGACTTGGGCAGGAAGTTGTGGGGAGGGGCTGACTCTTGGGGACAGACAGAGCCATCTGGGCTTGATCTTTGGAGAAGGCGCAACAGTGAAGGCTGGGAGGGCTGAGAGCTGGCCCAGAAGACAGCTATGGGACCTTCACAATGCCCTGCTGTGAGCCAGACACCTCAGTGTCAGTGATGTGGCCATCAGTTCACAGCCTGTGCCTCAATGTCCCTTCACGGTGAAGGTTGGGCCTGACATGGAAGATACCATGAAGGCCCCTCCCCACATGCTCCCAACATGTTTATAACCTTTTTAACTCCTAGACCTCTTTGAAAATCAGAGTCACATTATCTCAACCAGGACTTCCATGAGCCACACGAGGAGAGCGCTGAGCACTTCTGCAGGGCTTAATGTGGTCCTGTGTGACAAGAGCCCATGTGCTGTGTCTGGGTCATTTTCTCTGGATTGAGGAGATTACAAGGCTCTTGACTGCTTTTCCAGAACATGGGAGGATAGGCACAGCCCCGTTAATCTAGGGGAACCGTGGAAGCCCAGTTACAGAGACCTTGACCAACATGGCTTTCTCTCCACACAGCACTGCGGGCTGTCTCTCCTGCTCTGTTCACCTGCAGATTATTTAGTCCTCCAGCAAATCCCAAGGGCTAGCCAGTGGAGAAGCACTGTGGACAGGGCTTTGTAGCAGTGACTTCATTTAATGAACGCTAGCTCTCACAGGATAGGCTGGAATGGAGGTGGCCCAGGAAGATTTCGTGACTTCAAGGAGAGAGGAAGCTGGACAGGTGGACAGCCACACTGGGTCATGGCCAGCCCCACGCTGGCAAGAACAGAGTCCTCCCCTAGTCAGCAGGCCCCAGGGGACAAGCAGGCCACTGCGTCCACCCCTGAGAACGTGGCTGGCTAACTGTAGACCCTCCCAGGCGCTTTGTCCCCAGCTTCCCTACATCCAGTGGAAACTGAAGCACCTCTGTGCCATTGCAACCTCATTCCACTGTAAGGACACAGGCGGCTTAGGAGAGGCCTGTGGCCAGCAGGACAGGGCGGAGGGAGTGAGGAGCACCTGAGGCACTGCGAGCAGGACTTGTGGTTTGCACCGTGTCCAGCACAGCCCAAGGACGGGTCTGCACCCTCTGAACCAGGCAGCCTCCCCAGGGCCCTGCTCTGAGCAGCACCAACCCTGCTGGTCCCCCTATGTTTATTGTCTCCAGAAGATGGAGCAGATGTCACCAGCTTGTTGTGCTGCTCTGGAAGAAAGAGAAACACACAGAAGCAGCTTGACACACACCAAGCAGGGAGCCGGTCACAGGGCACACAGTGCTCCTAACTTCTGAGTCACAGTTCTTCCTATAATACCTCAAACACACACAGAGCACACACAGAAACACAAAGGCACACACACAACACAGGAACCACTCCCACACACCTGCACACATACACACAGAGAAGGGTACACACAACCACAAACACAAAGATTCCTAACACACATACACAAACAGCTCTCACACACAACATACACAAATATGGAAATGGATACACACACCCGCCCATAACACACACATACACACAAACAAAATACAGGCAGACACAAGAATGTACACACAAGCAGACTCACCACCAGGCCGGCCAACAGACAAGAGGAATGGCCTCCTTTCTGGTCTTCTGTGGCCACACAGCCCTGTGCACTCCTCTCTATCTCTTCTGCTGGGGTCCACACATGCTCATCTCCTTGGGAGAGTAAATCAAGGAAGCGGGAAAGTGCAAAGATGAGGGAATTCATGGAGAACATCTGCTGTTCACTTTTCAGCAAAATGCTAGCCAACTCCAGGACACCCTCGAAAGGACTGCTTCAGCTGTGAGGCCCAGAGCAGGAAGTGGGCAGGAGCCCAGGGCAGGAAACCAGGCGCTTGTACTTGTAACCTCAGAATAGAACAAACCAGAATTCCCCTGCTGAAGCCATTGAACCCTGACCCGGAATAACGAGCACAGAGGCTGGAGGAGCAGTGGGTCGCTCAGAAAAGTCTGTGCCAGAGACACAATGGCTGGCCTCTCCTTCTGGAGGCTTGTCCACGTCCAGGGCTCCTGCTTCAGGCCTGGGCAAACGTTCCCTGTTTCTGTTCTTTCCCAGGTCGCTTCTTCCTTAGATACCTTCTTGCAGGAAAGACCCGGTTCTCATTCTTTCTAAGGCTTAAGTGTCTGGGAAGAATTTTGATGTTGCTCTGACAAGAGGAAAACTGCAGTAGGCTTGTGGAGAACAATGTTATGAGGAAGGACAGTACTTTAGAGACAAACTAAGGAAGAAAAAACCTAGGAACTTCAAAGATATGTTTTTGTATGATTTTTTTCATTTATTTTTTATTAGTTTTAATCAGTTATACATGACAGTAGAAAGCTCTTTGATTCATTGTAAAGAGGGAGCCGAATTTTTCACTTCTCTGGTTGTTCAGGAAGTAGAGTCACACCATTTGTGCAATCATACATGTACCTAGGGAAATGTTGTCCATCTCATTCCACCATCATTCCTACCCCCCTCCCCTTGCCCCATCCAAAGTTTCTACACTCATTCTATGCCCGCCCCCCATTATGGTTTTTGGATTGGCTTATTTCACTTAGCATGATATTCTCCAATTCCATCCATTCTTCTGCAAATACCATAATTCTACTCTCTTTTAGTGCTGAGCAATATTCCATTGTGTATAGATACACCACAGCTTCTTTATCCATTCTTCTATTGAAGGGCTGGTTCATCTATCTAGGTTAGTTCCACAGTTAAGCTATTGTGAATTGTGCTGCTATAAACATTGATGTGGCTGTGTCCCTGCAGTATGCTATGTTTAAGTCCTTTGGGAATGAACCTAGGAGTGGGAGAACTGGGTTCAATGGTGGTCCCATTTGCAGTTTCCCAAGGATTCTCCATGTTGCTTTCCAGATTGGTTGCACCCATTTGCATTCCCACCAGCAATGTATAAGTATACCTTTTCTCCCACATCCTCGCCAACACTTATTGTTGTTTGTATCCTTAGTAGTTGCCATTCTGACTGGATTGAGATGAAATCTTAGAGTACTTTTGATTTGTATTTCTCTAATTTACTAGAGAAGTTGATCATTTTTTCATACATTTATTGATTGATTGTATATCTTCTTCTGAGAAGTATCTGTTCAGCTTCTTAACCCATTTGTTGACTGGGTTGTTTGTGGGGTTTTTTGGTGTTATTTTTTTGAGTTCTTTATATATCCTGGAGATTAGTTCTCTATTTGATGTGCATGTGGCAAAAATGAGCTCCCAAATTGTAAGCTCTCTTCACTCAATCATTGCTTCTTTTGCTGAGAAGAATTAGTATTGTAAAAAATGGCCATACTAACAAAAGTGTTATACAGATTCAATGAGATTCCAATTTCATTCCTTATAGAAGTAGAAAAAGCAGTCCCAAAATTCATTTGAAAAAATAAGAGACCCAGAATAGCCAAAGCAATCCTTAGCAAGAAGAGTGAAGCAGGAGGCATGATAGTACCAGACCTTAAACTATACTACAGAGAAACAGTAACAAAAACAGCATGATATCAGCACCAAAATAGGCATGTAGACCAACAGTACAGGATAGAGGACACAGAGACAAATATAGTTAACAAATAGTTATCTCATACGAGACAAAGGCGCCAAAGCCATACATTGGAGAAAAGATAGCCTCTTCAACAAATGGTGCCGGGAAAACTGGAACTCAAAGTGGCTCAAGGACCTAGGAATTAGACCAGAGACCCTATGCCCAATTGAAGAAAAAGTGGGCCCAAATCTTCATCATGTTGGATTAGGCTCTGACTTCCTTAACAAGACTCCTAAAGCACAGGAAATAAAATCAAGAATCAATAAATGGGATGGATTCAAACTAAAAAGTTTCTTCTCAGCAAAAGAAATCATCAAAAATATGTTTTCTAAGACATTCCCCACAGATCTGACCACAGTAATCAAAAGGAGGCCATTGCAGGAAAGACCTGAGACCCTCTGAGCGTAGGTTACCATGTAATTTAGGTTGTGAAGATTCTCCCCAAAATGTTAGTCTAAGACAGTGGTTCTAATTTTCTTGTTCTCTTCTGATTGAACAAAGTGTTTGCCACAATCATTACACAGTATGTAAATCGTCTAATCATCTAATTTAAATTATTCTGCAAATGCCTTCACTTGGTCAATTCTTAAAGGTATTATATAGCTATTTACCATGTCTTCTATTGCCTAAGTAATGAAAATGTTGTTGCTTAGCCCATAATTGAAACAGTCATCTAATTTTAATTCCAATATTTGGCATTTTCTGCAAGCTGAACTTGGAGTTACCCAGACCTGCAACAGAGCAGTGCAAAGATCAGGCTAGCATTCAGACACTGAGAGTTTGGAAGTGTTTATTACTGCAGCATAATTGGACCTAACCTGACTGATACAGAATGTAAATCTAATGTTGAATGTTTTTCCAGCTTGTCACTTTATTTTCTTTCTTTTCTTTGGCACCGGGGATTGAACCCAGGGGCACTCAACCACTAAGGCACATACCCAGATGTGTTTTGGGGTATTTTATTTAAAGACAGGGTCTCACTGAATTGTTTAGGGCCTTTCTAAGTTGCTGAGGCTGGCTTTGAACTCACATCCTCCTGCCTCAACCTCCGAGGTACAGGAGTGAACCACCAGGCCCAGCTCAGACTCTCACTTTTGACGATTTCTTTTCTGGAAGAACTTATTGTAAATTCAATATGGAAATTCCAGGGACTGAAATCAAATGACTTTACTCCGGGGAGGGTTTGCATAAGTAAGAGGCAGGTGCTGGTGCTATTGTAGGAGGCCACATTAGCCCCATCCTGGGATCTCTGGCTCCATCTGCAACTTAGGTCCCAGAGGGCATGGCAGACATCTTCATTTGCAACTAGCCTTCACTTCGAGTTTACAGCTCACAGGTCCCATTTCACTTTACGTTCTGTTGTGTTATTGATTACGTTTTGTATTTGGCCCTCATTTCCTGCCATCCAAGTCACATTGTTTTGTTGAGGAAGCACCCCTGTGTGTTAAGCTCTTAAACAGAACACATCTACACAGAACCTGAGCTGTGGCCTTTCTCGTTGCCTGTTTCTTAATCCACATCTCTTGACCAGAACCTGGATACCTGGCCCAACTAACTGCAAGAGCAGTGAGGACTGGAGGAACACATGGTTTTTGGTGAACACCCACAGCTTTGGATTCACCATCCAACCTGGGGTTTTTGCAAGAAAAGGTCAGTCCCAGTTACAGAGAAATAGCTACAGAAAAACAAAAATGTGGTTTACAGAAAGAATGATCAATAATGACTAATATGCAAAGAGCACTTTCTGTGTACCAGGCACTGCTTTAAGAACTTTACATAAGTTAACTCATTTAAACCACATAGGAGTCCTGGGATGGGGAGCATACCCTATCCTTGGTTTTTGAAGTGGAGGACTGGAGGCAGTGGACCGTCACACTTCTTAGCCAAGGCAGAGCTGCAGGCTGTCCTCCTGGGATTTGAACCCACAGCCCAAATCTGAACAGTCTGAAGTGCTGAACACAGTGCACGGGTCCCACCAGGAGCACCCTGTGGTTCAGAAAGAATGACCCCAAGTTCACAGCACCCGATGTTACTACTCTGTCCAAAGCAATAGTAAGAGCTGAGCAGCAGCAAGGAGCAGTTTTTAATTTGCAATGCCATAAAAACCCTTCACCCAGACATTTCCTACAGGCCCTTGCTTACTGGACAAGATTCTCTGTTCTTTTTTCACATGCGTGTTACTTCTGTAGGAGTGGGAGCAGTCTGCTGATTCAGGAAAAGGACAAATGACACAGAGCAGAGGGACCCCAGACAGCCCACATGTGATGTGATGGTTGGCTTAGTGTGCCAACTTGTCTAGGCTGCTGTACTCAGGTATTGGGTCAAATATTCCCCAGATGCTTGTATGAAGGTACTGTTAGCTGCAATCGACAAGAAGCCAGGAGGCTTTGGGTAAAGCAGGTCACCCTCCATGATGTGGGTGAGCATCATCCAATCCGTTGAAAGTCTTAAGATCAGAGACTGAAGTTTCCCAAAGAACAAGGAATTCAGCCTCAAGACTGCAAAGTAGAAGCCTTGCCTGAGATTAAGACTGCTGGCTTGCCCTGTGGACTGTGGACTCAAGACCTTAACTCTGAGCTGCTTTCCAGCCTGACACTTGACAACTTGTGGGTTGGACCTTGTACTTGCCAGTCCCCACCATTGTGTGAGCTAATTCCTTTAAATAAGTGTCTCTCTTTCTCTCCCTTCTTTCTCTTCATCTTCCTGTCTCTCTCTCTTTCAATACAGATAAGAATAAAAATAAATAAATGAGAAAAAAAATTGTTCCTTGGTATCTGCCGAAAATTTTTTGTAGGTGTTCAGTCCTTTATATAAAATGGCATTGCATTAAAAAATGACAAAATCATAGAATTTGGAGGGAAATGGATGGCATTAGAGCAGATTATGCTAAGTGAAGCCAGCCAATCCCTAAAAAACAAATGCCAAATGTCTTCTTTGACATAAGGAGAGTAACTAAGAACAGAGTAGGGACAAAGAGCATGAGAAGAAGATTAACATTAAACAGGGATGAGAGGTGGGAGGGAAAGGGAGAGAGAAGGGAAATTGCATGGAAATGGAAGGAGACCCTCAGGGTTATACAAAATTACATACAAGAGGAAGCGAGGGGAAAGGGAAAAATAATACAAGGGGGAGATATGAACTACAGTAGAGAGGGTAGAGAGAGAAGAGGGGAGGGGAGGGGAGGGGAGGGGGGATGGTAAAGGATAGGAAAGGCAGCAGAATACAACAGACACTAGTATGGCAATATATAAATCAATGGAAGTGTAACTGATGTGATTCTGCAATCTGTATATGGGGTAAAAATGGGAGTTCATATCCCACTTGAATCAAAGTGTGAAATATGATATATCAAGAACTATGTAATGTTTTGAACAACCAACAATAAAATAAATAAATAAATAAATAAATAAAATAAAATGGCATTGCATTTCAGTATAACCTGCACATATGATCCCTTCACTTTAAGAATTCTTTTCATTACTTATGATACCTAATACAATTGTAACTGTGTGTCCATTGCTGTTTTGTAGAGAAAAAGCACAAGGAAAAAGCTCAGAGGCAATGATGTGTGCCTATTGCGTTTCTGATCTGAATCCGCGGCTGTGGAATCTGCGAACACAGAGGGAAGGCTCTATGTATCTATGTAGACACAGATTCAGAGAAAATATAGATGGATGCAATTGATTCTGTTTCTCTAACTCTGACTAATACCCCAGAGAGCCACAGAGAGGTCCAGAGCTGCTGAGCTGGGCCAGCTTCAGTCCACTGAAACCCAACCAAACACAAACATGCAAGTGACAGACAGGGAGCCAGTCATTGGTTTGGAAGCATTATTGTGGCTAAAGATAATAAATATACCACTAACCCCTATTTAATTATCTTCACATAAAACACTGTTTGAATTTTGCTTGATGTCTTTCATCAATGAAAGATAATCAAATGATTTTGTCCTTATATTTATTAATACAATGACCTGTATAGGTTCCCCAATAGTAATCCATGTTTTCATTACAAGAAACTTTATTGGTCCTGATATATCACGTTTTATTACATTTTTGAATTTCATTTCTGCTATTTGTTCATTTTCCGTTCACACTTAGAAGTGAAATCAGATGTATTTTCTTTTTCTTTCTTTTTTTTTTTTTGGTACCAGGGATTGAATTCAGGGGTGCCATACCACTGACTTACACCCCCAGTCCTTTTTATATTTTATTAAAGACAGGGTCTCAGGAGTTGCTTAGGGTCTTGCTAAGTTGCTGAGGCTGGTTTTGAACTTGTGATCCTCCTGCCTCAGCCTCCCAAGCTGCTGGGATTACAGATGTACACCACCCTACCCAGCTGCATTTTCTTTTGTGTATATGTGTGTGTGCAATAGTTATCTAGTTTATGTGTCAAAGTTATAACCTATACAGAAGACAGTGACCTGCATCTTAAAAATTAGAAGTAGCATACCCATATTTGGGGGACTATCTGTGCAGTTAACCACTGTTATATTCTATTGGCCACATACCAAATAGATTTAGAAATGTAATGAGGTTTTACTCTCTCACCTGCCTCTTCTCCCTGTAAAATCTCAGCAATATACTATCTTGAGGGATCACAGTGTCATGGACCCACTGCTGACACATCCATCTACATTGTATCAGACTGAGGGACTGTCAGGAACAGTGAAGGGTATGATTTATGCCACTTGTAAGCCCACAAGTTGGCCTGCTGACAGTTCCATGGATTCTGGTAGAAGACATCAGACTTCTGGATCAGAGACAAAAAATAGTTCATTATTCATACAACAGCAGTGGTCACGTGTGCCAAGGTGGGCTTTTACAGGCACAGACTCACTCAGTAGCTTCAAAACTCATCAAAAAGCCTGAGTTATTCATGCTCATCAAACACACTCATGAAAGTTAATAAATATACATGATGAAAATGGATTGTACTTAAATATTGTTATGATTTGGATCTGATATGGCCCCCAAAGTAGGACACTTACACCATGGTGGAGACCCATCCTCCTGACCTCAAGTAATACTAACTATCTCCCAAAAACCTTCCTTCAGAACCTTTCCAAACATTCTGTGAATTTAGTATGACCCTGATACCAAAAGCAGACAAAGACACATCAAGGAATGAAAACTTCAGACCAATATCCCTGATGAACATAGATACAAAAATTTTTAATAAAATGCTGGCAAATCATATCCAAAAACATATTAAAAAGATAGTTCACCATGACCAAGTGGGCTCATCCCAGGGATGCAAAATTGGTTCAACATATGGAAATAAATAAATATAATTCACCACTCAACAGACTTAAAATCAAGGATCACATGATTATCTCCACAGATGCAGGAAAAGCACTAGACAAAATACAGCGTGCATTCATGTTGAAAACACTAGAAAAATTAGGGACAGTAGCAGTAAACCTCAACACTGCAAAAGTAATGTATGCTAAACTCAAGGCCAACATCATTCTAAATGGAGAAAAATGGAAGGCATTCCCTCTAAAAATTAGAACAATCAGGGATGCCCTCTTTCATTAGTCCTACTAAATATAGGCCTTGAAACTCTATCCAGAGCATTAGGCAAAAGAAAGAAATTAAAAGATACGAATAGGAAAAGAAGAACTCAAGCTATACCTTTGCCAATGCCATGACTCTATATTTAGAAGACCCAAAACACTCTACCAGAAAACTTCTGGAACTCAAAAATGAATTCAGGAAAGTAGCAGGATATAAAATTAACACACATAAATAACCATGTTCCTCTACACCAATGATAAATCAGCTGAAAGAGAAGTTAAGAAAGCTATCCCATTCACAACCATCTCAAAAAAAAAAAATCTTGAGAATCAATCTAACAAGAGGTGAAGACCTCTACAGTGAAAACTACAGAAGGCTAAAGAAAGAAACTGAAGAAGACATTAGAAGATTGGAACAGGGGATGGGGGAATGAAGGAGGGACGGGAATGGGAAAGGCAGTAGAATGAATCAGACATCACTTTCCTATGTTCATATATGAATACACAACCAGTAACTCCATGCCATGTACAACCACAAGAATGGCAAGTTACACTCCATGTCTGTATGATATGTCAAAATGCAGTCCTCTGCCAGGTCTATCATTTTTCATGAAGGTGGGACTCTGAGAACACAGTCAGCAGAGGCTAGGGCAAACAAACCAATTTTTGAAGTGCTGTTAACTAGCAAAGGTGGGTTCACTTACGAATATTTATAAAAATGATAAACAAATATCAAAAAACGGTCATTTAAAGGACTAACCCTGCATTACTAAGTAAAATTGCAAAAAATAGTTGGATATTAGGACATTTATAAATACAATTCATGGTGATAATATATCCAAAAGGAGCACAGCTTGAACATCTGCTTGGAACTGCCACGGTTGAGTTTAAATGTGTCCCCCCAAGGTTCATGCAGTAGAATGAATCAGACATCCCTTTCCTATATGGAAATTGGTTCTCCGCATGATGATGTTAAGAGGTGTGGGACAGGTAAGAGGTGGGGTCTAGTGGGGGTTCCTCAGCTAAGGGGGGACATGTCCTAGAAGAGACTAAGGTGGGTCACCTGCAACCCTGAGATGGGTCTCCCAAATTGACTTGTTATAAGGAGTAGGACTGAATCCTCATGTAGTCTTATCTTGCCACCCCATCTCTCCCTCCCCTGCACTCCCATCACTGTGATGGCATCTGCTCTCAGGCCCTCATTAAAACTCTGAAAGAAAGAAATGGAAGAAGACACAAGAAGATGAAAAGACCTCCTATGTTCACAATGGGCAGAATTAATATTGTTACAGTGGCCATACCACCAAACGCGATATACAGATTCAATGCAGTCCCCATCAAAATACCAATGACATTCTTCACAGAACTAGGAAAAACAGTCCTAAAATTCATTTGAATACTAAAAACCAACTGGGCTTAGTGGTGCATGCCTGAATCCCAGCAGCTAAGGAGGCTGAGGCGGGAGAATCATGAGTTCAAAGCCATGATCTGCAACTTAGCAAGGCCCTAACAACTCAGAAAGACTGTCTCTAAAATAAAATATAAAAAAGGGCTGGGGCTATGGATCGGTGGTTAAGCACCCCTGGGTTCAATCCTGGAATAACAACAACAATAATAACAATAACAAATAAAAAATGCAGAATAGCCAAAGCAATTGTAAGCCAAAAGAGCAATGCTGGAAGCATTCCAATACCTGATTTCAAATTATATCCCAGAGTTATTGTAAAAAAAATTGCATGGTACTGGCATAAAAAGATACACAGACAAAAGGTATAGAAAAGAAGGCAGACAAACTCACACATCTACAGTCATCTGATCCTTGACAAAGGTGCCAAAAACATACATTGGAGACCAATGGTGCTGGGACAACTTGTTATGCACATGTAGAATAATGAGACTCGACCTTTATTGCTCATGCTACACAAAGATCAATTCAGAATGGTCCAAAGAACTCAGAATTAGACCAGAACCTGTGCAACTTGCAGAAGAAAACAGAAGATCAACAATCCTTTATGTATACACAGGCAACGTCGCTCTCAATAGGATGCTAAAGCTCAGGAAGTAATGCCAGGAGTTAATAAAGAGTGACATAAAATTCAAAAGCTTTTGCACAACAAAGGAAAGAAGAATATAAAATGAGAACCTCACCTCCAGAATAGGAGAAGATCTTTGCTAGCTACTCTCCTGTCAGAGAATTAATATCTAGTATATATATAGAATTCAAAACACTTAACACCTAAAAACCACATAACCTGATTAATAAGTGGGCAAATAACTAAATAGATATTTCTCAAAAGAAGAAATACAAATGGCTAACAAATACATGAAAAAATGTTCAACATCATTAGCATTTAGGGAAATGGAAATCAAAACTACACTGAGATTTCATCTCACATCAGTGAGAATAGCAGTCATTAGAATACCAACAATAATGAATGCTGGAGAGGATGTGGAGGAAAAAGAACACTGTTACACTGTGGGTGGGATGGTAATTAGTACAACCACTATGAATCAGTATAGAGTCTCCCCAAAAGACTATGCTTATGACCCAGCTCTATCACTCCTCGGTATTTGTCCTAAAGAATTAAAGTCATCTTACTACTGTGATACATGCATACCCATGTTTATAGCAGCATAATTTACAATAGTCAAACTATGAAACCAACCCAAGTGTCTGTCAATGGATGAACAGAAAAAGAAAGTGTGCTATATGTACCTAATGGAATTGTATTCAGCCATAAAGAAGAATGAAATTATATCAATTGCAGGAAAATGAATGGAACTTGAGAACATTGTATTAAGTGAAATAAGCCAAACTCAGAAAGTCAAGGGGCATATTTTTTCCTCATATGTGGAAGCCAAAGTGGCAAAAAGAAAGGCAAGGAAAGGTGAGGATATCTCATGAAAATCGGTAGAGGAAAGATACCAGTGGGAGGGAGGGCAGGTTGGAGGGGAGAGATACTGGGGAATGATACTGGCTAAATTATATTGTTACATTGTGTGCATGTATTAATATGTAACCACAAATTCCATCATTATGTGCAACTGTATCTCCCCAACAAAAATTACAGGAAAAAAATTCGAAGCAGTACACTATACCTAAAGAAAAACTCTATAGCATAAAAATGTCCATAAATTCTTCATAAGTGCATCTATGAATTTAATTCAGAGTCTGCACTTTCAAAGCCTCTGGAATGGTTTTAAACTGGAGAAGTGTGAATCCCCTGCCGGTGAAACCAGCTCCTCATGAGGGAAATCACTGACCACACGACACAGCCACTGGAGAGCACCCCCAGGCTCTCTCCACCTCCTCATCCCCAGAGATGCCCACCTGAACCCCTCCTCCCCACTGACCCCACAGCTTCCCGCTAGCTCAGGGAGGACAATTAGGCACTTTCTGGGTGTCTCAGGCTGAGTGCAGCAGGGGGCAGATTCTGCAATGATATACAAGTATAAAATCATAAGGATCACCGAAGGAAGTGAAGGAAGCAGGGGGCACCAGGCTGTGATGATTCACAGGCCCCTGAACCAGCTCACTAAGACCCAGGAGCCAAGGTGGCCCTTGGAGAATCCCACACCAGGGCCAGGGCAGGCCTCTGTACCTCTATACTGAGCAGACATGGGATTTGAGCTGTCCTGAGCATCGGCATGACCTTGGATGAGGCGACCCTGTCCATCTGAAGGCAATCTTCAGGGGATGGCCAAGGGAGGGGACAGGGTCAGCTGAAAGCTCTTGGCCATTAGCACTCCCGCCAGCTGAGGAACTGGGGCTTGGGTTCTGAAATGGATCTCGGGATTATTCATGTTGTATTCAGTTTATTCTGTTTGAATCAGGATGCAGCGAAACTCCAATAAGATGGTCCCACGTCATGTTAGGCATTTTCCCCCCAAACTTTGAGTTGGTCATTACCCCAGGAATCCTTGACTTCTTTTGTAGGGAAGCAGTTCTGATGACCACACTGAGCACAGGAGCTAGTTAGGCAACTGGGTGTGGCTTGCTTTGCCCTCGGCCTTTTAAGTGTGTGTGTGTGTGTGTGTGTGTGTGTGTGTGTGTATCCAACACAGACACCACATGATGCTTTGAGGATAGTGAGACCAATATCATTGCCAACATTATGACAATGTAGAATTTAAAGGCACTTTTTAGTTCTTTTTGATCTCTGGGTATTGTGCTAGGGATGGTCAGTGAAATGAGTGTGTTTTAAATACACATGGGTACACAGTTATGGCCACTTGCTCTTTTTTTTATTTTGGAGAATTAATTTCAATATAGTTTTCCATGAAATCATATACAACACTTGTATCGTTCTAAAATCAAATCTACAAAAGCCAATTGGAAGAAGTTTGGCTTCTGTCCTTGTGATTGTCACCTCGTCCCCTTCCTCCAGACACAGTAAGAACTTTTCTTGTACCCCTTATTAGCTGGGTGGTGGCATCCGAGGCATGACTTTATTTGCCTCACAGGCTTTGCTCCACAATGTAACCTGGAGATGTTCCAGTCGTGTGCAGCATTGCTCCTGGTGAGCCTGTGATCAGCTCGAACGACTCATGAGCCTGGGATGAGCTTGTTCTACCCATCTTTGAGGATCCTCCTCTCCTTTGGCTTTTATAAATAATAGCCTTGGAGATAGACTTTTACACTCTATTTTTTATATTTTTGTCAGTGTCTTTGTGCCCCCTTCCCTCCCATCAATCCCCTCTACCTTATTCATAGTAAATCTATTCTTCCCTAGCACCCTCCACACCTTATTGTGAATTAGTAACTAATATTAGAGAAAACATTCAGCTTTTGGTTTTGGGAAATTGGCTATTTCACTTAGCATGATATTCTCCAGCTCCATCCATTTACTGGCGAATGCCATAATTTCATTCATACCTCATTCCTTTTAAAGAAAAAAATATTGAAATATAAGGCTGTGAAAGATTTATTTTAAAACTGTGCTTTGTCTTTTTTTTTGTATAGTCAATGCGACATAACATGTCTTTTTAAACAGCCCAGTCTTGGTAGCCACCAACCTGGACTGGTATAGTATGAAGGTCAAAACGGGCATGGAAGTTTAAAGCAGGCTCATATTGGGGCTTAGCACAAATTGGCTACATATGAAGTTTGTAGGTTTTCATCTTCAGTTGTCTCAGATGTAGCTTATATAAAATTATGTTACTAAATGAATCCAACTCTAATTGCAAAGAAACAAAAGCAAAACAGAAAACAAGCTACAATCATCTTATTGATATTCTGAGTGCTTCTAAGTAAATATGATTTTTAATTAAAAAATAGAAGGCAAAAAAAGAAGAAAACTACAGATGAATCTCATGTATGATACCAGTGCCAAGTTTAATATAAAATTATATAAAAAATGGATCCTACAACATTTTTTGAAATGATACATCATGACCAAATGGGATTTATTTTAGAAAACTAGAGTAGTAAGAGAGGAGGTTCACCAAGAGGAAAATTATTAATATAATCCACCAACAACTGCCCAAGTGAGGAATATTCTATCAAATATGAAATGAAACATGTTTTTCCATCTATTTCCTCCTCCTTCTCCCTCTCTCTGTCTCTTTGTCTCTCTCTTTCTTTCATCTACTAAGCACCAAAGCCAGCAACTTATGTAATGGGGAAACAGTTTTCTACTAAAATCCTAATATCTCCACGTCACTTACTAAGGGCATTTGAGAAATTTGTCAATGCAGGTAACAACAACAAAAAGAAATTAGAAGCAAAGACATAATGTGTTTTCAAAAGCTGTAGAACAAACTGTACAAATATTGTGCTCTGTTTGGCAAATTTGTTTCTCATGTATATATGGATTAATAATATGTATAAGAATTGAACAAATGTGTAAATATATCACAAATAACACTGGACAAACAAGTTACACATGAGGAAATAGGGAAGGTAGAATAAATCCTGAGTGTGGATTGGTGGAGATATCAAGGGAATTTAACATTTTTTATTTTTTAAAAAAAGGTAGGTAGGTAACTTCTTAGAGTGAGAGTGTGGGGAGCAGTGAATGAATCATTGCTTTGAACTCTCATGGACAGTGGATCACCTCCCTTGGAAATTTCTGATGTGAAGGTGCCAAGAAAACTGCCCATGATGTGAGGATCATTCTGGGGGGGAACACTGGAAGTAGGTGAAGGGCCACAGCAAGCACTGTCCTTGGAGAAAATAAACTTGTTTCCAAAATTGCCGCACACTGTTACCAAGACCTACCAGAAGCATCCAGGCAATGGAAGGGGAGATTGCTTTCAATGCTGACACCCCAAGGCGGGAGGCTGGACACCACCTGCAGGAGGTCAGTTGGCGTGTCCTCCACTCCTGCCCAGGGCCCCACCCCATGGTCCTGATTCTGCAACTGGGCCTGCAGAGCTGACCTGCTGCTACTCTCAACCCAAGGCCAGCCACAGGCATCAGTGGCCCTCAGATTGGAAGCATTAAGGGGATGTCTGTGTCAAAAATTTTTATTGTTTTCAAGGATCACACTTTGCTCTGACATCCAATTTTATTTCTCTGTAGAGCCCCAATTTGGTCGTTAGGTAAACTGATAAATTATAAGATTTTGCCATAAGATACAGAGACTGGTTTTCCTTAGGGGCTCACAAGTCCCAGAGCAATGCCATGGGAAGAGTTGCCTGGATATTGAGAAGGGACAAGAGTGTGAGAGTGAGCACTTCAGATTGAGGGGAGGCAAGGTGAGCGATAGTAACAACATCCCCCACCCCTCGAGATCTCCCACCCTCCACCTCCCTCCTCCACTGTAACAGGGCCCCCTACCTGGTTCCTCCCACAACCCCCTTGGCCCTGACTTCTGTCCCATTCATTGTGGGCCCTAAAAGCCGGTCCTGACTCATTCTATCCCTCATTTAGGTCACAAGGGTAAGTCTCGTCCTTCCAACCAGATTGAGATCATTTCTTGTCAACACTTGCCAGAGCTGAACACAGGCCATGCATCCCAAAGAGTGAGAGAAAATGGGGTAAGACGGGAAGAGATGGAGGACAGGCCCAGCCTGTCCCTGAGAACAAAGGCCAGGTTTCATGCTGACGGTGGAGGGAGCAACGTGCTGATGGGGTTGTTTCTACGCTTGGCACAGGATCCTCAGCTTCCTTCAGGAGTCACGAGTCACAGACAGAGGGCAAGAGCAGTCTGGGAGGAGCACTGCTCCCAAGCAGGGACTCTCATTTTCTGGCTACCCCCACTGCATCCACCCCAGGCCTCGCAGGCCGTCTGCTCAGCACCCATCCCTGGAACATGTCACCTGAGTCCCCTGTGCTCATGGCCATCCCCCGGGACGCTCACCTTCACCTCCCTCAGGTCCTGGATGCCCAGGGCTTCCTGACTGAGAGCTCCACCTCAGGCCAAGCTCCTCCCCTTCCTGTGCCACCTGCCTGCTCACAGACAAGCTCAGATGAGCTGAGCTAACGGCTGCCTGGTTCCCCCTTCCCCTTGGGGAGCCAGGATGAGAAAAGGGCACTTGTGAGTCTTAGTGGAAAAGATAAGCCGGGCGCTCCACACAGCTCTCCCAGGACTGTTCCTGCACTCAGGGAAAATGTGGGCTTCTCAGCACAGAGCCAGGGGACAGTCTACAGTGCTGGTCCCCAAAAAAGGACTGGTTTCTAAAAATATGCTTATTATGTTAATGTTTTCCAAACTGGATTGCTTCTCTGGGGTTCGGAATCCACAAAGAACCACTTTGCAGATGCCGGTTGTAGTGAATGTCAGCAAGGTCATTGGCTGGACCTCTTCAACTTTTCTGCTTGTACAATTTACATTTTTTGAGAATTTTATCTCTATTGTTTAATTGTTCTTCTAGCATCACCATGATATATTCCAAACAAATATAAGCTTTCTTTTAAAAATGTTGGGAAACAGTATCAAAAGCTCTATTAAAATCATGCCATTAGTTATGGATTTGATATGTTCTCCTTAATTATTAGAAAAAAATTATTAATAATATTCGCAGTGAGACATACTAAAAACAATAAGCAAAATAACTTAGACTAGCTTAAACACTGAACTAACACCATAGGAATGATTATTTTGAAAATTCTTTAGTGATAGTGTTTCCCAAAATTAAATATTAGAGAAGTAGACGGGAGGCATTCTAAAGAGGGTGATTTCAGTAGAAAATGACCTGGAGTGTTTGGTTAAGCTGAAACTCAATAGGAACCAGTTGTGCAAAAAAACAGTTATTATTTCCTAGAAATAATACCCCCAACTCTCTCAGTGTTGGCAGGCCACATAAAAACACAGCCACTCCAGGGACTAGTCTTTGGAAAGTATTGATAAGCTGGAGCATCCCTGGGGGTGAAGCAAAGAAGGCTGAGGCCCGTGTGAGATTATTATACAGACAACAGCGAACAAGCTCAAGGGCTGCAGGGAGAAGATGCTGAGTGAAGAAATCTGCTACCCAATGAAATGCAAAGCAGAAAACCGTCACCTACTCCATGGTGCAGGATGCTGACTTCCTCACCTCATAAGGAAATCCATGTAGGGTGCCTAGAAACAGCCACTGGGATCCAACAGAAGAGCCTTATAAAGCTTGGTACTTTTTGGGGGGGGAGAGAATGAAACTATTTATTGTATTTATTGTAAAACCAAACCACTAGGAAAATATATCATGGCCTTGACAGAGCACACAGACAGGCTATATCATCATTTCAAGTAATAAATTGATTAAAAGACAATGTGCTCCTTATCCAGAAGATAAGGTACCAGGCTGGGGCAGGAACACTGCATGATGCAAAGGCCCCAGGCAAAAATGGTGTTCGATAAAGGGTTCTGTGTGGGGTGCCCTTCATTTGCTCTCAGGGAGGTTAGTGTTGGAGCTTGTCCTAGCCCAAGCTGTTTGTAACCTTCCTGTTGCCAGATATTATCTTAAAAGGCTCTGTTCATTCAGGGAACTGAGTTAGCAATGCTGGATTTAGGCTTCTGTTCCATTCTGTTCCATGAAAACAAGGTGTTGTTTTTTTTTCCTCTTCCAAGGACAGTACTTTACGACTCTCTTAGCTAGTGAACTGCCACTATTTTACTGTTTATTTCCAGATACTGTATATGTATCACAATTGGAATTCCTTTCTCTTCAAAGGAGAAGGATTATCCTGTCACTTTGCTGCAGAAGGCCTCAGGGCTCGTGTGCTGGTGGAGGAAGCCCTGCTTTCCATACTTAATGTGACATTGCCTCTCATGTTTCTGCAGTGATCTCCCAGCTGAGAGATGCAATAAGAATTTCAAGAAATCCACATCTTTTTTTCAATTTTTTTAGCTGTAGATGAACACAATATCTTTATTTTTATTGATTGATTTTTATGTGGTGCTGAGGATCGAACCCAGTGCCTCATGCATGTGAAGCAAGCACTCTAACACTGAGCTACAACCCAGCCCCAAGAAATCCATATCTTGATGGCCATAAAGAATATACACAAGGAAGCTTTCCAAGTGCTTATTCAAACCACTTCCCTCTCAAATTCATTTCTTCAATCCACTTCATGCCTTGTATATAAAAAACAAAGACCTGGAACTTTTTCCCCTTCAGGATAGTGATCTCCTGGATGTTGTTTACAGTCTATGGAATGTGGTATGATGATACCTCGGGTATATAGGAGGTTGGCAACAAGCAGAAACTCCTCTCTCCAACTCCACAGGACCCTGGCAGGCTGGAAGAGCCCGCCACCCTGTAGGTGCCTATGTTGTAGGAATTGGTACCTTGGAGAGCTCTGGTTCGGTACAAGGGAGTTCCCTGCTGTCAGGACAACCACTGGCCAAGTGAAATTTAGGCTCTGAAAGGCTCTGCTGTTCTTTCACCCAAATTTTAGCACTATTTTTTTTTTCCATTTCACTTTCTTGGATCAAAACATAAAGGAACCAGTGTCTAGAGTAATATATGCCTTAAAGTTGCTGCCATCCTTGGTTTCTTCATTCATAAACTTGGCTTCAAAGACTAAAATTCCCATTCCTCTTTTAAAATAGATTCCTGCTCTCAGCCCCAGTGGCCACTGGCAAGGACTTTTATTTCCCAATGGATGAGAGAGACTCTTTCATCTTCTGGGTCACAGTTGGGATGAGGTGCATGTGGTCATCCACACACTTAGTCATACAACTGTCCAGCAGCCACTTCACCTAAAGCTCATTACTCCCAGCATCTATTGAATCTTTGGCTGTGTCGTTGAGATGCAGGGTACAGGGGGTCAGGCGGTCCTGGAATTCTCTAGCTCAGTGGTCACCAAGGCCTGGGCTTGGGCCGGAGGTGCATGGCAGGACTCAGTGCCCTGGAGCCGTGCTGTGAGGTAGCCTGGCTGTCCTCTCAGCAGCAGGAACGTGAGGCCCTGCCTCTCGAGGACGTTCTCCATCTCCACACTCTTCACCACAGAGTCCGCTGCCTGCTGCACCTGGAGCTGCTGGACCTCTGCCATGGCGACCCTGCGCTGCGCCACGCTGGCGCCCACAAGGACTCTGCGCATGCTCCCAGCTTGATGCTTTTAACTGTGAAGCTTGCTGCTTCCAACCAAGGGTAGGAGAGAGTAGGCAGCGAGGCCCGTGTGCTCTCCTGCCCTACGGGTTTATCATTCTCACCGCAGTCTAACAGTAGGCCAGTGATCATATCAGGACAAAAAAGAGGGACTTCCATTCGGGATTCCAGAGCCACAGTTTTAAATTTGCCGCCTTCACCCCCTAGTATTTCCTCTAGGGATCCGCTCCTGCGTTCATGCCAAGGGTTTCATTGATTCCGACCCCAGACAGGCCTGGCTTGGCGCACATGGGACTGGGTACCGAGAGGCTAAGCTGGCAGGGCCCAGGAGAGGGGAGAAAGGAGGGGGCTGGGAGACAGTGCGCAGCGGCCTTGCCCTCCCCCAGCCCACAACTGGGGGCCTGAGGGTGAGCAGCGAGATGGTGAGTGGGGAACAGGGCGCCCCGCAGCCCCCGGTTACCCCACACGGAGGACACCTGTGGGCGGCTATGGATTCTGCTTTCTGGTCCCAGTGGCATTTCCTTAGAATAATAGGAGTATGAAGAGCAGTTTTTGTTGGAAGGGTTAGTTTTACAGCAACAGTGAGGGAAACCACTTAGAATTAAGAGTGTATTTCTGAAGCCGAAGTCTTGCTTGTCCCTTTCTCCATCCACCTACCACCTCTGCAACAACCTCGGGGCTCTGGAAGCCCATCAGGAGCCAAGGATCCTTGATGTTGTGCTGTCTGGCTGCTCGAGCTAGTGAAGTGCAGGCTGCCTGGATGCTGGGCTAAACTCCTAGCGGTGTCCACCAGGGGCTGCAACCCGCAGAGCCTCTCACAGAAGTCCTACCCCAGTTCTCCACAGGCCACATCCGTGGTCAGCGCGGGGCCAGGCAGCGTGTCCCACTCCCCTGGCCCTCCAGCACCCTGCCCTCCACTCACACCCCAGAAGCCTACTGTGCTATTATTTCCTTGCTGAAGGTGTCACATGAATTTGTTTGCAGTTCTTAATGTGGTCTTACATGTGTGGTCAACGTTTTTATCTTTAGAATAACTGGAATTTCTTGCTTTGAAACTGATAGCATCATAAGATTCAACAGGTGAAAGCAATATTTATCTGAGTATGAGCAACTTAGTAACAAATATTTTAAATATCCATTTATGCTTCCATTTTGGATAAAATCAAATCTCTAATAAAAAATATGGAGGACTCTCCCTCATCTCCACACCTCTGTGTTCCTTTCTAAAATTAAATGTAGCTCTGGTGCGCTTCATACTTCAACCTCAAAGCCCACCCCGGGGCACATCTGGTGTAGTGCCCTTGGCCTATGTGGAGTAGGAAGCTTCCATCTCTAAGGACCCTGGGATTGCACTGGTCTCTCTGCCCAGTCCAGCGTTATTTCCTGCCTCCAGGTCACTTATCAGCCCCCTTAACTGCTCCTTGCCGTGCCATGAAACATGGCCACAGGTGCCAGGATTAGGATGTGGTCACCAGGACAAGTCTTAAGAACTATCAGAATGCATGGGGTTTCCAGAGGTGTTCTCGCCTTCAGAGCAGAACCCCCTAATGTCTACCTGTAGAGCTGCTGAGAAGTGTGGGGTCCTGACTTGGAAGGAGGGAGGGTCAGAGGATCCACTTTCAGCCACCAGCCCCCACAAACCCCCTTGTGGCCACCTCAGCTCCAGCCTCTCTGGGCTCAGGTTGATGTGGAGGCTCTGCCCCATGCATCCTCGAGGCTCTCTGTCTTTCAAAAATTTGGGTGAATCCCTTGTCATTGATGCCTGGGTTTCGTTGTCTCTGTGTTGTGAGAGCTTCTGCCTCACTACTATTAACTTAGTCCTGCTTCTAGAAGCAGGGGAGCTGACCCTGCTCTCCCGAACCTCCACTTAACTGTGAAGAAATGATTAACACCTACAAACAGGGCCATACCTCTCTGTCTATATTCACACACGATCTTTGTGGATGTCCCCAATTTTGAAATAATTTTTCTTATGAGTTTCTAGTTGGAATTGCTTCAAAATAAACAGTTAACCTAAAAAATGAAAATGACAGCAGTTTAGGCTCTCAGAGCTCAGCTCAGGGGGCAGGTAGAGGCAGAAGAACATGTTGCCACTGTGTGGTCCTTGCCTACCCCCAGGGATCCAGGGTGCTCCTGCTGCTCCCTCCTGAGCAAGGCCCTTCTGGGACTTTGCAGACACTCAGGAGAAGACCCTCACTGCACCCCAGGCCAGCACCAGCCTGAGGTGGGGTCTGCAGAGCCTGACCCCAGCCCAGTGAACTGTCTCTCCACAGCAAGCTCCCTCTCTGTCCGAGCCTGCTCCCTTGACCTATCCTGAGCACCATCCCAAGAACAGAGGAGGGGAGAGTGGCCCCACTTTAACTCTGTCCTGTGGGGTGCCATAATATTCGGTGACTAGCTAGACTACAGATGAAGGAGGCAAGGCAGGCAGTGATGATAGGAAGTGTGGCCTCGCACACAAGTAAGTTGACAAGAAACAAGTTCTGTTTTCATGGTTTGAGGCAGTTGTGGGAGACGGGCTGATATCACCTGTAGACCACAGACTTCCTGAGACATGTTGAGACGCCCATGAACAAAACGGGTAAATAGAAGGTGTGAAAGTACAAGAGAAAAATGTACAAGAGAAAAATGGCGGAAGCCTTCTACAGCCTCAGGAGGAAGCCTATGGGGTGGGAGCTGCAGTTGCTGCACTGCTTCTTATCCTGTCCCACCTCTGCTCCCTCCATGGTATCCAGGGCTAAGTATGAAGCCAGGGGCTGTGAGAAGACATGGTGTGGTCTGGGTGGGGTGCAAAGATACTTGGCCCACCAGGAGGAAGGGGCTGAGGACCCATGTCTTCCAGCTCAACCTGCCTCCTTGGGTATTTTATGCTAAGTGGGGGCTGGGGGGCTGGGAAGGGGGTAGGGACAAAGCCGACTTAATGACTACAGAGGACTACAGAGCTGTTTCTAACACTGCTCTCCCGACAGTATTCTTGTCCCTCCCTGGCCTGGTCACTACCCTGGTCTCCATTGTGATCACCAGTTCTTGAGAGAAGGCCCGAGGAGCTGGGTTACACCAGCTCTCTGAGCATTGGGTCAGGATGATGGGTTGGTGGGCCCACTGTGTCATGAGTGAGCAGGAGTTTCATGCTCATCTGGGATGGCCAAAAATATTGGAAGACTTCAGATATTTAAAGAGGAAGAGACCTTAGCTCAAATAGCATAATCCTCACTTTAACCATAAAACAAGTGAAGCTCAGAGGCTGTACATGCCTTGCCCAAGGACATAATGTGAGGGCAGAATCAAGCCCACAACCTGTGTCTTCTTCTCTGCACCAAAGCTGAGGTGCTGATGGGGGAAGTCAGAGCTGATGGGCCCACAGTGGAAAAAGAATCAACAACAGGAACCCAGTCATAATCACCACACACCCAGAGTCTATAAGGACTAATGCATTAGTAAGAAGGAGAGGAAATGACAATGTTAGAGGAAAGTCCCCGCTTGTGTTAATGCAGTAGAATGAGGACTTTTGGAGTTGATACCTTCAATTATCATCAGTATTATCCTCTTGGTAGAAGTTCAAATCTCCATCACAGTGTGGAAATGGCTCAAGGCCAGTGGGTCATGCTTGCAGGCGAGGGGGCCTTTCACCCACCTCCACCTGTACCTGTAATCTCCATCTCTCCAAAAATGAGAGAATCCTTGCTATTCTTCAGATTAAATGAACTCCTAAAGCAAAGTCCTTATAAAGGTGCTAAACTCAGTAAGAACAAGACTTGTAACTAGGAGAAGCTGGGAATAAGCTTGGTATCTAGCCATCATGCTGTGTTTGTGTGTGCGTGAGTATGTGTGTGCATATGTATATACCCAAGTGTGGGTGTGCATGTGTATGTTCCTTGAATGAGGGGTGATTGGTCTCTAAGAAGCAGCTGGGCAGGATCCCAAGTGGCCTTTCAAGAAAGCTAGGTCTCTGTTCTACTGTGTGACCTTCATGACCATCAGTGCTGGGTGGAGGGGTCAGATTGAGGGAAGGGTGTTCTAGTGGGGTTGGATATTTCAGATTCCCTAATGTATTTGGTAGGGTAAGGAACTGGGATCAGGGTTGTTAACCAGACATCATAAAAGAAAGAGAGGAAAAAGACAAAGAAATTGAAGCAGGAGAGAGATGAACAGATAAGTGGTGGGAAAGTAAAATACAGGGTCTGGGGGGAAAGAAAGAGGTAGGAAAAGGGAAAGAAAAGGGAGAGTTTCTACAGATAGACAGTAACTTTCCTCTTGTCCCAGTTTTACTCCGATACTTTCATCCACTAAGATGATGTGGCTCCCACTTGTCTCATGGCTGCTCTGTGAAGTTTGCCTGTTAATTTTTCCTTCTAGGCAATGCTTACTCCTAACTCAAGTCATCCTTCATGCCTTTCCTTCCAGTTGCCAGTTCCTCCTAGTTAGACAACTCTCCAAGGTCTTCACATATGTAAGTGCTGACATTCTTTAGTGAAAACAGTCCAGGGAAACCTCCCCAGCAACGTGAGATCAGTGGTTGATCCCCCTCTGCCTGTCAATCAGATGACGCTTCTTGGACTCAGGTCTCATATGTGTTGGTTTTGTCTTCACAGAAACACATGAAGACAACTGAGGATAAGAAACCAGAATGGTTTCCTCTTTTACCTCCTTACAGTGTCCTCTGCTACATGACAGTCACTTCAGAGAATTTCAACTCTACTTGAACTTCACAGAAATAGCCCTTCCATCTTAGGAATTCCCAGAGGCACAGGAAGCAGTAATATGAGCTCCTTGGCAGAGTGGCTGTGCAGCAGAACAAGCTGTCCCAACACGTGGGCTGTGGGTCAGCAGCAGCAGCATGAGCTGAGAACTTGCTAAAAAGCTCAGGCTCTGCCCCAAACCTACTGACAGAAACTCTGAGAATAGAGTCTGCCAATGTGTCTTCCAATAAATCCTCCTGGTGAGTCTGATGCATGTTAAGGTGTGAAAAGCACTGGGGATAAAACTTGTTTGTTTTTGCCAAAAACAAGAGACTGAAGTTTTAGTTTAAACGACACATGAACAAGGGGACAGATATTCCCAAGAAGGGGAATCCCAGTCAAACATGGTCCAGCTGCTTCCACACGTATGCATGGGTGCACCTCCCACCACTATCCCACAGTTAAGTCCTAGGAGAGTCTAATCCTCAATATGACCAGGTACAGGGTCTTAGGAATAAAGATTGAGGGCCAATAAGAAACATGGGAGTGGTGAAACAGAAAAAAATATTTTAATTGCAATAAAGACTTTCATTCAAAACCCAATCAGGATCCTATAAGGGATAAAAGGTACAAAATAACAGGAAGACCACAGCAATAAAACCCAAATGAATCACTGTGGCATCTGGTTTCTATTCACAAAGAAAAAGCTCTAGTTCATTCTTTTAATTTTTTTGAAAAATTCCCGACATTCCAGAACTAAGCTGAAATGAATTTAGTGTACTTTTACATATTAAATGACAAACAGAAAAATTCATGAGCCATAAAAGATGGGAAGAAGCTTATAAAACTAAATATGGAGTTCAGCCTTAACACTTGAATAAAGAAAGGAATTAAAACTCTTTCATTGAAAAATCATGAGTGGATGAAAAAAGTGTGTAGAAACTGAAAATTAGCAAAATATTTAAAACCTGGAATCACTGACTACTCAGAAACTACACAGATGAATCATGTGTGGTGGTGAACAGCAGAGAGGGATTAGGATGAATCTGCCCTGCTCTAGTGGCTCCCCATGCCACTGTCTCCAAGGAAAGCCTGGCATTGATTAGATACTGAGCCAGGCTAGGGCTGGCAGCAGATCCAGTAACCTGCCTATCAGTAGATCCTTCCGCTGGGCTGGCACTTTTGATCTGCACCCCAGACATCGGATGGATTTCATTGATTTTTGGCTCCTTGATGCCGATTACACAGCCAATCAAGTTGGAATGATGAATTCATGAGAAATAGTCTGAGCAGATACATCCCAACCTGCCCAAAGTTCTTACCTCTGGAGAGCTGGATTCATTGACACTGAACATGGTATTGACGTGTCATAGGACAATGAGACTGTGCATTGCCAATTGGTGCAGCTTGGTCCAGTCTGGCTATGGAGTGGCAGACTGTCTTTGAATGGTATAGGCCTCTAGAGGTGTCCTTCCAGGTCAGGATTGAAGCAGGGACAGGGTAGTGTGGAGAAAGCTCACAGTGTCCCTGCCTATGCTGTACCTGCCCTGACTGTCTGCAAAGATGACTGAAGAACCTGACAGCTTGGGCAGGTACGGGATGGTCACGCCCTTCGGGGGGACTCCAAGATGACCACACAGGCCTGACTGACACACGCAGTGATGGATTGCTGAAGGCCAGCAGTAGTGACGGCATGCTCAGTTCATGGGGAGCTCACCCCTGCCACCTGAACTTGAGCCCTGGACTCCCTCTCATTTCCTTGATCTTGCAACCACCTTTTCCAATGAGATAGTCACAATGACTAGTAGAGACCACCAGCTTCAGAGTGACCCAAGTCTACTGTGCTATTGATCATAGAGCTGCTGATGTCCTCTACCAATTTGTCCATAATCGTCACAAAGGTTTTGAAGATGGCATTAGTGGGTTCGGACCAAGTGATCATTCTCACAACAATTCTCTTCTGAGATGTTGACACGTGCACCACTCCCCGTGCATCTTCTTAACTGATTCTCCTTCCTTTCCACACATAAGTAGTCGAATGGTGACAGTGACATTTATTCACCTTCAGTCACACCTGTGTCCATGTCAAGCAGGGTTATGGGAAGCAGGACTTTGAGTGGTGAAGTCTTTGGTCACTGTTGTAGGTGGAAATCAAAAACCGCAGGGGTGAGGCAACTGAGGGGAGAGGGGAGCAGGGGGCGAGGGGTAGGATGGGAGTCAGGAAAGGAACAATGGGGCACACGGAAGGTGAGAGGGGCCTTTGGGCAGGTGGGAGAAGAGGGGTTGGAGGAGAAGGAGGAGGAGGAAGGGGAAAGAGCCCCGGGGCTCACTGCAACTGCTTCAGCTGCTGGCTCTGCTGGTCTGGGCTGCAGCTCTTTTATTTTGGCTCCTGTTTCAGAGCTTTCGGTCCATTGTCAGCCCATGGCCCTGTGGCTTTGGGCTGTGATGGCACAGTACACTGTGGCAGGAACACATGGCAGAGAAGGCCTATTCACCTCTGGTGGCCAGGAAGCAGAGAGAGAAACATCTCCTCATGCTCCCCACGACCTAACTTCCTCCTCCCAGTAGGCCCACCACCTCCCAGCAGCACCATAGGCTGGGGACCAGACCTTCAACACGTAAGTCTCTGGGGGACACTTTTCCAAACTATAGTATTCTTCCTCTGACCCTGAAAAATCTCATGTCCATTACATAATGCAAAATGCATTTAATCCATCTCCAAGAATCCCCAAAGTCTTAATAATTCTAGCATCGCTCACACCTTCAATTTTAAGGTCTCCTCTGAGACTCAAGGCAAACTCAGTTACAAGTCCCTCTAAAAACCAAAAGAACAAATTAAATATTTCCAAGATATATTTGCACAGGAAAAACAGCCCCCCCCCCCGAAAAGAGAGCAAAAGGAAAATAATGCGTAATGGATGAAAACAAGACCAAAACCCAGCAGGGCAAATATTAACTCCTATAGCTTCATGTCTGGCACCCGGGGAACACAGTGCTGTGACATCTACTTCCACAGGCTTGGGCAGCCCCACCAGCCTGACTGCCTGAAGCTCATATGGCCACTCTCTTGGGCTGGCTCTGCTGGCTGCCTGCAACTTCCCTTGGCAGATCTTCCACATTCCTAACATCTCTAACCTCCTGAGGCCTCCATTGTAGCTTCAGTTTTACACATCACCCTGTCTATGGGATTCTGACCCTAACATGTATTACCTGCCCTCCCAGGCTTTCCTTTAATCTTGGAGGTAGTCTCTATGACCCCATAACTCTAGATTCTGTATGCCTGCAAAACCAGCATCACATAGACAATGCTAAGTTTTGTCACCTGTGTGAACTGTCCCTGGATCTGCTCTCACTATGACTGCAGTGGCTTTTCTGAGTGCCCTGATGGCTGAGCATGGAGAAATAAACCTGAGGAAACAATGACTAGGCAGCCCTGTGCGAGCAGGGTTCCCTGGCACTCTCTTCTCACATACAGTCTTTGAAATAATGTACACTTTTACATCCTTGGCCCTGTGATGCCGGGGAGGGGGGGGGTCTTGCTGATTCCTGAGATGCCCTCAAGACATATTTCTGATTGTCCTGGTCCAAAGTCATTGGCTTTTTATTCTTTCTCCTGCCTCTGGTTCATTTGTACAGATATTACATGATGACATCAGCCCCTGCAGATAGGGGGCTGGGGGTCACATCAGTCCTTCTGCCCTCTCATTCACAGACAGAGGCCTTTACTATGGAGACTTTATGGGGATCTGGGCCCCTTTGGGAACCTAGGTACCTTTGGGAGCCTGAGCTGGAGCCTAGGCCTTGATCTTTGAGTGGCAGAGCTTGCAGTCCTTAGTACTATGGGCACAAGCATGCTTCCTGAGCTTGGGGTGGGCAGTGCATGCCAGTTTCTTGAATTACTTATATATTATGGATATTAATCCTTTATCAGATGAACCATTTGCAAATATTTTTTCCCATTCTGTGGGCTTTCTCTTCATTCTGTCATTTGCTGTGCAGAAGTTTTTTGGTTGGATGTTATCTCATTTGTCAAGTTTTGCTTTTGTTTGCTTTGCTTAGGAGTCATATCCAAAAAATCATAGTCTGTGCCAATGTCTTCAAGTGTTTCCCATAAGCTTTCTTCTAAGAGTTGTGGCATTTCATGTCTTTGATCCATTAGGTCTAACCACTGACTACTTAGGTCTTTGATCCATTTTGATTTGATTTTTTGTACAGGGTGAGAGAAAGGGGTCAAGTTCAAATCTTCTCCAGGTAGAGACCTAGTTGTCCTACCAAGAAAGCTGTACTTTGTTTGTTTGTTTTGTTGTTGTTGTTTGTTTGTTTTTTGGTGTTGTTGTTGAAAACCAGTTTACTGTAGGTTCTTTGGTTTATTTCTGGGGTTTCTATACTGTTCCACTAAACTGTGTGCCTGTTTTATGCAAATACCATGCTATTTGGATTACTATGATTTTATAGTATGTCTTAAAATTAGGTTTTGTGAGACCTTCAGCTTTCTTTTTTTTTGTTCAGGATGATTTTGGTTATTCATGGCCTTTTGTGCTTCCATATGAATTTTAGGATTTTTTTTTTTTGGTTCTGTGAAGCATGTAATTGATGCTTTGATGGGGATTTTATTGAATCAATAAATGGATTTGAGTGGTATGAACACTTACTTTTTTATTTTTAATATTTATTTTTTAGTTTTCGGTGGACACAACATCTTTGTTTGTATGTGGTGCTGAGGATTGAACCCTGGCCGCATGCATGCCAGGCGAGCGCGCAACCGCTTGAGCCACATCCCCAGCCCCAGCACTTTCACAATATTAATTCTTCCAATCCATGAACATGTTAGGCATTTCCATTTTTTGAGGGACCTTCATTTCCTTTCACATTCTTTCACTTCTATAGTTAAACTTATTTCTAGGTATTTTGGGTAGCTACTTGAGACACAATTTCTTTCAGTCAATCCCTAGACCTTGAATAGAGGTTATTCTAGCCCAGGATCTGTAGTGTTAGGTCTTCAGAGCTTATATCTTTTACAAAATACTGATCATTCAAGAGTAATGGGCTGCGGATTGCAGCAGAAAGCCTCCCAGAGGACACCCAGTATTTAAGGATTTGAATCGGTATCTCTTCTGCCCAGATACTTTGGTCTTTTTCAGTTCCTTTGACCTCTTCTATGTGTGCCGTTTCCTCTGCCTGACTACTATCCTGGTGGAAAATGTTTACTCATAAGAGAGGACTGATATTTCAGGGTGAGTGGGCAGCAGGCACATGTTTTGTCAGAGAGGAATTTCAGCATCATCAGATCATACAGGGTAAGACAGTTCTCTGCTCTCCCCGAGGACAGATCTTGCCTCAGTAGCAGCCCTGTTTCTTGTGGTTTCCCTTTACATACTAAATTCAAAACAGTTTGGCAAAACACCCCAAACCAAGTTCTTCTCAAGACATAGTTGAACTCAGAGAGAATAAAAATAAAAATGAAAGAAACTTTCATGTAGACTGGTTGGAGGGGAAAAAGGTCTTGACAAGGTTCTGAGCAGAAGAAAGAGAGTGGGTGAGAACCCAGTGAGATCACCTCAAAGGGTCAAGCCAGGGCTCCTCTCCAGCTCAGTTTGACCACAATTGCTCTGTTTGCATGCACTAAAAGGATGAGGTGGATGGAGAGGCAGAGGAAGCAGATGGCCCCAATAAAGCAATAAGAATTCACCTCATGTAAAGCACATGGGGGGAGAAGGCTTTTGAATCCATAATTCACATAACCCACAAACTCATCTCTGACCATGACATACCTCAGTCCAACCCTGCAGCAATTTTCCATTTTCCATAAGAAAAATTTCTTATGGAAAAAAATTTCTTATGAATCCAAACATAAAAATAAGTCCCTGTACAAATCATCTGCCTATATCTGCAACATTACTTCTGTACAATCTGACTTGTACAGAAGTCCAATTTAGGAGCTAGCCATCCTTGACTTCCTTTAGGATCCAGCCATCCTGGACCTCCTTTGGTTACCTGTGAGCTCCCTGCCATCACATTGTATATTCTGTTTCTTCTTCCTGGAAACATTTGTAATTCCACACAGAAGCTGGAGCTGAACAACTAGAAACTGGCTCCTGTGGTTTATTTAGGGGGGTACATCAAAGGCAGGAATAAGGTTTCAGGGGTGGAATCTTGCTTCATGGTGACTTGCCGTCAGCAGGCTGACTGGCATATTGGCGGGTCACACCCATCTCAGAGGCGCTGTGTGGGACCTGGGGCAGAGCCTGAATAGGGTTCCCAATGTCTCTGGGCAGTCCACCAGAGGAAATGTCCATGGGAACTTCCCAGACACCAGATTCTCCTATTCGTTAGGCTGTGACGCCGATATGGTCCACACACAGGTGGCTCTCGACAGGGGTATATATTTTGTATCTGGCAAGTGGAGTCTCTCTCTCTCTCTCTCTCTCTCTCTCTCTCTCTCTGCTTCCTTATTATCATGAGAGCCACTTCCCTCCACCACTGTCTTCCACATGATGTTCTGCCTCACCTTGAGCCCCTAGGAATGGAGCCTGCTGCCTACGGATTGAGACCTCTGAAACTGTGACCCCCACGTAAACTTTTCCTCCTCTACAGCGGTTCTGGTTGGGTCTTTTAGTCACAGCAGTGAAAAGGCTGACTAAAACAGTATATTTGAAAAAAGTCATGAAATTTTTACATCAAATTATAATGAATAAAAATCTTTAAAATCATGGTGAGAAGTGAACTGATTATATAAACTTTCCTGTGGGAGAATTATAAAAACTTGAAAAAAAAATATATCTATATAAAGATACTGAAAGCATGTAAAAGTAGACAAATGAAGAGAGTTTTTCTCAAAAAAAAAAAAAAAAAAAAAATCCCTGCAGGTATTTCTATTAATATTGGGCAAAAAGGAGCCTTGCTTCTATTTAGCATTTAGTGAGCTCCTAACTAGAAAGGTAAGGAAAAAAAATACAGGTTTGAGCATTAATAAGAAAGAAAAATAATTTTCAGACATATTATCAGAAGTAAAACTAGAGCAATGGGTCTTAATACAAAAATCAACATTTTAAAAAGCTATGGCCCTTCTATAGTCTTGACAACAAACAGAAAATTAAAATTAAAAAATAAATGCCAGAAAGCTTCCTTGTGAAATCAAAATGGCAAAACAAGGAGCAGAATTACACCCTCCTTGCCCCATGTGAAACAACCCAGAAAACAGGCAAGATGTGTAACATAAAAGTGCTCAACACACTGAACATCAGGTAACAAAAGAATCATCACTGAGAGTCAAAAACAAGGCAAGACCACAGCTGCCCAGGTTCCGCCTTGAGTTTCCCCAGTCACAGCACAGAGACAGAGAGTCTCAGGCCATGTGCCGACTGCCAAGGCCTCCTGACTCCTGGTGTTCCTGCTTTTATAGACACTCCTCACTTGAATGTGGAAGGGACCCGCAGCCCACTTCTGACCTGCAGACCGTGGCGGACGTGAAGGAATGCCACTCCAGTCCAAGTCCACCTGGCTTCAAGACCTGCTCCCTCTCCTGCTGGCAGGGGAAGCATCTCCACACTGAAAACTTCCTGTGGACAGGGCCAGTTGGCTAGGAACTCTAGGTGGTCTCTAAAACTTGAGTGTCACCTCCAGCTAACAGCCAGTGAAACAGCAGAGTCCTGCGTCCTAGAGCCACACAGAAGTGAATTCTGCCACTAACCGGAGGGTGCAGGTCCTTTCCCAGCCATGCCATGCATAAGGCTTCAGCCTGGCCGCAGCCTGGAAAAACACGGAAGCAGGAAATGCAGCTAAGCTAAGCTAAACTGCTGACCCACAGAGATTGTGAGATAAAGCATGCTTGTTTGGGGTTGCTCTGTTTGTGGTGGTTTGTTCTGCGGTATTAAAAAACTAACGTGTAAAGGGGAGAGTCCAGCAGAATCCATGATTTGAGATGATGCTGCTGGGATTCTGGAAAGACAGAAGTGGCCAGAGTTTACAGAACAGAGTATGAGGAGAGGAGAGCACTGTACAGAAAGAGAACTCCAGACACCTGTGGAGAGGGCCCTGAGTCTTCAGTGCAGTATGATCAGCATATGCATGTGATAAAACTCCCTGTGGTCAAGGAAAGAACAACCCCAGGATGCTAAACCAATGAGAACAGACAGTACACCCCATCTTAACCAAAAGGCAGAGAGGTAAACATTCAAGAGTGTTAGAGGAAACAGTGTCCTGAACTTATGTGGGAGCAGGAAAGACTTCTGTCTTACCAAACGTAAAGGCTTATGGTTTATGGGGCATTGAGTAGAGTGCACAGGCAGTGACAGGGAATGGTTAGTCCAAAATTGAAAATTTCTCAGGTCTGCCTAAAAATCTTGAAAACAAGGCCTAAAACATCAAACTATTTCCACATAACTCAATATATTCCAGGAAAAAAGTCCAAGAATATTTATAAAGGTACAAAAATATTTAGCACATATCAAGGTTGAAAACAGATGCCTGGCATTAAATAAAATTACCAAACATGAAAAATAACACCGATTAATCAATAGAATGTGATATCAACCAAGATCTAGCATAAATGTTAAAATAAGCAGACAAAGGTATTGAAACAATTAATACAGGTGTGAAATATATGGTCAAACCATTAGGTAGGGAAAGTAAAGACATAAAAAGACTCAAATTTAACTTCTGGAAATGAAAACATGATATAGATGTGAAAAGTAAACTGCATAGAACTACTAGACTACTAGAAAAATAAAAGGTTAGTGAATTTGAAGACAGAGCAATACAAACATTTCAACAGAGAAAACATAGAGGAAAAAACAACCTCAATGAGTCAACCCCAAGTAGACCAATGTTCAAAAAACTGGACTCACTAAAAATAAAATGTATTAACAGAAAAAAATGTCTATTAAAAACAATGGCCAAAAATTATATAAATTAGAAAAGAACTATAAACCACACTCCCAAAAGGGTCAAAACACTTCAAGCAAATAAAACACAAAGAAATCTATGTAGAAGTACATTGTAATAGCTTGCTCAAAACTAGTGATAAAGGGAAAATCTTTAAAGAAGCCAGGGATAATATATATCTTGCATTCAGAAGAAAAAGATAAAGTTGGCAGCATTTTTTATTTATTTATTTATTTATTTATTTGCAGAATTAATGTGAGCGAGCAGACCTGAAAAAATATCTTTAAAACATTGGAAGAAAATCTGTCAAAATTAAATGATCTTTTAAAATTACTTTTCAAAAATGAAAGCAGATATCTTTGTAGATTTACTAGAGCTAAAAGAATTCATCACTAGCAAAGATGAACTATTAAAAAAATATTCAAGAAGGAGAATGATATCAGAGAGAACTTTGGATCTATACAAAGGAATGAAGATAATCAGAAATGGTAACAACATGGATAAATATTTAGGATAGTTTTCTTATTAGGTAAATTCCTTTAAATATAATTGACTTGAAGCTATAATAATAATATAAAGTGAGATTTACAATACTGTAAAAATAAATTATATGCAATGATAGGACATAAGTCAGAAAAGGACAAATTATATTATTTAAATATTTATACCTCCACCAACTGGATTGCCTTGGGTAAAAAAATCTATCTTCTCTGAATCTGTTTTCTCACCTGGAAAAGATAGACAATGAAATTATTATTTCAGAATTAAATGAGGTCATCAATGTAAAGAAAATTATACTCTATGTTCAGCAGTATATCACTTAAAAGTAGACTGAGGCCAGTTGAAAGTATTTTCCCTAAGCCCTAAGCCTACAGCTTCTCCCTGAAAGGAGTTTGTCCACACATCAAGCACCCCAACTTCTACAGCTCCTGTGTTTAATGGAATTCACTGGTAAAGCTCTGGGATCTGGAGTTTTATTTGTGGAATGCTCTTTCATTACAAATTCAATTTTTAAATAACACATATTAAGCTGTTCTGATTTTTAGTATTTTCTCTTATGCTCATTTCTATAAGTTGTTCGTATAAAGGAATTTGCCTTCTATATTAAAGTTATTAGATTTTTTGCATGAATTAATAAAATCTAATTATCCCCTTAATATACACAAGAACTACAATATCTTTCCTCTTTGAATTATGATATTGGTGATTTGTGCTTATCTATTTTTGGCTTGATCAACCTAACTGGAGCTTTATCAATTTTTTTAAAACTTTACCGAGATCTAACTTTGATATTCTTGTGTTGTATTTTCTGTATCCTATTTTTTCTGTGTGTTCTTTTTATAAAATATTTTAGTTGTTGATGGACATAATACCTTTATTTTATTTATTTATTTTTATGTGGTGCTGAGGACTGAACCCAGTGCCTCATGCATGCAAGGAAAGCACTCTGCCACTGAGCCACAATCCCAGCCCTACTGTGTGTTTTTAACAGTGTTTTTGCAGAAGTTTTTATTTTTATGAAATCCAACTTATCAATTTTAATCTCATGAACTTGCTGTTGGTGTTGTATTTTAAAAGTTATTGCAAAATCCAAGGTTACCTAGATTTTCCCCAGTACTATCCTCTGGGAGTTTTGTAGTTTTGCATTTTACATGTACATCTATAATCCATTTTGAGTTAATAGTCTGGAATCACTTGTTGCAAAGACCATCCTTTCTCCATTAAATTACCTTTGCTCGTTTGTCAAAAATCAGTTGTATATAACATAATTATAGTTACAGGTGGATTTAAGTCTATCATCTTGCTCCTCATTTTCATTACCTAGTCTTTTCTCTGTTCCTCTTTATCTCATTCTTTGGTATTGAGTTCTAAAAAAATATTTCCTTTTATCTCTTTTGGCTCTTTTTTTTTTAAGTAGTTGCTGTAGCACCTGAAGTATTTATCTTTAACTTATTACTCTCTCCCTAGAATATAAAGCACACCACTTCAAATGAAACAGAATCTGATATCAGTGTGCTTCCGTTGAACCCCTACCTTCTCATTTCATACTGACATTTTCACTTCTTCGTGTGTTAAAAACCTCACAATAACAGATGTCCGTATGTAGAATAATAAACTTGACCCCTATCTCTCACCCTGCACAAAAGTCAACTCAAAGTGAATCAAAGACCTAGGAATTAGACCAGAAACTCTGCAACTGTGAGATGAAAATATGGCCCAACACTCCAACATATTGGTACAGGAAACAACTTCCTTAACAAGACACTTAAAAGCACAAGAAATAAAACCAAAAATCAATCAGTGGGATGGTATCAAATTAAAAAAAATTCTGCACAGAACCTTTATTTATTTATAAATAACTAGAGTCTTCCTTCTATTTACTCATAGTTTTTTAAAATAGTGATATATATATATGCAAAATTCAATATGGTAACTTCATATGTGTATATCAATAGTTTGTTCAATTTCATTCCTGCCTCCCTGCCTCTTCCTATCCCTACTCCCTCCCCGTCTCTTCCTTTCTTCTACTCCTCTGATCTCTCCTTTATTTTCATGGGGTTACCTACCCCCAACCCCACCTTATTTTGGCCTAGCTTCCACAAATAAGAGAAAACACTTGGCCCCTGACTTTCTGAGCCTGATTTTTTTCACGTAGCATAATATTCCCCAGTTCCACCCATTTACCAGCAAATGCCACAATTTTATTTTTCCTTTTGGCTGAGTAAAACTCCATTATATATACATACCACATTGTCTTAATGTTTTATCTATTGATGGGCATCTGGTTCCATAACTTGGCTATTGTGAATTGCATCGTGATAAACATTGATGTGGCTGCACCCCTATAGTATGCAGATCTTAAAATTTGTCTTTTTTTCATATTTATTTTTTAGGTGTAGATATCTTTTTAAAAATTATTTTTCAAGGTTAATTTCGCTGAATATAGAAATATTTGTGGATCCATTATTTTTCTTCATCCCTTTAAACATATTTTAATGATTTCTGGCTTGCATTTTCTTTTCTTACAAAAAAAGCAGCCATTATTTTTATGTTGTTCCCTTTTGTGTAATGTGTCTTTTTTTTCTCTGCTTGATTTTAAATTTTTATTTCTTTCTTTTTTTTTTTTTTTTGATTTTCAGAAATTTGACAGTAAAGTGCCTGTGTTTATTTTTGTTTGTTTTTCTACTTTAGATTCATGAATTTTTTGAACTTATAATTCAGGATATTCATCAAATTTAAATATTTTTGTTCCTTTGATGTTCAAATATTTCTATCCCATCCATTCTTTTCCAGTGGCTGCTTGATATTATTCCAGTGATTTTTGGTGCCATATTATTTTTTCAATTGTTTTCCTTTTTGTATTTCAGTTTGAATATTTTCCCTTGATCTGTCTTCAAATTTATGCATCCTTTCTTCAATGTCCAACGTGCTAGTAGGTACATCCACTTAAGTTTATTTCAGATAGTATATTTCCTAGTTCAGAATTAATTTATTTTATTATTATATTTATATTTATTTTTCTATGAATTTTTTTATCGTATTTATTATGATTTTTAAGTCCTTAACTGGTAATCCCACTGAATGGATCATCTGTGAATCTCATTGTACTAGTTAATATTCTGATTCTTTTTTCCTGATTCTTCAGATGTCATATAAACTGTTCTTGTATTTCAGACAATAACACTGATCTCTGAAGTATGTGCTGCTCTCTTCAGTTTATGTCCTGGGGAAAGCAAGTTCATTTCTCTGATGATCAGAGTAATCACCCATTTGCTCTAAAATTTGAGTTAAAAACACTCAAGGCCATGCCTAGGTTAGGGCAAGATATTTGATATCCTTACCGTAGTCACAGCTGGAGGTAGATTTTGTAGAAGAAACATTGCAGACTCACCAGTGGATGGGAAATGCTTCTGTCTCTTTAAGTTTTCATCATCAGGCCCTCCCTACCTTCCTGAGCTCTGGGGTCTGACTGACTTCTTCTGTGAGCTGGGCCAAAGGAGCTTCCTGTGCTCACATCAGAAGGGAAAGCAGGAGGTCCTGCTTCTCAGAGCCACTCCAGAGCCTGCACCAGGAAAGGTGAGCTAAGTCTAGAGCTGGAGGGAGGAAGGAAGGACTGATCCCTGGGGAGGGTTCCTGCTGTGCTCCTGACTCTACTAAGCACTGTGCAGCCCACAAGGGCCATGTTTTGTCACTGTGCAGAGCACCCAAGGTCGTGCTCCCAGGTTTTAATAGATGCTCCGAATTCCAAATGGAGCAAGTTCAGAGAAGGTTGGGGAGCATCTTCCCCAAGCACACACATTATGGGAATTATGGGAACTAAAACCTGTCTCTTCCCACGGTGAGTGCTGGATCTGCTTCCAAGAACAAAGCACAATTTAAAAGACATGAAACATCCCCAGGTTGTATATTCAGCAAAGGCAAAGGATATTCCTGTGGCCCGTGAGCAATCTAACCTTGGGGCAGCGCGTTACTATGTGGAAACCTGGGTACACCTGAACTCTCCACCTCACTGCCCACAGCAGGGGCCTTCAGGAGACATCTGAATCAGGACCTTGGTCTCCTAGCCCTCACCCTCAATGTCCCTTAAACATCTGTTCCCTAATTCAAGCTCTTCCCACTCCAGCTGCCGAGACACCTCAATTTCCTCATCTATACAATGAAAGGATTTGAAAAATAACTGATTTCCAAACTCTGAGTTATGGACTGACTACATCAGAAGGATCCCATTCTTTGAATCAGAATCTCTAATGGTGGGTGGGAGAAATGTGAATTTGGACAGAACACTAAAGTCATTTGAAAAACAAGTTTGGGAGGAAAGAAAATAATGAATTTTGAGGTCTCCTCAAGTATTAAGAATATAGATTTGCACGTTTTATATTTGTGAATAATTAAGAACCACTTTCACCTCAGATGTCAGTGGGGTTTATTTCTCTCTTAAAAACTATTTAAAATAATATCAACCCCATTTGAAACTCTGTGGAAGTCCCACTGGCCTGGGTCCCCTCCAACATGCTCTACCACTTTCAGCTTTATCAGAGACTTCATCATCAGCTAAATTCTTCATCTTGTTCTATAATCTTGTGGCTGTTTCTTCATTTCCTGTTGATTACAGGAGTTTGTGGATTTCTATATTCAATATAATTAGCCACACAAATCCTGTGGGCTGAACTTCAGTGGAGACCTTGGGAAGGTGGCCAGGGAGCTCCTGCAGCCTAGAACACCTTAGGGTTTGAACGCAGCAAATCCATTCTCATAGACCCTCAGCCAGAGGCAAGCTGTTCAGCCCTCTCTCTCTGCTCTCCTTTGTGTTGGTGCCCAGGGGACAGAACCACACCCTGCAGTAACCAGGGTGGCAGGCATAAGGAGGCAGAATTCGAAACCATGGGGAAATGTAGATAGGAACTCCGAAAGAAACATGGGAGAGGATGGCTGGTCATAGGAGTGAGGGCACAGAGGGGGTTGAAACTGCCCTAAAGTCAGCTCTTTGTGGAGTAGCTGAATGAGCAGGGATTAGCTGGAAATGAGGCTGGAGATACAGACTGAAGAAAGACCATGCATTTGTGCTCAGGGATTTGTGGGATCATGGAAACGTGACCAGAGTGTCCACTGTATGAAATAATGCTAGACTTGGGCATATCCCTTTACTTAGAAAACCTCACACTTAGTGATTGAGGGCAGGTCCCAGGCCCCCCAGCCACAGAACACATGTAGATGTGTTTGGACAAGGCAGGGCTTTGCCTGGAAGACAGCAGAAACTAACTCTGCAGGAGGGCTTGGGAGGTGACTGTCTTCCAGTTTCTAAAAGAAGGCTTCCCATTTTCTTCTTGCTCCTTCTCCAGTCCAACCACCCTACTTACAAAGTAGGTTTGTAAGTCCCTTGGTAAACTCCCCAGTCCTCAGGATTTAACTAAGTGTCTTCTGGCTGCTGAATCCTCTGAGAATTTTTTATATCAGGAACTCATGACATTGACCTTGAATTATTATCTGGAAAAATTAATAAATTACACAGAGTAAATGTGAAAACTTGCCTTTGGTTGTTTGCATTTGAGTCCCTGAAAAGAAAAACCCACTAAATGTTCTCATGGGTCTAAGCCACCCAGGTGCTGGCCCTTCTGTTGTTATTCTCCAAAATTTACTATAACTCACAAAATGTACCTGCCTCCTCTCTGGACACCTGCCCCTCCCCAAAGCACACACCTGCATGTTCCCACCCTCACGAGCAAGGGCCATGTCTTGTAACAGTGACATCCTCAGTTCTTTAGACTTTACCTGGCACAAGGAAAAGGTGGTCATGCTATTCAGAGGGATGACACGTGAATGAGCAATTCGTGTTTGGGACTTTCAGGGACACCTGAGAGGGTGGAAGATGGCAAGAGATGAAGAAGACCCCTACGGTAAGAACAGATCGCAGCAATGCATCCTGTGGTTCACCTCAGGGTAAGAGGGGAGTGGGCTCACTAGTGATCAAATACACATAAGCCCTAGAGGAGTCTCCAGCCTGGGCTGAACTGGCAAGGCCCTTGGCTGGAAGGCAGAGGGGCTGCCCAGTGGAAGTTGGTTGAACTGATGCCGGATTCTAACCCTTGGTGCTCCAGGTTCAGAAGACGACACCGGGTCCCGGCAGGAGCCTGAGCTGAGGCTCATCCTGGTGGGCAGGACGGGAGCCGGGAAGAGCGCCACCGGGAACAGCGTCCTGGGCCACAGGCACTTCCTGTCCAGGCTGGGAGCCACGTCGGTGACCAGAGCCTGTGCTGCTGCCAGCGGGAGATGGGACAGGTGGCGCGTGCACGTCATCGACACCCCCGACCTCTTCGGCTCCGACGTGCACAACACCGACCCCGAGTGCTTGCAGAGAGCGCGCTGCTACCTGCTGTCGGCGCCCGGGCCGCACGCGCTGCTGCTGGTCACCCAGCTGGGCCGCTTCACCGCCCAGGACCAGCAGGCGCTGCGCAAGGTGAAGGAGCTGTTCGGTCAGGCCGTGGTGACGCGAGTCGTCCTCGTCTTCACCCACAAGGAGGACCTGGCCGGCGACTCTGTGCAGGACTACGTGCGCTGCACGGAGAACCGGGCCCTGCGGGAGCTGGTGGCCGAGTGCGAGGGCCGAGTCTGCGCCCTCAACAACCGCGCCACTGGCAGCGAGCGCCAGGCGCAGGTGGAGCAGCTGCTGGGACTGGTCGAGGGCCTGGTGCGCATGCGCGGGGGCGCGCACTACACCAACCAGGTGTATGACCTGGCGCAGGCGCTGCATGGCGCTGACCCAGAGGAGAGGCTCCGCAGGGTGGCCGCGATGCTGGCGGCTGGCGTGCAGAGGCCCCTGGGGATGAGGCTGCTGGCGGGGCTGTGGCAATGGCGGAAGTCCCAGAGGACCTGCTGGAGACTGGGCCTGGCCCTCCTGCTGGGGAGCGCTGTCCTGGTCTATGCACTGCTCTTCCGGAGTTCATGGATGACCTGAGAGACAGAGATTGCAAGCCTTAAAATTTGTGGTAACTTAGCAATAAAGGAACCGAATGCTTAAGAGTTCAAGGGGAATATTAAAACTTCATTCCAAAGGAATCCAGAATTTTAGTGACATGAAAACTTTGATCACTATCAACTTTGCAAAGGCTCAAATCTCACTTTTAAGTCTCCTTTTTAACAATAGTATGAAAATTTTAAAAATAAAGTTTTCTAACTGAAAATCTTCCTTAAGACATTTTCTTCACCTTGCTGAATTTTTCTTGTCTTAGAAAATAGTGGAATGACCCCTAGCTTGCACAGGGGACAAATGCATGGCCCTGGGAAAACAGGATTTTTATGTGGGGATTTTTTTTTTTTTTTTCCCAGTGCTTTCGCCTTAGAGTTAGTCCGTTTTGACCTCTTTTCTTCCCAAAGAAATACCTTGCCTAAAACTGTGCTTCTTACATATTTTTTACCATAATGCATTTTAAAAGCTTTACCAACACTTCCACATACTCATATTTAATGTGGTTAATGTTGACAGCCTCTATTTCATTTTTTAATGCCCATAATGAGGCAAATGAAATACCCTGGTCTAAAGAATGCATTTGGGGGCACTTACTCATTGTCTTTCATTTGCATATGCCTTGTCCCTCTAATGAGATTGTGGATGCCTTAAAGGAAAGGTTTTTGGTCTCCTTCTGGCAAGTTCTATCTGGACTTCCACTCACCAGGCCTCTTATGGTGTATAGCCTCAGAAGAAAATGGTAAGTTTAGGACACATCAGATATTTAGCATAGGATTTATGGCATCTCTAATTCTCCCTCCACCCTTGGGTCTGCCATGGGCTCAAACAGCTGCCCAGTGTCTTGACCTGGGCATTTCTGAACCCTCAGCTCCACCTCTTGGATTTACCCTCAGAGGACCTCTGCTCCTGCTATGGAGCATCTTGGGCACGTTGGCCTCTTTGCTCACCCTCATCTGACTCCTCTTAAACCTAAAAAGAGTAGCCAATGACCTTGCCCAGACACATAGGAAACAATGATACTGATAAAACAGAAATGCCTGTGTTTTATACTGGGCCTGCTCTTTTATTTTTAGAAGAGCACGCTGAGCTGGTCAGGGCATGGATTTCCTTCCCTTCCAAACTAGAACACCAAAGTGCATCTATTGATAGCAAAACTGACAGAAGAATGACAGCCCACCTACTACAGGATCTCTTCACCTGACCTCTTTGGGTTTAACTTATTTACCTGTAAGCCCAGGCATTTGATTTGCAGGACATCTATTTCTTTGAAAGGATTATTTATACCCCACACACTGGGCCCACTCAAGAACTTCTGCAAGGAAAAAAAAAACATTTAGAGTGAATGTAGACGAGGAAAAGAAACCAGACTTCAATATTTTGCTTCAGCCCCTCCTAACTCTGATTGGAAGTTCCATGTCCACATTTCCTGCTAGTCTTGTTCAGGGGGACTTCCTATCCCAGGGCCAGAAGAGGCACGAAGGGGCAGAGGGACATGATGGGGGAGAACACGCATGAACAAACTGTTCAGGGACCACAAGTGACTCATTTGACTGGTCTAAGGGTTTTCCCAGGATGTTGGACTTTTAGTGGTAAATTCAGTCGTGTTCTGGGTAAGTTGGAAGGGTGGGTCCTCCTAGGACCCCAGCACGATGGCTCAGGAGAAAACATTAAATGCTGCACTTCCTCTCTGCCTGGCTTCACCTCTTCCTCTATCAGAAGAAAACCATTATCAATCATTTTCATCCTAACTTCTGTCTTGAATGGGAGATTGGAGGCATAAACCGAGGGCCCCTTGGATCACTCTAAGTGGGTAGGGAAGATGGCTGCTCAAAATGTCCCAGAGATGTGGCTGTGACTCCCTGAGCTCAGGAAAGCTGATTCTCACCTGGCAAGCAGTCATCCACCCTGAATGCCTACTGCACTCAGGCCTTCGGAACCTCAAGTGCCCAGAGCATGCTGACAACTGAGCATGTTCGGTGCTTTCCACCCAGAGAGTCACATGAGGAGCACTGGTGGCCAGCATGGGGTAAAGACCTTCTGCCATGACTGAAGGAGGCTTGGATAGAGGAGAACATGGAACACAAAGAAGCAGGTGGAGAGTGATTCTCTCTCTGTTCAGGCTGAAAGGGGATTGACTTTAGTGTCACACAGAACAATTGTTAGGAAAACGGTCATTTCTAGGTGTCCAGGGTTTCCCATAGTTTGTTGCAGATCTGAATAGATGAATGTCAGGAAGGTGTGGAAAAGAGCACAATGTCTCCTCCTGGAACCTTCATGTCTGAATAGCTGCATGCACTTGTCCAAGTCTCTATCCTAAGAGTAGCCTGCTAAGATTGCTGTTCTAGAATTAACTACAGAAGGAAGTGAAGGAACTGTTGGAGCATTTACTAGTAGGTTTTATTCATTTATTCAATAAGTGTTTTTGAGCACTTTTTAGGGCTAAGCACCTTGACTTAAAGATAGTCACTGACCTCAAAGGAACCCGTGGTTCATCTGGGAGACTGCTAGCAGTCAGTTAGTACATTTCCTCATTGGCTCTCTGGGGCTCTCTGAGTTAGGAGCCCAGGAAATGCTAGAAATGAACACTGAAGAATAGGAAAACTAAATGAACACTGAAGAATAGGAAAACTAAACCAAAAAAAAAAAAAAAGAAACAATGATAATTCCTCCTGATGGAAAATTCAGCAGAGAAGAATTACCTCCTCCCTTCTTAGAGCATTGTTTAAAAATAAAACTTGTAATTAACTGTTGATTCTTCCTCTTTCTCTGCCCCTTTGATATTAAAAAAAAAAGTTTTTTCCCCCTGTAGTAGGGATTGAATGTGGGGGTCTGTATCACTGCACTATTCCCAGGCCTTGGTAGCTTTATCTTTTTAAATTTTGAAACATCTTGCTAAATTGCGTAGTCTGGCCTCAAACTTGCCATCCTCCCACTCAGCCTTCCTAATCACTAGTATTTTGGGTGCCTGACACCAATCCTGGCCTTTTAAAAGGTTTTGCCAATTTGAAGAACTAGCACCTGGGAGGCGTCTCTGTGAAGGCAAGCGTTGAGGAAGATGGCATACCCCATCTCCCTATCTCCCTGGGAAAGCAGGAACCTAACTTAACTTAGGTGGGGGGCTAAGTTGCACAGTTTCCTCTCTCCAGCTTGTCATACGGGTAGAAATTTATTTTCCTCTGGATAAAGGCAATTAGCCAACACACAAGGTCACCAGGTGACCTTTATTAGTGTTAAAGGATGCTGCCACACTCTCACTTGAGGATTAATTACAGCTTATCTGGAGAACACACTTCTCATGGGTGGTATTTGCTTGACAATGTGACCAGGTAACATCTGTGACCAATCTCTCAGTGGATTACCTGTGATGTGCATCACATTCTGGCTTAATGCTTATGTGTAATAAAGCTATTCTCTTTCTCGCCCACTTTCATGGGGATGTTTTCTGGGTTGATAGGAAACTTTTATTTTCCCCATCAAATCTTGGATAATGATCATGATGTGACTCTAAACCTAATTTCAAAATCAGAAAAGGGTACAAGACCCAGATTTTCCAGGTAAGGGAATGCGGGTCTGTTTTGGGAAAGAAAATGTTAAATTTGGTGGGGAGGGGACCTCTCTATAAATTTTTTAGTAGTTACTTTGAGAGGGTTATGGAAGAATCAGGAGGACGAGGTGTGACCAAGATCACTTAATATCTACTTTTTCATGCTGTTTTGGTTTTTTAATCATGTCAATGTTGTATTCAAATGTCAAAGATAAGAGTCCCCAAGATTCCTGATCACACTCACTCTTTGAGGCTTCTCAGAATGCAGCCAACAAGCCACATGAGAGGACCATATGTAGGCCCTGGAGTTGGCAGTCCCAACTGGGGTCCGGGGTGACAGCCAGGGCCAACTGCAGCCACACGGGGAAACATCCCCACATGGCAGCTCAGCAGGTGGAGACTACAACTCTGTTGCTCACGGTGGTGACGGGCGGGTTCAGGACTTTGTGTGAAAGTTTAACAAGTGCACGAAGTTTACTTCCCTTCAGCGGCAGAGACATGGCAGTGTTCTAGCAGAAAGCTCTGGAAGTGGTATTTCCATGAAATCAGTAACGTATCAGAAAGTGCTAAGTGCAGTGGCAGGGAGAAGCCCATGTCACCAACTTGGAGAACCCCCGCTGGAAGCAATGAGTACGTCCCTGATCCAAAGCTTCACGAGAGGAACCACACAGAACATGAAACCCCACACTGGAAACCCCTGACTACAGAATAAGGCAAAAAGCCACAAAATAAAAAGCACACAAACAGGAGACCACAAACGAGAAAAGTAACACAAGAAGCTGAAAACAGGAAGCGCACCACCAAACACCTCCTCCGGCTGCCAGCTAGAGGCTTGAGAAGGAGGCAGGAGCAGAGAACCTAAGAAACAGAAACAAACAACTGAAAAGACAAGAGCAGCCGGCAAACGGCTGGCGGGAAAATCACTGGGAGAAAATTCAAAAGGAGAAAGCCCTTCTCCAGGAGCTGGAAGGTGCAGAATCAGTATTGAGCTATTCACGGGAAGCAAGGTGAATACTGTCGTCTGTTCAAATGCATCCTCTCGTTAAGCCTGTGCAGTACCCTGAGCATTCTTGTGCCCACACTTGAAGTTCATTTATACTTCACCCAATATTTTGACCCTGTGGAATTTTTAAATACTTATTAAATTGATTTCCTACCATTCTCTATAATGAGAGGTGAAGGGCTTTTTAACCAAAGCTTGACAGACTAACATGTTGGGAAACCATGTAGTTCAGCACGTACACCCCTCATGGCTTAAACCAATCAGTTCAAACGAATCCCCCTCTTGTACTAACCAATCACCCCTACCCAACTTGTTCCCGCCATTGAATGTGCTGATCAATGCTAAGAGTTGTTGTTTGACTTTCCTGCGGTGTGAGATGATTTGCTGTGTGATAGATCATAGATGTGTGATGATCATAGATCATCCCCAAAAAAACCTATGAATCCTCACTGAACAAAGGACCGGGTCTCACTCCCTGGGATCGCTGTGTCTGAAATGGTTGTGAGTGCAGGCTTGAGCTTGCAATAAAGACTCTTGTGTGATTGTATCGGATTCGGCTCCTGGAGGTCTACTGGGGTCCCACGAATCTGGAATTACATAAGGACCCAAAGAGCAGGTTTCCAAGCAGCCACAACAAGAAGAGCTTTCTTGAAAGCCCCGGGAGCCTGCCATGTGTGAGGGAAATGGAGAGGCAAAAGGAAAGCCAAAGTCCATCATGATTCTATTTGTTTCTAAGTTATCAAACGTTTTTATCATAAACTGATGACGGATTTTGTCAAAAGCTTTTTCCTGCATCTCCTGAGATGACTCTGTGACTTTAGTTCTATGAACATGCACTGTATTACTATACATATCTTCTTGTTGTTATCACAGTGCTGGGGATCAACTCAGGGCCTCGTGCATGCTGAGCTCTATCCCCACCCCTGTCAAGATTTATATTCTAATCCAACACTGGGTTTCTAGGATAATCCTAGGTACATCCATATAGTATATATTCTCATGGTAAATTCTTAATTTATACATGACTGTATTGAATTTGCTAATATTTTGTTGATGATTTTTATGTCTAAATTATAAAAGATAATTGTCTGTAGCTTTCATTTCTTGTCATGTCTCTGGATAATACTGATCTCATACCATGCAGTGTGAAGCACTACTTCCCTCTTTATTTTTGAGATTCTTTGGAAAGTATTGGTATTAATTCTTTAAATGTTTAACAGAATTCACCAATGAATCCATCAGCCACAGGGCTTTTCTTTATGGGTAGTTGTTTTTGTATGTTATTATGATAATTCATTCTCTTTACTTTTATGGGTTTATTCAGATTTTTTGTGTCTTTTTGAGTCAGTTTCTAATTTTACCCCTTTGTGGTAGAAAAACATGCTTTGTATTATTCAATTATTTAAATTTAATGAGACACGATTTACACCCCCACACACACCAAAAAAAGGCTGGGGATGGCATTGAGAGCCTCCTGCTTGCTACACTGTGCTACATCTTCAACCTTATTTTTAACTCTTTTAAAATGTTGAGACAGAGTCTCACTAAGTTGCCCAGTTTGGCATTGTTATGGGCCAGAATATATGTGCCTTGACCAGACAAACTCCATTTTAACCTGAGACTCCATTTCATATAAGAAATCCCAAAAAAACAAATGCCGAATGTCTTCTCTGATATAAGGGGGGTGACTCAAAATGGGGTAGGGAGGGAGAGCAGGGGAGGAAGATTACCTCTAGATGGGGAAGAGGGATGGGAGGGAAAGGGAGGGAGAAGGGGAATAGCATGGATGGTGGAAGGAGACCCTCATCATTATACAACATACAGGTATGAAGATGTGAATTTGGAGTCAACATGCCTTATATATAATCAGAGATTTGATAAATTATGGTATAATGGTGTATTAAGAATTGTAATGCAAAAGCAAATAAACAAATAAGAAATCCACCAAAAAAAGAAAAAGAAATGTTTCTCCCATGTGAAAATCCCGCCCCTGCCCCCCCTCTTAGGCACACCCTGTCTGGCAACACATAGCAGCTAAAAAAATGCTTATTTCATTCTTATACAATATATTATTAAGAAATACTTTTATGAGATGTTCCCTTTTTAGTTCCATTTTCTAGGGCAACATATCCTGAAGTAGGTCATTCTGACCCACCTCCTATATTGCTATGGTTTTGACTTACTGGTAGCTTGAGGTTTAGGGCTATTGAAGATGTACTCTAACTTCTGCAAAGGGTAAAAGGGTGCAGAGGCCCACTGGCAAATAAAGATCCATGCCCTGCTCCAAGACTGACCTGGTGATTTATTTCAAATGCGCCACAACAGCATCAAACTTGTCAGCCTCCTGCCTCAGCCTCCATGTAGCTGGGATTACAGGCATGTGCCACCATGCCTGGCTTGTTGAGACTTAAGTCTTGATCCAGCATATGACCTTTCCTGGATGATATTCCATGAGTCCTCGAGAAGAACGTGCATTCTACTGCTGTCGGGGACAGTATTTTACAGATGTCTGTTAGGTCTAGTGGGTATACAGTGGTCTTGAAGGTTTATTTTCTTGCTGGTCTTCTAATTATTTTGTCTCATCTCCACGTATGTTTGAACTGTTTAGTTCTTCAGTTTTGTCAGTTTGGGCTTCATGTGTTTGGGAGTTGTTGTTAGTTGCCGATGTTTTATAATTGTTTTATTTTCCTAATGAGTAGGACCTTTTTTCATTGTAAAATGCTTTTATTTGTGACTACTAGCAATTTTTATATTCCATTTTATCTAATATTAGTATAGCCACTTAGATTTTCTTAAGTTAGGTTTGCATGTTATATCTTTTCCTATTCTTTAACTTTTTATGTCTTTGGATCTAAAATATGTCTTCTGTAGACAGAATAAAGTTGGATCATGTTTGCTTTTTCAATTTTTTTTTTTCTTTTTTTACACAACTGGAGCACATTTTCATTTCTCTGGTTGTACATGATGCAGAGTCACACCATTCGTGCAATCATACACATACATTGAGTAATTATGTCTCTCTCATTCCCCCATCTTTCCCATCCTCACACCTTCTCCCCTACCCTCACTTCCCTCTGCCCAATCCAAAGCCCCTCCATTCTTCTCTTGCCTCCTCCATTATGTATCAGCATCCACTTATCAGAGAAAACATTTGGCCTTTGGTTTTTTGGGTTTGGCTTACTTTGCTTAACATGATATTCTCCACCTCCATCCATTTACCTGCAAATGCCATAATTTCATTCTTCTTTAAGACTGAGTAATATTCCATTGTGTAAATATACCAAAGTTTCTTTATCCATTCATCTGTTGAAGGGCATTTAGTTTGGTACTTTTTTAACTCGTTCTGCCAATCTCTGACTTTAATGTTTAATCCATTTATACTTAATGTAATTACTGATAGGATGTGTGTCTATCATTTTGCTCTAGGTTTTCTATATGTCTTATGTCATTTTTGTCCTATTCCTCCACTACCACTTTCTTCTGTGTTAGATGTATCCTAGTATATTTTAACATCCTTGTCATTTCTTTTACCATATTTTAAATATTATCTTCTTACATCTTCCTAGTGGTTATACTGGGGATTGCAATTAACATTTTAACCTATAACATAACAACCTAGTTCAGATTAATTCTAACTTCATTAAATAATATACAAAACTGTGCTCTAATATAGCTCTGTTCTGTCTCCATCCTTTGTGCTGTTATTGTCATATAAATTGTGTCCTCATAGAGTGCATATCCATCAACACAGATTTATAATTATTGCTTTATATGATTGTCATTTAATTAAATGTGGAGGGAAAGCTAAATATAAAAGCTGCATTCAAACTGTCTTCTGTATTTATCTGTGCAGTTGCCTTTATAGGGGCTCTTTATTTCTTCATATGAATATGACTTAGTGTCTAGTGACCTTTCATTTCAACCTTAAGGACTCCCTTCAGTATTTCTTGTATACCATTTCTGCAAGCAATGAATTCTTTGTTTTGTTTATCTGGGAATATCCTAATTTCTTCCTCATTTTTGAAGAACAGTTTTTCCAGATTAAAGAATTTAAGGGGGCTGGGGATGTGGCTCAAGTGGTAGCGCGCTCGCCTGGCATGCGTGCCGCCTGGGTTCGATCCTCAGCACCACGTACAAACAAAGATGTTGTGTCTGCCAAGTACTAAAAAAAAATAAATGTTAAAAGATTCTCTCTCTCTCTCCCTCTCTCACTCTTTCTTTAAAAAAAAAAAAAGAATTTAAGGCTGAACAATGTAAATCGGTATGGAGTTTCCTCAAAAGATCGGGAATGGAACTACCATTTGACATAGCTGTACCACTCCTCAGTATTTATCCTAAAGAATTAAAGTCATCTTATTACAGTGATATACACATAGGTGTCAACCTACTGACTTCTAGCAGCACCATTCACAATAGCCAAACTTTGGAACCAGCCAAGGTGTCCACCAACAGAGGAACAGACAAAGAAAATGTGGTGTATGTATACACAATGCAGTTTTATTCAGCCATAAAGAAAAATTACACAAGTCATTTGCAGGAAAAATGGGTGAAACTTACGTTAAGTGAAATAAGCCAAACTTGGAAGGTCAAGCTTTGCATGCTTTCTTTCTGTGTGGAAGCTAGAGAAGAAAGGGGAAAGAAAGGAGTTGGGGGAATCTCATGAAATCAAAGGGAGATCAGAAGAGTAGAGGAAAGGGAGCAGGGGTGGGAGGAGGGGAGTGAAAGAGGAGACACTGGGGAGTGGTGTGGGCCAGACTATATTGCTGTATTGTGTGCACATATGAACATCTAACACAAATCCCACCATATGTACAACTATAATGCACCAATAAAAAAATAGTTAAAAAACAAAAAATTTAAGTTTGACAGTATTCTTCTTTCATCACTTTAAATGTGTCAACCTACTGACTTCTGGCTTCTGTGGTTTCTGATGAGAAACTGGCTTTACTCTTATTCAGGAACTCTTTTATGTAATGAGTCACTTCTTTCTCACTGTTTTCAAGATTCTCTCCATCTCAGTTGGAGAAGATCATGCTAAGCAAAGTAAGCCAATCCCCAAAAACCAAAGGCCAAAGGTTTTCTCTGATTATTGGATACTGATCCATAATGGGGGTGGGGGCAGGCCATGGGAAGAATGGAGGGACTTTGGATTGGGCAAAGGGGAGGGTGGGGAGGGGGAGGGGAGGGGGCAGGAAGGATGGTGGAATGAGACAGATACCATTACTCTAGATATGTATATGATGGCCCGAATGGTGCGACTCTACAATGTGTACAAGTAGAGAATTGAAATGTTGTGCTCTATTTGTGTACAGTGAATTGAAATGCATTCTGCTGTCCTGTATAACTAAGAAGAACAAATTTTTAAAATGGGAGAAAAAAAAAGTAAGACTAGTCCCTTAATTAAAATAAAGAAAGAAGGAAAAAAAAGATTCTCTCAATCTTTGTCTTTTGATGGTTTACCACGAAATGTCCACATGTGGGTTTCTCTAAATTTATCCTACTTAAGTTGATTGAGCTAGTTTTAGTTAGATGTGTATATTAGTGTTTTTCACCCAACTTAAGAAGTTCATAGCAATTATTTCTCCAAATATTCTTCCTACCTCTTTTCCTCTCTTCTCTCCTTCCATGATTCCTTTTATGGGTGTGCCGGCATTAGAAAACGTCAGTGGTGTTCCCCAGGATTCTGATGCTTTTTATTCCTCAGACTTATAATCTCAATTGACTTCAGTGATCTTCAGGCTCACTAATTCCTTCAGTATGTTTGACGCTGCTGTTGAGCCATGTAGTAGAATTTTCATTTTGTTTATATTTTTCGACTTCAGATTTCTATTTGGCATTTTTAGACATAATTTGTCTTCCTTATTGCTGTTCTTGTTTTGTACGCCATCATTTTCATTCTTTCTTCTAGTTCCTTCGACGTGGTTTCCTCTAGTTCTTTGAACATATTTTAAAGAGCTAACTTTAAAACTTTTCTAGTAAGTCTGACATCTGTTCCTCAAGAACAGTTTTATTGACAGGCTGTATTTTCCAGTGTATGGGCATGAATCTTATTTCTTAGCATAAATAGAAACTTTTGTTGAAAGCTGGGCATTTTGAATAATAAAAATGTGGCAACTTTGGAAAGCATATCCTGTCCCCACATCCAGGGGTTTTTTCATGCTGTTATTATTGGGTTTTGTTTGGTGATATTTCTGAACTAATTCTGTAAAGTCTGTATTCTGTGTCATGTGTGGTCTTTCTTGAAGTCTGCTCACACAATTTGAAGGTCAACAAATTATGGATAAAGAGTTCCTTAAATTCCTGAAATCAACCAGTCCCCGAGTCTTGGCTAAAGGGCTCTGGGTGCTTCCTGAGACAAGCCTGCAACACTGGGCCTTTGTTTTCACTTTCTGCTTGTGAAAAGTCTCTAGGTCAGTGAGAAGTGAGATCTTGAAGCCCCCCCAGGCCTTCTGAGCATTTGCCCAGCTGGAGTCACACACCCTGTGCACTTCTGTGGCCTCCTAGATTCCAGGGACATGTCGGAGATTTCCAAGGCCCCAGTGCTATCTCATTCCATAGCTTTTCCTTTCAAGTTTTTATCGTTTATTGTTTCCTGCAACTATTCTCTGCTGCCTCACGCAGCCATGTTGTTAAAGAATTATTTTCCAAAAGAACCCATGGGAAGGAGACTTGGTCCTAGGCAAGCTTCGAGTCAGGTCAAATAAAAGCAACACTTGCAGTGGGATCCATAGGGAACCACAGACAGGTCAAATTCCTGGCATCTCTCTAGGAATGGGCCTTGAGGATGCTTCTACTCAGTTCAGCTCCTTTCAAAGGCTGGTAGTTTTCATAGTGATGGTCACTATTGGTTTTCAAGTCTCCTGCAGAGCTGGGGGCATGGGCCGGGAGCACACTGAAACACTTCAAAACTCACTGTTCCTACTGTTCTTCTGCAATTACGGCTTTCACTCCAGGATAGTTAAGTTTGAAACCAACTCAGGTTTAATAGCCAAAGCTCTGAAAAGTTGACTCGGACATTTCTGACAGGGTTCTTGCTTTTAGAGAGATGAAGGATTTCAGAGGACTTCCCTTTGCCATTCCCATGGACAACACCTCGAGATTATACCATAGCCTTATAAGAGCTCCTGGCTGCAGTGTGAAGTGTGGTTAAGAAGAAGCAAGCCTCAAAACAAGTTCAGTCCTAAGGAACAGATGCAATAATCCAGACAAGACATGTTGGCAGCCATGGAGTGGAGATAGAAGCGGGGAAGGGGCAGCTCTGGAGACAGAGAAAGTCATTATAATACATTTTTCTACTATTTATTGAAAGAAAAATTCAAGTTTCCTGGGAATTTGGCTGTGGCACCATTCCCAAAGTAGGGAACCACAGGTGGCCAGTGGAGTGGTGCTGTGGAACATCACGGCTTGGTGGGAACAGAAAGAGTCAAGAAACACCAAAGCTGTCTGGCAGGGTCCACCCTACTCTGTAGACCTGGCAGTGTTGACACCTTGAAGACAACATGGCGGCCACCAGGACTGAGGGTCACCCTTGGTGACAGTGCCTGACAAGCAGTAGCACAGAGAAGAATTCAGACCAGATTCCAGAAAACATGGTAAACACCAGAGAACAAGCCAGAAATTATCAAGAGCTCCTGCAGTTCACCTGCTGGGCAACCTCAGAACCCTTCTGGGGAAACGCAGATCCTGCCGGAGGCCTGGGGAGCACAGGAAGAGGGGTGACGGCTAGGCAAGGTTCAGAGTTATCATCGATGCAACCTCACGTTCAACTTCAGGTTACTGTACACTTAGGGAAAACAGACTCTGGGGGCCTAAGACCTTGGCCCACTTGGCCACTTTTAATCTGTGGGCCAGGAAGCAGGCCTGCCACACGGCCACCCACAAACATATGCAAGGGTGGTGTTAAGTGAAAAGAAATGACAGGAAACGTGTGACTGTGGGGAGAAAGGAGCGGGCTGTTCGCAGCCGACTTTCACCCGGGTCTGTTGAGTGAATCCTGCGTCTGTTCTCAGAGAGCAGAGAGATGAAGGGGGACGCTGCTGAGGATTCTCGTGCACGTCACTCCAACTTTCATGGAAAGTGGCAGCTGAGGCCCGCTGAGGCCTGCTGGCTGTGGAGCAGGACAGTGAGCCCACGGGAGAGGCTGACAGTGGCCTCACAGGTCAGCAGATGTGACGATGGAGAGGGAGGCGAGAGTTCCTACTGACACCACAGAGGTTCCACTGGGATAGGAGGAAAGGGGCTCCTGATCAGGTGGTCCTGGAGTTCTTCCAAGGAAGTGAGCCTGCTTGCAGATCATGCCAGAACTCAGCCTATTCCCCTTTAGGACTTCAACCAATTTTTATAGGAATTTGTATCTTTTTTTTTTTTTTTTTTTTTTTGGTACTGGGAATTGAACTCAGGAGCACTCAACCACTGAGCCACATCCCCAGACCTATTTTGTATTTTATTTAGAGACAGGGTCTCACTGAGTTGCTTAGTGCCTCACTAAATTGCTGAGACTGGTTTTGAACTCGCCATCCTCCTGCCTCAGCCTCCCAAGCTGCTGGGATTACAGGCATGCACCACCACACCCAGCAATTTGTATCTTTTTTTTGAAGAGGAAGGGAAGCCTTGGGGTGAAATGTGAAAAAGAAGCACATGCTTGGTACAAAACAGGGACACTGTGGAAATGGAAAAGCCACCTCCTTTGAAGTTGTCTCTCCCACCCTATGACCCAAAGAGGTCTGGACCATCTGGACATGCTGCAGTACACCCCACTGATCCGCTGCCTCCAGGTCTCTCAGAATCAGCACTATGAACTCTATGTGGTGCTCTGTCCCTAGTAAAAAGAATACTTTGAAAACCAGAAGATAGGAGAGGCCACACCTACCTGCCGGGGTCCTGCTCTAGCAGGGTCCAGGGGGTCCTGAGGATGAGTGGCATTGGCACAAGGAATGAGACAAGGAGTCATTCCATTGAAGCAATCTCCAGAGAGAGAGCTCTAATGCAGTTTTCTCTGGGTCATCTTTTTTTTAATTCTTTTTTTTTCATTCATTCATTTATTCATTCAACAACGCATATTGAATGCATTCTTTATGCCAGAAACTATGATAGGGATTGGGGATTCAGAACAGAAAAGATTATGCTCTTACATAGCTCACAGCCTTGTAAAGACAGAAACAAATCCTTTTAGTAATGTGTAATAGCTAATTTTGACAAGTTCCTTGGATAAAAATTATGGAGTTATGAAATCATTCAGTAAGGAATCTGCATGATGTCTTTGACAGTTCAAGAAGACTTCCCTGGAGAAATGATAGCTGGGCTTCAATCGGAAGGCTCAGTTGGGTGAAAGATGGAAGAGAACTTTCCAGGCAGTGGAACAACCTATGTTAGGACACTGCAGAGTAAGCCTGCAGGGTAACTATGTGTATTGGTAGGTAGAAATTCAGGTAAGTGTTGATGTCTTAAGTTTGAAATCCACAGTGCAGGATATGGGGCTGGAAACAGTCAGAATTCCTATGTTGCAGTCCTGAAACAGAATTTCATCTTCAATATTTCTCTATCCTATCACATTTTAGTATAATTAGAGAGGGGAAACTAATCAGCACCTTTCATTATTTGTTTAGAAACCTCAGCTAAATATGAGTTCATTGTTTGCATATGAGTGCATCTACTGTGCACCCAAAATAAAATTCAGCAAGTCTTCTGCCATATTTTAACCAGAATTACCTTTCCTCCAGATTCTAATAACATGACCTCATTCCCATCTGAGGTCTCAGCAGAAGCACCTGTAACATTCACATTTCCATGAACAGTCTTTTCAAGGCAATACAGGATTTTCTATCAAGTGGCTCAAAATTCTTGCAGCCTCTACTCATTACCCAGTTTCCAAAGCCACTTCCACATCTCTGATATATTTTGCATCAGCACCTGATTTCTCAGTTCCAAAATCTATATTAGTTTCTTAGAACTTCTATAACTAAGTACTGAATCTGAGTAGTTTAAAACAACAGCAAATTATTATCTCATGGTTTAGGAGGTTAGAATCTCCAAATCAAGGTGTCAGCATGGTCATTCTCTCTACAAGAGGACACTTCCTTCCTTTTTTCTTTTTTTAATTATTTATTTTTTAGTTAAGCACAATATCTTTATTTATTTTTATATGGTGCTGCGGATCAAACCCAGGGCCCTGCACATGCTAGGCGAGCAATCTACCGCTGAGCCACAACCCCAGCCCTCTGAGTCATCTTTTATTGCAATTTTTCTCATTATTATGGATTCAGAATATGTCATTGATTATACAATTTCCAAATTTTTCCAAGATGTGACATTTCCTTAACAATCATTAGGGGTATAGAAAAACATGATATCAATTTACATTTTTCCAGGATGTGACATTTCCTTATCAATTATTATGGGTACAAAATCATTAATAAAATGCACCATTAATTTGCACTTTTCAGACTTCCCAAGATGTACTATTTTTCCCAAGGTATACTATTTTCTTATTAACATAAACTACATAACCAGACTCTAAGTCTCCTAACCTATCATTAACCTTTAAGTTTAAAGTACACTTGTACTTTATTTCTAATCTAAAATACCCACCTAAAGAAGTCCCCCTGGGGTTGTGGCTCAGTGGTAGAGTGCTCGCCTAGCATGAACAAGGCACTGGGTTCAATCCTCAGCACCACATAAATGTAAAATAAAGATATTGTGTCCACCTAAAAGCTAAAAAATAAATTTAAAAAAAAAAGAAGTCCCCTTAAATCTTACACTTAAAATATCCTAAAGACTATAAACTATTCTTAAAGTATCTTAAGAACCCATACAGATAAAAACTTAAGAATTCTAAACTTAAGACTCTAAATAAAATATTTATAACATTATTCTAAAAATATGTCTTATAAAGTTACTTTAATTAATTTCTAAATTTATTCTCATAGAACCGGTTGAGCTGCTTTCTCAAAGAGTCTCTTTGTCTCCTAGTCAAGGTACACTATTTCTTATATCTTTGTCATCTCTCTCACTGAAAGGCAAGTTCTGAACATCAGACTACTTACCACCAATATTAACTATGCTCATCATAAGTCCATATGTGAGGTAAAAGAGGATTTATAGAAAAGAGGAGAATGTATCTTGATATGCCTTAACTTTCCTAAGTGTATAACATAACTTTCCCTTAATCAAATAAAACTACATATAGGGGGCTTTGTGCAATATGCATAATAATTAGGCTTTCTAAGAGGCCAGAAATACGGGCTTGGGTTCTTAGTTGATATAATCAATGTGGTGCTTAAAGTTCTCATGACCTTTCTGAGAATGATGGTTGTCCATTATCAGTTTTGTCCTCAATATGCTGAGATAGAGGGGCTGGAGTTGTGGCTCAGTGGTAGAGTGCTTGCTTAATATGTGTGAGGCACTGGGTTCGATTCTCAGCAACACATATAAATAAATTAATTAAATAAAAAAATAGAATATACAGACAAAAAAAAAAAAGAAAACAAATTAGGTACCACGTAAGTTTGGCTAAATAGATCACAGTACCACCACACAAGGCAATATGACCATACCATTTGAATATAATGAATGTCTATGATGTATTGCTAAGTAAAATCCTAATTAAAAACATGTAATGACGTGTAAAAATAAATAAATAAATAAATAAATAAGGGTCCATCAACAACTAAAAAAATATTTTTAAAAAATATGCTGAGATAGAGGAACAGCCTTCTATTTTGTCCTCCATATGCTGAGGGGTAGTAGAACAGCCTTCAAGGCATGAACTGCCTGTTATGTTCTAGCCATCTGAAATTTAGTTGGTTTAGCATTTAACATACTCATGCCTCCTGTCAGGAACATGAGCATGACAATGAAAAGTCCCAATTACCTAAAAAAGGGTCTCATGGCTTTGGTTTCCTACTAGGACGGCGTTGCCAGCACTTGTCCTCACTGTGACCTTGTCAGTGGGAGGGGGAGCGCCTTCACCACCTACCTTCATCCAAATTATCACAGAAAGACTTTGCTTCCTGTCCCTGAGCTATGCAGGGGAGATTTCCCATCTGCAGTAAAGACCCCAGGGAACTCTAAACTGTGGCTGCCAGCTGGATCCTTTGGATTCCTTGTGTCCAGGAAACCAGCGGTCAGGAAGAGCAGTCTCCTCTTGGTGGGCTCACCTGACCCTGACCAGCAGGAGGAAGGACTGCTATGATGGGGGACATAAAGAAATACATGTGGAGCTGCACTTGGGCAACTCTGGGCAGTTCCTTGCCCAACTGTCAGCAACGCAGTGCAGCAAGGCAGCCTAGGAAGAGGGTCATCCAAATGCAGGGCGTGGCCACCAGCCAGTCTTGCCCCAGAGCTCCCTGTGGAGCTGCGCAGCCCAGGCCATATCAGACCTGAGGCTGTCCTGCCCCTCCCCTGCCTCCCTTTGCGGGTATCAGATCAGCGACACCATCTGGTTCCTCTTCTTCCCGCTTTTGTCCTTCTCGGGAATTACCCCCAGTAAGCCCTTACCCCCCTGTTGCACAGCATTGGATTCTCAGAACAACTGACACAGCGGTATCATGCCCCACTCAGGAGGGGACCTAAGGAAAACCAGCAGTGTAGATTAGATCCTCCCTGTGAGAAGATGCCACATGCTTAGCTCTGCACCCACAGCCTCGTACAGCGTCACCTGCTCAGACATGGTGGTAAATGGGATCATCTCAGGTGCCTGTTCGTAGAGGCTTGCTCGTTCCCTAAATCAGAACGTCAGGAATCAGGAAAACTTGAAAGTATCATCTAATTCATTTTTATTTGGTTCAGCTCAGTATAGTTACATTTTCTAGAAGTTATCATATTTAGAGGTATGTGGCATCCACAGTATTAATGGTGACAGTCCATGCTCTTATAAACAGGTTAACCTTGAAGGTGATCTAATATTATCGTGAGGAGGCAGGGATGGAGGAATGAATAAAGGGGTTAATTGAGAACATCCGACCCTGTCTACCTGGGAGAAGTTTCCACATTTCTCATCTCATACATCACTCACCTCAGGCAGCTTCCAACATAAGCTGCTCAGCTACGGCTAGAACACCACCGTCATGGAACCCAAAGGCAAGCGTAAGTGTGGACACCCAGGAGGCTGGACAGAAGGAGTGAAGCTGGACAGTGGATGCCCATCAGCCCCACCCTGCTCCTTCCTGGACTTCTCCATATGGACAAGAAGCCCCTGATATGCTTAAATCATTATTATTTGGGTTATGTGGGTTTTAATCTATCTCCTAAGCCTCAAAGAGTTTTCAATTGCTTTCCGTACAAGAAATCTAAGTTAGAATTTTAGAACTTTGTAAGATTCTCTAATTTTGGCAGTATTACCACGCTTCTGATTTTTACTCTGATCTATTTCACAGTGATGTTTAGAATATACTCTCTTGAAACCTCAAAGACTCATCTCCTCAGGACAGGAAGGAGGGGAGAGTGTCCCTCTTTTCACCCAGGCATAGAATGAGGAGAGCACTAAGAAACAGCTCCTGGGTGAGTAAAGGGACTAAGTCCCTAAGTCCTAGCCCTAAGTCCCAGCCCAGGGGACACAGCAGGGCCAGGGAGCGAGTGGGTCGGGCAGACAGACTGAGCCACACCGCGGCCTGCTGGAGTGGGCCCTGCTCAGGGATGTGCTGGACCCTGCCCTGCTCTATACATCTGGAAGCCCAGGTTCCTGTGGAACTCTCCATATTCTGACCCCATGCTGGCCTGGGCCTTGGTCACAGTGTCCATCCTGACTCCATCCTACCTACATTGGTGAGGTGATTCTGGTTCTGACCCTTTATACTAGCCTGATGGTGTTCAGATTTTGCAGATTCCTCCACCTCTTCCCTCTTTCCACTTACAATCCCGTGTTCCCTGCCCCAGCTTGACGATTCATTCACCTACAAAGCCACAGCATCACAAGGTGGAATGCTTTTGCCTCTCAAACCTCAAAGCCCTTGAGCCACCCCATATCCACCAGTCCTACTGAACCCACCCAGCAACTGAGTTCCTAACTGAAGGGATCCCAGCCTTTCAGTACTAAACATGCATCTTATATTCCGTAGTAGACTTCTGGGATTGTTCTCTTCCTGGCTGACATCAATTTGGGGATATCCATAGCTTCTGAGGCTCTCTCTCAGCTTATTGGCCATTGCCAAAAGAGTTTTCACCTGGGCCACTTGGGCTTCGTCAGTCTCTTTGTTATTAAAGGCACAAACTCGCCCCTTACACTTTTTAATTATATTCTTAAGGGCTTTGTTATCTGTGTTCTTGACATACTCTTCAAGCTCCTCGCCCCCAAGATCCTCCTTCCGGGTGAACAGCACAATGGTGTATTCCATGACATCCTTTCCAAAGATGGCCTCCAGATCCTTCACTGCCATTTGGTCCTGTTGAGTGAACCGCCCCAGCTGGAACACAAGGACCAGAATCTTGGTTCCTTCTTCACAGAGGGACCAACAGTGTTTGACCTCCTTCTCTAACCAGGATGGATCCTTTTCAATACCAAATATCTGGTAGAAGGATGGTGTGTCCACAACCACAATATCTTGCCAGTCCAGCGTTCTCCTGCCACTCTGACATGCCTTGGTGACTGGCTGGGCTTGGAGCTGAGAGAAAAAGATGGGTTTCCCCAAGATGGTGTTCCCAGTCGCGCTCTTGCCAGTACCACTCCTCCCCACAAGGACAATACTCAGGGTTTCTGTGCAAAGGAAATTGGAAAAGATTCACCATCATGGGCTGATATGGAATTCACCTTTCCAAGTTATTTACAAGGCAGTCTACACCATTAAGCAGAGGGAAGCTCAGACAGTGTGAAGGCCTCCTGCTTACCCAGCAGCTCCGTCCCCAGGCATGAGAATGGCTTGTCCCAATTCACACAGAGAACTCAGCAGCAGGATTTGGACCATGGTCTACATTTAGCACCCATCCATGAACATGGTACTGTTCCCATCTCTGAGTCCACTCTGCTTCCTTCTCCCAATACCTCCTCTGGCTCCCTGGCACCTGTGAGGGCCACTGGCCTCATCCCCTCTCCCTCAGCTACATCTAGTCCACACATCTCAACTCTGTCTTCTGCTCCTATTGTAATTATGCGCCCCCATTGCCAAATATGGCTCATCACAGCAAAATCTTTTTGATGGATTTGAAAAACTATTCTACAGAATTGACTTTTCCTGAAAAAGTAATCATATATACCATCAATGCATTACCAGTTCCTCTGTTGGGTCATGCTAAAATTCATTTCTCATTAGAAACCACGTTGAACCTCATTGTGTCTTTGATGAGTCCAGGAAGGCACATCATACTTACAATCATGAATATCCACTAATACTATTCTGTGTAGCATCAGAGACGGAGGAGAACAGGTTTCCCTCTAGGTGAAATTTGCAGATGCACACAGCTCTTTCAAACATGAAAATGCAGAAGGGCTTTTCCTCTGCATTTGCACTGATACTGTGCAATTCACAGTGCTCTTCCATTGTGAATTCTTTGTTAAGTTACATCCATCTCAAAGCAAAGAGCAGGGAAAATTCATCCCATGCTCTTCCATCCAGGAGAAAATATTAAGCTGCTTTTTTGGAAGTCGCACTCTCATAGTTATGCCTGCATAGTCTGTAACTACAGTCATGCTTACATAGCTTCTGTGCCTGCAGAGGACCTGGTTTTCAAGCATCTCTGAGACCTGGTACGACCTCCCCATCCCAGTGTCTAGTGCTATGAACCCATCGCCATCAAGACCATTCTTTTATGTCGCTAGGTCAGCCCCACTCCTGTGTTTTTCAGGTTGCTAATATGCTCCCTGGATGTCTCCCAGCTTCCCACCCTGCTGTCCAAACCCTACCCACTCTCCAAAACCTGTTCAAATTGGACTTTCTCCAAACAGCCTCTCCTGATTCTCCCACATCTATTCTTCTTTAGGAGGCTCCCAGCACCTGGCCCTCCGTGGGAAAGAGGAAAGGGCTCAGTAACAGTGACTCTTACGCTATTCATGGTCTGAATAGAAGAGAATGGGATAAGTAAAAGAGAGAAGGCTCTTGGCTCGTGTCAGCAGAATGTGTAGCACTGAGTAAGTGAGGAGCCTTCTTCAGTGGGAGGGAGCAGTGTGACTGGGCTGCCAACACCCATCTCCCACCACAGGGCTGTCCAGCAGGGCCTTGGGGCTCCCTGTCCTTGTCCAGTCCTTGGCTCCTGACTGCACTAGTATCTTATACTTAGTGTTGCTATTATGAACAATTTTTTTGTTACTGGGAATTGAATCCAGGGGTGCTTATCACCAGCACTGAGTGCAGAGCCCTGGGCAACAGTACACCACAAGGAAAAGAAGAGGTCGAAGGTCCACACCTTCCCTCAAGACCCTGAGCATCCAGGTTGGAGAGATTGGGATAAGCATCACGACTGAATGAAAGACCAGTTCAGGAAGTATGAATGGGAAAGGCACAACTTAGAACAACCTGAGAAAGACAGGAGACAGAGAAGAGAGGAAGTCCACAGACAGGACCTGTCCTTTCTCTCTCCTCTGCTCTTCAGAATGCCTAAGGCTCTTGTACATTCCACATATTTTTAAACACTCCATATAAAAAGGTTTCCCGCGTGAAGTTCTACCTTTTTCTCTGAAGACGCAGGGCTTGCTGCCATTCTGCTGCACCATCTTTTCGATCTTCTGCAGGAGCCTGTCCACCTGGCCCCACTCTTCCTCCCCCGTCGCCCGGTAGTTGAAGGCGCTGTATCCATTCCCGCATTTCTGGATGAGGTCATAGACAGGTTTATTCTCATTTCTTAAGAACATATCAAGATCCTGATCCTCTAAATCTTCTTTCCTGGTGAGGAGAGTGATTGTGTACTTCATATATTTTTCTCCAAAATGGCTTTGGATGGCTTTCAGCACCTTATCATCTTTCTTGTCATAGGAGCCCACCGGTGTCACCAGCAGGAAGGCGTGGGGGCCTGGAAAGGTGTGCTTTCTAAGCTCTGATTCAGAAGCCTCTGAGGACGAGAGGTCTGGAGCATCAATGATGCAAACCTTCCTCTCTCCCCACGTCCTGCTCTCAGACCTGAAGCTCTGGGTTACCGACTGCTCCCTGAACCGGGTCTCAAAGACCCGCTTCCCCAGAAGGCTGTTTCCTGCCGCACTTTTTCCAGCGCCTCTCTTCCCTACCAGGAGGATCCTCAGTTCTGACATTCCTGGGTCCCACTCAGGTCCTGTGGCTTGCAGCTGTCTCTCTCCTGAGCCTGTGGGACAAAAGGACAGGTTCAGAGTCTCTTCCTACAGTTTACAACACCTGAGGACAGGGCCTACGATTTCTCCTCCCTGTCCATTTCTATAGAGTGCACTGGCCAGTAGACCTCTAATCCCCACCAGAAGCTGTCCCTGAAGGCAGAAGCCATGAAGGGGACACAACTAAACCAGGAGACATACAGGGGGCCTGAGACTTACTAGGAAAGTGAACGTGCCAGATTTGGCCTTCAATGGATCTGGTCCTTCAAAGTAGTATTGAAGCATGAGGTCCATAGGCTAAGATAGGAGCAGGAAAAATCTCATTTTAGAAAGTCTTTTAGTGGTACATTTATAAATTAAAGACTATTCAGAAATTTTTAAAAAAGTGAACTACTGGTGTACCACATGGATGAAACTCAAAAGCAGGGGACTAGGGATGTGGCTCAAGCGGTAGCGCGCTCGCCTGGCATGTGTGCAGCCTGGGTTCGATCCTCAACACCACATACAAACAAAGATGTTGTGTCTGCCAAGAACTAAAACAAATAAATAAATAAATATTAAAAAAAAAAAAGAAACTCAAAAGCATGCTAAGTGAAGCCAGGGCAAAGGTGCACACCTTTAGTCCCAGCTGCTCGGGAGGCTGAAGCTGGAGGATGGCAAGTTCAAAGCCAGTCTCAGCAACTTAGCCAGGCCCTAAGCAACTTAATGAGACGCTGTCTCAAAACAATAAATTAAAAGGGGTGGGGATGTGGCTCAGTGGTAAAGCAACCCTGGGTACAATCTGCAGTACCAAAAAAAAAAAAAATGCTAAATGAAAGAAGCCAGACACAGACCTATGTACTGTATAATTCCATCATATGAAGTTCGGAACAGGCAAAATGAGTCTATGTTGTTAAGAGGCTGGGCAGTGGTTGTCTCTGGGAGGCCATAAGAACTTCCAAGGCAATGTAAATGCTCTCTGCATCTGTGTAGATGGTGATCACTGTGTGTAGAGATGGCAAAGGCAATCCAGCAGATACTTAAGATCTGTGTATTTCACTCTGTGTAAATTATGCCTCAACAAATTGCTGTCAAAACCTGCAACCTGAGCCCTAAAGCTGTCTCTGCACACATCCTCTGCCCCCACCACTTCTCCTGGAAGCCAAGGTCAACACCAGACCTACGTACTGAGCAAAGAGAAGAGCTGCAACTACAGAGAGCACTCACAGAGTCCCCGGGGCACAGCACATAGCAAAGCAGCTGAAATGCCAGTGACGCCCAAGCAAGTCGCGACCGTGGGGCTCTCAGAATGCACTTGGATAGAATGCCTCGCGGTGGAAGGACCAAGGAGACAGCATCTGGACAGTGGTCAGCATCTCAACGAGCACAGCAGTGGCCACAGAAGGCTTCAGGGCAAGGAGGGACTGTGCTCAGGCCCCAGGCTTCTCCCCCTTCTCTCACACTTGTCCTCTCATCTCACGACCTTTGGGACATGGGTGTGTGTGAGATCTCCTTCCTCCCATTTTAACCTAACTCCTCCTAGTTATTCGGGCTCCTGTGCAAATAGAACTTTATGAGAGCTCATTGGAAATGACTCCCCTCAAACCACTCAAATTAGCTCCCATATATTTTACTTTATGACTTTTTGAAACACCGTGTCTCCCTCCTCCACTACCTACCCGCATTGCCCAGGAGTTGTATCAATAAAATTTTGAATCCCCACGGCCTGAGTTCACATCTGTAAAATGAGACACTGATAACAAGACACCCTCTTCACAAGGCTGCTGTGAGGAATAATACGTGTGTGTATATAGCTATGAAAATTGGATGATGTTATTTCCCAGCATATAATGTCGCTGCAATTATTATCATTATTATTAAAATTATAATTGTATTACTTTGGGGCATTCCATAAGGACAGGAACCTTGTCTATCTTACTCACCACTGAGTATTCAGGACTGGCCCAGAAATAATCTAATAGTGCATCAATAAAGGGATGTGTATGTCACACCATGAAACAAATGGCAGTTACTGAACAGAGAGAGGCAGAGCTCATGTGACTCAAGCAGGTGTGCAAGATGTATGTTGACGGTGATCGCAACACGGATACCATACTCTGCCAGTGAGTTCTGCAAGTTGGTATTGTCCACGAGGAGGGATTTCTGCCTTTCCCTTATGAGTAAATCTTGGGTAGTGCTAAACCCAGGACCCAGAGAAGAGACAAGGTTAGTAATGAAGCCACAAGAGGAGTCCACACGCCAGCCCATAGGCACAGAGAAGGACTCCTTCAACAGGACCCTAAAGCTCAGGAAATAATTAGTCAAGAGCTAACGGGGTGGCTCTTGTTACATTGTGTGCATGTGTGAATATGTAACAACAACAACGACATCAAAAAGCTTCTGCACAGCAAAGGAAACAATTAAGAATTTGAAAAGAGAACAAGAACCTATAGAACAGGAGAAAAATCTTTGTTAGCTACTCTTCTGCTAGAGGATTAATATCTAGAATATATACATAACTCAAAAAATCTCAACACCAAAAACCCAAATAACCCAATTAATGATTGGGCAAATGAATTAAACAGACACTTCTCAAAAGAAGAAATATAAATGGTCCACAAATATATGAAAAAAGATGTTTGACATCATTAGAAATTAGAGAATGATAATCAAAACTACACTGAGATTTCATCTCACCCAGTCAGAATGGCAGTCACCAAGAATACAAACAATAATAAGAGTTGGGGAGGATGCGGAGGAAAAGCAACACATTTAGACTGTTGGTGGGACTGTAAATTAGTACAACCACCAATAATTATGGAGACTCCTCAAAAGATTAGGCATGGAACCACCTTATGACCCAGCTCTACCACTCCTCAGTATTTACCCTGAAGGATTAAAGCCATCTTGAGCTGGGCACAGTGGCACATGCCAGTAATCCCAGCGGCTTAGGAGGCTAAGGCAGAAGTATCACGAGTTCAAAGGCAGCCTCAGCAACAGCAAGGCACTAAGGAACTTAGTGAGACCCTGTCTCTAAATAAAATACAAAATAGGTCTGAGGATGTGGCTCAGTGGTTAAGTGCTCCTGAGTTCAATCCCTGGTACCAAAAAAATAAAAAATAAAATAAGAAAAAGAATTAAAAGTCATCTTACTCATGCATATCCATGTTTATAGCAGCACAAGTCACAATAGCCAAACTAAGGAACTAACCTAGGTATTCATTAATGGGTGAATAGATTTTAAAAAATGTGGTATATACATAACCCAATGGATTTTTATTTGGCCATAAAGAAAAAATGAAAATACGTCATTTGCTGGACATAGTTTCTGGATGGAACTAGAGACCATAATGTTAAGTGAAATAAGCCAAACTCAGAAGGTCAAGAGTCCCATGTTTTCTCTCATATGTGAAAGCTAAAGAGGAAAAAGGAAAAGAAAGGTGTTGATTCAGGGGGAATCTCATGATAATCAAAAGGAGATCATTAGAGGAAAGGAAACAGAAGGTGGGAGGTGGGGAGGGGAGGGGAAGTGCTGGGGAGGGATATCCACCAAAATGCATTGTTATACTGTGTGCATGTGTGAATACGTAACAACAAATCCCACCATTATTCTCAACTATAATGCACCAATTTTTAAAATGTGGAAAGAGGAAAAAAAAGCCACAAGAGGCAAGCCCAGCTCCACAGCACATCAAGGAGGCCAGAGACACCCACACTGAGCCCAGGAGCTGCCTGGTGCTACACTGACTCACAAGGATTAGGAGTTCCCTGGGGACAGTGTGGGCGCCCACCTGAGCAAGGTCTTCAGGTGCATTTGGGCTTTGATTCACACGGATCACTCTTCCACTTTGCTCTGGCTGCATAAGGAATTAAAAGAATACAGACAGAAGCCTAACGTTCTTAAGGGATCAACTTACCACATGCATTGTCCTTCTCCTGACTCGTAGCTTCCTTCACACAATCCTAGAAAACAAAGGGGGAAATGACATAGCAAACACATCTGTAGTCTCATCTTCTCACAAAACAAAGGAATGGAGACATAATTACGTAATTCAGAGAAATCTGCTGAGTAGGATGTTGTCAAATCGGGTCCTGGTGTGTCCTTGTGGAACCATCCATGATGGACGTACCCTTCTCCTGCCTGGCGAATCCTATACTTGCTCCCAAAATAAATGCAATGGTATAGTCTTGAGTCCACTGTCCTTAAAACCTCCTGTGCTTCCTTCTCACCTCCTTTGTCAACTACCCAGGTCAGCCAAGGAAGCCTCCCCTCTGCCTTCTCCAGGGTCTTCCCAATGTCTTTGATACCTTCATCATCCCCTCCCGCAGTGCTCTCCACTTAGCTCTGATGATCAGATTTCTTTCACTTCCATAAACATTTCAAATTCTTTAGGGTTCTTCAAATGCAAAAAATCGTTTCAATGCAAAAGCGCATAATATATATTGCATGCATGTATAAATATGTAACAACAAATCCTACCCTTATATACAACAATAATGCACCAATAAAAAATATGGGAAAATGTGCATGACATATAAGTGAATAATCAGTCTATCTCCAACATACCAGAAAAGTAACAGCTGTTAGCTGATATATGTCCTTGTGTTTATCTGTGCATACCTGAACATGGAAGAGACTTGCTAGGCTTTCTGTTCTGCAACCTGCCTAATAATACAGGCTTTACATCTGCACAAGTCAACATGGATACACCTACCCACACTTTTTAGTAAATAAAATGTATTCCATGGTATGGACGTACACAACTGATACAGTCATCTCTTTACTGATCACTTGTTTCAGGTTATTTCTGATCTTACTGTTTTGAAAGTTGCCATGATAACTATCCTTCTACATATATCTTTATACTTATAATTTTTTTCCTCTGGATTGCTAAAGTCCTTAATTTACATGTCCATAATTTACTGGCCCTCATACACTTCTACGATGATAATAACAGTTTACAAATATGAACACCTACTGAGTTTTAAAGGTTTAACTTCATAAGCATCTCATTTAACCCTCACAGCAGTTCCTGAGATGCACGTTATTGTCTCTGTTTTACAGAAGACAAGTCTGAGATACTGTGGTCAACAAAACAGCTGTTTTCGGTCCTCGTGGAGTTTGTAGGGAGGTGACCACTGCAACCACATCCATAGGAATTCCTTGATGTGGTGGTGTGAGGGGTGCCACAGGTGCAGAGGAGTGGGGGGCTCACACCAGGGACTCACAGGGAGGAGATCCTGGGGAAGTGAAGGGAAGCTGAGACACACGGGCAGCACCAGTGCCAAGAGAACTGCAGGTCTGAGACTCTGGAGTGGACCTGACCAATAGGAAGGCCAGTGAGGCCAGCACACAGAGAGCAGGGGCTAGTCACTCATGTCACTCATGTGGGAACTGTCCACAATAGATAGAGCTCAAAGTCATAAAAACTTGGGATCACTTGCAGAGAGTATAAAGAACTCAAGAAGGACCAAAACCAAACCCTGAGGACCACTTTTAGAGGTCAGCAACTGGAGGAGGACTCTGCAATCTTTGGAGTAGCCGGAAAGAGGAGGAAAAGGCAAGAAGACGGGGGTTTTACTGAAGCCAGGGAAAGACAGATTCTAAATCATTTGTGTGTCTAATAATATGAGTGATTAGGAGAGGCAAGGCTTAATTTGCTCCTTCACTTGTTAATAAAGTCCAAAACCCTCAGTCTGATTCCTCTTATCACTCCAGATTACGTATAGATCCCACGGTAAGCAAGAGCCGTGTCCCATCACACATTGCAATATGCCATTCATTTGTACCCATCTCATCCATTGGCTAATCCTTACCTGGAATCTGCTACCCTCAGTTTTGAAGTCCACGCACTGTCCTTTACACTCATCCACCAAACACTGGATCTCGCACAGGAGCTGAGACACCTGGCTGTGCCGCTCACCGTCATCTGCCTTGTTGTTGAAAGCGCAGTATCGGCTCAGGAAGTGCCGAGCCAAAGAAGCCTTAAGAGACGGCTCGTTTTCAATATAATCCTGCAGCAGGTCATACCCCAGATCATCCTTCCAAGTGAAGACGATAATGACGTGCCTGCCGGCTTCAGGTCCAAACACTCTCAGCATACCCTGGATGGTCGCCTTGTCCTCCTCCGTGTAATGGCCGATAGGGATTACCAGCAGCAGGACATGGGGGCCGGGAGCACAGAGCTCCAAGCACTGTTGGAGACTGCGTTGCTTGGTTTCGGCACAAGCCATGGAGGAGAAAAGGTCAGGGGTGTCGATGACCACCACCTCCCTCCCTCTCATGGTCCCACTCTCTCTCTGGCACATCTGAGTCACCAGCCGATGACTGAACTTGGAGTTGAACACAGTGGTGCCCAGAATGGTGTTCCCAGTGGCACTCTTTCCCGCACCGTGCTTCCCTAGAAGGAGGAGCCGCAGAGGGGACATCCCCCAGCCCTGCTCCAGCCTGCTCTCCTGGTCCAGGTGCCCACGGGTTCTGCAGGGACAAAGCCGTGTGTCAGAGCTGCACTCACACAGGACAGGGGAACAGCGAGGAAGCCCATGCTCTTCTCCCCCACAGGATTGAGCCCCTGAAGACTCAGGCTAGACTGCTCCCAGGGTCTTCCTGAGCTCTCAACCCCCAAACAAACCTAAGGAGCCCTTTAATTCTCTCAAGGCTTTTATCATTCGGAACAGAAGGAGCAAGATACTTTAGGAACTCAGCAAACAGGCAGGTTTCAAAGTTGAAGGAAATTTCCTAACTAGACGTTAAAAATACAGGCATTAAAAATACAGATTTGCCAGGCTGGGGTTGTGGCTCAGTGGTAGAGCGCTCACCTAGCATGTGCAAGGCCCTGGGTTTGATCCTCAGCACCACATAAAGATAAATGAAATAAAGATATTGTGTCCAACTACAACTAAAAACTAAATGTTTTTTAAAAATACAGATTTGCCTATACTTACCAAATCAGAATCTCAAAGGAAGGAGGAGCCTAGAAAACTGAATTCATCAAATGCTAAAAAATAATTATTAGCCAAGTTTAAGGAATCACTGTCTTATAAGTATGAATTAAATTAAAAAATAGTAAAAGCTAGAATATATTAGCAAGTATAACATAGGGAATATTTGATGCTCTGAAATACTATTCCAGGAAACAGAGTCTTCATCTATGGGAGCATGAGCACCATGTGCCACGTGAAGCTGACAGAGAAGCAGGGGGTGGTGGGCGTGACCACGGGCTCAGAGTCTGAGCTGCTTCACCTTTGGCTCTGCCACTCACTGCTGAGACCTCAAGAGGCCACTTAGCCATTCCAAGCCTTCAAGAATATTTTTATAAGACATCATCTTATAGAGATAACATATAAGAAAGTGACTTGTCCAACAGGTTGATGAAAAAAATGCTTAACATCACTAATCATCAAGAAATGCAAATCAAAACCACAGTGAGGGGCTGGGATTGTGGCTCAGCAGTAGAGCACTTGTCTAGCACGCATTCGATCCTCAGCACCACGTAAAAATAAATAAATAAAATAAAGGTATTGTGTCCAACTACAATAAAAAATAAATGTTTTTTTAAAAAACCACAGTGAGGTATCACCTCACTCTAGGATGGAGTGAATAGTCATTATCAAAAAGACAGAGAGGGAGTGGAAAAAAGGAGGGAACCTTTGCAGACTGTTGGTAGGGATGCAAATTAGAATGTCCATTATGGAAAACAGAATAGAGGTTCTCCAAAAAGTTGAAAGTTGAACTCCCATATGATCCAGCAAACCCCACTACTGGTTACACATCAGAGGAATGAAATCCGTATGTCAGAGAGACACCTGCGCCCCCGGGGTTACTGCAGCACTGCTAGCAGGAGCCAGGAAACAGAAACAGCCTGAGGCTCCATCAGCCAATGACTGAATAAAGAAAATGTGGCACACATGCACTATGTCATCTAAATTCAGCCATGAAAAGGATGACTTCCTGTCATTTGTGACAATGAGGATGGAACTGGAGATCATGATATTAAATGAAATCAGCCAGGCACAGAAAGACGAGTACCGCATGATCTCCCTCATCTGTGGAATATGGAAAAGCTGATCTTACAAAGATCGAGAGCAGAATAGTGGTCTTCAGAGGCTGGGAAGTAGAGAGGAGAGAGGTGGGGAAGGGCTGATCTGTGGGTTAGGTAAGAACAGGAAGTTCTTGGGGGCAGGAAAGATGGTGGAATGAGATGGACATCATTACCCTAGGCACATGTATGACTGCACATAGGTTGGGACGCTAATCAGTGACAACCAGAGAAATGAAAAGCTGTGCTGCAATTGTGTACAGTGAATCAAAATGCATTCTGCTGTCACAGATACCAAATTAAAATTAATTAATTAATTAATCAAAAGAATAAGAAGTTCTGGCATACATATATTTGTATATACACAAATATACACACATATATATATATATCAGTAATTTCAATTTATTTATTAAGTAACTTTAAATTTTTTAAAAAAATGTAACAAGGGGAATGTGCCTCATGATTAATCAGGCCCGGAATCTCTCCCATATCTAACTTAGATGAGACTTTGGACTTGGGACTTTTGAGTTGATGCTGGAACAGGGTGATTCTGAGGACTTGGGGGATGGAATAAGTGTGTTTTGCGTAAAAGGGAAATGCATTTAGGGGTCAGGGACAGAATTCTAAGGTTGGAATGTACCCTCCAAAGTTCACATGTTGGAAACTTAATCGCCAAGGCAACAGCGTTAGGAGATACGACTATAATGTAGATTAATTCCATTGTCATGAGAGCAGATTAGCATGAAAGTGGATTACAAAAATGAGTTTGGTCCCTTCTTGTCCTCCCTCCTGGTCCCTCCTTGCTCTTCTGCCTTCCATCATGGGATGATGTAGCACAAAGACCTTTGCCAGCTGGGGACGCCTTGATCTCAGACTCTTTAGCCTTTAGAATGGTAATGAATCACCAGAACTGGGAGATGTAGTTCAGTGGTACAGCACTTCCCTAGCACACATGAGGCCCTGGGTTAGATTCCCCAGCACCATAAAGAGAAAGAAAGAAGGCATGGGAGAGAGAAAGAAAGAATCTCTTTTCTTTACAAATTACCCAGTCTTAGGCATTCTCTGATAGTAATACAAAACAGACTAAGACGCCCATACTCGAAGCCAAAAATCGAGTGTATAGAACAGCCCTCCAGCATTAAAGGGAAGCGGTATGTGTGTGATAAGGTACAAATGGGTCCTAAAGGCACAAGTCCTGAAGGCTGCCAGGTGCCCTGCTCCTGTTACACAGCCTTCTCTCTCCCAGCCTGCACCTGGGAACTCACAAGGAATTCCCTGCGGTCGGTGACAGAGAAAGGGAGGGGAAGACCGGGGCCTGGTTTTACAGATGGTTCTGCACAAGATGCAGAAAAGCTGCAGCGCTACAGCCCCAATCTGGGACATCCCTGAGGACAGTGGGGAGGGATATTCTCCTCACAGCCAGAACTCCGAGCTGTGCACTGATGTGCATTTTGTTGGAAGGAGAAATGACCAGACATGCAGTTACAGACCAACTCACAGTGGTTTGTGGGATGGCTGGGGACTTGGAAGGAAGTAGAACACTGGACACAAGGGAGTCTGGGAGAAGTATACAACAGACCTCTTAGAATGAGGGAAAGACCTGAAGATATTTGTATCCCATGTCCATTCTCACAAAAGCTGACCCAGCAGAGGAGGACTTCAAAAATCAAAGTCAGTGGGCAGGATGATACCAGTCGGCCTCTTTCCCCAGCCAACCGGCTGTCACCCATTGGGTCCATGCTCAGAGTGGCCATGGTGGCAGGGATGGAGATTATACATGAACTAGTAACATGGACTAATACCCCATAACCAGGATTTATGGTCCAAAAGTCGGGAGTCGCTGTCAATGGGGACTGACACCATGCAGTATCACCCCCAGTGACCCACTAGCAAAATGAGGTCCTGTCTCCAAGACTTATGTTCTGCTGGCCCAGAGCTCGTAGTTTCAAAAAGCAGGAGACACAACAATTATTCACAAGGGGGCTCTGGGTTTGGGCATCCTTGAAAAGCTTCCTATGATGCATCTAGAAGCAATTCCCACCTCAAAGAAAGACTGTCAGAGAAGCTTCCAGAGCCCAGCAGGTCAGTTGTCAAGAGGAGAAGAAGGCTTCACATGTGAAAACCAGGTCAGCTTAAATGGAAGTGAAACCACAGTTTTCAGCAAAGTATGATCCACCTTTAATACCCCATTCATAGTATCTTTTTTTTTAAGAGAGAAAGAGTTTTTTAATATTTATTTTTTAGTTTTCGGTGGATACAACACCTTTATTTTATTTTTATGTGGTGCTGAGGATCGAACCCAGTGCCCCACGCATGCCAGGGGAGCGTGCTACCTCTTGAGTCACATCCCCAGCCCATTCATAGTATCTCAACTGTGCAAGAGCTGGGAAGTGCTAGAAGAGTGAATGAGGGGAATCAGGACCCCTGTCCCTGCTTCTTGGTGAGGCTGGAAGTCCCCACAGCACCCGTTCACTTCCTCCTGGGGGCTGCTCTATGGCACCACCCAAGCTCAGAGCATTCCTGTGGAGGACCCCTCCTTTCTTCCTGTTCCTCCCTTTCCACCCTGCCTTCATCTCAGCCTCCTGCTCTTCCTCCTCCTCCTCCTCCTCCTCCTCAGGCTGAGCCCCCTCCCTGGCACTTCTCCTTGTAAGAGGGCTGCTGAATGTGGCCCTGTGTCCCTCCTGCCCCATCTGCCCCCTGCAGGGTCGAGCAACACGCTTTGAACCAGGAGGAAACCTTCCTAGAACCTCTGTAAGTGAGCCCAGCCCCATCACCCCTCAAACACGCACCAGTGTACACACAGCCACGGGCCCAGCACACCTACCTCAGTCCTGTCCCCTGGTCCCTGGCAGCCTCGGAACTCCCGAGCTCCTCCTGGCTCCATTCCTCCATCTGTGGGAGCAGCTGCTGGTTCTCAAGGACAGAAGAAGAAAATCCTAAGGAGAGCAGGAGCCACGGGTAAGGACAGCAGGGGAATGACCAGTTTCCAGGGCTAAATCCCCCTGACAGAGGATTTCTGAGAAGGAAGAGGTTTCTAGAAATAGGTCTCACACCGGCAGAGGCACAGATGCAACCAGAGAGGGAGTTCAGAATGCCTGGTCCCAGGGTAAGCGCCCACGCTGGGAGAGGCTGAGGGAGGGGCCTGGTTGGGGACACACACAGATCTTCTCTGGGACTGGCCACATTTTGGGGCCACCACACAGCAGAAGGCTGTGGAGCTTAGCCTCTCCCACAGCTGCAGACTACAGAGATGGTAAGAGAGACGCCAGCAGAGGCCCAGCTAGAATCTGGGTGCAGGAGGGTTTGAGCTGAGTCTGTTTGGAGTGGCTCAGAGCAGGCACTTCCTTCCCCCCACTGGTCCCCCCCACCACCTATCTCACCCTACTCCTCTCCCAAGATTTAGGTAAAAATATGAAGAAATTGTTTGCTTCCTCCCACCAACTCTCTGGTCTCAGCTAACCCCAAAAATAACCTTTACAATCCCTCCCAACAGCGTCCCTAACCTGCCACCCCCCAAGCCAAAGCCAGCTGCCTCTCCAGTGGATGACAGCTTTTCCCAACTAGTGAAACATGACCTCAGGGTCTCACAAATAAAACTCCTTCTTCAAGATACCACAACGTGTCCCAAAGCCCTATCCCAACTTCCTAAGGTAGTTTATTTTTAACCTTACTGGAGCAAAAACTGCATGAGATTTACCATCATCAACACTTTTTTGGTGGGTGTGGGGTGGGTACCGGGGATTGAACTCAGGGTCACTCAACCACTGAGCCACATCTTTAGCCCTATTTTGTATTTTATTTAGAGACAGAGTCTTGTTGAATTGCTTACCCCTTTCTTTTGCTGAGGCTGGCTTTGAACTCACGATCCTCCTGCCTCAGCACCCTGAACCACTGGGATTACAGGCATGCGCCACTTTTAAGTGCATAGTGCAGCTACCTGGAGCACGTTAACACTGTCACACACCAGATTTCCAGAATTTCTCCCCTCACGTCACAGGATTCCAGGCCGATGGGCTCCAGCCCCCACTCCCGACCCCCTCCCTTTTCACCTTTCTACTTTCTGTTTCTGTGCTTTTGGTGACTTCTGAAACCTCCCCTGTGGACTCCTACAGCACCGGCCCTCGTGTGCCTGGCTTAATCTGCTGAGCAGACCACCCCCAGGTTCACGCAGGGCAGCAAGACCTTCCCTCAGGTGCAGGGACCATGATGAACTTGAACTCAGATTGGCTTTTTAAGTGTCTGAAGCCAAGCTGCACCACCCTAGAAGAGGGAGCGTGGGGAGGCTGCTGAAGTTCAGGGGGGTTCTTCAGACACCCAGTCTCCACAGGAGACAAAACCACAGGCTCTGGGGCATTGCTTAGCCTATCACCTCCCACCGGACAGTCCCCACCTGCCGACCTTGAGGACTCCTTATCATGAACTCAAAATAAAACCCAATCAAGCTGAGATGACCTGAGGAGGGTTTGGGGGACACTCGGACTACACCTTGGTGGGAGAGCTGGTGACGGCCCCCAACCTCCTTAGGCCATTCCAGAAGAATTCTCACCTTCCTTGAGCACTAGGTCAACAGACATAAAACTAACTCATTAAAACCATCAGACAAATGCCTAGAGCAGCACAGTGAGGCCCGTCCCAGCAGTTACTGCCAGAGGTCAATTCAAAGGCACCGTTAAAGGCCTAGCAAGACAATGAGCCCCAAAATAGAGAAGGGGGAAAACTGAACAGAGAAAAAGCTCACTCATTCTTAAATGAAATATTAAGTATTAGGGGAGTACTTCAGATAAAACCAGACCTTCAGACAGCTCCTAAATGATTTAGCAAAGTGATTATTTGCTGAGTTGACCGTTTTACAAAATGATCTTTCATCAAATTAGCTCTTACAGCTGAAATTGGTTTTTCCTGTGGAAGGAAGTCATGCTACCCATCTGGTTGGGCCGTGGGGAAGGATGCCACCTAGCGGCGATGCCAGGAATAACAGGCACAGAGAACGGTCCCCGGAGCGGAGAGCAGGACTCTGCAGGCAGGTACACACGCTCCACCCATCCGTGCTCTCCGCAGCGGCAGGAGGGAGAGCGACTGGAACCGGGGAAATGGAATAGTCAGTAAGATAGTGATGTAGGCAAGGAGTTCACCTACACCAGGCACTGTGTTAGACTCAGCGGCGCCAAGGGGCACGAGACATGCCCCTGAGAAGCAGCTCACCGCCCAAGGACAGGAAAAAGACTCAACCTGCAGCTATGACGGTTTAAACCACCTGTGCTGTGGGTGCATACTGAGAGCATGCTGGGAGCCGAGGATGCGCTGAAGATCCTGCCAGGTGCAAAAGCCACCAAGTGGGGGAATAAACAAGTACGTAAACCGGCCATTTACTGTGGCAGGTGCTGAACGAGCAAACTGTGAAGTCCAGGAGAGGCTAAGCTGCACAGGTAGTACCTCACCTACATCGGAAAGGGCAAGGAGAAATTTGCCTGTTGGGAATGGAGTGAAGGGTCTGGGGCAGAGGGAGAAGAGTGATCCTAACAGGATTCAGGGTGCTGAGAACAGCCTGCAATGTGTGGGGAGGGGTCAGTAGGGGAACCAGAGAGAGGCTACTGCAGGGGGCCCAGCTAGAAACAAGAACAGCAACTGAATCACCAGAGTGGAAATGCACAGTGGGAAAGAATACCGGTCATGACATATTTAGGAGACAGTAAACGAATTTAAAAGAAAAATGAATTCAGGGTTGCATTACACGTGTTCCCATATAGAAGGGAGTGCTATTCACAGCATAGACGTCTTTTTTTTTTACTTTGAAAAATATTATTACATGTTGTTTCACTGCAAAGATAGAAATGTGTGTGTTTACTACAGTTTGGGCAGATGGCAGTAAAGTGTCTTGTAACTAAATTTGTGTATTTTGACAATATTCGGATGGAAGTGAATGTCCTTATTCAAACATAGTCCATGTTTGTCGCAGTAACAATAATGAAGAAGTCGCTGGCTTTTTCAGATTTGCATGAAGAGTAGCAGTAGCAGTCACCCCCAGCTGACTGGCTGTGGAATAGCCTTGGTTGGCCCTTCCCAGTGACCTTCACAGAGACAGGGCTATGCACAGCGGGTGTTCTGTGGGGACTTGAGCACCACAGCTTGGGGACACTGACGTTGAGGCTCCTGGAAGCAGGACAGGCAGAGGTTCCTGTCCCCGGGTGAGACTCCACCCTCTCACTGAAACGTTTTCAATTCTTCTTATAAAGCATGAGCCACCATAAGGATCCACCAGCCGAAGCAAACACGCGGAAAAGAAGGCAAGGACAGTGACGCCCTTTCCCAAGGGCTCGGGGCCATTCTGGAACCTTGTTTCCTAGGAGGCTGCTGGGAACAGGGCTCAGGGACCCAACATCCAGGGCAGGTACTGGGCAGAGTCCAGACTCCACGTACCAGGTAGGGAACAGGGGTCTGGAGAGGAGACCAGAGACAGGAGGCACCCCTTCGCCATGAGGCCCCCAGGCCTCCCCCTCTCTGGCCCAGGAAGAAAGCCCTGGGCTCTAGCAGCAGCAGCAAGGCCTGTTCAGAGCCTCCTGCGCTGGCCTCCCCTGCGTTCAGAGAGCTTTCCTGTGCCCCTCTGCAATCTCAGGTCCTTGACCCAAGAACCCAGGAAGCATAATCCCATTGTCACTGCCCCAACTCAAACAGGAAACCCCAGGCTCCTTCCAGAGGCGCTCTTCCTCCCGAAGCCCTCAGATCTACCTGGGGGACAGGTGGTTTTGTTACTGTAGTTGTCACTGTGACTCCTGGGGTTTTCTCTCAAGCAATTTCCAAAGGAACCAGAGAAGGACAGAACTCGGGGAGGCTGAGGGGGACTACCGGCCTGGGTGCTAAGGACACTGCACAAGCCTGGAACCACCTGGCTCCAGGGGCCCAGCCATCCTCCAGGGAACATTCCCCGTGAAGCTCGTGCGTCCTTTCTCCTCTCTTCCTTCCATCCCTGTGGACACTCCCCACTCTGTGTACTGCCCGTTACACCTTGCCCTCGGCCCCTCCCCACCAAATTCCTGCAAACACCCACAACTTTCCTGGTGACAACCAGAGCAGGAATCAGGGGTCCCACCATCGGGGTCAAGAGAACATGGAGCACAAGTCAAGGGCACGTTCTCCTGTTTGAGTTCCTGTAACTCATGAGACGTACCGATTCTGGGCCAGATGGACCACCCTGCCTATCCTGTGAGTCCACCACTGTCCTTGACGACACTTCGGAAGTGAAATGCCCCAGCCCCACCTGCCTGTTGCAGCAAAGGTCCCCCTCGGGGTGGAGGTCCCGCTGCACAGCAATGGGAAGATGCGCTCAGGACATGCAGAGAGAAACCAGGGCCCAGGACCCGACCCTGCCACGTCCCTGCCTGTGCAGGCAGTGGGACGACCTGAGGGGGAGTCCTGCCACCCCCTCCACCTGCCCCCCTCCTACAACCCCAAACCTTTCACAGGCCTGTGCCTGGGAACTTTCCAAGATCTCATATCCAAAGGGACGCAGAGGGTGCTGGGGCAGGAAGACTGAGCAACGTCCCACCTGCTCGCATCTTGTTCCAGAGGACGAGTTCTCCCCTCGCACCTCCTGCTCTGGTCTTCTCCCCCTCCTCTGGTTTTGACCAGTGGGTCCTTCCCAGTCTCACTCTGCCAACAGCTAAGGTGGGACCAAAATGGCTTCCCTTTTCCTTCTTAACCTGCAGACAGGACATGGGAAGATGTTAGAATCCATCAGGGATTCTCTCGGGGTCTCTGCTCCCTCCTTGCTGTTGTTCCTCGTGATCTGAAGTGGCTGAAAGAGTCTCGAGGTTTCTGCCCACACGTCCCCTCCTGCTGGTGGCCCTGCCAGGTATCAGAGGCTCTGTTCTCTTGGCCTAGAGAAAGAGGCAGAGCAGAAAGAAGAAATAACCAAACAGGCTCCATGACTTAGTTTCCAACAAGACTCGCCCCGGGTGGAGGATGGGGAGTGGGGACAGGGGTGTTGAGAACCCAGGGGACCAGGTGTAAAGAGAGGACGACTCCCCCCCCCCCCGAGTCTACAAAGAGGTTTGCCCTTCCCTCCACCCTGAGTGACTGGAGAAAGAAGAGAGAGGGAGCCCAGCAAGGCCAGAGAGGGGCCTACAGCCACCTGCTAGCAGCACAGCAAGGGGCGGCCATGAGTGTGCAGCCTCAGGGCTTTCCAGACCCCCAGCTCAGCATGGAGGCTGCCAAGACAGGCCGAACCCAATGCCTATGAGGGCTGGGACAAAGGTGGGTGGAGCAGCAACTGGCGCTGGCCTGATGCCCTCACACCCTGGCACCGGGGGAGAACCCAGCACCACAGCACGGCTCTGGGGAAGGGTGACCGGGGAGGCACTGCTTATTTCCTATCACCCCGCAGATGAAAAGGCACAGCCACTGCCGCGTGACATCTGGGTTCTTCTTCAAGGCAAAAAGAAACGCAAGCTTGTCAACAAATTCCAAGTGTGTTTTTATGTTTGCTTTTCTTTCAGGGACCCAGCAGCCTAAGAACCTAGGATCTCCATCCGCTGGTAAAAGGAGCCTGAGGCTGAGGCCTCTCTGTAGCCTTGGGGGAAGCCAGGTACCACCATCCCCCTCCAAGCCTTCCTGGACTTGGGCTCTTGCTTGCAGACAGTGGGGTGCACGTTCCCTCCTACGTGCCTCTGTCTTTACTTCAGAAGGGGAGAGAGAACTTGCCTAGGAAAACAAACCAGATTCTTCTATTAACTACCATCCCCACCCAGCGACCTAAGTTTTGTTTTATTTTGGTACTGAGGATTGATCCTAGGGGTACTAGGGGCACTTTACCACTAAGCCACATCCCCAGGCCCTTTTTTTTTTTTTTTTTTTTTTTTTTTTTTTTTTGAGTCAGGGTCCTGCTAAGTTGCTGAAGCTGGCCTTGAACTTGGAATCCTCCTGCCTCAGCCTCCCAAACTGTTGGGATTATGGGCATGTGACACCACACCTGGCCTGGCTTTAAGATTTTAAAAATATAAAAATAGTTCTGTCCCCCTGGAGGACAGAACTGGCTCAGTTGAGGCCACTTTACAGGAAGGGGTGGGCTCCCCAGAGGAGAGCTGGGGGCCATGACAGGAGAGAGAAGGGACAAACCTCTATTGCCAAACACAGCCTGTTCCTGACACCACAAAGTCGCAGGGGAAGCCCAGCTCAGGAATGTCGCAGGGGCACCAGGCTGGACTTGGGGAAAAGGACATGAGTGGGTACTTCAAGGCCTGTGCGGCTGAGCTGCTGTAACATGCAGGGCTGCAGCCGTGTCTCTGGGAGTCCCTGACTAAGCACTGCACAGAGGGAACCGATGGCCTCCTCTGTCTTAGGGATATTAGAACTGGACACACTGGCCCCCTTGAGACGCGCACACAGGGCAAGTGTCTGAGGCTCTGGCACCGCTGTTAGTGACCTCAGACTTCTACCGCTAGCTCAGTGGCAGTAGCAAGCTGCTGTGCCAATGTTTTTTGTGAGTTGAGGTGTGCGTGGGCCACATGATGCTGCACCCAACATCACTCAGATGACACATGGTGACCGAGGTCACTGGTGAGTCAGACATAGCACCAACTCTGCTCCTGAGCCCTGTGCCCACCACAGGTTGCCCCCACTCTGAGAAAGAAGACCTCTCACCTTCACCCAGAGCCCCCAGCCCAGCATTGGGCTTTCCCATCTGACAGCATGTACCCCGAGGTTGCTTTTTTAAATTTGCACAAAAGTTTTGTACCCCAAGTTATCAAAGCCTCTGTAGGAGGGATTCCCGCGTACAGGATCCCCTCATGGTAGTGCAGAAAGAGCCACACTGTGGCCATCAGTATACAAGTGACGTCAACTGTGCAGCCACTTGGTGCACACAAAGGTGACAGAAAGCATATGGGAAAACAGGCTAGAACACTCGAGAGGCCTGACCAGCTGAGCACCAGAAGGAGCCCAGACACAGCTCACTTCTTGGCTGGTCATGCTTCAGTGCTCCTGTCCCATGCGCCAAGAGCTGCTAGTGCCAGGGTCTGCCATTTACAGGTGACCCATAGACACCTCGGCCAGGCCAGAGCAAGTCTTCCCAGAGGCCTTCAGGTGGACATGTGGAGGCAGTGAAGGGTAATCAACGCTCATCAGAACTTCTGAGCTTAAAATAAAAGCTTCCCACTGCAAATTGGTGCAACCAATCTGGAAAGCAGTATGGAGATTCCTTGGAAAACTTGAACTGGAACCATCATTAAACCCAGCTATCCCACTCCTCGGTTTATATCCAAAGGACTTAAAAACAGCATACTCCAGGGACACAGCCACATCAGTGTTTATAGCAGCACAATTCACAATAGCTAAACTGTGGAACCAACCTAGGTGCCCTTCAAGAGATGAATGGATAAAAAAAACTGTGGTATTTATACACAATGGAACATTACTCAGCATTAAAAGAGAATTAAATCATGGCATTTGCAGGTAAATGGATGGAGTTGGAGAACATCATGCTAAGTGAAGTAAGTCCAGTCCCAAAAAACCAAAGGCTGAATGTTTTCTCTGATAAGTGGATGCTGATCCATACTGAGGGTGGGGGGAGCATGGGAGGAATGGAGGAACTTTGGAGGTAGGAAAGATGGTGGAATGAGATGGAAATCATTGCCCTAAGTACATGTATGAAGACACGAATGGCGTGATTCTACTTTGTGTACAACCAGAGAAATGAAAAATTGTGCTCCATTTGTGTACTATGAATCGAAATGCATCCTGCCATCATGTATAACAAATTACAACAAATAAATTAATTAATTAAAAAATAAATATAAACTTCCCCAAGAGCCTCGCTCACAGATAGATGATGGCTTTGAGACCTCCAGCCATGAGTCTCTCAGGGCTCTATCAGTGCCAAGGACTGACTGACAGACACTCTCTAAGGAGCAGAAAAGAAAGCTAATACCAAGGTGTGACACCCAGGTCCCCAACACCTGGCCTGCGAGGATTCCTACCACCACAGTAATTGATTACGTGCATCCCAAAAGCCTGATGAATTGTAAATATGGGCCAAAAGTCCCTCTGCCCTTGAGAACTCAGTGCAGTGGAAAGGGCAGAACTTCAGGGCAGAGACCTGGGCTCAAGTCCTAGTGGGATCCAGGAGCAATCCCTGGACTTCCACCCAGGCCCCTCTCCCCTCCTGACTACCTGAAGCAGGTGTGCTCATGGCCAGCCTGCCTTTTCCTCTCCACACCTGACACCACTCTCCTGTGAGTGCCTCTGGCTCCTGGCTCTCAGCCTGTCTCCTCATTTTCCCATCCAGCTCCAGGACCTCTGTGCGTGGCTCTCTGCTGCCACCCTCTGGCCCTCGTCAGCTACACCTTCAGAGCATCTGGGCTAGCAACCACCTTTGGTCAATTACATTTAAGAGACTTCCTCAAAAACAACAGACCAAGAAGCTGGGCTCCAAGGTGCACACCTGTGACCCCAACCACTCAGGAGGCGGAGGCAGGAGGATGGCAAGTTCGAGGCCAGCCTGAGCAACTTAGTGAGGCTCTAAGCAACTCAGAGAGACCCTGATTCAAAATAAAAAGGACTGGGAGTGTTGCTCAGTGGTAGAGCGGCTCTGGGGTCCATCCCCAAAACAAACAAGGCAGAAGAACCACAGATCAGCAATCACAAAGAAAACTAAAGACCAATCTCTCTTCTGAATATACATACAAGAGTCCTCAAGAAAATACTAGCCTACTAAATCCAGAAACATAAGAAAGGAATTATGCACCATGAAAACATGGGATTTATCTTAGGAAGTCAAGGTTGATTTAACATCTGAGAATCAACTAATGTGACACATCATATCAATAAAGTCGAAACACACATATATATGATCAACTCAATAGGCACAGAACAAGCATCTGACAAAATCGAGCTCTTTCTGTAATAAAACACATTATAAACCAGAAGGGGGCATCCTCACCTCAACCTAAGGAAAGGCATCTACAAAACCCACTGCTGAAATTGGTCTTGCTATGGAAAGAACGTGTGCTTTCCCCCAAGGTCAGGAACCACCAGTCAAGGGTGTCTGCATTTGCCACTTATGAGGTCTGAAACTGCACGGGGTGTTTGTTTCTGTGTTCCTAATAACATACCATCTTTTTAAAATAAGAGGTTGCAAAATATGTCAACAAGTCTAGAAAATAACCCATGTGCTCAGCACCCATCTTCATGAAATCTCAAGAATTTGCCCTTTTGTTTCAGATCTTCAAAAAAAAAGAAAGGAAAAATGTTTTAGAAACTGATAAAACTCCAGGGGCACCTACAGGCTGCTGCTTTCAACATTTATTGTGACAAATAATGCCGTAATCAACATGAATGCATGTGAGTCTTCCCTAGAATGAAGGCTGTAAAGTGAAATTTCTTTGTCATACAGCATGAAAATTTTAAAATTTATTAGATTTCATCTGTACCTTTCACAGCCAGGTGGCGCATGCCTGTCACCCCAGCAGCTTGGAAAGCAGGGGAATCAGGCGTTGGAAGCCAGCCTCAGCAACTTAGCAAGGTTCTAAACAACTGGATACCCTGTCTTTAAATAAAATTTAAAAAGGGCTGGGGCTGTGGTTCCATGGTTCTGTGATTGAGTGAGTGCTGCTGGGTTCAATCCCCAGTACAAAAAAAAAAAAAAAAAACAGTTCATCTTCACCGAGACTTGGTAGCATCAAGCTTACGGCTGTGACAGGATGGTAACAGGTTATGTGATCAGCTGTGAAGCTTTAACATCTTTTAAGATGTTTACAAGTTTCTCTTCTGTGCTTTGCTGCTTGGTAGCCTTTGCCCAATTTGCTGTTGGGGTGCTTTTAGTTTCCACACATGTTCTCTCTTTTATGCCCTGTGTTTTATGTTCTACATTTTTATATGTCCTATGTGTGAATAATTTACTAGTTTTATGCTGTACAGGTGTCCTTGCAAAGACGACACTTGTCTTTTGAAGTTGCTTATGGTATCTTCTACAGAATTTGGATCTGGTCAAAATTATCAATGTTTCCCTTTGTGGTTAGTCCTTTTTGCATGTTCTTTTTTTTAAAAAAATGATATCCTTCCACCAGGTGCAGTGGCCCACACCCATAATCCCAGTGATTTGGGAGGCTGAGGCGGGAGGATAGAAAGTTTCAGGCCAGCCTCGGCAATTTAGCAGGACCCTAAGCAACTTAGCAAGACCCTATTTCAAAATGAAAAATAAAAAGGGATGCACCTTTGGGTTCAATCCCAGATACCAAAAATATGTATCAAAAAATATCATCAACCAAATACTCCAGGTACCACCCAACATTACTGCCAGTGGAAGGGTAACTGATACATTTTTTGGAGGGTATTTGGGCAAATTGTGTTAACAACCTTTAAAAATGTATACATCAGATAAATGTCTTGTGCTATTAGGGATTCTACCTGAGAATTTTATTCCTACACTTGTAGAAATGATATGTCCATTTCTAAGAATTTATTGTATCGAAAGAACTGGGGATGAATCCAAGCACAGAGCCATAGTGTGTAGTTTTAATTATGAAAATCTTAGACAATCTAAATTTCCTAAGGAAGGCCTGGTTATAATGAAACCGCCTTGCCTCTGACCACTTGCTGCTGCTATGACAGAATGGCCTGTACTGTATGATTATGAATGGCGGGTGTTTGGCTCACAGGTCTGGCGGCTGGAAGTCCAAGAGCCTGGTCCCAGATTCTGATGGAGGTCATAGCTTACATGATATGGTGGAGGGCGGGCAAGCAGACAGGGCAGAAGAGACAAAAAGTGGGGCTCATTTTTATCCTTTCATTAGGACCACACTCTTGGGGTAACTGCCCCACTCCCTATAGTAATAGCATTGATCCATTCATGAGGGTGGGACCCCAGAGCCTAACCACCTCCAGAAGATCATGCCCCTTACTCTGCTGTGACGGCAGACAGCGGTACCTCCTAGACCTTGGGAGGAGGGGACCCCTCCCTCAACCCCAGGAGAGAGAAAAGGTGCCGCAGTGTGGCTGGCACCAATCACGAGCCACTCAAGCAGGAACAAACTTTATTTCTGAACTCCACCAGCACACTCCACACACGCTCCCCGGGAACTCTCCCGAACGCCACCCACACCGCTCCTCCAAGAACACACCACACACCAATCGGAATTCCCTCTCCCGGCACCTCCCCAACCAATGCGAACTCTCCAGGAATCCCCACGAGAACTCCAAAGTAGCAGGCTGAGGCGGGCAGCAGGGGACTAATATACAATTGAATCAATCCAGCATCATCTTAATGGCTCGCCTCTCAACCAATACTATCGGCAAAAATGCCAGGGGCCATTCCCACTCGGCTGTGGCTCTCAGCATCTCCCCACTTCTGTTTAATTAAAGAACAAGCAATGTGGCTTAGGGATCATGCCTGTTAGGTTGTCCAATACTACACATGGTCCTTACACGTCATCGGATGAGCTGACCTCAAGGCGTCAGCCTCCGGTACCACTGCAATTGGATCTTACCCGTCACTGACATACAGCCATACTTGTGGATAGGCCTTTGCACTAGTGGGGGGGTGAGGTTCTTTGCCTCACCTCTGTTGGCCCCCAAATTTGGCCTTGGTGCCAGTGGGGGAGTGAGGTTCTTTGTCTCACCTCTGTTGGCCCCCAAATTTTAGACCATCACAAGCAGAAGGAAGCGAATGGAAAATGCCATGACACCAAGCCAAATGATGGCTCTTTTTGGGAAAATTGTACCACCGCTGACACCATCAGCAAAGATACCCCAGCGTTACCACAATTCGCTGCACCAACAGATAGTTCACAATGCATGCAAGTGATACATAGTCCAGGCAAGTTCTGCAAGCAGTTCAAAGCAGAAGAATCCATTAATATGTCCATTTCCTCCCAAAGTAAATCGACTCCTTGATTGAGCATCACTTGTTGAGTTATTATTCACTGATGCATCAGTTTATACAGTTTACTGTGATAGCTATGGAAGAAGCTGTAGTTTGGTTTTTATCTTTGTCTTCTCCAGCACTGGGATGAAGATAGGAATTCTGGCAATGATGGCTAAAAAGAAATTATGTAACATTCCAACAGGTACTAAGAAAACAATTTTCTGAACAATTTACATTATCCTGAACAGAATTATTAAATATAATGAAAAGGAAAGGTGAAAGTAAACAAACAGATCTGTTAACCTCCTTTTTTGTTCACATATTAAAACAATCCTCAACAGCTCTTTACCCAATTTAAATTAAACCATTTAAATCACGTGAATAAAAAAAAAATATTTGGATCCATCTTTTCATGAGCGCTCCTCATATATATGGACATATACACATACAGACATACAACACAAAACAGAAGATAATAGAAAAGGCCTTGTAGCTTTACACAGGTGAAATCTCCATTGCAATGTTTAAAAACTCGACAGTCAAAAAATAGAACTGATCAGAAAAACATTAACCTAGGTCTATATGAGCTCAAAAAATAAAATAGAACTTCATGATGTGGGAAAAGGCAATAATAAAATAGATATTGAAAAAAGCATCCTGGTTACCACCTGGGTTTGACTCTTCTTTGATATCCCATTCTTCTTCCTGTAACTTGCATATGAATCTGAAGGTATTCCCACAAGCAAACCTCAAGGTTTTGTACATTTGAAATAGGCCTTAATAATGTTCATTATTCATTAGCCTCAGGTGTGGGAGAATCACTGTCACAGATGTAAGAATAGCCAAGCTGGAGCTCTGGATATCAGATGTTATGGATTTGATTCAAATCATCTTCTTTTTGGTCTGTAGAAATCGCTTTGGTTAGTCTCTCTGGAATCCAAATCGGCTGCTGTTCTCCCTGTGGAAACACACAAACAGACCTCCGACTTCAGACAATCACTGGGTCAGGACCTTTCCATTGTCCTGTTAGAATATCCTTCCAAAGTACCTTGGCTTATGTACATTTTTTGGATACATATGCCTTTCTGCAGCACTAAGCCCTGATGAATCCAAATTTAAAAAGTTTAGAGTAAGAAGGGTTATTTTAAGTTTATCTTTGGGGGATATATACCCCTATCCATTTCCCTCTTTTTGCTTTAATAAGTACATTTTAATAGTTTGATGAGCTCTTTCAACTATGCCTTGTCCCTGAGGATTGTATGGAATTCCTGTTATATGAGTAATTCAAATGATGAGCAAAATTGTTTAAAAGAGGTAGAAGTATAACCAGGACCATTATCTGTTTTTAACTGTTTTGGAATGCCCACAGTGGCAAAATTTTGTAAGCAATGATCTATAACATCTTTAATTTTTTCTCCGGCATGAAGGGAGCCCATCAAAAATCCGGAAGAAGTATCAACTGTAACATGCAAATATTTTAATTTTCCAAATTCTGGCAAGTATGTGATGTCCATCTGCCAAATATGGTTAGGTATCAGTCCTCTAGGATTGACTCCAAGATTAACTTGTGGTAAAAAGGTCACACAATTTTGACATTGTTTTATTATTTGTCTAGCTTGTTCCTTAGTTATTTTAAAATGCTTTTGTAAAGTATTAGCACTGACATGGAACCTTTTATGAAAATTTGTAGCTTCTTCTAGTGTAGAGAAAAATGTATGTCATGTGTAGTTTTATCTGCTAAATCATTGCCCAAACTAAGGGCTCCAGGCAATTCTGTATGTGCACTGATATGTCCTATAAAGAATGGATCTTTTCTGTCCCAGATTAGACTTTGTATGGTGGAAAGCAAAGAGAAAACAGTAGAGGAAGGGGAAATCCTACCAGCATCTCCAAGGGATATTATAGCATTAACTATATACTGACTATCAGAAAATAAATTAAATACAGAATCTTTAAACATCACAAAAGTTTGTAATACTGCATTAAGCTCTAACTTTTGAGCTGATTTTTTGGGTACTAAAAATGTAAAAGTTTGATCAGGGGTAACTACTGCTGCTGTACCATTATTTGACCCATCAGTGAATATATTTGGAGCATTCATGATAGGTATTTTTCTTGTCATTTTTGGAAAAACTACAGGATGCAAAGATCAAAAAGACAATAAAGGATTAGATGATAAGTGGTTATCAAATGAAACATTAGATTTACACATGATTATTGCCCAAGTATTTAACTCATTAGCTGACTCATCAATTTGATCCATAGTATATGGAGTAATAATTTTATTGAGAGAAATTCCAAACACTCCCTTTGCTGCTTTTATTCCTTTGAGTATCAATTGTCCTACAGCCTCAGGATACCTAGTAAGAATAGTGTTAGGAGAATAAGATAAATGTATCCATAATAATGGACCTTCTTGCCAAAATACTCCTGTAGGAATATTTTTTGTTGGTAGTACAATAAATAATAAAGGCAAACTTATATCAATTCTATCCAAATGCATATTTTCCATATATGTTTCAATGATTTTTAATGCCTTTCTTGCTTCAGGCCTTAACATGCGGGGTGAATTTGCATCTGTTGGACCTTTTAGGATATCAAATAAAGGTCCCAACTCTCCTGTTGGTATGCCTAGATAAGGCCTTATTCAATTTGTGTCTCCTAATAACTTTTGAAAGTCGTTAAGTGATTTGAGTTGATCTACTCGTATTTGAATTTTTGGTGGACGGACCATGGTTGAGGATAATAGAACTCCTAAATAATTAATTGGAAAATTTAATTGTACTTTATCTATTGCTATCTCTAGATTATAATTTTTAATAAGTTTGTAAGTGTGACATAACATTCTAGCAATGTGTTTTTATCTTTGTGTGCTAACAATACATCATCCATATAGTGAAATATTTGTAGTTCAGGATTTTGATTTCTAAGTGGCTGGATTGCTTTGTTTACATAAATTTGACACATAGTTGGGCTGTTAGCCATCCCTTGAGGGAGTACTTTCCATTCATATCTCTGATCGGGACCTTCATGATTCAGTGCAAGGATAGTAAATGCAAAACGTGGACTATCCTCAGGATGAATTGGAATTGAAAAAAACAATCTTTAATATCTATAGCTAAAACATACCAGATTTTTGGCAAACCGCAGACAATTGAGGAATCCTCGATTGAGCAGGTCCCATAATAACCATCTCATTATTAATGGCTCTTAAATCTTTCAATAATCTCCATTTACCAGATTTCTTTTTAATGACAAAAATGGGAGTATTATGGGGAGATACAGAAGGTTGTATATGTCCCTCGGATAATTGTTGTTTGACCAGGTCATGGGCTGCTTGTATCTTTTCTTTAGTCAGCTCATCCGATAACGGGTAAGGACCATATATAGTATTGGACAACCTAACAGGCACGGTCCCTAAGCCACATTGCTTGTTGTTTAATTCAATAGAAGGGGGGAGATGTTGAGGGTCACAGTCAAGTCGGGATGACGCATGGCATTTTTGCCAGAAGTAGTGGTTGAGAGGTGCCGCCAGCAAGCCATTAAGATGATGACTTTTGAGTTCTCGCGGAGTTCCCGTTGAGTTCCGGTTGAGCTCTCGCGGGGATTCCTGAAGAGTTCGCATTGGTTGGGGAAGTGCCGGAGGAGGGATTTCCGGTTGGTGGTTCCTGGAGGAGCCTCGTGGGTGGCGTTTGGGAGAGTTCCCGGGGAGAGTTCCCGGGGAGCATGTGTGGAGTGTGCTGGTGGGGTTCAGAAAGAAAGTTTGTTCTTGCTTCAGTGGCTCGTGATTTGTGCCCAGCCAGACTGCAGCACTAGTGTTCCTCAGAATTTTTCTAAATTCAGGCAAACACAGAAATTACTTCCAAAATTAAGAAAAAAAAATAAGCAGTCATTTAGCCTTAACTCAGACAATTCTGTTACAGCTTGTCCTCAATATCCAAAATACTTACATGGGCTGGGCACTCTCACCTGCTCCCCCACCTGCACCCCAACTTAGTATTCCAAAGCAGCCACATCATCTCACCAAGGGATCAGCTGAAGATAATAGTTGTGTCAAAGAGCTGAAATTCTCCAAATTGTTCATTTCATTTTGTTTCCTCTTAAAAACATTTAGTTCAATAACAACAACAGCAGCCAGTCTCAAACATTCCCGTTTAGAATTACATTTTGTTTTGTTTTGGTTTTTGTTTCGCTTTGGTAGCAGGGACTGAACCCAAGGGCGCTTTACCAGCTGAGCCACATCCCAGCCACATTTTATTTGAAGACAGGGCCTTGCTATGTTGCTTAGGCCTTCACTAAGTTGCTGAGGCTGGCTTTGAACTTGCGATCCTCCTGCCTCAGTCTTGTCACCATGCCACCGGGCAGAATTGTCATTTTAGAAAGCCAACTGTTGCTTCCTGTCAGACTATTATGTGAAAGAAGCCAGTCTGAAAAGGCTGTGTACTGCAGGAATCCAGCTACGGGACATTCTAGAAAAGGTACAAATACAAAGTGCAAAGATCAATGGCCGCCAGGGGCTGAGGGGAGGCAGAGATGACCAGGTGGCACGCAGGATTCTTAGGGCCCTGAAACTCTCCAGTGATGCTTCAGTGGTGGACACACGTTGTTATACGGTCGTCCAAATCCATGGACTGTCACAGCAGAGGGAGCCCTGAAGTCAGTCAGGCTCTGGTGATGGCCCTGGTGGATGCAGGAGGCCCAGGGTGAGAGGCAGTGGTTCCTGGGAAATCTCTGCGCTTTGTGCCCGATCTCTCTGTGAACCTCAAATCAGCCTAAGAAATGAAATCATTGTTTTAAAGTTGCTTCACTCTCAACCTTGCAATGGACAGTGAAGAGCCTTTGAAGCAACTTTGCTTGCTTGGTGATATTTGGAAAACTGATCTGATTCTCTAGTAAATATAGAAAAGTTGATTCATCCTTTAATTAATTCAATCACACACTAAAATTCGGATCCATTATTTAATTTCCCTCTCCCAGTGACCCAATTTTGAAATCACCCATTCATAAATAAGCAAGGGATTCTCTCATTTTTTCCACCTTCCCCTCCTCAACCATCCTGTCCTCTTAGACCAAAGGAAACAGCCCCAGACCCTGACTTCACATCAGCCAAAATCCTGTCCCCCTTCCCACAGTAGTGAAGCTATTTTTAGGAGTATTTACTTGGAGGTGAATTTTTAAAAGGAAAAAGGATCGTATAGGAACATACATTAACTCCCCACAGAAAATGTCCGCATGTCACGTAGCAGAAAGGAGAGTAGAACAAACCCCCAGCTGCCCGTGACCACCTCCGAGATCATCAACACGGCCCCAGTGTCCTTTCAGCCGAAGCCCGGGTCATTTCCAAGCACGTCTAGACCGCATTTCACTCAGCACCCACCTCTGAACCATAAGGCTCCTTGTACCAACAGGGCACGACCCCCTAACTACAACTAGGGAGAATTCACACCACCATATTGTCAAATGTCCAAGTGGGGCCCACACTTCCCCAACAGCGTCTTCGGATTTCACATTTCACAGATGAGAGCAGCCCACAGCTTTCCAGGGGTTGTTATTAGCTGTCCCCCAGCTATTACTAGACCATTCCTCTCTCCTGAGGCAGCACGGACGGTCAGGAGAGGCATCCCACTTAAATGTTTTGGGATAGTTTTGGTTTTGTTGTTATTGCTGTTTGTTTATTTTTTATATATTTTACGATTTTTAGAGCAAAGAAAAAAAATTTTTGTTTTTTTTTTTGGTACTGGGGATTCCAGGGTCAAGTCTTTCCACTAAGACACATCCCTGGCCCCTTGGTTTGTCTGTTTGTTTGTTCCTTTGTTTATATTTGAGACAGGGTCTCACTAATTGTTTAGGGTCTCGCTAAGTTGCTCAGGTTGGTCTCTTGCCATCCTCCTCCCTCAGCCTCCACAGAGCCGCTGGGATTACAGGTGTGTGCCACCACGCCCGACTAGAGCAAATTTTCATTACTGACTTTTGGGCTAATTCTCATTGTAAAGTTACTCCATGCTTCCTTTTAATTTTCTTTGAAACCAGAAAGGAAAGAAATCTCTGTATTCCTTTTGTCTCCTCTGAATCAGCCAACAACCTTCATTTCATCTATAAGGGACAGCGTATTTTTATGACTCCCTTCTTTAGAACACTCCAGAAGCTCATGATTCTGCCCATTCATTCATCAACAAATATGTCCTGAAACTGTGGTCCCTCAAGGCTCTAGAGGAAACAGCCCCCTCCAGGATCCAACTCACAAACACCAAATCTCAAAATGTGCGCTAGAGGGCGCCACTCTCCCATTGGCGCCGGCTCCCCGAAGCCCCTTGTCACTCCTGGGATGGTACTCAGCCTAGAAAGATTCCCTTCGCCTGCTCACACGCTCACCCACCCAGATGAAGAATTTCACACCACTTGCAGTTTAAAAGCGAAATAAATTCCATCCGTTGGAAGCATAAACCTGCCCAATTGCCCCCAAACAGGTCTATTTTCCAGCAGGCACTGGGGCAGGGAGTCTGTGCCTTCCTAAAATCATGACAGCTGGGTGCTGTTTTCAACACTAAAATACCAAAAGAAAACTGCAGGATTGAGATCAATAAGTCTTCAATTAAATGTCTACACAATGCAGTCTTCCCACTTTATTAACTGGTAAGGATAGTCTCAAAAGTATTTTTATTCCATTTTAAAAATTAATAGATTTGATTTTCTCATATTACCAATCTTCTTCAGTCCGCCCAAATAAAGGCCAAGAAAACAGCCAGTTAATAGAGTGAGCATCTATTCAGAGCCTGAGGTGTGCCAGGCCTGGAGTGGGCAGCTGAGGCAGGGTCCCTCCCTTCCTGGAGCTCACATTTGAAGGGGGAGATAGGTAATGAACAAGCAGACAGATAAATAAACATGGCAATTGCTATAGTTTGCATTTCTTTTATTTTCTTTTAGTGCTGGGAATTGAACCCAGAGGTTCTCTACCACTGAGTCTTTAAAAAAAAACAAAACGGTTTTGCTAAGCTGCCTAGGCTGGTCTAGAACTTGGAATCCTCCTGCCTCAGCCTCCCAGATAGCTGGGATTGCAGGTGTGTGCATCCTGCCTGGCTGTAGCTTAGATATCAGATAGCCCCCAAAGGCTCACAAATTGGATGTCCATGGCCTGGGGGAGGGGGAGAAAACTTTAAGAGGCTGTGTGCTAGTTGGAGGCCTTCCAGTCATTAGGGGTGTGCCCTGAGGGGATAGTGGGACCCCACACCCTCTTCTTGCTCTTTTTTTTGCTTCCCCACCATGAGGTGAATGGTTTTGTAACCCCCTTAACATCTGGCCATCCAACAAATAGATGAAAAAATGCTCAACATCATTAGAAACTAGGGAAATGTCAATCAAAACTACTCTGAGATTTCATCTCACACTATCGAGAAGGGTGGTCATCAGGAACACAGACAATAAAAAATGCTGGGAGGATGTGGAGGAAAAAAGAACACTTTTATACTGTTGATGGGACTGTAAATTAGTGCAACCACTATGGGAATCAGTAGGGAGGGTCCTCAAAAGACTAGGCATGGAACCACGCAGGACCCAGCTACCCCACTCCTCAGTATTTATCCTTAAGAATTAAAGTCATCTTACTACAGTGACACACCCATGTTTATAGCAGCACAATTCACAATAGCCAAACTATGGAACCAGCCTAGGTGTCCATGAAAGGATGAGTGGGTAAAGAAAATGTGGCCTATATACACATTGGAGTTTTATCCAGCCACAAAGAAGAAGGAAAGAATGTCATTTGCAGGAAAATGGATGGAACTTGAGAACATTATGAGAAATAAGCCAAACTCATGTCAAAGGTCATACAGTTTCTCTCATATGTGGAAACTAGATAGGAAAAGGGGAAAGAAAGGTGGGTGGGAATCTCATAAAAATCGTAGAGATCAGTACAGGAAAGAAACTAGGAAGGAGGGAGGGAAGGGCAAGGGAAGACAGTGGGGGTGATATTGACCAAATTATATCATCATATTGTGTGCAGTAAGAATATGTAACAAAATCGGTGGCACAGGCCTGTCATCTCAGTGACTCGGGAGGCTGAAGCAGGAAGATCTCAAGTCCAAAGCCAGCCTCAGTGACTTGGTGAGGCCCTAAGCAACTTAGCGAGACCCTGTCTCAAAATAAAAAATAAAAAAGACTGGGGATGTGACTCAGTGGTTAAGCGTCCCTGAGTTGAATCCCAGGTACCCAAAAAATAAAAGTGAGAAAACCAAAAGAAATAACAACAATAACAAAAAATGATCTGGCCTCTGGGAAAGACCACAGCTGTGCTGATACCACAGGACAGGAAAGACCCCGGGAAGGCCTAGGAGGCAAGCATTCCAGAAAATTCCACAGAGAGGAGCGAAGCAGAGGGGCTTCTCAGGAGAGTGTGAGTTCTTCTTTTCTTTTTCTTTTTTTTTCCTCCCTGTTTTGATGTTTGTTATTACTTATTTAAATTCTGGGTTTTTATTCATTTCACAGAAGAAAAGAGGAGGTAGTGGAAGAAGCAGAGGTGTGACCCGAGGGGAAGAGCCTCTGGGACTCACTCCTTCTATTCCACCTCTTCCTGGAAGATGGTCTGGAGCCCTCCACTGCCGCAGCAGATGGCAAGTTTGACAGTCGTCCAGGAAAAAAAGTTCCAATTCTCCAACCCCGTAGCATATCTGTTGTGTCACCGTTGTCTGAAGAAGGAAGGGGGACCCCGTGTCCTGTCATCCCGGCAGGAGGATGGAAAGTTTGAGGCCAGCCTCAGCCACTTAGCAACTTAGCGAGAACCTAACAGCACCTGCTGGCTGTGAGGTTCCCTCCCAGGTACTAAGCAGCAGAAAAAGAAAAGCCCAGCCACAGGAAAGTAATGATCTAGAGAATTCATTTTTAAAAATAAATAAGAGGGAGGGGAGAGGAGAGTGAGTTCTTAAAAGATCAAAAATGAACAGGAAAGATATACAGACACCCTGGGCTTTGGATCATTCAAATTAACAATCTTCGCACTTTGCCCTGGAGAAAAGTGATAAGGATTCAGTAGAAACTTCAGATTGGGGGCTCTGACCTTTTCCCCAAGCTAGTGATCGCAGCAGACGCTGTCCGTGTTGGACACTCTTCTTCGGGACCTCACTGGTGGCCGCGCTGTGCAGGAGGTTAGGTTTGCAGAACACAATCCACTCACAATCTTTTAACTCACCACGTGCTCACGGGGACGTGGGCCTGTTGTTGATCCAGGGGTCTGCGCTGGGGCAAAGACCAACTGAGGTCACCGCGGAAAGCCCCGTGTTCAGGCTCCTTTTGCTTTTTCATTAAAACAACTTTGATTTTGGCAGAAGCTTCGTCTGTGGGCGGAGCTGATCCTATGGGGTGTCTCTCCTTTGATTACTGAAGTGGGTTTTTCTTTAACCAACTTTCTGACATGAACTGTTGCCAAAGGCTTGGTCCTGGTCCCTGATGCCAATCCAGTAATAAGAGCCCAGTCTTGAGAAAAAGGAGAAAGAAGTTTTATTGCTTTGCTAGCAAAGGAGAAGCACAGGGGACTCCTGTCCCAGAGGCTTGAGTCTGCCCCTCAGGGCAACAGGGGATTTCTTAAGAGGTGATGTAAAGGCTGCATTCCAGGTGTCCCCGTTGGAGCTGTAAGTCACTTATTAGTTTGGGAGACAGTCATTTCCTAGATCTTCTGGTTTTGCCACCCCCAAATCCATCTAAATTACTTCATTCCTGTGCTGGGTTTGAGAACAGTTAACGCTGCCTAGATAAGGAAGAAAGGTAGTCCTGCTTGTGAGATGACGGAGGAGGAGACTTGGGACGGGGAGGGGGAGACAAAGAGAAGGCAACAAGTTCAGTTTAAAAATAAGCCTCAGTGGCAGAGCAGCAAGGGCCATAGTCAAAGCATAAAGTGGACCCCTGTCCCAGAACCACCCTTGTATTGGTGGGATAAAACTTTCTTGAACATGATATAATTTTTTTATAATAATAGGCATATTATTTATTTATGTAGGTACTGGGGATTGAACTCAGGGGCTCTCAACCACTGAGCCACATCCCCAGCCCTATTTCGTATTTTAATTAGAGAAAGGGTCTCACTGAGTTGCTCAGCGCCTTGCCTCGCTGTTGCTGAGGCTGGCTTTGAACTCAACAATCCTCCTGTCTCAGCCTCCCGAGCTGCTGGGATTACAGGCGTGTGCCACAGGGCCCAGCTCATGATATAATTTTAAACATAGTTCTGGTTTTAACCTGTTAACGTTTTGCTTTAAATTTTGCATCTACAGTCCTAAATGAGATTCACCTAAAATTTTCCTTTTTTGGTTTAGTTTTCAAGTTTTATTAGCTTCAGTAAGTGAGTTTAGGAGTGTTCTCTCACCCCCAGAACTGTTAGGATATGAAGGCTCATTTCTTCATTAAGGTTGACACACCCCAGTGAAAGGACCTGGGCCTCCTATCTTAATTAACTGTGGGAGTGAAGGTTATATTTCTTACTACTGACTCAAGTACTCTAAATGCTTTTAGGGATATTCAGATTGGTTTTGTTTCTGGTTTTTGATTCTGGGGATTGAACCCAGGGCCACTGTACCAATACATCTCCAGCTCACTGCCTTTTTTTTTTTTTTTTTTCCTTGTTGAGACAGGGTCTCATTTGCCCAGGCTGAACTAGAACTTGCAGTCCTCCCAAGTCCCTGGGATAACAGGCATGGGCCACCATACCCAGCTCTTCTAGTTTTTAGAAATATGCGGTTCACCCAGGCCTGGCAGCATTCTGGAGGCTGAGGCAGGAGGATTGCAAGTTTGAGGTCAGCCTCAAAAACTTAATGAGATCCTGTCTCACAATTTTTAAAAAATTAAAAGGATTGGAGACGTAACTCAGTGGTAGAATGTCCCTGGTTTCAGTCCCTGCTATCAAAACAATATACAGTTACATACTGTCAACTGCAGTACAAAAGATAGCAAAAAAAAGTTTTGGGACATTCAGGGCTTTAAAACACTGAATAACTCAAGTAAAAAAAAAAAAAAAACTATAAAGGAAATTGAAAAATATTTATGAATGGACGACTATGAAAACACTACATTTAGAGCCTGTCTGATGCCACTAAGCCAGCAATTAGAGGGACACTTTGGCTTTACATTTATTCGTTAAAAAAATTCTTTTTTTTCAGGTACTCAGGGGCACCCACTACTGAGCCACATTCCCAACTCTTGTTATTTTTTATGTTTGAGACAGAGTCTTAGCTAAATGATCCAGGCTGGCCTCAAGTTAATGATCCTCCTATCTCAGCCTCCCTAGCAGCTGGGATTACAGGCATGTGCCACCACACCCAGCAACAGTTCCATTTTCTACACTGTCCAAGCATTAGGGAGCAGTGACTTACCAACAAGCCAACCAGGAGGAGGTGATAAAAGCTGAAGGAAGCTTCAACAGTGATGTTCTGTTGTCCCAAGCCCAGCACTGTGCTCAGGGCAGTGCTCCCGCCAAAACCCACCTCTCTGCAAGCAGTCAGCATCCTGTCCACCAGGAGCTTCCGCTGTCAGAGCTGCAGGCCCCCGACTGCAAGATCCCACCCACCCTCCAGGAGCCTGCACACTCAAAAGGGAACCAGGAAACGATGCACACGGACAATTTGTCAAAAAACACATGAGAAATGGGATCTTGAGACAACTCCAGTGGAAAAAGAGAACAGCAGGGGCTGGGGAGGGGGCTGGGGCAGGGACTGGGACAGGGACTGGGGTGGGCTCCGTGGAAGAGCACTTGCCCACATCATGAGGCCCTGGGTTCCATTCCTGGAATCGCAAAACAAAACAAAAACAGTAGAGTGCTGAGCCATGCGGGGTAATTTACCAAAGGAGAGACTTGCGCAGTGAATCTAAGGCTCTGAGGACACAGAAACACAGTGGTGCTGCACAGGGAGCAGGAGCAGCACGTCAGACCCGCCCTCTGAGGAAAAGGCTCCTCGCTCCCTCCTGGACAAGGGCCAGGGTTTACACCCCGGGCTTCTGTCACCCTCCAGTGGGTCTGGGGCCAGGGCACGGGCCTGAGCCCAGGAAAGCCACCCAGAGGCTCATGACAAAGAGGAGGTGGTGGAGAAAGGACACCACCCACCAGACACCTCAGCCTGCTGCAGGACAGCGAGGGGGCCCGAGGGAGCAGAGCCAGGCAGATGACGTCAGGGAGAAAAAGTGTCTTTTCCTTGCCCATTGTAGGCCCGAGGCTGGGGCCCCACCACAGAAAGACAGATGGACAAGAGAAAGCGCACGGATGTATCTCACACCATGTTTTCTGCGACACAGGAGCCTTCAGAAATGCAGACAAAACAATCTGTGCAGAAGTGAGACAGCAGGTCAAAGGGCACGACCCCATCAACCACAGGGCAGGGGACTTAGCAAGGCCTGTGGGTCCAGGCTCTTCCCAGAGCCTCTGCGTGACCCTCATTTCCTCTGGGCATGGGGGTTTCCTCCATAATGAGAGGGTTACGACCTACTCTAGAGGAAGGCCAGGGAAACTCTGACGGCCACATCAGAGGAGGAAGGCCCGGGGCGGTGAGAGCAGCCTTCCAGATTCTACAGGTTTCTCAAACGCCAAGGTGCCATGTTCTGGGGTGGTGTGTCCTGAACCCCATCACAGCCAAGAGCAATGGCAGAAGACAGAAGGACAGGCATGGGTGATAAAGCAGCAGGTACAGGAGAAGCAGGAGGCCGGGTCACTGGGTCCTGCCTTGCAGCCTGAAATAAGTTTCTTTTTATAATCAAATAAAGACTGAGCAGGCGCGGTGGCACACACTTGTAATTCCAGTGGCTTGGGAGGCTGAGGCAGGAGGAAGCCTCAGCAACTAGTGAGGCCCTAAGCAATTCAGTGAGACCTGTCTCTAAATAAAAGTATTAAAAAGGACTAGGGATGTGGCTCAGTGGTCCCTTGGGTTTAATCCTTAGTACCACAAAATCAAAATTAATAGATACTGAGACTCTCCGCAATCTCTATAATATAGTCTTCCTCCAGTCTTCCCCCACTCTCCCCTTGTAGTAATTTCTGGGTGTGCTGACACCCAACAGAAGCTACTGTCACCTCTGTCCATCAACCAGTGCCACTCCCACCCCTCTGCACCACCATGTCACTCTCTCTTGTCCCACATGTGGAAACAATTCCCACTGATGCTGTAAACAAAGGTGTCTTGAATCCACAAGCTTTACATCCAATCTCAGGGGACTCTGTTCGTCCCCTTGCAGGTGTCCAAGCACCAGGGAAGGATCAGTTCAGCTCCTCAGCAGGGAGAGGATTCCAGGTCCTTCTCACACCCGGAGGCCCATCCCAGTTGTTGTGCCTGCAGCGGCCTCTGCACCGTGGGTCATCAGGAAGCAGAAGACCTTCGCCCTGGTCTGGAGCAGCTGTGTTTGAAACACTCCCTGAGTCCGAGACCACGTGGTGGTATTCGGTGGGCATTGCTTCTGCACTGATTTAACTGCAAGGGACTGATGACCTTCCAGAAACAAAGGAGGTCTGCTTCAAGGTGACTTTCTGTGTCTGCTGCTAGAAACTGCTAGCAACTGCAATCTCCTGCTTAAAAAAGGAAAGAAAAAGGCTGGTTTCCATTCCTAAAGCATCTGCCGCACACAGAGCAGAGATGGTGGTGAGACCAGAGGAGGAGGAGCACTGTCTGGGGGCCTCTGCTGCCCACTGCGGGAGGCCTGGCTGCACAGCCGGATGTGATTGTTCCCCTACATCCCTGAGGCCCTTGAACAGCCCACCTCTAGCCCAAGTGGGTCTCTGTTCCTCACCATCCAAACATGCTTGGGTGGCACTCAGAGGAACCCCAAAGGACCCTCAGCTGTCAGTAGGCGGCCCCGTGAGGGTCAGGGATGGGAAACAGGTGCAAAGTGCTAAGGACCTCAGCCCTCGACCTGTGAACTTGACCCTTGTCCCTTGTTTCCAGTAGGGAGGGGTGCTTGGGGCACCTGGTGAAGGGCTGCCATGTCAGCATTTAGGTCCTCTGGCCTGGCTGGTCACAAAGGATATGGTTACCTGCCATCCATGAACCCCCTGGCAGATTTCCACTGAAGGCCCACGGGTGACCAGCATCACACAAAGCCACCAAAGGAAGAGGCTGGTCCCAACCTCCCATAGGCAGGATGCCTGGGTTTTGTACTCCCCTGAGATGAGGACCCTCACTGTGGGAACAAGAGGGTTGGGGGGTCTGGAGCAAGAGAGTGGCTGCAGCAGCTCAGGGCATAGCACAGCCGCAGCGTGTCCCAGCAAGACAGCTTGTCTGATCCCACAGGGCTCTGGGCACACATGCCACAGAGCTGGCCCCCGCCACATCATCGCACTTGCCAGGCTGAGCTGGGGAAAGCAGCTGTGAGCCACGAGGGCACCACTCACAGCCATTGGAGAGGAATGAGGACACCAACGGCAGCCACGGAAGCCACCTCACACCTAGGCATCACTGGGGTGAGGACAGTGAGGTTTGGAGATGGCTGGGGGAGGCCGAAGGAGGGTGGAGATGGGAACCTAGGGAGGCAGGACAGGGTGGGGTGCTCTACCCGGGCTCTCTGGCCAGGACTGGCCTTTTCCTTGGCCTTCCCTCCTGTACTCCAGCAAACTCCCTAAAGCAGACCAGGTGCCCACTGGGGATGAACCGAGGTGTGATCTGTACTCCAGGTCCTGGAACCAGGGGCCAATGGCTGTGGTTGGCATCTGGACCCCTATGAAGGCAGAAGCCTCTTGTCTCTACACCTCGAAAACTTGCCCATCTCCTTCTTCTCCCTCCAGGCAGGAGGGCTAGAAGGACAGCTGGGCCATAGGGCCCTCCTCAGGGAGGTGGGAAGGTGGGGTGCAGAGCTCACAAGCTGTGATGACAGGCAAACTGTCCAGGATCCTGTTAAAATGCAGCTTCTGATTGGGATTTGGAAGGGACCAATACCTGGCTCCCAGGTGACGCCTAATCAGCCAGCCCAAGAGGCACACATCTGCTCTCTCCCCTCTGGTTGCAGGGTGTTGGTCCTCCTGGAGTCCAAGCCCCCCATCTTCTCAGCTCTGGTTTTATCCCCAACTCTGGTTTTCCTAAACTGAAGGCTCCAGGTGGAACTTAGTCCCTCAGTGGGGGACACGTGATTTGGTCATTCATAACATGACACTTCCTTGGCCACTGAGCTGGGTTAGGTAACAGGCTGAAGCCCAGCTCAGGCTGGGCACAAGCCAGGCCGTGACCACTTCAGAAGCACCTGTGAGTCAAACGTGAGCCCTGCCCCCAGCAAAGCAGGGTTCAAGGCTGCTGTTCTTGAGTGTCTTCCCACTCACTCAGGCCCCGGACTGAGGAGTCAGTGATGCAGCTGCAGATCCCAGAGAGCAAGGAACAGAGCAAAGGTGCTGAGTGAGCCAGCTCCCCACTAACAGGAGGGAACAAACTTAACCAAGTCCCAGGGTCACTGGTGGCAGGAGGCCTGGCTGTGAAGTGACACGGTCTCTGCAGGTCCCACATCAGAAAGGACACGATGACCTGCTGGCACAAGCATCATTAATAAGCATGCCTGTTTCTCGAGACCCTATGAAGCTGGTGAGCAGGGACAGCCAGGAGAGGTGCGACTGGGCTGGCCTCTCATTGGAAGTGGGCCAGACCTGGAGCCTGGTCTCCTGACCTGAGCACTCTCTGTGGCCCACCTCTTGGGTGCCAATGAGAATTGCCCCAAGGCTTCTCAGCAGGTCTGGCCCCGCCATGGGCTCAGCAAGCTGTTGGTGTCAGAGGATTGCTAATACCTGTTACCCAAATCCAAACAGCACTCTCTTTCCACATGCAGAGAGAACTGCATTAATTCATGTTTTTTTTGTTTGTTTATTATTTTTGGTACTAGGGATTGAACCCAAGGGTGCTTAGCTACTAAGCCACCTCCCTGGTCCTTTTCTTAAAAAATATCTTTATTTACTTATTTTTATGTGGTGCTGAGGATTGAACCCAGTGCCTCACATGTGTGAGGCAAGCGCTCTGCCACAGTCACAAACCCAGCCCCGCCCCTGGTCCTTTTTTAAGTTTTGAGACAGGGTCTCTATAAGTTGCTTAGGGCCTCACTAACTTGCTGAGGCTGGTCTTGAGCTTGAGATCCTCCTGCCTCAGCCTTTTGTGCCACTGGGATTACGGGCATGCACCCCACAGCTGGCAGATTTTTGTTTTCTCTAGTCTTTGGGCACCGTATTACCTTGAATCTAACCTTCCAGAAATGATGGTGGCTAAGACTGCAGCCTCTATCCTGCTCCCAGCTAAGCCCCAAGGACTACTCTTCACACCAACTGATGTCAAGAGAACATTTATTCCACTTGGTCAGCTCCAGTAAGTGTCAGTGACCTCCAAAAATAGCCAGCCTGGACGACCCTTTCCGTATAGTCCTGCATAGTCATGGGCAGGGGTGGGGGTGGGGGTTCCTCCTGCATCCACTGCCTCCAAGTAGTGGAAGACCTGAGGCCTCCAGAGTCCACTACTGACCCAGGGGAGCCAGTCCACAGCCCAATAAAACGCACCCACTAGTTAACTCATATGCCCTCTCCCCTCACGCTCCTCCCATCCCCACCCCCCACACTCCAGCACTTGCTTCATCAGCCAGTTGACAAGTGTTTCCTGAGAGTTATGAGTCCAGCCCTGTGCTAGACCAGCCGGGGTTCAAAAAGAAATGACACAGTCCTTGCCCTCAGGGAGCTCAGTCTAGTTGGAGACTCAAGACACACATGTGTGCACGCACATACACACAGAGGAAACTGAAGCACAAGACTAGACAGCACAGTGTACTCAGGGGTGACAGTATGTTCACACAGGTCCTATACAGAGAAGGAAGCCCAACCCTGTGGATAAGGAGGGCTCAATAGAGAGGAGGATAGAAGGGGGACGTTTCCGAGCAATACCAGGGAAGGCACAGCACAGGTACGGCAAGGAGACAAGCTGAACAATTAGCAGAGAGAGGGTGTGCTGTTGTGGTTCTCCCTAGATTGGCCAAGGACCAGAGCTACATGGAAGCCTCCAGGGCAGGGAGTGGCTCCCCTTTCTCTATTTCCCCAAGCATTCTGCAATCCTATTACAGTAGGTGTCCAGGAAGAACCTATGTGCCAAACTGTCTGGGGGATGGGAGCAGCAAGAACCCAGGGCAGGAATCCATTGGCTTCCATCCCAACCCAGTGGGTCCCATTTTTTCTGATGGGAGTTCATTCTGGGGAGGCAGGTGAGCCTTGTGGGCTCCAGGATGACCTGCTCAGGTGTGAAGACTAAGCTCTGCAGCCGGCCTGGAGCCTGGTCCCTCCTCTTGTACCCATCTGTTTGGGGCACCCCAGCTTTTGCACCTGCCTCTCCCACCAGCCACAGGCACCAGTAGCAGGGCTCTAGCGTCTTCCTCCCCAGCTCTCCCACATGACACTGCCTGGGGCTGCCCTGGTGGGGCAGGAGCCTTGTCTGAGTGTGACCGGTTTCCTTTTCCCTGGGTGGGCTTACTGGTGCTTCTTCTACCTCCTCAGAGTCCAGCTTCCCTGACACCTCCCAGTGAAATCAGAGCCCAGGCCTAGCAGAGGCTCCATTTCACAAGCCAGCATCCTGCTGGCAGAACATGAAACAAATGCAGAGGAGCAAACCAGTCCAGGGAATCTCCAGTGACGTCAGGGGAAGGGAAATTAGGTTCCAGAAATCTGGTGCACTGGTGTCTGAGAGAAGGGATTGACTATATGAATCTCCACCTCAGAATTCTTTATTCCCAAACAAGGGAACGAGGTCAGGGGAGAGAGAAACACTACTTGCACAGCAGCCTTAGCTCGGGGCTGTGTGTCAGGTAAGGGAAGGGTGGCAGATGAAGCCTCCAGGGCTGAGGTTCTTTGTCTGGAGTCCAGCAGCTCCTGAAATTGCTTGGAATTTTTGAGTCTAAGTGAGTATGCATGTTTTCCTGGAGAGAAGGTCCACAATTTTCACAAATTTTCAAAGGGCCACGTGACCCCAAAGTGTTAACAACCTTCCTGGCTCAGAAAGGAAATGAAGCCTGCAGGAATGGTTCACACAGGGGCAAGGTTCTGCCCTCAAGCCTGACCTGCCACTGACCTGCTGTGTTAACTTAGACTAGTCACTTCCTGTCTCTGAATTTTAGCTGACTGGCGGACCAGGCAGGAGCAGAAAGGCCACAGATGCCATCCCTGCAGCCACATGAGAGTAGAGATCCGTGGCCAGGAAGCCAGCAGGAGGCCTGCCCCTGCTGTGACTCCCTCGAGGCCTGAGGGGTTTTCCCACCAGGTTTTGGAATTGGCCTCTAATTCCAGGTTCCATCAGGTCACCTCTACAGGTCACTGCAGGGCACCTCCCAAGGTAGATCTTCTTAGAGGACGTGTCCTCATGCCAGGGTGTAGTGCCATGCAGGCTCCCATGGGACTCCATTCCTAGTCTCTGTGCCCAGATGTGCCCGGCACCTTCTGGGCCATGAGGTCCTGCTCACTTCACATCTGTTCACAGAAACAAAGAGATCAGGGTCAGGTCTGGTGCTACAACATGGCCCTGCCCATCCACCCCCAAAGCTAGAAGGGACATTAGCTGCCCCTGCTGCATCTGCCTGGGGCTTTCAGTAAGTCCCTTAACCTCCTACAATGCAAGACGAGAATTATTAATCCCATTTACAGATGGGACATCTTGGGGTCAGGACATTTGGGTGATTGGCTCCAGTTGTCCCAGGACCCTGCTTAATCTTATTCTCTGCCATGAAGTGCTAGTCCACATTGCAACAGCTACCAAAGGTAGCAGGCAGAGGGAAATCGATCTCTGAGGAGCCACACTGCACTGAGGAAGGACAGAGAGGGCAGAGGGAAGAAGGAACAGGTCTCCAGCACTCAGCACAGACTTGAATGGGAAGCAAGGGCTCTGGGAGCAGCAGTGTCCATCATCCGTATGCCCTCAGGCATCTGCACCACCCAGTGATGACCCTGCCTGGGCTCCTTCACATGACCCCCAGCCACATGCTGGAATCCTCTCAGCTCCATTTTGTATTTTTCAGCAGTACAGCTGAAGGGTCTTGGGGTCCAGAATCCAAAACAAAGCCCTGACCTTACCCACTGTGCTGAGTACTGGGACTTGGGACAAGCTTGGAGAAGGCCATTTCTACATCTGCCAACCAGCTGAAGAGGTCTGTGCCTCAGAGCACGAACTTGGAATCAGAGGTCCTGGAGGCAAGTTCCGGCTCACCCCATTCTCACTGTGTGACCTCAGCCAAGCATCTTAGCTGGAGTTTCATCTTCTGCCTGGTTGGCCCCAGGGTCTGGGTCTTCCAGCTGTCCTCACAGTGCCTTTAAAGCACAGGTCTGAGCCCACTAGGTTCTCATTAAAAGTCTCCAAGGTCCCTCCTCCCTTACCACAAAGTCCTTCCTAGGGCAAATCAGAACCTCCACTAAGAAAACCTCACTTCCCAAATCCTTCCACATACTTGCCCTTCTGGAGCAAGCCTATTCATCCCCAGGGCCAGTTCAAAGCCATGGCATTCCCCCAAGTGACTCCAGTCACCTCTCTCCCAGAAATTTCACAGATTGTTCCCACTACAGCCCATATCCTGTGTAGGCATCAGTCACACATGAGTGACTGGGCTGTGGTCCTCACCTATGCCTCCTTCTGAGAGTGCAGCACAGCACAGCACAGCACAGCGCACACACATGATGCTACTCTCTCCTAACAGCAAATCCTCACAATGCGCCAGAGAGGAGGAGACTCTCAAATTGATCCTCCTCTTACAGATGAACAAACTGAGACAGAAGTGCAATGACTTCTCAAGGACACCACAGAGTGGGTGAAGGAGGCCTTGGGACTGAGACTAGACCTGGGGATTGTGGAGAGTGGCCCTCTCCAAGTCGCTGTCAACTCTGACATTCTGGGGATGACGATTTGGTAAACAGCTCGTCATAACCAGTCCTACAAACCCAGCTTGCTCCCCACGCACTCACCCGCCCGCCCCTGACACCTCTGGACTTCTGGGGCTTCAGGCTGCCCTGCAGGCCTCACCTGCTTAAGGCTGCAAGAGCCCGAGGAAAACCAACGCAGGAGCCCAAAGCAGCTGCATCCGGTCTTGAGCTTGACACCCCAAGCCAGTGTTGTCCCTCTCCCGGGATCCTGTCCAGAGAGAGGGCCTCAGCCCAGCTCCATCTCCAGGGCCCCGGGACGCCGCTCTGGGCCTGGAGGCAGCTGAGGGTGGCAGGCCACGTGCTTGTCATAGCACGCGGCCTAGGTGGGCCGCCTGGCCCTCGGGCCCGTGGCCGTGGCTGCGCTGGTGGGACTTGAGCGAGCCCTCGCGCGCGAAGCTCTTGCCGCAGCGCGGGCAGAAGTAGGGCCGCCGCTCCCCGAAGACGCCGGGGCGGCGCGGGTGCGGCGCGGGCATGCGCGCGTGGGTGCGCTGGTGGTTGAGCAGGAAGCGCGGCTCCCGGAAGCAACGGCCGCACTGCGCGCACTGGTGCGGCTTCTCGCCGCTGTGGATGCGCTGGTGCGTGAGCAGGTTCTGCTTGAGACTGAAGCAGCGGCCGCACTCGGGGCAGGGGAAGGGTCGCTCCCCCGTGTGCGTGCGCTGGTGCACCTCGAGGTTGTGCTTCACGCTGAAAGCCTTGCCGCACTCCGGGCACACGAAGGAGGCCGCGCGGCCCGCCCCGGCGTGCGCCTTCTGGTGCCTCACGAGGCTGGGTTGCTGCGAGAAGGTCTGGCCGCACAGCAGGCAGCGGTGGGGCTGCTCCTCGGCAGGGTGGTGGATGACCAGGCCTCGCTCGTCCCCCAGACCCTCCTCCCCGTCCCCCACAGGGGACCCGCCCCCGGAGGACTCCAGCTCGGTCATGGACACTTCCAGCTGCAATCACCAGCCCCTGGAAAGGCAGAAGGGAAAGAAGGGGTCAGGCAACTCCCAGCCCGAGGAGCCTCTCACCTCCCAAAACCTCCAGCACTCGCCCTTCTATGTCGTTGTTCAAGCCCAAATAACCCCTTCATGCTTCTCTACCTGCCTTCCTGGGCTCATCTCAAATGCCACCTCCTCCCAGAAGACTTCCAGACCCCTACAGCCTCTCCTTGAGCTATGTTGCCCACCCTGGTGACCCTCATTCACCAGATTGCCCCTACCCCAGCACCTTACCAACAGAGCTGCCTTCTTTTATCCAAGCACTTCTCCTGCTACCCATAAAACCTGCAATAAATGCCTATGGGGACCATCCATGAGCTCCTAGTAGTTGTAGTCTTCACCTGGATACACCTTACCTCTCTAAGCAGATTCTCAAGGAGAGGGGGTGGGAGGTGCACCCCAAACTTGGAGGGAAGGATGTGATCACTCATGATTTAAAGATATTTTTGCAAAACTTAAAGCAGGAAACAAAAATAAAATTCTGGACTTGAAAGTGACCTCACTGGATTAAACATTAAAGGGAGAAGCTCTTTGTTTATCAAAATGAGGCATGTGTTTAAAAGGTGTGCAAATCACTGAACCAGTAGGGTTCCCAGAGCCAGGTCTCAGCTTTATTCCTCTCAGTGTCCCCACAGCAAAGCCTGGCCCAAGACTGAGCAACACTCGAGTTCAACAAACATCTTGAGCATCTGGTTTCCTCCACATTGCTTCTCCTAAGGATCCTATTCCAGACCACTGTGCTCCTCTTAAATCATTTCCCATTGTTCTCACATTGCCCTGAGAAAGGAACAGAGCAGGATTGTCAAGTTCCATTTTTACAAAAGGAACAACTGAGTTTTGGTGAGGTCAATAATCTTACCCAAGGTCACACAGCAAGGTGAGCCAGTACTACGCCCTAAGTCTCCAGATTCACTGTTGAAAGCTCTCCTCAATGCACTAGCTCCTTGATAATCAAGCACTCCTCAACACACACGTAGAGAGGAGACCCCCACCACCATCCCAACCACGGCAGAGCCAATTATTCCCAAAGGACCACTGCTCCTGTAGGGGCACTGTCTACTGCCACCACTCCCATGTACCCCAAAAAACTCCTTCAGGGCACTGGGACTGCTCTGCACAACCCACAACTCCACCTACCCCCCATCTCACTAGGGAAGCTCGCTGGCTGTTCCCCTGTACCACCCTGCAGGCCCCTCCCACTTCCAGCCTCAGTCAATCCGCCTGCAGAGTGGGGTCTCAGGGACACCCTTCTGTCTTCCAGGGGAACAGGCAATCATTCACCCTGGGAGTTGGGGGACAAGTACCACTGGCGGTAGACCCCAAGCCACCAAAGTCCCCTCCATCAATTCAGCCTGTCACTGGGCAGCCTCCCCACTCCTCCCGGCTCCAACCCCGACAGAGGCTCCGCCCGCCTAGAGGGTCCAAGGCCACGGCCCCTGTCCCTCCCCCAAGTTCCTCCACCCCTTGCACACTCACAGCCCAGGCTGCACCCCCGCTCCTCCAGTCTCCAGCGACAGCTCTTTCCTCTAGAGTCTGCGCCGCCCAACGCAAATACGGTAACTCTCCCGCAGCGCCTCCGCGCCCCTCCTCCCCCGCCCCCAGAAAAATCAGCAAGCCCCCCTCCACGTCCTTCTTGCTGAAGAGTTGCATTAACCGAAAGAGCTCACCCCGCCTCACCCGACCCTCGCGCACAGCCTTGCCATCTCGGGGGACCCGAGCGACCCTGGAGAAAGATGGCAAACTGTGCGTCGCACCCCCACCCACGAATAGACGTAGGCTGCCACCCAGCTGCCGCACCCCACCCAGGCCGCGGCAAGCCCCCGATCCCCAAGGGTGAACGCAGCCCACCCCTGAGTCCGCAGCGCCCCCCGCGGAACCACGCGACCCTGGATAAATACGTAATTAAGCCGTGGCACTACCACTCCTGGAAAGGACTGCGCGGCTCCGGGCAAATACGGTAGCGCGCCCGCAGTGACCCGCCCCCAAGGGTCCAGCAATGGCCTGGATAAATACGGTAACCTCCCGCCGCGGCCAAGGCCCTGGCCAGGGACTCACATGGCGCCGCCTCCCGAGCCCTTCGTCTCCGCCGCAGCGCCGCAGTCGCCAACGTCGTCGCAGCCGCACAGCAGCCCCGTGAGGCTGGGAGGTCTAACTCGCCAACACCCTGGCTGGGGGAAAAAGGAAGGTTGCAAGCGCCTCGCCCGCCTAGGCAGGAGAGGGGATCCGGCTCCGGCCGGCTCCAGGGCCAGAAAGCCCTGCGGGGCGGGTCACCCCAAGCCTCCAGGGCCCCCGCCCTAGCCATTCCTCTTTCAGAATTCCCCAGGTCCAAATTCGGTAATTAGAGCATCATCTTCAATCTCCCTTTTCCCAGGGCTGGAATAGCCTGGCCAGGCCCATAGGACGCCTGTCTCCCAGCGACTAGGAGACAGAGTGGGGGCGCTGGAGGCAACATGGCTGTCCCTGAGCTCCAGGAGAGAGAGAGGGGTCATCGCAGGAGAGAGAAAGGGGTCATCGCAGGAGCCCCATAGAGTCTCTGTGGGCAGGAAGCCGCAGAGGGTTATGAGGGCAGATCCAAGCCCTCAAAGCTATATGCCCGGGTGCTACCGAAGCCGGATGGAAAAAAAGGATAGGCAGAAAGGGAACTAGCAGGGAAGGGGGAAACTCTAAATCCAAGAAGGCCTATTAACACCCTCACCTTACAAGCCTGTTTTCCTCCAGGCCTAAATTTGTAAAAGCCTTAAATCTTAGAGTAGTATTGTGAGTCCAGATGATTAATGCCTACATACATTGTTAGCTCATACAACTATTATGATGATTATGATGATGATTGAACCCAGGGGTGTTGCACCACTGAGCTACATCCCCAGTCCTTATTATTAGTGTGTGTGTGTGTGTGTGTGTGTGTGTGTGTGTTTGAGACAGCGGCTCACTAAGTTGTTTAGGGACTCAGTTGCTGAGGCTGGCCTCCTTGCAGCCTTCCTGCCTCAGACACCTGAGTCCCTGGGATTATAGGCCTGGCTTATACAATATATTTTCTTTAGGCTAAATAAAGTCAAGGGGAAAATATTGTTAAAAACTTTAATAATATGGGGCTGGGATTGTGGCTCATTGGTAGAGCACTTGCCTAGCACACACAGGGCCCTGGGTTCCATCCTCAGCACCACATAAAAATAAATAAAGATATTGTGTCCAACTACAACTAAAAAAAAAAAAACTTTAATAATATGCAACTATAACAAACTTTTTTTTTAATTGAGGGAGAAAAGATTGAAAATATATATATATATATATTTTTTTTTTTTTTTAATTTACAGTATGGGTGGGTATTTTTCAAAAGTTCTCTGTTCACTGGCTGACATCAACCTAGAGATCCTGAAAGACTCAGACCACAGGGAATTGCCCTGTGCTCCATGATTTAAAAAAAAACTGAGCTCATCATGCTGACATCACCCCCACACAATTCTCTTGTATACCGCTTACACAATTTCCTTTAAAAAGAGCATAAGCAGGACAGTGGCACATGCCTGTAGTCCCAGCTACCTGGGAGGCTGAAGGAGGATCTAAGAGTTGGGCGTTAAACTGGGCAACCTAGTAAAACCCTATCTTAAAAGAAAAACTAAAAAGCACTGGGGATCTGACTCAATGATAAAGTCCCCCTAGGTTCAATGCCTACTGTTACCAAAAAAGTTATAAAAAATAAATTAATAAATAAAATGAAGAGCTCAAGGCCAAAGTATCTCTCACTGTCCAGCATCTGAACTTCTCCCTTTGTATATTCAACTCTGTTGCTTACTTTCTTAAATAAATGTCTGTCTTTCTTAAATAAGCCTTAGTGCCTTCTCTGATGTGTCCTAAATTCCTTTCTGTGTCCTAAATCAAGCACCTGCCAGAGCTGGGCATGGTGGCACATGCCTATAATCCCAGCAACTTGGGAAGCTGAGGCAGTAGGATCACAAGTTCCAGGCCAGCTTCAGCAACTTAGCGAAACCCTGTCTCAAAATAAAAAATTTTTAAAGCTGGGAATATAGCTCAATGGTAAAGAGCCCCAGGGTTTAATTCCCAGTAAATAAATAAATAAATAAGGAGAAGAACCTGCCAGGGAGTCGAGATTCTCTTCCCTTTTCTGGGAAACCTCCTTTCCAGTGACAGAATCACTAAGATGACCAGGGGAAGGAATAAAAATCTGGAGCCCCTCCTCCACACAACTGGCCCACAGTGGTCAAGCCACAGATAGCCCATAAAAGAGCTGCCTACAACACCCAAAGTAGCAGCAATTGTGAGAAGCAGGGAGAAATTCCATTTTCCCACTGCCATTTACTAACACTACTGCTTGCTAGTAGGAGCCTTTGCTTTTTACACAGTCCTTTCCCATGTATTATCTCGTGGGAACTTCCAATAACCATAAGCAGTCTAAATTGGGCAGGTATCATTATCCCATTTTATAGATGGGCAAATAAAATGAAATTTGAAACAGAGTGGCAGAGCCCAGATGGGAGTGGCCTTGTGACTGTGTCCTCTTTACCACCCTAGGCCCAAGACCTGCAGACAAACACAAAGGATATGATGGCACTGAGCGGGCCTGGGAGGGAGAGCGTAAAGCTACCAGGGCTCAAGGGACATTAAGTAGGCTTCAGCTCTGGGCCCCTTGGGAGCTGCCCCACGAAGGGAGTAGTTGAGATTCCCCAGGACTCAGGGGGACCCCTTCCAGCAGATGGTGGATGTAACTTTAGTGTGGAGCTGTCCCTCGTGAGAGCGTTGGGAGATCCAGGCTCCACAGTGTGCTTTTCAAAGCCTGAGAACTGAAGCATTGCAGGGGGCCACTAGGCAGTAAAATCAGCACCTTGCTCAGGACACCAGACCTGGAGGCCAGGTACCGCTGCTTTCACAGCTTACCCTGAGGACCAGATTGTCCCAGCAGGTCAAGCCTGGCCTACTTCAGGCCTCTAGAGCACCTCACTCAGGCCGATGGCACATGAATGAGACCTCCAAGGAGACTGGTATTTTAAAGAGAAGCAATAGGGAGGGGGACACTGGGAAGCCAAAGAATTGAATCTACCAGGGCCAAGTTGAGAGTCCCGATGGGCCTCCTGACCTCTGAAAACAGCCCCTGTCTGCCTCTCTGCTCACAGGACAGCACCACCTCCCAGTGCTCCAGCTCCTGTTGCAGAAGTTGTCACTGGCCAGGACAACCAGTTTTCATCTCCTCTGCAGGCCACAAGAGAAATGGGGACACTTAGTGAAGACTGAAGTTTTCAAAAGCAAAATCAATAATGAACCTGAGGATGGCACCCATATTTTTAGCAGCATTTTTCTAGGTAAGATGAACCAAAATAGAAACAAAAAGAACACAGCTAGATTGAGAGGGGGAGGCAGATGATGCCATCCCAAACCCTGGGTCTCTGTGAGAGATGTCCAGGGCCAAAGGCCTCCATTCTCTGCTCTGCCACCCTGTGATTTCCAGCTCCCCTCCTCTCCCCCAGCTGACCATCCTGTTCTCACATGCTGTGATAAAGGATAATGTAGAAACACTCTGGGAATGCAGTAGCTGACATAAGGTCACCCCCAGTCCTTGTGGCAGCTGGACTCTAGACCCTAACAAAGTCCAGGGCTGCTCACAGCCAAGGCACTCTGGAGAGTAGCTGGCCCATGACCCCCATATGGGCAGAGAAGAAATCAGCTCAGAAAGCCCTGCACAGGGCCCTGCACTATTCCACCCTGGGACTTACCAGATGGACAGATGACCCTGGGCCTCTCCCAGGCAACTCCAGACCATTGCTCTGGCCAGCCTCCAGCTCTTCCTGCATGAGGCCAAGTCCCCAGGGCTTCCATTGTGTCTTCACCATGAGCTCTTCTATCCCCAGGAATTGGAGAAGCATCCCTAATACCTCACTCTAAAGCACTTGGTAATGACCTCAAATTTGGAATTTAACACACTGTTATTTTCCCCATTAGGTTGTGAACTTCAAAGGACAAGAACTGTTTTTTAGCATCCCTGTATCTCAAAGGTCCAGAATATAATGGGTCCTCAGTCAGTGAATGAGTGAATGCATGTGAGAAAGCTACTTTAACAGTGCAATGTCCTAGCCCCAGCCACAACTTTAAGGGCTGGGATGGGCTGTGGAAACTTAGATGAAACCGTGAGTGTGATGTTTCAGCTGCTCTAAAGTTTTCTTTCCTTAGAATTAAAAAAAAAAAAAAAAAAAAAAAAACGCTGAGACATGACCTATGACACCAATTCAGCCAAGCCCTTAAGTTTGTGGCAGACTTAGCTACTTGACATGGGGACAGCTCATTCTTTATGGAAACTGAGCTAAACAGAGAACAAACCTTTTCATCTCTTGCTCTACAAGTAGGCACACATAGGCCACTGTAATTATTTTAATAATAAAATAATAGCTACCACTTATTGAGTGCTTGTTGTGTGCCCAGCACTATACTATATGCTTAACATAGATCACCTTCCAAGGTCCCACAGTCTAAAGGGCAAAGATAGCATTCTACCCCAGAACCGACTCTATCCACTATTCCCAACAAAGAAACCAAAAATCTTTCTAGATTTGGGCCACAGAGTGGGAGGGGAGAGAAGGCAAGTCTTCTAGTTTGTTGTTGTTGTTGTTGTTTGTTTTTGTTTTATTTTGCTTTTTTGCTATGCTGGGGACAGAACCCAGGGCATGCGTATGCTAGGCAAAGCACTGAGCCATACACACACACCGCCTTCTAGCTTTTTGCCAATAGGAACGTCAATCCTAGGGCTACACCATCCAATAGCCACGTGTGGCTATTTTAATTAATTAAAATTAAGCTAAGCTAAAATTCAATTTCTCAGCCACACCAGTCACATTTGAAATGTTAAGAGCCACATGGCACTGGGTGCAGTGGCACATGCATGTAATCCCAGTGACTCGGGAGGCTAAGGCAGGAGGATTGCAAGTTCAAAGCCAGTCTTAGCAACTTAGTGAGGCCCTAAACAATTCAGAGATACCCTGTTTCTAAATAAAATACAAATAAAAGCTGGAGATGTGGCTTGGTGGTTAAGTGCCCCTGTACCTGGTACCAAAAATAAGAAAAAAAAGAACCATATGGCTCGTGGCTATGGTATTGGGTATCCCAAATACCAAAAATAAGGGAAAAAAAAGAACCATATGGCTCGTGGCTATGGTATTGGGTATCCCAAATACCAAAAATAAGGAAAAAAAAAAGAACCATATGGCTCGTGGCTATGGTATTGGATATCCCAAATACAGAATATTCCATCAGCACAAAATGTGCTGTTGGGCAGTGCTGGCCTAGGACACTGTCCCCTCCAAAGCTGAGTAACCTAGGCGATTCCAACGCCTCCTGAGCCTAAGGGACAACCAAGGGTACCATTCATTTCCCTCTCTTCACAGCCACCGCCTGTGTCCAGGATAAAAAGCGACACTCGAGAACATACTATTTTGGGCCCCAACATTCCTCCTCCTGCCAAAAGGTCAAAGATATTTCTTTACCAAACTCAAACCACGTTAAAAATAATAAAGTTTCAGAAGCACCTCTTGCCCTGCCAAGTCCCTGCTGGGCACAGGACTGCTCTCTCCCTTGATCAGTGCCCCTGCACCTGCTGAGCAGCCACTCCCCTGAGCAGCTCCCACCGCAGCTGGGTCCAGCAGTCCTGGAGCTAGGTGGTGGGCACCAAACCCCCCAAGGAGTCTGACTTGACCCTCACATTGCATGTCAAAGCTATTGTCCTAGGTTAATTTTATTAGTTCCCAACCTGCTCCTAACAAAATAACAAGTATATTTCCAGGAACTTCAGCCCCACCAAACTCATGTGGCCTGTGGAAAGTTTGGCCACAGGTCCCCACTGCAGATCTGCACTTACATACCTAGGGGCAGAAAATCCTTCAAGATTTTTACTTAATTACTTTTGGCTGTTTTTGTTCCACTAAGCAACTTCTTAATCTCTGCAATACTCCACAGTATCTTAGATCATAAAGCACTAAGAAAATAAATCTTACCTTATTTATTTGGTACTTGGGATTGAATTCAGGGGTGCTTTGCCATGGATCTACATTCCTAGCCCTTTTTCTTTTATGAGACAGGTTCTTGCCAAGACTGGCTTTTAATTTGAGATCCTCCTGCCTCAGCCTCCCTAGTTGCTTGATTTACAAGCATGCAAGTCTGACTTTCTTAATTTATGATATGTCTCTTCCTAAATATTCTGACTCAAATTTGTCACTTTAAAATGAAAGGGAATGAAAACTGAAATTGACAATACTGTGCCATCCTTGACCAATGATCGTGGGAGTGGGTGCAGCTCAGGCTTAGCAAGGAGGCCTGGGACCTGCTGTCAATCTGCAGCATGACCTGGTGAACAAGTCACACTGCCCCAGCCCATTTTCCATACATCAAATGGCAATATTCCTGCCCTGACCACATCACTGACCATGTGAGATTAAGTGAAATAATCAGTAAGAAAGCCTTGCTAAGAGGGTTGGGGCTGGTAACAATTTGTCCAAGTGTTAACCACATAGATTATTATAAGCTACGTTTACACCCAAATTATTTTCCAGCTGAGCATGGTGGCACACACCTGTAATCCCAGCAGCTTGAGAGGCTAAGGCAAGACAATTCCAAGTACACAGCCAGCCTCAGCAACCTACCAAGGCCCAAGCAACTTAGTGAGACCCTCACTCAAAATCAAGAATAAAAAAAGTGGGAATGTGGCTCAGTGGTTAAGAATCCCTGAGTTCAATCCCTGGTACAAAAAATAAAGATCCATGAAGTTCAAGGGAGAGACATCTTATTCATCACAGTATTCTAAAAAGTCTAACATGATACACAGTAGGCTTGTTAGTGAACGGTGCTGTGCAGTCCCCTGACCTGGTCAACTAGAATACTTGGCAATAATACACCACGTTGGGGAATTTGGTCTTCCCCCTTGTGACCCAAAGCACCAGTTTTTGAGGGTCTGTCACCGAGGGAAAGTGAACAGACATCCTCATAAATTTTCAAGAGGGGAGACATGCAATTATTTAACCTCAATTCGTGCCAATGCCGCAATTTAAACACAAGGCATTTGTGGAAGAGGACACATTCTCATTGTAAGATACACCTGCCAGTCTGATCTCTTCAGTATCTGTCTGCAGCAACCCTTGGGCACCTAATTCTACAGGGATCCAGTGTTTCTTTAGGTCTGACTTTATAGGCAGTGGCTCTCTAACCCAGGAATGAATCATGGTATCCCAGGGATGCCTTCCTGGAGTAGGTGAGTTCAGACTGATTTCAGGATTTGCTAAGTAGCAAAGAGGAAGAAGTGAATGACCCTTGAGCCTCCCATGGTTACAATAGGCTTTGATACGATTCAGGAACCAGATGCTCCCTGGGCAGGGCAAGGCAGGGCATTAGAGAAAGGCAGGGGAGCATCTAAGATTGGTGAGGGTCACAAGGGTGCGGGCAAAGCCTTCTAGTTTGGCTTCCTGTTGGTCCTGAGAACTGAGCGTTCAAGTGGGTGATAACCCTGAAACTGTGGAATTTCTACATGGTTTGTGATCAACAGCTGGACCAGAAATGAGCAACCCTGGCTGAGCATATGCCTCACTGGCACTGTGATAGCAGGGAGGCTGAACAGCTACAGTCGCCCTGCTTGTCCTCGCTATCACCTCCCCATCTTAGAGCTTTTCCCACATGAAAAGACCTAAACTAGATTTGAAGAGAGGTTGAAACCAGCCAGGTTGAACCTTGGCAGCTCCCAATGAAGGTAGCATTGCTCAGCATTCAGAGAAGGATCCAGGCCCCCAGAAGATGAACAGGTACAGTTCTTTCTCCTTAAGAGCCATGCTGGGGTCCTTCCATCTTCCTTCCACTCTCAACTACCCAACCCTGGAACTGCAACAACACCTTCTGCAATTCCCTCTCCTCTGAGGAAAAGATCTGGAGCCTTGGCTTCTATCAGCACCAGGATCTCAGTCAACCCTGCTTTCAAAGAGCATAAGATGTGACTTCCAGGGGGCAAGAGGTGAAGCGGGGTAGGGTGAGTATGTGAGAAGACTCTAAGCAGACTTGAAGGAGAGGGGACAGAGAAAACTCCCCTCCAGCCCCAGGAAGAAGTGGCAGTGGGGAAGTTGCTGTGCATGTGGCAAGAGCTCCGTGCCCTTGGCCAGACAGACAGATCCCTGGGAGCACAGACACACACACACACACACGCCAGCTTCAACAAGGGAGTTCAGAAAGAACACTGACACCAGGTGGAATATTCAGTTCTTCATTTTTCTCTTCTGCAACCCAGGAGGGATAAGATCCAAGTCAGTAACAGCCACCCACCCACTTGGGGACAGAAGCAGAAGCAAGATGGTGGCTCCCTCCAGCACAGTCACCTCCCCAAGTGGCCAAATCTCAGCTGAGATCATCCACTTGCACTCCCCTCCCTGACCATCACGCATATGCCAGTTCAAGGGCCAGGCCAGCCATACCCAGTACTCACTCAGGGTTGGAGAAGGACCAAGCCCCCAGTCCCTCCAGAAATAGTTATTGGATGCCACTAAATGTGGCACTAGCTTTGGTGCTGGGATTATGCTTGTCCCCTCCTATCCACCACCTCTGCTCCTTTCCTGGTATTCTGGAGTCTGTCTCTACTCTACCATAGGGACAGCCAGCCCCCTGCTCATGGTGCAGCCCAGGTGTGACAGGCCAGTGCTACAGCTGACCTATCCTGGGAACATTTCTCGCCTCTGGAGGGTGCCAAAAAGCCCCTTCATTCGGTTCCTAAGGCCTGGGATACAGACGGGTGCAGCCCATCATCAACTCGTCCAGGCTCCTGGGTGAGGAGTGCTGATCTTAATTCCTCCCTCAACACACCCTGGGCATTTTTTCAGGCACCCTTTGGAATTGGGATACTTCTGGAATGCTGTTCTCTGGGGCTCGGAGCCTCAAGGTACTGCCTTTTGATGGGGTCTCAGGAGGGACCTGTTAAGAGCCAGTTTTCAGGCTATCCCAGTCCCCACACACACCACACACAATCCCCTCTGCCGTGCGCAGCGCCGGTGCACTACAGCGCCTCCTCCTGGGGGCCGGGGTGCGACGACAAGGCTCCGCGGTGGACGCGCTGGTGCTTGAGCAAGTGCTGCTTCTGACGGAAGCCACGGCCGCAGGCGGAGCACTGGTAGGGCCGCTCGCCCGTGTGGTTGCGCTGGTGCCGCGTCAAGTTGGGCTTCTGGCTGAAGCGGCGGCCGCAGTCGGGACACGCGTAGGGCCGCTCACCGGTGTGGATGCGCTGGTGGATGGTGAGCGCCGACCACCACGAGAAGCTCTTGCCACACTCGTTACAGATGAACTGGCGCTGCTCCCCAGGCCCGGCCAGGCCCCCGCGCCCCCGGCCCCACGGCGCGGCCCCACCCCCCTGTGGCGTCTGGGGACTGCGGGGCTGCACAGCCAAGTCCTGAGGGGCCTCAGCTTGTGGCTCTGCCCCTGGCTCCGGGTCCTGGACACCAGGCTCAGGGCTCCCGCGCTCGGCAGCGGCGTGCGCACGCTGGTGGGCCCGCAGCGCCGCTCGGCTAGGGCAGCTCTGCCCACAGCTGGGGCACGCCGCAGCCTGGGCGCCCGGCAGGTGCGTGCGCAGGTGCTTGAGCAGGTGCTGCTTCTGGCGGAAGCTGCGGCCACAGTGCAGGCACGGGTGCGGCCGCTCCCCCGTGTGGTTGCGCAAGTGCCGCGTCAGGTTAGGCTTCTGGCTGAAGCGGCGGCCACACTCGGGGCACGCGTAGGGCCGCTCGCCCGTGTGGATGCGCTGGTGGATGTTCAGCGAGGACCACCAGGTGAAGCTCTTGCCGCACTCATTGCAGATGAACTGGCGCTGTTCCCCGGGCCCCGAGGGGCCAGGGACGGAGGTCCGGGCCCCTGGCTGGCCCCACCAGCCCTGGCAGAGCCCCAGCCAGGCCCACTCTGGACGGCCCCGTGGTGTCCCGGGCCGCAGGCGGCAGGCCCGTCGTACAGCGGCTTCCCGGAGCATTTCATGCAGACCAGCGCGGGAGCCCTGGCGGTCCCGGGCGTGTGCGCGCTGGTGAATGCGGAGGCCCACCTGGTGGCGGAAGCAACGTTCACACTCAGGACACGCATGGGTGGCGGGCCGAGAGTGGGTCTTCTGGTGCTTGAGTAGGTGCTGCTTCTGGCTAAAGCGCCTTGCACACTCCGGGCAGCAGAAGGGCCGCTCGCCCGTGTGGTGCCGCTGGTGGCGGGCCAGGTTGGGTTTCTGGCTGAAGCTCTTGCCGCACTTACCGCAGAGATACGGCTTTTCTCCGGTGTGGGTGCGCTGGTGGATCTTCAGGGACGACCACCAGCTGAACCTCTTCCCGCAGTCCACGCACACAAAGTGACCCTCTCCAGCAGAAAGTGTGGGGTTCAGAGGGCCAGGGGCAGCCCCGGGAGCCCGGCCTGCCAGCAGCCCATCCTGCTCAGTGGGAGGAACCCACCTTGGACCCCCAGTCTCTTCCTGTGTTCCCAGGCCCCGAGGTCGCCCCATGGTCTGGCATGGCAGGAGGCCCCGATGCTGCTGGAAAATGTTCTCCTTGTCCTTCTCGGGAAGCACGGCCTGTGTCTGCAGCAGCCACTCTGGCTTCTCTTGCTTGATCTTCATCACCAGCTCATCTCCTGCCAGGGGCAAAGGGAGAGGATGGAGACAGGTCACTGGCTGCTCCCCAGAGTGCAAAGAAGGAGCAAGAGAGAGCAAGTGGTGCGAGAGGGAAGAGAAAAGCTGGAAGAAGGAAGGCAAAGATTTTTAAATGGAAGGGGAAATAAAAGGCAGTAGGGGAAGGCAGAAAGGACACGGAGAGGGCAGGCTGAGGTGTGGATTGTGAAGGAAAAAAAAATATCTCACCCTGCTTTCTCTACCCCAAGGCCCAGGAGATGCAGAGGAGGTTAAAGAAACCCTCCAAGGACCGGGGTTGTAGCTCAGTGGTAGAGTGCTTACCTAGCACGTGTGAGGCACTAGGTTCGATCCTCAGCACCATATAAAAAATAAATAAAATGTATTGTGTCCATCTACAACTAAAAAACAACAACATCCAATGAAATCTTCTGGCCCAAGGGAACAAGGAGAAAATGGTCAGATCTGAATGGAGGCCAAAAAGGCCTCAACACGGGAAACAGGGGTTGCAGAAACAGGGTTGCCTTGCCTTTGTACTACACCCAGGCCACTTCACTCACTAGAGTCCCACATGCTGCTCCTGGCCCACACTTCACACCTATGGTACCAGAGGTACTTTCTGTGCCTACCTCAAACATCAGAACTCCAAATGAAAATGCCTCCTTTAGACACTAAGGAATACAGACCCTATGATCCCACTTACACGGAGATCCAAAGCTGGCCAAACTAAGGATGGCTGCGTGAAGGAGGCATGGGTTTTGAGGTTCCTGCAATGTTCTGTCAACGTGGGTGCTGATTACAGGAGTGTATTCACTATATGAGTATGTATGTTATACTTCATGAAGGCTCTCATTCCATAAAAGGGAGATGAAAGCAAACAGTTGTGAACACAGAAGGAATAAAGTCTAAAAAAAAAAAAAACAACAGGTTTCAGCATTATAGAGACAACAAAATAAAACCAAAGAAGTAGAAGAAAGGTATTGACAAAGGTAAAAACAGAGATTTTAAGTGAAGGAAATGTAAAAGTACCGAAAGGATTCTGAAAAATCCTAAAATACTATTTATTGACTTTATATCAAAAATTTTGAAAATCTTTGTAAAAAAGATGGTTTTGCAAGAAAATATCAATTAAAGCTAACCCAAGGATAGGTAGAAAAACTGATTATATAAATAATCAGAAGAGACTGAAGAGAAAGCCAGATTCTGCCCCACGACAGGGAATAGGCCACATGACCGCAAAAACAGGCTCCACTAAAACTTCAAGGAAAGGATTAGTCCCTGCTATTTAAACTATTAGGGGGAGTAGCAGGGAGGGAAAAGTCTATTAAGTCCGGCATAACTCTAGCATCAAAACAAGACAAAAGTGGTGGTAGGCAGGAAATTATAGGTTTACTGTTCTTTGGACAAATGCAAACATTAGCAAAGCAAGTTCAGCGGCATTAAAAAGAATGACATATTATAATCCTGCTGGGATATTCCCCAGGAAAGAAAAGATGGCTTGACAGAATCATGACAGACTGTATTAAAAGTAAAAAACCTCATACCATATCAATAGGTGTGGGAAAAAGTCATCTGCTAAAATTTAGCATCATTTCTGAAGGAAAAGAGGGAGGGAAATAGTAAAGAAGGGAGGAAAGAAGGAAAGGGAGGAAAGAAGGAAAGGGAGGAGGGAATGAATGAATGAATAAATGAACGAACTAGGAACATAAGAAAATTTCTTAACCTGACAAAAGATGTATACCAGAAATTACAGCAAACACTACAACCAAAGACAAAAGATTAGAAGCAGTAAAATAAGGGTGCTCACTATCACTGACACTATTCAACTCATACTTGAGAAACCAGCAAAGCCCGAGGAGAAAAAAGAAATATATAAATATGGGAAAAGAAGAGGCAACTGAGCTTTGCTTATGATTTTTAACTTAGAATGTACAATAGAATCCACTGAAAATCCAGCAAGATTACCAGGTACAAAAATTAATCATTTTTTAAAATGGCAATAGAAGCTGGGTGTGGTTGCACACACCTGTAGTCCCAGCAACTCAGGAGGCTGAGGCAGGAGGATAGCAAGTTCAAAGCCAGCCTCGGCAACTTAGCAAGACCCTAAGTAATTAAGTGAGACCCTATCTCAAAATAAAAAATAAAAAATAAATGGCTGGGGATGTGGCTCAGCAGTAAAGCCCCTCTGGGTTCAATCCCTGGGACCAAAAGAAAAAAAAAAAAAAGCATAGTAAAATGAAAAGATGGAATATATACACAATATACACAGAAACATGAGAAAGCAAGTAGGCACAAGGGCATCCTGAGGGTATATTCTGGGAGCATATCCTGGGGTTCAGACTTTTTGAAGGATAATTGGACAGGACTTGTTAAAATCAGAAGTGTATAGAATCTTCTATATAGAATTTCACTCTAGGTATTTATCCTAAGAAATACATATCAGTGGACCAGGCATGTCACTCAGTGGAAGAGGACATGCCTAGCATGCACAAGGCCGGGGGCTTCAGTCCCGTAGCATACGCACACGTGCATGCGCATGTGCACACAAAGAAATATGTGCAAATACAAAAAGGAGTGCTGAGAATATTCACTGAAATGCAATTTGTAATTAGCAAACAATGGATAACAACCTAATTAGTAAACAATGGATAACAATCTAAAGAACAGTTTTAAAAAATTATCATTCTGTTCATGATATGGGTTGTAACTGATAATTGAAAAAAATGGAAAATAACTATATATGCCAATGTGAAAAGATTCTAAAACATTTCAAGAGAAAGCAAAAAACAAGTTGAAAAAATTACATGAATTATTTGACCCAATTTATGAACATAAAACTGCATGTCTCTATGTACATACATATGTACTTACATGACCCAGGATGCTGTGTACAAACCTGAAAATGGTGTTTGTCCTCTGAAATGATAGGACTGGCTAGAGAAGGTAGAGGGGATCTTTACCTCATCTGTCATTTGAATTTTTCTGTTATGTGTGAGGTACTGCCAGGAGTGCTCTACTACTGAGCTATACCCCTGGACCTTTACATTTTTATTTTGAGACACAATCTTGCTAAATTGCCAAGTCTGGCCTCAAATTCTCAATCCTCCTGCTTCAGCCTCTCAAGTCCCTGAGATTTCAGGCATGTGCCACCACACTGGCTTGTATCTTTTGAATTTATATGAGGATATTCAAATAATATAATTTTTAAAATATATTTTACAATATTAAAAAATTTTTTTTAGGTGTAGTTGGACACAATACTTTATTTATTTATTTTTATGTGGTGCTGAGGATCAAACCCAGGGCCTCGCAAGTGCTACGCGAGCGCTTTACTGCTGAGCCACAACCCCAGCCCTCAAATAATACAATTTTTAAAAAATAAAAAGGAGGTCTGGGGATGTGGCTCAAGTGGTAGCGCACTCGCCTGGCATGCGTGCGGCCCAGGTTCAATCCTCAGCACCACATACAAACAAAGATGTTATGTCTGCCGAAAACTAAAAAATAAATATTAAAAAAAATAATAATAAAAAATAAAAAGGAGTGGGGATGTGACTCGGTGGTTAAGTATCCTTGGATTCAATCCCCAGTTCCAGAAATGTGTATGTGTGTGTGTTTGTATGTATATATACATAACATACACTCATATATAATTTTTAAATCCTTAAATATTTTAAAGAAAAAACCCTCACTAATAATCTGGTAGTCTTTCATTCTAGGGCCAAACCCCCGCCCCTCCGCATGGCCTCAGGGTCATTGTGGGGGAGGATATCATGGAAGGTACCTTTAAGGAGCCAGTTTCCCTCCTTGCAAAATAACTTCATAATGCTTCCCCTGGTGCTTGGTCATGAAAAATCATTTTAGTGAAAGTAACAATTTGAAAATGAAAGTGGTGATTGAAATTTATCATTGGGGCTGGGATGGTGGCTCAGCGGTGGAGCGCTCGTGTAGCATGGGCAGGTCCAGGGTTTGATCCTCAGCACCACATAAAAAAATAAAGGTATTGTGTTGTGTCCATCTATACCTAAAAATAAATATTAAAAAAAAAAGAAATTTATTTTTGGCAGGAACTGAACACCCAAGTGCAATGAGTTTAATTGATTATAGGAGTGTTTCCTTAGCTGCAATGAAATGTGGCCTGGGAAGGTATTTAAGGGACTAAGTATCCAAATTGGCAGCCTGGTAGTGAATACAAGATATATTCAAACAAGAAGGGACCACTGTCCCTGAGTGACACAGTATCCATTAATAACCCAGAGCCCCCCCACCCCAAGTTACTGCCTTGCTTGGTAAAACTTGGCCTTAATATCCAACAAAGTAGCTTTCCCCTCTCTACCCACAGCCAGAAAGATGTCCCTATGCCTGAAGGCCTCAGAACTCCAGGATAGAGTTCTCACACCTGCTAATGGGCACAAGAATATAAACCTAGCACAGGTCCCCTGAGGTCCTGGGACTGAGGAACAGGGTGTGCTAGGCCCTCAGCCTGTCCCAGGGATATATCCCTTCAGGGGTCTGGTATTGATACAAAGCCTCTGGCTTGCAGGTTATAGTCCTCAGTCATCATAAAAAACATCTTTTAAATCTTAAATGGTTCAGATAAAATAAAAAGATGTTAAATGGGGATTATCATTTAATGAGTACAGAGTTCCTGGGTGATAAAAAAGATCTGGAAATAGATGATGGGGATGGTTACACCGCATTGTAAGTGTGCTTAATGATACTGATGTACACTTAAAAATGGTTAACTTGATAAATTTTACATTATGTATATAATGTAAAGCACTCCTGGATTAAATTACCACAACAACAAAAAAAAATGGATATACAACATATATAAAAATTAAAAGAGGAGATGAGGATGTAGCTCAGTGCTATAGCATGCACACAGGCCCTAGCACTGAAAAAAAAAATTAAAAGAGGTAAGTTCTCAATTATCTGAAAAATGTGGCACTCAGACAGACCATTCCCTTAAGTCTGGCCAGGTAAGAACTGGCTATAGCCTAGGAGTGGGTCTCGATATCTGTGCCAGCATTTTCCCTCTTCCCTACAGCCCCAGGGTTGCCTCAGAAGTGCCCGAGGGAGGAAGAGGGCCCTGGTAGTCTCCACGTCCCCTTTTGTCAGAGCCACCTCGCGGCTGAGGAGTTTATACAGGCAAAGTGTCCTCAAGAGTTTCGCACACATGCTCTAGGCTTCACGGTGATTGCATAATCACCGTAATGTCTATGTCTTACAGAAGCTCTCAGGTGCCAAGTGAGACTTGAACAGGGCCAGCCTGTCCATCTAAAGGTCCTTATCAAGACCCAGCCCAGGATGGGTGGTTTCCACACAGGACACTGCCCCTCCTGGAGCCTGCTGCTAACGCTTATCTTTTACCCAGTCATGGCATAATTTTTGTCTCAGTCTTAAGTCCACTGAAATGATTTTTCTGGGAGGGAAGGTGGTTCTCTCCACAGGGGTCATGGGCTCTGGGGACTATAGAACCACTATAGGGAGATAAGAAAACCAGTCACACTCTGCCCAGGGGGGGATTCCTAAGTTGGGCTAAGCCTGCCCTGGGACCCCATTGCTGGTGGGAGAAAGGGATACAGCCACTCTTCAGCCCCCACCACTTCAGGACAGGGCTGGTGAAAGAGCTGGGCACTGTGGCAGGAGGATTACAAGTTCAAGACTAGCCTGGGCAGTTTATCAAGGCCATGTCTCAAAAGAAATTTTTAAAAAGAGCTGGGAGGGCTGCGGGTGTAGCTCAGTGGTAGGGGGCTTGCCCAGCAAGACTAAGGCCCTTGGTTCAATCTCCTGCACTAAAAAAACAAAAAGCAGGGGTGGCGGGGAGTGGCTGGGAGAGCTGCTCACAGGCAGAGGCAACAGTGGCATCACACCTGTAATTCATTACTCTGGAGGCTGAGGCAGGAGGATTGCAAGGTCAAGGGCAACATGATGAGTGAGTCCCTGGTGCAAAATAAAACTTTTTTTAAATTTTAAGGTCTGGGGATGTAGCTCAGTGGTAGAGCACCCCTGGATTCAAATCCCCTGCACAGGAAAAAATAAAAGAGCTGGGAGACCTCCTCACAGGTGCCAGGGGCTGCTGCAGCCCCAGCACAGGGCTAAACAGAAGGGCTCCTGCCAAGAACACATGACCAAACAGAAAAAATTTCCATTCCTGACAGCACTTACCAGGCAGATACCAAAACTGAGGGCTGTGTTTCATCATAGCCAACTCTGAGCCAAGAAAGACCCTGAACTCTGAGTGACCCCAGGAAGCTTTCCTGGGCTGAACTGAAGAAGTTTGCTGATCAACAAACAACAGAGTCTGCTCTAAGCAGCTGTCCTACCCAGAGTGCTAGAGCTTAAAACATCTCAATTCCTGCAGCCATGCCTCTGTCTCCCCTGGCCTGGCAAGTTAATGGACTGGGCTTTGTCTTTTTTTTTTTTTTTTTTTTTAATCCCACAGTCTCTTTGTTCTAGTCTTTGGATGACCTTCAGGTCCAGGTCTCCACCCTGAAACTGTACATTCTAGATGCTCAGGGCGGCAACTTGTGTTTGGCTCCAGGAAGGACAGGCAGGCAGGCCTGGGGCAGGAGGAAGCCACTTTCTCTCTTACCTGTGCTGTCACCAGGCAGGCCACTTTCCATCCCTGAAGACCTCTCACGGCATCAGTGCTGGCCAGGTATCCGCCCTGCCATCTGAGAGTGAGATGGGAGCAAAATAAAGAGAATTGGCCTATGGGACAGGATGAAAGCCGGTCTTCCGGACCCTCTCCCATCCCAGACCTCGCGCTATTTCTCAGCCCTCTTCTAGGACCTCAGTTGAAATGTACAGGGGTTAACAGCACCGGCCTGTGGAGTCTACTTTATGTAGTTTTAAACACCCACTGCAATTTTACAGTTTTTAAAAATTCTGGCTTCCCTTCCTGCCCCCTCCATGTTTTAAATTAGATACCCTGACAAACTTGAAAACAGAAAAAGCATATGGCAAATTGTTTTTAATTGATAGTTTCAATTATGAGCACCCCTGAAATAAAGCTATTTTATAAAGTTACATAACCCCTAAGGAAATAGTAGATCTTAGAAAATCACCATTATTTGCACACATTTACCAAAAAGCAAAGCCCTGGGGAGATAAAGAAGAAAAAGACTTGGTCTGTGTCCTTCCATCACCTATTTTAGGAGGTAGTATATAATCCTAAATTAGAAAAATAAAATAAACTTAAATGCATCAATATAGGTAGATACCACAGTAGTGTTCAACTATCAGGGCAAGGGCTGGGGCTGCAGCTCAGGGGTAGAGCGCTCGCCTAGCTCGTGTGAGGCAATGGGTTTAATCCTCAGCACCATGTAAAAATGAAATCAAGATATTGTGTGTCCACCTACAACTAGAAAATAAATAAACAGATATCAGGGCAAAAAAATGCTTGTTGAATTATTAAAGAGAATTTTAGGAAGTGAGAGAAAAAGATGTGAGACAGAGAGAGATCATGGACACATGACATCATACTTTGAACTGCCGCGACAAGGGATGACTTCATGGAAGAGGTACAATTTCAGCTTGACCTTCAAGAATAAATCAATTTAGCGCACTAACAATTTCAACATTCTTCCCCCCAAAACAAAATAATCTCTTGGAATGTATGGGTGCCCCTGTGAGGTACTGTCCCTGGTAGAATGTGTCATCCAGGTCCTGCCCAACAGCCAGTCTTTCAGACTTGGACTTTTAACCTCTCCCTCTCCTGAAACTCCGCCTCTCTGCCCAGTCAAAAGTGGCAAAATGGCATAATTTATATTAACCAAGAGGAAACCAGGCAGAGAGGGTCCCCGACATGTCCAGAGTCACAGAGGTGGTTGAATGGCACAAATGGACAAAAACCCAGGTCTCCTGACTCCCAGACCAGAGCCTCACACCCCTAACACGGGAAAGGTGGCAAGTGAAGGCCACCAAGTGAGAAACAAGGAACCTCAGCTGAGGTCAGAGATTGCGCAGGACGGGCCCTAGTCAAGAAGGCACCCAGCAGGCAGAGGGCCCCCACCCTTCCTCATCAGCGGCCCATCTTTCAGAGTCCCCATCCATGTTCCAGAACAAAGCTAGTCAGGAACCCTGCCAGGGCATCTCACGGTCGCCCTAGACAGCGTGCTAGCTCACAGGTCCCTGGTTCAACCATCACTTTTCTTTATTTTAGGCTGTGGTCTTCTAACACTTCCTGACTGGCTCCCTTCCTGCCTGAAACATGGCTGGGGGCAGATCGCATGGCTTCTTGGACGCCCCAAGCTGTTGCCTGGGAGTCCCCTCTGAAGCCCCCACATCCTCTGCCTGGCTGCCCTGAGCTTCTTCCTTCCTCAATGTCACCTTCCCAGAGCAGCCTCCCCTGGCACCTCAGTACCCAGCAACAAGCCTAACTGCACCCACGTTGCCCCAGCGGTTTTCCCACCTGATGTGCTCGTCACTGTCCCCAGGCGCCCAAAACCCCGGACAGAGCCCCCAGGAGAGGCACATAACAAATATGCTGCCCAGCTGGGGACTGCGCTCAGACACCGGCTCATTTTATCACCACGCCAGTGCCCACGGTCTCTCCTGTGGTCACACCTGGCTTCATCCTCCTGTACCCTTCAGCACGGCAAGGACTCCAAAGCTGCCCCCAGAGACTCGCAGCCCAAGCTTCAGCCGCCTGGGAAGAGGCTCTGCCAGGCTTCAGTCAAAGCTTCTGTTTGGCCACCTCGGGTTGGCAACCCCTCACCAGAAAGCCCACTCCAGCCAAGGAGAGCCTTACTGAGACCCCCTTCCCCCAGAGTCCCCTTCCTGAGGGTTCTGGGCATATCTACCGAAATTGGGATCTGGTCTCTGACAAGGTAAGAGAGGGGTATATGGGTAAACAGGAATCTAAAGAAAATTTAATTTCCCTGGTGTAGAGTGAAAGACACCTTCTTGGTTTTGGAGGGTTTTTTTGTTTTTTTTTTTTTTTTTTTATGGTACTAGGGATTGAACCCACTGAACTGCATCCCCTGCCTTTTATTTTGAGACAGGGTTGCAGTTTGCCCAGGCTGGCCTTGAATTTACAATTCTCCCTCAGGGTCCTGAATTACTGGGATTACAGAGGTGCAGAAGGACTGAGTATTTTCTTCAGAAACTTCTCATTGTTAAGTTCTGGCTCTGTCCCTTTTGAAACATACATAAGTCTTTTTTGAAGCCAAAAGGCTTTTGCCAACTTCACAACATAATGTGGTTTTTTGGTGTTTTTTTTTTTTTTTGGTACCAGGGATTAACCACTGAGCCACATCCCCAGCCCTATCTTGTACTTTATTTAGAGACAGGGTCTCACTGAGTTACTTAGTGCCTTGCTTTTGCAGAGACTGGCTTTGAACTTGTGATCCTCCTGCCTCAGCCTCCCGAGCTGCTGGGATTACAGGTGTGTGCCACCGTGCCTGGCCTTGATGTCTTTCTTGAGGACCTGGGAGCCATCCTTCTGAAAAGTCAACATGCAGGAGGCAGGCCTTTCTCCACGCAAGGGCAGGAGCCTGGCTCTGGATGGTGCCTGGCTCCAAGCTGCAAAGTTAACTCCTGTCATAAAAATATGAAAAGCTGGGCTGAGGTTGTGGCTCAGTGGCAGAGCACTTGCCTCACACATATGAGGCACTGGGTTCGATCCTCAGCACCACATAAAAGATAAATAAACAAAATAAAGATATCGTGTCCATGTATAACTAAAAAAATATATTAAAAAAATATGAAAAGCTTACTTTTCCTTTGGGTAAGGGTAATTAGATAGCAAATAGTCACACTAATAAGTAGGTAAAATGAGGCTGAATTAGATGAGACATGGTAGTGTCACATGCTCTTGAAGAGCAGCTATGATTTATCTTGAGAACGGATGTGCAAGATAGAAGGCCCCTGCCTGGCTATAACCAAGCTGCGAGTGCTCTCTGCCCAGCCATCTTGCAAGTGCCAGGAAAGGCATCACATTCTTCCAACGCTTATTCAATCAAAACAAACAAATAAAAAACTATTTTCTTGGGCTGAGGATGTGGCTCAAGTGGTAGCACGCTCGCCTAGCATGCGTGAGACACTGGGTTCGATTCTCAGCACCACATACAAATAAAATAAAGATATTCTGTCCATCTGAAACTAAAAAATAAATATTAAAAAAAAAAAAACTATTTTCTTTCTCTTCTGTTTTTGTGGAAGGCCTTTCTGGGTGACGGAGATTTCTTAAACTCTATTTCCCCAACAGGGGTCTGCCCTCACCCCTGCTGTATTTTCTTCCCTCAATACTGGAGATGCCTGGGAGAGGTGGGCAGCAGGAAGGGGAGAGCAAGGCCCCAGGAGGGGTCCCGCTGAGAGTGGGGGCTCCTTCCATGGCTTCTGCACTCGACTCCTTGGAGAACCTCTTGCCAATTGACTTAATATCCACTTAAAGAGGCTCAGAGGATGGTGGGCCCAGGCCACGTCGATGTGGGAAGACTTTGAAGGGGTCAGAGCTTGGGCCATGAATTTGAGGCAAGGACAGAGGGACAGGACTTAATGTACCAATACATCCAGAGGTTCCTAACTCAAACCAGAGAGCCCTGCTTTATCTACTTCAGCTTCCAGAAGCTTCCAGGACCTAAAAGCTGCCTCAGGTGGCAGAAGGGCCTTGATTCTTGGTGATCTGCCCAGAGCTGTGCCTCCCTGCCCTGGGCTTCTGTCCTGAGCCACCCCAGGGTGTGAGGGAGAGCAGCCCTGTGGTCTAGGTAGAAATGGAACTGTTAATAGAAGGAGGGGGCCTCATGGGCCCAAGGACATGAAGTGAGAAGCAAGGGGGACACACAGGTCAGGAATGGGGATAAGCCATGGCTTTGGGGACTCACTATACCTATGTGCTCAAGTGGGAGATGTTTGGAGACCACACCCTGGGAAAGCCAAGCCCAAGGCAGTCCCTCCACATGGACACCCTTCTAGATCCTCCACACCACCACAAATGCCCAAGATTCTCTCCCTCCACCATGTGAACTGGTTTGTCCCTCCTCATCCCCAGCCCTGACATATCACTTGGCTGACAAGAGAGACCCCAGGCATCAGGTGGACAGGCTGCCCTGCAGGATGCAAGGCTCCACAGCCTAGTCTAGTACACGTGGGCCCTGACCTGGGCCGGGCCACCCTTCCCTTCCACTCTCCTTAAGTACCAAGTACCAGGGAATCAGGTCACACACAGGGGATGAGTCTCAGGACAAGGCCGGTCACCTCCTATTCCTACCACCTGCCCATAACCCAGCCTCCCAGCAAGGGGTTGGGCTGCAGTTCTGATGAGAACCTCCTCAAGGGGAAGGCCCTGGCGGCCAGCTGCAGACCACACAAAGAGTGGATTGTGGCCTGCAGCAGGTGGTGAGGCCTGGGGGGCAGAGGAGGTAACAAAGGGGCTTTGGTGTTAGCAGAAACTTGGGGAAAGAGGGAAGGCAACAGCTGGGGCAAGGAGCAAGGCCACACCCCCCACCTCCTCCCAAACCACAGGCATCTGCCATACACTCAGGGCCCCAGGTAGGGAATAGGAACTGAATGCAGCTCATACGTCCTTTGTCACCAGTGGGCAGGACCACAGTGCCTTCACCAGGAGCTGAGGCTTTGAGCTGAGCAGCCCTCATCCTGAGGCCCCACCAGGTCCTCACCCCATCAACCTTCCACCTACACCAATCACCCTTTGCTCTCCCAGGAGACCCAGGCAGGAGACACCTGCCCCAAGCCTCCATTTCTAGCATTACCTTCCTTGCCCTCTCCTCCTCGCGGGCACCACCTGGTGGTGCTTCTACCTTCCCAGCATGCCCTGGCATGCCCCAGCATGCAGGACAGCTTCTGCAAGGGGACAGCCAGGTCTGCACCCTGGTGCCAGGCAGGCTCTTAGATCAGCCTTCAGAGGCACAAGTGCGCATCTCCTATACCCTCATTTACCTGAGGAGGGCATTGGAGACTCCCTGAACACCTTGACATTGACCTGGCTATGGCAGGAGGGTGGTCAATAGAGACAGGAAGAGAACTGCTAGTGAACATGGACTGGGTACCAAGCACTAAGCAAGCACTGTCCATGTCGTCCTTCAGCTAGGGAAACCAAGGCTTGCTCAAAGTCACACAGCCGGCAAGTGCTGAAGCTGGGACCAAACTGAGCTGGGGCCTGCCCTTACCAGGGTTCTTTTCCCACACCATGGGGGGTTCTAAGAGAAGGAGCATAACTGAAGGCAACTGTGACCAAGATGGCCTGAAACTGCCACCCTCATTTTAGGGGCTTGGCTTCTATACACACAGTGGTTATTTAAATTCAAATAAGTTTAATTTAAAACTGGGTTTCTCAATCACACTGGCCACACTTAAGTGCTCAACAGCCACGTGAGTCTAATGCTACCCTAATAGACAACCAAGGTCATTTCTGTCTTCCCAAAAGGGAAGATCCAAGAAGGTAGGGACATTGTCCCTCCTGATCCCTGATATTCAGAAAGTGCTCAATACTGAGTTCTATAAATTAATTAAACAAATGGAGGACTCTGAAGAGATCACTTTTCTGGCCCCTGTCCCTTGTCACTTACAACAAATCCCTCAGGATAGCCAATGTTCTCTGCCTGAGAATTGAGTTTCAGTTAAGAGCAGCGAAGTTTTCATTTAAAATATATAATCAAAGGCATGTGGGAAACTGATATAAACACCACACACAAACACACCCAGGCTCAGTTGCATTTCAAATTCAACAAAAGTTCAAAGATGCGAAAATATGGAGATACTGATGTATGTGAGACCACCTGCCACACTGCACAGTGGTCCCCTCTGGCCACAGCTGGCTTTCCAAAGCTTGCTTCAGCTACGCACACACAGCCAACCAGGCCAGAACAAAACAGGATATACATAGAGAAACAACATTCTAGAAACACTTATCACAACAAACTGTTACAGCTGTTCTTTGATGCTAGTTATTGTTAACTATTATTGTTGCCTAGTTTATAAATTAAATTTTATCACAAGTAATTTTAGGGAAAAACAGTAAATATAGGATTCACAGTGACAGGCATCCGCTGGGGGTCTTGGAATGAATCCCCAAGGATTAATGGGAATCTATTGCATATGGAAATACAGAGAAAGTGAAATAGTTTTTTTAATATTTATTTTTTAGTTGTACACAATACCTTTATTTTGTTTATGTATTTTTAGGTGGTGCTGAGGATCAAACCCAGGGCCTTGCATGTGCTAGGCAAGCACTCTACTGCTGAGCCACAACCCCAACCCGTGAAATAGTTTTTTAAACAGACACACCTACAGATCCACAGACACACAAATGTATCAGTCGAGAACGATGTCAACACAAATCATTACACAGCACACTAAGGAAAGCAGAAATGGAATCCATTATGACACGTGTCCTTGAATATTCAGGGCCACCCCTACAGGTCCAAGAAACAGAACTCAGGGAGGCAGGACTGGAGGCACCACAGTGAGCTCTGAGCAGTGACTTGCTGGGTGACCCGTGCTGGGGTGAGGGGTGGTGTAGGCCAGCAGGGGCTATGGAGAAGCTGCAATGGGACAGAAAGTCCTGGGGAAACAACTAGGCTTTGCTCAGTTCAGCCTGACACCCTCCAGGGCCTGGCCCAAGGGCAGCAGCAGGCCCTTTCTCCTGTGGCCAGCTCTATTCTGAGTTGCCACAGGGCTGGATCGTCAGCCCAAGACTCCCCCTTGAAGCCCACTCCCCAAAGCAGCGAAGATCTCCCCACAGCTGCACATCAGGACCACATCACAGTCTGAAGTGGGAATCAGGAGCCCTGAGTCTTGGCCCCATGTCACTAATTCACTGTCACTTCAGCCATCTGGGCCTCAGGTTTCTGAATGCAGATGACTAAAAACATCCCTTCCATGGGTTTGTTATGAGCATCAAATGAGACAATTTGAAAAGACCACATTGCCTGAATCCTACAGACTGGACAGTGTCTTTTCTCTCCCATTACTACCCTTTAAGATCAACCCACTCCCACACTTCCCAAGCCCAAGCTGCTTGGAAAACGACACCCTGGTGCTCACCCTTCCTAAGCCAGGACTCCTGCCAGCTGCTTTGGAATCTTCAGAGGCCTGTACCACCAACTCTGCATGGAGGAGAGGGCTGGATATGGATTTCAATGTGTCCCTGTTGCTAAGCCCTCTACCATTTCTAGCCCTGACCATGTGGGCTTCCATCCCCACACCCCAGCATCAGACTTGCCCAGAACCCTCTCAATGGCACCCTTGTGCCCTCCTCATGACTCACTTTGCCCTCTTCTACTCAAACATCCTCAGTTCTCCCTACCATAAAACACCAACAGCCCATAACTGAACAGGTCATTGGGTCCTACCAGCACCATTTTAATGCCTCCAAGTTCAACTGCCCCTGCCTGAGGTCCAGTCTACTTCTCACCTGGATGACTTCAATGCTTTATTGTTTATCTTGCTTTGCCAAGTTCTGTTTCTGCCACACAGAACCCAAACCAACTTTTCTAAAATTGAAATTTGAACATTATTTCCTTACTTAAAATCATTCAATGACTTCCTCATACTTTCAGATTTAGCTTAAAATTTCTTGTCAAGGCCAAAACCTGGCCTGTGGTCACCTCTCCCACTGCACCCAACATACTCCATCTCCCAATATCCAGTTCCTGAGCTTGAGCTTTTCAAGTCCTCACATACCCACCAATGACTCTTCTTGGAATGAACTTGCCTGACTTCTCTTCTCAGCCCAGATCAGGGATCATTTTGCCCAAGAAATCTTTTCTGCTACAAGAGAATGGTAGGAACTCCTCTGCTTAACCTATTCACCATTCAATCCAGTACCATATCCATGGGATTACTGTTATCATCAACACTTTCTCTGGATCTAGTAGTGGCATATGCTTGTAATTCCAGCTACCCAGGAGGCTAAGGAAGGATAGTAATTTCGAGGCTAGCCTCAGTAATTAACGAGACCCTGTCTCAAAATAACATATAAAAAAGGAACTCAGTGGTAGGGCATTTGCCTAGCATATGCAAGGCCCTAGGTTCAATTCATCACTTGCCCTGATCCCCCCTCCCCCCAAAAAAAGACCTTTTTCTGTCTCTGCAACAAGATTGAAGTATTTTAACACAGGAACACAGGGGTGCTTCCATCTCCTGGTACCCACTACAGGCCGTGCGCACTGTAACCATTACTAAGCCTTGTTATAAGGGTACATTCAAATAAAAGAAATTTCAGTCTAAAACAGATTAGAAGCTCAGAATTAGAATCTTGGTGCTAAAAGAGAACAAATAACATCTAATCTCTTCATTTTGTAGATGAACACGGAGATTCGAAAAGAACATTAAGGCGGAGCCTGGACTGTCAACTAGCCTCCAAGCCTCCAACCCTTGGACTTAGACCACACCCAACCCCAGCCGCACTCCATCCTGCCCTGAAGGAGGCAGCATCTCTACATGCCCCACCTTTACAGAGGAAGAAGCCCCCTCCCAGCCCATCCCAACCCACCGAGATCTGACAGCAGTGCTCATTTTCCTGGAACAGAGGTTTGGGAAGACCATGCACACAGCTGCAACTTCTATGGTGCCTTCCTCTCACTATTCTTTACCTCCGGTTCCACCCCCCACCACCCCGCTCATTTAATCGCACACTTATTGAGCACCTACTATGAGTCTTTCTGCAAAGAGCACTGGCCCCCAGAAGCTGATCTACAGGGGAGGTGGACACAGACAGGGAACTCAGAACAACGGACCAGGTCAGGAGGGGCGGTGCACAGGCGACCCTCCGCTCACCATTAGGTTCTCCCTCGCATGCTTACGGGCCTCCCTCCTGACCTCGCTGCCCTGTCCTGCGGCCCTCCCCACCCCGGGCCGGGTCCTTTCCCCCTCGGCTGTGTGGGGATGGAGAAAGTTTGGGGCCCGGTGCACCGGGACGTGCGGCTCCCGGAGGCCCGCGCCCCCTCCCTCCGCTCCAGCCCTGGCCGGGTGGAGCAGCGCGGGAGAAGCGGGGCCGGGCGCCGGGCCATCCTTCGCACTGCCCCTCCCCGCCCTAAATGCAGAGGGACTCGGAGGGAGGGGGCCGGGGAAATAAATACCTTTGACTTTGTAGCTAAGGTTAACGGGAACTGCCACCCCGGGGGCGACTTGGGCACCGGGCTCCCGGCCCTGGCCAGTCCCGGGGCAGGCGGGGAGGGCACGCGCACCTGATTGGCTGGTGGTCCTGGCCGTCCCCCAGGCCGTCCGGCCACCCGATTGGCTGTGCGGCTCAGATGACACGCCCGGCCCTATCGAAGCAGCCCGCGGGGCGGCCCCTTTGTTCTCCAGAGCCAATAGCCGGGGGGGCTGACCTCGCCCCGCGGGCGCGCGGCCGCGCGCAGCAAACGCGTGCGCCGGGGGCTGTAAGGAGGAGGGCAAGCGCGGTCCAGCCACTGGTGACCGCGCGGCATCACGGCGCCCTTGTCCGTCCTGCCCTTGAGACCAGCTATCGGCCTCGGCGCGCCCCACTTCCCGTACTCGCATGTATTAATGTCTGAACTCAGGGCGCGCGTACGGGTTCGGTATCAGCTCCGCAAACGTTTTCGGAGCGCCCCGAGTGTTGCCAGCCACTGGTGTCTGTACAGGGAAACCATCCCGAACCACAAAGAAGCCCCGGCTCTGAGACTTCCCCTCGAGCTCGTGTTACTCTGTCGTCCTTTTTCTTTCCTCCCTGAGAACCTGTGTTCCCTGGGTGGTGCTGCACACATCGCAGGAAGGTGCACGTGCCCGGTGCGTGCGTGTGCAGAGGGAACCCCCAGCAGTGCCTGGTGATAATGTTTAGGGCGCTCCACGCGAGACCGTGGAAACGGATGCATTCAACCCCTTGGTTTCTAGCTGGGGAAACAGGGTCTGATCGGGTTAAGTTACCAGGTCTAGTTTCACCGCGCTCACTAGGGCTGTGATAAATGGAATCATCTCCCAGCTGCTAACCTGGTCTAGATGGACAACTAGGGTATACAGTTCCCAGAGCCCTCTGGGAAAATGTAGCCCCAATTGGAAGGAAATCCCTCTCACTTATTCCTCAAAGGGGACAAGACTGGGTCAACTCCTACTGGCAGGATTGTTCGCAGAGCTGATGAGAAATTGCCTATGGAGGCAAGATTCAAACAAACAGAAGTGGGGCTGCTCTCTGACAGCCCTGTGAAGGAGGTGGACTGATGTTCCTTAACCAGTCAACCCGGGATGAGGCATCTGCTTCAGGCCTAGCTGCTGTTCAGTCTCAGAAGCGCAATAGAAATTGAGGGTCAAGATTCTCTTCATTTTGCCACTTGCTTCAAGTACAGTTTTCACAAAAGCTATTTTTCTGTCTCTGGACTTTGATTTTATTCATCTGTAAAATAGTTAATAATTTTCTAGTTGCCCACATATCTTACTGGGCCTTGACAGTTATATTTGGTTATAAAGGATAGAAGCACTTGTGCTTCATAAAACCCAACACACCCTACAGAGCTCTCCACTAGCAGTCTACCCTTCAGGGTCTCCCTCACAGGGTTACTTTCTGGAGGAGGAGCCACAAAGGCTCCTAGGACTCAGTCCTGCTTCAGAGACCAACACTGTAGTTCCAGGTCTTCCAGCAGCTAGTGTGACTGACCCTGTGAGGTCACTTCCATTCTGAGCTTGTTTCCTCTTCTACAGAGTGAAAGACTTCTCCAAATTGACATTCCTTGGCCAAGGGCATTTCAGGGATAGAAAGAATGAAGCACATCTGAGAACCTATTCTCATTAAGCTAAAAAATAAAATAAGAGAAGGCTTTTTAAGAGAAAACAGGTTGGGGGAAGACCCCAAGCTCTTACCACAGTGTAGAGAAACACTTGCGGGGTAGGAGGTGCACATTAAAATTATAAACAGGTCTGCATTACTTAACATTTAAAAAGATAATTCAACACTTTTGTGTAGAAGGAAAAAAGAAAGAAAAACTGCCAATTTCTCAGAAGAGAAGGGAAGTTCCTGAGACAGCTCTGACCCCTCCTGCCTGGCCAGCCCTCCCCTGTGACCGCTGTCTGCACGAATGCTGAGCAAGGGCTTGGGAACCACTGGCTCCTCAGAAAAACTCAGGAAGGAACCAGAGGCAAGTCCACTGTCTCTACTTTCCCAGCTTCCTCAAGACCATCTAGGTGCCCTTCTCTGTCCTTCAGACCTCTCCTTACCAACTCAACCCAAAACAATGGGCAGCATAACGCAGGACACCCAATACCCATCCTCACACCCAGGTCAAGTCCCTTTAAGATGACAATTTTTCTTGGGGTTGGGAATATAGCTCAGTTGGTAGAGTGCCTGCCTCACATGCACAAGGCCCTGGGTTCAATCCCCAGCATCACAAAAAAAAAAAAAAAAAAAAAAAAAAAAAAAAAAAATTTTAAGGTTAGTACCCCTGATCTGATTCCCTCTCCCCTCAGCCCACTGGAACCTCTATACTCCCTAAAAGAGGCAGATGGCCAATGGGTGTTCTTGAGACTATGCCCTGTGTTCTCAGGTTCTGACAGATAACTTGCCTTCAACTACACAGGTTTTGATTTAATACCAGGGATTGAATCCAGGGGCACTTAACCACTGAGCCACATCCCCAATGCCCCAACTTTTCTTTTTTTTTTTTTTTTTTTTTTTTGAAATAAGGTCTCACTAAGTTGCTTGAGATCTTGTGAAGTTGCTGAGACTGGCTTTGAACTTGAAATCCTCCTGCCTCAGCCTCCCAAGTTGCTGGGATTACAGGCATGAGTTACCACACCCAGCAACTACACAGGTTTCCAAGTGGCCCAAATACTCCCCAAATCAATATGAAGCTTTGAAGGTGTTGGCTTCCATCCCACACACTAAGCCCTACTCGCCTCGGTCCATCTCTCCACTTGTACCTATGTTCATTCTCTCCAGACCCAAGTCTCACAAGGGTCTGGAGACCTCACAATAGTTCTGATCTTTGAAACCCATTTCCATCACATCAAGTACATAGTAGGCATTTAATACTTACCTTAACCAAAAGCAGCAGCAAACTCAATGTATCCAAAAAGTATATGGTGGTGATGAAAAGGGACAGGTTCAGGAGCCAGACAGACCTGAGCTTGAATCACCTGTGGTGACTGCCAGTTACATGACCCCGAGCAAATGTTTTCATGTTGAAAAGGCAAACAAGACACCCCCTGCACAAGGATCACATGAGTCAGTGTAGGGGAACTTCCCTGTGGGGTGCCACCTGCATAGGCAAATGGTGGCTATTCTCAAGCACCACTCTGTGCTGGGTGCTGGGGATAAGTGCAGAGATTTCTAATATAAGCAAAAATAAATGCGCTTGTTGATGGCTGACACTCAAATATGTAGGAAATCCCCATATTCCTCCCCATATGGGAGGAAGACACAGTGAAGGACCTGCAGCAGGTGAGCCAGTGAGATCCCACAGGACATAATCAAATCTTTCCCTTTCTTTCCTGGTAACTGGCACTTGATAAGTCTGACCTGGCCTCAAAGAAGGCTGAACACCTGGCCATGTGGATCTGCGCCCAATGTGTGTGGAATATGCTAGCTGGGAACTGTCCTTACTGCTCAGAATTGCCTGTCCTTCCAGAGACTCCTTTGTCATGTTGTCAACCCTCCAGCAGGGGCTGCAAGTCTAACCTAAGTCTGTATGTCCCACTGTCCCCCAAAAGGACTATCAATGCTAGCTGAAGTAACTGGAAGGCCAAGGTGGTGAGAATGACAATGGTGGCCCTGGATTCACCTCAGTGGGTCAGTGACCAGAAACCAGTATCATCGAGGAGGGTACTAGAGATGGAATCCAGAAGCACTTTACCACTGAGCTATACCTCCAGCCCTTTTTTTAGGTTTTGAGACAGGATATTGCCAAGTTGTCCAGGCTGGGCTCCAACTTGCAACTCTCCTGCCTTAGCCTCTGGTCACTGGGTTAAACATGTGCATCACAACCTAGCAGGAACCAATATCTTGGTTCAGTTAACTGGAACGCTGGCCCACCACCCAGGGACTGAGCCCAGCTTTCTGGTCTGCTGGCCACCTCCTCAGGAAAAGACTAGATGGAGGGTGTAGAAGCCCTCAGCTGTTGCCAAAGCCTCACACAGCCCTTCCTTCCCAGGAAGAAGAGCCATGTTCCTCCCTCCAACTCCACAGTCCCCAGGGAAAGGAACACTCCCCAGCCACCAGTTCTAAAACCAAATCTTTATTCTCTAGTCTGAAAAGGAGGGTAAGTGGTTGTTCTGTTTAGATCCAGAGAACAGAACAAGACCCAATAGATAGAAATTATAGGAAAGCAAAATTCGATCATTATAAGGAAGAATTTCTAACAATTAGAATCATCCTACAATAGAACCAGGGCCTCAGGAGGTGGGAGCTCCCTGTCACCAAGAAAGGCTAATATCCACATGCTGGAAATCTTGAAAAGGACACTCAACCAGGATCTTCCCTTCAGCTGACCCTCCAGCATCAGTGGGCCAGTCCTTCCTTCCACAATGAGCTTTGGAAAGAGTGGAAGAGGTCAGCCCTGGAAGGGCCAATTAGATAAAGCCAGACAGACCAAGGAGGAAACGCCTAGGAAGGTGATCTTCAGGGAGGAAGAGGATTGAATCATTGGCAGTAGATGTGCCTCTGCAAGCCTGGGATTTCAGCAGGGGCATCAGGAAGGGGGCACAGGTAAAACCAGCTTAGTTTCACCTCTTGGGCTGAAGAGGCCCCAGCTGCCTGACAAGGCCAGCAGGTTCTCCAAGGCATATCCAGCTGGTCCACTTTTCCTCAGGAGCTTTCCTTTACTAAGGACTGTACCACACCTATTTTCAAAAGTGACCTGAAGTAACTCATAATAAAGACTGGGACATTAAGGCGTTAACACCAGAGGATGGACTCTTCCTTCCCACCGGTGGCTCCTGTAGCCAAGGGCACTAAGGGTAAATGGAACTGCTATTGCTACTTTTCCAGGGCATAGAACAGTCAAGGTGAATGTTGGAAACACGGCTCTGAAGGGGCTTTCCTGGCCATCCGGGTTTACTCCCTCACTAACAGGGCCCAGCTCACTCCCGCCTCCTTTCCCTTCTGAATTCGCATCCCTCTCTGTCACCAGCTCCAACAGGAGCTACTCAAGCCCACTGCCACACTCCTGCTGCGAAGGAGCCCAGGGCCTGTCTCCGGTCCCCCACAGCCCCTGCTGCCCTTCTCAGATATCATGCTTCTTTTGGTGGGTCAGGAGTCTCTCCTCATCGTCAAAGGTCTGGCCACAGATGGCACAGCAAAAGGCGCCATCTCGAATGTGGCTCTTGCGGTGGGTGATGAGATTGGACTTCTGACTGAAGCTGCGGTCACAGTCGGGGCAGGCGTAGGGCCGCTCGCCCGTGTGGATGCGCCGGTGGGACACCAGGTTGGACTTCTGGCTGAAGGCTTTGCCGCAGTCGGGGCAGACGTAGGGCTTCTCGCCCGTGTGGATGCGCCGGTGGGCGGCCAGGTAGGGCTTGTGGCGGAAAGCCTTGCCGCAGTCGGGGCAGACGAAGGGCCGCTCCGGGGCGTGGTCGCGCCGGTGGGCGGCCAGGTGGCTGCCCTGGGAGAAGCGGCGCCCGCACTCCTCGCAGGCGAAGGGTCGCTCGCCCGAGTGCACTCGGGAGTGCGCCACCAGGTGGGTTTTCTTGCCGAAGTTCTTCCCGCACTCGGCGCAGGTGAAGGGCCGCTCCCCGGTGTGCTGCCGCTGGTGCGCGCGCAGGAAGCGCTCCAGCCGGAAGCTGCGCCCACAGTCGTCGCAGCTGTACAGGGATGGGGTCGCCTGGGCCTGGTCCCGTGGGGGTTCCAAGGGGGCCTCAGGTGGAGGCTCCGCCGCGGGCTCCGGAACAATCTTCTCAGGGCCGGGCTCTGCCGAGGGATCCAGCACCACGGCTGAAAGCTGGGGGCTCGCGGCACCGGTGGTGGCTTGCGCGGAGCCCTCAGACCGCTTGTGGATCTTGCTGTGCGACAGCAGGTTGGGTTTGTGCCGGAAACGGCGGCCGCACTCAGTGCACGGGTAGGGCTTCTCGCCAGTGTGGATGCGACGGTGCGAGGTCAGGTAGGGCTTGTTGGTGAAGCGCTTCCCACATTCTGGGCACTGGTGGGGACGCTCGCCAGTGTGCACTCGGCGGTGGGCGATCAGGTTGGGCTTGTGGCGGAAGCGCTTGCCGCAGCAGGCACACTGGAAGGGGCGGTCCACGGCGTCCCCACCAGGCCGCGGGGCGGTCACAGCAGGGCGACCTCGGGGCCTTGGCCCCAGAGCTTTGGCTGCCGCCTCCTCCAAGGCCTCAGCCACGTGCACCCGCTTGTGAGCAACTAGCTGGTCCCACTGGGCAAAGCTCCGGCCACAGTTGCCACATATGAAGGGCCGGGCCTCAGGGGCAGGGGGATGGCACCGCCGCAGATGTGCTTGAAGTTGCTTTTGTCGCCAGAAGCGTCTCTCACATTCAGGACAAGCAATGGGCCGCTTTGCAGCCGAGTGGGCCCTCAGATGCAGAACCAGGGCCACCCAGCCTCGGAAGCTCTGCCCACAGAGGTGGCAGGTGAAGCCCACGTCTGGTGTGGCAGCAGCATGGACCTGACGGTGCAGTGCTAAGAAGGGGACATGGCGGAAGCGCCTCCCACATTCAGGACAGGGCAGAGGGAGCCGCGCCTGGCACCTTCGGGTATGAAGCCACAGGGCCACCCAGCTCAAGAAGTGCCTTCGACAGTGGGCACAGCGACGGGCCCTGCCTAGGGCTTGACTGCCTGACTGGGCCAGTTTAGTGCCCTGGTGCCTCAGCCCGCTGGACTCCTTCTCCAAGGTCTGAGGTGACTCCTGGGAGGACCCTGAAAGGAGCCTGGGCTGGGCTGGACCCATGGCCATGGGGCCCCTGCAGCGCCGTTCCAGCATTGGCTCTTCCTCTGCTGAGGGTGGAAAAGCAGAGTCACTCCAGAGACCAAGACTTCCACCCCAGTTCCTTTCCTCCTAGGAGACCCCAGACCCCAAGAGCAGCCCACCCTCTATGGACTCCCAGAGCCCTTGATACCAATCTAAACTCTCTTAATTCCTTGTAGGTTATTTATTTCAATCTTGGATTTCTAGGTAACATTTCAAGGATATTTATCTTGTATCTTTATTGCCCTGGAGGCTTTCAGAAGGGAGAGATACTGACACTTCTTGGAATCCCCTTGTGACAGCTACCCCAGTGTCAGGAGGTGAGTAAACTTCCAGGGTCAGCTGCACAAACACTCCAGCCACAGGACTCACCAGAAAATATGGTCACATCTCCCTACAGTGCCCTATGCCTTTTCAAACCTTCCCTGTGGCCTCTCCATGTGTCTGCTATTTCCTATTGCCACATTTGAGCTCTGAGCAACTTGGAGAGGCTGGCTGAGCAGTCACTGAGTGCCTTGGTTGACAGATGATGCAAGTGTGAGGCAGCAAAAGGGGATGGGCCTTGCCTGAGGTGACACTGTAAACCAAGAGCACAACCAGGACTGAGGGACAGTTTCAGGGCAGTGTTTTTTCCTTTCAAAGACCTGAGTTTGCAAGATGTTGCAAAAATAAATTGCTATAACCTTTCATTCCTGCAAGGCCACAGGGGAGGCAGTTTAAGCCTCACCAACCTCAGCTTCTCTGGGCAGCAGCCTGGAGAGTGAGAACAGCCTTTCTTAGTGACAGGAGGGGAGCCTGGGGCACCACTCCCAGCACAGACTAATGCCAGGCCACCCCCTGTCCAGACTGCCCACAATCTGCCCGCCTGTCCTCCTCCACCCACACACACTATTAGTACACAGCAGAGCTCTCCTGATCCAAAGAACACCCACAGACCGTTGCCCTGGGGGGAGGGAGCAATCCCTGGCTCTGATTCCCTTGGGGTGCTGGGGATTAGTGGGGCAAAAGAGGGGGAAAGAAAGAGATGGTAATCTCTGTCCCCTGCCTAGTCCTGCCCCAACCTGGTCAAGGGCTGCCCATGTTCAGTTCTTCCACAGCTCTGGGGTGTCCGGATTCCTGCTGGAGAGCCGCCTACACAGAATGACGGCTGGGATGGCAGTTGGTCTCCTAAGGGACCTCTGGTACCTGCTCACAGGCTCCATCCAGACATAGTCCCTAAATTCCCTACAGTCTGTTCTCTAGGGGATACAGACATGACTCATCCTCTGAGGACTGAATGAGCACACAGGAAGATGAGAAAGGGGTCCTTCGCCCAAAGGCCCTATTCCTCTGCCCCGATAGGGAGGACTGAGCATTGGGGCTGTATGGTGGTTTGGGAACACAAGGGCCAGACTCTACCCTGAAGATTGCAGAGCTGGGGATGAGGCTTTTTCCAGCTCTTCCTGGGGATGTTCTTGGGGATACTTCTGCCGCTGCAGCGCCTGCTTCGGCCCACACTCCGATAGCCCCCAGATGTCAGAGAAAACTGCAGCAATAAAGACACCCCTACCCCCATGGCAGAGCTCAGACCTCTGACTGCAGAGAGGCCAGCCTTACCTGTGGGGAGGGGAGAGAAAACATATGTGAGGCTCTGGGGCGTCATCTTTGTGTCCTCACCAGTGTCCAACCCTCCCCCAACAAAGCCACAGCTCCAGCCTTAAGCCCCACAGCCTGCGTGACAGTGACCTTAATGGATCCTGAATGTTCAAATGAGTGTCGCTCTTCACTAAGGAAGCGCATTGCTGCCTTTGGGGAGTCACCTCCTCCCCCGGTAAGGTCACAAAACGAATTCTCTATTCGGTGGCAGGGGTCTTTTCCTGGTGGCCAAAGGCCGGCCCAGAGCAGTAACTCTGGAATCCCTGCTGGCTCCCCTTCCCCCACTCTCCCTACAGGAATTCCAGGCCTGTTTCCCATGGGGCTGCCCAGGGCGCGCCAGAGTGACCAGGACTGGGCCAGAATCCCCTTCGGCAACTTGGACGGCCCAGGGTGGTGGAAGGCCGACACCCCGCTTTTGTATTGGTGCGTGCCCTCCGTCCGCGTTCGCGGGCACGCGGGTCCCTCTCCTACGACAGAGCCATTTCGGGTCCCACGCACAGCGCAGCCCGCGGAGCCTGTGCGCAGGTGCGCTCGCCCCCGCCCGCAGGCCCCCCGCACACCCACAGCCGCGCACACTCACGGTCACGCGCCCCGCAGGTGGAGCCGCCCCCGCGGGCCCGCAGCGCCCCCCGCGCCCCTGTCCGGGCCGTACCTCTCCCGCAGGCTCTGCAGGGGCGCCGCGCCCGTCCATGGAGCCCCAGGCCGGCCTCCGCGGCCCGCTCCCAGCCCGGCCGCGGCGACAGCGGCAGGTTCGAGTTCACAACTGCCAGGCCCGTCCCCAACCTCCCCCCCGCCGGGTTCCCAGCGCCACGTGACTACAGGAGCTGCCGAGGGTCAGTCGCCGGCTTGGCGGCCGCGGCCTAGGGGCGGGGCGGGGCCGGGTCACCCCTCTGCACCCCAGCCGCGGGGGCCTGCCTGGGAGGGCCGCACCCGGTTGCTGTGGCGACCACCAGCCAGGGTTTTCGGCGGAGAGCAGGGGCTCAAGTTTCCTGACCCTTTGTCCCTGCAGGGGACGCGCGCTCCTGAGCGGCCGCGTGGCCGGCCAGTGATCACTGGGTCTGGTTGGTCCCCACTCAAGGATTAAGGGCTCGAAGCTCGTAGGGAGATTTCAGAGAAGCGCCTGCTGCCCCCTGAGCGTCGAGCCTGGGGCCTCGCCTAGGCAGCGCCTGCCTGCGGCTTCCCGGCGTCCGCGCACCCCTGGCCTCAGTGTGCGCGACGGCGCACGGCGGACCCGGGACTGCAGCGGCGCACCTGAGGTCTGCGGCCTCGGATTTGTTCCAAAGTGGAGAATGAATGGGAAGGCCAGATCTTGTGAACTTTAAAAGGCCCTCTATTTCCAATACTAAGAAAAAGCAGGAGTTGCCTGGCTACCTGTGGCCTCGGGTCAGACGCAGGGCAACGACTAAGGTGGTCATTTGCGCACCTGGGTCATTTCGGTTGGAAATGCGCAGCAGCCAGTGTGGCGTCTGCGGAGGCAGGTGTAAACCTGTGCCAGTGACTCACCCACTAGCAGGTGGCCTTGGCTTTCCAAAGAAAACACTTCCTGGGGTTTCCAGCCTAATACAATTTCCTCTCCTTTAATGCTTTCAACAAAGTCAAATTTTGAATTGTACCATTATTTTTAAAACACTTTAAAATCTGTTGCATAAATAGGAAATAAGGGAACATCAAGATCCCTCATGCTTTCTACCTCCTCCAATTGCATTTGATAGTTTGATATGTATCCTCCGGTGTGTTTTCTATGCATGTTTATTTCATGTTTGGCATAATTGGGGTGATGCCTGGTATAAAGTCTGCCTTTTTTTCACTTAACCCATTAGCGTGAATTTACTCCACATTTAAAAAAAAATATTTTTATTAGTTATAGGTGGACACAATGCCTTTATTTTATTTATTTTTTATGTAGTGCTGGAATTGAACCCAGTGCCTCACACATGCTAGACAGTGCTCTACCACTGAGCCACAACCCGAGCCCAAATTTTCTCGTTTTTTTTTTTTTTTTTTTTTTTTTAGAGAGAGAGAGAATTTTAATATTTATTTATTTTTTTAGTTCTCCACAGACACAACATCTTTGTTTGTATGTGGTGCTGAGGATGGAACCCTGGCCGCACACATGCCAGGCGAGCGCGCTACGGCTTGAGCCACATCCCCAGCCAGTTTTTTAAAAGAGTTTTTAAAAAAAGTTTTTCTCCAGTTTTTTAAAAGAGATTTTTTGTTTTACATAACGATTCTTAAAGGCTACATAAATGTACAAATAAATTTCTAACAAATTTTCTCTTTTTTTAATATCCTTTATAGATTCATTTCTTTTTTCAAAATTCTAGAAGTAGGGAAGTGATGAGTCAAAAACAAGGCATATTTTTAAAGAGTTTTCTAAATTAACAGGAAAATGTATGAGTTTTCCCTGAAAAGTGGCTATTTTTTTTCTACAGCCTTGACAACACTGGAGATTTTTTTCAAATTTAATTTAAAATGATTATTTCTCATTGTTTTGATTTGTGTTTCTTAGATTTCTAATTAGCTTGTTTGGGGTTTGGTTTTGTTTTTGAGACTGAGCCTGGCTGTATTGCCTAGGTTGATCTTGGAACTCCTTGGCAGAAGTGATCTCTCACCTCAGCCCCCCAAGTTCTGGAATTACAGGTGGGTCTACCACCTGTTTTCTGGATTGTTTTCACATGGTTATTTATTGCCAGTTTGTGTTGTATCTTTTGTGAATTTTTGTCCCTTTGCTCTCTTTTTTTTTTTCTGTTTGTTCATTTTAAAATTTGGAAAGTTTGGGGCTGGGGATGTAGCTCTGTGATGGGGCACTTGCTTAGCATAGGAGAGGTACTGGGTTTGATCCTTAGCACTGCAAAAAAAAAAATAGAAAGAAAGGAAAAAAAAAAAAAAAAGCAAGGTGAGGGCGGGGATACAGCTCCATTGTTAGAGTGCCTGCCTCACATGCACATGCCCTGGGTTCAATCCCCAGCACCACCAAAAAAAAAAAAAAAAAGGAAAAAAGTAAGCTGAGAAGTGGATTTCACTGTTTGGGGGATTGTGCATAAAGTGCAAGTATTAACTATTGTCTTGCAAATGTGTTTTCTCAAACTACTTGAACATCCCTCCACCTCCCACCCAGAGTGCCTCCCTTCCTCCTGCCAGGCAAGCATTCTACCATTGGCCCAGGTCCCTGAAGCCAGAATTAAAAGAAGCAGTCAATATAGATAGGTAAATTTGGGCTGGGGATTTGGCTTAAGCTGTAGCGCGCTGGCCTGGCGTGCGTGCGGCCCGGGTTGGATCCATACAAACAAAGATGTTGTGTCCGCTGAAAACTAAAAAATAAATATTAAAAGTTCTCTCTCTCTCTCTCTCTCTCTCTCTCTCTTAAAAAAAAAAAAAAAATATATATATATATATATATATATATATATATATATATATATAAAAAAAAATAAAATCAGGTCAGACCAAGGAGGCCAATTTGGGTCTGGGAAGTTGGAGAGGGATTGAAATACTACTGTCTTCAGAGTTAAAAGTTGTTAATTACACCCCCTTCCTGCCCAGATCTCTCCACCTTGGCCTCTCCAGCCCATCTGCTTCTCACCTTTTGGCCATCCCACTGAACATCACCTGGGCCTAGTCACATATGCAGGAAGGATAGAAATAAGGGAAAGAGAGCAGGAGAACAAAGGAAGCCTAGGACATATTTTAAAAGGCAGAATGCCCGGCAGGGTGGTGCACATCCCAGTGGCTGGGGAGGCTGAGAAGGGGGATGGCAAATTCAAAGCCAGCCTCAGCAAAAATCGAGGCCCTAAGCAACTCAGTGAGACCCTGTCTCTAAATAAAATACAAAATAGGGCTGGGGATGTGGCTTAGTAGTTGAGTGCCCCTGAGTTCAATTTCCAGTACCATCACACACACACCCCCCACAGCCTAAATAAATAATAGATAGGGCAGAAGGCACTCACTTACCAGGAAACCAGGATACCAGCTATGGCCCCTTTCTCCTTCCCAGGAGAAGTCTTTTACCCCTTTTTAAACAAACCCTGCTCTATATTTTGTTTGTTTTGTTCTTGGTGCTGGGGATCGAACCCCAGAACCTTATGCATGCAAGGCAAGCACTCTACCAACTGAGCTATATCCCCAGCCCAAATCCTGCTTTATATGCTTGTTTCCACGTGCTTCAACATGCGAGGAAGAAGAACTGGTAACCAGCAGTTTCATCCCCAGCCTTGATTTTTTTAATTTCTGAAGAACGGTTCGTTTTTATGTGCTAAAACCTATCAGTCTTTATGATTTCTCCCTTTAGATTTATGTAGAGAAGCCATGCCCATCCCCAAATTACATTCTAGATGTAGTTTTTTTTTCCACAGAAAATTAATTTTAGTACCTAGTCATTCTTTCTCCACGTACAGATTCTGTATTTTTTTTTAAATATTTATTTATTTTTAGTTATCGGCAGACACAACATCTTTGTTGGTATGTGGTGCTGAGGATCGAACCCGGGCCGCACGCATGCCAGGCGAGCTCGCTACCGCTTGAGCCACATCCCCAGCCCAGATTCTGTATTTTTTAAAAAATATTTTTATTTGTAGATGGACACAATACCTTCATTTTGTTTATTTAGTTTTTTTATGTGGTGCTGGGCTCACGAACCCAGTGCCTCATGTATGCTAGGCAAGCACTCCACCACTGAGCTACAACCCCAGCCCTTGTTTTGTCTTTTGTGTCCATACTGAGAATTAAACCCAGGGTGCTTTTGTTTTGAGACAGGGTCTTGCTTAGTTCCCCATGCTGCCTCCTGTCCAGAAGTCTTCAGAACAGCTGGGATCACAGACCTGGGCCGCTGCACCTGGGTTTTTTGTTTTAATTATTTTTTCAAAACTTCTTGGCTGGACCCACTCACTTTTTTTCCAAATGAACTTTAGAATTTCTTGTCAATATTTTAAAAACCCTGCTAGCATTTGGAGAGAATGAAGATTCGAGTCTCTCCATGTATTTGAGTATGATCTTACCTCTGATAGTCAATTGTTTCTTTGTAGATAAAATGCATGACTTTTGGGCTGGGGTTGTGGCTCAGCGGTAGAGCTCTTGCCTCACATGTGCAGACCCTGGGTTCGATCTTCAGTACCACATAAAAATAAATTAATTAAATAAAGGTATTGTGTCCAACTACAACTTAAAAATAAATATTTTTTAAAATGCATGACTTTTATACTTCCCATGAAATAAAATTCACAAATATGAAAAAAAATCTCTGCCAGATTATATGGTTTGGGGGTTCAGAAAATATGGTCACAGTATATTGTGGAACAAATGTCTGGTTTGGTGGTTACAGAAGAACGATTTTCCTTCCAACAATACAGTAAGTAGACCTTCTGGTTTTTACCTAAATGGCTTGTAATAATACTTAATAATTAGGGAGTCTTTATTTTGTGTCAGGCATGGTGATAAATACTTCACACAAAACATTCTCTTCTGATCCTCATTCTACAAATGAAACAACTGCAGAGCGCAGGGCACATGCCTGTAATCCCAGCTGGGGAGGCTGAGGCAAGAGGATCTTGAGTTCAAAGCCAGCCTCAGCAACTTAGCAAAGCCCTAAACAACTCAGCAAGACCCTGTCTCTAAATAAAATATAAAAAAGAGCTGGGGATGTGGCTCAGTGGTTAAGTGCCCCTGGGTTCAATCCCTGGTACCAAAAAAGAAAAAAAGAAACAACAAAGACCCAGAGATGTTATAGAATTTGTCCAAGGCCAAACAGCAGATAGTAGCTAGTTGGAACCTAAACAATGCCACTCAGCCGTACTCTTTATTTTGGGGGGATGGAGATTGAACTCAGGGGCACTCGACCACTGAGCCACATCTCCAATCCTATTTTGTTTTTTATTTAGAGAAAGGGTCTCACTGAGTTGCTTAGTGCCTTGCTTTTGCTGAGGCTGGCTTTGAACCTGTGATCCTCCTGCCTCAGCCTCCTGAACTGCTGTGATTACAGGTGTGCGCCACTGTACCCAGCTCAGCCTCACTCTTAACCACCATACTTGTACGTATGGAAAAGGTACCAAGTGCTGGGACAGCACCAAGTAAATGTGAAATGCCTGTGGTTAATGAGAAAGTGTGTGCACCAGTGCTACTTGGTCATTACAGGTCTACTTGATTCCTACATTCCTGCAAGAGTCCCAAGACAGAATTCCTTCATGGACTTCTCATCTGCAGAAAGGTTCTTAACTTAGACAGGGCCTGTGTTACTCCTCCTTCTAGCTCCCCTGAGGAGAAATGTCTTTTGCACAGTCAGGAGTTCACACCCTTCTGTAGCTCCTTTTTCCAGCTCCACAGGGAGAAGAGGAACAGCAAAGGAGCTGTGGAGGGATTCCTCAGCTTTTATGCCAGCCAGAACTTTAAGACCTTGGTATTTGGACTTTTGCCCTTCTAAATGTCCTCTCGACAGAGGGATGGTCCAGCAACCTGCCAAATGGCCAAGCCCAAAGCCCGAAGGATTGTCCCAGATTTTGATATGCCTGCTGGAGAAAGATGGGGCTGCCCAGAGGTGCACAGCCCTCTGGACAGCAAAAGGTAAAAGGGCCCTGGGAGGATCCCTCTTCTCCAGCAGAGCCTGGTCCCTCTATTGGGTTAGATGGCTAAATAGGTGAGGCATGTGAGGGGCCGCAGAAGATGTCTCCAAAACACTCTTGGAAGACACCTTGGATTGTGTAGAAGCCGCCCTGTCTCAGAAGTGGGGAAGACAGCACCTCTTGCAGATGTTCAGCCTCAGACCTCCCCACAGGACTCATTCATGCATCCAGCAAATATTTAATCAGCGGCTGGCTGCAGCAAAATAACGGGGGTGGGGGGGGGTGACGAATAACTTGTGTGTGTTGATGCAGCAGGAATAGGAGCCGTTTATTGTAGGACAGGAGTGATATTTATACATTTTACACAGCTTATCTAATTAGCATAAAATAGATACAGCAGTCAACCAATAAGGAATCTCCAGACTTAATGGCTCCCTTTTGTTACTTCACAAACCACTCCCTCTGGCATTTTGCCAGGCACCATGCAGACTTGTTTACAGACTTTAACATTTCTCTGGCAAAATACCAGGTGCCATCCTGACTTGTTTACAGACCTTAACAAGTGCCCACCATCTGCCATGAAGCCAGGTTGTGACCCAGACAGAAATGGTTCATGCTATTTTACCACAATGAGAAAAGACACTGAGATGCTTTTAACTCTGGTTTTTTTTTGTTTGTTTGTTTGTTTTTGTTTTTCTTAAAGAGTGAGAGAGAGGAGAGAGAGGGAGAGAGAATTTTAATATTTATTTTTTTAGTATTTGGCGGACACAACATCTTTGTATGTGGTGCTGAGGATCGAACCCAGGCCGCACGCATGCCAGGCGAGCGTGCTACCGCTTGAGCCACATCCCCAGCCCAATTAACTCTGGTTTAACATTGGAAATATCCTCTTGGGTTAGTACTTAATACAAAATAAAACCAAAGGCGTGTTGGTGGTTTTTGAATGGTTAGTTGTTGCAAAGGTAGAGGAGACCAGGGATCAGGAGAGCAGACAGGGAATCGTCCTCTAACAGCTTACTGTAGTGATTCCTGTTAATTCCTGCCTCTGAGCATCCCTAAGGCAGGCAGCAAGGCCCTCACATTCCACAGACAGGTCAAGAGGAGGCAGAAAGCACATCTGTCACTGACCTCATGGAGGACAAACATGCCACACTTAAAAATCCGGCATCTTTGAGTATTCCCAGCTAAAGAACAGCTCAAGAAAGCAGTAGGGGAGACCAGAATATGTCACACTGAAACGAGAAGGATCCTTTAGCTAAGGGCAATTAAGAAGTAAATGCTGGTCTGGGGCTGTGGCTCAGTCGTAGAGCGCTCCCCTAGCACATGTGGGACACTGGGTTCAATCCTCAGCACCACCTAAAAATAAATAAATAAATAAAATACATTGTGTCCATCTACAACTGAAAATATATTAAAAAAAAAAAAAAAAAAAAAAAAAAAAAAAAAAAACCACGTAAAGCTGGGTACTATGGCACACATCCCAGTGGCTCAGGAGGCTGAGACAGGAGGATGGCGAGTTCAAAGCCAGCCTCAACAAAAGCAAGGCACTAAGCAACTCAGTGAGACCTTGTCTCTAAATAAAATACAAAATAGGGCTAAGGATATGGCTCAGTGGTCGAGTGCCCCTGAGTTCAATCCCTGGTACCAAAAAAAAAAAAAAAGTAAATGTAAGCTGGGCATGGTGGCACACACCTGTAATGTCAGTGGCTCTCGGGAGGCTGAGGCAGGAGGATCACAAGTTGGAGCGCAGCCTCAGAAACTCAGCAAGACCCTATCTCAAAATAAAAAAGGACTGGGGGTGTGGTTCAGTGGTTAAGCACCCCTGGCTTCACTTCAATCCTCAGTATCATATACATATATATACATATATATACATATATATATACATATATACACACATATACATATATATATGTTTTATTTATATATAATATATATGTATGTGTATTTTTTTTAATATTTTTTTTTCAGTTATCGGCGGACACAACATCTTTGTTTGTATGTGGTGCTGAGGATCAAACCCAGGCCGCACGCATACCAGGCAAGCGCGCTACCGCTTGAGCCACATCCCCAGCCCATATTTTTTAAGAAATAGATGCAGAAGTCTCTCTGTTCATTTGACTCAAACAGGACAATCATTTACAAAGACAAAAGTTGCCCACCTCCCCACCAGGGAGAATAGGTTAGCCATTTAAGATAGCTTTCGACCCTCCTGGCCTGGGGACAGTACCAAAGGAACTTTTGCCTACTAACCCACCTTTGTCTGCGGGTGAACTTGCCTTCACACAGGTTACCAGCCCTGAAAACCCAAGTCCTTTTCTTTTGTCTTGTAACTTCTCTGAAAAGTCATTGTTCTTGGTTAAGGATGCTGGATCCGCTGGAATTCAAAGCCACCTCTTTGAGAATGACTCATTTCTAGGTGTCTTCCATGCACATGTGAAATAAATGCACTAATAAACTTGAATCTGTCAAGCACAAGCCTGTAATCCTAACAACTTTGGAGGCTGTTAGGAGGATGGCAAGTTTCAGCAATGTAGCAAGGCCCCAGCAACTTAGTGAGACTCTGTCTCAAAAAATAAAAAGAGCTGGGGATGTCACTTAGTTGTAAAGCACCTCTGGCTTCAGTCCCCAGCACCTAAGTAAATAAATAAATAAGTACTTGAGTCTGTCCTTCTCTGGATTGTTATAGGGGTCTGTTCTAACTTAGAACCTATTGGGGTTGAGAAAAAATTCCCATAGTCACCTTGGCACAATGAAGTAGGCCCCTACTACGACCTTCTAGAGTGTGTTCCCTCTAAAACTCAGGTTGAAATTTGCTCACTCTGGTAGTGGTATAGGGAGGCAGAGCAAATAACAGGTGATTAGGGCAATAAGAGGAAATAGTATGAGGCCCTCACCAGATATGGCTACCAGATCAAGCGTATGCCTGTAATCCCTATGGTTTGAAAGGTTGAAGCAGGAGGATCTCAAGTTCAAAGCCAGCCTCAGCAAAAGTGAGAACTAAGCAACTCAGTGAGACCCTGCCTCTAAATATCGTACAAAAATGGGCTGAAGATGTGGCTCAGTGGTTGAGTGCCCCTGAGTTCAATCCCCAGTACCCCCCCGCCAATCAACCTCTTTCCTCTATCAATTTTCCTAGTTCCAGGCATTTTGTTATAGCAATAGAGAACAGACTAAGCTCCTAACTTTCCAAGGTTGTATGAAAATTCTTAAGGAAAAGATCAAAGTGCTCCTAGTTCTGCAGTTCTTAAAATAGCTTTAAATGCATGAGAACATGCATAATGCATGGCAAGGACAAATGCTGAAAGAGAAGCCCTGGGTTGAGATCAAATGTCAATCTTCACAACTCAGTGGCACAAGTCACCCTTCCATTGCATATCTAGTTCCCAGAGCCTATCTTTTGCTTAAAAAAAAAAAAAAAAAATTGTTCAGAAAGGTACCAGGTAGAGAGCTCAGGTTTCCTGCAGAGGAGACTAGTATGTAGGTACCTGGAGCTGTGAAGCACTCCTGCTCAGTCTCTTGCTGTCTGCAGCTGCCACATGGTCAACAGCAGCCTCTAGCACCTGGCCTTCTACAGCAGCTGCCTCCAGTCTCCCTGCCTCCTCTCTGACCCAAAGAGGCCACTAGTCTTCACTTAATTAATTTGATCCTTCAATTGGGATTGAACCCACAGGTGCTTTACCACTGAACCACATCCCCAGGCCTTTTTGGTTTTTTTTTTTTTTTTTTTTTTTTTTGAGACAGTCTCATTAAATTCCTGAGGGTTTCACTACACTGGCCTTGAATTTGTAATCCTCCTACCTCAGCTGCCAGAGTCACTGGGATCACAGGCATGTGCCACGTACCCAGTCATTTTGATCCTTTTAAATATGAATTGGATTGGATGGCTCTCCTGGTTGGAGGATTTCAATGGCTCCCATGACATTTTAAATAGTATCCAAATGGCTTCCAGGACTTGTAAAGTCTACATGACTAACTGGCCTCTCTAACTCCATCCAGGTCACCCTTGATCCTTGCTGGACACGGCCCCAGCCACTGTGGGGCCCTTGGAGTCGATGCGTCTGCCCAGGTGATCTCCCTCCAGGTCTTCTGGTCTTCACTGGCCCTGGATTCAGATTTTGGCTCAGTCTCCTCTCCTCACAGTATCTCCCCGTCTCCTGGGGCTGCTGTGACAAGTCACCACCAATTTGGAAGCTTAACATTTATCCTCTTACAGATCTGGAGCTCAGAGTCCACAGTCAATTTCATTGGGCCAAAAGGAAGGATTCTGTTGGACCCTGCTCCCTCCAGAGGCTGTGGGGACGGTCCTTTTCCTTGCCTTCTTGCTTCTACAACTGCATCCGCATGCCTCCATAGCCCCATGTATGCACTACAGCCTGGCACCCAATAGCTGCAAACTCACACCCCCTTAGCTGCCACCCCATACAACCTCCTGCCCTATAGCCACGTCCTCGGTCCTTGTGGCCCTTAGCTTATGGCCCTTCCTCCATGTGCAAAGCCAGCATCTAGCGCCCCCCTGTTGCCACTCTGATCTCTGTTGTCCTCAAACCTCCCTCTGTCTGCTCTCAAAGACAAACAGGATTACACTCAGGGCTCACCCAGATAATTCAGGATAATTGTAAGGGCAAATACAAGCAAAAAAATAAGAAAGGCAAGTTTTGATTTTCCCTGGTGAAAAAAGGACACTCTTAGCTCTACCCCTTTTGGCTAAAGCATCTACTTTAGAAAACTTAAAATCCACATGATTATGAAATCTTCTCTGTCCATTTAAGTAATACATAAGAAAAAAAATTTAAGCTAAATAAGCCTTTGGCTGCATTAACGGAGGTCCTTCTTGAGGACTAGGAGCCATCTCTTTGAGATGAAATCATCAAGGAAGGTAGAACCGAACCTCCCAGGTCACAGGGAAGGGGGAGCTGAACTTCAGCAGGTGCAGGCCTCTAAATTGCAAATCTATGTCTTGTCGTAAAGACACCAGCAGACTGGGCACAGAGATGCACTCCTTCGATCTCAATGACTCCAGAGGCTGAAGCAGGAGGATATAAAGTTCTAGGTTGGTCTGGGCAACTAAGCAAGACCCTATCTCAAAATCAAAAATAAAATGGGGTGGGTAGAGCACCTCTGGATTCCATCCCTTACCCCACCACCACACACACACACACAAAAAAAAAAAAAACTATGAGCACCACACCATCTTCTCTTGAAGGTATTCATGCAGCTCTTAGGCTGTCAGTCAAAAGTCAGAAGGTGGACTTGGGCAGGATTCTAGAAACTTCCCTGGGACTCCCAGTAAAACTGGAGGGCAAGAGTAGTGCGCCACCTTGTCCTCTGAGAGGACCCACGCTCTCCCTTGAGTGGCCCCTTTCCCCTCCTTCTAATAAACCAATGCCTGTTTCTCTGAGCCGTGTCAGAAATCTTTCTGACTCAATCTCAAGAATCAGAGTTCCAAGGCGCGGGGGGAGGTGCTCTGAGCTGCCTCAGTTTCCTGGAAGGCCCCAACCCTGGAGCAGCAACACATTTTTTGTTTTGGTACCAGGGATTGAACCCAGGGGTGCTTAACCACCGAACCACATCTCCAGCCCTTTTTATTTTTTATTTTGAGTCAGCGTCTTGCTAAATTGCTGAGGCTGGCTTGAACTTGCGATTCCCCTGTCTCAGCCTCCTAAACTGCTGGGATTATCCAGCTAGTCACACGTTTGCATAGAGGAAAATTCAAATCGGTACATGCATGAGTGAGGCAAAAATCAGGAACTTGGATGAAATGTTGAACTCTAAGTTTCCTCCTTGAAGGGCTCTGATTTTAGGTGTCAGGACCTTACTTAACATGTTGTTTTGTCTGGAACATTATTCTAGCTAGACTAACTGGACCCTCATCACCAAATCTGTCACAACCCTCAGTTATCCTGGCAACTAAAACACCATGATTCTCACAAAGAAAGCTTGCTGAGAGCTATTCAAAGGGCAATAAACTAAGGGGGCAGAAAATTGAGATAAAAAACAAGGGGCATTGGGCTGGGGATGTGGCTCAAGTGGTAGTGCGCTCGCCTGGCATGCATGTGGCCCGGGTTCGATCCTCAGCACCACATACACACAAAGATGTTGTGTCCGCCAGAAAAACAAAAAATAAATATTAAAAAAAAACAAAACAGGGGGCATCAATTTCTCCGGTAAGCAACACAGCATCTCTTTGAGGCAGTCCATGCATTTCCTATGCTGTCAGCCAAAAGTCAAAAGGTATCCAGGGGCAGTGGGGTATGCCTGTAATCCCAGCAGCCTGGAAGGCTGGGGCAGGAGGATCTCAGGTTCAAAGCCAGCCTCAGGAACGTAGCAAGACCCTAAGCAACTTAATGAGACACTGTCTCAAAATAAAAAATAAAAAGGACTAGGGTGTAGCTCAGTAATTAAGCACTGCTGAGTCCAATTCCCATTATCCCTCCCCCCAAAAAAGTCAGAAGGTGGATTGGCAGGACTCTGGAAGCTTCCCTGGGACTTCCATACAATTGAAGAGCAGGAGCCCACCCTTCTCCTCCCTGAGAGAACCCACTCTCCCTTTAGAGTGTCTCCCTTCTCCCTTTCTTATCCCTTCTCATAAACTCGTGCCTTTTACCTTTTACTCTGAGTGTCATATCTGAAATCCTTCTAGAAGGAGGTTCTCCACACTGCCTCACTTTCACAGCAGGCTTCTGCCTTGTAAAAAAAAAAAAAAAAAGTTCCACCTATCATTACAGTACCATGTCTCTTTCCACTGGGATCTGGTTATAGTCTCCTCCATTTAATTCACAAAATGGATTTAGAAGCCAGTGTGTAGCCATTCTTGGTTTAACATTACTGAAAGCCCAGTTTGTCTTGGAAATGCTAAACGGAATTTCTGCAGTCTTTGAGTTATAGCAGAAGCAGGTGCACTGTGGACTGTTTTGTTTCCTGTGGGTGGCAGGTGTTTATGAACACCATCTGTACTCATTTACCAAACAACTAAAACCTCCAACTGTAGCTCATTCCTGCCCAGACTCTCCTCTAGTAGAACCATTTTGGTGACTTGAAAGAATTGGTGTCACCCTAGATTCACTCTGTGCCCTCTGGATTTGCTTCCAAGACCAAATCCAGGTCACAGTCAAGTTGGCCAGGAAATCTACATTGTCCTCATAAACAGTTGCCTTCACTTACTTTTTTCACCCAGTACTGGGGATGGGACACAGGGGTGCTCTGCCACTCAGCCACATTCCCAAGCCCCCTCATTATTATTCTATTTTGAAACAGGTTGTCACTAAATTGTACACGCTGACCTTGAACTTGCAATCCTCCTGCACCAGCTTTTTGAGTCACTGGGATTACAGGCACAGGCCACACTGCTTGGCTTTGCCTTCACTTTGTTAAGAAAGGAGAAGAGAATGTCTTCTCAGTAGGACTTAAGAAGGCATTATTAACAATTACAACATGGGCTGGGGATGTGGCTCAAGTGGTAGCGTGCTTGCCTGGCATGCGAGTGGCCCAGGTTCCATCCTCAGCACCACATACAAACAAAGATGTTGTGTCCGCTGAAAAATAGAAAATAAATATTAAAAATTCTCTCTCTCTTTAAAAAAAAAAAAAAAACAATTACAACAATGTGACGTTTAACGACTACACAATAACATTCTATTAAATTACTACATTCAGGAGGCTCAAGTGATTGTCTGGCAGTGTATAAACCTCTGGGTTTGATCTCCAGCATTATAATAAATAGCTAATTCAACAAATAATATACTAAGGTTAATTTTAAATTAACATATCAAATTTATGCATTTTATTTATTTTATGACAGTATATTTAGTAATATAATAAAAATTAATTTTAAAAGATTTCACTTAAAAAGCATTTAATTTCGCAGCATCTAGACTGCCCTCAGCGACTCCTGCTAGCCAATGCTGCTCTAATGCCTACGCTCCTTACTGGGTGATAGTTCTAACAAATATATGTGGCATGTGAAACGAGGCACCAAATCAGAAAGATTTGTGGCCAGAATGCCGTTAAGAGGGAAGTTCTTAGGGTTAAATCACAAATCAATAAGTGACGATAGGCTGCCCCAAGTATGTAATGAAAATAATCCCACAACCTGGTTTTTTTGAAAAACTACAGAACTCCCTAGAGTGAAGGACTTGGTTGGTGCTCAGCATCGCCACCTGGTGGTAGTTCCTTGACAAGCTCGCATGGGCTGAGGCGGGGATCTACAAGCATTCCACTAGGTACCAGCAAGCAGACCACTTTGATTTACAGGAGTATTTTCCGCTCATAACGCTGACTTTTATTGTTTTTTTGTTTTGTTTTGATGGTGCTGGGGATTGAATCCAAGGCCTTGTGCATGCAAGGCAAGCACTCTACTGACTGAGCTATTTCCCCAGCCCCCTTTTATTATGTTTTAATGGTGCAAACTCATTTTATAAGCTTGTTGAATTTTTTTTTTAAGAGGGGAGAGAGACAGAGAGAGAGAGAGAATTTTTAATATTTATATTTTCGTTATCGGCGGACACAACATCTTTGTTTATATGTGGCGCTGAGGATCGAACCCGGGCCGCACGCGTGCCAAGAGAGCACGCTACCGCTTGAGCCACATCCCCAGCCCCTTGTTGAATTTTTTAATGTAATTGCATGTTTTAAAATGTTAAATGTGTGTGTTGTGTTGTTATATTCATGTTAAGGTACATTCATTTGGTAAGATCTGAATTTCATTTCCTGTCGCATTCAAATACTAAACATTGCTACAGCTGTAGCTCAGCCAAAGAATCATTGCCAGCTTGCAGTAGGCTGGGGTTCAATCCCTCCCACCCCCACTCATCCCACCCCCCCACCCCCGCATTGCAAAATAGAAAATAGAAAGAAAAAATAATAATTGTATCTGGATTTCTTGTTTGTGTGCGTGTGTGTATAAATGAGAAGATCCAGATGACTAATTTCAATGAGGTAATTTCTAACTTTTAACAGTGCAACTCTCGTTTCCAAAGCACCTCTGATTATCATGTCACACACACAGAAAAAGGACTTTTCAAATGGGGCTGAGTGCAAGGCACCAAAGTTTAGGGAGGGATTTCTTTTGTGTGGTGGGGCACCCAGGAGAAAGAGTAATAGTTTGTCTGTTTAAGTTACTCACCGACTGGTTACACATGGTTCAATACACACATGTATTCATCCATACTCCCTCCTGAAGCCCCATTAAAATTACCATAAAAGGAAGAAAATGGTATCAATCCACAAAGAGAAGGTAGTGAGCAAGGAACAAGGGTGACTAAGCAAAGGCGGAGTTCCTGCAGTGGGAGGAGGGGGTCTGCAGCAAGCAGGAGAATTCCATCCACTGAACTCTGGCTGTAGGATGGTAGGCATTCCCCCCGACCCCCACCTCCCCTGCAGGAGACCTGGGCTTTCCTCTGCAAAAATAGAATCAGGCAGGACAAAAGGCCCAAAGGAAACCCTGGGTGAAGCCAAAGTCCCCAAGCCCCCAGAGCTCAGCCCCCAGCACTACTTGGCTCCAAATAACCCAGCTGTGGCAAAAGCTCAGAGGATTCTCCTTTGGGTAACAGTATTGGCCCCCAAAAAAGACAAATAAATCATGCTGATATTTGGAACATTCAAACAAACAGAACCAAACAATGGGCTTATTACTTATCACTCTGTAACAGGCCCACCAGTGGGCAAAACCCCATCTCCCAGGAAGCTCTCTATCAGGCATTTGAGGAATGTGGTGTTCAAAGTGAAAAACCAAAACCACATGCAAAATAAGGAGCATAATGGAGCTTTTATTCATTAATTTTTTTTTTCCAGGACTCAGGACAGAGCCCAGGGGCATTAAACCACGGAGCCACATCCTCAGTCCTTTTTATTTTGAGAGGGGGTCTTGCTAAGTTGCTCAGAGCTTTACTAAATTGCTGAGGCTGACTTTGAACCTGTGATCTTCCTGCCTCAGCCTCCCCAGCCTCTGTGGCATGTGCCACTGTGCCCAACAAGAAATCAGTCTCCAAGTTCAACTCCGATTGAGAATTTCAGAGAAAAAAATGGACAGGAGACTGGAGATGGCAAAAACCCAGGGAAAGACAATTATTCGATCTAGAATCCTTTGCCCCCTGAAGTATTTTGCTTTTTAAAATGCTAAGTGGGAAGAATTTTTTAATTTCTAGTTTTATTATTGTCTTTTTAAATAATCGAATCAATGAAATCACACTTTGTAATTAAAAGTGGAATCTTATTAGCCCCAGAAATCCTCACCATTGCTCCATCTTTACAGGACAGCTTGGTCCTTGCAGCCCCAGTCTCCCCTGCAAGCCATGGCCAAGCTCCTGGTCACCAAGCACCAGAGCCTCAGCACGCAGCATTAAGACTAACCAAGAGCCAGGCGAGTGGGGCACACCTGTAGTCCCAGCTCAGGAGGCTGAGGCAGGAGGATGGCGAGTTCAAAGCCAGCCTCAGCAATGGCGAGGCGCTAAGCAACTCAGTGAGACCCTGTCTCTAAATAAAATACAAAATAGGACTGGGGATGTGGCTCAATGGTCATGTGCCCCCGAGTCCAAATCCTGGTACCAAAAGAAAAAAAAAAAAAAAAAAGGACTAACCAAGGATCATCATTTCCAGAGCAACCCACGATAGAAAATGTGTTGTGCCTACTTCTTTATATTCTGAAATATATCTTCAATAAATGGACAAAGGGAAGGGCCCTTGCCAATGCACAGAGAAAGAAAGCAGATTAAGGGAAACCAACCCTCTGGGGAACTGGAGAGTCCCAGGCTCCTCTGCAAATCCTGCAGTTTGACCTCCTCCTGCCCTTCCCCCTCCTATCTGCATTCCTCTCTTTCTCCCTCGGAGCAAAGACAAAGACAACATCCCCTCCCTCTGGCCTTCCTCTCCCCACACTCACCAGCTGAAGCTAGAATTAAAACAGGCAGTCAGTATAGACAGGTAAGTCGAGTCACGGAGGCCAATTTGGGTCTAGAAAGTTGGAGAGAGTCAAACGTTAATTCCTTCAGAGCCCTACCTCCACCCTACCTCTAGAAAACCTGCCCCTGGTCCAACCTGTTACTAAGGTAACCTGTCCCAGAGACTGTCCCTACAGAGGTGTTAATTATGACCCCTTCCCCCTTGGCCCCTCCAGCCCATCGGCTTCTCACCTTTTAGCCATCCCACCAGCCATCTCCTGGGCCTAGTCACTTACACAGGAAGGAGAGAGATAAGGGGAAAGAGAGCAGGAGAATAAAGGAAGCCTAGGACATATAAAAAGGCAAAACACCCCCACTTCTTGGGATACCAGCTGGTGGTGCCCCCTTCTCCCTCCCAGGAGAAGTCTATGTTATCTCTCTTACTCATTTATTCACTTATTTTTTTGGTGGTGCTGGGGATTGAACTCATGGTGTTGTGCATGTGAGGCAAGGATTCTCCAACTGAGCTACATCCCCAACCCCAATGTTACCCTTTTAAAAAACCCTGCTTTATATGCTTGCCTGGGTGTGCGATGTGCTTCTCTAATGTTCAACCTTCAACATGTGAGGGAGCAGAACTGGCCACTGATGACTGGTGGTGTCACTCCACACTCACCAGCTTTATCCCCTTCCCCTCTCTTGCTAAGGTCACCCCTGGTCTTCTTATGATACTGCTGCTCCCTCAAATGTTGAACATTAGAGAAGCACGAAGAGGCAAGCAGGGTTTATTTAAAAAGGTGAAACAAAGACTTCTCCTGGAAGGGAGAAGGGGGCCATAGCTGGTATCCTGGTATCCAAAGATGCCAGGGGTTCTGCCCTTTTTATTTGTTCTGGGCTTCCTTTGTTTTCCTGCTTATCTTTATCTTATCTTTCTGCTTTTAGAATCTGTGACTAGGCCCAGGACTGCTCAGCTGGATGGCCAAAAGGTGGGAAACAGGTGGGCTGAAGGGGGAAGGGCAGGATGGAGCTGCAAGGATACGTTAACAACCTTAAAGCTCCCTGCAAGGAGAGGCAATTCCTGGGACAGGTTACCTTGGCAACAGATTGGAGCAGGGGGAGGTTCTTGATAAAAGTGGAGAAAGGGGTGTGAAGGAATTAACATTTCAATCCCTCAAGGGACAGTCTCCAATTTGTTGGACTCATTCAAAATTGGCCTGACCAGATCTACCTATATACTGACTGCCTAATTCTGGCTTCACTTACATCCAGGGGGTTCCATCATCAGTATACTGGATCTCTAAGCACACATTGCCCACTCTCTCTCCTCCTCAAAGCTTGCCCTGTGTGATGCTGTTAAAGGGTCTGACCTTCTAGAAACTGAGGAAGCACAAAAGCCCCCTTTAAATCCTAATTCTTGCAACAGAGTCGGAAAGATTTCAGACATGTCACTCAAGAGTTGCAAGGATAGGTTTATTAGAAGGGATGGAAAAGGGGAAAGAGGAGAGGGGACACTCTCAAGGGAGAGAGGAGGGGGACAGCATGCCCCTACTGCCCTCCAGATTTACTGGGGGGGGGGGTGTCTCAGGGAAGTTTCCAGAGATTTCTACCCAGGTCTACCTCTTGACTTTTGACTGACAGCAGCGAGACATTAGACTTTCAAGTCCCAACTGCCATGACAATTCTAGGTCATTTTGGCCCATGATGACTGGTTATAATTGGAACCTGTTTTTACAGATTTTATGGTCAGGGGGTTTTATCCTTACCTCCTTGAGTTCTGAGATTTGGTTTGTGTAAGCATCACAAAAATCAAGATAACCTGTATTCCTCTTATCAGCGTTATTTTGGAGCTGCATTTCCACTGCAGATAACATAGTTTGCTGAGGATTGTAACATATCCTGTGGACTTAAGCCAGGAAGGGCTGCAGACAAATTGTTTTCATAAAAGTGAAAGCACAGTGGGCCTGGTTCATAGAATTATTCCCTTAACCTCATGTTCCCACCACTCACGTCTGTCTGTCACTTAATCAACATCAACTGCTCCTGATCTGCCATTGAGCTACCACTAGCTCCTTCTCTGCCTAGTGTTATTCAGTTGGTGTTGTGCAGTGTTGGGAGGCCTCCCACCTCAGTCTCCTGGAGCCCCTGCTCCAATCCCTAACTTCCCTCTCTGGTCCTGTCTCCACCTGTTTGTCCATGACATGGCTTCCCATCTGCAGCCAGGGCTCCCCGAGAGTCCCACACACTCAACATCTCCTTTGCATGCCCCATGAACACCTCCAGGCTCTCTTCCATGTCCCCATCTTCCTGTGAACCTCAAAATGTCTCTAACTTGTTCAAGGCAGAAACCTGGGATCCACTCCTCAGCCCTTTCTACCTGCCCCTACATCCAATCTACCACCAACTCTGATGCTTTTAGTTCCAAAGGGTTTCTGGTTCTACTTTTCTCATCATCCAGGCCCCCTGTTTTGTCCCAGTCACTTTCATCTCTCACCTAGACAATCTCATTTGTCTCTTGTGGACTTTTCCCTCCAATCCACTCTCCAGGAAACCACGGGAGAGAACCTTTAGAAAGGTTGGGGGGGGTGATTTAAATTTTTTTTAAAAAATCATTTTCACATTTTAATAGACATACCTAGTTTGCACAAGGCCCTGGGTTCAATCCCCAGTACTGGGGGTTTGGGGAGTAAGCCTAACATTTTAATAGAGGAATTATCCACAAGTAATGAGATTTTAGAAGTGCAAAGGTATACAGTTCTCCTTCCTCCCCTTTTCCTCAGCTTGAGACTTCTTCTCCTTATAGGCAACCATTAGAAGTTCCTTATTTGTAAGAATTTAAGAATCCAATTAGACCCAGCCAGCATGGACCAAGGTGACCTAGAATTGTCATGATAGTGGAACTTGAAAGTCTGATGTCATCTGGATATCAATCAGAAGTCGAGGTGGACCTGAGAAGGGTTATCTGGAAATTTCTCTGGGATTCCCAATAAAACTGGAGTGCAAGAGAGGCACACTGTCCCTCTCCTCTCTGAGAGGTCTATTCTCTCTCTTGAGAGTGTCCCCTTTCCCTTTTCCTATTCCTTCAAGAAACTCATGCCTATTACTCTGAAAAAAAAAAAAAAAAAAAAAAAAAAAAATCCTTGCTTTTCCTTCTAAAAATATTCCATACAAGTTGGGAGTGGTGGTACATGCTTATAACCCCAGCTCCTTGGGAGTTTGAAGCAGGATAATCACAAATTCAAGGCCAGCCTGGCATTTTAGAAAGATCCTGTATCAAAATAAAAAATAAAAGGACTAGTGATGTAGGTCAGTGGTAGAATACCACCGGGTTCAATTCCCAGTAACATTTAAAAAACAGAAAAAGAAAAAGAAAAGAAAATATTAAACTCAGGCACTGGACCACTGAGCCATATATATATATATTGTATTTTATTGAGACACAGGGGCTCACTGAGCTTCTTAGTGCCTCATAGTTGCTGAGGCTGGCTTTGAATTCGGGATTGTACTGTCCTGGTCTCCCAAGCCACTGGGATCACAGGTGTGCGCCACTAGCACCCAGAGACAGGTATAGTTGTATAAACTGTTAGACATACTTTTATCTCAAAGGCAAATCAGTTCTTCTTTACAAAAGATAAACTAATTTGTTAATATGGTTGCAATTTTTTTTAAATTTTACTTTGTACTGGGGAATGAACCCAGGGGCTCTTTACACTAAGCTACATCCCAGTTCTTTTTATTTTGAGACAGGGTCTCACTAAGTTGCTGAGACTGGCCTCAAACTTTTAATTCTACCTCTCCTGAGTTACTGTGATTACAGGCATGTGCCATTACACCCAGCCTGTGGTTACAGATATTAAAGGAAAATGTTCAGTTATTGTTAAACTAAATTTAGAGTAACTTGAAAATGTAAATTCTTACCAATATTTATTTATTTATTTTTGGCAGCGTTGCAGATTGAACCCAGGGTGTTACCCATGCTATGCAAGCTCTGTACTACTTCATTACATTCCTAGCCCCTGGTGTGAGAATCTGCAGTACTTTTTTCACATATGCCCAGGAAAATCATTAACTGTCATTATATATTATAAAGGTAAGTCCTATATAATGGTTGAGTTGCTACTGCTCCCTGGATGGGACACCACCTGGGCTGAGTCCACGAATGTTCCCTGGGTAATCCCAGCCTGTACCACTCACTCACTACTTTTCAGTAGGACTGCTCTCTCTTTTGAGGTGCCTGTCTCACACTCCTTGTGCCTAAAGTGGTTTTATTTTTCTCTGATTTTTGTTCTTTCAGAGAATGAAGAAGCCATCTCTTGTTTCTGCTTAATAACAGCTGAGGAATGAAATGCCAGTGGTGGGCTTTGAGGCTCCAGTAACTGGTTCTGTGGAGCTGAGACTCTCTGGTGCCCTCAGGGGCTATGGAAGCCTCTACTATGTGGAGAACTGAGGGCAAATAGGAAAGGAAAGAAAACCTTGTGCCCTTTTGTTTAATGCCCCAATAGGATAGGACTTTTGACCCCAGCTTTCAGAGGCATCTGGTGTGCTGCATGAGATCCTCTGGGGTGACTGGCTTAGGCTTGGGCTAGATAAACGCTGATGGTTGCTAAGGATATGAAGCCTCACGGCTTTTCCTATTCAATTGAGGTACCCAGGAATTAAGTGGTTATTTGGACACTGAGCTTCCAGACGCTTCACTGCCTTATAAACCCACCAGGCCATTCTGCACACCTGAAGTCTCCCAAAACCCCATAGGAGACTCAGTCGCTGGCCAACAAGGACGAGAAGTAAGGCCAGGAAAAGCAGCATGCAGGGTCCGGACAGGGGGCCCTTCTCAGAGGAGCTTTAGCGGGTGGAGGGACTCCTTAAGCTTCAGTGTGCTTTGAAGGTGTCTTTATTTCTGGGAAATTTTCCTCCATCAGGAAAGGGCAGCCCTACCGGGGCAGGTGAGCGGGCACAGGAAGCCCTTGAGGGAGCAGGGCAGTCCTCAGCCAGCGGAGAAGAACCTGGAAACTCCAACTCCCAGCCAGGGAGAGGTGGGACCAGGGACTGCTTGGCACCCAGCGCTCCGCGGCCCGGCTGGCGGGAACGAGCCGCCAGCGCGGCCAGGGTCAGGGCCAGGGGCTGACCCCAGGAGGAGGGCGCCCGCCCGCGTCGGGGCGTCGGGGCGTCGGGGCGTCGGGGAGGGGCGGGGCCTGGAGGTGGGGCCGCGGGGGCGGGGCCGCGGGGGCGGGGGCGTGGAAGGGCCGGGGCAGAGGCCGGGAAGCGGCTGACAGCCCGCCAGGTCTGCGCCGCGGCAGGGTGGCAGAGACGCCGAAGGCTCGCGAGGAGGTGAGGAGGGGAGAGCGGCCGGGGGAGGCAGCTGGACGGGCCGAGTGGGCGAAGGAGCGGCCCCAAGGCCACGTGTGTGCGCGCCTGCTTCAAGGCAGCCCCCTGGAGCCTCTTCACCGAGGGGTCTCGGGCCTCAGTTTCCGCCTCTGTGGCTTTCTGGCCCCACACCACGTCTCCAGGCAGGGTTGACCCCGAGGGTCGCCCCTCTGGCGGCCCGGATCAGGGGTTGAGGTAGGGGTCAGAAGGTCTGGGAGGGAGGGCTTAGGGAGACCCCTGGAAAGAGGCAAAGGAGGGAGAATCTGCTTGAAGCAAGATAGCGGAGGGCCGGGCCGAGGTGGAGACCCCCGTTTCTGGGGACAGCGGTGGGGCTGTGGGCAGCGCCAGCCCCAGTGCAGGGAGGGTTAAGCATCCTGAGTCTCGCCCGCCCTGGGCCCTCCCACGTGTTTACGTTCTCCCAAAAATATTCAGCCTCTGGCGGGTCTCGGTTAGGAGCTCCAGTCCCTGCCCCTCCCCCGCTGTTGGCCTGGGACGCGGGGCGGGGCGGCGACCTTTGGAAGCCGGGAGATTCCAGGCTGGGAGCGGGAGGAAGAAGGGTCTGTCGGGGAGAGCCTGGGGACAGCCTGGACAGCGGGGAGGGGAGAGGGCGGATAGAAAGGGCGCTGAAGGGTGGCTGTGGCCACAGGACTGCTTCCCCAGGCTGCTGGCCAGGGAACCCTGGTGAAACGTTACAGGCCCCGACAAAGGTGCGCAGCAGGGTGGGAGGCACCAGGTGGACACCAGGGGCGACTCAGGGAAAGTCCATTTCCCCTGTTCCTCCACCTCTTCCCAGAGTTCTACAGGCATAACTGTGAGGAGCAGGGCAGGGTAGGAGGAGCCCTGGCTGGCTGGAGAGCTGAAGACCACACACCCTCTTTCCAGGGCCCGGGCAACTGAGGTGAAGCCATGTGGCAGCTGCTTATCCCGCTGGCCCTGTGGCTGGACTCAGTGGGCTTGGGCAGGGCTGAGCTCACAGGGGTGCAGCGCAGGGCCCTACAGGTGGCCCTGGAGGAGTTCCACAAGCACCCACCTGTGCAGTGGGCCTTCCAGGAGACTGGTGTGGACAGCGCTGTGGACACGGTTAGTGGCATGGCCTTGGTCTGGCAGGGAGGTTGAGGGCTGCACCTCAGGGGGACCCGCACATTCCCAGGAAGCTTTCCAGAGAAAGGCCACCAGCCCAGGTCACATTCAGGAGCCTTGTTGCCCACTCAGCCACCCATTGAGCTTCCTGTCTGTCTGTCTGCAGCCCTTCCCAGCGGGCACCTTTGTGAGGTTGGAATTTAAGCTCCAGCAGACAAACTGCCGGAAGAAGGACTGGAAGAAACAAGAGTGCAAAGTTAAGCCCACCGGGGTGAGTGAAGATGTGTGTGTGTGTGTGTGGGGGGGGGGGCACAGATTGCACCCTTGTGTGGAACTGGGAGGTCCAGTGTGAAGCCCTGAAGACAGAGCCTTCCTAGAGGGACAGGGCTCAGTGTATGCTCAAGGTTGTGCCTAGAAAGGGCCCACAGGCAGGGAAGGGAGGGGTGAGTTGGAGAGGGAAGGATTATCCTCAGCAGCACTCACATTGGAGTCTCTCAAGCATCAGTAAAAGCCCTGTGTAGCTTGGCACCATGGTGGATTCATAGCAGGGTTCATAGTAATCGGTCGTCTCCTGGGCAAAGCCACTGTTGTTGGCCATCCCTGGGTGGGGGGTGCTGTCTTCTGGTTCTGGCTCCTGTCTGGGAGGGAACACCAACCCTGGGCTGTATGGATTCTGTAAAGGCCTCAGTTATCTTCATCTACTAAGAGGGGGCATTATATCAGTGATTTTCAAACCTTTTGTTTGGTTTTAGGACACTTTTGTTCCAATCCAATCTAAAAAAAATGTAAACAAACAGAATGGACAAAAAGCAAAGTGGTCTGGTGGAAGTCAGGTGGAGAGAACCCCTCTGGGGAGGATTCTTGCCTTGATGCTCATTCACATGCCACACACCCATGCATGTAATTGCACATGTGTGTGCACACATGCACATAGGCACACACTCATCTGGGAAGGATTCCTGTTTATATACATGTCAAATTCCCATAATTTGAAAACTGGGAAATCCCAGCAACTCAGAGGTTGCAGCAGGAGGATCGAAAGTTCAAGGGCAACCTCAGTAATTTAGAAAGACCATCAACAACTTAGCAAGACCCTGTCTCAAAATAAAAAAGAAAAAGGACTGGGGATGTGACTCAGTGGTAAAGCACCCCTCGGTTCTATCCCCAGTGAAAGGAAGGAAGGAAAGTGAGATTGACTGACTTCTTAAAATATCCTGGGCCTGAAACCAGCATAATCTTTTGTCCCTTACTCTGGGACCTGACAGGGGAGCTGGTTTCCAGAGGACAGTCCCAGCCTCCCCCCACCGTGCTCCTGGTGCCCCATGCCCCCCTCACCCTTTTTCTCTCTTCCCTCCATGCTTCCCTCCCCAGAGGAAGCGAAAATGCCTGGCCTGCATCAAACTGAACTCTGAAGATAAAGTTCTGGGCAGAATGGTTCACTGCCCTACATACGCGCCAGGACGACAGGTAAGAGGCAAAGAGGTTGGGAAGGGGGTGGAAAGATGGGCTGAGGCTGGGTCTGAGGGAGAGCAGAGGAAGTTTGGATGAGAGGGAGGAGGGGCAAAAGGGTCTTGGGGCATAGTTTAGACATTTCCTAGGGGTGTGAAGGTGCTGCCAGTACTACTGGCAGTTGCCTGAATTGTTGTTGGCATCGGCAGGAGCCCCAGGAACACCAGGAGACCCAGTGCAGCAGGGTGGAGCGGGCCGGCGAGGACCCTCACAGCTACTACTTCCCAGGACAATTTGCCTTCATAAAGGCGCTGCCTCCCAGCTGAGCCCTGGACTGGTAGGCAGCCAGGGGGCAGGGATAGCCCTTGGGTTGGAGATGCTGCTGCTGGACTGTGGGAGAAGGGGAGGGGATGGATTAGAGCCTGGAAGGAAGCTGGGCCACCTTCACCCACCAGAACCTCAGAGCGAACCTCAGAGCGTCCGTTGTTTGTAGAATTTCATCCCACTTCCTGCACAGCTGGGCTTGCTGCCTCGTGAAAGGCCTGTCCTCTTAGGCAGAAGATCTGCTCACATCCTGGGCTAATAAAACTGCTCTCGGACCCTGTTCCCTCTGCTCCTTATGTTGCCCCTGCCCTCTGATCAACCTGGGGAGGCCAGCAGAAAGAGGGCAAGCTGGGTGTGTGTGCACAGGCACACTGGCCCCTCCTGCTGGACACCTGGACACCAGCGGATCCGTGGAGCCTGTTGTGCAGGGCCAAAGGCAGAGGGGGAAAGAGCAGACTCACGGACACACAATAGTGCAAATGGACACAGAGCCATTTAATAGAGTTGGTGGGTGAGAAAGGGGGAGGACTTGGGGAGGGCACAGGCCAGGAACCACAGAGGACAGTCATCTGGATAGGCAGATTCAGAAGGTGGGTAGGCTCCAGCTTTCAGGAATGTTCTGGCACTCTGCTCTGCCTGAAATAGCTGGGCTGCTCACCCCTGCCTTTCTCACCAATAGCCTTGGGAAGAAGTATCCCGTCCACTAAGTCTCAGACTGGAGCAACCAGGAGTGGCCCCTTGCCTGGTGCAAAGTCTGTGTGCCACCTGCTGGAGGTCATTTAGGAGATGTGTCCCTCCCTGCTATATGTGAAGGGAGGGCAGGGAAGTTTTCATGGGGGGGAGGGGGACTACCTTTGGGACAGGAATAAGTGAAGGCCCAGTTCCTAAGGCCAGTGACCAGCACAAGAAACCTCACAAAAAATGCAGAGGGAAAGGAGGTATAAGCAGAGGGCCATCTGCTAGGCTGTCCTGGGGTGATATTGGCGGGGAGCACTTTCAAAAAACAAAGGAAGAAGTAGTGCCCGCAGGACTGAGTGCCTGCTCGGCCCTGGCCAGGCTCTCACTGGCCTGGCGGTCCAGGTCGCGGCATTCTTGCAGTGTGTCCTGGAACTGCCGGCAGGCCTCCTCCAGGATGGAGCTGCTCCGGGTGGGCCACAGCTCCCAGTACCCAGGCTCCACCCAGGGCTGGGCTTCCGTGGCTCTGGGGCCTGGGCTAGAGCTGGGGCGCAAGGAGTTCTCCAGGTCACGGCACAGCTGGTAGAGCTCACTGCCACGCCCACTCACGCGCTCCCCATCGATGACCTTCAGGCCGGGCAGCAGCTCCCTGACCGCAGCCCAGTAAGAGGGGCTGGCACACAGAGGATTGCTGAGCCGGGCCAAAGGGTCCCGGAGCCGCAGGTACTCCAGGCCCCGTAGCCCAGACAGACACTGCAGCTGGCCAGGAGTGGCCAGCAGGTTGCCTGCAGCATTGAGACTCTGCAGGTTTTCGCAGGCGGCCAGTGGCTCCAGCCCGGTCAAGCGATTGTTGGACACATTGAGCACAGCCAGCTGGCGCAAGGAGGCCAGAGGGCCTAGCTGGGTAAGTGCGTTGCCTGAAAGGTCCAGCCACTCGATGCCCAGGCACTCCCCCAGGCAGCCCAGATCGGCCAGCCCCAAGTCTCGCAGCTTCAGCAGCAGGATGGACTCCAGAGCAAACTCGCCTGTGCGGGACTTCAGCAGCTGGGGCGTGATGCGTGGCCCCTCAGCCTCTCCTGGCTGCTCACCTGGAGGTTCCATGGGACAGCTGGCTTGGATGATCTGGGCCTTGACAGGTCGTCACAGGGACATGGGCACCACTGGGTCTGCTGGCTGCTCGCCCCCAAAAGGCACCCTCCACTCTCCTTGGGCCTGTTTTGATACACACCTGGAGGGTGTGCAGGTCCCTAAGGAGAGACACACAATTAGGCATCTCCAGAGCACTTACTGTGACCTCTGCAGCACATGACAGAGGACACAAAGGCTGTCCCATCAGCCTTTACCACCAGAACCAACAAATCAACAGCCAAATAAGACCTAAAAACCAAGGCTTGAAGACAGGCCATGACAGCCCAGCCTAAGGACAGAAGCCCCTGTGGCCCTAACTCACAGTCACCCTGTGAGTTAGGGCCACACTGCACAGAATTCAGGCCCAATGTCACCTGTTCCATCCACTGGGCTAGGGCACAATGGCCCATCCCTGTAATCACAGCTACCCAGGAGGCTAAGAGGGTCTCAAGTTCAAGGCCAATGTGGGCAACTTAGTGAGACCCTGTCTCAACAGAAAAAAGGGATGCAACTTGTAGTAGAGTACATGCCTGGCATGCCTAGCAAAGCCTGTGCTTCCATCCCAGTACTGCCAAAAAAAAAAAAAAAGTTGGACTGGGGGCAAAAATCTCAATTTTCTTTTTTCAGTAACCACTCATGATACATCATTATCAGTTGTGAGGTATTCATTTTTTAAATGTCAAATTTATTTTTGACTAGATAATAGGAGGCCACCATCACCAATTTCTTATGTTTCCTTCCTGGGACAATGATGCACGTGAAAAACCAAGTAAGCACACTGTACCTTGTTTCATTCAGTTAAAATGTTTCCTGAGACATTATTACCCTATATACATGCCTATATACATGTATGATCACACTACTGGTGTGGCTCTGCACCAGATCCAGCCAGAGGAAGGAGAAGCTGTGCTCATTTGTGTACAATGTGTCAAAATGCATTCTACTGTCATGTATAACTAAAATCAGAACAAATAATAAAATAAAATGTTAGGGCTGGGGTTGTAGCTCAGTGGCAGAGCGCTCGCCTATCACGTGTGAGGCACTGGGTTTGATCCTCAGCACCACATATAAATAGATATTGTGTCCATCTATAACTAAAAATGTATATATTTTTAAATGTTATCTGAGCCAGGCACATGCCTGTAATCCCAGTGACTTGGGAGGCTGAGGCATAAGATTCACAAGTTTCAAGTCAGTCTGGGCAACTTAGTGACACCCTTTCTCAAAAAGGGCTGGGGATGAAGCTCCATGGTAGAGTGACCCTAAGTTCAATCCCCAGTACCAAAAAAAAAAAAAAAAGAAAAGGGTTCCCAGATTTGGGGGCCAATTCCCCACCCTCTGGCTGGAGCTGCAGGGCCTGAGGAGTTGGCTTTTAATCCTAGATGAGGGCAAAACCTGAGGTCAAGGGAGGGGAGGTCCAGGGAAGCTGAGGTGAGCTAAGTATGGTTGCTCTCCACCCACTGTACCCCTGCCCACCCAAACCAGTTCTGACATCAACTGGTCAGATCAGCAGACCAGCACTGATCATTGTGCCAGACAGCCCAGTGCCAGCTACAAAGATGACATCATTGCCCAAAAGGCAAGCTGGGGGAGGCCAGAGAGTCTTGGAACCAGTCTTGGAGGAAGGTATGGTGGGAGGGGTGGTCAACTAAGCTGGCAACAAAAGGTGGGGGAGGACACATAAATCAGCAGTGACCATGGGACAGGGAGCCCAGATGCTCGTGCAGCAGGAGGAAGGCAGCCTGGGGGCAGGACCGATGGTGCTGCTGCCCACAAAGGGTCAAGGTTTAGGCAGAGAAGAAAACAAGAGCAGACCTCTGCTCTGCAAGTCAATCCCAACCCTCCAGACTCTTGGCAGGCCAAGGGCAGGTGACGCCTGCAAAGGAGATCATGGCCCCTGCTGCTGAAAGACCTGTGGGTGCAGGGCACTGGAATTCCCAAGTACACAGGATCAACACCACTGATTATGTCCCTCTCCAGGGAATCCGGGCCCAGAGCCCTGGCCATCAGCTCTTCCCACCCAACCAGCAAAGAGCTTTTTTTTTTTTTTTTTGGTACCAGGGATTGATCTCAGGGCCATTTGACCACTGAGCCACACCCCCAGCCCTTTTTTTGAATTTTAGAGATAAAATCTCACTGAGTTGCTTAGACCTCACCATTGCTGAGGCTGGCTTTGAACTTGTGATCCTCCTGCCTCAGTCTCCAGCTGCTGGGATTACAGGCGTGCACCACTGCAACCCGGCATAGCAAAAAGCTTTTTAGAGGACTCCCACCAGGGAGTCAGGAGACTGAATAGATCTTGTCCTCATTACACCTGTTCCTCACCTAGTCCCCCAGCCTGTAACACTCCAATCTGTTTTGTTGTTGTTTGAATTTCTAAATTCACACCTCATGTCTTTCCGAAAGGACTGGCAGTCATTCCTTGCAAGTGTGCATCCCCTCAACACGAGTGGGGTGGGGCATGTGAACAGGGGGTGATGCAGCCACTTCACATCTGAAGGAAATGGCCCTGGCCCATAGAGGGGGATGCAGGACAGCATCAGTGCATATGGTAGAAAAGAAACATGGAGACCCAACCCCAATGAAGATACAGAGTGACAGGGAGGGGAGAGGCCAGAACATTTGGCCATCTGGCTAAGTGACTGGCAGGGGCCTCTCAGACAAGACATCGAGGGGACACAATAGGATGAGAAGACCTCCAACGGGCTGGGTGGTAGAGCACTTGCCTAGCATATGCGAGACTCTGATTTCAGCCCTCAGCACCACAGGGGAAAAAAAAGACTTCCAGTTCCACACAGTGTGAGGGCCTGGGTGGCATCAGGCTGCACACACCAAGTGTGAGGGATGGTGTGGCGTCAGGCTCCAGAGGCAGCTGGATGAATGGCCTCAGGCGTTTTCAGTAGGAGGGGGCAGCCGGCATAAAGGAGGGTGTGCAGTACATGGGGCTAACCTTCCGGGGGACACTTGAAATATCTCTGGGCATCTCTCCATGAAAGTGCACTATCCTGGGAGGGTGATTAGGAAGCCATGATCAGTGAAAGGACAGAGGTCAAGGGCTACTTGAGTGAGGCTGGGAGGACAATTTGAGGCCTTAAAGGAGCGACAGCACGGTACTGGCCACACCTGCTGAACCTGGACAAGATGAGGCCGGATGTGGCTGGGGACTGGGGCAAGGCCCTTTTCAAGGAGGACCGGCATTGAAGAAAGCGAGAGCCAGGATAGAGGGAGATACCAGTGAGAAGGCCGATGTGCTCGATCACCACCTTAAAGCCGTGAGGCCATTTGCAGAGAGGAAACAGTTATAGAAGGGGGAACAGCGAAGAAGAAAGGCCCAACTGGGTTAGGAATTTGGCCTTCCCTGCCCCAAAGTGCGCCTAGGTGAGACACATGCCTGCTAGAACCTAGCTCGGCCCCAGTGCCACCTCGTCTAGGCCTTAGCAGCTGGATATATGGCTGTGGTCAGAGCAAAACCGATTCTCATGGGGCCACAGAGTGCTATTGTGCTCCTGATCACAGAGCAGGTGGCCCTCGGCAAACTCAGGACCATCAGTGCCCACCCATGCGTGCAGTGGACAGAGGTGCAGCAGAGAACGGCTCTGTCCACACACAACTGCTCCAACTTTGTCTCTGCAAAGTGGCAGCCATCCTGTCCTGGTGACAGAAATGAACCATCTTCTGGGCCCAGCAGCAGGCAGTCTATAAGAGGATTGGGTGATATGGACACTCGGGTCTCCTGAGGAAGGCTGATTGTGAACAAGGGAAGATGAGCCCATTGCCCTACCAAGTCTCTGTTCATCTTTCTAGGAAACAGGACCAGAAAAAACATTGTTCATGGAATGAGCTTGGACAGAACAGAGCCAAGTCCAAGGAGAAGTCCTTCGACCCTGAGCAGGCTCAGAAGTCACTCAGTGGCTTAAGTGACCTGGGAGCCTTCCTCCACCCATTTCCCTCTCCAAAGGCTCCATGGAGGCCTTCTTCACCTGGGCATTACCATTGCTTGGGGCAAGGTCTTTGCTGTGGGACCTCAAGCATCGGCAGCAACCCTAGCCTCTGCCCACTAGACACCAATAGAACCAGCCCCCTCCCCCAGAGGTGACAACCATAACTGTCTCTGGATATTGCCAATGTCCTCCGGGAGACATAAATGCCCCCAGTGAGAAACAAGGTTCTGGAGTCCAAGCCTCTGAGCTCAGGACCACAGTGGTTCTCATCTTCTTCCTCCCACCCACCTCCTTCCTCCCGCCATCGTGCCCCAAGCCTGGCTTCTCCATCCTCTCTGAGGACACTGGGGAGTCTGTTTAGTGCTGTCACACAAAATGAAAAATGGCAGTTCAGCTCAACCTGCTGTTCCTTAGGGCAACTTCACATGAAACCACCCTGCCCTGTCCACTGAACCAGGGTTTGCTTGGGGGGGGGGGTACGGGACTGCAGGCAGGGTTCTGGGAAGGTCTGGGGCATACCCCGCCCTCAAGAACAAAATACCCTGATTCCTAGCAGGGGACATTAAGGATATCCCTTTACAGCCACCACCCCTCCCTCAACAAGCCTTACCTCCTATGGGGAGCCTGTGAACACCCCCTTCCATAGGTCCCCATTGGAGTGCTATGGGCAGGGAGGACAGCCAGGCAATACGGAGGCCAATCCGGAATTCAAATCATGACACTCCAGCCATTAAATATGGTGCTCACAAAGCTTTATTTAAAGGATGCAATTGTTATAGCCAAAATGAAAATACTGCATATTAAACAGCTCATAGGGTATGACCTCAATATAAAAAAGGGACCATATCAAACCACTGAGATAGACTCTCTGAGTGACAAGATTATGGCTAACTTTCCCTGCTACCTTATATTTTCAATAATTTATTAATGTCACAGTGAAATAAGCTGATAATCTATCCAGGAAAGGCCACTGGACAGGCTTCCACAGCTGGCAGTCCAGCTGGTTTTGAGTGTGCACCTTTTTTCTTCCAACCCATCTTAGTGACCACCTTGCCCAGAACTCTTCTGTCCAACCCCACTGGGTTCCTGGATCCCAATCCTCAGGTCCTATATTTGGTCCTACAAGAACTCTGGGCAATCTGTTATTAGCAGGTTTCACACATACCTTTCTCTTATAAATAAGGGATCTGCAGGACACAAGTGGCCAGGGAAGGGTAGAATGTAGACTTGGTCATGTATCAGCAAGAATGACCTATTGAGGACTGGGGGAGCTCAGTTCTTGGTGCAAGCTGGTTAGTTCCACCCTCAGGAGCTCTCTGGCCACTCTGGGATTCCCAAATCTGGTATTTATTGCGCACATGCAGTGTAGGCACCTGCCTCCTGAGACGGCGACTCTACCTTATGGTTCCTTCCTACAATGAAAGGAGCCTCAGGATTGCTGCAGGAGTGTGTGTGTGTGTGTGTGTTGGGGGTGGGGGGGGATGCTGAATTCATACCCTACCTCTGGGCCCTGATAACTGTTTAGGAAAGCCTACCCACTTCTTTTTTCCAGAACTGAGGATTGGACTCAGGGATACTCTACCAATGAGCCATATCCCTAGCCCTTTTTTTATTTTGAGACAGGGTCTCACTAAGTAGCTGAGGCTGACCTGAAACTTGCAATCCTCCTGCCTCAGACTCCTGAGTCACCGGGATTACAGGTATACATGACTATGTCTGGCATGTTAGCTCTTCCATGCATACAGCTGAACATAAATGGATTAACACAGGCCTGGAAGATGACTTCAGAAAAGAATATGGCAACCTGTCAAGAAGCAAGAAGCTGTCCCCATCCTTATTGCACAGGCTTAAGCAGATGTCCCCTGCCCTTTGCGGTTGCGGGGTTCCCTGAGGTTTTGAGGTCAGCAGACTATTGGGACACCTTCAAGCTCCTGAGCTCCTAGAACCCACTAGCACACACCCAAGTCTGCCCATCCCAGAACAGCAGACAGGCTATAGGGCCTGCTCCTGCTCAGCAGGGTCAGTACTGGAGCAGTTGAGGGATGGTGGGGTGTAGTTGGAGAAGTTCTCCAGGTTGGTGTTGAGGAAGAGGAGCTGCTCCACAGTCTCCACTTTGAGCGGGGAGCCCTTTTCTGTGATGATGGGGCTGTTCAGGGCACCAAAGACACTTTCAGAGAAGGCTCTTGTGGGCGGGCAAGACAGATAGACTGTGGCCAGCTGGGCCAGGGCTGGCCAGGTTTTACGTTTCTTCTCCCAGTAATACAATGGGTCCTCCTGAGCCCCGATGGTCTCGTTCTCTCGCAGGTACCGGCTGACAATGATGCTGGCTATGTGATTCTCAGTGGACAGCGAGGCCCCGCTGCTTTCTGAAGCCATCAGTCCCACGCTTTCCAGCTGCTCCAGCAAGGTCTTCTCCCTCTGGATGACCAGGAAAGAGCCAGACTCGCTGTCTTTCTGCAGAGGCTCCTTCTGGCCCTTCCTCTGGGCTCGTGGGCCCTTGGCTACTTTGTTGGTGCTCACTCGAGAGCTCCTGGCGCGCTGCAAGGAGCCTGAGGTGGGCAGGGAATACTGGGAAACCATAATTTCCTTCACCTTGTACACAAGGACTTGTTTCCAGTGATCAATGTCAGCCCCAACGGGCAGGATGGCCTCAACCTTGCCCTTAAACCGGGGATCCAGCAACGTGGCCAGCACGAATTCCTCTCGGTAGAAGAGATCGTTGAGCTGACAATCTGTGGAAAGCTGCAAGGCCAAGCCCTCAGCCAGCCGCAAGGCCGCACCCACCTCCCCAACTCCCTGCTTCTGGAAGTGCCGATGCACCTGTTCTAGGAAGATGTGCAGATAGCGCACCTGGGGCAACACCTGGCTTAAAGAGGCCTGTTCTGTGCTGGCCTCACGGATCACCATCTGGAAGGGCTGCAGGAGCTTGACCAGACTGTCTGCCAGGCTCCAAAACATGGCTGAGAGGGCAGTGCTGGCCTTGCCTGGCTGCTGTTTCTCCGAGTACTCCTGCAGGGCCTGCTGCTGCTCCACCAGCCATTCCATCAGGTGGTAGGCTGAGCTCCAGTGGTCTGAGAGCTCCTCGAAGGGCTGCTGGGCTGGGAGGCCACACTGGTGCTGGAGCTGGCTAAGGAGATTCCGGGCCTCTGCGGAGCCTTGGAAATGGCTGTATATGGCCCTGGCTGTGCCCAGGATAATCTGGACGCTATGATGGTGACACAGAAAGTTGTTCACCACTGAGTCAAGGTAGTGGGCAAAACAAGGGATGAGGGTGTACCCCTCAGCCTGCAGGGCCAGGTCCAGGTCAGGGCAGCCACCAGACACCAGGAAACCTGCTCTTAGGGAGCCACGGCCCAACCACAGGTTAATCTGATCCAGCAGCTCGGGCTGCCTGTCCTCTGTCGCTCTTTCCAGGCCTCGGACCCAGAGCAGGGCTTTCTTCCTCAGGCTCCCCGATGCCCCAAGCTTGCTGCCTGACTGTGCCACCACCCAGTGGGCACTGACAGCCACATAGTTCACCATGGAGTCCTGGGTCAACATAGAGGCTGTGAGGTGAACATGGCCCTCCTCTGCCCACTGCATCTCCTGAAGAACTTGCTCACCCACAGCCTCGTGGAGCAGGGGCAAGGCTCTGTCGCAGAAGAATGCTGGGGAGGGCAGGTGGTAGAGAGGGTCCACTTGCGCCATGAACCTCTTAAAGGGTTTGGAGGAAACAAAGGAGAAGGGCAAGGCCAGGCTGCATAGCAGCTCTGTGATGCTGTGGTTCCAGGTCTCTGTGTGGGGTTGTTCGGGGGCATTTGTGTCATTAGGCCTGTCCTTGACTGCAACAGGGAAAGCAGACTGGGGTGATGAGGACAAAAGTGGCTGGTCAGGTCTGTCCAGGCCTGGCTCTCTGCCACGTTGTCCCAAGAACACAGTGTCTGGGTGGTGTATGGGCACCAGTTGCCCCCTTGAGGCAAAATTGGCAGCATCCATGGGCAAGGCCTGTAGCTGTGCCTGTTCCATGTCCTCTACCCGCTTGCCAGGGCTGCTGGTAGCTAGCCCTCTCTCCCACTCTAGCCCATGCTGGCTGGCCAGGTGATGGACGAGGCCTGAGGCTTGGGACTGCCCCTCAGTTTTGCATGGTCTGACACTGACGTGACACAAGGTACAGAGGACTCGGCAGCTGTTCTTTAAATCAATGGTGAAGAACTGTCTGATGTCCGACACGGGTGTCAGACCTGTGGCACGCAGAATGCCTGCAGAATGCGGGGAAGAATTCAAGCCCTGATTTTTTGTTTTCTTAGCTCTAACCAACTTTTTCAAACAGGGGGTCTCCTGAAGGTTCAGCTGGGGCCCCAACTTCTTCTTTACTACAGGATGAGAACGCTTTTTCTTCCCCTTCTTGGCACGTCGCCTCGCCTCTCTGGCCAGATGCACAGTGAGGTCAGCTAGCACCGCCTCCTCATTCAGGAGCCCCGCTGGCACTGCCTCCTCATTCTCTCTTGATTGGTTTGCCTCCAACCTTTCAGGACTGGTCATTTGCAGGGATGGGGGTTGGGGCTGAACCAGAGCTGGGGTAGAGGGGGCAGCTCTAGCACCACCCAACAAGGACCTAGCCTTCCGTCCTGCCGGCTCTCCTTCCTCTGTGCACCCACATGCCTTCCGCTTGGACACTTTCCTCTTCTCGGGCTGTGTGTGGGGCTCCTGCCCAGGCACAAGTCTGAGGCCCTGAATTCCAGAGTCTGTCTTTGGTTTATTCTGCTCAGAGCTAGCCTGGCACTTTGCCTGGGAAGTGGCGGGGTGAAGATTAGGCCTCTTCACGGGGTCGGTTTTTCTCTTCCCACAGGAGGAAGGTAGGCCAAAGGCAGTTTCTACCTGCTTCTCCTGGAAAACTTGGCCCAAGTCAGATGAAGGGACCAATGTACCACTGGGTGGGGGCCAGGAGCTGCTCCTTTGCAGAGACAAGTGCCTTTCACGTTTCTTTTGGGAGCCGAGGGATCGGACTTTCCTTCTGTGGCCACTGTCAGCATTTTCTTCTCTGCACGTAAACTCCAGCTTGATTTCAGTCTGTGGCAGGCCAAGTCCACGAGAGATATTGGTGGCTGTGGTTTTGAAGTCAGAGCTGGGACAAGTCAAGGTGGCAGCTGGGCTCTTGGGTCTGGCCACAGGGCAGCTGGCACGCACAGAGGGCTCCTTTCCCACTAATCTGGAGGGTATCTGCCTCTTGCGGGGCTTTTTGCTTTTCTCCATTTCTATTATGCTTGGGAACTTGGCGAAATGAGAAGACAGGCCCAGGCTGCAAGGCAAGATGAAAAGCACAGTTCTCACTGTCCCCACCTAACTCTGGGGACCACTGAGGGGAAGGGGAGGCCCAGACAGGACAGGAGAAAGAAGGTCAAGAGACAAGTGGCGAGGCACAGCAAGAGAGTGAACTCAGGCCCAGGACCAACTCCCCAGGCCATGAACTCCCAGGCGAAGAGCAACTTTCACTCCTCTACCAGACAGGGCACTCCGGAGGCTGGTCCCCACGGCTCTCTGCACATTACAGGCTTCTGTGTGCATCTTCTTTGCCAAACTGATGGACTTTCCCCTTTTTTCTTTCAATGTCTGAGAACACAGGAGGCACGTGAGTTTTCTTTTCTTTATATTTATTTTTTAGTTGTAGTTAGACACAATACCTCCATTTTATTTATTTTTATGTGGTGCTGAGGATCAAACCCAGGGCCTTGCATATGCTAGGCGAGTGCTCTACCACTGCGCCACAAGCCCAGCCCCACGTGGTGATTTTTCTATGGGGTGTAGTAGATACAAAGTAAAGTAGAAAAGAGCCCTGTATCGACTCACACATGCAGAGCCATGCAGAAGGCAAGAAGTACCACATGGACTGTGCGACCCACGGAAGGGAATGACCTCACCAACAAGTCCTGGCAGTTTTCCCAGGGGAGAGACTAGTGAAAGGGAGAGGGGCTCCCAAGCTGTGTCTTGAAAACCTGGGCAGCAGGAGGGCACAGTAAATGTTCAATGTGGCTCAAAATTTGTTTAAAAAAAAAAAAAAAAAAAAAGGCAGCCTAGTGTCCCGAGTCAGAGGTGTTGCTGGTCAGCCTCCTGCAGAGAACATAGATGGAGCACCCCCAGGGCTCTCTCAAGCTCTTTCCTGCACAGACAAACCTCCAGGAGGGCTATTTTCTCACCCCCCATTCCTTTCAATACCTGCTCCTCTAGGGGTCTTGCCCCTAACTCAATGGCTTTTCCGCAACCCCCCACCCCAACTTCCTCCTCAGGTAGGAACACATTTTCTTGATTTTCCTCCCACCTCAGGTGCCTTCCCAGTCTCTCTTCTGGTGCCTCTTCCTCTCGGGGTCCCCTGAGTGATGTTCCTCAGGCTGCCTCTCTGGGCCCAACTGCACCCAGGCTGCTCTGCTCTTCACCCAGGTCTGTCTGGGGATCGGGACTCCCTCTTACGCTCCCCTCGCCTACTCTCCCCGCGTGCCACTCTGTCTTGGTTAATGGGACGCCCTGCCACCCAGATGCTCAAGTCCAAAACCTGGGTGTGATCTTCAATTCACTTTCCTGGGTGTTAGGTTGAGTTCAGGACTATGAAGGGACAAGACCCTCAGAAGTCAGAGGAGACACAGGAAGAGAGAAGAGAAGAAGACAGCAGAGGAGGAAGAGCCCAGTGAGCCAGGATGCACGTCCTTGTGATGGAGAAGACTCTGAGGAAGGCGACTTAGAAACCCACCCACAGCACCCAAAGTCAGCAGGCCTCATCTCTTCAGAGAAGATCAAGATGAGATTAAGAGGGAAGATGGAAAACCTAGACACCTTGACACTGAGTGCTGTCAGATATTACAGATCCCCGGAGATGGCAGGGCTGTATTTCACAGGTGTCAAGCCACCTGGCTCTGAGTCTCTGTTAGGAGAGGATCCTTCCAGATAACAGTCTCCAAGGCTAAGAAGCAACACGCTCAAGTTTATTTCACAGAACTCAGTCATCCACCCAGACATCAAATGAACAAAGGCCCGTGTGAGGTGCCACGTGGGAGGCTGGATAACGTCAGGAATGACATACAAGATACTGTCTTGAACCCAGAAGGCTGCTTCCACATGTCAGCACTGGAAGGGACTTACCTCAGCTCTTGCTTCCTGACTGGAGACTGCAACCCAGACTGTGAGTTCAAACCTCCGGGAGTCTGTAGGCTTTATCACCATCAACGAGGACACAGGGCACTAAAACCAGGCCATGGTATACAACCTGGTAGAAATGGGAAACACCTGTCTGTTAAGAGCTATAGCCCAGGGGCACACCCCAAAACCTTCACCCAAGATCCACTAGTGTACCTCAGGGTACAGATCCTGTTGCTTCCCAATTAGCTTTGTCCTATTAGGATGCTATACTCAGTGTATTCAACCTTTTAACAAAGATTCATGAAATACTCACTACGAGCCAGCATTAATCCCTCAAGATAAAAATATGGCTGGGTGCAATGGTACATACCTGTTATCCCAGTGACTTAGGAAGCTGAAGCAGGAGAATTCCAAGTTGAAATCAGCTTCAGCAACTTTGCAAAGCCCTGAGCAACTTAGCATGACCCTGTCTCAAAGTAAAAAATAAAAAGGGCTGAGGATGTGACTCAGTGGTAAACTGCCCCTGGGCTCAATCCCCATTACCAAAACACAAATATAGGAGAATAACTGCCCTCGGGCATTTGGGGTGAGAAACCAGTTCCAGTCTCTTAAATCAAATGGAGTAGCATTTGTATATGCTACTATTTGTATATATCATCCCACATTCTTTAATCTTCTCCGATTACCTATAATACTTGATATATGTAAATGCTATGTAAATAATTGCTAAGCCCTATCGTTTAGAACTAATTTTAAGAAAAAGTCTGCACATGTTCAGGGCAGACACAATTTTTTTTTTTTCTTTCTTTCCTTTCCCCCCAGTACTAGGAATTGAACCCCGGGCTTTAGCGTGGAGCTACACCTCCAGCCCCACAATTTTTTCCTGATAATTATGACCTCCCATTGGTCGCAGAACCTGCAGCTGTGGAAGGCTGACTATACTTCAAGTGTTGGAGATGGTGATGGGAGGAAAGGGATTGGCTGCAACCCTAAACAGAGAACAAGTACAATGGGAAGAGGGGCAAGCTAACCACACAGGACAAAGGTCAAATCCCCCGGCTTCCAGAGGAAACAGGTTGAGAACACAGGAGGGGGAAGGGATGGGCCTCAGAGTTGAGAAGGAATCCTATTTTTTTATACAGAAGTAAAGTAAGAAGGGCAGGGGAGGCATTGATCAGGTGCAGGAAATGAGGTCCTTTATGTCCGAGGGACTACTGGTCCCCCAGAGGAAGCCAGGCCACTGATAAATGTGTGGGCTTAATGAATCTGAGGCTATCCGATTCAGACTGCTCTTGCCAATCCTTTCCCTGAGGGCACCCAGAGACAGGGGCCACTCCTCTATTTCTAAGGTGCCTTAATTATGCCAGATCTTTTCCAATTCTTACTCTGCCCAGGCCCACCAGTCCCCACCTCTCACCCCGTCCCCCGCGCCCCCCCCCCATACTAGGGCACTAGTGAAGCCAGATTTAAAGATAGGTAGTTAGTATAGTTGGGAAAATCGGGTCTAACATCCAGTAAAATCGAAAATGAAAGCCAGGTTGAGAATGGGAACGGGAAAGCAGAGCAGCACTTGGGGAAATTGAAATGTTAAAGTTCCCAAGGCCCAGAGCCCATTCTAAAGAAATGTTAATGGAGCAGCTCCCAGCAAACAGGAAGGTGCTAATCAGAAGCGCCCCAGGTCCTTCCTGCCCAGATTACTCCTCCGGCCCAACAGCCCCTCACCTTTCAGGTCTCCCCACCTACATTCTATCATTGCAAGATAACAGAACAAAGGACAGCAACAGCGACAAAATGTGGGAAAGGTGAAAGAAGACCTTAACTATAAATCCCTTCCACGGATTCCACCTCTTGGGTCCCCTTCTTCCTCCGGGAAGAAGTCTTTTCTGCTGTCTTAATAAAGCTTCTACTTTCCACCCTAAACTTGCCTCGGGGTGCTTCTCTGGTGTTATACTTCAGCATCGGGGAAGCCAGGACCATCACCGGTAAACAGCGGTAACACTAGCGGGCCCTCAAGTCCTGGGCTTCTAAGCAGGTGGAAAGGTGGTGGGGAAAAGGAGGAATGTGTTGGAAGTCAACGAGCGAAAACCAATATATATTTTTAGATTTTGTCCCACATACACATTTGGCTTACAAAAACCTAAAGGGGGACGTCTTAAATAATAATCAAACATCACCAGACCTTTAAGTTAGGCAAAAGTGACACAAAATGAGATCTGTTGAAACAACGCACCACCAGAACGTTCTGCTTTTTCCCGGGAGGTGGGGGTGAGGGTCCCCGGTGGCCTAGAAGGACGGTGTCCAGAACCCGGGCTCGGCTACCCGCCAGGTGCGCCCACGAGCCTGCGCGCACCGGGCGCCTGCGCTACGCCGCGGGCGAGGACAGCACCCAGCCGGAGGGCCGCCGCGGGTTAACTGAGTCCGGTCGGTAACAGCATCCAGGGCGGCTCTCGGCTCCGAAGTGGCTGAGGGCGGTCTGTCCCGCAGCTCTGGCCTCATCCGTGCGTAAGAGCTCTGGGAGCCGGACCGGGCCGGCCGCGGAGGGCCCCAGTCGTGCGCCCGCAGCGTAAGTCTCGCAGGTCGCCCCCGAACCTCAGCTCCCGAGACCAGAAAGTGGGACGGTGGCGTCCCCCGCGGCTTACCTGGGGCCAGGTGCCAGGGCTGGGTCCGCGCGCCCAAGGGAGGTGCACGCCAAGATGCCGCTGCGCTTCTCCCAGCTCAGAGGGAGGGAGTCCCCACGACGCGCCAACCGGAAGGCAGAGACCGGGGACTGCAAGTTCCGGAGCCGGCAAGGAGCTGCTTCGGTGAGCCCCAGCCCGCAGGGGTCTCCGCGCGCACCCCCGACCCCGCGCTTGGTACGTTCCTCCCGCCCGCGGCGGGCTCCAGTGCGCAGGCGCGGACCGCAGGACAGGGGAGTCTTAGGTACCAACCGGTTTAGTATGGTCTGGGAGAAAGCTTTTGTATGCCCTTATCTAATACAAATGTTGGAGTTCACTGTACCAGCTCCGGGCCCCTCCAAGAGATCCCAGTCCACCCTATCCACTCCGCGGGCGCTGCAGGTGGAAGGGCACAAAGATGATAGTGAGATGGGATTTAGGAAAAAGAAAGGACCCTCCCACAAGCCATTGAGATGCAGAAAGCACAGTTGTAAATCTTGAGCTTGAGCAACTTGCCCTTGGCCCCTGCCCTTATAAAATGAGGGAAATATGTAAGCAAATGATAAAAACTAGTGCAAAATTGTGTAGCTCCACCCTGCCTGCGTCTCTAGTCCAGCCCCTAGCACGGCTCTCGGCCCCCTGTAGACATGAACACCCTACACCAACGGGTTGCTGTCCCTCCCTCTGGCCATGGCTAGCATTCTCCGTTGAGTGTGTATTCCATACTTTACCCCAAAGGTGTCTCTCTTTTGAGATTGCTCCCCATCCCCACTTCTCCCTCGAATATGTATCTACTTTCCTAAATAAACCTCTGCCTTTGCTTTTGACTGCAACGTACTGAAATTCTTTTCCATCCAGTATGGCGAAAACCCCGCTGGTCCTGAATTGAGTTCCCCCTTCTCTCTACGAAAACTCCTCCAACCCTTCTCTGGAGACATCAGTTCCCCAGCAACAGTAAGAAGGAGCCACTGGTCGGCATGGTGATGCCCCAAAGGCCTTGCAAACCGCATTGCCCAAGGGCCGAAAGGGCTGCATTCCGGGGTGGAACAGAGAATGGCCCTTTCCCTTGTGGGCACCAAAGTTTACAACTTTTGCCTCTCAGGCTATGTTAGCTCCTTTCCACCAGAGTCAGAAAAACTTCAAAGGCCTCCTCCTCCTGTCCCAGGCCAATCAACTCCAGGCTTGTGCAGTCCTCCACCTAGGACTTAAAACAGGGACCTCTGGAACAAGAGTGTGTATACACTTTAGCTTTACCCTTTACCAAAGTTATTTGGAATCTCAATTGATCCTCTCCATGCCTCAAAGATGAAGCTGTTGTTTTTTCCACTGTACAGATGAGGAAACTGGTACTCAGTCACACAGTAAGAGATATTAGCTGTTAAAGAAAAATTATCCAAACGATTGTTAAAGATGGCAAAAGATTCCTTTCTTTAAGAGGGCTCTGCAGTAGGAGAGTGCTCCTATCTCGAGATCTTGAGTTGCTGGGATTGTAGGCATGTGCCACCACGCCCTGCTGATCTCAATGCTTTTGCCCCTACCTGCCACCACATGCACACACACACACACACACACACACACACACACAGAATTCATCTATCAAGATCCTGACCAACAAGGTGACAGGTCTTTGGGAGGTGATTACATCTTGAAGGTGGAGGCCTCATGAACACACTTGGAGGCCCCAGAGAACTGGTTTATCCCTGCTACCATGAGAAGATACAACAAGAGGTCACCCCCTTGAATCAGGACCTATGAACCAGGAAACAGGCCTTCATCTGACACTAAAATTGCCGTCCCCTCAATCTGGGACTTCCCAACCTTCAAAACTGTGAGGACTTATTTTCTGTTGTTTACAAGCTACCCAGCTGATAGTATTTTGCTATAGCACCCAATGGACTAAGAAAAGTATATACTTGTGTGTCTGATTTTCAGCTGGGCTCTACCACTAAGGTACATCCTCAGCCCTTTTTTATTTTTGAGATAGGGTCTTGCTAAATTGCTGAGGCTGGCCTCAAGCTTTCAATCCTCCTGCCTCAGCCTCCTGGTGTCCTCGCTAATCATTTCTTCTTTTTTCTTTTTTTTTTAGTTGTAGTGGATACAATGCCTTTACTTTATTTATTTACATTTGTATGGTGCTGAGGATTGAACCCAGTGTCTCGAATGTGCTAGGCAAGCGCTGTACTGCTGAGCCACAATCCCAGCCCCCTAATCATTTCCTTTTATTGGCAAGTAGAATTCAGTTATGTGCAGACAGCACAGTTTGTTTACCTATTCACTCCACTGATGATTTGGTTGTGTCCAGTTTTGGTCTATTGCAAATAAAGAATATGTGTTGTGTAGACCTATGATTTCATTTATCCTGGGCAAGTAAGATAGGAGTGGGTGTACTAGGTTGTACGGTAAGTCCTGCTTAGCTTTTTAAGAGAAGACTGACAAACTCTTCCAAAATGTTCATGCCATTTTGTGCTCTTCCGGGCAATCTTCCAGTTGCTCCAAATCCTTACCAACACTTTGTCGGTCTTTTTCATTTTAGCCATTCAAGTGGTTGTGGTTTATCTCATTGTAGTTTAAAGTTGCATCTCCAGATGATGGATGGGGTTGACTTTGTTTTTGTGCTCATTTGCCATTTGTACTTCTTCTGTTGTGAAGAATGGGTTCAAATGTCTTGCCCCCCTTTAAAACTTTGGTTTGTCTTGTTCAATTATGAGTTCTTTATATATTTAGGATATGTTATGGTTCAGATCTGAGGTGTCCCCCCAAAACCCTTGTATTAATGCCCGAATGTTCAGAGGTGAAGTGATGATCGGATTGTGAGAGCTGTAACCTGCGCAGTCCATCCTAGCCTGAGCAGACTGACTTGGTGGAACTGTAGGCTGGAGGAGGTGGGTCACAGGGGGTGTCCCTGGAAGGGTACTTCTTCCCTGTGGTCCATTCCCCCCTTTCTCTCTCTGTCTGCTTCTTGACCCTGCCATGAGTTTCGCAGCTTCCCCCATGATGTTGCCCAGGCCAGTGGAGTGGGCTGTCTGTGGACTGAGACCCCTGAAATGCTGAACCCCAAAGAAACTTTTCCTCCTCTAAATTGTTCTTATTGGGCATGTTGGTCACCGTGACGCAAAAGCTCATGAAAACAGGGTCCAAGTCCTCTGACAGATGTATACACTGCAAACACGTTCTCCATTTTGTGGTTCCTTTTCATTTTCTTAATTATTTTGAAGAGCAGAAGGAGAGATGGGGCAGTCTGATTGCACTCCCACTTTCTACATGGTCCTTCTCTCCCTTCCTGGACCTAATTCTCTAGGATTTCCACTTGAAGTGGAAATATATGAAGAACTTGTATAAATCAATAGGAAAAAGACAAAAAACAAAAAGCCAAACAAAATACTAACATACTAGGAAGTCAGCGAATGAAGTGAACAGGCAAATTAGAGAAGCAGAAACCCAATGGTCAGTAAACGGATGACAGTCAAGCTCATTAGCGATTAGGAAACGCGCGTCAAAGCAAGTTCCATCTCACACACACCATCTGACTGAAAAAATGCAAAAGGATGAAGAGCACTGGGATCCAGGCACTTGTAAGACTGGTAGGAATGGAGATGGAAACAAACATTCTGGAGAGGCATTTGGCAATACCTTGTAATGTTGTCAGCTCTCTGGTTCTAGATGTGTGTCTGTGTTAGTCATCCTGTGACCAAAATACGAGAACAGCTTAGAGCAGGAGAGATTTACTTTGGCTCATAGTTTCAGAGGTTTCAGTCCATGCTGAGCTGGCTCCGTTGCTCTAAGCCCAGAGAGTGGGAAGAGAGAGATGGAAAAGAGAAAGTACGGAAAGGGCCAGAGAGAAACCCAGCCCTTCCAGGACAGTGTGCCCAGTGCCATGGTGTTTGGCTTGAATTTTAATTTAGTTAAATTTCTAAAGCTTTATTTAAAAAGCTTCCATAGCTTTTTAATCTAAAAGGATTCCATAGCTTCTGATTTTTTTTTTTTACTTTTTCCTTTCCTTTAGATATCTTTCCCATTACATAATAATTTTTTAAAATTCTGTTTTCTTGTAGCACATTTATAGCGTCATTTAAATTTGTTGAATCTTGGATCCATTTGGCATTTCTTTTGTTGCTGGGGAGGTCTATTTCTTTTTCTTTTTGGTACCAGAGGACTGAACTCAGGGGAGCTTAACTACTGAGCCACATCCCCAGCCCTTTTTATTTTTTTGTTTTGAAACAGGATCTCATTAAGATGCTCAGGGCCTTGCTAAGTTGCTGAGGCTGCCTTTGAACTTGCAATCCTCCTGCCTCAGCCACCTGAGCCACTGGGATTATGGGCAGGTGCCACCATGCCTAGCAAATTTAAATCTATTTCTGGGCTCTGATTTTCTTCCATTGATCTCTTTCCATTGCTTTGTCTGGTGGTCATGGGCCAATATCATTGGCTTAATTTCTGCAGCCTTGCAAACCCTAACCTGTCATATTTTTAATAGCTGGCAGTACCAATGTCCCTCTCAATACTCTCCCCCACCCCCCGGAATATCCTGGTTATAGCCTACACATTTAAATCTAAGGTTCCCTGAATGCTTGAGTATCAATACCCCAGTTCCAAGATTCATTCCCTCCCGCTGTCCTCTCGCAGATCATTTGACTTTTTATTGAGAGGACCCTACATTGATATATTAAAGTCACTTGCTGGGGGCTGGGGATATGGCTCAAGCGGTAGCGCGCTCCCCTGGCATGTGTGTGGCCCAGGTTCGATCCTTAGCACCACATACAGAGATGTTGTGTCTGCCAAAAACTAATTATATATATATATATATATATATATATATATATATATATATATATATATATATATATATATATAAAATAAAGACACTTGCTACAAAACACAGCACTTTCCCGGGTCCTGTCTTGATATCAAAAACCTCAGGATACGAGCAGTTCCTGTTCCACCAGGGGGATCCGCAATTGTGGCACAATAAAGTGTGGCTCAGAATGTAAGAGCTAGTATGTAAAAAATAGTGTGATAAATAGCAGTGACTGACCCTTCAGGCGCTTGAGTCCGTCATCCCAGCTCCTATCACAGCCTCTATGAGGCAGGCGCTGCTAGATCAGAGAGACTAAGTCACTCTCACCTGGCTAACTGTCGGTGGAGCTGGAACTAGAAGCTAGTTCTAGATTCTGCACTCTCCACCCTGAAGCTGAGCTGGGCTGCTACCTGAGGGAGAACTGCTCCTGGAGACAGAGGAGAGGGAAAAAAAAAAAAAAAACATGTTTGCAGAATCATTTGTTGCCACCAACCAAGGGCCAGTGATTCTTCAGAGTCCTGGGTCCCTGGTAAAGGAGACGCAGAATGCGGAGGTGAGGTGTCAGCACCCCAGTGGGTGCCAGGCTTTCATCAGGGGCAGGACCCTGAGCTTCCAGTAGGGGGAGGATCCTTGCTGCTGCGGTGGCCTTCACCCTGAGGTCGGGGGTCAAGGTGGAGGTGCTCTAGGTTTCTGAGAATCTCCATCCCAAGCACGTCCACTTGCCCTTTCAGGCGGCGCTGCAGGGTGAGCTCCAGGTTCTCCTGGCCTCCAGGAACCACTACTGACTGAAGGGTCACCTGGTTCTGGCGTTGGTGCCTGCGCTGGCACCCAATAATTTCCCCAAGCTTGGGTGCTTCCTCCCCCCAGAGCTCACTGCTGGGAGAGCCAGAAGAAGGGTGATAGATACTCGGGGGTGTTCAGGATCCCATTGTCTCTCAGGGCTTTTCTACCTCCTCTTTCAGAGATTCTGGGCTGGTGCATGAAACTTCCCCTGGAAACATTTCAGAATGGAGAGATTACGGTGGTCACAGCTGAAAGCAGTGAGAGAGGCTTGTTGGCCTCTGTTGGGTAGAGATCTGGGGCAAACATCTCTAATACACAGGACCGCCCTCCTGGGCCTCCCCAAACCAAAGAATTATCCAGCCCAAACTGTCAATGGTGCCAAGGTTAGAAAACTCTGACCTTGAGGATCTCAGCACCTGGACACTTGGGAACTGGTTTACAGTGCAATCTGAGGGCTGGGGATGTGGCTCAGTGGCAGAGTATTTGCCTGGCATGCAGGAGGCTCTGGGTTCCATCCCCCAAATGCAGCCTGCATCCCACCAGTTAGCCCCTAATTTGGTGGGGGTGGCGTGGGGATGGGACCAGGGACCTGCATCTTCAAGCATTTAGGTCATCCTGCACTCTGAGAAATACCACTGCAGACTGGTCTGCAGCATGACTCCACAGTTGGCCCTGGACCTGTGTGGGCCTGCCTGCAAAAGAACCACATAGAACTCTGTCTCAGAGTGCAAGTTTGCTCCATGCTGGGAGCTTCTGCCACAGTAGACCTGGCTTTGGTCCCAGCATACCATGGGTTGTTTTGCTTTGGATGATTCTATTATTATTGTCATTTTAAATATTTATTTTTTACTTGTAGTTGGGACACAATATCTTTATTTTATTCATTTATTTTTATGTGGTGCTGAGGATTGAACCCAGGGCCTCACACATGCTAGGCCAGCACTCTACCGCTGAGCCAAAACTCCAGCCCCTGGGTGATTCTATTATTATTATTAATTTTTAAATTAACAAATAAAAATTATCATGTGCAGGGGGATGGTTTAACATATATGTATACATTGTGGAATGGCTAAATCAAGCCATATTATTTAGAGGTGACAACATTAGAAAACTGCTCTCAGCAACTTTCTATTCAACATGTGAGATCTCTTGAATGTATTTGTTTTGTCTTGCTGAAATCTCATATTCTTTGGTCACCATACCCCCAGTGAGTGATTCTTATTGAGACTTGTTAACTGGAGTGTGGTCTGAATCCCCACAGGACTTTGGTTATCTGCCCTCACTTTTCTGCTATTTAAGTCCAGCAAAACTGTGGTGGCTGCCAACTGATTTTGTTCCTGGAAACCCCTGGGTTTATAAATAGATGGTCACTTCCAGAACACAGAAGAGGAGAAAACCAGGGGGACCCACCCCCACATGGTTTCACATCCAGCTCCACACATTTCCAGAATTATCAATGATCCTGTTTCTGTGAAATGACCCTGTTTTTGTAAAAAGCAACCAAAACCCCTGGAGGGCTGTGCTCAAGGGGTTGGTTTGCTTTGGATGATTCTATTATTATTATTTTTTAAATATTTATTTTTTACTTGTAGTTGGACACAATATCTTTATTTTATTCATTTATTTTTATGTGGTGCTGAGGATTGAACCCAGGGTCTCACACATGCTAGGCTAGTACCTGCCTCTCCTTAGTGGGTACGTGGGCAGATGGGTGTCCCTGTCATTGATTGGGATGTGCCAAATATCTTAGCAATGCTGAGACAGAAAAAAAAAAAAAAAAAGCCACAGGAGATTGTTGAGGGGGAATTGGTCTGGAACCAGAGAAGTATAAGATTTCGGGATACCTCTGCTCTTTCCCCTTGGCTTCTCTAAGCAGTGTGTGGCCCTGAGGACCTCTTGGATAAATGTTAGCCATTGATATTATCATTTATTTATTTGGTACCAGGGATTGAACTCAGGGGCACTGGGCCACTGAGCCACAACCCCAGCCCTATTTCGTATTTTATTTAGAGACAGGGTCGGTCTCACTGAGTTGCTCAGCACCTTGCTTTTGCTGAAGCTGGTTTCGTAAAAACTTTTTTGAACTTGAGATCCTCCTGCCTCAGCCTCCTGAGTCGCTGGGATTATAGGTGTGCACCAGCGGGCCTGATCAGCCATTGTTATTGTTAAACATCCTTGAAAGATGGAAGATGTTTCATCCAGGGTGTGGTACTCCCTGGAGAATTATTGCTGCCCTCAGCCCAAGGCAGCACTCTAAGACCACCACCTCTAACAACAGCCTGATGCACCCCAGAGCGGCCTGAACTGGACTCACTGCTCACTCGCACACAGGCACTGCCCTCTGCTGGCCACAGGCAAAGCGTGCAGCTTTGCTTAATCTTCGCTGCCTTACTTTTCTCAGTGGTCCCCAAGGCTGCTTCCCACTCTGCTTCTGGGTGTGGCTCAAGGGTACCCTGCACTCTATCCTGCCCATTTGGAGAGATCTTTGCTTCAGGTTCCCTGAGTATCTGTGACAGGTTGACATTTACTGGTGCCTCTCCCATGTGGGCGAGGGCCTTGCTCAAATCTAGAATAAAAAGACACCTTGGTACACCTTGGCCTTACTTTTCTCAGTGGTCCCCAAGGCTGCTTCCCACTCTGCTTCTGGGTGTGGCTCAAGGGTACCCTGCACTCTATCCTGCCCATTTGGAGAGATCTTTGCTTCAGGTTCCCTGAGTATCTGTGACAGGTTGACATTTACTGGTGCCTCTCCCATGTGGGCGAGGGCCTTGCTCAAATCTAGAATAAAAAGACACCTTGGTACATGATGTCCAAAGGCAGGGCAGCCTGGCCTCTTGCAGCCCAAAGCCACATCCCTGGGTCCACCAAGTCCCTGATTTCAGTTCCTTCTGAAAGCTCAAGGCTGCCAAAGAATTTATTGTTCGTTCCAGCCAACCCTTGCTCTAGGCCTCTGACCAACAAGGCACGAATCCAGAGCACAGAAACCTTGTGCAGGAAACAACTGTTTTGACACCCCCACCCTCCCACCCCAACCAAGGGCCACAAGGGCCCTGAGGCATCCCAGACCTGAGGTTCTAGCAGTGGACCTGCAGCAGGCTGGGGCCAGCTGAGTGACAGCGGCTACGGTGGCAGGAGCTGCAGTGGTGCCCAGGCCCAAGGCTGACCCCCCAGGTCCCTTCCTTGTATAGCTCCCTCTGACCGCTCTAGACCCAGCTTTAAGAGGGTACCCAGCCATGTCACTCCCACTGTCACTTGTGTTTTATCCCCTTATCTGCCCACTCACTCCCAGCTCACTTCACTGTTACCAAAGCTGCCAGCTGGCTTTGACTTCTTGGCTGTGGAGGGCGATGGGGGCATGTGACACTCAGGACCACCCCTTCCTCTTTGAATCCTTTTTCTCTGGATTCTTTGGCGTCCTACTCAGCTGGCTCCAGACCTCTCCCAGCATCCCCATGGGCCCACCCCATAAACTCTGGCATTCCTGGAGGTCCCATTCTGGGCTTTTGAGGCCCCCTGGGCCCCTCCCATCCCTTGGTGACTGTGAGGTACTTTAAGCCCAGGACTCCAAGCCAGCATCTCCTGGCAGGTGTCCTGACCTTGCAGCCCACTGTCAACCACTGACTGGATGTTTCAAATCAACAGGAGACAAAGGAAGACCTCAGCTCATCACACCCCCACTCCAGCCTGCTCCTGCTCAGTGCTCACCTCCAAGCTTTCCCAGCTGGCTTGGGACTTGGCATCCTGTCACCAGGGGTCACAGTGCATGCAGGTCAGACCCTGCCTCCTCCCTCACCCACAGCCAGCAAGTTGTGTCCAGCTCCCACCCACTCTTCTGTCCTTGCCACTTGCTCATGGCCCTTGTCATCAGATGTTCTGTCTCCTATCTACTGTGCATCCTGAAGAGAGAATTCTGGAAATCAGGTTGGGTCATGCCACCTCCCTGCTTTAAACCCTCTGGATCCCAGCTGCCCCTAGGATCAATCTAAGCCCCTCGACCAGCCACAGGCCTCAGAAATTGGCTCCGCCTCATGTCACCCCAGTTCCTCCTACTCCCTCAGGACTTCTTTCAGCACCTCCCCAAAGCTATGAGCCCTGGTGGGGAAGTACAGTCCTCTCTGTTCCTCACCCGTGCAGAAAGCTGGGCAGGTGATTCCAGTCCTTGGATACTTAGGGATGAAGCAGGTCACACTGCACAAACACTGGGGATCTGCTTTATTTCACAGCTCTGGTCGGGTCCTCTGGGCCACAGGGGAGTAGTGAGCCAAGTTCCACTCCACCCCCGGCCTGTGAGCAGGGGCCCACTTTCCTCCAGGTGTCAGAAATGTGGTTCTCAGTGTCCATGTTCCAAAAAGTGCAGTTCCAAAGGCAGCAGTAGCTAGGCCCCTTTACATTTCCCCAGATACACCCGCCAAAGAAAGGGAAATCAGGTGGGCAGGACGTGGCAGCCGGCAAACTTGGCAGAGGCTGGGGTTGAGCCACCAAACAGTAATCTTACATCACAACTCTTTATTAGACAAGAATCAGGTTTTCAATACAAGTCATGCTTACCATGCTCCGTTTCACAGGGAGGCTGTAGGGGTTGGGGGAGGAAGGGATTTTGAGGGGTTGTACATGGGAGGCCCCAACTTGAATGATTGGCAAACCCAGCACCAGGGACTCATATTCTCCTGCCACTACAAAAGAAGAAATGCCAAATAAATAGTCAATAAATAAGTGAGGCCGGCCAGGTATGGTGGTGTATACCTGTGGCTCAGGAGGCTGAGGTCAACCTCAGCAACTTAGCAAGGCCCTAAGCAATTTAATGAGATCCTGTCTCAAAATGATAAATAGGGTCGGTGATGTGGCTCAGTGGTTAAGTGCTCCTGGGGTTTAACCTCCAGTACGAAGAACAAAAACGACAAAAAATAAAACAAAACAAAAAGCCCAGGCAAGGTGAGTGAGCTTTGTCCTGACTAGCTCTGGAAGTTTGGGCAGAGTGTGATGTCCCCATGCTCTCTCCTGAGGAGTGAGGGCTCTGGCGGGAGGGTCCCCAGGTCCCTCCTGGTCTGACCCATATTATCTGCATGTCTGTCTCTCCCTGTCCCCAGTACAGAGCCCGGAGCACTTGGCGGGCAGAGGCTGGCAAGAGTCAGGGGAGGCCCAGTACCCACACTGCTGTAACAAGGACAGACTCTTCACTTTTGCCTGCAGACTTCCCAGGGATAGCTAAAAACAGGATTAAAGACTTGGAGTCTCTGACTCCATTTTTCTCCAGTCCCCTCTGCTCAGAGTGACCCTGGATTCCAGGAACAACAGGTCTGATGGATAAACATCTCGTGCTCAGTCCAAGATGCCTCGCAAGCAACAGCAACCTCCTATCAAGGTCACCAGCTTTGGTAGCTCTGCAAAGCCTCCGACTATGCAAACCCCCAATCCTCGTTTTCTACGCAACCTCAAAGTCATCGTCAGCTCTTAGGTACAGGGCTAAGGACCTGTGTCCCTCTTCTTTCTGGTGTAGCCGCCCACTCCTGCTTGTGGCCATGACCTTTGCTGTTGGGTTCTGGGGTCCCCAGTGGGGCCTTCACTTGTCTCTCTTCGTTCCAACTCTAGGTCACTTGGACGCTGCAGTGGAGCCTGGGGAGGCCCCAGTAGGGCAAGAAGGCAGAGTAGAACACTCTGAGGAGACAGAGCCTCCTGAGAAAGCCATCAAGTGACTTCACAGCCACAAAGGATCCTGACCATATGGGTGTCAAATTTGACCCAAAGTATGATTCCAAAAATTTCACATCTTGATGTGTCAGAAAATTAAAGAATGATTCTGAATTGCCCACCAGAGCTGGAAAAGGCCGTGGCCTAACCCAACAGGGACCTCCACTTCCCAGCAGGCAGGGACACAGCTGATAACCCAGCCCGACCTCACCCCAGGCTCCAGTCTCCAGGTCTGGATGCCCCTCCCTCTCAGGGATGCCACCATCCCCCGCCTGGATGGAGTCCTGGCTTTAGCCCCACTCGTAAGGGACAGATCCCACTAGTACCAGCTTCTCAGCTGGGATCCACTCGGGAGGGGGAGAAAACCCCAGGGCAGTGGGAGTTTCAGGGCAGGATGCCCCTGCTCAGCCTTCCCAGGCCCCAACAGGCTGGGAAGATGGGGCATAATAGACCTGGAGGGCCTGGGAGGTATGGGCCCAAGGTGCTGGCAGGAGGGAGTGCAGAGGGACCAGGACAGTTGTCGGGGAGGATAGGGTTGAATTGTCTCCAGGGACATCCAGTCAGGGTCATCCAGAGAGCTGGGGCACCTGAAATGCAATATCACATTAAGGGTCACTGTGGAGACCTTACTTGCTGTAGAGACCCTACCCCCCACTCCCTGGAGAGCATCCTCAGCCCTGTTCTTGTCCTGTCCCTCTGTCCAGGAGGCTGTCTCATTATTCCTGGGACCTAGCCTCACCTCGCTTGGACAGATTCCATCTCACCCGCCACCTCCCATGACCTGGTTGCCCCACACCCGAGGCTGTGTGTGGAGAGGCTGCAGGGTACATGCCTCCTTAGGAAACACCATAGGGCATGGAGTAGGGGCCAGTCTTCAGCTCCCTTGGGTGCTGGCACTCTGTGACAGGGAGCTGGCACTCAGCCTTTGTGTTTTGCTGAAAAAATGAATGCCTGAACCCAAAGGAGAACTCTTCCACGACCTGCCTTCCCTGCCTCCCCACCTGCAGGGCCCCCACACCCACACCCTGGTACCTGGGGCCAGGAAGGTGGTCCATCACTCCCACAGGAAGCGCACATACCAGATGGTCTCATTCTTCAGCTGGGGCCCAAACAGGGGGTTCAGCTGAGCCAGGATGGCGATGAGCCAGCTGCAGGGGACAGCAGAGTGGGGGATGGGCTCAGAAGGGATTTGCCCTGCACACCTAGGGAGGTCTTGGCCATTCTTTTCTTTTCTCCTAGAGAGCAAGTCGCCAACACAGTAGGTGGCACAGCTTGTACATGCGCCCAGGGTCCCAGGGAGCTACCCACACTGCAGCAGGCAAGGGGCACTGGTCTGGGGTTTGTGGGTTTTGATTTGGTGTTTGATTTGATTTTTTGTAGATTTGTAAGGTCCCTGAATTAGGGCTGGAACAGGGATCTGGGAAACAGTGAGGCAACCTCAGGGGTCTCTGGGAGCCACTCCCATGGGGGTCCACAAATATCTCTGGTTTGGACTCCCCAGTCCAATACACAGGGGTGGGGGGTGCAGGAGAGCAGTGCCAGCCTGGAGGGGCGGTATGCCAGAATGGCCTTTTTTCTTTGTGATGCTGGGGACAGAACCCAGGGCACACATGCTGGGCAAAGGCTGTACCACTGAGCTACACCCACAGCCCAGAATCACACCTTTCTGGAATAAGAGGGAGGAACTATCCCAGGACAGGAGAAACTGTGGGGCAGACAGCCTCGTGCCTGCCCACTGCTGAGCCACTTCTATCCTTCAGGCCAGGGACATGAAGGCATCCCAACAGCAGCTGTGCATCTGGGTGGTGTCTGGCCCTGTCCCTTAGGGCAAAAGTCCCCGTTTTGTTTGTCCATAGTAGAGGCCTCAGAAAATTTTGAGAGTGCCTGGCTCAGAGCCCCTATCAATGGTGCTCTGCCTGTTTCTGCACCTCGGAGTCCCCTACAGCAGCCTTGGGAGCACCCAGTGCCGGGAAGCCATCAGGAATCTTACTTGCTTTATATCAGCATCATCAGACTTTATGTCTTGTAAATATAATTTCTAGGTGTGGAATTTTCTTAAAATGTCTCTGTGAAACTAATCTGTGGCCTGTTTTCCTATACGCTGATTCGGTATTAAATAATTATCCCATATCTTGTGTGTATCCCATTTCCCCAAATTTCTGGCCATCATCCTTTATGTTCTGGTTTCTGATCCATCAAATTTAGCCCCTCTGAGGTCCTCCCTGGGGCAAATGAAGACATTCTGCCAAACTCTGAAGGACCAACAAACAACATTAGAGAAAGGAACTTATAGATGATTTTTCCAGGGAAAGTGCTAAAAGAAAAACAAAACACAGAAACAAATAAAAAGCAACCTGTGCCCAGGTACTTGCATCCTTAGGTTTTCTGAACCTCCTGGGTACTTGTCCCAAGTATGAAGAGTTGTTCTTGCTTACTGCTTCTAACCAGCTGCACTCCAGTGCCTGGGGCCACTCATTAAAAAATACAGATTCCTGGGCTGGGGTTGTGGCTCCGAGGTAGAGTGCTTGCCTAGCATGCATGAGGCACTGGGTTAGATCCCCAGCACCACATAAAAATAAAGATATTGTGTCCACCTAAAACTAAAAAATAAATACTTAAAAAAAAAAAAATACAGATTCCCAAGAGCAAACTGGAGACCTGTCTGTGATGCTGGATCCAGGGTGGAACGTGAAAGCTGTGTTTGAAGGATCCATTTGGGTGACCAGCCAGGTCCAGATACCACTGAGCTGGTCCAACCCCATTCGTTCCACAAGTGGGAAAACTTGGCTTATGGGTGCTACAAAATTCATGCAGAGCCAGCACCAGAGCTGGAGTCCATGACTCCCCTTATGCCCTCATCTGATCTCATGACCCCTGCACATAGCCTTCACTCCTGTGTTACAGATTCAGCCATTCAACCAGGGTTCACTTCCAGGCAGAGAAAAGAGCAGGCCAGGGCACAGCAGGAGGACAAAGCCGAGGAGGGCAGTACTTACAAGAGGTAACAACACACAGCGGTGGCCATCAGCATGGTGATGATCACTCTGCAACAGAAGAGGACACCGGTCAGAAGGGTGAAATCAGCACTTCCAGAAGGCCTGGCTGGGCCAGAGAAAGAGCTCCTGGTGTCAGCTCTGTTCCCAATGGCCTTTCTGATGCCACAGGAACACAGAAGGCTGAGTCCTATCAGGGTAAAGATGTAATGAAAAATTCAAATGTCATGGGAAGGCTAACCTTGCCCACATCCAAGCCATGTTACCAACACTTGCCTTCATCTCCCTTTTCCATCACCTAAGATTTCTCCATCTTAATGCAAACATGTTGAGAACAGTCACTGCCCAGAGCTGCACATTGTGAAGTGGCCTCTGGGATGCAAAATTCACTGGACAGGGAAAAAAATGTAATAGAGCAGAAATCAGAGCAAGAGGCAAGGAGACCTTGAGACATTTTTGAGGCTGAACTGTTATAAAGTACAGGGACTAGCAACATTGTATCTAATCAAAACTGAAGACAAAAGCTTAAAATGCAGCAGGAGAGATGTCAGTTGACTCAAAAAAGAACCACCAAATTTGGCAGAAAGAATGACACTAAAATGGTTTACAAAGTGAAGTGGAGGGACCCTGCAGCCCTTCGGATTTTTTTTTTTGTATCAGAAATTGAACCCAGGGACACTTTCTCAACTGAGCCACACCCCCACTTTTTAAAATATTTTATTTAGAGACAGGGTCTCCTTGAGTAATTTAGGGCCTCGCTAAATTGATGAAATTGGCTTTGAACCCACGACACTCCCTCAGCCTCCAGAGCTGCTGAGATTACAGGTGTGCGCCATCACGCCTGGCTGACATGGCAGATTTTTAAGAACAATGGCAACACTCATTTATCCAAGCAGCCTCCAGCCTTTTAGCTTAGGCTAAAACTAATCCAAAGCTGGGCCTTCGACCTCAGATCTAAAGCACTTCCAATTGGTGCTGGAGAAATTAGTACTTGATCCCTTATTTCGATATTACCTAGCAATTTGGGCCAGCCAGTCCTGGTTGGCACTGGGTGGGTAGTGCTGATCAGACAACGGATTTGTGAGGACAATATGAAGCAGCAAATGATGAATGGCGCAGAAATATGCTAAGGAACCTTCTAAAATTAATACCAGCTACAATTATCCAGTATACAAAATGTGCCATACACTGCTGTTTTAAGTGCATTATTTCAGGTATTAGCAGGCTTATGAGAGAGGGATCATCATCATCATCCCCATTTTACTATGAAAAAAACCGAGGCCTGACATTTGTTCAAGGTCCCAGAGATGGTGAGAAGCTCAGAAATTGCATCATAGTCCATCCGCTAGTCAGGAGGGGACGACAGCAACTCGCTTGCTCTTCACCTCAGTATCTACCCCTTCTCCCCGGCCTCCTGCCTGTTCCTGAGCTGAATGCAGCCCGAGTGCGGAGACCTGGAGGAGGCGTCACAGAGGGGTGCCCCGGCTGTGGGCGCTGGATTGCAGCAGGGAAGCAAAAAACAAAAAGAAAAGAAAAAAAAAAAAAAAAAAGTCGCCCCGGGGTGGAGGGGCGAGCCGAGGCTTGGAAGAGGGGAGGGGGCGTAGACAGCCAAGCCTTGAGCGCCTTCCTTACCCGCGGTTGGGTCCCTTCGGCACGAACCAGGGTCCGGCGAGGCCGATGAGACCCCAGAATGTGGTGAAGATGATGATTGGGAGGGCAAAGGAGTGCGTCGTCATAGTGGGCGCGGGATGCCCAGGCTGAGATGCTGGCCGGAGAGACGAGACAGACGCTGCGCTGGTCCGGACAGCGGGTAGCAGGCAGCTGACTGCAGGCAGCGGGCAGCGGGCAGTGAGCATGCGCAGAGGGACCCAAGGGGGGTCTAGGCTCTCATCTGGGCACGATTCGCGCACGCGCCATCTCGGGGTCGGGCCTGGTGGGTACGCAGCCTTTACACTGTCACTCAGCGGCAGAGGGCGGTCCTTCCGAGGACCCCGTTTGTTAATTGGCTGAACGGTCCCGGGACTAAAGAAACGCCCCCCTCTAGGTGTACTGGGGACCCAGGCTCCTTTTTTGTTCCCAAAGACCCCTGGCGCCGAGGGTCATCCTAGAGGTCTTCCCTGCTTTGTACCCCGATCTTGCGCTGCAGCCAACGATCTCCCCGGGGCGGCGGACTGGGATGTGGACCGGGGTCCTGGAAGCCGCAGTAGATGAGAGCGGCTGAGCTGAGCCCAGTTAGCGGGCGGCAGGATCTCAGCCTGTGCTCTGACCCTCAGTGGCGGGCGGCGAATGCGGAGGGGCCAGGTGGGCGCGAGGGCTGACTCCGGGCAGCCCACACTCATCGGGTTTCGGCGCCCTCTCCTGGCTTCAGTCTAGGAAACCCAGCAGCGGCTTTGTGTTTAGGTTCCCGACTCCGCGCACAGCTACTGTCCGCTCAAATATAGAGTGGGGATGGCAATTCTTATGAAGTTGCTGGGGGACAAAGTAAAGTGAGCATGGGGAGAGCACCTAGCATAGTAGGGCGCTCTTACTGTGAGTCTGATTTTGCCCCTGGGCTCTTTGGAGATGAAGAGCGTCTATCACTCTCTATTTTTTGTAGAGATACCTCTACCTGCTGGTAGAGGTCGCTCTAGCAGCAGTCGGCTCCCCAAGCAGCCTGCCACATATATTTTGTGGCTTCAGTGGTTGCGTAGCACGGGAAAGGAGCCTGTGATACAGTAGAGGGGAAATGCCTTATTCTGACACCGCCAGTGATGTATGGTTCTAGCTATTTTCCCAAAGCAGGAACCAGTCACATCCACCTTCGCCATTCTCTAGTTGAACCTTCTTAACCATCATTTCAACATTTATTTATTGGAGGTGGAGGTGGGTGATACAAAGATTTTGAGTGTAAAATTCCACCCTCCATCATTTCAGTATCCATGCAAGTTAGAGGTAGGAAGGGAGTGGTGCACAAAGATCTTAGGTATAAAATGCCATCCTAGCCTCGGAGGAATTTCTAATCAAGTTAAGGAGTGATACACTATGTTAAAACTATCATGCTGGTCGAAGACTCCTAGCTCAGCTGTCTTTGTCACTAGTTGAGCTTGATCTTTCTTGGGAACCTCTAAAAGAAGAAAAATGTGACACTATTTTATACAGCTCCTAGAACTCTTGAAATTGCATTGAAATAAACTTCATTTCTCCTGCGTGGTGTTGGAGTTCTCTTAAAACCTACTCCCACTATTCCGACTAATGGCATTTCAGTAGGGAGCACAAGTCAGCTTCAGGACTGGCGCAGGTGTGTGTGCACACCTGTGGGTTTAGGAAGAGTGAGGCTGGCTGTCTTTCCACAGAGCATGCTGCTGCTGCTTTTGCTGATTTTAAAAGGGAGAAGAGCTTTGGGTGAAGGATTCCCAGCATCCCCAAGAAAGGCCCCAAACCACCTGTTAGCCAGGCAGGCTGGCTGCAGCATCTGAATTCCCTCACAGAGCTCATCAGGTTCCTGGAGCCTCAGAAGCTGTCCAGGCTGCAGCCTGCTGATCCACATCTCTCAGAACTTTGTTCCCCCCATTTCCCCTCTATGATGGGAGTTGGATAGCCTGTGAGAATTACAGCAACACCTAGAAATTCCTGAGATCAGCTACTCCTGAAGGGACAGAGACAATCTGGGTGGGAGCTGTAGGGTGACCTCCTGTTTACTCCTGCAGAGGTTCACGTCTAGCAGCCACAGACGGAACTTACACTCAGAAGTACTCTGCCTCACAAGCCCCTGAACACAAGAGCTCTTTCTGCAAAACTCCATCTCATTATGTATCGGAGGAAGATGAGGGATGGGTTTTATGATAGAAACCAGCTTGAGGGTTGAAACAGGTCCCTCATGAAAATTTCCTGATAGGTTGGCCTAGGCAGGTATTTAGTATGGTTCACTGAACCTGGCAGTCAAGAGCAAAGGGCCAGGTACTTCTCTGTCCATCTGTGTTCCTAAGGACATACTGTCTTCTGTGACATTGTTCATAGAAATGTTTTCAGACTTGCCTATAGAAGGCTCCCCAGCCTTCCTAGTAGCAGCTGCTTCAGGAGCTATTGAAGTGGCAGTGAGAGCCGTGACTCCCTAGCAAAGGTCATCCCTGAACAGATGCTGTGATGTCAGGAGGAAGTGATAGCCAGATAGCCTCACCTGGCTCCAGGACTTCAGTGTTCTCAGATTCTGGACACTTCTCTGAGTTGAGACACTGAGCCACACTTGGCCCCCACTGCAACATCCACACAATCCTGCTCTCAGAGGTGATCTTGCTGGAACTACAGGAAGAGAGGGTGATAGGGACTGAAAGTAGTATGTCCTTGTCACTAGATTAATGTCTGAGCTCTTTTTACGGAGTTTTTGTTGTTTTCTGAACTAAGGATTGAAACACTGAGCACGTCCCCAGCCCTTTCTAATTTTTATTTGGAGACAGGGTCTCACTAAGTTGCTTGGGGCCTAAGTTGCTAAGCTGGCTTTGAACTCAAAATCCTCCTGCCTCAGCCTCCCAAATCACCAGGATTACAGGGATGCACCACTATGCCCTGCTCAATCAGTGGTTTTAATGTCTTAAAAAAAAAATGTCCTCAGATACAGTCGGCTCTTCTCTACCAAAAAGACTCGGTTGTACCTGTACCTCAGCCTCTGTAGTAAACCTTTGCTCTTTACTGCCAGGAAGGATGTGTGGCCTGCAGAGCAGGGCTGCAGTGGCATTCTGAGAGCTGGTCCCTTAGGAACTCTTTGGAGTGGCAGGTCTGGCACTAGTGGTGGAAAGAGATGTTCTCCCCTCAATTTTAGTCTGGCTTTGATATTCCCAGTCAATCCAATGAGACAGCATTTGTGAAAGGACTCTGCTAACTATGACATGCCAGGTGGCAGGGAGATAATGGCACTCCTCACTACATCCTACTTTCACTGCGAACAGACTCTGCTCACCTCCAGGATCAGAAAGGACAGAGACCCAGACAATGCTGAAGGCACACACGTGCTTCCCTGCCCACCTGTTCTGGGCCCTGTCACCTCTTGAAAGAGGGGTGATCCAGCAAGCTCTGATCAACATCCCTCATCTCCAGAGTCTTAATCAGGGACTTAAAAAGCTTGTTTGAAATAAACTGCTTTATTCAGATAACAAAAGGTTAAGAATTGAACATGGTTTTTAAACCACATTTGTACATTGTTGAAACTAGAGAAGGCAAGGACACTCCTGGCCAGTCACCTTTGGTTTCTTGGCTATGAAGACGCTTGTGTGAGGGAACTGGTGACCTTGTTTCGAGCACCCTAGGGACTTGCCCTTTGCAACACACAGAAACAAAGCTATGGAGTTGGTTACACTCTAAGGTGCCCAGCTGGGACAGGGGCTAAGCTCCCTCACTCCCCCAGTCTCTATGGCTACTGAAATCAAGTGTCAAGTACAATGCTGGTTACTTAGAATGTCAGCCCTTGTGGGCATCAGTCATCAAGGAAGGGAGGGCCAAGGGCCAGGATTTGCGCCCTGGAGATGCTGTCAAAATTGCAGGCAGGGAAGGAGGTGGAGACAATGGCCAAAGGAAAGTGCTTCTCCTGCCTCACAGTGCCCCCCAGCTCATTTCCCTGTGAGGCAAACACAGGCGCATTTCCCACCAGGGTCTCCAGGGCCCAGACTCTAGAACATAGCCAGCCCCTGGACACAGAGCAAGAAGGCCAGCCTGGGCACTGAGGTTCTGACAGAAGGGCACTTGCCACATGGCCACCAGGGGTCCTCAACAAGAATGTCACTTGTCTTCTTTTCTCTTTGCCTTGAGGAGGCAAAGACATACTAGAGGTGGCCCAGGTCCCTTGAGAAACTTGGGGTAGGGCAACACCTGGGATAAACAGCATTTTCAGTTGCCGCTTCAGGGACCAATTCCTCTCCACCAGCGGGAGGCACTGGATGGTGACCACAGTGTGCTGAAGTGGAAAGGGAGGGCGCTTGCTTGCCTGACAGTCCCCTCGGCTCTAGAACATCCTTCCAGACTGCTCTGAAGAAAGCTACCCTGAATGCGCAGACTGGTGGCTCACTTAGGGGCTTTGAAGGGATGGAAGACCCATTGGAAGGGCACTTGCTGGAACATCTCTTGAGTCTGGAATCTCTGGGGTGGGGCTACAACCCCACCCCTGCCCTGGCAAATCCCTGAACTGCTCAAACGCAGGTGGGTGGGAGAGGGAGGTCTGTGCCCTAGGTGGCCACCTCCCAGAGCTGGAGGGTCGAAGGCCTGTGCTGTCCCTCAGCCCTCAGGCCCAGAGGGCTGGTGCGGAGATAGCTCCACAGGGTGGGGGCAGAAGGGGGAAGGAATTCCTGACTAGAGGAACATGAGGTGCTAAGGCAGAGTGTAAGGGGGTAACAGGAAGGAATGCAGGATCCAGGGCAGCTGCATAACAGTGAGGCACCTGGCTGACAGCATTTCACAGGCTTCCAGCACCTGTTGTCATAAGAATCAGGCTGACTGCTGGTCAGGGCGACTATGGGTACTTGCAGCATAGAGCAGGGCCCCCATGCAGGCATAAGGCAGGAGTGAGAAGCCCTCCCCTCAAATATTCCTTACTTCTCACCCATGGCTAAGGCAGGCAGAACCTGGACAAATCATCCCGCCCTGATGGGCAGGCCCCTGAGCCAGCAGAGGCCAAGCTGCTGCCTCCCCTGGGGAGGAAAAGTGCTTCACTCCAGGCTGAAGACAGCGGAGGAGACAAAGGACCTGGGCGTGCAGGAGGCCCTCTGTGCCTTTAGGGTCACGTTCTTAAGCTGCAGGATAACCACAGAGTCCCTGCAGGAGCCTGTTAGAAACTGCCAGTAGCTGAGCCCTGATGGGGTGATTCCACACATCTGGGTGGGGTACACTGAACAGGCAGCCCTGGTGGTTCCCAGCAGAGCCCCCCAAACAGGCTGCAGAAGCATGGGCATGCCTGTCCTGTTGAAGGTACATGTGGAGAGCACCTCAGCCTACAGCAGGACTCTGGGGGCAAAACTTACTGTCCCATTAAGGATGGAGACCTGGAGAGAGCCTTCTCTAATGGTATGGCAGACAGGGAGCCAGCAGGCACTTGGACTCTCTGCTGTACTGCATGGATGGGGAAACTGAGGCACAGAAAGGAAGGAATTGACCATGGCAAGCCACTGCCTGCAGTGGAGCTGGTCTGATCTCACATCCCCCAACTCCAGACTTGATCCCATGTACTCTTTTGTTGTGATGCTGGCCATGCCCAAGGGCTCCAGTGGCGGTGGGGGGAGCACAAAGCTTTCCTCCAGGGAAAGCACTCATCTCACCGTCCTGGAGCTGTGGAACAAAACCCATCTTGGTGCTGCACGCAAAGGGTTTTCCTCTGCTTCATCCTAAAAGCAGGCCCAAGTGCAGTAGAGAAATGCCCTGATATGCCCAGCTCGCTGGCTTATTTGGAGTGGTGAGGCACTGCTGTGCTCAGATACAACCGTGGGCAATTAGTGGCACACCTCCTAATTACCCTGTCCTTTGGGAATGCTAGTTTCAACCATCTGCCCACTTTCTGGGCCTTTAGGGGCATGTCTTCCAGGACATCCTAGAATCTGCAGAGGGCCTGTTCTCATAAGTTGGGGGAGAAGGGCCAGGGTCATTAGGGGATTCCCAAAGCCTTCTCCAGGCTGCCACTTGCTCAGAACCGTGTGTGGCCCCTGGGCTGGTGCTTGGTACAGGAGTCTCAGGAGGCTCCATGATGCAGTCCTTCAGAACCTCCAGGGCTCCCTGGAGGGTGGGACGGGTGGCTTCGGGGCCACAGGGCCCTCCATGTGGAGTGTTCCTATCCCCTCCTTCTTGAGCCCCGCACCTGTGCAGGAGAGGAGAATGACAAACAGACCAGGCAAAAGAACCAGCCAAGCATGCCCTCAGGCCTGCGTGCTGAAGACAGCATGCAGGACAGGCTAGGTGGCCCAGCACTGCACCTCGCAGCCCTTGTTCTGTCTGGTGTTTTTCCCTGGCAAGGGAGCTCAGCATTGGGCAGGGTTGTGTGTGGGAATCTGTCCCTAGCAGACATGTAGCAATGTCTGGAGGCACTTTTGATTGTCACAACTGGTGGGTACTAGTGTCCACACAATGCATGGAGGCTACCACAGGAAATATTCTGCTGAAGGGTCCACTGCCTGCCCAGGCAGGAGGGTGTCATCACATACAGCAGTTGTTTCCTCCCAGGTAGAGTACCTGGCCTTGTAGGCTGGACAGCTTGCTGGAGGGCACCCAATGGCGCCTTTGCCTCCTTCACCCCACGTTCCCTTAACTGATGTGTGCGGAACGCACTGAAGCACCTCTGGACTCTCAGTCTCTCATATAGGAGGGACTGCCTCCTGCCCCAGCTGTGGCTTCAGGGCCACTTGGCTTCTTGCAGAGCCTGAGTCCACCCTGGCACTCAGTCCCACTGCTGATGACCACAGGCACAGAGGTGAGAGAGAGAAGGCAAGAGGTGGTAAGGTGAACAGCTAGGAGAAGACACCACTCTGTCCCTGCTGAGCAAATGGGAACAGCCTGGAGGACTCCCGTGGCTTGGGCCTCTGCCTTGGTCTCAGTGACTACTTAAGAGGGAGATTTCTTGTTTACAGCTGTCAGTAGTGTGCCCTCTGGTGTGACATGGCTGCCCTCAGGCCTGTGACCAAAATGAGCTCTGTGGTCTAGGTGGCCGTTTTCCTGTTCTGTTCACTGCCTGAGACACCTGCCTTCCCTCTGCCTCATCTCCTCCACTGCCACCCTGACCCACGATGTCCTCTTCCCTCCTGCCAATCCCCACACAGCCCAGGGTTGACCCACCCTGCTTAGGACATGATGCCCTGCCCTGCCCCATCTAGTCCTCTAGCTTAATTTCTGCAGGCTTCACTTGGTGCCATCTGTATTACTGGTCAGACTGCTCTCAGGGTGGACTTACTACCTCTAAGATGAAAATCAGAGCCCCAGGAGGCTGACCTGCGCCCGGCCACAGCCAGGGTGGCTGTCGGGCTGCAGAACTGCACGTTCTTCTCACCATGCCTGCTGCCTTGAGCCTGTGCTCTGGTCTCTCTGGGTTGGGTACACATCTGTGAGGGTAGCTCCTATGTCTCTAGCATCCACTGGCCTGGCTGGGCAGAGGACCCTGGGAACTGAACCTCTTCTGTGGGCTCCCTCGCTCCCACTTCTGGCTCTGCATGGGACCTGGCTAATGAGGTTCTCTGCTTTGTCACCCTTGTGGGGAAACTGCCTTGTACTTACTTGTGTGGGAGCCGCCTGGCACTCGGGCGCAGGAGTAGACATGGCTGAAACGCCGGCCTGAGGAGGTCAGGTACCAGTGCTGGATGGCAGGCTGGGGGTCGTACTCTGTGACTGCCACACCGTTCACTGCTGTCATCATGAGCATGTTGAGCACCTCATTGGAGAGTTTGGTCCTCTCGTCGGTCCTGATCCGGTTCATGGCCTTGAACCCCCGCTCACAGCAGGAGGTGGAGATGGGCACACAGACCACCACAGCCACAAGCCTGCTCAGCAAGGGGAAGCGGCAGTGCTGGGCCAGGGCGTTTTTACACAGCATGGAGAACGGGAGGTTCTGGGCAGTGGCTTTTAGACCCAGCCACTCCTGCAGCAGCGCTTCCTCACTGTACCCTGTAGGAAGGGAGAGCTCAAAATACCTGGCAAGGCTGAGAATGTCATCATTCCCAAAGTGGGCCAGTTCAACCCCACTGGGCCAGGTCATGGTGTCAAATACCTCCATGCTCTTGAGCTGAGGGGGGCGGTCCACATCAAACCGCTGCCGGAGGTACTCGAGCCCAGTCAGGATCATTCTCTCCCTGTCAGCCTGGAACCGCTGCTCTGCCATCTCCATCCTCTCCAGGAAGACGCCATGGAGCTGCCCATCCTGGAAGCTGGCATTGAACTCCTCCTCCTTGGGTCCTGCCTGGTGGCGGAGGGTCTCCAGTGCCACGTAGGCCCGTCCCAGTGTGGCGTTCACCTCTGTGATCAAAACGATCTCCTTCTGGCACACCTCAGACAAGGGCCTGTAGATGCTAAGGAAGTCCAACAGGAAATGGCAGAATTTAATAAAATGGAAGCCCTTCATCAGCTTCAGCATGCCCTTGGCCCTGTGCCCAATCTGGCCCCCTGCTTCTGCCACACTCTGGAGGTGCCTCGCCAGGGCAGGCCAGCTCACAATGAGCGCATTCAGTGTGCGCCTCTTGCTGGCCACCCACCTGACCGCATTCAGGTCCTTTAGGCGGACGATCTCCTGCTCCAGGGCAGCCGCACCATCCTGCAGCTCGCTCAGTCTCTTGTTGGAGGACTGGTAAAACTTGAAGACAGTTCGAATGTGCCTATCACACTTCTTCACTAGGTCAATGCTCCCACAAGCATCCACCACAGCCAGGTGCAGCCGGTGGGCCACACAATGGACAGGCAACAGCTGGGGGATGATCTCCCGGAACTTCTCCATGAGGCCTCCTTTGCAGCTCAGCATGGTGGAGCCATCAGTCCCCAGGCCCACTACCCAGCCAGGCTTCCGGAAGGGGATGTCCAGCTCATCCAGGGCAGCAATGATGGTCTCAAAGTACCCATCCACTGTCTCACTGTAGAGAGGGGCCAGGGTAATGTATGACTCTTTCACTTCCATCTGCTTAAAGTAACGGATGTAGATCCCCACACAGGCCTGGTCGGAGGAGTCTGTGCAGCTGTCCAGCAACACACTCACACACGGAGAGTTCCGGATGTCACCAAGGATCTCCTTCTTCAGAGTCTCTGAGATGTACTTGATGAACTGAGTGCATGCGGTGCGATTTCGATACTTACCTAAAATCACAGTCCCAGTGCTCTGGAGGAGCTGCAGGACCTTCTCAAAGTCATTCAGGGGCCTGGAGTGGTATGCGATGGAGTAGGCAGCATTGAAGAAGTGTTCCATGTTGGCCATGAGGTCACTAGAGATCTCTGGGATTAGGGCAGCCTGAGGGCTGTCATCTTTGACGGCCACAGTGTTGACACAGAGTTTGTGTGCCTTGCTGACTTCGTGATATTTTAAAGTCTCCACCTTAAAAGGCCCAGTATAGCCTCGAACTAACCGAGATGATTTGTCATGGAGGGTAGGTCTCTCTCTGCAGACTGAACAAAAGAGCTTGGTCTCTGTGGGGTCAATTACTAACCACGGGAACTGCCCAAACCACGACCTCTGAATGGATCGGGGTCGGTAAGTCCTCTGGATTTTCCTAGGTCCTTCTGCTTCTACCTCACACGTGCTGGAAGGGCAGTAGGCATAAGAGTCCACAGGAGGAGCTGGAAGTGATGCCGATTCTGCAGCCCAGGATTGTGCATCTGCCTCTCTTTCTGCTACCATTTTCTTTTTCCCTTTGGGGGAAATAACACTGTGATTAGTTTTGCTGCCAGAGCTCTGCTGTCTTCTACCAGCTAAGATACTCCCAATCAATAAGTGCTCCTTATGCAAAGCAGAGAAGCTGAAGGTGACCCCTCTTTCTGGAAATCATTAGTGACTTCTATTTAACCCCTCACCATATTACTTGTGAAAGTCAATCTGGTGGGCTGGGGTTGTAGCTCAGTGGTAAGGCTGTCATATGTGAGATACTGGGTTTAATCCTCAACACCACATCAAGATAAATAAATAAAATAAAGGTGTTGGATCCATCCACAACTAAAAAATTAAAAAAAAACAAAACTAAAAAAAAAGAAAGTCAATCTGTCTCCCCAGGAGTAGTGTGTGTCCTTGTGGGTGCTTTTGTTGGCCTCCCCTCCTGTCCATCCTTTTAGCTACTCTGGGATCATATGATGCCTATGCTCAGAAGCTTAATCAATCACCCTTGGCCACAGATATTATTAAAGAAGTGGCATTAATCCTCTTGTGAAATGAGAAAAGAAGGGAGGTAGAGCACACAGGCAGCTACTAGCCAGCAGGTTGTGACTGAGATGCACAAAATTGCTCATTCTCACATTCCTTTCCTTATACTCTTGTCACTATACACCCAGGGGAGAGGGGAAGACAGGCTCGACACCTGTGGGCCACCTGGTTCCTCATGTCCATCATGTCCCCCATGTCGCTTCTCCTGCTAGCTCTGCCACAGAGTCCTTTGGCACTTCTGTTCATCAAAGAACCTCCTTTTCCCCTTATTGTCACAGTTCCTAGACCATTCACACCTGAGGGCAGGCCTTGTTTCTTAGTCACCTTCACCTACCCAGGGCCCGATGCACAACAGGTCCAGGAAAAACATGGCTGAACTAATGTCGTGTTACTTGTCATAGCTGTAAAGGCCCCTGCACATAAGACCTTCAGAATTCAGTGGGTGAAGACTCACCTGGGGACCGACCACTCCCCCACTTCAGTCCGATTGGGTCTCTGATCCAGGGGGCAGCTCTCCGTTCCAGTTTCGAGATCAAGTCTGGCTTTGCAGCGGCAGGCCCTGTTGCAGGAATGAAGAGTCACACTTTTGCCACTGCTCCAGACCATTATTCAGCAGCGCCTCTGCACCTGGCCCCCAGTCCATGCAGTGGGGTCTGTCTTTGGTCAGTCAGCCAGGGCAAGCTGAGGGCACACCTACCCAGAGTGCCAAAGAGATGGCTAGGGGCGCCCTGCCAGAGGAAGGCTCACTTCTGCAGCTCTGTGGGTCGGCCATAGGAGCCGGGGCCAGTGAGATGCATTCAGAGGGGAAGAGGAAAAACAGGAAAAGCAGAGGATAAAACTGAAGGAGAGCAAAGGCAGAGTGAAAAGGAAAGCCTCACAAGAAGTGGATGTCACCACCCACAACTGTCCCATGCATGCATCCCCTAGTGCACTTTAGGTGGCCAACTGCACAGGCTATTTGACGCAGCCTGAAAATTCACCACGTTCAATGGATCCTGAAATCTGAGTAAAAGAAAGTTACCCCTTATTTAAAATGTAACTATTTTTCGGGGATATGCTAAGAAATTGCTTCCTTTTTTAAAAATAAAGCCCATTACTATCTACTTACATGTTTTCATGTCTACATTAATGTGTATATAGACTTTTTTTGGAAGGGCATACAAGCAGTTGGTAACTTCTAAGGAGGAAGAAGGTTGGGAAAAGAGGGATTATTTTTTGCTACTCATCTTTTGGATCACTTAAATACATGTAAGTTTATTATGTAGGTATTTATTAGTATATTATCTACTGTGATAAAAAAATAAATTATTAAAGTGTGGCTGATTGAACTCACATCATTCTTGAAATATCTCTAAAATGAGAGTAAAGGAATAATAATAAAAAGACGCATAAGCCCAAGAGAAATATTGGACTAAAAAAAGCTGATACATTTTTAGAAGAAAAGGAAATAAAAGAGAGAACCAACAGATGCATATCCACACCTGCAGAGGGGGGGACAAGGAGAAGCAAATTGTTTGCAGCCCAAAATCCCAAAGAGATTAAGAACCAGCAGGCTCTGCTTGCTGTGAGGGAAGGGAGTGGGTAGGGAACGAGGGAGCAGGGAATGAGATCAAAGTCTACAGAGACCCCAGGACCTCTCAGCCATCCTAGGAAGCCAGGCAACACCATCACCTCACCTGGGGGGTGGGGAGAACAGAGATTCCACAGGAAAACCTACCAAGAAAGGCTCCAGATCCCAGGATGCTGAAGAAGCACGGTGCTAACGCCAGGACACACCAAGGCTGGGGGTGCTGCTGGCTCCAGGAGCCAGGGCTCGGCTCATACCTCCAAGCAGAGGCGAAGAGTTCGCTTTGCAGAAATAGAACTGCCCCTCGCTCTCCCTCCAAAACATCAACAGACAGTGTTGTGGACTCCTCAGTGAGACATCCAGGTTTGAGCTGGTCCCCTACAGTGTCACCTACTCTTTGTTGAGTTCCAGCCACATGCAGAGCTTCCCCTCAGTTTTTAAATAGGGCTGAACATAGAGAGAACTCTTCAAGAGACTCCAACATGAAAGAGAAAAACCAAAACAAGTAGGAAAAAGCCCTGGAAGAACTAAAGATCTTGCAGGGAGCAAAACAAGACTCCAAACAATCCAGAACCATATTCACAGGCTGGGGTATAGCTCAGTAGTCGGGTACTTGCCCAGCATGCGTAAGGAACGGGGTTCAATCCAGGCCACAAAAAAGACCAAAAAAAAAAAAAAAAAAAAAAAGCGTAAGAATTCACAGTGAAAAAAGTCATGATAGTCAACCACAAAAAAGCTTATAAAATAGAAAAACCCAATAGAAAAATTTTAAAAAATAGAATTGCTAAAAAATAAAACAGAGGAGACCTCTAAGAAAGTTCGGTAAAAAGGAGAGAAGCAGAACATGGGAAACAAAAAAAGCCCAAGGCTCAATTCAGAAAGTCCAATATATAGCTAATAGAGGAGTTTGGGGAAGAAAGAGAAGAGAATATATAGGAAGAAATCATAAAGGAAAAAAATTAAGAACAGAACACTTCCCTAAACTGCAAAGTGGAAGAAAAGCGCCCAACAGCCAGAACAAAAAATAAGTGGACTCCCATATAAAGGCATGTCATAAGACATTTCAGAACACTGGAATAAATTTTATAAGCTTTTAGAGTAGAATAAGTAGTGTTCAAAGATTTAGAAATACAATGGGCATTAGACTTCTCAACAGCATCAATAAAAACTAACAGAGTAATGCTTTCAGAATGGTGAGGAAAACGGGGCTCCAATCGGGAATTCTATGGCCATCAAGTCATCAACCAGCTGTGCAGGTAGAATAAGGCATCTGCAGGTAGAATAAGACATGTAGAGTCTTAAAGAAAAGAAATGTCCTCCTATCCACCCTGTCTAGGAGGCTACTTGAGGCAATTTGTGGAAGCCCGTCTACTTGTGGAAGTAGACGGGCTTCCACAAATTGAAGACACACATCATGAAAGAAGAGACAGGTCCAGGAAGTGGGGAAGTGACAAGGAGAGGCTAAGGCCACATTGTATGCCTGGCCCAGTAACTAGATTAATCACTAGTTTAGACAGAGCAAGGGAGAGGAAGGCCCAGTGAAGGAAGCCTCCAGAAAAAGAATAAGACCAACAGATCATATGATGTTCACCACGTGGAAAGACTCCAGAGGAGTTCTGTAACTCCACTGGATAATCTGGGAAGATTTGGAGAGAGGACAAATACTAGCAAAATAAAAATATGAAAAAATTCCAATTCCGGGGAGAAAGTCCTACAACAAAGAAAATATCACCATAATGTACTGCTTTGCTCAACAGGCAAATAACTTACATTGATGGAACCATGAAAGTGTGTGACACCTGTTCTGAGAGGACAAGGGAAGAGAAGTGGGCCTGGGAGACGTGAGAGGCATGTCTGCACTTTCCACAGTAGGAACCAAGAGATACATCTAAATCAACAAACAGAAGGAGCAGTGAACCCGGCAGCAAGGTCTTCAAGCATGGTCTGTCTGTCTGTCTGGGCTGGAGGCCCCAAAGTAGGAGCCAACCATCATCCATTCTCAAGCTGGACTATGGAGGCACACTTGGAAGGAGGATGGCCCTGGCCCTCACCCAGGAAGAAAGAATCAAGGAGCTAAAACTGGGTCAGGATATTGGGTATTAGAGATGTTTCTGGAAAAAGTTGTCAAGTGGATTATGAGTTTCTCTTTCCTACTATGGAGGGTGGTGTTTCTTTCTCCTAATTATAGAAAGGCATCCCGAGTTATGTCCCCTGGAGCTGTGGGGCTGGCCATGAATCCAGGCCTAGGAAGGGTTAAAGGCAGATGCTGAGAGTGGGTGCCCTCACAGGGGCCCTGGTGGAAATTGCCTACATTCCCAAGGTTTGTCTGAGCAAAGGACAATTATGTACTCTCCATGGTCCAGGTATGGGCCACGCAGGGAAGAGAAGAGGTCCAGAACCATACTTCAGAGGTTCTGCCATGATAGCTGTTTCCTGGTGTGATGGTCCCCCCATGAAGGAACCTAAGAAGAAAGTCAAAGAAGACATTTACCCATGTCAAGAGGTCCCTAGAAGCCAGGTATGATGGTGCCCACCTGTGATCCCAGCAACTCAGGAGGCTGAGGCAGAAGGAATGCAAGTTCAAGACCAGCCTCAGCAACTTAACGAGACCCTCAGGAACTTAGAGAGATCCTGTCTCAAAATAAAAAATACAAATGACTCGGGATGAGCTTAAAAAGTAAAAAGCACTCCTGGGTTCCATCTTGAGTACCACCCCCCTGCGGAAAAAAAAAAAAGGTCCTCAGTGACAGGGTTGGGAGGGGGTTGGTCTGTGAAACCCAAACATATCCAAAGAATCAGCTTTAAAATATCACAGTTGTAAAGAGCTGGTATCAGATGACGGGGAGGCCAGGTAAACCATTCCTGTACATCTCTTACTTACCCCATTTCCCTCCCAGGGTGCAGCAGAAGTCCTGGAATAAGCTGAGGGCAGGAAGACAATAGCCCTTATCTTTATTAAAAAACATTTATTTTTGTGGTACTGAGGATTAAACCCAGAGGCCACCTACCACTGAGCCACCCCTCAAACTTGTAATCCTCCTGCCTCAGCATCCCTAGTTGCTGGGATCACAGGCATGTGCCACCAGGCCCAGCAGCTCCTCTCTTCCTTTTATGATTCCAGATTCTAGACCTGAAGCAGGATGAGGTAGAAAGGTAAGGAACTTTAGTATTAATAGAAGTACACTTAGCATTAATGGAGGACTAGACTTTTGTGGTCTAGCTTTTTTTCTTTTTTTAGTAAAAATTTGATATAATCTCAAACTTAATAAAAGTTTCAATAGTAATACAAGGAATGCCAATTGTTTATATTTTGTCCCATTTTTCTTTCATGAGCTCACATGCACACTCACTCTTTGCATGTAGATATATGATTAATATTTTTCTGAACCATTGAGAGTAAATTGTTATCATGACCCTCCATCCTGTGTGTATTACTCAAGGACATCCTCAAGGGCAGCAGACAGAACTCTAACTTGGCATCGGTGATGCTCACACTGGCCTGATCTATTCCCTGCGGGTGTGGATACGATCTGTGAACAGGGGATGTCACTCCTGTGATCATTTTATGTTGGGTGACAAAGAGAGGGCATCCAGGCAGACTGGCCTCATTCCAGAGCCTTTTAAAAGCTGGGAGCTAATGGGGAAGCCAGAGTTCCGAAGCACAGGACACTCTGTGCACTGTTGCTGGCCTGAGAATGGATGTGGCCACAGGAGAGGAACTGCAAGTAGCTGTCGGGAGCTGAGAGATCCCTGCTTGACAGAAAGCAAACCAGGCCCTCAGCTCTACGACCACAAGGAGCAGGGTTTGTCACCAAGAGAGCCATTCTCCCCCAGAGCCTCTAGGAAGAGCTCCTGGGCCAGCATCTTAATTCTGGCCTGAAACCTTAAGCAGCAAGCTTTGCTGAGGCCACCTGGACTCTGACCTAGAGAGCTGAAAGACAGTGAGTGAGGGTGTGGGACTTTGTTCTATAGAAACGTGTGTCCTATACAACTAAAGCATATGACCCAAACCAGATTATTGAACATTGACATAATACTATTATCTAATTTACAGCTCACAACTAAATTCCTCTGCTTGTCCCCCAAATGTTCTTTATAGAAGTCTATTTTTGCCAGCCCAGCATCTGACCTGGCATTAGGCATGCGGCTGCCACAGCTTTTAGTCTCCATTAGTTTGGAAATGTCCGTCAGCCTTCCTTTACCCTCTTAATCAGGACATTTCTAAAGGGTGCTGCACTGGACATTTCACTCATTACCTAGAGGATGTTCTGCTGTCTGGGTATGACAAGAAAAAGTCACAGGCCCTGTCCTAGATTTGACCCAGAGGTGAGAGAGAAGATCCCCAGGACTGACGTGCAGCTGTGGTGACGAGAGCGCCAAGCTGTTTTCTGAATGCACCTACCCAAGCTACTCTGTAGACTAATGGCCAACAGATCACCTAGAAATAGAAGGAACTGACTGGAAAACACAGTTCAAAGACTTTCAGGAGGAGGACTCCAAATCAAGGCAGGACAGGGGACCGTCAGGTTGGCATTATAAGTCTTACTGGGACTACTTTGATTAAAAACATAATTTTGAAGAAATATTTTAAAAGAATAATTGGAAAAAAACAACCAACCAAATACCTGCAAATATACTCTGTTTGCCTCAGATTATATTTCCCTTGGGGACTGTCCACCTTTGGCTGCCACCAGCACCCTGGCCCCAGGAGCAACCAAAACCTTTTCTTTCTGTTTCCTTCAGAATAAGTGACAAAGGGAATTTCCAAACAGACTTTCCTAAGCTCTAGTAATGAAAGGGACCAAGGGGACTAACCACTGTGAATGCACAAGCACAAACCAACACACTCCATAAACATCCAAAAAGAGGACTTGGCTTGCAAAGGAGACTTCTGATCATTCTGGGCTGACCTCATCTGAGGCTAGCGGACCCTACCCCACTTTCCACTATGGTCAAAGTCAAACCAGAGTTTCAAGTATGAAAATAAAAGAATATCCAGAAACTTTGCACAGTGATAATTAAAATAGCTGTAAAAGAGTGAGTCCACTGAACAGGAAACATTAAAGATAAAACAGAAGGGTGGAGTAGAGCAGAATGGTAGAGTGCAAGACCCTGGGTTCCACCCCCTAGCACTGCAAAACAGGGTGGGAAAATAGCCTCTTTCCCCATAATCAACATAATCAAGATGAATATTCTTGCCAGGCAGAGCAGCACATACCTGTAATGCCAGCAACTCAGAGGCTGAGGCAGGAGGATGGAAAATTCAAAGCTAGCCTCAGCAACTTAGTGAGGCCCTAGCAACTTTGTGAGACTCTGTCTCAAAATAAAACAAAAAGGGCTGGGGATATAGCTCAGTAGTTAAGCACCTCTGGTTTCAATCCCAGTACCAAAAAAAAAAAAAAAAAAGTTCTTGTAAGTTCAGCACTATTGATAAGACAGCTGGCAAGGCCCAGGAATATGTGGCAGGTGAGTAGGTATAACCTGGAAATGCACATCTGTCAAAAAGCTTCAGTCTATGCTAAACTAATAGAAATTATTATCAAGCTAGGAGTGGTGGCACACACCCATACTTCTAATGACTCAGGTGGACTGCAAGTATGAGGGCATCTCCGCAATTTAGCAAGACAATTTGGTGAGACTCTGTCTCAAAATAAAAAATAAAAAGGGCTGGGGATATGGCTCAGTGTTGCACCCCTTGGTTCACACCAAAATCAAATAAATATTCATCTCACTCTAGTCAGAATGGCAGTTATCAAAAATACAGACAACAATAAATGTTGGTGAGGATGTGGGGGAAAAGGCGCACATTGCTGGTGGGACTGAAAATTGGTGCAACCAATCTGGAAAGCAGTATGGAGATTCCTTAGAAAACTAAAAACAGAACCACCATTTGATCCAGCTATCCCACTTCTCGGTTTATATTCAAAGGACTTAAAAACAGCATACTACAGGGACACAGCCACATCAATGTTCAAAGCAGCTCAATTCACAATTCCTGAACTGTGGAAGCAATCTAGATGCCCTTCAAAAGATGAATGGATAAAGGAACTGTGGTATATATACACAATGGAATATTATTCAGCATTAAAAATCATGGCATTTGCAAGTAAATAGATGGAGTTGGAGAATATCATGCTAAGTGAAGTAAGCCAATCCCCAAAAACCAAAGACCAAATGTTCTCTCTGATAAGCAGATGCTGATCCATTACGGGGAGGGGAGAGGCATGGGAAAAATGGAGGAACTTTGATTGGGCAAAGGGGAAGGAGGGTGGGGAGGGTGCAGGGGGCAGGAAAGATAGTGGAATGAGATGGACATCATTAGCCTGGGTACATGTATGACTGCATATATGGTGTGATGCTACATTGTGTACAACTCTAGAAATATAAAGTTGTGCTGCAATTGTGTACAATGAATCAAAATGCATTTTTCTGTCATATATACCTAATTAAAATAAATTATAAAAACCACAAAATTAAATAAATAAATAAATAAGGCTGAGGATATAGCTCAGTGGTTAAGCACCTCTGAGTTCATTCAATCCTCAGGACCAAAAAAGAAAAGAAATTAATATCAACATTGTCTGTATTAAATTGAGACTGTCTGTTTAAAAATAGGCTCAATAGTGTTAACTCTAAAAGAACATTTTCTTTTTCAGTTGAAACTCTAATTGTGTTTTCAGCTGTAAACTCTGATAAGAAGCAGTCAAAAACTGAGTTCATTTCAAGAAGAAGTTCTACTTACCAAAAAATAATTAAAAAAATGCAAAATAATATTTGGTTTTTAACTCTTAAAGCATTTGTCACAGGGAGCTCAAGTGTAGGCAACTAAAAGAAATAATCCAAAGTAAAAATATTGATTAGAGAATCTTCACTATGTTTTAACACTGTTTTCTACCCTAATTATTGGCCTGATTCCTTTTAAACATACAAATCACATATGCCTGGCTATGTTTACAATTCCCAGGCTCCGTAACATGCTTTTACTTCAAACAAGAGAAAGTATTTAAGTTGGAGGAGGGTGAAGAGAGACTGGCTGGACATGAACTGAAGTACCTCACAGGGATCCCAAGTGCGGTTCAGACCCAGGACTCCGCACTGCTTTCAGTTCAGGACAAGCCCACTCTCCATAATGTGGGAGACCAACCTCCCACGTGACTGAGTTAACTCCCCTGCTGGGCGATGTGGCATCAGGCACCCATGCTGCTAGACTGCTCGGCTCTTCTAGGGTACGAGTGACCGTCTTCGAGTGACTGTGTCTTTGTGCCCAGATGTGTCTTGCTACCTCCCCATGGGTGGAGATATGCTCACCTGTTCCTTTGTAATATAACCCCTTGCCCTGTTTAGGATAGCATGTTCCATGGAAGTGCCTGGTATGTGTTCCCTTCTCTTACTGTGCCCTTGGGTGTGGCCTACCCAGACGTCAGTCAACTTGCTGACAGTGGACATCATGAAGATAGACTCAGCCCCCTGAAACCTGACCTCTTGCCTCATTTGAATAGCTTCCCTCAATAAAAGGGATCAGCGCGTGCTTTCTCTCTCTCTCTCTCTCCCTGTGGACCCTTAAGGTCAGAGGAGCCGTCCCAGAGACCCCAAAGAAAAAGGTATTTATGTCTCTTGTGTGGTTATTTTGTGCAGCCCAGTCAGCCCACTTTTCCTGGAGCCTTTTAGTCGCAGCACCATAAAGCCTTCCTAATTCCTGATCTAACCCACAAGCAAATTAGCTCCCCGTCCTCTGATTATATTTTTTGCTCACTGAACAAAACTTCACCAAGTCTAAACTATACTCCAATTTCCCCTACTTAGTGAACATTTCCCCACTTCCTAACTCAAAACAAAGAAGAGAAAATTTACAATGCTTAGCTCATGTGTCAAAATACAAAACCTGTGGGATCAAGTACAGGCTAAACAAGATAGAGCTAGCACCCACTGCACTGCAAGGAGCCTGCTCTCCACAGTGACAGCGACCTGTTCCTTTCATAACTCTTCACAGGAGCTCCTGTGCTGCTGCGCGTTACTTTAATGGAAAACCCAACTTTTGCCGGTGTATACATTCACAAATCAATTTCCTCTGGTTCTCATTGCTTCTCAGCACAGCAGGGTAGCAACTATCTTTGAAGGTACACTGTGTTCAAGTGCCCTGGACCCAAATACAAAACTTCTGTCACCACAAAATAAACCATGACTTAAGCCATTTCTGAATGTTTGGGAAGCCATTTACGAATTAGGGACAATTGTGGTGTGGGTGCACATGTACTTGCCTAGCATGTGCAAAGCCTGGGTTTGATCACCACACTGTAAAAAGACTGATGAACAATGATTAAAAACAAATACACAGGGCAATAATATTTAGAAAATAGTCTAGATCTTAGCTGGAGTGTAAAAAAAGGGGCATGAAATCATTGAAGTCATATTATCCTTGCTGCTTAAGTCTACAAAAGTCTGACGTGGGTTATTGCTGCAATTCCTAAGTTAACATAGCAGCCCGCTCTGGCAAGCTTCTACTGTGATACCAGGTATAGGCTGGTAAAATGAAGAAAGAAATACAAGCTCTGGAAGATGAAAAGCTGTCTTCCCATCTTATGCTGCATAAGAACCTTGGGAGTCTGCAGGAAGGAGGGAAAGTGAAGAAGAAAAAGACACAGGGGAGGATGATGCGGTAGCCATCACTACCTCCATAACTCCCCATGCTGCATGCCCTCACCTAGTGAACTGATGCCCAAGGCTGCCAACCTGTGCTGGCACCTGGGTGAAATGGAGGAGCCTCAGCACTGCTGCACAGACAGGAGCATGGGACCCACCGAGAGGCCCTTTTACCTCCAGCCTTTGCTCCTGCTGTCATGCAAGATGCCCTTCCTCCTTCCTGCGCACCTGGTTTTGACTCTGTTTAAACAGATCCTCCCTGTGAAGAGATCCTGATCCCTTCCTCCCACACCCAGATTAACAGGGCCCTACTTCAGTGGCCCCAGGGCAGTCTTTCTTGAAGCTCCTATGGAGGTTGCCTGTGTCATTTGACAGTTTCTCATCTAAATGTTTACCTCTCAAGTAAGTCCCTTGAAATCAGAGGCCTTGGTTTGTGCTTGTTCATTAGCACTTATGGAGACAGTCCATAAGTGTTTGGTGGAGGACAGACAGGTGGATGGACAGGTAGACGGATGAAGAGGTGACAAAGTACAGTATTCCAAAGCAGAGAGAGTTCTGAGTAACAAAAGACATGAACCCTCTCTGCCCACAACAAGGGAAGAGCAGAAATGGGAAGAGGGCGACAAGCCATAGATGTTTATGTGGGTTCTGAAGTCAATTGATGTTGGCATATAAAAGAGTACAGGAAGCCAGACATGGCGGTGCATGCATTAATGCTAGCAATTAAGGAGGCGGAGGGAGGAGGATTGCAAGTTCAAGGACAGCCTCAGCAACTTAGCAAGATCCTGTCTCAAAAAATAAACAGTGCTGGGGATGTAGCTCAGTGGTAGAGTGCTGACAAGACCCTGGATTTAATTTCCAATATTGGGGGGGAAAAAAGAAAAAGACTACAGGAAGCTTTACCCAGGGATGCCAAGAGCTCATAGTTCATCCGCATCACGTCTCTGTACAGCTCCTTCTGCCACTTGTCCAGCAGGCCCCACTCTTCCCGGGTGAAATACACTGCCACATCCTCAAACACTGCCGGGAGCTCCCCAAACACCACAGGAACCTCCAGCAGCCCCTCTTCAGGAGGGTCCTGCAACAGAGAGCAGTGCTGCTCAGCTCACCTTTGGAGTCAGATACCACTTATCACTTCCAGCAGCCTTTGAGAAGCCTACCAGGAGACCCAGATGCATGCTGAGGAATCAATTTCTTCACCGGAAGTCAAAGAATCAAATTTGTGAGGCCCAGAATTATTAGGTAAAACCAAATAGGCCTCAGTCAGATCCTAGGATCTCCTGGGAGAAAACAAAAACACAGGGGTAGGAATTTCAGTGGAGCCTCTAACTGCACCCTGTCTTCTAGAGTCCTAATAGGGGTGCCCTCTGCTCTTCCATGACTATAGAGGGGACTGCCTGCCTCTGGGAGCGTCGGTTGGGCTTTCCCTATGGGACATGAAGAAAGACAGCAAAAAGAATTATGGATACTTATAATCAGTGACTAAGCTTACACATGTCTTACTGCTAAAGAATTCAGATTATAAAGGTTTGACCTGTTTACTGGCTTCCAATACTGGAAAAAAAAAAAAAAAAAAGAGAGAACATAAAGAGAATGAGAAAGAAACTTTGCTGTTTTTCAGGACTCTGGAAAAATTCATGCTTACTAATTTCAGCTGGGTTCCTTATGGTGCTAGCTCTGAGGCACACCCAGACTACTCTCGCAGGACTCTCAAAGGAGCACTAACAGTGGTTGATTGTAACATCCTACTCACACGCAACAGTTCAGAATGGGGAAAATTCCAACTAACACGGCTTCCTCAGAAACCAACTTTCCAGGAAAACTATAATTCAAAATAAACAAGGCAAATGCTAGAGTTGTTTAGGACCCAAGCAGCACTACAGGAAGCAGAAGGAAAGCAGGAGCAGGTGGTCAAGGGCCCTGGGCAGAGTCCCGCATTTACAACACTTCTCCTGAGGCTCCGTCTCCTGACACGGTGAGTTACTAACACCAGCTCCACAGCTTCCTAACAACATTAGACAAACTATCATACAGCATGTTTGAAAAAACTATGCAGAGTTTAAAGGTGTTACATCACTCCAAGTTGAAGTTGAAATTTTAAAAATACTGATTATTTAAGAACTCTGTGGTCACTGTGTGATTGTGGATTATTTCTTGAATTTTGTAGGTTTTAGATTCTGGATAAAGATTATCATTCCTTATATCAGAAGTTAGATGTTCTAGTTGGGTGCGGTGGCAGATGCCTGTAATCCCAGCAGCTCAGGAGGCTGAGGCAAGAGGATTGAGAGTTCAAAGCCAGCCTCAGCAATGGGGAGGGGCTAAGTAACTCAGTGAGACCCTGACTCTATATAAAATACAAAATAGGGCTGGGGATGTGGCTCAGTGGTTGAGTGCCCCTGAGTTCAATCATTATGTATGTATTACCTGACTGCAGAATTCAATAGCGTCATTACACAAAATGTTAATGTCTGAAGAGATGTCACTGGTGATTTCTTTTTGTCTCACGTCTGAAATGTAGTCTAGATACAATGCAGGATTTGCTGCACTCCCTCCAGGGTCCTCTAGTTCTGCTCTCGAGCTTGGCAGGAGGTTGGCCATACTATCAAAGTCTTCCAGAGGCCCTGGGGGGTAGAACATGGGATAATCTGCTGTGAAGAGGTGCTCAGAGCTGGCCAGGACCTCTGAAGAACTATCCCTGATGCTCTGGAAACGGGCTGCCCAGATGGGGTCCCTGGCAGCCAGGGCATTGACACAGAACATATGGGCTTTGCTCTTGGCATGATATTTGAGAGTCTCCACCTTGAATGGTCCTGTGTAACCTTCTATTAATCTTGACCGTTTGTCCCTGACAGATGGGTATTCTCTGCAGGCACAGCAAAACAGAGCTGTCTGTTCCTCATTCATGATCAACCATGGAAACTGTGCAAACCATGACTTCTGGATAGATCGGGGTTTCAGAGGTTTCTTGCTTCTCCCTGTCCAGTCTCCCTTGATGGTGTTACTCTCCACACTGCAGCGGCCAAGGCAAGCTTTCTTCTGAGGTGGCACGTACAGTCCACCTTCCCTGGTAGCACCCTGCACATCCATTTCTCCCATGTAGCCCACCTGATCTTTTCCTTTAAAAAGAAGAGACAAAAGGAATTTGCTTTGAAATTCTATGATCAGAGCCACCACAATTCACAGTGGATCTGCTATGAAAGGTGGAAAGCATATGCTCAGTCCAAAGTGACACAGCCTGTGTTCTTGTAGGAGCAATACCATACTTGAATTCTCCATTTCTAGTTTCTTGGAGTTCCCAGGTCCACCTTGCCTAATCCAGAAGAAGAATCCTTGTCGGGAGCTGAGCACCCCCTGGCTTTGAGTGATGGAAATGTGGAGACTGGCTTCCCTGACCAGGAGGCAGGTGGATCCCCATTTCGGCTCAGCAGAGGAGCACAGCTTTGGGAGTGGGTGTTACCCAGTGGGAATGGGCTGTCTCTTGTAACATGAAACCTCTGCCTTATATGGATAGAATGTTCTTTTGAATAGCCTACCTCTCTTTCTTGCCTTCCTTGCCTCCTTTGTGGGATCTGGGTCTGGGGGTCACAGAAACCAAAGAAAAAGGCATTTCTCTGTCTGTGTGTCATTAATTTGTGCCAGCCCAATTCTCCTGAAGTGACCCTGACTGGTTTAGTTGTGTGTAGGATATGCTGACAGATATGTGTCAGACATGCTTTAAGCAAACCCCTTTTAAAAAAACAATTTAAAGGAAACATACACCCAGCCAAAGGAGATCTTTGCATTTTGATCAATACAAGCTAAGACAGCAGTGCAATCTTCAGGGGTTCAGAACTCACTTATTTACTTACTTTGGTGGCATTGGGGATTGAATCAGGGCCCTGAGCACATGAAGCATGTGCTCTATCACTGAGTCACACCCCCAGCTCTCAGAACTTACTTATGGATAAGAACATGGATATAAGAAAACACAGGGTTAAACTTGGTCATTAAAGCCAGTTAACTAGACTCCTTGCTCTCCAAGAGCCCCCTGCTGTGGTAGGCCTAACAGAGAGGCATCAGCATCCTGTACCTTTAGGGCAAAAGTTACTTATCCCCTGGGCACTATTTTTATCTCCAGATAGTTTTACCTAAGCTGTGATCCATCTCTGAGTACAGTGGTCCCCTGTGGTCTACAGTGAGTACATTCCAAGGTCCCCATGGATTCCTGGGCCATGGACACCAAACTCTATATACTACGTTTTTTCCTATCTATACATGGATGGGATACAGTTTAATTTATAAACTAGGCACAATAAGAAATTGACAACAATAATAAAGTAGAATAATGATAACAACATAAGTATGAGAATGTGGTCTCTCTCTCCTTCAAGTATCTTACTGCTTGTTACTGGCCATGGTTGGCCACGGTGACGAAACAGTAGGAAGTGACACCATGGACAAGGGGACTGCTGCACTTCTACTTGGCGAAGCTGATACAGGCTCCAGCAAAACCCAACTTCCTCTTTCCAAAGAGGTGAAGACTCTCATAATCTCATGAGGATTTTTCTTCTTCAAGCTGCACTAGAAGTTTCTTTTTTCCCTCCTTCCTTGAAATGTACCTTAGAAACTCTAACATACTAAAGCCATTTCTTCTGCATCAACATAAGTTTAGATGGCCAATGGCCAAGAACTAGGCATTGGCTCCAAACCAATGGACCTGTCTATAAAACAGTTAACCCCAAGAGCTCAAAGGTGTTAACACAGTCAACAGGCTCCAAATGTGATGTGAAATCAAACAAAACAAAGGAGCCTCTTTATTTATTTATTTGCCTGTTTGTTTATTTACAGTACTTGGGCTGAGCTCAGGAGAGCTCTACCACAGTACAGCCCTAGACATTTTTATTTTATTTTGAGACAGTTGCCCAGGTTGGCCTTGAACTTGTAATCCTCCTGCCTCAGCCTCTCAAGCAGACAGAAATAGCCAGGATTATGGGTGTGCATCCCCATACTTGGCTTCTGTGATTCTTTATAGTCACAAAGCAGTCTAGAGCTGACTCTGGTCCATTTGAGAAACCACAGGGAGAGCAAACTTTTGTGATTCAAATCATATAGGCTTATTCCCCACGTCCTTCTCCCATAGGAGGAGTTGGGTTAACTCTCATCTTACATAACAAGTTGCCATCTGCCTGGCTCTAGCTAAGGCAACTGCAGAGAAGCTTATCAAACAGGAGAGGAAAGAAAAATCTCTAGGACTTAGCAGACGGCTGTTTCTTCATTCCTTCACTCTTCCCTCATTTGCTGATTATCTATGGTACATGTACTGTGTGCCAGACATCATTACAGGCACTGGGAATATGGTAGAAGATGAGAGAACCACACCTTCTGGGAACAATAAACATATACTTCAGGGTAGAAATCAAAGACAGGGAGCCAAGAGGGCAGAGAACACTGGGAGAGGCGTGCATATTCAGATAAGGTGACACCCAGGGGAAGAGCAGACTTGCAGATATGTCCGTACTCTATAAGAATGGTCCTGGTACCCCTCCCTGTTCCCTCCTGCTGAGCTCTGTCTCTGGGGCATAGGCCACACTCACCGGGGTGATGGTCCAGGAGACTCCTCTGGCCTTGGACATTGCCTGGCCATGGTTTGGACACTTTCCCAAACTCACAGAAGAGCTCAGGGCTGGTAACAGTTGGGTCTGAGTTGGAAACAGAGAAGAGCAAGTAAGAGTGTGCCTCTAGGCCCAGTATGAAGTCGGGTCCTGCTGGGGGACACTCCTTGGCATTGTGAACACAACATTGTGTTCTCTTGGTGTCGTGGGCGAGGAAAGTAGGAGCGGGTGATTTAGCATAGTAGTTTAGAAACTCTGCAGAGAGAACCCTGAGAGAATGGGGACACAGGTAAAAGCAATAAGGGACTAACAGTGTGAAATATAATGGTTCAGTTGGATGCTCTCAAGCCCAAATGGTGAGGGGAACCTGATACTACAACTGAGGAAACCGGACTGGGCATGGAGGTTGTGGCAGCCTAGAGGACCCTGTAGATGGGGACAGTGGTTACTCAATTCCAGAAGGCTACTGCACAGAATGCAGACTCAGAGCTGTCACACAGTCCTATTTGTTAAGAGAAGCCAGACATCCTTATTTTTATATGAAAATTCTTAATGGCTGTTATGGTTTAGATGTGGTGTTCCCCAAAAGCTCATGTTTGAGACAAAACAAGAAGGTTTGGAGGACAAATGATTGGGTTATAGCCTTAACCTAATCAGTGAATTAATTCCTGATGGGATTAACTGAGTGGTGACTGGAGGCAGGTGGAGTGTGGCTGGAGGAAGTGGTTAACTGGGGATGTGGCTTCGGGATATATATTTTTATCTGGAGAGTGGAGTCTCTCACTCTCTGATTCCTGATCACCATGATGTGAACTGCCTCCTTCCATCACACTCATCTACCATGATGTTCTGCTTCACCTTAAGCTTTGAGGAATGGACTCTGCTGTCTATGGATTGAGACCTCTGAAACCATGAGCCCTCAAATAAACTTTTCCTCCTCTACAGTTGTTTAGTTGGGTCTTTTAATCAGAGCAGTGAAAAAGCTGACCGAAACAGAAATTGGTACTGAGAAGTAGGGTCGTTGTTATGCTTAACCTGATCATGTGGTTCAGAAGCTTTCTGAGCTTTTTTGAATTGGTGAGAGGAATTTTGAGATATTTAACAGTGCAAGCTGGAAATGCTTTAGGTTGTTGTAAGCGGAGCTTAATGGCCGATTCTAGTGGAGGTCAGAAGACCAGAATGCCAATAGGACCATAGACATTAAAGACAGGGCTCAAGAGGGTTCAGAGGATGAGTCTATTGGAATTGGAGTAGAGGCCCTTTGTTATGTTCTGGCTGAGAAGCTGTCTTCATTTTGCCCATGTCTAGAGACTTTCTGTGAGGCTGATTTTAAAAGCAATGAACTTCTTAATCTGGTGGACAGCATTCAAGAAGTGGCATGGGTATTGCTGGTGGCTTTTAGCCAAGGTTATTGTGATATTCAGGAGCAGAGAGTGGAGCAGAAATATTTGAAAACTTGGACCTGAAAGTTGGGAGTAAAACTGGGGCAAAACAAAACAACTATAATCTTTAAGTCTAATCTGAGCTGCTACTATGCACCTTCTGGCTTAAGAGAATCCATGGTTTTCCTGTGCCTTTAGCAGGCACAGAAAGACTAACCCAGCTGCAACCTCTCCACCAATAGAAAGCTCTTTGCTCTTACTATGCCTTCATTCTTTCTTCATGGAAAGAGAAGATACAGGCATGGGAGACAGTCATCCAACTGCAGTCAGGGAATACAGGTTGGCTCCCCTCACCTGAAAAGCTTGGTGTCCAAAGTATTTCCGTTTTTGGAACATTTGCAAAGACTTTACTAGCTTAGCACCCTTAATCTGAAAATTCAAAATCCAGAAAGCTCTTTCTTTTTCTGGTGCTGCGGACTGAACCTAGAGGTGCTCTACCATTGAGCTACACTCTCAGTTCTTTTTTAAAAATTTTATTTATTTTATTTTGAGACAGGGTCTCGTTAAGTTGCTCAAGCTGGCCTTAAACTTGTGATCCTTCTGTTTCAGCCTCCCGAGTCACTGGGATTACAGGCATGTGCCACTGCATATGGCATGAAATCCAAAATCTTTTGAGTGCAGGTGACTCTTAAAAAAAAGTTCTAGACTTTGTGGGCATTTCATATTTTCAATTTTTGGATTAGGAATGCTCAACCTCTATAATACAACATACACATGTTGATACAACCACTCTTTCCTTGGTACAGAAAATCTACCCTCAGAAGCAGAGAAAAGAGCATTTAAAAAATAAAGGATGGGCTGGGGTTGTGCTCAGCAGTAGAGAGCTTGCCTAGCGCATATGAGGCTCTGGGTTCGATCCTCAGCACCACATAAAAATAAATAAATAAGTAAAACAAAGCTATTGTCTAACTACAATTAAAACATAAATTAAAAAAAAAAACATAGAGGAGATGAAAGATACCTACATTTGTACAAAGTTTTAAACTGTTTAATCTCATTAAATCTCTAGGCAATTCTAAGAGAATGACCAAGGCTTATAAAGGCAAAAGGAATGCCAGTATCCAGTGGCAGAATTTGTAGAGACCAGATTTCCATGGCAAGTCTGCTGCTCTTCCCACTACTGTTTACTAACCCCACAGCCCTATGATCTTTGCAGATTCACAGATTAGTCTTTCTACTGGGGGATATTCTGAGGCATCCAGAAGACAAACCTCAAGGTATCCTTGGCAAGCCAGACTTCCCTAACCTCCTCATCAGTTTAAGGGGAGAAGGGAAAGGGTGGTGTGTAGTTTGCAGGAAAGTAAGATATGAGACTGAGCAGACAAGTCATGTAAAAATTCCTACAAAGGGACACACCTTAATCCCAACAACTCAGAGGCTAAGGCAGCAGGGTTAAAAGTTTGAGGCCAGCCTCAGTAACTTAGCAAGGCCCTCGGCCATTTAAGGAGACCGTGTCTCAAAATTAAAAAAAATAAAAATAAATTAAAGGGCTGGGGATGTAGCTCAGTGGTAAAGTTCCCCCAGAAAATTCTCCAATATGTCTTGGCCTGGTTGGGGATCTACACTGACAGTGGTGGAGACATGTAGAAATCCATACCAAGTGGTGGCACCAGCTTGTCAGAACCATAGAAGTCCTTCTGCTGCTGACTCAGCAGCATCCATTCCTCCTGGAGCAAGTACACAGTGATATCATCAAATGTCACAGGAGCCTGCAAGGAAAAATGACACCTGTGAAGTACCAACTTCTTCCCGAGATTGGCCTTCCATACAGTGTTCACAACCACCCAAGGCACCCCTACTCTGGGAATTTACCAGATTTGGGGTTGGGGGTGGAGGCACAGTCAATTTACATGCATGACCTACTCACTCCCTGGGTGCAAATCACAGTGAAAATAAGGCACGTGGTTCTTTAAGTGCCACTCAGTGAAACGAAGTACAGCCATAAAGAAAACTGACTGAGGAACTTCCAGATGTTTCCCTGCAGCTCCTCACCTGCTTCCCACACTCCCCATTACCTCTCTGCCAAGGATTTATTTACAATTTATGGCACACTCTTTTAGAAAATCTTTTTTTTTTAAAGAATTTTAATATTTATTTTTTAGTTTCTGGCGGACACAACATCTTTGTTTGTATGTGGTGCTGAGGATCGAATCCGGGCCGAACATATGCCAGGTGAGCGTGCTACCGCTTGAGCCACATCCCAACCCAAGAAAATCTTTTTTTTTTTTTTTAAATACTTTTTTAGTTATACATGGGCACAATATCTTTATTTTGTTCATTTATTTATTTTTAACGTGGTGCTGAGGATCAAACCCAGTGCCTCACATATGCGAGGCAAGTGCTCTGTCACTGAGCCACAACCCCAGCCCTCAGAAATTATTATTTTTTTAAGAAATTTACACACACACACACACACACACACACACACAGTTGCTGATGGACCTTTATTTATTTATTTACTTACTTACTTACTTACTTACATGTGGTGCTGAGAATTGAACCCAGTGCCTCACACATGCTAGGCAAGTGCTCTACCACTGAGCCACAACCCCAGCCCCAGCAAATCTTTTTTCAAAAAATATATTTATTTATAGATGGATACAATACCTTTATTTTATTTGTTTATTTTTTAACGTGGTGCTGAGGATCAAACCTCACTGCTTCACATGTGCTAGAAATACCACTGAGTCACAACCCCAGCCCCTTCTTTTACAAAATCTTGGACATGGCAAATTTTCACCCTGGAAGATGTTTCAGATTTCTAGAAGTAGTTGAAAGAACTGTATCTGTGAATGAAGTTGATGGTCAAGTCAGGCAAAGCTTTAGAGCTGAGATTGACATCTGGCATCTGTGTGGCTTGCAGAGAAGCTCTGGGGGTCTTCCACATTAAGATGGCCCCCTTAATGAGCTCATCTGATTGTCTTTGTTCCCTGTGAATTTAAAAGAACACCCCCAACCCAAACAAAACAAAGCTGCTAGGGGATGGGGAGCACAAAGAAGACATAATAGCAACATAAATTTGGAAAGTGAAAAGCAGATGAAAAAGTAGTAACTGGGCAGATCCAAGAATATGGAATCCTTACTTAGCAAAGAGCAAAGCTGGGACAACCCAGTTCCACTACTAAATCCTCAAAGGCTCAGGCACAGGAAATCCAGAGAAAAACAACATTTTGGGAAATGGAAGCATGCCACTTAAAATAAATGATACATCTATTTTAGCTCACATGGAATATGCTTCTTGAGAAAAACTAAACGGGTAGTTCTAATCAGCTGCTAATATAAATTCAAAAATAATTTGAGCATTTTCTTAAGAACTAAAACATGTTCAGAAAATGTAGAAAATAAGTAGAAAAACACATTTTCTCTTTTTTTTTTTTTTTTTGTGTGGTGCCAGAGATTGACCCAGGGCCTTGTGCATGCGAGGCAAGCACTCTACCAACTGAGCTATGTCCCCAGCCCCAGAAAAACACATTTTAAGATCCCCATATTCCCATCACTGAAATAGAATTACTTTTAACATTCAGTATTGTTTTTATATGAATATGTTTAAAAACAGACATGGAATTGTACTGTAAAATGTATGCTTTAAATAACTACTTGTGTGGAGAGAGTCTTCCAAAGTAAAATATGATTCGATTTCCAAAAGCTACTGCAGAATGGCCTGCATTCAAAGGAGGCACACAGGAACAGGGCCTTGAACATGAGGACAGTGGAGGAGGGCGAAGGAGAGGACCCCAAGATTATGTGGAAGGCATAACCCAGGAAGCCGGCTGCATACCAGGACCGGAAGCCTCCCTGCTCCTACTGGAGCAGGTTAAAATGCCTGTGACCATGGGAGGGGAGGGGAGGGGAAGGGGGGATAGGAAGGGCAGCAGAATAAAATAGACATTATTATTGTTGTATGTATGTATGTGACTGTGTGACCAATGTGATTCTGTAACCTGTACAATCAGAAAATTGAGAAATTATACCCCATTTGATTCAATTGTATGAAATGTCAAGATCATTGTACTGTCATGTGTAACTAATAAAAAATTAAATTAAATTAAAAAAATAAATAAAAATAAAATAAAATGCCTGTGACCAAGGACAAGCAGGGCTCCCTATTCACACCTTTCCCCCAGGGCTAAGGGGTGTGCATAACGAGGGCCAGTGAGCCCCATCACCTTAGCTGCACAACCAGGAGTGTGGCTTGGACTGTTTGGATGATAAAGAGGTGTACTCCCAGCAAAACTGACCACACTAAAACCGGGCACCCCTCTTTTAAACATTATGGCAAGAGCCTTCTGTTTCTGGATGATTGGCAATGTAAAGAAAACAAATCTGCTTAAATAAAAGGAATTCCTTATCTATAGAGGGTAAGAAGAAGCTTTGGAAATTCTATTTTAGTGATTCCTACCATCTACAGGATGAAGCTCTCGATTCTCAGCTTGGTACCAAAGAGCCTCAATCTGTATCTCACGGCTTCCCCACTAGCAGTCTTCCCTCCAGCCAGATTTGTACCATGGCAATCATTCAACCTACTATGCACCTTTCCTCTTCACCTACCCATCTTTAAATCCCTTGATTGACCATTTCCTCCCTCTACTTACAGCTAACCTGCCATCAGGGTTCTATTCAATTCCATCTTTCATGAGGGATTCCATCACCTGGCCCCAGCCATTGCTCCTTCCCTAGAGCTGGGAATGCTTTATTTCCCTTTTTAGTAGGTGGCACTCAGGAAACCAATGCTGATTGGCTTATTTTATAACTTCCTTCACCAGTACCACCCCTTTCTCTAATTCTACATTATAAAGAATTTCATGGGCACTTAATTCATTTTTTCAGTCAACATACATCCATTATTTAAGTGGTTTTTGTTTGTGTTTTTGTATCACGAATTGAATTCAGGGGCACTTAACCACTGAGCTACACCCCCAGCCCTTTGCATTTTTTAAATTTTGAAACAGGATCTAAGATTTGGAGGCTGGCTTTGAATTTGCAATCCTCCTGCCTCAGTTTCCCAAACTGCTAGGCATGCACCACCATGCCTGGCTTATTTCAGTGTTTCTATGTGCTTGCTGTGTGGTGAACCAAATATATGAAGAGAGATTAAAATCCATCAGGCAGTGACAGACCACTACGCTATAAGTACGAGAGCAGAACTTTCTTCAAAAAAAAAAAAAGAGCCAGGTGCAGCAGCACATACCTATAATCCCAGCAGCTCAGGAGGCTGATGCAGGAGGATTGCGAGTTCAAAGCCAGCCTGAGCAAAAATGAGACACTAAGCAACTCAAGTGAGATGCTGTCTCTAAATAAAATACAAAATAGGGCTGGGGATGTAGGGATGTGGCTCAGTGGGACAAAAGTGCTGGGTGCCCTCTATCCATCATTCCACCAACAACAGTAAGATATCCTACTGCCATCCAATGGCCCAAGATTGCTTTCAGTTAACCAATGTCACAAAATAGCATCTATAGAAGATTCTAATAATTGACCAAGTTGCCAACTCAAGAGGACCCCTAGCTACCAACTTTGAGTCCCCCAAAACCAGTCTACCCAGGCCATTGCCTTGTCATTCATTTGTAGCACATCTCACATTGCCAGTTGGTTTTACAATCAATTTATTTCATTTTTGGATAATATTCTTATTTATTAGGGTAGAAAACAAATATACTTAGGAAGGGTGACCATATTTTTGAGATACTCTGCAATCAAAGATTAGAATCAAGAGTTAGCTGGGTATGATAGTCACACCTCTAATCGCAGTTACTCTGGAGGCTGAGGCAGGAGGATTGCAAGTTCAAGGTCACCTGGGCAACTTGGTGAGTTCAAAATAAGTAAAAAGAGCTGGGGTGTAGCTTATTGGTAGAGTGCTTGCTTAGCATGCAGAAGGTTCTAGATATCATCAATTCCCAGGATGGGGACAGAGGATTAGAATCAAGGGTGAAATTAGTGGTTGGATCCCAAAAGGACATCAATCCTACTCCATTTCCCAAAATATTTGTATTCTTCTCTTCCTGTTAAAGGCTAAGAAAGCCTACCATTGACTGGAACAGTTTAAATCAACTCAATTCACTAATTCCAATTTTAATGCCTTTTTCTTTCTTACTTCCTCCCCCCCCCCCCAGAGTCTCACTGTGTCATTCAGGCTGGCCTGAGCTTCCTGAGTGCAGGGACTACAGGCTTGCCCTGCTTGTCAAGTTATTATTATTTTTTTACCCTCTTTCCCTTAAATTTTGCTCCTCCTCATCTAAATTCAGGTTCAATCTAAACTGATCTGGGGATATTATCTAAGGGTAAGGGCATTTCCTTTTCCTTTTTTGTATTCCCCAAAGTGCTTAACAAAATGCAGGCACATAGTTCCTTTCAATCTTTCTTTAGGTCCTATTGAACTTTATTGTCTTGGCCTGGAGACTGTGTATGTGGCTCAGTGTGAAAAACGCATCATTGTAGCTTGTGGAGGGAAGGAAGATGGAAGAGGTGCTTAAGCAAGGAGTGTTTTTGCAAGTCTTCCAGCGCCTAGCCAGCCAGGTGCTAGTTTCCAGGAATCTTTTTTTCCTGGATATCCTCTTGTTCCTTCTTTCTGGGGTGTGTTCGAATTCCTAAGGTAAGTATTGCTGGAGGGCTCCTTCAGGCATCTTACTCAGTGAACAATGTCTTTATTAAATGGACACTTTTTTTTTTTTCCTTTCAAGAGACTCAATAAGCACTTGAAAATGTCTGCTGAGAGAATTCCCTGTGCCATAAAAATACAATCCTCAAGAACTGGGGACAAATCTCAATGGCAGAGCACTTGCCTGGCATGCCTGAGCTTCCCGCTCCAAAAAAGGAATTGGCTGCAAAGAACATCCAGAAAGATCTTAATCCCAGAAGCTGCCACTGTCTCAAAGTTAATGTGCCTACAATCACGGGGTTCTTTGACGCTGAAGCTGACACTGCCTCGGAGCTCTAGCAATTCTTAATTGTTTCCAAGCACTTTCTAACACCTCTTCCAACTCAAAAGATCCTCTTGCCCAAAGCCTCAAACAAGTTTGTGGAATATGCATCTAAGCAAAGCCCAGATGCTCCACGAAGTTGATAATCTAGAGAGAAGTGGGCAAGAGACATGCCAGATGCCCCCCCACCCCCGCTTTTCAGCTCTTTCTGGGGAAGCAGGATGTAGGCAGGGCCGGCTCTCACCCCGCCTCTCGATCCCCACCCTTTGGCTCCCACTGGCGTCTTAACCAGCCTCAAAGCCTTAAAACCAGCTGGGCCCCCTCCAGACCGCAGCGACGGTGAGCGGAGACACGTAGCACTTTCCCAGCACTGCACTGGGCCGGTCCCCGCAGCCGGCGCCAGCAGAGCGGTCACTTGGCCGGAGGGCGGCCGGCCAGGCGCTAGCAAGGGAGCGGGAAGATGCGAGAACCCGAGGGGTGGCGTCCATCCCAGAGGCGGCCGCCGAAGTGCGGAGGAAGCGCGGGAGGGCAAGCCCTTCCCTGCAGGGCTGGCTCAGCTGCCAGCACTTTTCCCGGGAAGTACGCGGGAAGGGAGTGGGCGCCCCCGGGCCCTTCCAGTCCTACCTTCCCCGACTCCCTGGGCTCCATGGCCCCGCCGGCGCGGACCGTGCTGACCCCGCCACTGCCTCCAGGCCGCCCCCTCCCCCCGCGGCCAGGCCTGAGGATGATGCCGCCACGACCCACTTGGGGACCCCGGCTGCCGGAGTGGGAGGACACCCTGCCGCGGAGGGAGCGCGGTCGAGAACTTCGCTCTGGCACGTCGGGGGCGGTAGCGCCCGAGGAGCGCGGAGAGGCGCTGAGCTGGGACCAGAGTCGTGCGAACGAACAGCTTTACGGCAGCCGCCTGCCCGAGGCGGCTGGGCATCACGGGAAGTGTAGTCCGGCGTGGGTGAGCGACTGTCCAGGCTTCTATTGGCTCCGGTAAGGCAGGGTCCTGATTGGACTCCGAGGGGTCGCTCTTTGCGCTTCTCACCTCCCTGGGCGATGGTTACTAGGCAACGGCCCAGGAGCCATCTGGACCACGCAGTAAGGGCACTGCGCCCTGATTGGTCTGTGCCAACGTCAGCTTTGAAGATTCCAGGTTTTATTTAACCAGGAGGACAATACTTTTCGTTACATACATTTTTGTTTTTAATTTTCTTACGTATGCGTAACATACAATATAACAATATAATCTGGCCAATTTATAGGGTTTCAAAAGCATCATTGACAGTCTGTCACGAGAAAGGCACTGTCATAGGTTTCCTAGAGTGAAATACAGTCCTGACCCTCTAGGAATTTGTCGGAGTTTTTAGCCCCCTGTTCCCTCCTGACCTGCGGGGGAGATTGGGGGAGCACGCCCGGACCAGGAGGAACCAAGAAAGGTAAAGATCCACTGGCCACCCACACCCAGCCCTCCCTCCTGGAGGACAATCAGACACGCCAAGGAGAACAGTCAAAGCAGGATCTCCTTTAATGAGAAAACACACACAGCTAATATAATGTACAGGAGCCAATCATTGTAAAGGTCAGCAGGATGGGGAGAATTTACATCTACACCCATCCTACAGGCAGTAATGGGAGACAGGAGTGTTCATGAGGGCAGAAGGGTTCTGAGCCTATCCATGGCAATACCTTCTGGCTAATTGCTAGGTGCTCTCTTAGTCAGATGTGGCCCCAGGACTAGGAAGCAGGTAGCAGCCAGCAAGTTAAGTTTCCTCTTTTCTGGTGCAACATCCCCCATGTTACATCATGCCCTACAGGAATTCAGTCAAGAATTACAAGAAGGCATAATTTGTTATCTTGGAGTGAGGTGGTAAGGGGGATATGGGAGAATTTGTCAAGGATTCCCTGGAAAAATGGTACCTGAACGCAATTAGAATAAGAGGTAGGCATTAGCCAGGTAAAGGAAGTGCTATGGATGAAATTGTATCCCTCCTCCCGATATACATGTTGAAGTCCTCCAAATGTCATATGTATGTAAGTGATTATAGTAGCTCCCCTTATCCATAAGGAATATGGTCTCAGACCCCCCCACCCCCGACAGTGGGTGCCTGAATCTGTGGACAATACCAAACCCTACAAATACTGTGTTGTCTCCTATACATACATACCTGTAAGGAAGTTCATTTTTAAATTAGGCATAGTAAAAGATTAACAATAATAACAAATAATAAACTGTAATCCCAGCAGCTTGGGAGGCAGAGACAGGAGGATAGTGAGTTCAAAGCCAGCCTCAGCAATGGTGAAGTACTAAGCAACTCAGTGAGACCTGTCTCTGATAAAAATACAAAACTGGGCTGGGGATGTGGCTCAGTGATTGAGTGCCCCTGAGTTCAAGATGTGCAAGATGTCATCACACTACTCAGAGAGGAACACAATACAAAACTTATAAAGTGTTTATTCCTGGGGGCTGGAGCTGTGGCTCAGTGGTAGAGTACTTGCCTGGCACTTGTGAGGCATTGGGTTTGATCCTTACCATAATATAAAAATAAATAGATAAAATAAAGGTATTGTGTCCATGTACATCTAAAAATATTTTTGAAAATTTTGTTTATTCTTTGAATTTTCCATTTAATATTTGTGGACTGTAATTGACCACAGATAGCCTAAATGGTGGAAAGTAAAACTGGATAAAGGGGGATTTCTGTATTATAAATGTCTCTGTCAAATTAACTTTAGAACAGAAGGAAGCAGATGTGGTTGGGAAGAAATATGCAAGGTTTCTGGTGTGAGAAGTTTGCTATTTCCAGACCTGGATGATTGTTTTACAATTATTATTCACTAAATTATATGATTATGTTTTATACATATGTTTTATGCTTATGTTTTATATGTGTATATATACATACAAGTATTTCTTTTGAGTCCCAATTCAAAGCTTTAAATAAAAATAAAGCAAATATAGTTTATATTGTAAATATTTTATATATTGCCATACTAATTATAAAATATTCTGATGATCAGTCCTGGGTAGGTCCCGAGTGACTATTTTCTATTATATGACTCTGCTCTCCTGGTCAGGGTTGAATAGAGCTAAATTCAGCAGGGCCAATGAGAACACATTCTCTAGGAATGCAAGAGAGAGGCCATCCTTCCTTGTGGGTAGAGCTGCAGCATTTGACCTGTGTGCTGTGAGCAGCCACTTTCCTCGAGGTGCACTCAGAGATAGAGGGGTCTGTGCTAATGAGGAAGAAGAATGAGACAGACACAAGTGAAGTGGATGAGAAAGCAGACAGTGAGGACTCTGGGTTCCAGGTGGCCTTCCAGTCTCTGGCTCCCAGGTCAGCTACGTCCCCACCTTGGAGAGCTATATTCTGCCCATGAGCTATTCTGATATTCTTATTTATTTGGGATTAAAGTATTGGAGATAAGACAGTTGAGATATCTAGGGTAGATAAATAATTCAACAAAAATTTCCATGAAAGGTTTCCATTGTTCCAAGAAAAAGGGACAGTATCTAGAGGGAAATGTGGGGTCAAAACAGGAGGTCTAAGGTGGGAGACATAAGATCATGTCTTGTGTGATGGGAAGAAACTGATGGTTTAACAAAGATGGATGATGCCATGACCCAAGCTCTTAGGAAGAAAAGAAGGGCTGGGGACAGAGTACAAAGGGCTCTTTCTAGGCTGCGAATGTTACCAAACTTGAGTTCTTGGGTCCAAGTTGTAGAAATGAGCGCTGGACCCAGGAAGAACCTCATCACAGAAAGGTTTTAGTTAGGACCTTCTGCTTGAGCCAAAAGGGAGTAACAGCACTGGCTCAAGCAAAGAATGAAGCAGAGTAGGTTTTGTGGCATCCCTGGAGTAGGCAGGAACTGTGTCTTTGGAAGTCAGCACACGAAGAGGTGGGACTTCAAATGTGCCTGCGCTCTGCCTCATCATGTGTCTTCTTGTGTGTTAAGTGTCCACCATGGGGTGCACATTCTGCTATGCTAATAAGGTAAAGGTAACTGTGGGTTACTTCAGTGAGTATGCTGTGTGTGCATTTGCCTCTCACCACCTGGAATTACCCTTATCATTTGGGAAAGTCTCTAATATCATTATTTTCCAAATAGTGCAGACCCCACTTTGTCTGGCTTCTGCTGACCACATAATCTCAGCAGAGCAGATTTCCCAGCCTCCCATCTCCTGGCATGTTATCTCATTCCCACAGTCTGGAAGATGGGTTCACCTTTTAACTCTTGATTTCTTGATATGACTGTTAACCCTCTAAGATCGAGAGCCTTAGAGCCTTAGAGCCTTACACAGACACGTTGGCTGTCTTATTTTCTCTGAAAAATATTCATCCCTTAGTGCTAAGGGGTCCTGTTTTTCATGAGGATCCCTGACTGGGTCAGGAATACTTCTAGCTTATGTGGAGGGAAGAAGGAGAAGACAGAGTAGATATAGGTTTAATTAAGTAGATTCCCTGAGAAAATTCTCTACTGATGACATCTCTTTGAGACAAGGTCATCTCATGAAAACGAAGCCAGGGAAAGAAGAGAGGTATGCATATTCATCTTGGAGAAGGGGAAATAGAACTTACTGGGGAGACATAATAAGATGGCCAAGTTCAATTTCAACCAGAGTTGAGATTTATGGTCACAAATTTAAGATAGAAACAACCTAGCAGCAAAATTCTGTTTTGAAGCCCAAACTGGGACAGATGTTTGAGTTAACTCTAGATTGGAATATTGCAGGTGGGTGGAAATGAGAGGAGAAAAAAGCAAGGGAATTAATGATATTTGCATCAATGTGATAGAAAAGTGATTCTCAATTGCAGCTGCACATTAGAACTACACATGGAGCTCTCAAATCCTGATTTAATAGGTCTAAAATGGGGACCAAGTATTGGCATTTTTAAAAACTCCTCAAGTACGTATAATTTGCATTTGGCACTATGTAGACCGTGAATCCAAGCTGAGTCATGAGAGAGGTGAGGAAGAAACAAATGAAAAGTAAATGTTAAAAAGTCAGTGAATCTGAAATAACAAAAACAGCAAAAATGATAGCAGTAAACTACTAGAGCAAGTAAACTGGAATGATAGGAAATCATGACTGGTAAGTAAATATCTGAAGGTTTTTAAAGATGAGGTCTAGGTGTGAGAGTGGATTTCTAGGGTGGAGCCAAGGAGAAGGACATTGTAGGTGAGGAGGCAAAGAGTATAAGGTCAGTTTTTGTTTTTGTTTTTGAGATAGGTTCTCTCCAAGTACCCAGGTGACCTCAAATTTGCAATGCATTGGCCTGAGCCCCCCAGGTATCTGGGATTCCAAGTGAGCACCCCTGTGTCCAGTGAGATCAGAATTTTGATTTTTCACATGTTCATTAAAATACTGAGCATGGGTGGAAAGGAAGACTGAACCATTCTATAGAATTCTTCTGTAATGGTGAGGAGTGCCCAGTGGGACAGTGGGGAGCAGTGTAGAGTGTTGTAGCCACACAGGCAACACAGGAAGAGATCTCCTTGCAGGAAGAAGAGCCGGAACTGGCCCAGGAGAAACAATGAACGTGAACACCACAGAAGTCAAGTGTCTCTCTTCCTGGCTCTGAGGTGGGATGTGAAAGAAATACTACCTTCCTGGTAAGGTGGAGGCTTCAAGGAAAAGGATCCTAGTGTTAGTCATGAAACGGTGGTGGAAGAAACTTCCAAAGATGTTGACAGTGGGGCAGTCTCTACTATAGACAAACCAGGAGCCGGAGGGCACAGTGTGGGCTGGGAGGGAGGATGTGAGGATGCTGGCTCAGAATAGGGGTTTCACAAGCAAGTGGGTGATGAGCTGTGATGTTATGAAACAAGCAAGGGGTTAGCTCTTTTAAAGAACAAAGAACTCAGTGGGGACATGGAACATGGTGGACTTGGTCTCTTGGAGCATTGATTGTTGTCCCCAGTACTTGGCTCAGTAGTGTAGCTTCAGGCCAGCTGCTTTCTTTGGGTCTATAGAGTGGGATGGGATTTTGGGGTGAATAAAACAAGGAGAGCACTTGGAGGTGGGTGAAGTGGTGGGAAAGTGAGAAGTGCTCTTTTGGACATGATGGATTTGGGGCCTAAGTGATATCCAGGTGGATGTTCTAGTTGACAGCTGGATACGCAAATATATGTTAGTGTCACCTGTCCAGGAGGACAGATATCAGGTAGGTAATCAAATTATAGAAGTTGCTTGACTTAGGGATGTCAGTCCTTTGGCACATTTTCTTTCCACATTTCTGATGGTCCTTCCCCATGGAAAATTATATGTGATCAAGAATCAGTAATTATCAATGGTTGGCTATTGCCACCAGGTGGGAAGTAGGGTCTTTGAAGCCAAACTGGGACTGTTGATGGCTATGCAAAACTTCCATGGCAGAAGACCTTCTCAAATGGCTCTCAGAGAACCCCACCCTGATCTCCAGGACCTGTGGATCTGATGAGATTACTTCCATGGTTGTGTGATATGGCACTGTTGACCTTAGAATGGGCTTAGGCAGGTGGACCTAACATAATCATAAAAGCCCTATAAAAGCTAGATTTTTCTCCATATGGGGCAAAAATGGAGTCAGAGAGATTTGAGGCCAGAGAGAGATGCAAGTTTCTCTTGCTGGCTTCAAGAAGGAATACTGAGAGATGACAGTCAGCAGGAAGGGGTGATCTCAGTCCCACAGCTACCAGGAACTGAATTCAACATCATGAGTGAGTTTAGAAATAGATTATTCCCTAGAGCCTCCAAGTAAGAGCCTGATGTGTCACCAAATTTGATTTTGGGTTTGTGAGTCCTAAGCAGAGAATCTGACTCAGCTATGTGAGGTTCTTGTTCTACAAACCTATAAGAAAATTAATGGGGATTATTTACATTTGTGGGGATTTGATACACAGCAACAGTTAACAGAACAACCACAGAAACAGTGATGCCCATGCACATTGCTCTCTTGTTTTATGATAGGGATCTGTCACCATTTCTGCCATGGTTGACTCTGGTGCAACCCAGATATGTGGCAGGGTCACCACTGACTGCCATGGCTGACTTAAGGTGGACCACTGAATTCCCAGGAGGGGGAGGATGATGGTTTACTGCATTACACCAGGTACAGGAGAGATACTGGAGATATAGGAGAGATACTGGCTAAGGACTTGGAAATTCTAGGGATTGTGAGAAGGATATCGCCGCAGACTGGCTGGGCACAAAATCACGAGCCACTTAAGCAGGAACAAACTTTATTTTTGAAACTGCCACCAATGCCCCATATGCTCCCGGGAAGATTGCCGACCCACGCACGTGGCGTTCTCCCGGATCCCAAGAGGAAGTTCCTCCTCCGGAATTCCCTCCTATCGCACTTCTCCAACCAATGGGAACTCTCCAGGAGTCGTAGCAGGCTGAGGTGAACAGCAGGAGTCCGATATCCATATGAATGCAAATCTTAACATAATCATATCATCTCAATGGCTTGCTGGCATCACCTTTCAACCAAAAATGCCATGCATCATATTATTTGGCTGTGGCTCTTAGCAGGATATAAGCTATGAAAGAATTGAAGGTGTTCATCCCTACTGGTCAAGAAAGAAAGAGGAGTAAGCAGGGACTGATAAATTTAGAAAATGGGAGGACTCAGACGCTGGAGGAGCATGATGAAGATAAACGAGGGGTGTAGGTGACCAGATAGGAGCTGGATGTGCAGAGAAAAAGGAGGGGGGGGAAGGATTTGCAGGAAGTAATGGTTTCTAGGAAACATATGGAAATTGAATACGCCTAGTGGTAGCCCTTTCAGGAATCCCACCAACTTGTATGACTGACCCCATGTGTACAATTCAAGTCCCAATGTTCACTTACCCAAGAGTCCCCCTTCCTGTGTCCCATGTTTATTAACTAGAGACACTCTTACTTTCCAGCTATCTTAGGTCCTCTCTCCTTTGCCAATAGCTTTACTGGATGGGACTCTGGCCTGCAGGGTGTCTGAGGACTATGATTCAGAGGGGCTAACATGTAGCATCACCAAGTCCCAAAGCAGAAATGGTTGGCCTGGCTCCCACCCTTTCCATCCTGGAAGTGGAGCCTGGGACAAGAACTTGGTCCTAGAAAAGGATCTCACAGAGACTTGGGAAAGGAAGCAGGGAAGAGGAAGAACTGACACAAAGGTGCATTTTAGAGATCACCCTGTGGTGACTTGGAATGTAGTTCAGTGGCAGAGTGCTTACCTAGCATGTGCAAGGGTGTGGGGATTGAACCCCACTGAGAGAGAGAGAGAGAGAGAGAGAGAGAGAGAGAGAGAGATATCAGTGCTATGAGCACTGGGGGGAGGCTTGGTTGCGCTTCTCAGAATTGTACAGGATGCTCGCCATGACTCTCTGAGGAATGGGAGGGGGTGCATTTATCTGCAGCTCTCATTCTGAGTGGTTGAGGGTCACCCCAGAGACATGAACTACATCCCATCGCTGCTCTTGTATTCCTTCCTGACTACTCTTGTACAGTCTGTGTGTCAGAAAAGCCCAGGGCAGAAAGAAAAAGAAGCTTAAAAAGAGGATAACAGAAAACAGCTCATGAAAAAAAAATGCTCAACATCATTGGTCATTTAGGAAATGTGAATCAAAACCTCACTGAGGCCTGGCGTGGTGGCACCTGCCTATAATCCCAGCGCTTGGGAGGGTGAGGCAGAAGGATTGAAAGTTCAAAGCCAGCCTTAGCAACCTAGTGAGGCCCTAAGTGCCTTAGCAAAAGTCTATCTCAAAATAAAAGATAAAAAGGGCTGGTGATGTAACTCAGTGGTTAAGCCCCCTAGGTTCAATCCCTGGTACCAACCAACCAACCTACCAAACAACAACAACAACAAAAGACAGAGACGGGGGTGGGGGTGCAGGGAGAGGCAGAGACATAAAAAGGAGGAGGAGAAGCACACTTGTTCCTGAGTTTCCATGGAATTCTGTAATGTGCTGCAACTGAAATCACATTCAGTGGAGGGATATGACCTGGCGCACTGTAGACTCCTAATGGGAGAGACCTTCAGATTATATTCAGCCTTATCCTGCTATAGAGGAGGACACCAAAACCCTGTTATGGAAAGTTTCTTTCCCAGGTTCACCAGTCACCATGAATGCCATGGTGAGTCCATGACAGATTCACAGAGGTCCTCAGAAGACCAAGTCTTTGTGCAGGGCTAGGCAGGGCTCAGAGCCACCCTTCTTCGGCCTTCCCACCAGTCCCTGGATGGAGACTCTACGCATGGACTTGCTGCCAGTGTGATTTTATTTGGGAGGCTGGGGGATGGATGGGCATGGGAGGAGATGATCAGTGCCTCTGAGTCCAAATGTCATAAGAGGGACAGCAGTGGACGCATCTGGTGGAACCTGTCAGCGCTTTGAGAAATCACCTGCTGGAGGACAAGAAGAGGAGAGATAGGCTAGCAAGAGAGGGAAGGGGGTTGAAAGCAGGGCAGCAGAAGCTGGCATCTGCTCTTCCACTGTGTGCAACCCAGGAGGCATCGGCACCCTTCCGTCTGTGTCTCCCTCATCTGCCACACTGTGACCTCAGTTATATACCAGGTACTTCACACGCATGGTCTCATAAATCGGTTAAATAAGCTGAGGTCGTTGGGGGCTCTACAGAGTCACAGAGGACCTGGGATTTGAACCAGATATGAGTTACTCCAAACACCCAAGCTTATGTACGATCGGAGAAATAAAGAGAATCCTGAGAAGGGGACAAGATCACATTGTAAGAACTTAAGGAAGATGGAAGTGTCTAGGAACTAACTGTAGGCGTCCCTGGCCCCGCCTCTCGGGGAGCCCCACCCGCATCAGGTCCCGCCCCAGAGCCCCGCCCCACCCGGTCCCCACCCCTCCCTGCAGCCCCGCCCCATCCGGTGCCGGCCCAGACACACCTTGGCAGGCGCTGCACTGGCAGCTGTTGATGACCGGCAGCACCACCGGCTCGGTGCGGCCATCTGGACAGCGCAGGTTCAGGATCCTTACAGGGCTGTCGGGGTCCAGGCGGTAACTACAGCAGTCGCACTGGCTCTGCAGGTAGGGCTCCTGGGCGAGACAGGGTGGTTGAATTGGGGAGGGACTAAACCGTTCCTTGGCCTTTCCCATCTGAGGTGGGAGTATTGATCCCAATCCTCCTAGACAAGCAGGGTAGCTGAGCCCGGAGGGAAGTGTCACCAGCAAGCCCCACTTCCTAAGAAATCCACCCTCTTCACTTCTGCCAGCCTGAATGGTCAACAACCTTCAGGTTAAAAGAAAGCAGCAGGGGCAAGACACAGCTTCCCCCTGCAAGGGGCTTAGGGTCTGGTTGGATAGATGGGCTAATAATATTGAAACCCTAATTAAACCCTAACTGCAATTCTGATTCAGTATAAAGTGAGCTCTCTTTCCAGAACAGGTCCCTTCTTGCCCTTCAACGTTATAGTGATCTTTTTACAAGTACACTAGTTATAATTCCGTGTGTGTGTGTGTGTGTGTGTGTGTGTGGTATTGGGGCTCAAACTTGTCTAGCACATGCTAGACAAGTGCTCTACCACTGAGCCACATCTCCAATCTTATTCTTCTCCTTTGAGACAGGTAATACATTCACATAATACCATGTTACAAAACTACAAAGATTATTTGATTAGATCTCTTCTTCACTACATTTTTAAAATTCCAAAAGAGATTTGGGAAAGCATCTCTAGGAGGTGCAGAAGTGGTTGAGGGCTGAGGGGCCGCATCTTTGGGGACCAGGTTGGAAAGCACCTTTGTCTTTCAGGTGGTCAGAGGCACGAGAAAATGGTCTCAGAGTAGAAGTCTTGGTGACAGGACCCCAGGGGCACCATCTGACCTGAACTCTGGGCCTGTAAGCACCCTCTGGCTCACCTCAGGCATGACGTTGGTGCTAGATGGGCAGTGCCCACTGCAGTAGCTCACTTCTACCTGGTCCAGATGGCAGGGGCCCTTGGTGAGGTTACGAAGCTCAGTGAGATGCTGGCAGGAGGCTGACTGTGCCTCTGTGTGTGGAAGGGTCACATAAAAGTGGCAGGAGGTGGAAACAGGGCAGGAGGTGAGCACAGCCCCCGGGGGGCAGCTCCTGAGCCTGCTCCTGAGCCAGCTAGGACTAAGGGGACCCTGTGAAGGGGGTGTGTGGGGGACAGGGCCTGGGACTCTGTGGGGTGGGGGTGGCCAGTTGCTGTGATGCAGCCCTATAGAGCTTCATCCTCTAATCCCTATATGAGCAGCCTGGGCAAGGTGGGCACACACCAGGCTAAAAAGTTGGGGTGTAAGGGCAGTTGGGGAGAAAGGAGATGCAGAAGTGGTTGAGGGCTGAGGGGCTGCATCTTTGGGGACCAGGTACCCAGGTCCTACGTACCCAGAGTCTCCCTGCGGCAAGTGGGACAGCAGCTCCCTGGCTCCTGCACAGTCACCTCATCCTGCAGAGTGGCCCTTGCTTGAGTCAGAAGGATGGCCCCATCACCCCCACCCCACACAGCCTGTGTAGAACCCTAAGATCAGTCATAGATGAGGACCCCCGAAGAGCCCAGGAGCCACCCGGAAGCATTGCAGAGCCCAGGGGGTACCTGAGCACAGTTGAGGAGGGGGCAGTGCCGGGTGCAGACGCTCTTCCCGCGGAGGCATTGGCAGCTCTCACAGTCCTCCTGCCATTCAGATCCAAGCTGGGAGTGGGGATGGGGAAAAGTCACCTCTTGATCTCTCCCAGTTTTCCATGTTAACATCCTGGGCCTGAACCCAGCCTGGGAGCACCCAGCCAGGACAGTGGTCTAGGACTGGAGTCGGGTGATGAGTCTCAGGTAAGTGACAAGCCCTAGGGGCCAGAGCAGGGGACCCACCCAGGCTAGATTCCGTCCCTTGAGATGGCCAAGCCCAGCTCCACTGCTGTAGGTCCTGGGAGTAAGGGCAGCCAGGGAAGTTACAGATACTCGGCAGGTGGGGTGGCCTGGGGTGAGGCAGGGGGACACGTCTTACCAAATGGAGATGCCCGTGGTGCCAGCATTCACACTGGTCTGTGGGGACGCAGGGGCCCGCCTGGCTACGGAAGTACCCTTCCTGGCATATGCATCCTGGGGTCTGGACAGCACTGCAGTTGCCCTGAGCTGCTGTGGTGTTTGTCTCCTGGCATGTCCACTCACAGGGACCCAGCTCTTCAGGACCCACGTGCTGCCACATTTCCCCAGGGGGGCACTCTGTAGAGAAGACCATCCACCCACTGTCTGGTCATCCCTGGGTCCAGCCTCAATCCCATGCCCTGCTCGGCAGCCCTCAGACCCCTCTTCTTCCCAAATGCTTCTCCTCAGCTCTAGCCACCTGCACCCACCCATCCACCCAAATAGCTGGGCCCAGGCCAGGTCTCATCTCCTGACCATCCTGCCATCCTGACCTCTGTGTTCTGGCACCAAGTTCACATGCTGTGACACTGCCTGCTTGTCAGTGCCCCAGGCATGATCTCCTGTCTCTACCTGTTCTGGTGGTGGCCCCCTCTTGCCAGCCAAGCTGGGAGTGCCTGGGGCTGGCCGTGTCTTCCTCTGAATCCACCGAGATCTGTGGATTGTTTTGCTTACCGCTCTGGGCCTCAATGTCCTCAACAGGAGGATAGAACCTTCCACAGAGAACCTGGCCTCACCGGTGGCCCTGGCTCAGTGTGCACATGTTCTTGGTGAACACCCTACAGGTGGGGTGATGTGACAGTGCCTAGGAGTCCTGGGCAGGGACTGCTGGGCCTCGGGGCAGGGAGGGAGCAGTGTGGACAGAGAGGGAAGGGGCTTCCTGAGGAGATAGCTTAGCTTCACCCCTGTTCAGGCCGGCCAGCCTTGGCGTTGAGGGGCATGGACAGCCACATCTCACCCTGACAGTCGATGAGGGAGCAGCTGAAGGCTCCATCTTGGCAGGTACTGGGAGGAGAGAAGAACAGCTCAGAGCCTTTTGCACAGTCCTCCCCTCCACCCTCTCAGCAACCCCGCCCTCACCCGGCTCCCCACTCCAAGTCTCTGGGCTCACCAGCGGGTGCAGTTTCTGGTGAGCACAGCCCCCGGGGGCAGCTCCTGAGCCTGCTCTTCAAGAGTCAGGGTGAGGCCCCAGGGCAGCAAGAGCTGAGTGCAGGGACAGGCAGCAGGGGGCACGCACGTGCCATTGTGCAGCAGCTGAGGAGGGCAGGCTTGCTTGAATGTGGACACTGCCTCTTACCTCCCAACCTGCCCGCTTCCCCAGGCAGGAGTCAGGACCCAGCAGCTGTACCCACCTGTCCCCTGGGGCAGCCACAGCCCGGTTGGCAGGGTTCCTGCGTACAGATGGTGCCAGGCTGCAGGTGTGAGCAGAGACTTGGGCATGACGCAGCACAGGCACTGAACACCTGGCCTGAGGGGCACTCTGTGGGGAAGTGGGAGTGTCCCAGGATGAGGCTGATGGGACTTCCCAACCTCCCCCTCCACTCAGGTAGGTCAGGGCCTGGATCCAGCAGTGATGGAGGGACGGAGGGAGGGATGGCAGGCCCCTGGGCCCAGGGTGCTCACCAGGGCAGGGCTGCAGGTTACAGTCTTGCTGTTGTTTCATGTCCTGGGCCTGGCATAGTGCCCCCTGAGGTTGTTCCTTGCAGCTCCGATGACGGTCCATGGTGCCCCCACCACAGGCAACTGAGCACTTGCTCCAGGCTGACCAAGGCCCCAAGGTTGGACACTCAAGGTGTGGGCACACTAAAGACCCATTGATGCAGGTGCTGTGGACAAGGGACAAAGCAGGGGGAACAAAACCTCACTCCTCTGCAGGGTCCACAGCCCTGACCTGCCCCACATCTCCTAAGCCAGGGCATCACTATGGCAGCTCACCAGTTGTGGCAGTCCAGTTGCACCACCTGGGCTGGGGCCAGCTCCCAAGAGGCATTGGCACTGGGAAGGCCACAGCGGCAAGAGGAGATGGGCACACAGTGCCCATCCTGCACCAGCTGGCCAGGAGGACAGCGGCAGCCTAAGGGTAGAAATGGGGAGGACAAAGAAGATTCGGTGCTCAGGCAAGGCTTACATGGTGGGTCCCTCCAGCAGCCACATCTGGTGCAAATGTGGGTCTGCACAATCTCTCCCACAGCTGCACAGGAGACACTACTCTGGCCTGCCCTGTGTGTGATCACCATCCTGTCACCCTTATAGCAATTGTGAGCCTCCTCATAAAAGCAGAGCTTGACAAAGCCTTTGTGCAGGACTCAGAGCTGGTTACTACACGTAAGGACCCACTTTGGTACTCTATGATGACCTGGCAGTCTGATCTTACCCACCACCCCACAGCCCACCCCATCCTCGACCCAGGTCTCACACTTTCTGGAAGCAGGAGGTAGTGAAAGGGAACCAAGCATCCCCAGAATTCCCAAGCCAGACTGAGCAAAGCTGGCTACCTGGACTGCAGGGTCCCTGCAGACATTGCACACGGTCCCAGAGGTCCATGCAGCTTCGAGGGCATTGATTGGCACATTCAAGGGTGGGCAGAGTGTCCTTAGCCTCACAGCTTTTTCCTGGGGCCCAAAAGGTAGGAATCTGTGTTGGGGATACTCTTGGCATCCAGGGCAGTGGCCCCACTTGTCCTGTCCAACTCCAAGACAGAGGCACCAACCCTGTGCAGGTGCTATTTCTGAATGCAGTCCTGGCAACCCTTTGGATGCTGAGATGGCATTACCTGGGCAGGGCCCCATATTGCAGCTCTGGGTCTGAGCCCATGGCCCACGGCAGACTCCTCCAGGGAGGCCCCCTGCCTCTCTCCAGCGCATTCGGAAGCCTCCACTGCAGGGCACCTGGCAGGGGCTCCAGGGTCCCCAAGGGTTCCACTGGCATGAGTCTGGGAAAGAAAATGTAGGTCAGTGTATTGACCCCACCTCCTTCCCTGCCTTAGACTGTGGACTTGATCTCTGCAAACATGTCCTGAAGCCCTGCCAGACTCCCTTCTTTCCAGCTGCTGCTTGGACCTTACCCCAGCCTCAAATCCAGCAGGCCCCAGAGGCAAGCAGGAGGGCTAGCAGGTTGGCTAACTCCTGTCCACTAGAATGAACTTGTGGCCCAGCTTCCCACCCCCTTATGCCATTCCAGGCCTGTTCCTCCCTGTTGGCCTCTGCCCCTCCTCACTACCTTGACAGGCTTCAGGGTCAGGGCAGAGGCGTTGCTGGTTAAGGGGTGCAGTGCAGAGCTGAGGGTCCCCAGCCCAGGGCCTCCCTGTCTCAGGGTCCAAACACAGGCGGTGGCGGTGCTGCTCCGAAACCAGCAGGGATGTCGAGGGTGGCCAGAGGCCTGTTGTGTTCGGAGGCCAGTGCTCCTCCAGGGTAGTCCTGGACGTGTGGGGCAGGGCACTTTGGGGCAGGCAGGGCCCACAGGGTGACCATTCGGACCAGCTGCTCAGAGGCAGAAGCCCTAGAAGGACAGGATGTTTGTGCACTTCCCAGGGACCCCTTAACCCAGAGACCCCAGTGGGCAGGGAGGGTGCTCAGGGTTATGATCAGGAAGAACAGGAAATAGGAAAGACTGAAGGAGGTTAGGGGCAGGGAAGGGTCCCCTTTGTCTGGGATTATCCCAGTTTTAGCATTGAGAGTTCCTGGAAACCCCACCCTGGGCAAATGGGGACAGTTGTCTCCCCAGGCCAGGGTTACCTTCACAGCCCCAGCTGGTGCAGCGCAGTTCTCCGTGCCAGCATTCACTGTGGGAAGGCGACATCAGAGTGGGCTCTGGCAGGCAGGACCCAGCCCAGAGCTGTGTGTGTTGGAGGGTTCCTTTGGGGACAGCCTGAGCTCCGGGTGTATTTGGGGCAAATGAGGGAGCTGTAAAGTCTGGCACCTTAGGGCCACCTGCCCGCAGGCTGGGTTAGACCTGAGGGCTTAGCTTGGCTTTCTCTGCTAGGTCAGGCTGCCTCTTGGGGGGACCCTGCTCTACTCCCTGGCCTTAGCCTTCTGCTTCTCATCACCCCATCACTCACCATTCCTTACATCCCAGCTGCAGGTGGTCCCCAGGGGCCAGTGTCACCTCAGCTCCCTCTTCTGAGATGTGCCAGCAGTTACATTGCTCGGGGGGAATGCAGGCCCCAGCCTGCTCCAGCAGCCCCTGTGTGGAAGGAGAGACATGACAGGGCTATGTGGTGATCACTGTGTCACCCGATTGCCCAGCACCATGCTGACTGGCAGCAGGTGCCCATGCGGTCACTAAGTGAATGAATGTGGGAATGAACACAGCTGGGAAGAGGTTTTGAGGGTTTGGAAGAGGTGGGGGTCCCCCAGGGCATCACGAAGAGAGGACACTCTTCTTCTTGGGGTGTCCCCAGCTCCCAGCCCTCACCTTGGGGCAGTAGCAGCCAGGCTGGCAAGGTGGTAGGTCCTGGCAGAGCTGTCGGCTCAGGTGTGTGGCACAGAGCCCGGCGCAGGGGGAGCCACAGGCCTGGAACTCAAAGGGAGGTGTGCAGCTGTCCTCTGGGGGGAGGCAGGCTGTTGGGGAGCAGCCCAGAGAAACCCTCCCGCACCCCAAAACATACTGTGTGATCCCAGGGAGGCTCCTGGGGTCACCTGGTGAAAGTATAAGACTGCCCCTGCTGTGTCCCCCATCTGGAACCTGCTGGGGTCCTGTGTCCCCCCAGGGGAGGATCAGTATGGTCTGGACCTCAGAGAGCCAGGTAATGGTACAGAGGAGGGAGCTGAGGGTTGGGCCTGGTGGGTGCTCTAGGGACTGGGAGGGACAAGATGGAGGGCAGCTTCAATGGGAGCTGAGAGACACATTGTTACTGGGACAGCTACATGGGACAAAGCCACATGAGACCAGTAGCTATGGAGTGGGAAAATCTTGGTGTGTGCCTGTGGGGCGAGAGTAGCTGGCAGGGACAGTAAACAGGCACCAGGACAGGGGTCAGTGCAGGCATAGAAAACTGTCCTGGGGTCCTGGGGGCCCTGGGTCTTCGATAGGAGCTGCTGCTGCTCCTGCTCAGCAACCTGGCTTCTGACTCCTGGATCTCACCTGAGCAGTTGCCAGTCGGGCATGGCCGGAAGTGGCCATCCAGGCGGGTGCAGGGGGGGCCCTCTGCTATGCGGCCAGGTGCTGGGCCCTGGTGCCGGTAGCGCTGCTGTACCAGCACCTGGCATGAGCAGCGCGTCCAGCTGCTCCAGCCACTCCACAGGCATTCCTCTAGGGACGGGGACGTGGGGGGGGACTTCAGCAGGCACCTCTCTGGCTCCCCCAGCCCCTGCCCTGCATCCTCCCCTCTCACCCTCCCCTGGCTGAGACCCTGCAGAGGACACTGGCAAGAGGGAACCAAGGGTTAGAAAGGTCCCTCTGGGTGGACTCTGTCTCCCTGGGGAGGAGGTCAGGTAGCAAAAGGCTTGAAGGGAAGAGGAAAGAAACCAGCCAAATATTGGGGGGATGGATATAGGTATATATCGGGGTGCTGGGGGGCGGGGACAACATGTTATTCCCTGAATTTCCCCAGGTGGGAGTGGAGGACAGGGCTCCACTTCCTCGCCATACTCACCCAGGCAGGGCCCTGCGTAGCAGGCCTGGGTGTCCAGGTGTGGGAAAGTGCTGTTGCATGTGGGCTGTGCCTCGGCCAGCAGGCAGGGGCAGGACCCGGAGCGGGAGGCCAGGCCTGAGCCACAGCTGCGCGAACAGGGGCCCCATGGACCCCAGGAGCAGGCCTCCAGCAGCGGTTGGCATGGCTGCTGCCCACAGGGCTGGAACTGGGTGTCAGGGCCCTGGCAGAGCGGCTCCCTGTGGTGAGGGTCCGGCACCACGCATGCCCGGGTGCGCACCTGGTTTCCACCTCCACAAGAGACAGGGCAGTCGGACCACAGGGACCACAGCGTCCAGCTCCCTGTCAGTGTGGGAGGGCATAGGTAGTTAGAGGAGTGGGGTGGGCAGCAAAGACCAGAGGGTGGGATGGACCATCATGACCGGGGCAGCAGTTGGGTGGCAGGGGTAGGGAACACAGGACACAGAGTGGACGGCCTGAGAGACATGAGGCTAGTAGGAAGGGCTGAGGTGGGTGCCACGCAGGGTGAGTGGGTTCTGCGCAGCTGCAGGAACAGGGGAACCATGGTGACCAGGGACCCCAGCCCCCTGGGATGCACCCCAGACCTGGACACTTGGTGTCTTCACAGATTATACCCTCCGGAGTACAGGAGCTGAGGAAGGAGTCCACGCTTAGGGTACCGCTCTCCAGGACAGTAGGGTCACCCTTCCTGCCTTGAACTTACCACTGCTGGCACTCTCCCTGTAGCCAGCTGTCCCCCAGGGTGCGGGGACGGCCCTTATGGAGGCATAGGGGTGGGCACGGAGGCTGAGGGCAGGGCTGGCTCTGGGACTGCTCCTCTTGACACTCTGGGGCCCACGAGCCTGATGTGGACGATCTGGCAGGGCCCAGGGTGGAAGAGATGAGCAACAGCTCTGGCCTTCACTTCCCCTTCAGGCCTTGGGGTGATACCCCAGGGGAAACTCCAGGGTGGGCACAAGGGAGGCTAGAGAAAGGCTTGGGTAACCAGGACACAGGTGGACCAGGACATGGGATGAGAATAGGACCCAGGAACGGCATGTTGGAGAGGGGACCAGGCCAAGGGAGACCCGAGCAGGAGAGGGGACGTCTAGTCTTGGTGGCCCTCTACCGAAAACGACTCTGCAGTCCTCTTGGCCCACATGAGTGGCTGCAGGGACTCCAGGCCGACCAGCGGCTCCAGGCACAGTGGGCAGGAGGTGGGCACGGATGAGCTGTGCAGGACAGCTGCCCGGCCTGGCAGGAGCAGTTGTTACAGGCATCTTGGTGCTGGCTCCCTGGGGCCCAGCTGTGGCCCTGGGCATCTGTACACTCACAGTGCCCAACTGGCACACAGCTGCTGTCCTGCTCTAGGGACCCTGTGGGGAGATGGCCCTTGAGGGCTGGTGCTAGCCCTGGGGCCCTCCTGCCTTCCCAATGGACACCTGGATGTACCCTCAGCACAGCGGCAGCCCCACTGGCAGGCCTGGCCATCCTGACACAGGACTCCCTCCTGCAGGTCTGAGCAGCGGCGAGGACAGCGGTTGGCACAGCTGACCAGTTCCATGCCTGCTGGGCAGCCCTCCTCTGGGTGGAGGGGGAGGCCAAGTGTCAAGAGGACCCTGAGAATCAGGGCTCATGACCCCTCCCCTTGCCTGTCCAGGACCCCTGTATCTCCAGAGGCTAGAGGACCCATCTTCTCTTTGATGTTGGTGTCCATAGGCAAATGGTGACCTTGGGTCAGTGAGCTCCCCTTACCCTCTGGTGTGTTCTCAGCATCTAGCTGGGTACGAAGTGTTCATTGAGTGGGACTGAATTTATGCATCTCAGAGCTACCTTGAGGCTCCGTTGGGCTTGTTCCCAGGGGCCTGGCTGTGTGCAGTGTGGGCTGGGGGTTTCCTAACGGAGGAGGAAGGGACCAAGTAGCCAAGGCCTGTTGGGGTCGTGAGCTGGGGAGGAGCAATGAAAGGAGCTGAAGTGGGGCGGGCTGGGGGACAGGGCTCAGCTACAGGCTCCATCACACTCCAGGAGGACCAAGCATGCTTCTACTGGCTCACCCTCAAATCCTCTGAAAATCTTGTCTGAGCTTGGGGGTTCCCCAGGAGCAGGAGGATGGGCAACTGGGAGTGAGTTCTACCCAGGGTGGGTGGGTGCTCAGGGTGTGTCCTGGTGGCTCATCCTGGGCCATGCTGTACCCAGGAACACACAGGGAGTTCCTGCCCTGTGCTCAGGTTAAGCTACTCATCTCTGGGTCTCTGTTTTCTTAACTGGCCAGTGAGGTAACAGCCTGCCCCCCACTATCCCATGGGTCCTGTGGGTGTTGTGGGGATGGATTTAGAAGTGGGGTGGACATGCTTTAGAGACTGAAGCCCAGTAGGGATGAGAAGCGGCTGTCACCACTGCTATACCACAGGGCATGGGATTGCAGAGCCGGGCATGGTGCTTCTCCCCCACACAGGGGGCACCCCCATTCTTGGGTGGGGGGCTCGAGCAGCTTCGGCTCCTCAGGGATTGGCCCCCACCACAGCTCCGATCACACCAGGACCAGGGGCTCCAGCGCGACCAGCCCCCAGGCACTGTGTTGGAAAGAGAGCTACATCAGGGGTTGGCTCAGGCAGGTCCCCACACATTCCATGAGGCTAAGCCTGGGTCGGGCATGGGAGACGGATGTGGCACATCGGGCAAGCTGGGCACCTCGGAGGAAGCAGGATGCCAGGTCTCTTATGGGCAGGTCTGGGGAGAGGTGTGGGATGGGTGTGCCCTGATCATGTGTGCCGCCTCACCTGGGCAAGCACGCAGGCTGCAGAAGCGGCGCTCCTGGAAAGCAGTGAGGATGTCGGGGCACCAGTGTCCACCGGGTCCTGGGGGACGGTATGCTCGTAGGCGGCGCTGTTGGCCCACCCCGCAGCTTCGAGAGCACGGTTCCCATGGGCCCCAGGAGGTCCAGGAACAGTTCCCGGGCCCACAGCCAGGGCCGGAGCACAGGGGCTGCAACTCTGCAGAACAAAGTGAAGCTGGAGCCAGCAAAGCCTGCCCCGCCTCTCCTCCCTGGCCCCAGCTCAAGTGCGGACTTCCTCCAGTGCAGCCAGCTGTGACCTCATCCAGACCATGGGCTTCTGTTCTGGATCTGGTGCTGATGGTTGTGTGGCTTCAGCAGCTGAGCCTTGATGACTCTTTTCTCATGGGGACAGTAATCCCCCACTCACAGGGCTACTGAGGGACTGGGTGGTCTTGTGGAGAGTGCTCAGCACATACATGAGTGAGCACAGGGCAGACAGCAGGCCTCCTGCAGAGGACCAGTGGCCCTGTTCCAGACACTGATGTGACATGAGACATCAGTGTCAGAAATTGGTGTTAGTCTGGTATCAAATATTGGGGATGGGGGGTTGGACACTGGCTGTGTTAGGAGAGGGGCAGCAGTAGGAGTCCAAAGTTGAGGCTGGACGGCGCACCTGTGCACGAGGGCAGGTTGCAGGGGCGCTCCTGGGAGGGGCGCCCCACAGTGCAGTTGGTCAGGCAGAGGCGGGTCCGACTGCGCCATGCAGGGTGAGTGGGGTCCGTGCAGCTGCGGGAGCAGGGGGACCATGGTGCCCAGGGGCCCCAGCCACCTGTGGGGAGGGAACCTCCTACAAAGTCAGCCCTGGGCTCCGTCTTTCCAGAAGTAGTGATGGGATGGGAGGAGGCCCTGGCAGGCCCCAGGGAGGCCACATGGGGAGCTGCAGGGAGTCTGAGGTACCTGGAAGGCCTGTCACTGGCTCTGCCGTGGACCCTTCAGCCCCTGTGTCAAAGGAGACCCTGCTCAGAAATGTTTTGGAGCCTGCAGTGCGCCAGGCCCCAGCCCAAGGCGGGTGCTCAGCGCCAGGCCTGCTTCACCTTCCCTCGTGGTGACTGAAGTCCCTGGACACCCAGCCCCGAGCTCACACCCTCTCATGGCGCCAAGGCCTCTGTTCAGGCCGCTCTTCTGCCTGCTGTTCCTTCCTTTCCAGTGCCCATCAGAACGCTTTTTCTCTCTCAAAACCCTTCACACAGGGTCTCCTTCAGAAGCCCCCCTTGGCTTCCTTACCAGGGCAGTCCGGGCTGATGCAATATTCGAGGTCCTGGCGGGGCCCTTGGCAGCCCTGGCCACCAGTAGCAAGTGCGGGGTGCACACACTGGCGGCTGCGTGTGCGGGTGCCCAGTCCGCCACAGGAGCGGGAGCAGGGGCCCCACGGGTTCCATGGGCTGAAGCTGGGGGCCTCAGGGCAGTCCTCTATGGAGCAAGACAGCTTCCCATGGGCACAGGAGCTGGGGAGAGGCAACCCACGTAAGGGACAGGACAGGGTGGACTGGGAGAAGTGTGGGTCAGAGTCTTGAAGACAGCCAGGAGGGGGCAGGGGACAGAGAGGAATTCCCTGTGCTCTCATCCTTCTTTGGCCCCAAATTTCCCCACACATCCCAGCACAGTCCCCACCCTCGGCATCCCTCTCACCAGTTGCTGCAGCCCATTCGAAACATTTGGCCTGGACTCAGCTCATCTCCGGGCCTGAGGGGCTGACCCTCCTCTCCCAGAGAGGCTGCGTGCACCCCAGCATCAGTGCTGCTGGCTCCCAGCTCCCGAAGCAGCAAGGCTGTCAGCATGCAGGGGCACTCCTGGGTGGGACAGAGGGGACAGCAATCACCCAGGACAACTGCTCACGGGGCACCTTAAGGGAGCCTTCTTAAGGGAGAAGAAGGAATAGCAGTGTAAGGACCTAGAGGGCTCTGGGTCCCAGGAGGGCACTAGTGGATGCAAGAGGGACAGGGGACCTGTGTCAGGGGCATAAACACACCATGAGAAATACACAGGCCATGGGCTTGGCCTAAGGGATCAGCCACCTTCCTGAGTAGGATGCTCAGCAGGACATAAGCAGGCCCTGAGATGACAGGATATGGAGGCAGAGGGAGCCTCAGACAGGAATCAGAGGAATCAGGGTGACTGAGTTTGGGTGCATGACCTTGGTATGTCCCTTCCCCTCTCTGGGCTCAGTGACATCATCTTTAAGTCAATGAGGTGGGACGAGGCAGCTGCACAGGTCCCTTCTGGCCATGGCATCCTGGAACTGACTGTGGGGATGCCACTGAAATTAGGAAAGGAAGCTCCTGGCCCCTGTTGGACTCAGCAGAGGGGCAGAGAGGCATGGAGGGGGGCAGGGAGAGCAAAGGTGAGGGGTAATTCCCCACCAGGGTGGGCCAGGGAAAGGAGGGGCGTTGAGACCATGTTCCTGTGGTGGAAGACATGGGTGAGGTTGGGCCAGGGGGTGTGCATGGATGGTGTGGGGGAGCCACAGGGCCCTGGAGGAGGCCCTGCCCTTTGGTGCCAGGAGGGCTGGGTGTGGTAGCTAAAGGGACACACTGTAGCGCCTGAGAGTATGGCATTAGAGCCCTGTGGGTGGCTCTGAGCTGGTGCTAGGGGCTAGGAGAAGTACTGTGAGGAGCACAAGCCCCGGTACCAGCTGTGGGCCCCAGGTGGTCCCCAGGTGGTCCCCTTTCCCCAGAATGAAAGACACCCTGGACACTGCACAGGCTCCACCAACTCTGCCCTGATGCTGGCAGTAAAGTCCCTAGCAGCCCTACAGGCTAGTGTACTGCTTAGGGCCAGGTGAGGAAGGGGTCATCTGTCCAGAGGCCACCGAGTCTGCTGAAGTGGTGAGCTGCCAGGGAGGGGCAGGGGAAGGCAGCCGGTGCTCCTGGCCAGCTGAGTTCTGACCTGGACACAGGCCAAGCCGTGCTGGAAGGTACCCTCAGGACAGTGGCATCCCTCCTCACAGCCATCAGAGAAGCAGGCCACCTGCCCTGTGACGTGGGCACAGGAGAAGGGGCATCCTCCATTGGGTAGGCATTCGCGGTACAGACGTCCAGCTGGGCACCCTGCCTCTGAGGCAACAGCTCTGTCAGTGCCCAGCTCTGCCCGGTGTTCTTCCTGCTGACCTCTCACCCACACTTCCTGTGGCCTGCTTTCCACCCCCGGGATCCCCATCCCCACAACACCCTTTCCCACAGGCTCCCCACGGCCTCACTGCCTCCCCTTCACTAATGGCCAGGGAAGAGGCAGGTGGAGTGAGGGGAGGAGGGGTCAAAAGGCGCCCATGAGTCAGGGTCGAGCCATGATGGGACTCAAAGCTCAGTGGGGACTTCAGGGTCTAGGCCAGTGGGGGCTCACCTCTGCAGACCTGGGTGTGGCAGGTGCGGCTCTGGCGGGCCAGTCCTGGGCAGGGAGGTCGGGCACAGTGCCGGGAGCGTAGCTGCTCCCCTCCTCCACAAGAAACACTGCAGTTCTCCCAGGGACCCCAGGGGCCCCACACACCAGCCCCAGGGCAGCTGGGCACCTCCCAGCACTGCAGGATGCCCGCCACACAGGTGCTGGGGACAAGGGAGAGGGCTTCAGGGATGGGCCTCACCCACTCCCCTGTGGGCATTGCTGCTCGGCTCCACAGCCCCTTACCAGTTGTCACATGGCCCTGTTACCACCTCTCCAGGTTCCAGACTCTCCCAGGAGCTGAGGCCAGAGCCTGCTGACCGGCTCTGATTCTCGGGGATCCCTGAAGGGCGCAGGAGTGAGCATGGGGGTTCCAGACAGCTCAGCGCTCCCCATCAATCCCCACCCCACACCCCTGCCTTCCTGCACCCTACCCCACGGTGCCCATGTCCTTCAGCAAGAAGACAGGACAGCCTGGGATGCGGGGCCTTCCCCATTCCCTCCCGCAGCCTCAAGTTGGCCCCATTGGCAGAGGCCCAGGGGCCAGGCAGGGGATAGTGGGCTGCTGGGGGAGGGGGGAGGCACTGACCCATGGCTCCTGGCTGGTACTGGCAGCGGCAGTGGACTGGAAGCACACAGAGCCCATCCTGGGAGAGCTGGCCTGGGGGACACCCACAGCTGGGCTGGCAGCCTCCTGGGCCTGGCTGGCACACACTCCCAGGGGACAGGTCCTGGCAGGAGCGGGGACAGGGCTGCCCACAGGGCAGCAGACTCTGGCCACCCCCACAATCTAGGGCAAGAGGGAAGCAGAGAGGGTGGATGCTGAGGGACCATTCTGGGTGACAAGAGCCTCCTGCCACGCCTGCCACCTGCTCAGACTGGCCACCTTGGCCAGGACCGTGAGTGACTAGAGTGCCCTCCCTACCCGAGTGCTGTGTGGGGCAGTTGGGGTCAGCGTCTCCCTAGACGGACAGGCTCTCCCAGCCCCGCTGGAGCCCTCACCTGCGCACTGAGTGGAATTGTCGTGACAGGGGCGGCTCTGCCAGTGGACGCCAGGGCAAGGCCTGCCACCCTCAGAGGTGGGGGGCTGGCTGCACTCCCTGCTCCTACGGGATTGTCCTAGACATGCGTCACAGGGAGACCATGGTCCCCATGGGCTCCAGGCTCCATTCACTGTACCAGGAAGAAACAATTGTCACCCCCGGAGGCCCGGGAGGCCCCAGGTTATGGAGGTTGTAGCAGACGGGCCTCCAGGGGTGAGGAGACACAGGTCTTGTGGTGGCACCACACCTGGGCACGTGGTGGAGCTGGGACAAGTCTCCCTCTGATGCTGGGCTCCCATCTCTCCAGGGCACAGGGCTCCCCCATGCTGAGGAGCAGGGCAGGCACAGGCCCTAGAGCGGGTCCTTGTTTGGCCTCTGCAGGGCTGGAAGCATGCAGTCCACTCTGACCACGGGCACCAGCCTCCAGGCACTGAGAGGAGAATGGCAGGCACTGGGTGTAGTTGATCCCTTCCCCAGCCCTCAGGCCACCATCACCTCCCTCCAAACTGGGCACATACCTGGGCAGGGCAGTTCTGAGCAGTTGAGCCTCCCCTCCAGGCAGGTGCTGGGCAGGGAGGCAGGCACAGGGTGGGGAGAGGCAGCAGCTCAGTGCCACCCCAGGCCCCACATGCAGCCTCCTGGGCATCCTCCCCCTGTCCTCCTCCCCCTATTCCTCGGGTTTATGTCCCATCTCCCCATTCTCCAGTATCCCAAGAGCCTTCTCCCTGTGCCACTCAGATGGCCACCCAGGGGTGTCACAGCTGGTATGTTCTACTGGGGAATGGCTGCTGGTTACAGGTTATGGGCTGCAGGTGAGGCTGGACAGCAGGAGTAAATGACCAGCCCCCTCCTCCCTGGGGGCGTATACCCAGCCCTCAGCACACACATGGAACTGGCTGCCTCAGTTTCCCCACCTATCAGATAGGAGTTATGGTGCCCACATTTTTTCAGGGACAGTGGGGCCTAAAGTGCCCACTGGCTGAGATTCTGGAGCTCAGGTGCTCAGACACCAGGTGGGGCTACTCCTGCGGACATCCCTGCCTCCTTGCCACAGGGGTGCAGCCTGCTCACCAGTGGTTGCAGCCGTCGGGCCTTGCCAGCTGAGCGCCTGGACGGTGCCGCTCCCCGGTCAGCAAGTCCAGGCAGCTACAGTGACCAGGATGCACACAGATGGTCCCATCAGCACTCAGCACCTGGCCTGGGGGACAGTAGCAGCCAGGCTGGCAGTGCCACACACAGTGCTGGAGGGACAGCAAGGGAGGATTCTGGTCAGCAGAAAATAAGGCCTGAGGGGTGGGGGGACTCAGTGGAGGGACCCTAGGAATGAGGCTGGAGGGAGAGGATGAGGAGGGGAGGAGAGAGGTGTGACCGTAGTGGAGAGGCCTCCTGTTCTAACTGTTCGTGCCTTGGAGCTCTGTTAAGAAAGGCCGGAAGGGGAATGGGCAGAAAGGCCACATGGAGAACCTGGCGGCTCCCCAGGGAATGGACCTGGAACCTGGTGTCCTACCAGTGACAGACCCCCATGTCTTGGGATGGTGGGTTCAGTCGGTGACCCGGACCAGTGACCTGGGAACTGAAGCATGACCAGACCTCCCTAGAACGTCAGGAGCAGGGACCCTAGAAAGCTGGCTGAGCCAGGGAGGCTTCTGGGAGAGAGCCGTGTCCTCTGGGGACACTGCAGCCAGGCCTGCCTGCTGCAGCGACAATGTTCTCTCCAAGTCCTCTTGCACCTCCCCCTCCCTCACCACATCTGGAACCTTCCCTAACCTCCCTCACACAGCTCCCCACGTCAGGGCCTCAAAGACCATCTTAATCTTCAGGGTGCTTATCCCGGTGTCCAATCTCGAGCTGCACCTGTCTTCCTACCCCCAGAATGTGTGATCATGGGGACAGGGCCCCGCTGTGTTGGCCTCCTTCGGTGTCCATGGTGACTGGTAGGTGCTCAGTAAGTATTCACTCACATGCACAAGCACAGGAGATGAGGTTTGCCCACCAAAATGCTTGTGGCGATTTCCCCTCCCTATATGTTTGTGATACAAGTTTTAATTTGGGGAACATTTGCTGCACCGAAGCCAAGGGCTTCTGGGTACAGCTGTCACTCTCTGGAACAAGGGGAGCCAGCCTGGTGTGCTGATTGTCAAGTGAAGCCCAGGACCTCACCCGTCTCCGTCAGAGCTGGCCACATAGCACCAAGTCAGAGAGGCCACGAGCCCAAGGCAACATTCAGCCTCTCCACAAGGTGACCCTTGGGTCAGAGGTCAGCTGGGAGTGTCAAGGGAGCGCAGACTCACCACGAGGTCATCACAGGAGCGGGGGCAGGGAGGGCCGCAAGGGCTGTACTGGGCCCCCTCAATGGCAGTGCAGTCAGTCACTAGGAGGGAGACAGAGTGGGCTGAGAGCAGGTGGGGCCTCCTGTCCCACTCCCAGTGCTGCTTCCTCCAGCTTCTCTTCTGCTCCCCGGTACCCCCCTCCCTGGCAGGTACCTGGGCACGGCTGAGCCTGGCAGGCTTCTCCCTGGGCCTGAGGCCCCTCACAGAAGTCCCCCAGCCCTTGAGGTGGTGGTTGGTCACAGGCTCGGGTCCGGCTGCGCAGGCCGCCCCCACAGCTCCGACTACAGCTGGACCAGGGCCCCCAAGGCCCCCAGCCTCCTGCCCCTGGGGGACATCAGAGGAAGGAATCTGGAAGGGCTTGGTGGAGAACCAGGGCAGTTGGAACACGGTGGTGGTGGGAGGTGTCCACAAGGACGGGGCATCCTGGGTGGCAGGGGAGGAGTTGGCTACAGCACCAGGCAGGCACTCACGGTCACACCCTGGCAGGAGGCAGGGCTCCTCCTCAGCCTCCGGGCCTGGGCAGAGGGATGTGGGCGTAGCTGGTGAGGGCCCCAGAGCCAGGGTGGACGGTGCCACACTAGAGGGCCTGTCACAGAAGCGGTGCCGGTGGCGTCGGGCAGGCCCGCAGGAGGCTGAGCACACACTCCATGGGGTCCAGGGTGACCATGCGTGCTGGCCTTGGGGTGCACAGGATTGGGGAAGGAGAAGGTGAACAGTGCATGCTAGGGGAGTGTGATTACCAGGATGGATGCGCAGCAGCCCCCCATCTCTCCTGAGGGCCCCACAAGCCCTGCCGACTCAGCCCAGGCCCTCTGCTGCCGAGGGAAGAGGTGGGGACCCTTTCTCACCCTCCTCACAAGGCCAGGAGGTACAGTTGGTGATGAGCCCAGAGATGCAGGAGCTGCCAGGGGACAGCAGAAGGTCAGGTGGCTTGTGGGCTGCCTGGTATTCCCCCAAATCCTCTGCTCAAGCCCATCCCCCAGTCCCTATGAATGTGGCCTTACTGGAAGATGGGTCTTTCCAGAGGTAATCAAATTAAAGTGGCCCCTAATTCAGTGTGACTCTATTCCTTATAGAAGAGGAGATTTGAACATAGGCATGCAGAGAGGGAAGAGACACAGGCAGAGGACAGCCATCTGCAAGCTGAGAAGAGCCAGCCTGCCAGAAGACTACCAGAGGAGAGCCAGGAACAGCTTGCTCACCACCGCCGAAGGCCAGTGCCCAGACGCCCAGATCTTGGACTTTGGCTTCCAGCTCTGTGAGACCACCAGTGTTGTTCCCTATCCCACTTGTGTGTGTGTGTGTGTGTGTGTGTGTGTGTGCGCGCGCGTGCATGCAGGTGTGTGCTACTTTGCTACAGTGACCATAGAAACACAGGTGGGAATAGAGAAGACAGGTGGGGTGGGTGGATGGAGGGGTTCAGGTCGGTTCGGCCCCACAGGGCTGGATGGCTGTGTGAGTGAGTGCAGTGGGAAGGTGTCTCTGGCCCGTGAAGCCAACATTTCCTGCTGCCAAAGAGGGACAGCTGGGTGCTTAGATGACAGAAAGCCACTGGGGGACTGGGGTCCTCACCAGTTCTCACACGGACGAAGCACAGCACTACCCGGGGGATGGAGGCGCCCCCCGTGGGCACAGGGACATTCTTGGGCAGGCACACACACATTGTTCTGGAAAGGAACACCCTCTGTCATCTCCAGTTTCAGCCTGCCCCTCTTCGGTCAAAGCCAGCACCCAATTCCTCAGCTCCCCTCAAATGCCACTCATGCTCCTTCTGCAAAGAGCTCTCCCCCAGCCCCTCCTGTCGGGCAGATACAGGCCCTCAGGGGCTGCCAGGGATGGCACATGAACCCCTCTCCCAACTTCTGGAAGAAAAAGACTGTTATGGGACCATCATACGCCCTTGAAATCGGCTATGAAAATATAAAATGTGCAATATGTACAGCAATGGTGTAAAAAAACCCCAAATTTTTACCAACAAAAACAACAACGAAAAAGTAACACATGTAGGGAGTTTGGACAGAAGTGGCTCAAATTTAACAAGAACATGTATCTAGTAGTGCATGATTCAAAGTCCAGCGTGGGAGGTTCATGGGCCTGGCCTGAGAGGCACTCTTCATCATGCTCACTCTGGAGGGCACTGAGGCATGAGAATACTCTGCCTGAGCTCACAGAGCTACTGGCAGAAGAAACTGATTTGGACCCAGAGCCACACAGAACCTGTCCCTTACCCTAACCCACAGTTCGGCAGTGACTGGGAATCCTTTGTTCAAACCCTCCACACCCAATGGCTTCTCCCAGCTCCCATTCCCTGCCCTTCCAGACCTATCAACCACTTTACAAATGAGAGAACAGAGGTCCAGGGAGAGTGGCCGACACTCACTCAGGGCCACCTGCTGGTTCAGGCCAGAGCTAAGTCATGGACTCAGTGCTCTTTCCTCATCTCTGCAGGATCGGTCTCCCTGTCTGCAGTCCCATACCTCTGGCTCTGCCCCTGCCCAGATTTTGACTATCCCTTGCTTGTTATCCCAGAGTTCCCAGGCCCCGAGGAGATCCCAGTTGTGACCAGGCAGGAGGTACCCACCAGCAGGTGCATCCCGTGTGGGCAGTAGCAGCCAGGGTGGCAGGTCTGCTTGGTCTCTCTCAGAGCACTGAGTTCTGCACAGGAGGCAGGGCCCTGGGCACAATCCAGCCACAGCTGACCCCTGGGACACACACCAGGGACTGGCCCTGGAGACACAGAAATTGACAGTTCAGCCCGGAGCACTTCATCTTGCCTGGGCTCCCAACCTGGGAGGGGCACTGGGAGGGCTCTCTGTATGGCTGGGTTGTCATGGCGGCTGCACCGGGCCAAGGGATAGGACTGCAGCGGATGGGACTGACAGTGTCCTGAATTGGTGGGAACAAGAAATGGAGAGTTCCAGGGCAGTCCCTCACCTGCGCAGGGCTGCAGGTTGCAGGTAGAGAACTCCATGAGGACTCGTGGGCCACTGCCTCGGGTGCGATTTCTGTAGCCGCCACCACAGGGCACGGAGCAGGAAGCCCAGGGACCCCACTCCCCACCAGGACCTGGGGGTGGCACCCAGGTCACTGGAGGCCCTGCCTCCCATGCCCAGTGCACCTCCTCCTCCCACCCAAGGACACCCCTCCCTTCTCAACCCTGAAGCCACTTCACCAGCAGCTGTCTCTGGTCTCAGGAAGCCTATGCCTCTGGGGAGGGAGGGGGCTGAATCCAGGGAGGGTATCTCCTGGGGACCACCTCTTAATGGCATCCCCAAGGAAATCCCCTGCATCTCTCAGGGGCCCTTGGGGATGGTGCAAGTATTGGCTTCTCTATGGAAGATTATTTAAGGAGGTCTCAGGATGTAAGTTCCTATTCTCACTTCGACATGGCCGCAGGCTGCAGAATTCAGCCTCCATGTTGGGGCCCTGGCACTCAGCACCCCCAAAGGCAGCGGGGGGTGCAGTGCCTGCCCGGAAGCGCCGTCGTATGCCTACATCACAGCTGCGGCTGCAGAGACTCCACGGGGTCCAAGGACTCCAGCCACAAGCCACTGTCAGGGTGAGGGGGTCGTTTGTGTGAAACCAGGCCAAGCCATATTGCACCTTGACTTCCCCAAGACACTGCCCCCAGTGACCCCTGAGTACCCACCACTGTATGTGGGTACCTGGACAAAGCTCTGAGGTGCATGCCATCTCTCCAGAGATACAGGTGCTGCAGAGAGAGGGGCCAGTGAGATCCAACCTTGCCCATCTTGACCATAATCAGCCACTGTCCTTGGAGCATTGTGCACCTGCCCCAGGAGGAAGCTGGGCCACCAGGTCCCCCATGAGAAGTTCAGATGTGACTCCAGGTTCTCACGCAGTGGTCCCCCCACTCAAATCCAACCTCAGTGGGCTCTGGGATGCCCCAGGTACTGTGCTGTCCCTTTGTCACGTCATTTCATCAGGAGACACGTTTTTGTACTTTTTATTCCATCTACATTTACCAAATACCATTTGGAAATGGCCTTCAGTAATGTGTGACAAAGGAGCAACTCAGAAAGAGAGTTCTCCTAGGAAGGAGAACTGGATACTTTTCTCCACTGCTAGTTTTCTCCAATGCATTTTTTTTTTTTTTCAAATTTGGTACTGGGGATTGTAACCCAAGTGCACTTCACCCAAGTGCACTGAGCTATATTCTCAAACGTTTTATATATTTAGTTTTGAGACAGGGTTTCACTAAGTTGTTGAGGCTGTCCTCAAACTTTTGATCCTCCTGTCTTGACCTCCCTAGTTACTGAGATTACAGGTGTGCACCACTAACTACGCTGGCCTAAAACGCAGGTTTAAAGTCCATTGTCAACTACTGTCAACTAAAATCCATTTGTCCAGAAAAAAGAGAAAAGGGAGTGGGAAGGAGGAAAAACAAAGGAGGGAATTGAAAGAGGGAGCCAGAGGATAGAAGGGGACAAGGGAGGAGAAAATGAAGGATGGAGAAAATGAAATGAGAAAGGAAAAGCAGTGGGAAGAGAAATGGGTCAGAGCGCCATCTGCTGGCAGAATCTGGTTTAGCTTTGAGTACTGGGCACTTCTACATTCTGAGCAGGTATCCAGTGGATCCCAGGAAGAGAATTATAGTCAGGAAGAGAGACAGGAAGCTTGGAGGTTAGAAGGTCCTCTCCAGTCTCTAGTTCCACCATCATTGCTGTGCCTGAGAGCCAGTCTTCCCATGTGTCAAATGGGGATCTGCACTCCCTGCAGAGGCAGTGTGTGGCTAGGCAGCATCTCATTCACTAGTCTTCACAGGGCCTGTGCCAGGCATCTATGGCTGGGACATGTTTGGGAATGGAGGCATGATGAGCCCGTGTGTGTGTGTATATGTGTGTGTGTGTGTGTGTGTGTGTGTGTGTGTGTGTGTGAATCCATTCCTACCTCCCTGCCTACCTCAGGAGCCCGTACCCACCCCTCCTCTCCACCCCTTCTCCAGCCTGACTGTACCCTCTGCCCAGTGCCCTACCAATTGTTGCAGGAGTCCAGGCGAGCCACTGCTCCTGGTGCATAGAGCTTCCCATGCAGCTGGCAGGGGCACTGGCTGCGGGGCAGGCAGCTAGCGTTGTGCAGGAAGAGACCAGGTGGGCAGGTGCAGCTGGGGGTGCAGAAGCCTGTGCACTCCACCCCAGAGTCCTGTGCTAGGCACAGCTGAGGACACGGACCCCCATCCTGGTGACACTGCTCTGCTGAGCGGAACACCATGTCCTCTGGACACTGGGCTGTACAAGAAGACAGAGCAGGTCTGGCAGGGGCAAGAGGGAAGGTCGGGGAAGCCAATGGAGAGAGGAACCCACAGGCAGTGACTGGCCTGGTAGGCAGGACTGAGCTGATGAAGCCCCTACCCCCCTCACTGGCTTGTTCCAGTGCCTGGAATGTCACCAGTACAGTCACAGCTTTGCTTCACTTTATACAAATATTCTTGAGAGTAGAACATGAAGACAATGGTGTCTGCCAGGAGGAGGACTCAAAGAGCTGGGGAGAGTGAGGAAGGGGGCCGAGGAATCCAGGGGCTAGCCTTGCTCCCTGCAATCTGCCTGGGAGTGGCAGGCTGGTCTGACTTCCTGGAGGAGCCTGCCCTCCTAGGCCATTTCCAGGGGAGGAGCCCCGTCCCTAGCAGGAAGGAACAAGAAGCCTGCAGGAACCTGGTCCCCAGCAGGTGGGGGAGGGAGGGGACTGGAGGGGAGAGTGGACATCCCATAGTCTCCCTGGCTCAAGGCACCTCGTCCTGAAGACAGAGTTCAGTGATATGAGAAGGTGAGGTGGGGAAAGGATCCGAATCCCAGCAGTGTGTGTGGCCAGCTGGAGGATGGCGAGGAATCTACCTGTGCAGGGCTGTGTGTTGCAGTCCCTGGTCTGGCTGTGGGGTCCCTGACATGCGGGATTTCCAGGAGCCGAGCCAGAGCAGCTGCGTCCACGTATCTGGATGCCTCCATTGCAGGGGGCTGAGCAGGCAGACCAGGAAGCCCACGCACCCCAGCTGCTCGGCACTGTCCAGGGTCAAGTCCACAGTTGCAGACATGGCACAGATGTGGATAGGGGAGGGGTTGAGAGAGGTCAGAGTCATGCAGGTCCTTCTTCTAGGACAGTCCCAAATATTACTCATGTGCTGGCTCATAGGTGTACGACTGGGGCAGGGAGGGGTTTCAGAACAGCCAGGGTTCCTCCATTCCCTCTGTTCCTTCATCTCCCAAAGGCTTGGGACCTGCTCAAGGGTCATGATTTCCTGATCCTCATCCACCCAAGTGTCTGGACACAGAAGCAGTGGGGCTGTACCTGGGCACACAGGGGGGCTGCAAGGCTCCTCCTGGGTGGCCTCTCCTGGGCAGGAGGTATCCCTAAGGCTGGGGCAGAGTCGGGAACGATGTCGCCAGCCAGGGACTCCTCCAGGGACAAGGCAGCTCTGGGAGCAGGAGGACCAAGATGTCCAGGGTGTCCAGCCCAGCACCTCTGCAGAGGGACACAGGACAGGCCAACATAGAGGACCTGGTTGGGCTCAGAAGAGTCGATGAACTCAGGTCAGATCTGAGAAGCAGAAGGCCAGGACAGTGTTCATGAGCATGAGGGATTCTGCTCTGGGCTCAGGGCATGGCCTCTGTCCCCTCCCAGCTGGCTTGGATCTCCACTCTGAGTCCTACTTCTCACATGTGGGAACCAGGAACAAAGCTCCCACTGAGCCTGGCCTCAGCTCCATACCCACACCTACATACCCACGGTCCAGCCAACCTCTGACATGATCATCACTCATCCTCATAGTTCTCCTAGAGCAGTTCTTCCAGATTTTTCTATGTGGGAAAACTCAGAGTCTCTGAACACCTGACCTCTCTTTTCCTCCTGCTGCAAGTCTGTGGCCCAGAACCCTTGGACTCATGTTTCAGCCTCCTCCTCCCTTGCCCTCCTCCTTGGGCTGACCCTGGCTCTGCTTCTCCTCATGTTCTCCTCCCCATTCCGTCTGGATACCAGTGAGGGCTGGCCTGCTCTCTAGAGGCCTCACTAGTGCTGGCACAGCTTGAGGGTACCTGGTCTGTGGAAAGAGGGAACCAACCATTTGCACCTCTCTGTCTCTGTGCTCCTGCGTCCCTCCTCCAGCCAGCCTGGCCAGCCTCACCTCCTTCCTGGCTCTGCAGACACATGCTCCACCGGGCCAGCCTGCTCCGTCAAGGCAGCCCGTAATTCACCCCCACCAAGCCCATCCCCCAAGGCCAGTTCCAGGGCTGCCTCCGGCCCTGGGGAGGCTTTGCTGATCCCCATCCAGAGTGTCAGTGGGTCCCATTCTCTGTGTTCACAAGGACGAGGGGCAGGCTCTGTAGTACCTGTCCCACAATCCACGTGGCAGACCTGCAGTTCCTGCTTGTCCCCTTCACAGGGGGCACCTCCAAAAGCCGCAGGAGGGTTGGAGGGAGACCTGGGAGAGAGGACATCCCGAGTGCCTGTCCTCCTGCTGCTGCCTTCCTGTCCTTCCTCCTTCCACTACCCTCCCCACCAGGCCTGCCTGGATCTGAGCCTCTTCCCCTCTCTCCCCCGTTTCCTTCCTCCTCACGTACCTGAACCTGGCCCTCACTCCAGAGCCACAGGAGCGGTCGCAGGGAGTCCAGGAGGACCAGGCCGACCAGCCACAGGGCTGTGGGCAGGCCCCTGGCTCGCACACCAGAGTCCCCCTCTCACACATGCTGCAGGGAAGGAGGGGGGGGAGCTGGTTGGCACTGGGAGCCCTGCACGGGGCCCTGCCCCGGCCCAGCACCCTCACCATTGGCTGCAGTTGTCCAGGAGGAAGGACAGCCCTGGAGGCTTCAGCTCTTCACCCACAAGGCAGGGGCACTCAGAGAGGGGCAGGCAGTGAGCGTCATGGAGGAGGAGCCCTGGGGGACAGCGGCATCCTGGAAGTGAGGAAGAGGAGGGCCCTCAGCTCCATGGGGTCGTCAGGGAGGCGGGCTAGAGACTGAAGGCTGGTGGGCTTCTGCTGGCTGGGTCTACCTTACCCTCCACACAGGGCCCAGTGCAGCTTCCGTTGGTCTCGGGATCCAGGCAGGAGGGTGGACATGGGGGCACCAGTCCCTTCTGGCACAGCTCAGCATTCACATGCACACGGCCCAGCCCGCAGTCTAGGGGATGAGCCTCAGGTGGGGTGAGCACTGAGAGGCCCAGAGACCTGCCCACGCTCCGTGTAGGACACCTCTCCCAGCCTAGCTCCCCCTTACCTGTGTCACCAGTGCAGGGCTGCAAGCCACAGGGTGCCCTTTCCCGGGAGGCCCCAGGACAGGGTGCACCGCCATTCTTGGGTGGTGGGTCCATGCAGCTCCTCTGGCGACTCTGATGGCCGCCCCCACAGGAAACACTGCAAGGTCCCCAGGTCTCCCACTCTGCCCATGCCCCAGCCACTGTGGGGAAGGAAGAATGGGGGGTCCCAAGGAGACAAAGACTGTGCTAAAGAGAGGAGGCAGGCAGAGCAGAGGCGCCCTCCCCGGCTCAGTGGTGCTCTGGGAGGTCTGTAGCTTCCTCTGTGCCAGGAACCGTCCCCATAGGTGAGGACACTAGGTTCCTCCCAGGACAATCGGTGTAGTCTCTGAGAAGGCCCTGATGGCCAGAACCCTGGAGTGGGGCGCACCCTGATGACAGCAGTAAACCAACCAGAGCGAGGGTTGGATCCAGATGTGGGGCTGAGACCCTATGTGGGAATCCCCTCTCTGGAGCAAGCAGAAGAGCCAGGGGCACCGGGACCAGTCCCTCAGATTCATGGCACAAAAGGGCTACAGGGCCTTCTGTGTGGAGCCCAGGGGCGAGGGGCACAGCCAGCTGACATCTGTGGTCCAGTGCCAAATCCCACCTCACGTGGCCTCTCTACCCCCACAGAGCCTGCTGGGGCAGGAATGGCTCTGGGTGAAGGGACTCACTTGGGCCACTAGGAGGCAAGGCGGGAGGGGCCAGGGAGCAGGTTTCCCTTTAGGGGCTAAAGGCTGTCATCAGGGGGACATCACACTCTTAGAGTCCCAGAGATGGGGGGATGGACACTGGGGTCCCAAGGAGAGCAGAGGCACATTCCCGATGAGGGTCTCAGGTGGGAACCAACTCAGGCCTCCCCCTTACAGGCGTCTGGGACAATCCCCTCTTCCCTCTCGGCTGCTGCCTACCTACCTGGGCAGGCCTGCACAAAGCAGGGCTGGCTGCGGAGCTGGTCCAGGGGGCAGCTGCCCCCAGGCAGGGGAGGCCGCAGCAGCTCCCGGCGCTGGAAGGTGAGGCCCAGGCCGCAGCTGCGGCTGCAGCCACTCCAGCCAGACCAGGGTGCCAGCACACAGTCCACTGCAGGGGACAGATGCCCAGTGATCAGAGGGGGCTTTCGCGGGAGTGGGGCCTCAGGTTAGAGCCTGACCCAGCTTGCTCTTACCACAGCCATCCTCGTCCGAGCCATCCTGGCAGTCGGGCCGCAGGTCACAGCGCCGCTCGGTGGGCAGGCACTCCCCGCTGCCACAGCTCAGCTGGCTCTGGGAGCAGAGAGTCCTGGAGGCTGGCAGTCCAGGCAGGACTGTGGTGGGCACCATGAAGGGCATAGGACTTGCTGCCCATGAAACACAGATAGAGGAGAAGGGAGCCACATAAGTGATTTCAGGCCAGATGTTAATAGCCCCTTCAGCCTCGGGGCCAAGAGCAGGACAGAACTTGCTGACCAGGGCCCTGGACTCCCTTCCTCCAGACGCCTCCTGCAGCCCGCACCTGAGGCAGGCTTCCTCCTACCATGTGTGGGTGAGGTCTACACGGGCCTGTCCTAGCCTACTTGCCAAAGGCTCATGGGAGTGTCCAGGGAGAGGTCATAGCACCTGAAAGAGCAGTTCACTCCCTGTTATATTGTCCCCCAAAGGCTCATGTGTGGAAGGCTTGGTCAGAGGTGGGGCCTTTGGAAGGTGATTGGATCATGAGGCTCTGACCTCATCCGTGGATTAATCCACTGGTGGGTTCATGACTGACGGCCTAGTGAGAGGTGGTGGAAACTTCAGGAGGGGGTCCCAGCTGGGGGAGAAGGCTGCTGGGGGTGTGCCTGGATGGCTATATTTTGTCTCCAACCTCTCTCCCTCCCTCCTTCCCTCCCTGTGCTTCATGGCTGCCATGTTGTGACGAGCTCTCCTCTGCCATGATGTTTCTGCCTTGGAGCCAGTCGACCAATGAACAGAAATCCCTGAAACCTTAGCCAAAAGAAGTACTTCCTCCTTAAGTGTATTTTTACAGCAATGAGAAACTGATTAACACAGGCTCTGTATTCTGGAATGGTGACTCCCAGGGGTGCCCCTTCCTGTGATTGATTAGCACTTGACTTTTCTTTTCCTGATTGAAGAGCAGGTTTTGATCATAGGGATTACTTTGATGGCTGGCTGGAGGGTGGGAGGGTGGTTAGAGGGGTGGGTACATAGATGAGTGGATATGTGGATAGATGGGTAAATGAGTGTCCTTAAAGGTCCAACAGATTTTATAAAACAGGGTGGGACTCAAGCTCTACCCTATTCCCTCTCTTTGCCATTTCTAGAGAGGTTCACCTTCCTGGATTTTTCATATTCAGTTCCTCTCCTCTCTTGCTGCCCCCTGCTCTCTCAGATCCTCCCACATGACTGGAAATGGGCACAGTGTCTCCTCAGGTCTGAAGCCCTCTGGCGGTCCCAGGCCTTGGCTCACCGCAGTGCCGCTCGTCATCGCCGTCCAGGCAGTCCTCCTTCCCATCACACAGCTGCTCCGGCTCCACGCAGCCCAGCACCTTGCAGGGCAGCTGCCCGGGGCTGCATCGCACGGGTGGGAAGGGGCTGGGGGCAACTCTCTGACCTGTGGGTGCCACCATAGCCAGCTGAGGAGGGACCTCGTGGCCCTGTGCTTCCTCCCTGATCACCTCTTAGCAGTTCCCAACCTTCCTCCTCTTGGCATCTGGGGTGCCCCACTTTCCGCCTCTCTTGGCATTAAAGAAAGGGAACGAATGGGGTCAGGAAACTTGGGTCGTAGGCCTGGTTCTACCAAAATGACCTTGATCCATGTGATTTTGAGCAAAGCGACCAACCTCCCAGGGCTTCTGCCCCTTCATGGGGAAGTGGGGCTCACAACAGGCTTTGTGCCCAGGTAGAAGAGCTCAGAGCTTACCAGCAGGGGTCATCGGAATCATGGGGTGTGTGGGGAGCACTGTCATGGCTGCCATTCCTGGTGTCAGGCTCTGAAACCCAGCATGGAATGTGGGAGTGTTGCTCCCCGTCTGCACGGATTCCCCAGAACTTGGGTGAGGAGCTTCGGAGGCGGAGGCAGGGCTCACTGGCCTCTTCTCTGTGGGCAGAGGGGAGAAGAAATGAGGGCTGCCCAATTCCCCTTCCTATGAGAGGACCCAGGAGAGGGTGTCCCAGGCTTCTGCGTGGTGCAGGGTAATCACAGGGGCCACAGACCATTCCCTACCTTCCAGGGGCCTCAGATTAAAAGAGAAAAGAAAGTAAAGCAGCTCTTGGTAGTCCAAAGAGCACGAGAAGGGTTTTAAGTGACAGTAGAAGAAAACTTAGTTTTGATCTGAGGTTTGTACTCTAGTCACAGAAGACACTTGTGGTGCCAGGTTTGGTGGAACATGCCTGTAATCCCAGCAACTCGGGAGGCTGAGGCAGGATGATCACAAATTCAACCTCAGCAACTTAGTGAGGCCCTAAGCAACTCAGCTGTCTCTAAATGGGGTTACCCACTCCCCCCCCCAAAAAAAAGACACTTATGGCAACTTTCAAGTTCAAACTCTCTATAAGATAGGTCATTTAGGGGAGAAAAAGAACTGAGGTCATTTAAACACAGCAGCAGAACAAGAGAACGCTAGCAAGACTCAAGATGAGCCCATTGCTACTGCTGCACAAAAGCCAAACAAACTAGTTTTGACTTTGTGGCACTACAGTGAAGAGTGTTGAGATACTCATTTTCTTTGCAAGAGAGTCATCTTCAAAGACAGGCTTTTTTCAAGAACCAGACTTAGAATGAGACTAGAATTCATCCCACGAGTACAGGTTTGTGGATCTGAGGGGTCTTCATCTGCTTTTCACAAAAGACACAGCCATGGGCCAGCTGGCCTTGTGGACAGCTGTCATCAGGACCCCTTGAGGGGCTCAGAGATTGCCCCCAGGCCCGACGGTCCCACAGGAGAGGAAGCCAAGGCTTAGGCAGGCGGCACAGTGTGTCCAAGGTCTGCCCGGGAGCAGGAGAGCCAGGATATGCCTGCTGTCTGACAGAGGAGGGCCTCCAGGGACCACCGTGCTGGCGAGTGGTTAGTAGCTCTGGGGAGGCTGGCACATGACCAGGCTGGGACCCCATCCTTTCCTGTTTAGGAACATGCCAACCTGGTGACCCTGCCCACTCTCAAGCCCATTTACGAGTATTTCCTGTCAGCTAACACTTTAGAAAAGTGCCTGGCTATTCAAGTGGGTGAGCAGAGGGTGTCCAAGCCAAGTGGCCTCCCACTCCCAAAGGGGAGACCTATCCCGGCCAGAGCCTGAGGGAGGTGGTCACACTGCAGGTGGTCCAGGTGCAGCCCTAAAAGCTGGCCTGGAATATTCCCTTGAATCCAGGAGGGTGAGCAGGGCAGGACCTGGCTATGACCAAGGTGACCAGTGTTTCCCTGAATCAACCCTGCAGCTCTCTCCGTTTTGGGGATAAAGTCAGGGGTCAGGGCACTTGAACCTCGGAGACATCACTGCCCCTATCTCTGGAAGGGCAGACACAGATGGTGACAGGGGCATGGGGAGGGAGAATGGAGTTGGCACACATACCTGTGGGGGGCATGGACGAACCCTGCTTGGGATGCCAGCGGTCAGTCTCTTCCAGACCCTGAGAAGGAGAGGGCTCAGCCACCTCGTGCAGTCAGCAAGAAAGGACCCTCTTCTCCACTCATCCCCCTTGTTTCAAGCCTTGTCCAGGGTGCCTCTGGGGACACCTTGGCACAATGCTCCCCCTGGCTCCCAGAGAAGATGCCCTGGCACTGCCCTATGAGCACAGCCTCCCCTCCAGGGGCACGGGTCTTTTGTCTCCAAATTCCTCCAGGACAGAGGCCTTCCCTGTGCTTCTCTGCACTTTCCTCTGTCCCTCTGGGCCCCTGCTCCCCACCTGGCACTGAGCTGGTGGTCCCCAGAATGCTCCTGACTAAAAGCCTGACGGAGCAGCACCAAGGAAGACAAGTAGAGGAAATGCTGAATGAATGGAGAGAGAGGAAGACGCAGGTGCAGGAGCAGTGCTGTGGGGGCAGAGAGGCCGCCCCCATCCTTGCACCCCACCTGCTGGGTCTGCAGCTTCCCACTCACCTCACTAGGCTGGGGAGGCAGTGGTCCCGGCTGGGTGGAGAAGAAGGTTGGGGTCCTGGCTGTGGAATGGACTCTGAGAAGAAAAATCACAGAGGGAGCTCCAGGGGCTCTCCCAGCCGGAGCACCCCCCACAACCAGGAGGAGTCAGGGGTCTCTGGGCGAGGTCTGGGCATTCAGGAAGGATGCTGCCTGCTAAGTGGTGCTCAGTTTGCTGTGTTGAATCACCAGGAGGACCTGTGAAGCACGCATCTCTGGGTCCACCCCGAGAATCTGCCTGTCTAACAAGTTTCCGGTGCCGCTGGCCCAAGGGCCATATTTGAGAACCACTGAAGACCAGACTAGGAGAGGTCTAGAACCTGAGAGACCGTGGGGAAAGGGCCTCAGGGTGCCCAGATGCAGCTCCTGGCATGAGGGTCTGTGGGCCCCTGGGTGGAAGGAAATGCAGGGCTGTCCCTCCAAGTCCAGGCCAGACCCAGGATACCTGCTAGTGTCCACAGGCAGGGGCCCGCAGCCCTCCTCGTCAGAGCCATCCTCACAGTCTGCAGCACTGTCACATGGCACCCCCCGCAGAGCACAGTCACCACTGGCACAGCGGTGCCCAGCCCCTGGGCACGGGGGCACTGGTGGGGACACTGTGGGTAGGGGGTGGTGTGAGGGCTTCCGCCATCCCCCTGCTCCCTCCTGGTCCTCCCGCTCCCAGCCCAGCCTGTACCTGGCTCACAGCCCAGGAGCTCCACCCACAGGAAGAAGCCAGGCTGCCTGTCGCTGTGGGGGACACTGTGTGGCCACACCCTGATGTACCTTGCCTGCACCATCCGGCTGAAGGCCCACACCTTGGAGGCCACATCTTCCCAGTTCCTGGGGAAAGACTGAAGCACAAGGTGCCTGCTGACCGAGTCCTGCCTCTTGTTCAGGCTGCCGTTGTGGCCCTACTAAGTGACCCCCCCCTCTCTGCTCAATCTTCACAAAAATCCTGCCTCTGCCAGAGCCCATGTCCCCCTGGTTGTAGCCACCTAGTCCCTCAAGGCTGCAGGGGGTCTGGTCCTGGCCTAAGCTCCTCCCACTGAGGTGGCAGGATTCTCATGGCAGGGCCAGGTCCCACTCAGAGCTGTGACCACAGGGACAGCCCAGCACTGGGCACAGAGCAGGTACTCCTTAAACAGGTCAGAGGGAATACCTGTGGACTGATCCTCCCAGGTTGTGGGCCTGTCTCCAGGCGGCGGAGCCAACCCCGCAGAGAGGGCCGCACCCGGGCTGCTCCATATGGACACACGTGGGTCTGGGCCTCCAAGGCCCCCTGTGAATTTAGTGTGTCCCCACCTTCCCCCTTCCCAGGCTGCTGGAGAGCTTTGTGTTCCTGGACTTGGACTCGACAGTGACACTCCGCCCCTCTATTCCACAGAATATAGTCCCTATTACTTACCAGTTATTCCTTAAGCAACTAATGCAAGGACTGTCCCTTGGGGAGACGGAAAGGCCCAGGAGTACAGAGGTTGTGGAATCCACAAAGGGGATGTTGGGTCACTGGCCTGAGAGGCCTTGGGCATTTAGTACCTTGGGTGGGGACAAGGTGCCAGGCAGGAGGTCATGGTAGTCCTGCCAGTGTAGACCATCAGTGCCGAACTGAAGCGAGAAGCTGCTGACATGTGGGCTGGAGGAGGTGGGCCCCCACTCGATGACGCCTGGAGGGGCCGGGCCGAGGGCGGAGTCAGAGCTGAAGGAGGCAGCTCCCCCCCACATCCTCCCCCACCCCCTCCTCCTCACTGACCAGTGAGGTTCCGGGGCTGGAGCAGGTCCAGCTGCAGGAAGGGTGGCCCGGTGTGCCACTCAGCATAAGCACCTGCTCTGGGGCCAGGCCCTTTGGTGGGAGCCCCCAGGAGGGCAGCCCAGGTGGGGTGCTCCAGCTGCCTTGACCATGTCCACAGACTCCCCGGGGGCAGAGCCAGGCCCAGGGGAGAGTAGCAGGCATCTGGGGGCAGGAGGGGAGGTTGGAGGAGGGCAGGAGGGGAGGTTGGAGGAGGGCAGGAGGGGGTGCCAGAGGCATGCCATAAAGGGATCTGGGGAAGAAAAGGGCCACAGGTGACCCTGACCCAGGACAGGGGCAGGAAGGGCAGAGCTGGAGATGGGACACTTCCTCAGCACTCCCAGTGGTCTGCTTCCCTCCCAGGGCACCCCTCTCAGCTGGGTCCTTACCTCCTGGGGGAGGCAGAACATAGGTGACCAGAGGGGGACCCGTCTGGGGACTGGGGGCTGGAGCAGGGGCAGGAGTGGCTGTTGGAGGCACTGTCTGATTCTCTGCTGTGTAGGGAGACCCAAGAGTCAGGAGGAAGAGACCCAGAGAGGCTCTCGCCAGCCCCTCGCTCAGCAAGGTCCTTCCCATTTGGAGCACTTTCTCTCCCATGACAGCCCAGAAATCCCAGGACCACCCCAGCGGGAAAGGACATCTCTTTCCCTTTGTATGAATGAAGGTTTTACATGTTTCCACTGAATATTCAGAGCACACAGAATAAAACTGTCAGTGCAAAGCCACTTTAGGACTAGGATAGAGCAGGTGCAGTTGCTAACCCAGGACTGCTGTCATTAATTACAACCTTGTGGGCATTAGAAAGGGGCTGCCTCTGGATGGAAGCAGTCCTGGGGCTGGAGTCTAGTCCCCACTGCTGGCAAAAATTGTCCAGTGAACAACATGTACAACCGTGTGTGCGCTGGCTTGATCCCAACCTCATCAGCCTATAGGTACACTTTTAGAATAAGGAAGCTGGACCACCCCCAATTCCCTCCTAAAGTCCTCCTCCCCTTGGCCCCTTCTGCTACTACCCAGACCCACTTACCAGGCAGGGCACAGTGGCAACACGATTCTCCTACTCCCTCCACCAGGATCCAACCCTGTGGAGCACAGAAATTAGCCACTTGCCCACCTCTAACCCACTCCATTGGCCTCCACAAGCCTAGCCTCCCACCACCCCTCCAGGCTCCCAGGGCCTCACCTGGGGACAGCTGCCCAGCGGGCAATAGGGGGAGCAATGCACGGTGCCCATATGCAGACACTGGCATACCCTACAGGGGCCCCCACGCCAGCGCTCCCCGACCTGGTGTGTGTGGCCCTGCTGCTTACAGCCCTCACAAGGCTGCGTCTGGCACCTGGGGAGGAAGGGCAGCCTCAGCATGGGGAGGGCTCACTAACAGTGATCACCCTCCTGGTTTGCCTGGATTGAGGGTATTTCAGGACTGGGGACTTCAAGTGATAAGACTGGAAAAATCCAGGGTTAATGTCTGCTCATCACCTTGAACCCCATCCCACTCCTGAATTCCAGAAATTGCAACAGGCCGCAAATTGGGGAAGCAATTTGTGCCAGCTCCACCAGCCAGAAGAGCTGGTCCCAGCAGGGTGTGCAGGCAGAAATGGCTGTCCCCCAAAAGCTTCACCCCGCACACCTCCAGAGACACAGGGGACCCATTCCCACTCCTGCATTTGTCGAGCTGCATGTGTGGGCTCCGTTTGCCCTGCTTTGGATCTAGATGGCACAGCACTAAATGAGGAAAAGGCTGGGTCTCCAGGGGGTCCTGGGGTTTAGGCTGGGAGGGCACTGAGCAGTGTTGTGATTTGGGCTCTCTCGTGGGAAGGGGCTGCAGGAAGAGCGAGCGTGAAGGCGAGGGCAAGGTCCCTGCTGGTACCTGCGAGCCTTGCGGTGGATGCCTCGGCACTGGCGACCTCGGCCGGAGAGTCGGGGGTTGTTGGGGCTCCGGAAGGACCACTGGATGCTCTGGCTCCCACAGGGGCCCAGGCACTCGGCCCAGGGGGACCAGGAGGACCAGCCACAGTTTACTGAGAGAGGGCAAGAATTAGGGCCAGGAGGCAGAGGTGAGTGCCCAGCTGGGAGGAGACAAGGGACCTTGAGAGAAGGGCCACAGGATGCGGGGTACTCACTGGCACAGTCTGGGTTGGGCCGGCAGCGCCGGGGCCTCCCATCTTGGCAGACACAGAGCTGACAGTTGGCTTTGATATGCTGCCCAGGCCAGTAGCGGGCACCATCCACCAGGCAGGGGCACTGCCGGGGCCACACACACTGCCCCTCACTGCCCAGCACCTGCCCTTCTGGGCACCAACAGCCTAGGGAAGAAGCAGGGTGAGGTTTCCAGGCAGACACTGCGGCCTCCACAGACCCTGATCCGGGAGCCCCCTCACCTGGGCTGCTGCAGGGCCTGTGGGGTGAGCAGATAGCCTGGCCAGAGATGTCATCGCAGGTCAGAGGGCAGGGGGCACAAGGCTGGAACACCAGCTCCCCAGAACAGGTGGCATTGGGACAGCCATCCTGAGGGCAGGGCTCTGAGAGTGGGGTCAGAGACTGGGGAGGGAGGAACAGCAGCAAGGACAAGTGTGCCCCCAGCAGCCCCCCGCTCCCCACCTGTGCCCTCTCCCTTCCACTCACCAGTCTGACGGGTGCTATGAGGGCCCCCGGGCAGAAGGGCACAGGCTTGGCCCCCATTCTGGGGTGGGTGGCACTGCCGCTGTCTTGTCCTGGTGCCCCCACAAGGCTCAGAGCACAGAGACCAGGAGGACCAGGAGCTCCATTCACCATCCACTGTGAGGGGAGGGATGGGGCGGGAGGGGGTGGGAGTGCAAGGCAGGGTTGAAGGCCAGGGGGCCTTTCCTTTCTCCTCTCTCCTCTCTCCAGGCTCCACTGTCCCACAGTCGCTCCCTTGTGTCCCCAGCCCCTTACCTGGGCAGGCCTTGATAAAGCAGGCCTGTGACAGGTGGGCGGGGCCTGGGCAGTGCTGCAGCACCAACAGCCCAGATGGGGAACAGCTGCGGCTTTGGCTCTGCACCCCCAGCCCACAGGTCTGGCTGCACGGCCCCCATGGGCTCCAGGGACCCCAGGTCCCACAGCCCTGTTCTTCCGGGGAGAGTCCTGCCTCTCCTGCCAACTCACAGTTGGGCTGCCCATCACACACCTGGGGGAGCAACAGGCTCAGGGCTTCTGCATTGGTGCACGGCTCTGCCTGCCACCTCCCCTTCCTGACCCTCACCAGGTGAAAACCAAGGCAGCCGCCATTGGGGCAGGAGTATTCTGGGCAGGGAAATTCTGTCCTGTTGAGTCTTCCTGGGGCTGGCAGACCCTCTGGGGAGCAAGAGAAAAAACAGTTTGCAGGGAGTTGCAGCTACCTCTGGGCAAGCACCAGCTGCAGACCCATGAGAAGTGTTCATACCACAGTCCAGCTCATCCTCGCCCTGGGGACAGTCAGGGATCCCATTGCAGTGCTGCTCAGGATTCAGACACAGCCAGGGAGCCAAACCACAGGGCAAGAGGCCATGGCACAGGGGAGGCTGGGTGGAACCTGTGGGCACAGTAAAAAGCGTCCTGCTGTGCTCCTGTCCCCTCCTACTCCCTCTCTGCAGAAGGGCTGGCAGGGAGGGCCTGAAGGCACTGGAGGAGGAGGGCAGGCAGGAGGCAGAGCCAGCATGGGGCTCCCCATATCCGAAGAAACACTTGGAGGAGTGTAGGAGGGGTGGATTCTGGGGAGGAGCCAGCCGTAGCAGGGGAAGTGGCCAGGACCAGAAAGACCAACTTGTCAGGGCTTACAGGGGTTCAACCCAGGTGGGATGCTGAGAAAATGGGGACAGGGGAGCCCTACAAACAGACCCACTCCCTAGGCCCTCAGAGCCAACACCCACTCTCTTGTCCTTTCTTGTCCCAAACCAAAAGCCCCTTCCTTCTCCACTGGGCCTGGGAAGGAGGGCAAAGAAAATTTCATTAAAAAGATCAAAGGGCGGGTCTCGCTGGTCACGCCTGTAATCCCAGCCTTTCAGAGCATGCTCAGAGCCAACCTCAGCCACTTTACAAAGCCCTAAGCAACTCAGTGAGACCCCTAAATAAAGTGAGTCTCTAAATAAAATACAAAAAAAAAAAAAAAAAAGGGGCTGGGGATGTGGCTCAGTGGCTAAGTGTCCTGGATTCAATCCCTGGTACAAAAAAAAAAAAAAAAAAAAAAAAATCAAAGGAACACAAACGTTGCTCAGACTGATGTCTCCAACCTAAGTCACTGTCTAGCTGTGCGCAGGGGGTGCTTGGGGAGGGCCGCGCAGGATAGGGGCGACTCTCACCACAGGCGTCTGGGCCCTCGTCAGAGCCGTCGGGGCACTGCGGCACGCCGTCGCACAGTTCCCCGGGGGACACGCAGTGTGGGCCGCGGGCACAGGGCGCGTGGTGCAGCGCGCAGGGCCCACCGCAGCCCAGCTCATCGCTGCCATCGGCGCAGTCCTCCTCCTGGTCGCAGCGCCAGCCCCGCGGGGTGCACTCTCCGCTGCCGCACAGAAACTCCAAGGGGCCGCAGCTCGGCGCTGGTTGGGGTGGGGGTGGGGGGCTGCACTAGACCCCGCGGGAGTGGACCGGCTTCCGCAGGCGGGTCTCGCCCTCCCACAGCAGCTCCTGGCTCATCTCCCGGCTCCAGGCTCCAGTCGTCCTGCCCCTTACCTGAGCCAGCTCTCCCCACCTTCAGTCCCTCCTGGTGTCCAACCCACCCCTGTATTCTGTTGTCCTATTGGTGTCCCCAAATTTCTCCCTGTTCAAGAACTTCCCTCAGATTTCCCCTAACTCAGAGAAGGCCTTGGGTACAGAAAATGAGGCTGGACCTCAGTTCCCCTCAAATGCCCTCCACCTCTTTTGTCTTCATCCCCAAAGCACCACCCACATGCCTTCCTCTGTGGTCCCATCCCCATCCTCCCCAGCTTTCCCACCCCATCTTCTCCAGGAGACTCACCAGGGCTGGCACTGCCCAGTGGACTTGAGGCACCTTCCAGGGAGCCAGTAGAGGGGCCAGGCATGGTGCCAGCTGGGGGCACAGGCAGAGAGGGCAGCGGGCAGTATCCAGGCCCCTCGTCGGCTCCATCTGGGCAGTCCCAAACTCCATCACACAGCTGGATGGTCCCCACACAAGTGCCGTCCATACAGGACACTTCCCCAGGGATGCAGTTCACCTGCCCTGCAACCAGAAAGGAGGAGCTGGTTCCAGAACACTGCCCCCTTTTCTCACTACTTGGGGTGCCCCCACTCACAGGTACCAGCTTCACAGGCAATATATAACCTGGCAAAGAAGTGGGCGGGCGAGGTTGGGGCAACCAGGAGCTGGGCCTGGTAGGAGAGTGTGCCTGGTGGGCCCAAGTCCAGAGCAGAAACAACTAACCCAAACAGGACTCCTCATCAGCGGCGTCTGGACAGTCGGGATGCCCATCACACAGCAGGGTGAGGGGCAGGCAGCGCCCATCAGCACAGGCCAGCGAGTCATAGGGACATGGGCAGCCCTGTTCATCTGTGCCATCTCCACAGTCATCCTGCCCATCACAGAGCAGGGACAGGGGCAGACAGTGGCCGGAGCGGCATGACATCTGTCCCTCCACACAGCCTGGGGTGGCGCAACCTGGCATAGGGTAAGCAGGCAGGCTCAGGACGCTGGGGTCAGAGAAATCCATAACCCTAGAAGGACCAGAACTCCCTACCTGTCCCTCATTCCCCAAGTCATAACTGCTGGCCATGGAAGCAGCAGCTCAGGAAGCTACCCTGGGGACACCTGCTGCAGACCCAGTGAACTCAGTTACCTGTGCCTGTCACACAGGTGAAAGCACTCACCCTCCTCATCTGAGCCATCGCCACAGTCGTCCTGGTTGTCACAAAGCCACTCATGTGGAATACAGTGCCCACTTCCCTGGCAGGGAGACTCTCCTTCGGCACAGTCAGGCACCAGCTCCTCACAGGGGGCACTGTCACCCCCACAATGCCACTGGCTTTCCCGGCAAGTGCTGAATATGGTATCCTGGGATCAGCCACGGCTGGGCGTGGCCAGTCCAGGGGCACAGGGTTCACCCAGGTACTCCCCACTTACCAGTTCCCACAGTCCTTCTGCAGCACAGTCCCTGGTGGGAAGAAGCTGCCACCCCACTCACAGGGACAGGCAGATGGCTCCATGCAGATTCCTCCTGAGATCACAGAGCACAGGACTCCAGAGTGAAGGGGGCACAGTGGCCCTGGCCCAGCCCACCACCATGGTCAGGTGGCCCTTTCCCATCACACAGCTGGATGGTCCCCACACAAATGCCATCCATGCAGGACACTTCCCCAGGGATGTCCCCTCCCCTCTGGCCTTTCTGACTACGCACCATGCAGCAGAGTCCCGTTGGGGCAAAAGCAGCCCTCCACACAGGCAATGGCCCGGCAGTGCCATCCAGGCTCAGCATGGTGGGTAGGGCAGGCGGGAGGACAGGTGGGGCCACAGGCCTCATATACTTGTCCCCCTTCACACTGCAGGGCTGGGTGGAGGGAGAGAGGCTCAGCTCACTCAGGTACAAGCGTACCAGGTGAGTCAGCCCAAGGTGACACCTATGGAGGGCACAGAGTTCATATTGTAGACCTTGGCTGAGACCCTCCCAAGGTGATGTGGGACACATCGGCCCTGTGGGACAGACATTCTTGCATGTTTGGTTCATCTGGAAGTGTCTGGCACATGGTAAGCGTGTAGCACATGTTTGAACTTCTGACTAAGTGTCCAGCTGGCGGGGCAGGCTAAGCACTGTTCAAGGGCCATGCAGGTGACAAGTCTGAGAGTTGGGAACACTCACGGCAGAGCTCCTGGCTGCGCCAGCGCACATGGTGCCCATGCCGGGCACACTCATCTGCGTAGGCGGCAATGGCAGAGCACAGGCACTCACAGTCGCCCCCTGAATCGCAGCTGTGGGAGGAAGCAGTCGGCTCAGCAGCCCCGTGCTGCCCCCACACACCCACTGCCCCCCACTCTGGCCAGCCTTCCTCACCCACAGGTGTCGTACACACACCACTCGTAGTGCTGCTGTGGGGGCACCTCTGTGTGGCATGGGACGAAGAGCTGCTGGAGCATCACTCCGCAGCGGGCACGGGCCCAGGCTGCGCGGTGTGTGTTTACCTGCAGCACAGGGCACCATCTCCAGCTCCCTGGGCCAACCAGACACCTGCCCCAGCCCTGAGCTCTGGCAGGCCCACCATCCCTCCCGCTGTCTGCCCGAGCGCACCGTGCAGGGGTGTGGCAGGTCTCCTGGCTCGGGGCAGAGCGCACTGAGGCGCCAGGAGTGGGCAGCCAGCTCAGCTGTGGGCTCCAGGACTCCTTGGCGACTCCGCAGGTCATTACTGGCGTCTCCATCAAAGTCTCCACATAGCCCAGCCACACGACCACGGAAGTGTGGGGACAGCTGTATCAGGACCCGGGTGCCTGGTGGCATCATTGTAAAAAAATGACCCTGGTACCCTTCATCAGGGCTGAGGTCAGGAGAAGACCCAGGGACATAATACTGCCCAGCATGGGTACCCCCACCCAACAGAGAGTGCCGGTTCCCTCTTTTCTGGGGGGTGGGTTAATTGGTGGTCATAAATGAAGAGACAGACATTAGAGAGGAAGGGCCAGAAGTAAAAGCCTAGTTTCCTAAGCAAACTTAGGTTGGTGCCTTAATCCCAGAGCCTAGGGAGGCTGAGGCAGGAAGGTGGTAAGTTCAAGGCCAGCCTGAGCCACTTGGTGAGAACCTGTCTCAAGATATATTAAGAAGTGCTGGGGATGTAGTTCAATAGTAGAGCACCCCTGGGTTCAATCTCTGGTACCACAAGGGGGAAAACAAAACTAAGTTTGGAAAATTCCCCATCTGGCTGCATTCCGGATGGGAAACCAGGACGGGCTGAGGCTTTCCCACACCAGAGTCCTGGTGGCAAGGACTAGAGGCAGCCTGGCTCTGCCGCGCCGAGTCCCTACAGGGTTATTTTGGCTTCCCTCAATTTCTCACTGAGAGTTCTGTTTCTAAAACGCCAACTGCTTGTGTTTGGGTGGTAGAATGTTGAATCTATTTTCATTTCTTCTTCCTAAAACTTGGTATTTTCTAAATATTTCTTGGGTGAGGCAGCATTGCTTTCATAATGAAGAAAAACAGGATGAAAACATAATTTGGAAACTCTGACCACTTGTTCGGGCAGTGAGGTGGGGGTGGTGTTGGGCTGGGGGTGCCTGGTGGAGGCCAGCAGGGCAGGGGAGGCCAAAGATCCTGGTCTGGCTGTTACACTGGATATCTGCCTTTGAGGGTTGTTGGAAGCTCAGCCCTGATCTCAGAGCTGGGCAGGTGCAGGGAGGAAGGGTTTGGGGGGCGTCCAGTCCATCCAGTACTAAGGCTGGGTGTGGGTCAGGTGCATAAGGGTGGGGCCTAACCTCCGTCCCAGAGCAGGGTGAGGCCCAGGCGTGTGGTCAGCAGCAGGAAGAGGCCTGCACGGTGCAGACTCATCCCTGGGCCTGTGTAGGCCTTGGGGGGTGTTACACTCACCCCGTTCACCGTCACTGCCCGGCCTGGAGAGAAGGAAAGGTGTTCAGGGCCAGCTTGGAGTGAAGAGCCTCCCAGGTCCCATGAAGCCCTGCCTGCTTCCCCTTCAAACCTCCTTTAGCCTCTCTACCTCTGTGACCTTAGGAAAGTCATTAGACTTCTCTGGAGCCTGGTTTATCTGAGAAATTATGATTCCAACCAGGAGGAGAGCCACCCGTCCCACCCCTCTGAGGACAACCAAGCCCAGTGAGGACTCGACCTAGGAACCTGGACTTTGGCCACACTGGTGTGTGGCTGTTATACTGTGCTGGAGTGCCCCCCCACCCCCTGCCAGGGTCTCCTTGCAATGTCACGGCCACCTCTGAGCATGTGCACAGTAGTGCTCTCCAGACGCACGGCCAGTGCCTTGGTGCAGGTGAGGCCGCTGGCCCCGCAGGGCAGGTTCTGGGCAGAGATGCTGAAGCGGCCACTGGCCTCTCGAACCAGCAGATACTCGCAGGCTCCGGGGAAGGTGAGTGTCAGCCCATCGAACGTCACATAGTGGGGGGCACCCGATGCCTGGCACCATCCACTGCACAGCTGGCCTGTGCAATGCCACTGTCGGCCCTGGCACACACTGTGGGCAAGGGGCAGGGACAGAGTCACTGAGGAAGGGACCTGAGCTGTAGCAGGGGAGGCAACTGATCCAGATTCCTGTGACTCTAGATGGGACTCCAGTGTGGAAGATCCCAGAGGTCCCCAGTGCCCAGCCCAGCCCAGATGCCCTACCCCAACTATCACCCCAGCTCATTCTAGTGGGAGGAAGCATTGTGTTTGGAGAGCCAGTAGTCACAAGGCCAGAAGGGTGTAGGCCAGGGGGGCTGGGCATACCAAGTGTTGCAGTTGTCCTGGATGGTGGCATTAGGTGGGTACCACTGCCCACTGTGACGGCAGGGACAGAGATCAGGAGGTACACAGCGCTCATCCTGGGCAGAGAGTGGGGACACTGTTTTGGGCAGCTAGGGGAAGAGAACAGTGCCCTGGTGCTGGGAAGGCCACTCTGGTGCCCCATCCCATCCCCTCCCAGCCTCACCAGCAGCACGGTGCCTGGAGGGCAGACACAGCCATCAGTGCTGCCCATGGGGCAGGAGTGGTTGTCACTGGGGCTGTCACAGGTGAGGAGGCAGGCTCCAGGAGCGTGGACAAGTTCCCCGGGGCAGAATGCACGCTGCAGGGCGCAGTGGTGGGCGGTGCAGTTCCAGAGGCCCCTCTCCTGGCAGATGCTGCGGGAGGGTGGAAGGGGAAAGAGGCAGGCCCAGCAGAGATTCAGCCTCCAGGCTGCTGGTCTGCTCTGGTGAGAGTCTAAGGAACCCAGACGCTGGGGACCTAGGCACCAGATCCGTTTCACTGAGCGGAAACCCAGCTCTGAGGCCGGAGCCCTGAGCGCTGCACCTCCCAGCACCCCAGCCTGCAATGATCAGCCCCTCCTCTCCAGCCCTCCCTCTTCAGCCCACATTCTTTCTCTTGTCCCCCAAGCCATCATCCTCACCAGCGATTGCAGTCCTTCATGGTGACACTGCCAGGGGTGTAACGATGGGCTCCAAGCTGGCAGGAGCACAAACTGGGGGGGACACACTGGCCCTCGGGGTCCCACAGCAGGCCAGGGGGGCAGTTACAACCAGCCACACAACTGGTCAGCTCCTTACAATCCTCTGGCTCTCCGCAATGGTGGCCACACACTGGAGCGCACTCCTGGTACTCTTGGCCACCAGGACACAGGATAGCTGGACCCAGGGACATGTGCATATCAGGAGCATAGTCAACCCCTCTGGAGCATACCCCCGCTGTGCTTCCCCAGGAAGAAAAGCCCAGCAACCCCCTAAGGTCAGAGGTTCCTGCCCTCTCCAGCTTCTCCTAGAAGGGGCCAGAAGGAGGAGGTGGGAGGGAGCGTGAGGTAGGGCTGCCTGGGCAGGGGCTCACGGCAGAGAGTCTGGTTCCTCCAGGACAGCAGGGCGCCCTCCTGGGCACAGCGGTGCGCGTAGGCAGACAGCACGGCACACAGGCAGTCCCTGCCAGGGGCACAGCCACACACTGCCGCCAAGCAGCGCAGCTGGAATGGCTCCCTGTCCACCAGCCTGTGGCAGTCCTTGGGAAGAGAGGAAGCGGGGCTCTTCCTTATGAACTCCTCATTCTCTTGGGTCCCCATCGCTGCCTCCCTGTGACTGGTAGGCCACCCCGGCTACCTGGAAGGCTGGGCCATGCAGGATGGCACAGACTGCCTCTGCAAAAGCAAGGTGCTGGGAGTGTGTGCTGCAGGGGAAGAGCAGGACACTGTCCCCAGAGGAGCACTTTCCATTGCCTGCCACCTGGAACCTGCTAGCAAAGTCAGCAGTGCTGGTCTCCACATCCCCAGCTGGTGTCAGGAAGTCATCCTGCTGGTTCCAAGTGAAGGTGCCACATAGACCTTGGACCTGGGCCGTGGAGACCATGTGGGACAGTCACCTTCAGACTCAGCATAACCTTTCCCAGCCTTTTACCTGCCTCCTGGCACACCTGGTGGGCATGGTGGGGGGCCAGGGTGATGTAGGCTGCAGGGTCAGCCACTCCCCAGAGGACACGGACTCCTGGCCAGCGTAGCAGCAGAAAGGTGGAGGAGGCTCTGGAGATGCTGAGGCCCGCAGTGCCAGTCCAGGGCAATCCCACATCCTGCCCGTCCACCAGCACAGCTCCTGGAAAAGAAGCCTGATGATGGGGTGGCAGGGGGCAGGTGGGTGGATGGGGCTGCAAGAACAGAAGGACTCGGGTGGGAGTGGGAGGGCCTGTATCGGAATGGGACCATCAGAGTGACCCTCAGAGGCCACCAGTTTCACTTGAGACTCCCCCTATGGGAAGTCTGGGAAATGATCCATCTTTATTGGGGGGGGGGGGGCTGGTGTGAGTGAATGGTTCCCATTTCCTCTGGTTTTGTCTTGTGTGAAGTGGCTATGACAAGCCTATCTTGTCCCATCTGTGAAAGAGGATTACAAGGATAAATTTCTTTGGTGGCTTTGAGGTGGCCATGACAGCAGAACCTTTACTGGAGCAAAGGAGGATGCCTGTTAGTGCCCCCCCACCCTTTTTGAACCAAGAATTAAACCCAGGGGTGCTTAACCACTGAGCCACATCCCCAACCCCTTTTTATTTTTTATTTTGAGACAGGGTCTTGCTAAGTTGCTTAGGGCCTTGCTAAGTTGCTGAGGCTGGCTTTGAACTCTCGAACCTCCTGCCTCAGCCTTCCAAGCCTCTGGGAATACAGGCGTGTGCCACCGTGCCCAGCTTCAGTGTCCAGTTTTGCATGTCTTTTTCCCGTTGTGGCTGGCACAAAGAGCTGGCACAAGAGAGCTAGGAACTGACCTGGGCATGGGGGAGTTGGAGGGACAGTGGCTTAGAGGGGCCTGCCTGGTCTGGTCATGATGAGATCTTTTAGATTTTCATAACAGTATGACTTGTGTTTTCCCCAAAGATGAGGCAGAAGAGGCCTTGGGACACGTCCTCAGGACAGTGTGTCTTCCTCAGAGATGGGAGGGGGCAGCTGAGGGAGTGAACTCGGCTGTAGAATCTGGGGTAGAGTTGTTGGGCTCTGAAGGGTGGGGAGTGTGGAAGGCAGGGGCTTCTGGGTGAGAAGAGGGGACAGTGGGCGCGGCAGTCACCCTGAGAAGGTAGACCTGAGGCTACCTGAGTCTCTGAGCTGGATGTGGGTATCCCCCAGTGAGACAGACAGGGCATGGAGGCAGCTCCCAGAGTCGCAGTCCCCATGCTCCAGTACGATCAGCAGCTGCCCTTTCACGTAGTCCTAGGGACAGACAGAGGAACACAGGGCTGGGCAGACCCTTCGTTTCCCTGAGGAGGTCTCTGCAGATCTTTAGCCTCATCCAAGGCAGCTCCTACCCATGTGGGAGCTTTCCAGCCAGACAGACACTGTGAGAGATGGGGCTTGACCCTCGCCAAGATTAGCACACACAAATGCTTGTGTAAGTGTGTGCATGGGGTTGCACGAGTATATGTGATTGCACATTTGTTTGTGTCTGCATGAGGGAGGGATGATTCCCATCTTTCCTCCCCGTGGGTAGGACGTTACATTCCAAGTGACTTACACTTGTTAAATCTATGTGCGCAGGCCTGAGTGTGCTGTGTGCCTGCCTGTTTGTGTCTGTGTGCATACAGGTGTGTGTGTGTGCACCCACTGGTCTTCGTGTGCCTCGGGGAGATGGCTGCTTGGATCCTGCTCAGCCAGTCTCTATGCCCCACACTGCTCATGAAAGGAGGGGTGCAAACAAAAGAATGTGAATGGTCCACTACTGAGATGGGGACCCTGGATGAGAGAAAAGGAACGTGATCTGTGCTGACCCTGGGAAATGACCCATCTTTATTGGGGGAGGACTGGGATGGGAGAAGGGTCCTTATTCCCCCTGGGGATGTCTTGTTCAAGTGGCTCTGACAAGCCTGTCCTGCCCCATTTGTGAAGAGGACCATAAGGATGGCTTTCTTTGGTGGCCCTGAAATGGTCATGACAGCAGGACCTTCACCAGAGCCAAAGGAAGGGGTGGGAACCCAAAGAGAGGCTCTGGGGTCTGGGGAGCTGGTCTACCTCCAGCATTGTCCTTCTGGGCTTTTCCGTGCAGGGCTAGGGTTTTGCTTTCTTTCTATTTTTTTGTGCTTCTCCTACAGCCCCCCTCCCCTGGACACTTTGGGGAGGGACCCTTCTCTGGTAAGATCCCTTTCCCAGAGTTGGTCCTCTACCCACCTGCACCAGGCTGTAGTGACAGCCTGGGTGGCCCCGGAAGAAGAAGCTCCGCCCATCAAAGGTGAGGTAATGCCCATCGCCACCTACTGCACACTCAGCAGGACATGAGGCCTGGGCACAGTGCCAGTGGCCATCCTGGCACACACTGTGGACACATGGGTGGGACAGGGCAGTGTGGCATCAGTCCCACCCTGGGGTGGGGAGGCTAAGCTGGAGTCAATCCCCCATACCCTGCTCCCTTGCCTCTCTGATGTTCCCACCACCCCTGGAAAGGGTAGAGGTCAGCTGGTCAGGGCTTTAAGAAAGGCCATCAGTTATGTCAGCAGAGATCACAGGTCACTGTGATCATGTCAGGAGGGAGCACAGCCAGAACGGCCTGGCTGTTTGGGGGAGGCAGGTTTCAGAGAAAACATAAAGGGCAGGACCAGAGACAACCACGCTGCTGCCACCCCATCAAGGCCTGAGGACCCACCATGGGTTACACAGCTGGTGCACAGTGTCGCCAGCGGCATAGCGCTGGCGCCGGTGGTAGCAGGGGCATCTGGAGGCAGGCACACAGAGGGCACCATCCCAGAAGAGGCCAGGTGGGCACTCGCAGCCACTCACACACTCTTCCCTGCAGGACCCTTCCTCTTCCTGGCCCACTGCCGAGCAGCTGGGGGGGCAGGAGGAGACGCAGTCGGAGTAGAGCTGACCCCCAGGGCATAGACGCTCTGTGGACATAGGAGTCGGCTGTGAGGGGCTGAGGTGTTCCACCAGACCCTGCCGACTCTGAAGAGCCAGGAAGCCATGGGAGCCAGCTGGGAGGGTGCCCAGGGGTGGCAGTGCCTTCAGAAAATGAGGCACTTGAGGACCCTCAGTCATTTCCACAGGGCAAGACAGTCAAGTAGTACCACAGAAGCCAGGCTTCCTCCAGAGCACGTGGATGCGTCGCCTGGCACAGGCCTGGGCATAGTTGGCAAAGGTGGCACACACAGCCTCCTGCCGCCCCTCTTGGCGCCCCAGAGTAGCCCCTGCACAGTAGGCAAAGAGGCAGGCCTCGTGGTACTCATCGGGGGAGACCTGCAGAGAAAGGTCGGCCTGTCAGCTGGCAAGCGCCTTCTCCTCACCAGCACCTCCCACCCTCTGAACTCCGGAAGGGACCTGTTCCCAGAGGTAAAGCCCAGGACAGGAAGGGGTGTCTTGACCAATGGCCCAACAGAGTCTAGCAGCAGGACTGGGTCACTTAACTGGCTCCTCTCCAGTACCCTCCTGGCCCCACCCCTCTGGACAGTCCCCTCTGGAGCTGGTCACCACCTCCACCCCCACCCATACCTGGGCATGGCACTGCCAGAATGGACTCTCCAACAGCTGGTGGCATACATCCTGGGCTTCAGCTCGCAGCTGGCCAGCATCCATACCTGCCTCTCTGCCCTTCAGGGGTCCCTCACAGCCCTGATCCATCTCCACTGCATCCAGACACCCAGGCTGGGGACAAATGGAGCCAGGCCAGGTAGCAGTGATGAGGGACATTAACTAGGAAAATGACCACTGCCCTCCTAGCCACTTTGAGGCCACATCATTGTTCCCACCATGATGTGGGCTGTGGAGGGCAGTGGGGACAAGCCCAAGGGGGAGGCAAGGGACTCAGGGTCACAGTCAACCACAAGCAGGCGATTAGATGATGAACTAACCACCAAAGGTGGTCACTGATGAGGTTGGCCAAGGTGTCCCTTGATGGTCAGTTCATACAAGACAGCCAGACTGCAGGCAGCACCTGACACTGAGCTTCCTGTGGGATACGAGGCCTACCTGCTCTCCCCGTGAGGGTCTCCCCCTGGGATTCTGTCTGTCCCCTTCAGCCAGGGGAGAGCAGCCAGGAGGAGCCCAGGATGGCAGTCTTACCTCAGAGCTAGGGAGCTTCCAGGAATTCCCAAAGGTGGCAGCAAGCATAGCCAGGCCCCCACCTGGCTCGGAAAAGTCATCTAAGGAAGGGTGAAGCAGAGATGCTGGATGCTGGACTTGGGGTCCAGTCCCCTCTTCCTCCCTGACCAGCTACCAAGCACACCCTACCTACCCTCGGGCCGGCCATTGTAGAGCCCACAGAGGCCCTGCGTCTGTCCTGAGTGCTCATGGTCCACCGAGATGGACACCGAACTGGACCTGTCCAGCCGCACAACAACCCCCAGGCCCCCGGACAGCACCAGCCAGTCCCCCTGCCACTGCAGGCTCAGCCCTGGGAAGGGAAAGGGCGCCATTCAGCCTCCTGTAGCCATAGTCCCTGCTCACCACCACAGCAGGACTCCAACTGCCCAAGGAAGCAGCGGAGAAGGGAAAGAATTCTGACCATTCTAGAGAGCTCTGCACCTTTCCCATTGTAGACACTCTCTAGACTAAACTACAACACACACACACACACACACACACACACACACACACACCTTACATGCACCCCACAGTATACACATACACACTTCATACACCCCTGTGTACACAACACACATGTATACATAATACATAAACAAAATACCACATACACACACCACACATACATTGCACGTACACATAGCACACAAACACATACCATATATACACAATGCACCACACATACACACACTTTACACAGTACACCAACATACACGCACATTACACATGTACACACACCAACATACACATACGCTCATGCACACACTGGGCACTGGCGCGCGCGCGCGCGCACACACACACACACACACACACACACACATCCACACTTCACCAGCCTCATGCAGTCCCATTCAGAATGACACTCTCACGAGGGAGGTGGGGAAACTGAGGCTCAGGTAGATTAAGGCGAGGGACTTGCCCAGGGTCATGCTAAGAGTGGGTGGGGAGTGGGAGGCACTGGGCCCCCATCCTCGGGGCTCTTCATTTCTAAAGGCCTCCCAATAACAATGTGGGACAGGCAACAGCCCCAATCCCCACTGACCCTCCACAGCAGACCCACAGGGTCCTCACCATGGAGTAGCCGGGGCTCCCCATCAGGTACGAACTGCCCCTTCACAGAAACATCTCTACCCTGGATTTGCACCTCCTCTGAGCCCATTATCACCAGGACCTGGGGAGATGCACAGTGAAATAGGGTCAGCAACTCTCCCCATCCCCCTACGTCTAGCCTCTCCTGGGGCCACCCCCATTTCCCTCCCTTACCAGCTGACAGTGCCCAGATTGTGGACAGTGGTCCCTGGGCCTGAGGTGGACAGCCCAGGTAGAATCAGCAGCTCCTGCCAGCAGATAGGTGCACTGGCCCAGGAAGTGGTAGTGGCGCCCATCAAAAGTACGGTAGTGGAAGCCTGACCAGGTGGCACAGGTGGCTGAGGGATGCTGGTGCTGACTCCAGAGCTGACCCACAGCCCCCGGTAAGGGCTGCAAGAGGACTGCAGAGGAAGCATTGCCTGGACATGACACATCACATGTGAGCTGCTGAGTGCAGGGGTCAGAGGGCCATGGGTAAGAACATGCCCACAGAGCAGGAAGCATGGGGATAAGGCATGGTTACTCTGGTGGGCAGGGGAGGAGGCAGGATCCCAGAGCTCAAGGCCTGGCATGGGGATGATGGCCAGGATGTGCCCTGTCTGTAGGCTGGAATCTGCAGACCCACCTGGAAAGTGTTGGCTGGAACAGCTAAGGCAGAGCTGAGAGCCACTGTCCCACCAGCTGTGACCCCAAGGTCTGGCACAGCACTCTTCCAGGTTTTCTGTTGAAGTATTAGCTGAGCCTCCCAGAGGCTGGCACTGCCACGTGGCAAAGCAGTGGCCACCAGGGCTGTCTTCCACGAGGGCTGCAGCATATGGTGGAGAGAATGGGGCACACCCGGACAGTCAGCAGAATGGCCTGTAGCTCAGCCTGGTCAGTTCCCCTCCTCAGGGAGCCTGTCCCCCCCTCCGAAGACGTAAGTGAGGTTAGCTGCCCACAATCCCAGAAGGTACATGTCACCCGCACTGACTCAGGAGCTTACCATCCGTACACTGAGCACCCCCCCAGCCTGGACAGCAAGCCCTCACCGTCCGGTTCCATGTGGCAGGCCGAGTTTCTGGAGGTCTGCACCCACCAAGCAGGGGGAATCAGGGAGAGATGTTAGTGTCTAGCCCAGCCCACCGCGGGGAAAGGCCTGGGACATTGGGACAGTGAACTACTCTCTGAGGGATTTATCACATAATTTTCCTCCTCCTTTCTTCACTCGAAAAGTGAGAATGTCATTGGGGGCAGACAGAGGGAGCAGGCATTGGGACTCTCTCTGCTCCACCCTCTGAGGTACCTCTCATCCACACACCCCAATCTTGCACTTTCTGCTGCCTTTCCCCGAGCCCACCCAGGGCCCACTTCCCAAATGCCTGCTTATGCCAGGTTCTCCCCATCCTCCCCCACTCTCAGGATTTCCGGCCGTCACTCCTTTCCTGCCTGGCAGACAGCCCAGGCTCTGACCCTCACTCACTTGTATATGCGACAGAGCCCAGGTGCTGGAGGCCCTGAGAGCCCCTCGCGGCCACTCCTGGACAGGTCCAGCCGCCAGCCTAGGCGGGTATAGTGGTAGAGGCTGGCACAGGGCACCAGATCCTCCCTACGGGGGGCCACTTCCTCCTCCACATGGATCGTCTCCATCTGCTCACACCATCGCCTGTCCATGGATAGGAAACTACAGCAGCTGCCACTGTCCCCTTTGTTACCAGGAAGCCCTGTCTTGTGACCCCACTCCTATAAGAGATAACTTACAGGAGAGGTCCCTGAAGTAAGGAAGAGGATAGGGTTGGAGAGAGAAGCACCAGGGAGGTCATTCTGGTGCCCAGGGTGTCCCCAGGCCTGGGGCTAGAGAGGATCTTAGCTTGAGGAGTCCCAGTGGACTGCTTACCCATTAGCCAGTACCCATAGCATCCCAAAGAGGACAGCAAGGAGGAGCATGTTGCCCACCCCAGTCACCACCAGGGTCTTGTGAGGCCTGAGCTTGGGCAGTGCTGCTGCAGGGGAATAGAGAGACCAGTGCTGGTCCCCCTACTCCACACTGCTGCCTACTGTGACCTGGAGGCCAATCTGTCCAAGGCCACAGAGAGAGCCAGGCTGTAGGCCTTTTGTACTGGAGAGGCTTTATGACGGGCTTGCACCTCCAGGCACAGCTGCCCAGAACCTGGTTGGATCTGCCCTGACAATTCTCTCAGTGCCAGCTCCTCCTGGAAACAGCCCCTCCCCCCGGTGTGTATGATGGGGATCAAAGCCAGTCGCTTTGAGCCTCTGCTATTCCCACACTTTCAGAGGCTACCACAAATGAACATGGGCTATGGGCAAGCTACCCTCCCTTTCTGGGCCTGTTTCCTTACTAGTAAAAACTTCAGGGACTTCCCAGGGATGCACAGATGGGACTCAGGGACTCCATGAATTCTTTGAAACTGTATGTGTGCATAATCTTCCAAGGACAGTTTCATAATGTGTATTAGATGCTCGGGGGGGGGGGCATGGCACCATCGAAAGATCAAGAGTTACTGGCTCAGCGATTGGTTGGTCTACCTGCCCTCAAGCTGACTTGATCATGCTCTTTTCCTATCTCCTCTGTCCCCTTTCCTGCCAGGCATTCAGGATTTGAGGGCCAGGGAAACTGGATGACCATGTGCTTTCCTCTGTTGGGTCTGACTTCTTAATGAGATGATGATGTGTGGCTGATTTGGTCATCCGGTCTCCTTCTGTGAGGGTTTCCTAGGGTCCCTGGGGTTCTAAATACTAGGGTTTCCTAGGGACCCTGGGTGGAGGACTGAGGGGAGCCAAGAATTTGGGTGGGAAGTGGGGTTGGGGCTGTAAGACAGCACCCCCAACCAGGGTGGGGGCTGAGCCGGATGAAGTAATCTCAGTGTCCGGTTGGGAGAGGGCAGCAACAGGCTCCTGAGGGGAATCCTGGTTACATCCTGGTTACCAGCAGAACTCTGAGACACTCAGGCTGGAATATGGCCTGGACCTCAGACTGACACACCAGCTCCTAAGCCTGATGTCCCACTGAGCATCCTGAATAGTCATCCCACCTGGGGTGAACAAGAGCTAGGTTCAGCTTCCTTCTGGAACCTGGGGCCAAATAAAAAGGGTCATGTTGAGCTTCTTCCAGGGCTCACAGATAGCTAGGATTGGCATCCTAGACCCAGTAGTCCTGGAAAAGAGCCAGGGTGTGTGTGGTGAGCCTACTGTTCTTCCAGCCTTTCTCAACGCTCACACATTACTCCTCCTTTTGTGACCTACATGTGGACACACCTGCTCCAGCCCAGCACACACAGAGGTACACATTTGCTCCCAGGGCGACCTGCAGTCTAGTCAGCATCCATTCTACAGAAGAGCCTTTCTAAGCTGAATGGGAAGGACCACCTGCTCTTCCAGGTCCGGCTGTCCCTGGGCCTCTCACTATCACCATCCACAGACATTGGGGACACCCCTGCTGTGTGCTGTGCTACTGTGTCCTACAAGGTCTGCCTTGGGTCAATGTGCTCTGATTCCATAGGTGTCTCCATTCTTGTGATTGGGTGCTATAGCCAGGGGCACTTGTTCAGTCCACAAGGGCCATTCACTGGCCTCCCCTTCTCAGGTTTACTCCAGTTCTGGATTCCAGCAGTCATGAATAGGGCATCATTGGGCTTTGGAAGAAACACAAGTCACAGGCAGGAAGGAGGAAGCCGGAATCCAGGGGAGCAGGCAGAAAGATCGTGGGGAGGAGGTCTGCAGTAACCAGTCCGCGGTTTAGCTTGAGGAGGACGGGATATGGGGAGTTTAGGGAGTGGAGCCTCACCCGCTAGGCTGAGGAGAAACTGCAGGACTGGGGCGGGGTCAGCGGCCAGGCCCCGGGGCTCAGAGGACAGCCCTCCACACCTGAGGCCTGCAGGGCCCACCTAGTACAGACGGCCTCCCCTCTCCGTCACCCCTCCCTGCCCCGCCCACGCAGTCACCGCCCATCCTCACCCCCTGCAGCCTCAGCGCCAGCCGCCCCTCCTCCCGGGGGTCCTCCCCAATTTCTACTGGGGGGTGGCGGAGGCTCTCTTTCCTTGGGTCCCTTTCCACCTTTCTCGCAGGGGGTCTCAGCTCCAGCCTCGGGAATCTAGGCTGGAGGGAAGGGGTCTGGGTGGACCCGGGTAGGGTGTAGAGCGGGACCGGCAGGAGTTTCTCAGATCCCTCCCGCCCCACCGTGGGTCCGACACGTCTCTGGCAGGACCGCGGGGGGCCACAAACCCGACCGGCACTCGCGATCTGAAGACTGCGGCGTACTCCTTCCCAGGCTCCCACTCCGAACACGCCCCCTCCTCTTCCTGGCAACCCCTCACCCCCTCCCGCGCTCCACCTTTCCCCGGCTCCTCCCTCCGAGGCTGCGAGCACCCTCCCTCGCAGCCCGAGTGCCCTACCTCCCCGGTCTCCTCTCCCTCCTCCCCTCCCTCCTCCCCTCCCTCCCCGCTTCCCCCCTGTCCAGAGCTCCCACTTTCCGTCCTCTCCTGCGGGCGTCGGGCCTCAGGACCCTCACCTGCACACCTAACCCCGCGGTGCACGTCCCTCGACCCCACTCCCCGAGGCCACGGTCCCAACCTCCCTAGCCTGGTGCCTCGGGGCTCCGCGCCCGCTTCCTCGGCCTCTTCCCCCTTGAGGGCGCCGCTGCCCAGCTCCCTCTCCCTCGGCGTTTTTCCTTCCCCTCCCCGCGAAGTTTCGGGGCTGTCAGTCTGTCAGTCTTTCGGGCAGTCGGCACCCGGGCTGCAGGCAGCGGGCGCCATTGTGAGCAGAGCCGGCTCGGGCAGGAGGCCCGGGCGCCTGGGTCCCCGAGGCTGGCTGCGGCGCGGCGACCCGCCGGCCCGCCAGGTAAGGGCCGGGGAGGCTCCCGGCGCCGGCGGCCCCGCCCGCCTCCCCTTCGGCGCACACTCACAGCCCGCTGCGTGCAGGTGACAGCCCCCGGGGAAGGGGCGCGGGGAGCGGGGCAGGGATGGGGGAGGGGCACGGGTCGCAGGCGAAAAGGATGGGACCGAGCCGGGGGCGGGGGGGGGGAGGCTGGAGGGGCGGGGGACGAGGGTCGCGGAGTGCAGGAAAGGGATCCGGGAACTGGAGAGAAGGGCGGGGGCCGGGTGGGAATCGGTGGGAAAGGGGCGGGAGGGTCCCCAGGGGAGGGAGCGGGGAGTCTCTGGAGAGCAGAGGGAGAGTGGGAGTGGGCCGAACCGGAGCGGAGGAAAACCGGGCGCCCGGGATCCGGTCTTTGGGAGGGGCGGGAGAGCAGGGCGCTGACAGGTGAGCCCCGGAGCGGGGCAGCGGGCCGGGACCCGGAGTGACTCCGGAGGACAAACGGAGGAGGGGAGGTGGAGTGGGGTCTGCTCGGGAGGAAAACTTGGGGGGTGGTGAGAAGTCAGTGGGGAGCAGAAATAGGGACGGGACCACTGAGAGGGAGGTGTTGGGGAGAAAGGGTTCGGAGGGGAGGTGGGGTGGGGAGGGGCAGGGCCAGGGAGAAGGTCGGGAGTGAGCTGGGTCAGAACGGTAGCCCCAGCCTTGGGGCGCCAGGGGACGAGGGAGCTGGGGAGCGCACTGGAGGGGGAGGGGAAGAGCGGTTCTGGGGACCGGGAGGGGAGGGAAACGAAGCTGGAGCCTGCTGGGGAGGCAGAGGGGGAAGGGAGGCGGGGGCCGCGGAGGGGAAGGAGAGCTGCAGGGGGGAGAGGGGAGGGAGGGGGAGGGAGGGCGGTGTGGGGACAGGAGGAGGAGGGCTGGGGAGGGGTGGAGGGAGGGAACCGAGGTGAAGAGAGGGAAGGAGAGGAAGAGAAACCAGAGTGGGGGAGGAGAGGGGGAAGGGAGGGGCGAGCAGGGTGGGGGAGACCAGCTGAGAGCTGGAGGGCGGGCGTTGGGGAGGAAGGAAAAGAGGAGGGGGAAGGAAGGGAGAGAGTGTGCAGCCGAGGAGGGGGATGGAGCGGGGGAGAGTCGGGCGGGCGGGGAAGGGCGGCCCAGAGCCCAGGGAGGGGGAGGGGAACGGAGCGCTGCTGGAGACTGCCCGGAGCGGAGGGTCAGGGAGGCGGTGGCGGCTTAAGGCCGACCGGAGAGGGCCGTGAGGGGTTGGCCCCGCTGGTGCGGGCAGGGGCGGAGCCCTAGGGGCGGGGCAGGGGGAGGGGCTCCAGGAGGCTACCCGATTTGGTGGGGAGAGAGGGCGGAAGGCAGAGGGAGCCGGGAGAGGGGAGGGACAGAGGGAAGGCTGCAGGGGGGAGGGGGAGGGGAGCCTGCTGGGGGAGGGGGAGGAGCCCACAGGGGACGGAGCAGGGAAGGGGGTGCAAGGAGGGGTGTTCTGGCCTGGGGGTGTCCTAGCACAGAGCAGCCTCATGGGGAAGGGAGTGGTTTTGAAGTAGGGGCTTTTGGAGAAGCCAAGACCATTTCCTACCTTTAACAAGGACCCTTCTCTGATGGGGAGCCCCCACCTAGTCCTAGACGACACTCCCTCCCCTGCCGGCTGGCTTCTGTTTCACCATCTTCTGCAGTGACAGCTGGAGGACCCAGGAAATGAAGTTTCCCACTCCCCACCCTCTCCCCAGAGAATGGTTCCTGCCAGTCCCCAGGCAAGGACACTGGGTTGTGCTTGGGGTGGGGCTGCCAATGAACTGGGGCTGGCTGGAGAGACCTGCCAGGCAAGGGTGGGTAGGTGGGTGAACTGATTTCCAGAGCCAACCAGAGCTTGCAGAAATGGCTTCAAGCCTTTCTTCTTGGGCCCCCCATCTTTAAAGGTCTCTGCTCTTAAATTCATACTCCCTTATTTCCCTCACCTGTTTGGGGACATCACCTTTGGAGCTCCTGGGAAGAGCTAGGAGGGAGAGATTGGGCAGAGCTTCCTGCCCAACCTTCTATATGGTGGCTGCTATTCTAGACCCAGGTGGAAACTGGCAGGAGGAACCTGATGGCAGTCTTTTCTCCTTAGGGTCTGTGACCTGGTCCCCAGGAGGGGCTACTCCCTGTTGCCATGAGAGAGACTTTGGAGGCCCTCAGCTCTCTGGGTGAGAGAACTGAAGGCACTTGGGGGTGGGGTGGGATTAGGGGGCATCTACAAGGCATAGAGTAGAGTTCTTCCAGAGGCCGAGCCCTGGAGCCAGAGGCCCTAGGGGCCTGTAGGACAGCATCCTTTCAGGTGACCCGGTCTGTTTGAATACCCAGAGGAGGGAAGTTGTGCTAAACTGCAAGTGTATATGGGGACTCACTCAGCTCTGGGACTTAAACTTATTCTCTCTAAAGCTATTCTGTTTCTTCCTTCTATCTTTGATTCATCTCAAAGGAGCTGAGGTTGATACCTGGTCAGACTGCTGGGGAGCCTGGGCTGTTGTCTCTTATCACTATTATTGGGAAGCCCTATCCTTGAGCAGGCTAGGAAGGGGAGGGCCCCACTTCTGATCATCAGTTCTGTACAAGATGATTTACTTGGACCCATTCTTCTATCGCCTGTAATAGGATTCTCTGTGGGACAGCCAGAGATGGCCCCCCAAAGTGAGCCCAAGGACAGGTCTCATAATGTCCAGGGGCAGATGTCCTCCTCCAGTGAAGAGAGAACACTGGGTACATGCTCAGGTATGTAAATGGGGACCATGTAGGATGTCTCAGGAAGGAATTTTTCTTCCTTTCACTGCATATTGTTAAGCACCTACTATATGGTGACTGCTATTCTAGACAATTTAGAATGCCATCAGGACCAATAACCCCTATCTTCAAAGAGCTTAATCCTAGAGTGTTCAGAATCAACTAACAATAAATGTAAAAGCAAGAGAACCGATAAGCTACCCTAGAAGATAAATGCTGTGCAGGAGAGAATAAAGCACAGTAAAGGGGACCTTCAGTGAAGGGCTACAGGTAGGGATGAGGCCCTTCACTGAAGGTCCCCTTCACTGAGGGTGAAGAACAAGCCTCACTGGGAAGGAAAGATTGGAGCAAGATTTGAAAGAGGTTAGGGAGGTGGCTAAGGGAATATCAGCCAGGATGGAGTACTAAGGCAGGAACAGGCCTGGCTTCAACATTCTGATCCTTACCAATGATTTGCCTTGGACCTGGGGTCCCTCAGGGGTCTGGGAAGTACAGTCCTGCTGTTAGGAGCCTCAGGTAAGCCTCAGGTCAGGGGCCCCTCCTTGCTTTCACTACCTCACATACACATATTCCAGAAATTCCTCACTTATGGCTCCTGCAACCTGCCCACCCTTAGCAGCTGCCCGGCTTAAAGGAGCCTGAGGTTTCCCTGGGGCAGCTGGGAATTCAGCCCCTGCAGGTATGATGGGAGACAGAGTCCTGTGGGTGGGGATGGGCTGGGGTTTCAGATGTCCCTGCTTCCTAGCTGCAGTGGGGACCTTCATCCATCTGTGATGCTTCTGGAGGCCTTGAGGTTTCCTCTTCTCTCCCAGGGCATGAAGCCCCTGGTCCAGAGGAAGGAGCCCAGACAGAACAAGCTGAGGCTCCCAGCAGAGAAGAACAGGCATGTACTCCACAGAAGGCTGAGCCTGTGGGCTCCTGCTCAGGTGAGTCTTCCTGTTGCTCCATCCACCAAGAGGCCTCACAAGCCCCATTCCCTTGAGAGACAGCTACTCCAGGCCCTTCCAATCAAGAAGAGTTCAGACCCTGGACCCTTTCTGCTGTAGAACTCCGGCACCTAAAAAGAATTACACCCTGTAGATTGTGGGACCGAAGAGGCTGATCACCGAAGAGAAATATACCTTGTTTCAAACCTTGGTAGAAGTCCTAACTTCCCCTCTTCATCTTCCCTGGTATAATCTTAGGCTGTTGATCACCTGAATTACAGTTGCCATGAAGATAAAGGATGTGGATCAACTTTTCCACTGTCTCTGTCCTACATTCTCCTCTCCCCAAACCATCACTGATCTTGTTGGTACCAAGTTCTCCAAGACTATTATAGTAAACTCATCTCTCCTGTACCTAAACCTACCCATCACTACTTTTTCCTGCTACTATCTCATCACCTTTTGCTTGGTTAACTGTTTTAGTCAGTTTTTTTTTTTTTTTTTCTGTTTGACTAAAGGATCAGAACAATTGCAGAGAATGAAAAGTTTATTTGGGGACTCACAGCTTCAGAGGTCTCAATTCACAGCAGCAGGTTCTATTCCTCAGGGCTCAAGATGAGGCAGAACATCATGGCAGAAGAGTTGGCAGAAGGGAGGCAGCTTACATGATGATCAGGAAACAAACTCCACTCTCCAGATACAAAATATATACCCTATAGCCCTGTCCCCAAGGAACCACTTCCTCCAGTCATACCCTACCCGCCTCCAGTTACCACTCAATTAATTCCATCAGGGACTAATTCACTGATTAGGTTAAGATATAACCCAATCATTTTCCTCCAGACCTCCCTGCATTGTCTCATATATGAGCTTTTGGGGGACATCACATCTAAATAACAACAGTGACATTTATCCAACAAAGATTTATCTAGTCCCTACTATGCACTGACTGTGCTGAGTGTGGTAGGAAGAGATAGGCCCTAGAGGTGTACAGACATACTTACCCACTGAGCACTCTAGGATGGACTACCCCCTCTCCAGGACCTTGTGATCTGTCCATCTGTAAACAAGGATAACAGTAACTTCATGGTTGTGAGGTTTATAATGGTGTATGGCTAGTGTTTCATCTATAGTTGGCCCTCCATAAATGGTGGCAATGCTCATTTTTATTAGACTTAGTTATTATTAGACTTAAAATTAGAATACAATGTATCTACCCTTCCAGAAGCTAACATGTAATTGAGATGGCATCAGTGTTAACCAAGATGAAAGATTAATTAAAAGAACAATATAAGAGTTGCAAATAAGGAAAGAAGAGTCAGTGCTATAGAAGTTTAGGGTGAGAGATCCTTATTTTGACTGGATCTGTCAAAAATGTTGCTTTGAAATGCATCTTGAGAGAGGCATAGACTTCAGCTCAGAAGCTGGCTGGGGTGCAGAATGGAGAGACAGTCTAGACTGAGAAAGGACTTTGAAGCAGAAAAGGTGACATGTGACAGGGGTTGAAGGAGAGCAGTGTGGTGGAAATGAAGCATTCTCACCTAAAAGAAGAAAGTTGGAGTAGATCTGGGTGAGCCTCAGATGCACCTACAACTGGCTAAATCCTGGGGGAAAAAATGACCTATTGATGGTTCTTGAATAGAAGAGTGACACAATGAAAATGTGAGGCATATCACAGTATGATAAATAGACAGTTGTTTGGAAACGATAGATTAATGGAAGAAACTGGGAGTAGATGTACTTGTAGCAGTCCCTGTGTAATGTAACCAAGGCTTGGGCTATGAAGGACTTTAAGGGCCAGAGAGGAATTCAGATCATTTGGTCTAATGGTTCTCCAGCAGAACTGGGGATCTTCTGGGGGCTTTAAAGAGAGAGAACAGATCCATGGGCCCTTCTCCTACAGATGCATTTTTGAGAATTCCTCAGGAACTCAATCCTGCCTTTGGGCCAAGGCTCTCCCCAGGGCCCTCCCTGCTTCTGGAGAGGCTGACAACATTCACCAATTACCCAGGTCCTATAAACTTCAGCCTCCTCTTCAACTGGGATTCCCCCCTGGGCTGAAGGGAGCAGCAGGGGGAGCATTTGAGATGAAGGAACTGACTTTTAGGGTGCCCTGGTACTCTGTGGCCAGACAAAGGTAGGCAGCAGGAGGTGTCAAGACCAAAGGTCTCCTTTTGGGAGAAGATATACTGTTCTAATGTTATCGTCAGCCAAGGTGAGGTGTGGGAAGGTCAGGTGTTTGGCAACAAACCTGCAGAGCTGCACCCGATTTTTGGGACACCCAGGGGAGCTACTCAACTGGAGACACGGTTCCAGAAAGGAGCTTGCTGGACAGCAAGATCTGGGGCAGCCACCCAGAGCCTGAGAGAAAAGTCACGGAAGGGGGCAGGTGTTTATCAGCATGGCAGGCTGCAGAGCAGGAGGAGAGTGAGAAGAGTTTGGGATTTGGTCATTCCCGGCAAACTTTTTGGGTAGAGTGGAGAGAACAGAAGCCAGATTGCTGGGCTCCTGGGAGGCAGTACTACTGGCGTTGAGCTTACTAGACAATTCTTGTTTTGACTATTCAGGAGACGAATGGATGATTCGGAAGGTGAAGGTGGAGGATGAGGAACAGGAGGCAGGAGAGGCGGTCGAATGGCCCCAGCATCTCTCGTTACTTCCCAGCCCTTTCCCAGCGCCTGAATTGGGACATCTGGCTGCTGCATACAAACTGGAGCCAGGGGCCACGGGGGCATTAGGGGGGATCGCGCTGTCCGGGTGGGCCCCGATCCCGGAGAAGCCTTATGGTTGCGGGGAGTGCGAGCGGCGCTTCCGGGACCAGCTGACGTTGCGGCTGCACCAAAGGCTGCACCGGGGCGAGGGACCCTGCGCCTGCCCGGACTGCGGCCGCAGCTTCACTCAGCGCGCCCATATGCTGCTGCATCAACGCAGCCACCGCGGGGAACGGCCTTTCCCATGTTCCGAGTGCGACAAGCGCTTCAGCAAGAAGGCCCACCTGACCCGCCACCTGCGCACACACACGGGAGAGCGACCCTACCCGTGCGCGGAGTGCGGCAAGCGCTTCAGCCAAAAGATACACCTGGGTTCGCACCAGAAGACCCACACAGGCGAGCGGCCCTTCCCCTGCACTGAGTGTGAGAAGCGCTTTCGCAAGAAGACGCACTTGATCCGGCACCAGCGCATCCACACCGGCGAGAGGCCCTATCAGTGCACGCAGTGCGCACGCAGCTTCACGCACAAGCAGCACTTGGTGCGGCACCAAAGGGTGCACGAAGCAGCTAGTCGAGCGCAGCCCTCTCCCGACGCGCCTTCTTCGCCGCATTCCCCCGCCGAGTCCTCCACCCCGTCCCCTCCTGGACCGAAACCTTTCTCTTGCTCTGACTGTGGCCTGAGCTTCGGCTGGAAAAAGAACCTCGCCTCACACCAGCGTCTGCACCTCAGCGAAGGTCGCTCCTTTGGGTGCAACGATTGCGCACTGGGAGCCACCGTGGACCCTGCTGCCGCCGAACCCTTAGCCTGCGTGCCCCGTGGGCCAAGTTGTGGGCCAAGTTGCGGCCCTGCGTCGGGCACAGTGACGCCCCAGCGCACCCCCTCGGGCGAAAGGTCTTTCTTCTGTCCGGACTGCGGGCGCGGCTTCGCCCACGGACAGCACCTGGCGCGGCACCGGCGCGTGCACACGGGCGAACGGCCCTTCGCCTGCGCGCAGTGCGGTCGCCGCTTTGGCTCGCGGCCCAATCTTGTCGCCCACTCCAGGGCCCACAGCGGCGCCAGGCCTTTCGCCTGTGCTCAGTGTGGCCGCCGCTTCAGCCGCAAGTCGCACCTGGGCCGTCACCAGGCGGTGCACACAGGCAGTCGCCCCCACGCCTGCGCCATCTGCGCCCGCAGCTTCAGCTCCAAAACCAACCTGGTCCGCCACCAAGCGATCCACACCGGCTCCCGCCCTTTCTCCTGCCCTCAGTGTGGCAAGAGCTTCAGCCGTAAGACCCACCTGGTGCGGCACCAGCGCATCCACGGCGAAGTGGTGCACCAGGCCTCAGAGACCGACCTCTCCGCCCCAGCCTGGCCGGCTCCTACAGAGGTGGCACCGCCCCCGCTCTTCTTCTGAGCCGAGTTCTCACTAGGATCCTTCCTCTGCTCACAGATTCCAGAGAATTGTGCGCCAGAGGGCCTGGGCTGCTGCCGGAGGCCTGCACTCCTTTGGCCACCGTCCTATCTTCAGTGTCTAGGGAGATGTCCGCAAAGCCTACCCAGCTTTGGTGTTCATGACAAAGACAGTGCAGAGAGAACCCCAGCGACTCATGTGGGAAAGCAGACGTTTCCTGGGCCAGGAATGGTCAAGAGCCGGCTGGGTGGAGAACCTCTACCCAGAGTGAAAGAATCTGTGTACTTCAAGTGGTATTAAAGTTCTAATCTGCAGTTCTGGGGCTGTTACCTGAGCTGGGGAAGGCAAGCCTGTCTCCTCCATCCCCTCCCCACCTCCATGCACAGGAAAACCCTCTTCCCTTTTTGTCACGGGATGGTTGAATTTAGCCCGCTGCCGTTAATTGGCTTTTCCAGATCAAATGTTATATGCTACCCTGGTTCTTGCTTCTAGTTCAGAAATTTGGCAGAAGGAGATCTTACAGCACATTCCATTCCCCACATGCCAGGAACTGAAGACTAGGGCTGAAGGGAAGGCAGAGAGGGGCTGCTTGCCCTTGGTCATTCCCTAGAGACCAAGGGGCTTCCCAACAGTAGCCTCACCTGTGGCCGGCTTGGGCAGTGAGGAAGTAGTGAATGAAGGCTGCACATTCTCCACCAGGTGCTCTCCTGGTGAGGGGCGCTTGCTCAGGAGCCTCCCCAACTGCATCTGCCCAGCCCAGGCAGCTGTGTGAGCTGGGGCTGGCTGGTGTGGAGGGGAAGGGCAGGGGAAGGACAGGGGAATGGGGCACTAGATTTAGGAATGAGTAGTCTTAGGTTTGACTGCTCCTCTGTGTCACAGGGGACTTGGAGCCCTGCGTTTATTCCTCTGGACCTTGGCTTTCTCATTAAAATGAGAATTGATATTGACAAGGGCTGAGACCCTTCCTGGTTCAACATCACTAGTGCCAAAAAAAATAACCCTAGCAAACATTTAATGGGTGCTCATTGTGTTCCAAGCATGGCACTAGGCACCAGGAACAACGTGCAGCAAGAGAGCAAGGACCCTGTCCTCACAGAGCTCACAGTCAATGTAAGTGCCACCGCAGGGTACACACAGAGGCTTTTGGAGTGCATAGTAAGGACATCTAAAGGTCTAGTAGAAGTCAAGGGAGGTTGGATGGGTGAGGGTGCTGCTGAAGTGAGGTGTGAAGAAGGCATGGGAAGCAGGAGGTGGAGCCAGGTGCACATGGGAGAGGATAGTGTGTCGGAAGTCAAGCAAGGTCCAGCATGGCTGGAGGGGATGAGAGGCCAGAGAGGTGCCGGAGAGCTAGAAAGGCCTTTAGTGCATGTGCAGGAGTCTAGAATCTATCCAGCAGAGTGGGGGACCACAGCAGGGTTTAGGCAGGGCAGGGATGTGGCCATGTTTACATGAAAGGTGTGGGGCTGAAGGGTGAGCCTGGAGGCCTGCACTTCAGTTGTCCACATGCCAGGTAGTGGTGACCTTGGACCATGATTTTGTCAGATGGGATGGAGAAGTGATGTCAGGAGATACTTAATAGGCAGATGGTACAAGACTTCTTGAGGAGGAGTGGGGACATTGGTGAGGTTGGCCTGATTTCTGCTTCAGGAACTAAGTAGATGACAGTGACTTGCCCTCAAGAAGGGTTGCACAGGAGGAGGGGCAGCATGCTGGGTGACCAATCTTGCACCTGCTGAATTGGTGTGACCCGTTGGAAATAGATCACACAGGCGCTGAGGGTAGGAGAGAGCTGGAATGGAGACAGGTGGGCCTGAGAACCATCCATGTGTTTTGAAAATTGTGGGGGTATGGGTGAGCTCCTCAAAGAATTCAGTGTGAAGTGAGAAAAGAGGAGGCCTGGATCAGAACCCTTTGGAACATCAGGATTAGGGGATGACATTGAGAGAATCCTATAAAGAAGATTGGGAACTTGGAGGGTGTCAGAGAATAGAAAGGAAGACCCTGAGAAGGGACAACGAAGGAGCCAAGGAAAGAGTGTCAGGATGCAGGAAACAGGACAGCTGTGGAGAGGTCCCAGGAGTTAGGACATCTGACTCCTGGGGTTCACGTCCAGGTGATCATTGGCAGAAGGTGAGAACAGCATCGGTGGCTGGGGCAAACTCAGAATGCAGTGGCAGGTCACAAAAGCCAAGTCCAAGAGCAGGTGGAGGAAGATGGGACCTGGACACAGATGAGGGCTGGATGCTAGATAGGAAGCCTCTTTTGCTGTAAGGCAGGCCGGGGGGCGGGGCATGAATGCAGGTCCAACTATCCTGGCACAAACTATTTACTTTAGAATCACATATCAGTATGTCACGGTGCTCTGAGAAGCAAAGCGCAAATTTGCTATTTTCATACAGCAAAGAATTTTTTTTATTAATTAGCTGCAGTCAGGAATGAGTAGGTGACTCCTGGTTAATGTAGGGGTGGCCATAAAAAAGCACCCCCAGGGTATTTTAAATATCTGGAAATTTCACATAAAAATCTGAGCTTCTAGCTCCTCTTGTGAAAATTAGAAGATTTGGCAGTAGAAGCCAGTCTCGTTGGACTGAGGGATGGCAGTCTCGCCACTCCTAAAGCCTGGCCCTGGCTTTTGTCTCTGAAACTGCCTACCTGTCTTTTTAGGCAGTGACTTGTGATTCCGCTGAAAAGTAATCTCACAGACTTTCCAATTCAAACACATGAAAACAACATTTGCGTTTGTTATGCTAATGCCTTTCCTTCTCTAAACATTCTGGAATTCTTGAGTAAGAACAGCTTTGAGATCCTGCGTATTTGGTGAGACCTACCATGTGCCAGATATTTCCAGGATTTTGCCCTCTCGCAAAGATTCTCTACAAGGCATATCTTTGTCCTTTGAACTTGTTTACAAATAGTCCATATGCTTAGTGTCAAGCCTGGTGGGGACCCAAACAGAAGATGTGTGCTCAAAAAATGTGCCCTGTCTGCAGTGACGGGCTGAGGTTCCTGGAGGCTTTCTGTAGGAGTTCTAGACGCCATCGATAGTGGTCTCATTGGAATCAGCACATACCCCATGCCACCCTAGGTATGAGCCATCCCAGGTCCAACTCTCCTGGCACAAACTATTTACTTTAGAATCACATATCAGTATGTCACAGTGCTCTGAGAAGCAAAGTGCAAATTTGCTATTTTCATACAGAAAAGAATTTTTTTATTAATTAGCTGCAGTTTATTTACTTTTCCCTAATATTGTGCCCTCCCCTCAAAAAAAAAAAGTAGGTAATGAGTATAGAGTGGCCATTGTGTGCCCAGTATGTACTAGGCCAGGTATAGACCACAGACACCTATCCGTAGGAACTTTTCTTCTGGTGGAGATGAGACGTCTATGTCCATGACTAAACATAAGTGCTGACGGCTTTCCAAGGACTCTGAACACCCAAGGGAGCAGACAGACCTTGAGGAGGAGATGGGTAAAATGTGGAACAGCATAGCTTGAGTTTGGATTGGTGCACAGCAAAGGAAGGGAAAGAGCAAGCTCTGCCTGGTGGTCCTGGTAGCTGCTGGTGACCTCCGCATTCCTGTCTCTCCTAACAGGTTAGAAAACTTTGTTCCATCTCTCAAATGTGAGGGAGATTACCAAATTCACTCACCCAATGTAAATATCCAACAAGTTCCCCTGGAAGCACTGTGGGTGTGGGGGCTGATCCCACTAGGCTTCAACCTAGTGATGCCTAAGTCTTTATCCATGACTTAGTTTTTATCAGGATCTTCAGTTCTCTGCATCCCAAAGACACAAATGCATGTAGTCCACTTCCTGTTGTTACAATGCAATATCTGAGACTGGGTAATTTAAAAAGGAAAGACATTTATTTTGGCTCCTGGGAACCCAACATCAGTTGGCCACCCTGGTGAGGGCCCCATGCTGCTTCATAACCTGACAGAAGCCAGAAGGGCAAGTGGATGTTTGTGAAAAGCTCCAAACACAAGAGGCAACCTTGTTCTGTAATGACTGTTCTCACAGTGACTGAAACGAGTCCTACAAGATAGGGAATTCTCTACTGAGAGGAGCATCAACCCAGTGAGAAAGGCATTGATCTCTCTAAAAGACCTAATCGCTCCCTGAAGGCACCGCCTCCCAGCACCACAGGAGTAATCATGTTTCACTCTGAGTTTGGGAGGAGACAAACCATATTCACAACATAGCACACACTGCCACCCATCTCAGAGGGGTGAGCTGGGTGTCATCTATCTCTTGGCTATTAGTTTCCAGAATTTGCATGGCCATAGACTCAGGTGCTCTTTATATTTGATAGCCAGGGACTCACTCGTGTCCAGTGGACACATCATCTCTTCTGTGTCCTTTTTCTGGGTCCCTCCCTTCTTTCAACTCACACTAGTCTTCTAACCTCCTTCTGATTTAGATATGCAAGATGTGAGGAATCTGAAATGTAACTCAGCCCGTAGTGTTCTGCTGGCTGTCTTGATGGGCAGAGGTGGGAAACGACAGAAGACGGCACGGCCCTCCTGTGTGGGAGGTTAGGAGCCCAGAGACTGGAGCAGAGTTCTAGTTAATAGAGAGTTCTAGTTAATATGTCTCTTGCCTGTTTGGGATTTTCAGCTCATCCTTAGGCTCATCAGGCTCCTTAGCACATAGGCACCAATTAACAGGCATCCAAAGTATCCATAAACTTAGCTCCCCAAGTTGCTGCTGCCTTTTCAATTTGAGGAGGAGGGGAAGTGGTCAGTGAACGAGCCAGCCTGTGTGTTTTCAATAAACCACACGGGCCATGGATTGCATTGTGTTGGAAAGATGCCCAGAATGCTGCTTCCCATCTATGTGACCCCATGTCTGGGAAACTAATCGGTAATTGAGAGGGTGTTTGGCAGGGGTGGAGAGGGTGTTTGGCAGGGGTGGAGAGGGTGTTTGGCAGGGGTGGAGAGGGTGTTTGGCAGGGGTGGAGGTGGAGCAAAGTGAAGTGAGAAGACTTTAGCAATACTCTATCCAGACTCTAGTGAAATAAACCTGTCACATGATTCATAGGACGCAAGAATCTTCCTGGGTGACTCAATCTCCCACATCTCCTCTCTTAGGCTGCAGGGTTCAACGTCAAGGGGAGACATCTGCAAATCTAAGTCAGAAAGATTCCAGGTGTGTCCAGCTTGACTGACTCAGGCGGGCAGGAAACTCTGGCGTTCTAATCTGTCACTCATAAAGATTGAGCTTTCAACTCTACCCAGCCCTATGCAAATGTTGTAGAGAACAAAAGAAAAGCTCATGTCCCCTGGAGTTGATTGTTCAGATGTATGACACACTTGTGGCTCACTTATGGGCCCTGCATCCCGGGTGCTGTGGGAGACTGAAGTTAGAGCCATAGTCTCTGACTGGTAAACCCAGGCTGCAGCTGGAGGAGAAGGCTGGGTTTTATGATCCACCTAGATCATCATGTGTAGTGACCTGGGTCTATGTATTGCCTCCTATTCTTCAGGAGTGGACAGGGGTGGTTTATGGAGGGAGGAGGGATCCTGGGGGAATCTTGAAGGGTGCTAGGACTGGAACAGACAAGGAGGAGGCACAGGAACCCAGGATCAACACAAGACCACTGTGCAATGGGTTCAGGCCACAAGAGGTCGGCTGTTTGTAATTGTAGGTTAGGGAGAAGAAGGGGTTATCTCGCTTAGTGTCAGTGAAGAGAAAACCTTCCTCTGCAGGACTAATAAATATTGGAAGTGATAAGTATGATGATTACTCAGATCTTCACACATTGTGTGTGTGCACCAAAACATCACACCCCATCAGTGTGTATATTTATTAGCGTCAGCTTAAAAAACCGAAACTCTGTACCCATTAAATAGTAGCTCTTCATTCTCCCCTTCATGTTGCCTTTGGCAAACAGCATTCTATTTCCTGTCTCTATGAATTTGACCAGTCTAGGTATCTCATATAGGTGGGATCACGTAATACTTGTCTGGATTATTTTACTTAAAGTCTTCAAGTTCCATCCATGTTGTAGCATGTATCAGAATTTCCTTCTTTTATTTATTTATTTTAGTGCTGGTGATCAAACCCAATTTCCTTTCTTTTTAAGGCTGAGTAATATTCCATTGTACATCTGTAATACTGTTTGTTTACTGATTCATCTGTCAATGGACACTTGGGTTGTTTCCAACTAAAGGCTGTTGTGAATAATGCTGCTGTGAACAGGAGTCCTTGTTTTCAGCTTTTTTGAGAACACATCCAGAAGTGCAATTACTACATCATATGGTAATGCCGTTTTTAATTTTTTGAGGAGCTGCCACACTGTTTTCCACAGTGGCCATACCATTTTACAGCAGTGCTCAAGTGTTCCAATTATGTAGTTCCCTACCACGTTATCTATGGCTTCACTTTCTGTGCTTTCAGTTATCTGAAGTTTCAGCTACCTGTGGTCAATCACAGATTGAAAATATTAAGTGAAAATTTCCAGTAATAAAGAGTTAATAAGTTTTAAACTGTGCAGTGTTCTTCGTATGTGATTAAATCCCACACCTCCCTTCCCACCCTTTCCATGATGTGAATCATTCCTTTGTCCAGTGTATCCACAATATATATGCTACCCACCCGTTAGCCACTTGGTAGCCATCTCCATCACTGAATCAACTGTGGTGGTATTATAATGCTTGTGTTCAAGTGAGCCTTGTGTAATAATGGACATGAAGTACAAGACTAGTGATTCTGGCAATTTGGATATTCCCCAAAGAGGCTATAAAATATTTCCTTTTAATATTATCACAAGAAGGGTCAATACAATACAGTAAGATAATAAAAGAGAGACCACATTCATATAACTTTTATGACAGTATATTATTATAATTCTACTATTTTATTGCTTGTTATTGTTGTTAATCTCTTACTGTGCCAAATTTACAAATCGAACTTTACCATGGATATGTATATATAGAGAAAAACACAGTATACATAAGGTTCAGCACTATCCATGGCTCCGGGCACCCACTGGAGGTCTTCGAACATACTCCTGAGGACAGGCGGACCACTACATCCTGGCCAACACTTGCCATCTTCTGACTTTGATAGTGGCCATCCTATGGATGTGAGGTGGCATCCCATGGAAGTTTTGATTGGCATTTCCCTAGAGCGGGGACTTTTCAACACCAGACTCTACTGTCCCCTGGCGAAAAGGAGCCTCACAGAGCACTCACAGACTCATGGGTCAGTCCAGTGGGTCAGAGTGTGACAGGAGTATAAAAAAGGGTCATGCAACGCAGAGCAAAAAGCAATGAATGATGCCTGGTGGGTCAGGAGGTGTCTCTGAGGAGACAGTTAACTTGCCAGGATTGCAGGCTTCTTGGGACTGGGTATCCAGCCAGCCAGGCAACCTGGTCCCACTAACCTGCAGCATGCAGGTGTCTGTCTCCTGGGAGAGGAGAGAGGGTTCCTTCCCCGACACCAGGACCACAAGTAGCCAGTGGGGGGTGGAGGTGGAAGAGACCTGAGAAAAGGCCACTGCAGGTGGGCTGAGGCGCTCACCTCCAGGAGTGATTGTCAATGTTAGAGACACCCCAGGGCACAGGCGCAGTCTGTGTCAAGGCTTGGTCGTCAGCCACTGTTTCAAACATTTAGAATTGCCAGGCAGGGGGAAATGTATGATGTGACATCCCGAACAGAGGCATTGGGCAAAGGTGACTGGTGTCCTGGCAGATGATGTGCGGGGGACACCAGGCAGGGCAGACGGGCCAGGCTAAGAGGAGTGAGGAGGACATGGAAGGAGGAAGGTGGCGAATCTTGGGTTGTGTTCGTGGAATGTGTGGGTGGGAACCTGGGAAGAGTCTCCATGTGTTACAGATAGGGGACACTACCCAACCCTGGGCAGAACACCAAGCTTCAGTGTCTGAGCATTGCTGGAAGTCTCCTGCCCCTCTGCCCTCTGCTATCTGCCCCGTGCATAGGGTGGCTGTGCCTGGCAGCACTGTGTGCACCTTCTGGGGTCCCTTACCAAGTGTCACAAGGCGGGTGCTCAACATGACAGGTGTCTGTCTGTCCTCTCACGGGAGGGGAGGCCAGGTCTGTAATTGTGGTGGGCAGGACCACACATGCTCCCCCTGCAGGCTCTAGGGGGACCTGTCCCTCTCCTTTCCCCACCTCTCCTTCCCCTGCAGGCACCTCCCTGCCATGTCTGCTGACCTCACCTGACACTGCGTGTCTCTTTTCCTCTTATAAGGACACTGGTCATAGTGAGTGAGGGCCTTCCTAACAACCTTATCTCACCTTGATCGTGACTGCCGAGGCCCTCTTTCCAAATAGGGTCCCACTCCCAGGTGGGGGTAGAGTTAGGACTTCGCCACATCTCTCTGGGGGAGGCGGTTCCACCCATACCAGGGACCCTGAGTGAGATCTGGAACTTGAGTGGAGGCTGCAGGAGGAGGAGCTGAAATTCTCCTGTGTGGGGAGGGCTGGGGCTGGGCCAGCTCAGCACCATCAGAGGAACCAGCAGGAGCTCTGGCACCTGGCCCTGCTGTGCCAGAAGAGTTGGCTTTGGAGATGCAGAGTGTCATTCCAACAACCTGGAAGAGGACAAGCACTTTGCTTTGCTCTATTTGTGTTACTTTATTCTACAAGTGATCTTAAGACTTACGTTTTCTTCTCTATAGTAAGATAGCCTGGACCTTTTAGGAGACAGACTGAAAACTGTGTGTGCTGCTAGGGTCTCTGTGATGGACATGGAGGGAGGAGGGAGACAGCCCCATGGGGTGAGGTTGCCTCTGAGATAAGAGGGTTGGAGGGGAACTGGGGGGTGGTGGGAGGAGCGCTGGTGGGTGGGCTCTGCACCAGGTCTGGAGGGCGAGGGAGGGGCCTGCAGAGGTGGGCGGGGTGGGGGCGGGCCCTGCAGACACCTTGGCCTCTCATAGGGAAAGTTTCCTTCTGCCCCAAGGACTCAGGATCCTTCCCTAAAGTTAGGATGAATTTCAAGGCCTCAGGCTCCCTCTAGGCCCACAGGAAGACTTAAACTGCTCCTCACCCATTGATTCTTGAAATTTCTGTAATCAGAGACAATTGTTCCGTTTCAGTCAGGGGAATAAAAAGTCCCCCCGGGGAGCGTGGATGCCCAGGACTCGCCTTCTGCGGTGCTCTTTGGGACAGTGGACTGGAAGAGGCCGTGTGGTGCCTGACCAGGACTAAGAGGGTAGAGAAGCTGCCTGGGGCAGCAGGAGGAGGAAGAGCCCCAAGCCTGTGTTGATGAGGGGACACAACTGCCCTGGGGAGGGACAGAGCCCTCAGGCATGGGATTAGGTCAGCCTTGGGGCAGGGACATTCTTGTCAATGGAGGGACTTTGATTTATGTAATGGGCTTATGTAATGTCATTATGTAACATCATTAGGGACATCACAAATTGGATTCTATTTCTGGCTCTGCAGAAGCCAGAAGGGGGTTCTCCTCAAATCCCACAGAACAGAGCTCCCTGGGGCTCAGAGCCCCTTGCTCCTGCAGGAATTTCTCCCCCGAGGTCTCACTGGAGGGCTTTCAGTAGGCCCTCCAGGTGTCACCCCTATGCCCCTCGGGGTCTTCCCACCCGGGCTGGATTTGGGGTGGGTGAGGCTCTCTCCAGAGGGGGCTGTCTTCCCTAGGTCCTCTCCAGAACAGTGGGCCTCACTTTCTACCCTGTCTGACTTTTTAGATGCTGCTCCCCACCTGCATGGGCCCTTCCAGCCCTGCCACCCGTGGCCGGCTCTGTGGTGGAGAGGCCCAGGATTTTTTCTTTCTTTTTTTTGCACTGGGGATTGAACCCAGGGGTGCTTTACCACTGAGCAACATTGCCAGCCCTTTTTACCTTCCAGAGACTCATTTAGTTTCTGAGGCTGTCCTGGTACTTGGGATTCCCCCTGCCTCAGCTTCCCAAGTTGCTGGGATTACAGGTGTCCACCACTGTGCCTGTGAGTCCTGGGAATTTTCTAGGTCAGCAGTTTATAAACTTTCATGGACCATCAGACACTTTTAAAATTATTAACCTGTATTATTGTACGAATCAGTGGGGTTCAGTGTGACGTTTCCACATGTGTACAGCACATACTGGTCAAATCCACCCTTCTCACCCCCCCCACCCTTCCCAACCTGGATCAATGACTAGTCTACATTCAGGTCCACTTTTCCAACTTCTGTATATGAGAAAGAACATGCAGGACTTGCCTTTCTGCATCTGGCTTACTTCACTTAACATCATGTCCTTCAGTTCCACCCATTTTGCTGTAAATGACTGAAGAATAATCTTCTTTATGGCCAAATAATATCCCACTGTGTTTATATACTACCCTTTACCCATTTATCGGTTGACAGGCACCTTGGCTGTTGTGAATAGGGCTGCAATAAACATGGACACTCCTTTAAGAATAATATCTCATTTTGGAGAGTACGGGGCCTGCCCTTAAACCCATGCATGGGATGTGAAAGTCCCTCTAGCTGGATCGAGAAGCCCTGCTCTCATCCTACACATATGACAACTGAAGGCTGGAGAAGGTGAGAGGGTGCCATGGGGCAGAGTGGGCAGGGAGGGGGATCAACTCCATGGTGTTGCAGGACAGCCCTTGCTAGCAGCTTTCTGTGTTTTCCTGTGACTGTGCCTGGGTTCCAGAAACACCTCCAGGTCTGCATCCCCTTCCTGTTCAGGGGCAGGGGAGAATGGAGTCTAAACCCCACCGCTGACTTGGCCCAAGGGCCTGGGACCAAAAATCAGGACTCATAATAGCCTAAAGCAGCTTTCCACCATCCCCCCAAACCAGGCCCAAGCAACCCACCTGCTGGGCTGGGATGGGTGCAGGACTGCCCACTGGGCTGGAGGCAGAAGCGCTCCCTGCACTCTGCTGGCGGGCTCTCGACTTAGAGCAGTCTGCGGACCATCCTTTCCACCTCCCAGTTGCATGGCCAGGCCGAGGCCCAGGCCTCCCCTGCTGTTTGTGGCTTCATTTTAGGAAGGAAGCAAAGCAGAGGCCGTGTGCCCCTCACCCTGTCTCTACTGCCAGTCAAGGTCATGGCTTCTCCTCAGCCCTGAGTGGCAGCAGCCTCCTGGGGGGCAGTGCCAGCTGCCACCAGGAGGGTTGAAGAAAGCATTCCAGGGCTCTGTGGGTAGTGTCCAAAGGGTGATGCTGCTGAGAGGGGGCAGGGAGAGTTCCAGGAACATGAATTATCTATTTTAAATCAAGTAGGTGCCTAGGCATGGATGACCCCCTTCAACTACTGGCAGGAAAATCCAGAACCTACCTGATACACTACAGGGATCCAGCACCTTGTGCCAGTGTAACTGGTTGGTTGATTAATACACTTGGCTATGGCAAGCAGGAGGCGACTTTAGGTTTTTTGCCCGTCATCATTTAAAACTCATTCTGTCAGCTCTGTCTTTCCCACCACACCAGTTCTCGGTTGTGCAACAATCACTTTTAATCTGAGTGACTTAAACAACAAGCCTTTCTTTGGTTCTCTGGGTTTGCAGTGGGGGCCAGGCTCGGCTGATAGCCTTTTTGCCTGGGTCCTTCCTGCAGTTGCAGTAATCTTTAGCTTTTGTGGCTTGACTAGACCCGAGTGGCCAAGATGGCCCCACTCTGATTCCTGGTGGCTGGAGCTAGTCCTGGGCTGGGCCCCTCTCTCTCCCTCAGGGAGGCTGGCCTGGGCACCTCAACATGGCAGCTTCCTATTCCAAGAGGGCTGGAGAGTCCTTGGCTCCAGATCTTACCCATTGACATTTCTGCCATATTCTTTCCATCAGATCTTGTCACAAGCCCCACCTGGATTCAGGAGGTGGGAAGAGAGTCTTGGATGATCGTAGTGAGTGTCCAGGGGAGGGGGAGTCTTGGCCATCTTTGTCAGCAATCTCCTGCTCCCACTCTGGACTGCGTGTTAGGTGGACCCTAAACTTTGTGTTGAACAGTCTCCTTCTCAGTGATCACAAAGTCCAGCCTGATCTAAACCCAAACTTTAATGCCTCATCTGCTTGGAAGCTTCTCCCCAGTCCCACTGGGGCTGATCTGTACGTGGTGTTGACTGATGGGAAAGAGGTCCAGGTCTCCACAGTGTCCCTTTGTTTTTTTGCTCCTACTCCTCACGCCTGGGCCCCAGTGAACACCCCAAGGATGGGGTGAGGGGAAGGAGAAGAAAACCTCTTTCAACCCATGCTGTCATCTGGCACATAGATACTCTGTGTGGTGGGAGCTGGAATATTGACTCTTTCTCTCACAAGGTGCTTTTCTGAGTTCTTCTAAGGCTCTTTCTCCCTGTGTGGATCCGTGTGAGGCTTCACTGTATCCCAGTGAGGGCAACACACAGTCTGGATAACCCCCCTTCAGCTGCTCGGCAGGTGTACCCCAAACTACTGCTTTATTTTGTATTACTGTAACAGAATACCTGAGACTGGGTAATCGACGATAAGCAGAAATGTCTTTGATCATGGTTCTGGAGGCTAGGAATCCAAGATTGTGGCATCGATGAGGGTTTTCATGCTGTGCCATCCTGTGCTGACGGAAGGCAGAAGGGCAGGGGAGCACGCAGAGGGAGACAGAGAAGGGGCCCAGTTTGCTTTTATAACAAACCTGAGCTTGCAATAATAATCCAACCCACAAAAATGACCTTAATCGACCCATAAGGACAGACCCTCCTATCTGATCACCTCCCTTGGGTGGCACCCTACACTGAGGGTTCAGTTTGTAACTCGTGCCTCACCCGGCAGGCTGTTTTCTGACCCAGCTTCTTGGGGTACATCTGTGGGTTCCTCCTCTGTGGACCAGCTTTCCTGAGTCTTCATTCACACAGCGCGGTGACAGTGGCCCTTACAGCTTCCACGCTGGGTACTGGTATAGTCATTCCACAACTGATTTATTTCCTCAGTTCAGATTCCCAGAAGAGAATACCTGATTGGCTAAGAAAGGTCGAGTTTATCCCTAGTTTTCTCAGCTATGATCAGGGGATGGGGTCACATAGTTTTACCTTGGATGGCATCTCCCCCACCCCACCCCCCATTTATAGGAGAAACAGGTGGTCATTGGCCCTCAGGCTGGTCAGACAGACTCAAATATCTACTCCGGGGCGGTACAACCAGACCCTGTCTTATATGAACAGCTCTCCTATTGAACATTCTAGAGGACAACCCGATTCATTGTTATGAAGGAACTGGTGGCCCTTTGGAAGGTTGCTTCAGCAGAGGGGTGGGGGCCGAGCTTACAGTGCACGTGTTTGAAGGGTTAATTGAAGCGAGGAAGTGGAGGCAAGATGTGTAGACTATTTGGAGTAGAAAACTATTTTTAAAAAATTATTATTCTGGAAAAAGGGCCTCTTTTTTCTTCCTGCTTCACTAATGTGGTTACGACAGAGCTGCCATGCTCCTGAGTGTCCTGTCCCTGGCACCTGCTGAATGGTCCAGCAGGGGGAACCCAAACCTAGCTGGCTCCACTAGACCCTTCCCCAGGATTTGGAACTTTGGACCAGAGAATATGTGAGTCTTGGGTAGCAGAAAACATAAAAAGTAAACCATGGAAGCTTTCATAGGCCACATTTATTTTATGCACAAGGTTGGTTTTCAGTGAGGGGGGATGGAGCTGACCTCAGAGAAGCAGGATGAGAGATGGAGGATCTTGGTATCAGATGAGCCATAGATTCTTGATATTCCTGAGGCCAAATTGCATCTCCATCTGTCTGGGCAAACCGTGGGAATGCACCCTGGATTCCCTTCCAAACCCAAGCCATTCATCTGTGAGGAAAACAGTGGACAACTGATCTTCAGTCCTCTCTGTCCTCAGAATTCACCTCAGCTCGTCATCCCAGCCCATGGTCCTTCTGGGAAGTCCCCAATCAATGACTGAGCACGACAGAGTGCGAGGGTGGCTATGTCTACCCAGAACAGGACTTTCCTGATTGGCTGTCTCTGCTCCAGAGCTCCCGTTTGGGCTGCTGAGATTGTATGTTGAGGTTCGAGTCTCCACCTGCCAGGTCCTGCTCCCCGACCCCAGATTTCCCATCAGAGGGGCCCCAGGCACATCATGCTTGAGACAGCTCCCCCCACTTCTTAAAAATCTCTCACAGGAACCACCTTATGCTTCCTAAAGCAAGCCTTCCCAGGAATTCATTGAGTTAATGCCCTTTCATCTTTGTCCTGGCTACTTGAGTAAACTTCTGTGATGGTTGATCTTAGGTGCTAACTTGACTGGTCTCAGGGATGCTCAGATAGCCAGCAAGTGTTACTTCGGGTGTGCAGCGAGGTTGCTAGAGAGATTGGCATTGGAATCAGTAGACTGAGTAGAGGTCTACCTCACCCATGTGGGCGGGCATCATCCGATCCACGGAGGGCTGAAGAGAACACAAAGGTGGAGGACTGAGGAATTTGCTCTTTATTCTTTTTTAAATATTTATTTATTTTTAGTTGTAATTGCACACAATACCTTTGTTTTATTTGTGTATTTTTATGTGGTGCTGAGGATCGAACCCAGGGCCTTACACACGCTAGGCGAGCACTCTACTGCTGAGCCACAGCCCCAGACATGCACTTTGTTCTTGAGATGGGACATCATCTTCTCCTGCCTTCAAACATTAGTGCTGTTGTTTGTCAGGCTCAGACTCTGGGATTTATGCCAGAGCTGCCCACCACTCCCTGCTGTTCTCAGTATGTGACCTCAGACTGGGACCATCAGCTCTGCTGGTCCTTTAGATTCAGACTGAGTCTCAACACCAGCCCTCCTGAGTCTCCAGCTTGCAGATGGCAGATCTGAGGCTCCTTGGCCTCCATAACTGCATGAGTCAATCCCCATAATTATTTCTCTATCTATCTATCTATCTATCTATCTATCTATCATCCTCCCACCCATCCATCCATCCATCCCTCATCTTTCTATCCATCCATTCTATTGGTTCTCTTTCCCCTGGTACCTGTCAAACATAGCTCCATTCTCTGCCACGTACGCCTAGTATTAGAAACATGAATTAAGCCCCCAGCTCTTCGCTCAGAACTCCTTCACCTCCTGGAACCTACTAGTCCTCTCCTACCCCCAGAGGATCCAACTGGCCTGGTTCCCCACTGAACAAGTCACTCTCCTGGACCCTGGCTCGACCCTGTGGGTCGGAAGAGGCTGGAGCCCAGAGCTCTACCCATCTGTGGTGGCTATAATGTGGCCTGAGACTCCATTTTCATTGGAGAAAATTCATGATGAAAACCAGCCCCTCCTGGCCACTGATTCCCAGAGGACAAGGCTGCCCTGTCTTTGTTCAAAATGCTGCAAGTGAGAGAGCAACAGAGATGTACAAGAGCCCCTGCTCAACAGGATTCCTGTGAGGTGCAGGCCTCACCCTGTAAGTCCCCAGCTGCTGTCAGTTACTCACCACGCCACTTTGCCAACACCCACGTGGTCTCATTTTTGGTGCTGTCCATTGGCTGAGCCTCACCTCATTCCTCATCACTAGAAGAAAAGAAATTGGCAGCCGCAGGCCCTACAAGTTTTTCCTCCAAATTCACTCTCCATAATAAATGTTCCCCATCAAACCAGGTTGATGCTACAGAGGAAGAAGTGACGACTGAGACGCCGGGGTCAAAGGCTGCGGGGAGGCTGCTCTGCCTGGACCACCGGAGACGTTTCCAGGCAAAAGGGGCGAGGCACGCTGGAGGCACTCAGGCTTCCCTTGGACCCAGAAAGATGGGTTCTGATGGGCTGGGCTCCAACAGCATCGAGCAAGAGGTGGAGGAGAAGGACAGGCTCCCTAGACTGCAGCCTGTTTAAGGTCATGTGCCCCTGCAGGACTGTGTCCAAGAGGACTCCCGCATCCTGCATGGATATGACTCAATTTCCCCTCAGTATTTTCTCCTGGCGGAAGGTGTCTTCACTATATGCTCAAGGACAGGGAGACTCGGGGTCCATGCACCTCTTACCCCCCCCCAACATGGCTCCCCAGGTTTCCATCAGCTTTCCTGCTGAAGAAACGTCCAGGGGGGTCAAGAGTTGAATCTGGGTGAGGAGTGGGAGGTGGATTCATCTGAAGCCAAGAATGTAGGTTCTCTGGGGTCCTGTTAGATGTCCCTCATTAATGTTGGAGAGAGTAACAGTGACAGAGACCCAAGGAGGCTGAAAATGTCCTGAATCTGCCCCTCAGTTGGCCCCAAGCTCTGTTAAGTGTCACCTGAGGTTTCAGCTGACCACATGCACAGGAACTAGCCCAGGAGCTCCACTGTGACGCTCTGGCCAATAAAATCCAGAATACAGTGCTGAGAAACAATGTGACACAGTGACACAAAAAATCCTCCTGGTAAAAAGTCACTGGGTTGACAAAAGATGTCTTTACTACCCTTTAGGCTCCAGATCTGCTTCTTCTTACACAAAGTTGCAAACTGCACCAACTCAGACACTGCAAGAACATCTGAGACCAACCCACAAACAAATGGGTGTTGTGGCTAGAGTCTGGCCCTATGGATAAGAGTGGATGCTCAGGGCAAGGCAGCCTGTCACCCCTTCTTGGTAGGCTGACCAGTTGATGTACCTATCTCAGCTTCAGTTTCCTCCTCTGCCAAATGAGGACAAAATAGTGCTTTATTGGTTGGTTCTAGGATGAAATTAAATGATGCACAATGATGAAATAATATAGCTTAGGGCCTGTCACTTGCTGGACATAGATATTCACTAAAGTTAATTGAAAAAAAAATTAAATCTTATTTTACTGTGTTATATATACACAATGGAATATTATTCATCCATGAAGAATGAAATCATGGCATTTGCCAATAAATGGATGGAACTAGGACTATCGTGCTAAGTGAAATAAGCCAATCCCCAAAACCCAAGGCTGAATGTTCTCTCTGATGTGTGGATTCTGACTCACAATAAGAGGGGGAGAGAATAGAAATTTATTGGATTGGACAAAGGGGAATGAAGGGAAAGGAGGGGAGATGGGAATAGGAAGGACAGTATGATGAACTGGACATAACTTTCCTATGTTCATATATAAATACATGATCAGTAAAACTCCACATCATGTTCAACCACAAGAACGGGAAGTTGCACTCCATGTATGTATGATATGTCAAAATAGACTCTACTGTCATGTATATCTAAAAAGAACAGATAAAAAAATAAAGGAAAAATCTTATTTTACTAATCCAATCAAGGGCAGGACTATGCTAAATCTTTCCAGTGTAGTTTCTCATTAAACATGCCTAATGTGCCTGGCATATGCTAAGTGCTCAGTTGGTATGAGCTAATGGGTCCTTATCAATGACAGGTCATGCTACACCAAGTTGAGTAAAGGACCATTCACTGCAAGAGAAAGGGAAATGATATGGCAAAGTCAAGTCAAGGTCAAAGAAACAGTACTGGAAAAAATGCATGGAGTTTGCTTCAAGAGGCTTAAATATAATGTGGATTTGGCCAAAGGTCATTCTTCCTAAACAGTGATACATACAGAAAGTCCACTGGGTAGTCAGTGCCACAGTGGGGTGCTTCCATTGACTCTCTGAGACATTGTTAAAATGTAATGGTGGTTATTTTTTTATTTTTCCAGACTTGAGTAACATTGTTTCAAATCTTAAAATCCCTTGGAGCTTGCTGCCAAAATGTGTCTGAAAGTGTCTCAAACGTGAAAAGCCAAGGACCTCTGACACAGTGGCTTGGACGCTCTGGCTGTCAACTTGGGCAGACGTTGGTTCATCCTGTGTCCACCCCTTCTGTCTGTCCTGGGATCCAGACAGGACTCCAGCCCTTGCCAGGGTGCTGTGGGGACACGGTCAGGAAAGCACACTGTCCAGCACCCGGCACACGGCAAGCCCAGCAGGGATGTGTGGTATTGTGGCCGATTTTCTTTTCTTCTTTATATGTCCCCCTTCCATATTTTCTAGGATGACGCATTTGTTTTACCATCAGAATGAAGACAAACATTGAAAGAAGATGAAGCTGGTCACATAGGTGGCTTTGCCATTGATTGCTGTCTAACAATTGTAGTGTATTGATTTAAGGCAAGATGTGCTTAGTATCTGACGGTTCCTGTGGGTTGGGAGTACAGATATGGCTCAGGGGGCCTCTGCCAGGGTCCTGAGGCTGCCAGCCAGGTGTCAGCCAAGCTGTGCCTCCGCTGGAGGCCTGACTGGGGAAAATCGGCCCTAGACTCACTTGAGTGGGCAGAATTCATTTCCTCAGGGCTGTGGGATGGAGGCCCCTCAGACCCAGAGGTCACCTGAGGCTTTTTGTGGTGGGTTTCCCAACATGGCGCTTACCGTGTCAGCTGGCACAGAGCCCTACTAGCAGGACAGGGCCTTAATCATGTGGCCGGATGACAGCCTGGCCTCCTGGCACCTTTGCCACCTTCTTGGTTCAAAGCCAAGTCACAGAGCTGCTCACCCTCCAGAGAGGGGCTTATGCAGGAGTGAAGACCAAGGTGGCCATGGGTGCTCCTTAGAGTCTGTCCCCCATGGTAGGTGGACCTTTTTGAAATAAATGTCAGAGTCCTAAACTCATTGTTTCTAAATATCAAATGGAGATCCCCTGGGGCTGAGCCTGTGTTTCAGGAGTCCAGTATGAGGGAGGGGAGTGGGCAGGGGGGGGAAGCTGGGACAGGCGGAGCTCAGCGGGGCAGCCCCCTCCTCTGGCAGTCCTGCGTGCCCCAGAGCAACGAAGGGGCTGCAGACGGGACAGGAGCACAGGACCTGAGCGCGCCACCTGAGTGTGCATGTGAGTGTGTGGGTGTGAGGAGTGTGTGAGGGTGGGTTTGTGTCAGCGAGGGTCTGCATGTGTGTGTTTGTGTGCGGGTGAGTGTGCGGGGCTAAGTGGAGAGGGCAGGTGTCCGCAGCTAGGCCCGCTGAGAAGGCGGGTGGGCCTGACCAGCCGAGTGTCCGCACGGGCGTGTTGGTGTCAGGTCTATCTGTCTGTCTTAACCACTGGCTTATGGGCATGTCCTTCAATATCATTAAACAGAGCAGAGGAAAAGCCTCCTCCAGGAGTGTTCCAGAACATTCTCCTCTCCTTCCTGGGATGGTTGTATCAACAGAGGTCACAGCAAAGGCAGAAAGACCCAAGGAGAGGAAGCATGGGGCTAAGGAACAAGGAAGAGAATTGAGAGGGACTCCAGAGTCTGGGACGTCACGTAGGCTGCGGGGACGTCGCTCCCGAGAAGCTTGTGGAGGCAGGTCACATAGAGCAAGGGTTGGTCCATAAGGCCTCTGAGTGGTGCCGCCGTTGCGCGACACTCTCCTTAGGCCTGTGTCCCTGTTCACAGGGCGGTGAGGACAGACTGCCTCCCAAAGGAGGCCTGCTTTTAATTGGGTTTGCCTCAAGTGTAATCAAGTCTGGGGAACTTTTAGCCAAGTACGTGCAGCACCTTGGAGGCCCGAGCCTGAGAGCCAAGTCGGCTTCCTGGGAGGACAGGCCTGGCGTGGGCTGGCGAGGCGTGGAAATGGGCGTCAGCTTGGATGGGAAAGCTCAGCTGAGAGGAAGCCTGGAAGCTGGGAGCCCTCAGGAAGCTCAGCCCTGAGCCTTCAGGACCCTGCATTTCCCCTGAGGGCCGCCCACATTGCAGCTGGGCTTGAGGCACCTGGACTGAAGGACCTTCAAGATAACTGTAGGGGGGATTCATTGATTTGGTCTAAAACTTACTTTTCCTAGTTTCCATGGGGGGAGGAGGGAGCGTCCTTCTAAATAACAGTCCCTGCCCACCTGGAGCTCCCAGCCAGTCAGCCCCCACGAGCAGCCTTCTGTGGGTTGGCTCATGAAACAGCAGCACCCTTGGGTTCACACGGCCGGGCTCACAGAAGGGGACACGAGATTCGGAAAAGCTGGACAGCTTGTGCCTCAGTTTACATCCTGGCTGCAGCATGCGCTAGTCCTCTAGCCCCGGGCAGAGGGCTGTGCCTCAGCTGAGAAGCAGAGTTCCTGAGGGAACCAAAGCCCCTGCCCAGGGGTTCCTGGGAGAGCTGCCGTCACACCTTCGTGAGTGGGTGGCTCAGAACAGGGCCTGGTACGTGGTCAGCTCTGCACACACCACTCATGGCCCGCCAGCTCTGCTGCCCCCCAGGATTCAGGCCATGCTCATACCTAGCACATGTAGATTGAGGCCTTGTCTTAGTGTGCTTGGGTTCCAAGACAAAGTTCTATGGACAGGGTGGCTTAAATGACAGAAATTAATGTTCTCACAGTTCTGGAGACTTGAAGTCCAAGATCAAGGTGATGGGCAATTTGATTCCTGGTGAGAGTCTGTTTCTTGGCTTACAGATGGGCCATCTTCTTGCTATGTCTAATAGGTGTGTGTGTGTGTGTGTGTGTGTGTGTGAGGCGGGGTGGGGGGGGGAGAGGGGGAGAGAGAGAGGAGGGGGAGCGCACTCTGGTGTCTCTTCTTATAAGGGCACAAATCCTTTCAGGAGGGCCCTACCTCATGGCCACATCTAACTCAAACCACTTCCTCACTCCAATACGGTCACCTTGGGAATTGGGGTGCCATGTGAACTATATAAATTTGGGGCACAAGCAGGTGACAGCAGGCCTTTCAAACATCCCTCAGCAGAAGAATCTGAGACCACCTCTCCCTCTGAACCTGGTTCTTCTCCTTCCTAGGGGAGCGGGGCCACCCATCCTCCCTCACCAGGCACGAATTAATAGTGGATGACCGGCCTGAACTTAGGAGTGTTCAGAGGTGGTTCTTGCGGTTCCCTGCTTGTCCTCCCCCCCACACCAGTCCCCACCTCTGGTTTTAGGCACAATGGCTAGAACATACCTGACTGGGGAAGGCATCAGGGCAGGTGGGGGCCAAGAAGACAGTGTGTCTCCTAAGTGGCACCAAACAGCCTACAACAAGTTGGTCCAGTGAGGGCCAGGAGACAGGCCACGGCTGGCCTGGACCATGGCCACTCTGCCCCTGTGGTGGGAACACCTTCTCCTTCCCTGGGCCTTGGCTGAAGGCCTCTGTGTAGTTTTCCTCAGCCCTTCCCCAGGGTCAGGGGGGACACAGTGTGCTTTTCTGTTGTAGTTGTTTGTTTTCATCACTGAGGATTGAACTCAGGGGCACTCAACCACTGACCCACACCCCCAGCCTTATTTGGTTGCTGAGTCGGGCTTGGAACTCGTTATCCTCCTGTCTCAGCCTCCAGAGCCACTGGGGTTACAGCATGTAGTTTTTGATGGGCTTTTCTGCCAGGTGTCCTTGCCAGGGTTGGAGGAAGAGTCCTTGGCAAGCCAGGAATCGCAGTTCTGGGCAGACACCTTCCTGTCTTTGCTGCACCTGAAGGCCCCGCAGCACTCTGAGGTGCATGGTTCAGCAGAGACCCATGAAGTAATGAAAGAAGGGTGGACACCGACTCTCACCTGCAGGAAAAGGAGTGGAGGGTAGAGCAGGCAGGTCAGCGGGGGTCGCCCTCCAAATACTCACAGGTACCGGCACAAAACTTTCACAGTTTGCAATTCCATTCTTGTTGATCTCATTTGAGCCACATACAAATAGTAAGATGTTTTCAAGATACAGATTCATCTCACATAAGACCTGAAGGTTTACACAGTCTTAATGAGGGTGGGACTTTAGTTTCACCTACTTCTAATCCCTTCCACCGCATCCACCAGGTGATGTTCTCACCAGAACCTGGAGCTGCTGCCTGTGTCAGTCCCCTCTGGGTGAGTCCCTCACCCTGTCCTTCCTTTGGCCTCAGGCTCCCAGTGTGTGGGGACTGAGGACACCTAGCATCATAGCCGATGAACAGAAGTGTGAGGCAGAAACGTGAGTTCTGGGGAGATCAGTCTCAGGAGATTCAGATTTGACTGGGAGCGCTCCTGGCACACAGTCAAATGCTCAGCCCCCCAAAATGAAGCCCACTGTGGCAAGTCCTCAGATTAGTTTCCTTTCTGGGGCTCTTGGAGGCCTTGATGAACTTGTCTTCGTTAGAGGTCACAGGCTCTAGTTAACCACCCTCTGCTTCTTGCTGAGAGCCATTAGCCAAGTAGGTATGACAATTTCCTTGCCAGCGTACCCCATGTTGCTTAGTGGAAGGACTTGTGGAAACAGGACTTGCCTTAGACATTTTGCAGTGACACTGCATGTAAGGTGACCTTGCTCAAGGACCAGGGCGGATCCGGGTTTAGGGCGGATCAGGGTTTAAGGCTCTCCTTGGATTTAGGGCGTTCCGGTTTAGGACAATCCGGGTTTAGGAACGGTTCCAGGTTTAAGATTATTCCTGCTGGGAATAGGGCGTATCCTGCTGCCTGAGTTCCCCTTGAGTTCTCCCGGGATTCAGACAGTATTTTTGGGAGACAGAAGCCCAGTGGTGGTGTGGATTTGGGCAGAGAACGTGGATTTCCCCAGAACGTGTTTGTAGAGGGCCGGTGTGAGATCGGGAATAAAGAATTGCTGTTTGAATCTACAAAGCTGTGAGTGGCTCATGATTTTGTGCCCAGCCAGACTGCGGCAGCTTCTCACAGCCTCTCCCTGCCAGGAATGATCAATGGCCTTTGCTAGAGCCCCTAAGAGTGGTTGCTTCTGGGCTCCGCGGTGGCACCATGATACTCTTTATTTTATTTTTTTAATAAATGAAAGTATTTATTGGTTTGGCTAGCACACCCTTTTGAACTCCTGATTCTCCTGTCTCAGCCTCCAGAGCCACTGGTTCATTGATTCATTCAATTTATTCAAAATGTTTATCAAGCACCTGCCATGTGGTTGCACTGCTGTAGCCTCTGGGGGAGTCGTAATGACAAAGGGACCACATATCCCTGCTGGCACAGGAAGAACAAGTGAAGAAAGCAGTATCTTATTAGCCAGTGCTGTGGAGAGAAGTCAGGTGGAGGTGCGGAGCCGGGAGGGCTGTGGTGCCCCATTGCGATTTTACTTGGGAGGACAGGGATGGTCTTACTGAAAAGGTGACATTTAAGTTCAGGGTGACATAAGTTTCAATGACATCAATGAATGAAGATTGTCAAAGTTTTCTAAAAACAGGTTTCCCTGTCTTTCACATAAGCTTTCAAACATGCCCATTTTCCTTAGCAAAGAATAATGTCAAAGAATGGCTCAAAGAGACCTTGTGGATAATAAGGGCTGCACCCTGGGACCTTGGTGCTGCCATTTGGGACTCAATAAATAAAATCAAGAGGACTCAGAGTTCAGGCAGTGAAAGAAGATCGGCTGAGACAGAACAGAGGATGCCAGTACTGTGCACTTGGCTGCAGTGACACAGGAGTCGAGTGGCGCTGCCAGTGCTTCATTTGAGTTTCTCAATAGCATTTTCTCTGAAGCAGAACAAGCCTTAAAGGAAGTGGTCCCTTCTACGCCCGGGGCAGGGAAAGCACAAGGGGAACCTGGCTTCTTGTTGTGCCAAAAATAAGATTCTTTTTTGTTTTCAAGGAGAGGCAGGATGCACACAGCAGCTTGGCACCCAACTGGCCAAATTTTGGACAATTTGAGCTTCAAAAATAAATACAGTAAAATAGAAGCCATGAGTTTATGATGCACTAAAAGGAGTAGCAGTGGATAGAGTTCCTTTTTACAGAAGATAGAGTCTAGTAAATACAGAAGGAATGTCCTGAGCAGCTTTTCTGCTGCCACACCCCACCACCATGATGTGTGTTCTGCCTCACCTCAGGCTCAGAGGAAAGGAACCCACCAACCACAGACTGAAACCTCCAAAACCATGAACCAAAATAAACCTTTCTTCCTCCAAGTTGTTTGTGTGAGGTATTTTTGTTACAGTGATGAAAAGCTGACTGATACACATTGTAATTGAGCAACTGCATTTATTATCATCTATACTGGGATGAGTAGAATAGGAAGTAGTCAACAACACCTATGAAGTACACTTCCTAAAAATGTTTTACCTGAATCTAATCATGAAGAAACAACGAGATAAATCAAGATGATGGGACATTGTACAAGACAACTTCTCGGATCTATTAAGAAATGCCAACATCATAACAGAAAAAAGGGAAAGGGATGGTTCTAGATATTAAAAATGGAAGAGCTGTGCCAATGCAGCACATGATCCTTAGTTGGAACTTGGGCAAAAAGAAATTATAAAAATCATTATTGGCACAATTGGGAAAATTTGAATATAATTTATACATTATGCAATAATATTATTTAATATCTCTTGGGGTTGTAATATGTAGTTAGTAGTATTATGATTATATACAATGTTTTCTTGGGGTATACATGATAAAGGATTTGGGGATGTCATGATGTCTGCAATTTACCTTCAAATGGTTCAGCAAATAAGAAAAAATTCTTCTTATATAGAGGGGTAGGGATGGGGGAGAGAGAGAGAGAGACAGAGAATATGAAGGGAACTCTGGCCAAATATGAACAATTGGTGAGTTATAGGTTAAGCATATGTGATATTCATTGTACTATCCTCTCACATTTTCTGTAGATTTTAAAGAAAAAATGATTAATTCCACTATATGATGGAATTTGTAAAATTAATACAGATATATCCTACTAATGGAAAAACCCTTTTGGAAAATACTTTGACTTTCCCTATCTGGATCATGAAATTGTACATACTTGGTGATTCTATTTCTGGGGATTTTAAAACAAGAAGAAAGACTTGGACACAAATATGTTCACCACAAGCCAAATGTCGAGCAGTAAAAAGATGATAAATAAAGAGTGCCAGTTCCAGTAATTAGAATCATAAATGTACAAGCAACATAGAACACTTGGGCTAAACCAACAGAAGGGGGCAGTAGTGAGTAGCAGTGAACAGTGCACCTGGAGTCCCACCTGGATATTCACCTGTGCGGCACCTCTTGGATGAGTGATTTGGGACAAGCTACAGAGCTGTTCAGATGCTCGGGTTTTGAACCTGTGAAATGGGGATAACAAACTTTATAGGATTGCTATGCAGATTTGCTGTCTTTAAAGTTCTTACTGTAAAATTCCCGGATGTAGTATGTGTTTAAGAAACATTAGCAATAATCATTATTACTGCTATCAGTTCTGGCTGTGAAGTGGAGGTAGGAACTAGTTGGGCTTTGACAAATACAACTGAGAATTTGAGGGAGGGTACTTAGGAAGAATGTGTGGGCTCAGGTATGCCTAAGAAATAGGGAGCAGTCTGGGCTGGCTGAAGTACACAGCCACAGTACTCTCTCTGGGAGATTGTAGTGAGTCAAGCGGTTTCTGGACTCAGCTGAGGCAGCCCCTGGGAGGTGCCAGAGCTAGGGTGAGGCATAGACTTGACTCCACAGCCAGTGGGGGGACATGCAGGACACCCCCTCCCCCCTTAGCTGGAGCAGGTGTGCTTCAGGAAGACAGACCTGGCAATAGGAAGGCATATGGTCATCCCTGTCCAGTGACGCACAGGGCAGCTGCATAGACACAACCACAGGATCTTTGCAGTGGTCCTGTGTTTAGGGACAGGAAGGGTGGACTTTGTGGCTTCTCAGTTTTCCTTCAGCCTCTCTTTGACCTGCTAGTTTAGCTTTGATTTGTAATTGCTTCCCCTTCCCTGCAGATGGCTCTGAGGCGCTGGAACTGAAGCCCCTCTTCTTGCACCAGCATTCTTCTCTGAAATAGGAATTCCTGCCGCTCTGCCCTAGATCTAATACAGAAAGCGTCTCTGTGTGATCTGACGGACAAGCAAAGACATCTCAGACCAAAAATAGCCTCTTTTTCTGCTCACAGCAGCCTGAGAGTCCATTGAAAGTTTCTGGGAAAATGCAAATATTTCCTGCGGTGGGGGAGGGGGAGGCAATAGAATGGACTAATTTAATCAGCTCCCTAGTTGAGAATTTCCAAGGGGCTGGGATCCAGAGAGATACATTTCATTGTTGGGTTGGGAGAGGGAAGGGCAAAGGCCAGTAGGAGGATTCTCAGCTGGGGGCACTGACCCCAGAACCTGGGGGGCTCCCATGCCATGCACATGCCCCGCCCCTGCAGCTGCCCCCTGCCTATTACAGGGCTCTGTGGCCCCTCTCCCCAACCCACCGGCCATCACGGTGAACTTCTGCCTCCGAAGAAGTGCCATAAGCCTGTCTGGCTGGGCCAGGGAACTCCCCGTGGCAGCAGGGAGGGGAGCTGAAAGGCCACAGGAACCCTGACCACAGAGGGGGATTGTTCTGCGTTTGCCTCCCAAGATCAGCTCTCAGCCCCTGCTGCCCGTTAGAACCTCCTTGAAAACATGCTGGGGGATTGTGCCTTTCTTCTGTTGATTACTTCAGTGTTTACACACACACACACACACACACACACACACACACACACAGAGCATGTCTCTTTAACATTTCTGTGCTTCAGCTTCCTCACCTGTAAACTGAGACTACCTGAGTGTTATGAGGAGTAAGGAATGAAGGAAACCCTCGAGAGTGTTCAAGTTTTCTCCACATGAATCTTTAGTGGGTTTATTCTTAGATTCTTGATTTTTTTCTCTCTGCTACAAATGAAAAATTTTAAATAATTTTAATAACTGCTATTGATATATGCAAATACAAATTATTTTTGGTGTGGCTTTTTATCAGTTACCTTATAAGCTCGTTATTATTATTTTTTTTTATTTCAGCAATATGACTGTTTCTGTGCACAGTCATTCTACCTTGGAGTGGTGATTCCTGTTCCTTGTTTTCTAACCCTCAAACCTTTGTTTTCTTCCTGCCTGACCTGGCTAGAATATCTAGTATAAGACTGATAATAATGTCTGAAGGGACTCCTCTCTTGTTCCCAGGCTGAGGATACACTTAAATATGCCACCATTAAGTATTAAGCTTTTTTTGTTTGTTTGCAATTTTTACCAAAGTAAGAAATTTCCTTTTTCATCCTAACTTATTTAGAATACGTACAGGTGTGGGCTTTGATCACATGGTCTTTCTGTAGCCACTGAGATGATCACAATTTTCTTCCTTCAACAGGAATGCCAGTTACTATGGGTGATTTTCAATTTTCAAAAATCATTCTTGAATTTCAAAAATCAAACATGGCCATGATGTCTTCTCCTTTTCTTTCTTCTTGGTCCTGGGGATTGAACCCAGCGATGCACTATCACTGAGGTACGTCCCCAGCCCTTTTTATTTTGAGACAGGGTCAACAAGTTACCAGGCTGGCCTTGAGTCTGCAATCCTCCTGCCTCAGTCTCCCGAGGAGCTGGGATTCTATAGTAGTGTACCACCGTGCCTGGCTATGGTGTTTTATTATTCTTATACGTGGATGGGTGATTTGGGAATATTTTATTTAGGATTTCTGCTTCTGTGTACGTGTTCTGAGACTGGCCAGTGATTTTCTTCTCTCGATTATGCTTCTGAAGTCAGTTTCAAGGTTATGCTTGTCTCATAAACCAGCTAAAGAGCCCATGTTTCTCTGTTCCTCTGGAGAGGATTGTGTATTGTTGACATAATTTCCCTGCAAATGGGAGGAAGAAAGTCCCCATGCCACCTCCCGGCCTGCGGCTTCTTTTACGGAAAGACGTTTCATGATGGAAGCAATTTTTTTCATTGGTATAGAACTGCTCTGGTTTTCTCTCTCATTGCTTCTGTTTAAAGGTGTCTTTTTTTTTTTTTTTTTTTTTGCCTGTTTCCTCATCAGGAACTTTATTCAAATGTGTGTGTGTTGGGAGAAAGGGGTCATAAAGAGGCCGTGAGGGCAAAGGAGGAAATATAAGGAATGACTTTTTTAAAGAATAGTAATGCAGATTGCCTGAATATCTCATCAAGTCTAAGTGGGCCACACAGTTTTCATTCTGAAAACTAAGCAAGAGGTAAGAGTAAATTAAAGTTTTCACCGTAAAGAAATAGTGACTATTTGAGGGCTGGGATTGTGGCTCAGCAGTAGAGCACTCATCTAGCATGTGTGGGGCCCTGGGTTCGATCCTCAGCACCACATAGAAATAAAGTAAAGGTATTGTGTCCAACTACAACTAAAAAACAAACAAACAAACAAAAAGAAATGGCTATTTGAAGGCACAGATATGTTTCACATTACCTAAAGTATGGATGTATCAAAACATTCCATGTTACCACATTAATATAACAATTTTTATGTTTTTTAAAGGTGTATTCTTGTGGGAGCTTAATATTCTAACTAAATTTTCAGATTTTTGGCAAAAAGTTGCTTGTATCATCTTATCTTCCTCTTGTCTGTGGTACCTGAAGTCATGCACCCTTTTCATTCCTGAAGCAGATTTGTTCTTTATTTTCTAAGTTGCTGAGGCTGATCTCGAACTTGCCACTTCCTGCCTCAGCCTCCTCAGGTGCTGGGATTACAGACATGCGCCATGGAGCCTGGCTGTGCTCTCTCTTCCCATTGACAAATTTCACCACAGCCCAATCAGTTATTTTGGGTGGTGCTGACTCCATCTTTTGCAGTATGCTATTCCATTACTTTCTGCTGTCTCTTTCTCCCCATTCACTCTGGCGCGGACTTGCTCTGCTGTTCAGTTGGCAGCTCCTGAGTTCCCAGCCATCACGCGCTCACCTGTGCCCAAGTACTCAGCTTTACGCTACAAGTTTGGATACATGGCATTTGCTTACAGTTCTAGATGCTTCTAGCTTCCATTATGATGCCTTCATTGGCGTGTTATTTTAGCAGTATAATTCCGATTTTTTGGATATACAGAATTTCTAGTTGCATTTTGCTGCTTTTTCTAGCTTAAAAGATAAGGCATGGTCCGTCAGAGAACATATTCATATAATCTCATTACTTTTACATTTGTTTAAACTGCTTGGTCTTTTTTTTTTTTTTTTTCTTTTTTTAAATGTTTGGCATCTGCTTGCAAAGAACGTGTATTCAGTAGTCCTACGGTGCAGTGTTCTGTGTCCCCTGATCAGGCTGATTCTGTTAACTGGCTTGTTCAGATCTTGTATTTCCTTCCTGATCTGTCTTATCAACCTTTGAGGAAAGTATGGTAAAATATCCCAGATGATGGTCAATTTGGAGCTTTCTACAATTAGTCCTTTAAGGTAGCGCAGGGAAAAATGGAATGAATGAGAACTGCCCCCACCGCCGACCCATAGCAACACTGTCAATCCAAACTTGACAGGAAAGAGGAAAAGAATGAGGAGAAGAGAAAATCCCAAATAAATGACAACATCAAAAATAAAACCCTTGAACATGTGGGGTAAATACAGGGCACACACTACGATGCTACATTCAATCCTAAGTATTATCTATAATTGTTACATTTAAATGGGTTAAGGGGTCCCAGAATAAAATTTAAGATAGATTATGAGATAAAATCCACATGTAGATGGTTGATAGGAGGCACATTTAACACATGGAGATGTGAGGTCAAGAGCAATCTGGCGGGGCTGGGGTTGTGGCTCAGGGGTAGAGCACTTGCCTATCATGTGTAAGGCCCTGGGTTCAATTCTCAGCACCACATATAAATAAATGAATAAAATAAAGCTTCATCAATATCTAAAAAAGTATTAACAAACCCAAGAGCAATCTGGCATGAGGCCCCTTTAGCCTCCTAAAGGTGGTGTGGTCCCTGTACTCTCTCCCCCAATTCCACTGGACACTTAGGGGTGGCTTGGGTGGGGACATGGGAAACCTACTCACATCTGAGTGGGACCTTCCCACTTTCCTGCCTCATGAGGGCCTGGGCTGGCAGGGGGAGGTGGCGTAGGCGGAGGGCCCCTCATGAGCTGGGTGGGGAGGGAGGCAGGACCTGCACTCAGGCCAGCAGGGAGCTGCTTCCCAGGATGGTGGCATGCAGACCTGGAGCCTTCGTTGTCCCCACCTCCAGGCCCCTCAGAAAGGTCCTGTTTTCCTCAAAGTGGCTACATTTCTTCTCCAAAAGAGCCCCTGCACAGCAGCTGGACACAGCACCAAATACCTATATTGTATATAGCCTCTCATCAAATCAGACTCTAGAAGGCTCTTCAGCTAGCAATCGTGGAAGACGCTAGAGACCTGCTTCCTGCGAGATGAACACAGCTGCCCATCAGGGAACTTCCTACCATTTAACCACGCACATCCCATGGTCTCACACTTCTTTGACCACAGTAGTCTGGGGAGACCTGGACAACCCGGGCTGGGTCAGTCCTGACTCTCCTGTCAGGGGCAGGCTCAGGCAGGAGGAGGTGGCGCACTGAGGATGAGGGGCCAAGTGCCGGGCAGCAATGAGAATGCTAGCTCTTCCCAGCTCTACCAACGGCAGCTGCGACCCTGAGCAAGTATTTCTTGTGCCAAACTCGTCTGTCCCTTTGCCTCTGTGGCACAGGGCTCATGTGCTACCTGTCTGTAAAGCCCAGGGGACAAAAACCACCCTGATGTCCCACTCAAGGTGGGACCCTTCCCACGCCCCTGCTTAGAAGGGAGAGGAGAGGGGGTGTTTCAGCAGATGGACAGAATTCCCTCCCTTCAGGCAAGGGCCACCCACGTGGGACACCCCTCCAGCCAGTCTGCGTCCTACCCCTGCCTGTTGGTGCTGAAAAGTGCCCAGTGCTACTCTGGAACAGGAGCTGGCCTAGCTGAGCTTCCTCAGGAGCTGAGAGCTGAGGACTTTCCCGTCCTGTCAGCACAGCTGAGGAGAGGCCACTTCTTCCAGCCAACATCCTGCCTACACAATCTGATGCATGCTGACTTCCACGCCATCACCTCGGGACTTGCTCTGGTCCTGTAAGCACCTTAAATGCCCCTTTGTGGTGGTCTCTGCCCCGGGCTGCTCTGCTGAGACACCACTGGCAGCCAGCAGCAAGGAGGGGTGAGTCCCACGCAGGACCTGGAGGGGCATCAGGTCACAGCTGTCTCCAGTGGCCCAAGCCTTAGGGACACACTGGGCAAAGCAGCTTGTGTGGTCTTTGTGGACAGAGGTCCCTCGTGGCCTTGGGCTTCAGCAGGGGCACCCAGGGTCCCCAGGGCCCTGTGTGCATCGGCACAGTTCCTGGACGTTCTTCAGATTAAATGAGGATGTGGGTAGAGCCCCAGCTCTGCAGATGAGGCGAGCGGCACTGGAGCACTGTTCAGTGTCCACGACGGGGCCACAGGCTGGTCTGTCCCACCCAGCAGGGCAGGAGCCTGCTTAGTGACAGTGGTCATGCCACTGGTGTCCAAGACAAACCCAAGACTGACCCCATTCCCTTGTGTGTTATGGGCCGGTGTCCCAGCCTGTGCCCAGGACCTCAGGTCTTACTTAAAGAGAGGGTCTTTATAGAAGTGACCAGGTTGAAATGAGCTCTGAGGGCAGGCCTCCCCAACACAGCTGGCACCCTGACAAAAAGCAGGTACCCGGAGACAGAGATGCACAAGACACTGCAGATACAAAGACGGCACCTCTCTGTGCCTGTGCACAGAGGCCAGTACAGACCTGCCCTGGTGGCCAGCAGAAGGAACCAACCCTGAGGATCCTGAGCTCAGGCTTCGGGCGTGCAACGCCAGCATGTGCACTTGTTGGGCAGCCCCAGGCTAGCCCCTTGGGAGCAGCACTGCTAAGGTGCCTTGGCGTCTCCAGAGTTGCGTGTATGTGGGATGCTGAGCTGCCTTGTCCCCACTGTACTGGGGGCCCAGTCCAGCCAACCATACCCCAGTGTGGGCCCCCACCAAGTGCCTTCCTATAGGAGCCAAGGGCCCTTCCTCAGCAGCTAATGTCTTAGAACCCACACTGGTCATCCAGCTTAGACCGCAGGGCAGAGTTCTCTCAAAACCACATGTGCCAGCATTTACTCCAGGAAAGCAAGGGCCCAGCCCTCTGCTGGACTCCAAGATCAGGAGGGGCGGTGGTCAGGGAAAGGGCCTCATGGTCACGATACACGGCTCTGTGTGTGCGCACACCACCACCTGAGTGTGGATGGTCCTCGTGAGGACAGGAGGGAGCAGCATCTGACTGAACCTGAGCCAAGACACCAGAAGCATAGTGAGGAGTGCACCCCACAGCAGCCTCCTGAGCAGACGCCACTGAGCTGGCACAACCAGGGCAAAGGGCGGGCGTCTGGCAAGGGGACACCAGCAGAGCAGGGGAGGAAGGCCCATCCTGGTAGAGGGCAGCCTGGGGCTGGCAAGGGGCACCCAGGCTGCCCTGCGTCCTCAGACAGCTGAGCTGCTGAGGGGCCTCACCATGGGCTCCTGTGTTCACCACCCCAGAGGGTCCCCAGGAGGGCTCTCCCAGCAGGCTGCAAAGATCCTTGCCTGGTCTGGACCCTGACTGGTGCTGCCCCTGCAGGCAGTGGCTCCATGTCTGCACTTGTTGCAAGAGACATCAGGGGGGTAAGGCAGCAGGCACAAAAGTGGGGAGAGGGCCTTGGCACCCAGGATGTCCAAGAAGGGGGTGCCCAGTCAGCACAGTGTGGCAGTTGGGTGCCATGGAGGGGGGCTGCTGGGATGGGCTGGGTCTGGGTCTGGAAGGTTCTGCTGGGGGAGCATTAGGGGGCACCAGGTGGACCCTCCCTCTGGGGAGTCCCAGGGGGTCACCTGTCCGGCAGCCTTCTGCTTGGACCCGCAGGATCTTTGGTTTAGGTCTGGCAGGGCCCTTCTGCCTCCAGTAGGGCACGTGTCTGTGACCCAGTCCATTGGCCCAGCGAGGCCCCCGGGGGAGTGACCAGGGCCAGGAAGCCTGGCGCTTTGGCCCAGGACCCTGGTGGCGCCTCCCCAGACGATCCACTTGAGTCCTCATTGTGGCTACTTCCTGAGCCAGTCCTGCCAGGGCTGTGGCCAGCTGGTCCAGCTTCTCTGAGAGCGCAGCACCAAGACTGTGCAGCTCCTGTTGCAGGGGCCTCCCGCAGGGGCATGGTGGCTGCGGGGAGGCAGCTGGCCACGACGGTGAGACAGCTGCCGGAGGGGGACACTTGCTGGGTGGCTCAGGTGGGTCCCTGGGGAGCTGCCTCCTTTGGGTCCTGGCTAAAACCAGAGTGAGGACAAGGTTGGAGTTTCTGTGCTGTAAGGAGCTTTTGACCCCCAGTTCCCTTGCACTAGTGTTCCGTGTCCTGCCTGCTCTAAGCCTGGCTTCTAGAGTGAAGGAAGTTGCCTCGGGCTGGAGAACACGGGTGCTACGCCTCATTACAGCCAAACTGCCATCCTCTGCCATTCCCCACCCTGATGGGTAGCACCAGCCAGACACGGGTTCCATGGTGACCAGCTTTCTCAGGACAGTGGTCTTTCAACTTCTGGGGAAAAAAAATTTGGTGTGTTCCTCTGCCACCACTAGGGCCAAATGTTCCACCTATCCCTGCCCTGGGGGGTCAGTGAGAAGGGCCCAGAGAAGGCCCCAATGGCACAAGGCTAGGGTTGAGGGTGAGCACCCAGGAGATGGGCCAGGAGTCCAGCTGAGAACCATTAGGATATTTCCAATGGGGTCACTCAATACCCAGTGCCCTTGGATACAAACGCCCCTCCTGTCTTTCTTCCCCTCACTCAAAAGTTATAGATTGAGAGATTTTGATGTCTTAAATTATTTTAAAAAATAATCTAGCAGGTGCAGTGTGTACACCTGTAATCCCCAGCAGCTCAGGAGGCTGAGACAGGGGATCTCAGGTTCAAAGCCAACCTCAGCAACTTAGCAAGCCTAACCTTGTCTCTAAATAGAATATAAAAAAGGCCTGGGGGTGTTGCTCAGTGGTAAAGCACCCCTGGGTTTAATCCCCTAGTATCCCTCCACAAAAGAAAACTCATCTAACCCTTTACCCGCAATTCCCCTGGAGTTGGGCTCTCCCAAGGTAAGCCTTGCAGGCAGCCCTAGGCCAGACCCTGCCATTTCTTAAGGCACTTGGCCGACTGGGTGGAGGGAACTGCTACCCCTGTTCCTGCGCCCCAGCCAAGGCTCTGCCCTTCTCTTGTCAGCACCCCCAGAGCTGCAGGTGGAGCAGAGTGATGGCTTGAGTGGTCCAAGGCCCCAAGGCCCCAAGCCCTGTCTGGTCTAGTTCTTTAGTTGAAGCAAGGACGTGGCTATGCCCTGAGGGAGGGCAGGGGCCAGCCCAGAGTGCACCCCCACTCCAGGCCACACTCCCAAGTCCCTGGTATTAGGCTGCCCCAGCGTGACCCAGGGCACAGGTGACTTGACCTCCTGCCTGTCTCATTTGTGGCTCCTCAGAAGTGTGACTTGGAACCAAAGATTTTGGGATGACCCTGGCCAGGTCACTCAACAGTGCTGTTCACTGTTTCCTCATCTATTCTCTGAAGTCCCCTCAAACCCCAAATTTTGATTCAGGACAATTTCTTCACTGCACGAGGTCTTGGGAAGCCCCACAGTTCCTGTAACGAGACACTGAAGCGAAATGGGCACCAGGAGTGGCTCATAGGTCAGACATTCCCTGCCCACAACCTGCACAACAAACTTGGGAGGGTGTTTTCTTCTTGGAACTGGAGGCTGGGGTCCTGGCCAGTGCAGAGGGGACAGGGAAGCCACCAAGCTCACCTGCAACACTGTGCCTTCCACATCCAGGCTCTAGGCTTCTGGGTTCTTCACCTCCCCCGGACCCGGGCCTTTCTTCCAGCTGAGGGGCAGGCCAGGGATGCCCCGCTGCCTCTGTGGAAAGAGCACAGGGCACTTGGGACAGGGAAACATGTAATTTTGCCAGAGCCACTCTGACATGAGGATGTTAAAATGTGGAAGAAAAAAAAAAATCAAGCTTTCCACTTTTAAACAAAGATTAAATGAGATGCAAGATGGACCCTGGGCCCATCAGAAACCCTGGCTCTGGTGAAATGGGCACATGAGTGAAGGCCCTGGTGTGCAGCCCCTGCCCTGTTCCCAGCAGGAGGGCTGTGCTGCAGTGTCTTAGTGTCCTCTGCAGCTCCCGCCTTATGCTCAGGGATCCATTAGGTAGGTCCTGCCCACAGCAAGATACCCCAAGGATATGCCGGGGGCATCCCCTGGACCACAAGAAGTCATTCTGACATCTTTTGCAGGGCCATGGGGCAATGAGGAATGTGGTATGCAGGGGCGCAAGGCAGAGGCCGAGGCCTGTGGACGGAGTAGCTCCGGCCCCTGACTAACTCCCTGGCCCTACCTCCGCCTCCTGCGGCACTGCTGAGAGGGATGGGTAGGCAGGCACTCTCTGCAGCCTCTTCTCTCCTGGGTGACCGGGACTTGCCTCCTGTCCCTTCTGCTTTTCCTACTGGGAGCAAACACTGGGTCACAAACCTGGGTGGTAGAGTGGTGGCTGGGGGCAGCAGGTGGCATTTCTAACTTTCTTGACAGAACAACCTCCAAGAATTTTTGCTTTTGATGTTTCTTTTGTTGACTGCCAAGTTTTCAAAAAGTTACATGACGACAATGTTATCATTTTATACACACACCCATACCTATTGTGCACATATAGTATTAAGTATGTGTCATCGAGTGGCTTGCCAAGAATCCTGCCTCCAGTCACGCGCAAGCCCTGCTCTGGGTACCCTGCTCAAGGGCCCCATCTTCTTCCGCCTCAGCTTCCCTTACAGGCACAAATGTAGATCTTCTGTCCCCAGGCAGAGTAACAAGGGGGCTTGGAGAACTCAGTCTGGACCCCGGGCCCTGTGGGGACATGTGGATGCATGCGGGGACTCAGGCTCACCTGCATCAAGGCCACTGCGGCCCTCAAACTCTCTTCTTTCAGGCCCATCACAAGGGCTGTTGCCACTGTTGCCTCTGGGGGACCTGCCAGGGCCAGGGGACAGAGGAACTGGATGCTTGCAGCTGCGAAGGTGCTCTATCTCTGTCACAAACAAAGCTGGCATCAGAGCACTGACCAGTATCCTGGAGAGCAGCTCATGGTCACCCCTGCCCTGTGTCCCAGTAGACTCACCCTGAAGAGGTGGCCGCCAGGGCTCGGGTTCCATCCGTGCATCTTCATCAGAGCTGCTGAGGCTTGAGCTGGCGCCAGGGCTGGGGCTGGGGCCAGGGCCAGGGCCCACCAAGCAGGTGAAGCGCAAGGGCCTCACAGGCAAGATTCCCCTTAGAGAGGTCTCTAGACAGTGCAGTGGGGAGGGCCTGGGGGCTGCCCCTATGCGGACAACAAGAGAGTCAGCTGGCTATCACCTGATGGCAGCTAGGAGTTTGCCCTGATGACCAGGTTCACAGACCAGGTCCCTCATGGTTCAGTCCCCAGCTCACATGGGGTCTGAACAACTCTCTCTTTGGCTATGGGACATGGAGAAGTCAAAGCCTGGTCAAGTCCCTGGCTGCTCTGGAAGGCCAGTTGGGGAACTTTCCACAAGTGTCAAGTCCCTAGAAGCCACTGTGGTCAGGTTCTTGCTAAGCCCTGCAGCCTCTCGCAATCTGCGTCCCTCTACCCTGCACCACAGAGACCAGCAGCTGGGCAAGGGCAGGAGGGTAAGAAAAGCCACAGGACCTGCTGAGCCATCCTCCTGCCCCTGCAGACCTGCAGCAAGCTGCCAGAAGGATCTATCTGGACATAGCAGGTGGAAGGGGGCTCTTGCCCCCCAGAGTCTCCACTGGAGAAACCAATGGCTGCACAGAACAATGGTCTTCCCACCCTGATCTCAGCACTGGGTCACTTTATCTTTTTCTTTCACCAATTTCAGTTTCTGCCTGGCTCTTGCTTCCATCTTCTGGGGAAGGGATGAGAGAGAAGGAAGGAGGAAAAACATGCCAGTAACACTGGAGGCAGCTTACCATCTTGCAGCCATTTCCACGGCTCCGGCCTGATGGTCCCCTGTTCTTTGAACCCTTGGTGGCAGGTGCGGATGCAGCTGGAGGTGAAGGCCTGTGGGCTGGTCAGATGCAGGCTCCCAGTAGGCACTTCTCCACCCTGTCTGAGGCATGATGACTCAGAGGTCTCACCCCTCTGTCCTGTTTTAATGAGAAGCCAAAATGGCTGTGAGCCTTGTGGGGCCTTGTGCTACCACAGAAGCATAGACAGAGAATTCTGCCCACTGTGGGGCTCTCAGGCACACAAATTTAAGGAATCACCCACTCTGCCTGTCTCAGATGGGATGGGGAAGTGGTGCCCACTAGATCCTCCAGCATCTCTTTATTCAGGAACCCAGCTCTAAGGACTCCTGGGAGCCCTCAGATGCCACGTGGGGCTCGCTTGCCAGGATGAAGATGCTCAGTGGACAGGGTTCCTGCTCAGGCCTGTGTGATGCAGCATTGGATAACGGCCAGGATGTCCATGTCCTGGACTCTGCCCACACTCATTCGATAGTGAGACTGTATGTGTGCTCAACAGACCACCTGGCTTTCTGGCCTCAGAACAAGCCTTTGTCCTGGCTGTTTCCAGAGTATCTTCTTGGCTCAAGTGGATCTGGCCCAAGATAGTTGGGGGCAGCCATGCCCAGGCCAATGGTACAGAAGCTGACCAGCCCCACTCTCAGGTACCAGGGCCACCCCTGAGTTACCTTCCTTGTACGCCATCCAATTCTTAGGTTCCACTCTCCTGGGCTCCCTGTCTGCTGCTGAGAAGCCAGCCCGGGCAGGCTGCTGCCTGGGTACCGGCAGCTCTTTGAGACAGTTCTCCAGCCCCTGGAGTGGGGAGCTTCCTGGCAGGCATCCTGTGAAGATCCAACATTGGCCCTCTTGGGTGACTGGAGCCTTGCCTCTTCTGCAGCATCCAGGGCTAGGGGCCATCAGAAGAGGCACAGAGCTTTGGACGTGTTGTGGTAGTTTAGGGCCCTGGATGGAGACCTGGCCCCAAATATCTATCAGCCCTGGCTTGGGGTGGCCCTGTCCAGGCTGCCTTATAAGTAAGAAGCCTGACCTGTCTCCTTGGCCACCTTCACAGAAGCCTACCCACGGTGGAGGAAGGAAGTAATGGGGAGCCTGGCCACAGGTGTAGGTCTAGGCTCCCTCAGTGCACCCAGCTGCCACCATGGTGAGGGATGGCAACACACCAGGCCCTAAGGACTGTGAGTAAGGCTTCCTTTATTACTCAAAGGAAGGCAACCCTGCAGGCTTCCTGTCCTCTGCATATGACAGGCCACAGGCCACTTGAAAAACACAAATACATTGTAAAAATTTTGTATCCTAGTGATGGAGTTGTGCCAGCAATGGGAAGGAGCTGAGCTGGAATTCTAGAGGGAAGATCCCTTTCCAGGCAAGCAGACAGCACTGTCCACATTCCTCCCTGAGGGACATGTGCTGATAATTCTGGGCCCAGGCGCAGTTTAGAACCCAAAGCCACATGCATGTCGAGGGCAGAGTATGAGCTACCACAGGGTGTTTGCTGGTTCTGGGTGCTGCGCCAGAAGCTCCTGAAGGGCAGCGTGAAGGCCCCTCCATTTGGGTTACTTAGAACCCATGTCTAAGTAACCCATGTCTATCTGCAGAGGACACATGAAAAAGAAGTGCACCCCAGGACACTCTGCCCTGACACAAGATGAAGTGGTTTTGGTGGCCAAGGGTTAGCAGGACAGAATGCAGAAACATGCCAATGGCAGGTGTTTAGATGAAAAGCAAGGTGGGGACCTTCCTGGAATGCCACTCTCCATATGAGGAGACAGAAGCTGGTCATGGCAGGTGTCTCTGGAGGGTGGTCAGATTCAGTGGTGGTTGTGGGAGGTGCAATGGGGACTGTGGGGGGCGGGTGGAGAGAGAGACTTTACTTTTTCCATATAACTTTCTGTAGCTTTTGAACAAAAACATTTGATTTTGTTACCCATTAGGAACTAAAAATTAAGCCAAGTCAGCTGCATTTCAGGCAAAAAGCCCCACACCCAAGGGGTTCCTCCAGGGGACTCAGGCCTGCATGGCCCAGTCAGAGTCCAGGCTGTAGTTCTAGGCCTTTCTATTAACTAGAGATGGAGCCAGGACACAGATACAAGCAGGTACCCGGTGTGCACCCATGGGACACGGACAGGCCAAGAGTATTTGGATTATTCAGGTGGGGAAGAGGCTAAAGGGATGCTCAGAAGCACTGGAAGACCCCAATGTCCCCAAATCCCCAGGAATGAGTCTCCCAGAGAGACCCAGGGAGGCACAGGTCCCCAAGCACACCTCTGAAGTTGGTTTATTCAAAGCATACTATACTTCCCCCTAAGCTGGAGGCCAGTCTCGCATATCTTTGTGGCTGGGACAATGAAGAGTTTAACTCAATAGGAAAATTGAATATACTACCTGTCTTTTTGGACCAAGTCACTAAAATGGACCCCTGCTCCCACCCTGTCCAAGACAAGTCCATTCCTGCCTCAATGTCCCCATCTCTGCTCTGGCACAGGGCTGATGACCTGACTGGGCCAGAGACCTTGATGGGCAGGGGCCCTCTATGACATCTTGTCCCAGAGAGTTGGTAGCTCACCTTTTCCAGGCCGCTGTCCCTGGCTCCCCCCAGGACTCCCAAAATCCAGGTCCCCATCGGTGCTGCAGGCTGAGGAAAAGCTGGTGGGGGTGCCTCGGGAGCCTGAGGGTTGAGCCAGACTTTCTCTCACATAGCCCTGCAGGCCCAGAGGCAGAGGTGGCTCCTTGGTGGCCTCTGCGGGAAACAGCATTTTTCAGGTCACAGCAGAGCCTGCTGGAGAAGAGGCCCCTGGGCCATGGAGTAGATGGCACCAGGAGACCCTGCCTTGAGGTATCTCTCTCCAGGGTTTCCCATGGCAAAGATGCAAATCCCCAAACCCCACATTTCACCTCCTAAAACTAAAAAAAAGTTCTCCAAGAAGAGGGCAAGAAGACTTGTAACTGCTGCTACCAAAGCTGGAGAGCTGCCTGGGGCCAGGCCTGAAAGAGGGCAGTGGGAAGAAGGCACATGCTTCAGGAAGCTGGAGAGGACAAGCTAACAGTGGCCTCGGTGTCTCTCTCCACCGTGTGCATGGACAGGCCACCCCAGGCCCACTACACAGTCTACCTTCACTGTGTGATCCTTGAGACTGCGGCTCTGAGTGCTGGGACACAGAGGTGGCCAGTGTCCGGAGTGGTGATGACCCACCTGGGGGAATGCCTTTCAGACAGGCCTCCAGAGCTGCCAGTGGTGAGCTTGAGGCCCTGCTGGCTGGGAAAGGAGAGAACACTGTCATCGTCCCCCACAGGTCCTTGCCCTGCCTGTCGGGCCCTGGCTTGGTCCCTGGCTGGCTGCCCCTGGCCTGCCTCTTACAGGGCTGATGAGTCTTACACCAGACTCTGGGACCTGCCGGGCAGCAGACCCTCCTGGAGGGTACTTCGATCCTCTCTCTGCTTCTCTGGAGGGAATGAAGGTGTCCCTGGCCTTGAGGACAGAGATAGGGCAAACCACCTGCCTGCAGTGGCCATCTTCCTCAGGCAGGACCTCAGGGCACAATGAAGGTCCTTACTGAGCAGAGTGCTGCCAGGGCAAGGCCTGGGTTAAGGACATGGACTGAGGTCACTGTGTGGAAAGGAAGCCCAGGGACAAGTTCCCTGCCCAAGGGACATGCAGGTTTCCTGGGCTTTGGGAGCTTCTCTGAGCACAGTCCCATGGAGACAAGGTAAGACAATCCCAGGCCTTACCTTGAGCTGTGGGGCCCCAGCAGTGTGTTCCGATCCCTTTAGTGTCTCTGGTAGCAGAGAGGCCATGGCCCTGCCTACCAAGCTGGCAGGATACAGGCTCCAAGTGGCTCTGGGACCAGCTGTCCTCTACCTTGACCACAGTGAATGAGCTGCCAGCTTCAGTACCAGGGCAGGAAGGAGGGGTCTGGAGGTGTCTGGACCCTGTGTGAAGGAGGTCACCAGGCAGTCCAGGTTTCACGACTGGACTCACCCCAGGTTTTGTGAGGTGAGGTGGGGCTTCTACGGCCCCTCTGCATCCACAGCAGTCACTGTGCCTGGGTACAGTCACTTCTCAATCATCAGCACAGACCCAAGTCACATTCCTACTTCCATCAAAGGCCCTTTGGGTTGCTCTGAAGCTTTCTAAAGAGGGATTAAGCCAGCTCTGTCCAGTTAGCACCAAATCAGATCTTTCTCCTTGGCCAGACAAACCACCCAGCCTAAACACACCTGATGGGTACCCCAAGCCCCAGTCCTACTACCAGACCAGACAATCTGAGGCCAGCCCAAATCCCAGTCAACACCACCTACTGCCAGGAACCCCAAATCACAATTATGGCTTGAAAGTCTACTGGGCTACAACTCCAGCTTCTATGTTTTGGCTTCCCGCCCCACCATCCCTTCCTTCCTTCTGAACTTTTACTTCATTCTATGAAAGCCAGTCTGGGAAATGATCAAGAACTGATTAGGCACCTCCTCTGTGCCTTGCTCCATTTGCTGAGAGATGGTGCTCAGTATCAGGCCCTCTGACTGAGGCCTGTGTGCTTTGTTGTGGAAGGTCACCCACTGCCCTGCTTGTGGCAGCCCCTTCCCTCCCCAGCTCAGCAGGTGGCCTTTACCTTCGGAATTCTTATTCAAGGTCCCTGGATCCCCTTGTAGCAGCAGGTCCCCTGCTCCTGAGGGATTGGGACACCTGTCCTGGGCCTCTGGGATCTCCTTCAGACAGTTCAGCAGACCCTGGAGAGGAGGATCCCCCGAAGGTGACTCAGTCTTCACTAAGGAAAAAGGCACACATGTCCACCAGAGCCCAGAGTCCAGTCCTCACACCAGACAGGAACCATCCAGTGTGCAGTGAGGATACAGGGCCAGAAATCGGCAGACGTGAGTCAGGTCTTCCCATGCCTCATTTAGTCTTGTTTAAGTCACTGTCATTTTGGTGCCCAATTTAAAAATGCCTACCAACCATCCCTCCCAGAACAGGACGGGTGAGAACGGAGAGGCACTCAGAGGCAGAGTGAAGGAGGCGGGGCACTGGACAGTGCCCTGGTCCCAAGCGCAGCCTACTTTGAGGGGGCTGTGACACACATAGTGCGTGTAAGAGGCACACTGCTGGAGTTAACCCCGCCTGAACCCCGTGGAGTGAACCAAGGACCAAAGCTGCTGCAGCCTTTAAAACAGATTCTATTGTCATGTATAACTAAAAAGAACCAAAAAATTAAAAAATAAAAATAAAACTTAACAAAAAATAAAATAACATGCAGGCAGTATTTAAAGAGAAAAAATAAAAAACATAATAAAGTGTCACTCCAGACCGGAGCTCCTGCCCCACTGGCTGTCCAGACCGGGGCTACTCTGAGCACCTCACCGAGTGTCAACAGGAAGTAATATTGAGCGCTGTGGCTCTTCTCCTGAGTCCCAGATTAGGAAAAGTGAAGAACAAGAGCAACCAGGGCAGCATGCGTGCTTCTGAGTTTTCTTTTTCTATCCTAATGCTTCTTTAAGAGTCACCTGGGGCTGGGGATATGGCTCAGTTGGCAGAATGCTTGCCTTTCATGCACAAGGTCTTAGGTTCTAATCCCCAGCACCACACACACACACACACACACACACACACACACACACACGCACACACACACACAACCACCTGGCTTCAGTCACATGACATTGGGAATACAGGAGCAGCCAGGTTAGTAATGATCCTCAAGGGAGACAGTGTGGAACAGAGAAATAGCTACAGAATGGCTTTCCAGGCACTTTGGAGCCCTTGGCCTGAGGGCATCAGATGCCCAAGGACTCACCTGGCCAGGGTGGGCTTGCTGGCCCCGGCTTCACTGTGGTCAACCCTGATGCACCCAGGAGAGGGACAGCAGGTAGTAAGTTTGGTGCTGCCTCAGCATTCTGGGGCCCAGGCACAAGGATTTCTTTCAGACAGTTGATGAGGCCTTGCAAGGGGCTATTCCCAGGAGAGATTCCTGCACACAGACAAGGTCACTGAGGTCACTGTATTCCTGACGGGGCAACATAAGACCTTCTACAGTCACTGGGATCTCTGGGCAGCTGAGAATCACCCATGTGAACAGACGAGGCCTGCCCACTGAGGCTGCTACAAGACTAAACTGACTATTCCCCTGTAGCCCATTCAGCTCCAGGGCAGGCCTGATCTCATCCCCAGGAAAGCCAGATTCTCACCAGTCCCTGGGGTCCCTCTCTCCTGGGTTTGGTGGCTCTTCCTCTGGCCAGAGCTGCAGGTGGGAGGGCTCAGCTCCTCAGCAGGCGTTCCTGGGCCTCCCCTTCCTGTTGGCCATGGTTTGTCCACAGTTTCTGTTGCAGAAGACAAGGAAGGCTTTTCTAGCCTGGGCTCCACTTTGGGATCACCCAGATCCAATCATCACGAGGAGAGACCCCTCTAGTTCCTCAACTCCCTGGGGGCAGACAAGTCCCAGAAGCTAGCTTTGGAGGAGCTGTTCCAGGAGGGCTGGGGACCTTTCCCTGTTTCCTTCTAGTTCAACTGTAAATACCAAGATGTTCACTCTGAACACGCCTAGACACTTCCTCCCGACCTCAGCCTCTGAACAGGGCTCAGCAAGTAATGTCTGCAGCTTCAACACACGGACCCCGATCTCACACTTGTGCTTCTCAAATCAGGGCACATGGAATGTCAGGGCATGTGGGTGGATAACACCTGAAATCAGAGACTAAGTAGGCTGTGTTTTGGGGAATGCCAATCTTTTTTTTTTTAATATTTATTTTTTAGTTGTAGTTGGACACCATACCTTTATTTTCTTTCTTTCTTTCTTTTATTTTATTTATTTTTATGTGGTGCTGAGAATCAAACCCAGGACCCTGCACATGCTAGGAGAATGCTTTACTACTGAGCCTCAACCTCAGCCCTGGGAATGCCAATCTTATTCCATGTTACTTCTAAATATTCTAATAAAAAGATATTTAGACAAATGCAAAGTTTGCAAGAATTTTTAAAGGTACAATGAGACCCCAGAGAAATTCTAGGGCTACTGTGGCCTTCTCTGAGGTTAGGCTTTGATATTAGACGGTCTGAGAGTCAGAAGAGGTGCACACAGGTGAGTTACCTGCTGGGCCCTGTGGCAGAAACTGCCTGTGTACATGCACATGGTCCTCAGCAATAAGGGGTGGATGAGAGGCCTCCTGGGGACCAGGCATTGCGCCCCTCCCATTTGGTCTCCTGACCAGAAGCAAAGTATGCTGCCCTGCTCTCTGGGACCTTCGCCCCCACTCAGCAGCAGAGGAGACTGAGTCCCAGAGAAAACAAAGAGGGTGAGGGTTCAAGTTCCCTGACTCGAGGGTTGAGGACCTTGAAGTGCTGATGGTCCCCATCGCTGCTGGATTAGACTCACTGATGGGGAGGGGCCTTCCGGGCCCCCCATCTCCAGGCGGGCCACTGGAGGACGAGCTGCTGGTCGGTGTAGTGGCCAGGCTGGGCTGGCTCACAGGGCTGTCCGGAAGGCAGCTGAGCAGACCTGGGGGAGGGCAAGACTCCACTTCCATGGTCACTGTTGAGGGGGAGAAGACACTAATGCCAAGGTGCTCCTGCCACTGTCACCACCGGGGTCCTTCCTTGCCATGCTCCACTAACAATGGCCAGGACACCAGGGACCTAGGCACCGCTGTCACTAAGCTGACCCCCACATTATAGACCTGGTCGCGCACTGACGAGGCTGCACTCCTCCAGCTTCTGCTCACTCCATTATCATCTGTCACCAGCTGAATGGGGAGGTGGGGCCTGAGGTATGTGAGCAGGGACCAGGGGGAGGACAGATGCCTGGGGAGGTGGAAAGGGCACTGACTGGGAAGTGACCTGGGCCTCACTGTCCACTCAGAAGGCTCAGCCTCCCTCCCTCCCTCATCTGCAGGACATCAATAAACACAGCTCACCTACCACGCAGGGCCCAAGGCACAGGTTGGGGCCAACGTGAGAAGCCCAAGCTACTCTGCACTCACCGCACCCAAGAGCTCAGAGGCCAGGCATACAGCCAGGGCATCAGGAGCCACTGGCGACTGCCTCCCTGCAGGAGTGGAGAGGAGCTGGGCGGCACACTGGGCCAGGGTGTGGACTTGGACTTCACCTTGTGGAGGAGCTGTGAGCCCCACAGAGACCGGCCTGGCTGGCTGACTTACCCTCAGGGCTCGCTCTTTCCCTGCCCAGGCTGGTTCCCCTGCTCTCAGGGCTGTCCTCAGTGCCCTTGACTTCCCGGAACAAGAACTCTGGGATCCCCTTCACCAACTGCACCAGGGCGGTGAGGTGCAGGCTGTGCCGAGGCTGTCTTCCTGTGGAGGGCCACAGTGAGCCCCGCGACCCTGTCTGCTCAGCACCTGTCCCTCAGGCAGCCCTCCCGACCAAAGGAGGAGCAGCCAGGAGAGCCTGATGTCCCGTGGGCTCAGATCAAGAGAGGTGCCTAAGGAACAGCCAGGATCGGGTGGGAGCAGTGTGTATAGGGACACAGGGGTCTCCTACACCTGTCTCCTTTCTTAAGGGAATGTCAAGCAGGGCTGTCCCCACCAGCTAGCCCTCTGCCTTTCCTGGAATCCCCTAAACTCCCGGCCTTGCCCAATCTGGGCCCTGTGGACCAAGTCTACCATCAGAGGAGCCGCAGGCTGGCTCTGCAGGGGCGGCAGGGATAAGGGTTCCGCTGGAGGCAGGAGCAGGCCTGAGGTGGGTGTGCTCTCCAGGGTGACCCCAGGTTCTTCTGGCACTGCTCGGTGGAATGGACAATATGTAACATGCTCTTAGTCCAGAGCAGTGACAGGTCAAAGCCAGGGAGGGCTGCAGCAGGGAGGGCTAAATTAAGCATGTTGAGGTCACAGTGTCACCTGAGGACCATGAGTAAGAGGGGGAGCCCAGAGTCTGCCCAGAGGACTTACCCTGGGGGCTTCCCTTTACAGGAGGCTCCTGCCCCTCATCACCGTGACTCCCTCCTCCCATAGCTGCTCCAGGCTCCGTAGGTGACAGAAAAGCAGAAAGGGGAAGCAGCTCATCTGTCCCTGGGGAGAAAAGCAAGGACAGTCACCCTGGAAACAGAATGGTCTCTCCGTCACAGAATCGAGTTGTGGCCCAGGCACCCCACATATCTGTGCAAGTATCTCTGTGCATGTTGGTGGGGCCACCCACACTCAAAGATCCAGAGCAGCAGAACCTAGCAGTCACTGCAGACCTCACCAAACGGTACCCAGCGGGAACAGAAGGGGGGCCCGGCCCAGCACCCAGCTTTCAGGAGGCCCCTAAAACTGTTCCTTTCATAGATGAGAAGACTAAAGCCTGGTGGGGCCTGGGGTCCTACAGTCCTGGGGCCTCCTGGACTCCAGTCTCCCCAATTCCATTCTCAGTTGGCACTTGCCGCCTGCACCCCAGGGAGGCCAGTGGAGGCATACCCACGGAGACCAGCGTCTCGTAGTTCTCCCGCATCACGTCTCGGTAGAACTCCCGCTGCCGCTCCTCCAGCAGCCTCCACTCCTCCTCAGAGAACCGCACAGCCAAGTCCATGAAGCTGATGGGCACCTGCGGGTGGTCTGGGGAATGTTGGCAATCCTTGCCAGCAGGGCCAGCCCAGCTGCCCCCTCAGCTCAGTGCCCTGCACATGTCTCTGGGTGAACTCGGGGATGGAGAGGGAGCAGTGGGTGGGTGGGACCTGATACCAGAAGCAACAAGAATTGGCTAGAGACGGTGTTGGCATCAGCTGGGTCCCCAGCAGGACTTGTTGAAGCTCTAATCTCCCGATCTGTGAATGTGACCTCACTTGGAAATAGAGTCACTGCAGGTATAACTAGTTAAGAGAAGTCACACAAGTACTGTGGTCCTTTAAACCAGGTGACTTGTGTCTGTATAAAAAAGAGAAGAGACACAGAGACAGATCCAGAGGGCAGGAGGCCATATGAAGATGGAAAAGATACTGGAGTGACAGCCACAAGCCAAGGAAAACCTGGGTCCCTAGGATCTGGGAGAGGCAAGGAAAGAGCCTGTTCTCAAACCTGCAGAGGGAGTGCAGCTATGGATATCTCAGTTCCAGGCTTCCAGACTCAGAAGGAATGAAGCTCTGTTGCTTTAAGACCTGGGTCTGTGGCTCCGTCACAGCAGCCCAGGAAACTACAACAGTCTCATGTCGCCCAGTCCCTAGGCCCCACAAAAGTCAACCCTGGGATGAGAACTCTGGCCAGCCTGGACTTCACCTTGTGAGATTCTCTGAGTTAATAAGCACACTTCCCTGAGAATGTGAAGGCCCGAGATCCTAGTGCTGAGGATTAAAATAAAATAAAATAAAATAAAATAAAATAAAAAATTAAAAAAAAAAAAGAGTCGACTGATAAAACCAATTAGTTATCAAGGGTGAGGATCCCTTATCTCAAACACGTGGGACCAGAAGTCTTTTGGATTTCCAGTTTGGGAATATTTGCTTCTACATAATGAGATAGACTTAGGACAGGACCCAAGTCTAAACCTGAAATTCATTTATGTTTCCTACGTATTTTATACACATGGCCTGAAGGTATTTTTTAATGTGCCTGCCTTTTGACTGTGACCTGGTACACGAGCTCAGGTGTGGGATTCTCCACATGTACCATGATGCTCAAAAGTCTTGGATTTGGGAGCATTTTAGATTTCAGGATTTTTTATTAGGGATAGGGATGCACATCTATATAATTAAGAAAAAAAAAAGTTTTTTTTTTTTTTTTTTTTTTTTTTTTTTAAGCAGGGAAGCTACAACACTCAGGAATCAAAGTTTGACCCCCTCCCTAGGCCACTCTAGTAGCCTGTGACCCCTCTGACTTCAGATTCCAATCTTATGGCCACAGCTCTTCCACAGACCCTCTGCTGCCAGGCTGAGTCCAGGCTCCCAGCTCTGCCAGGCACAGCCGCCTCACTTTCCAGGTCCTGCTTGCCCTCTGAGGACTGACGTTCACACAGCGCATCCCCATGGGGACCCTGCAGTACACAGGCACTGAGCTCCATGAGATGATGCCCACGAAGCCCTTCTGCATAGGCAGACTCTCCAGGAGAAAGATAAAGAGACCCTTACTAGACAGGGGCCCAGGTCTACGAGCAGAAGCAGTCAAACTGTCTCTTTAGTCAGGTGAACAAAACCTCCAGTGCATGTTTGCATCAGGTCAACCAGAACAAAAACATCATCAATTTAAACATCACTAGATTCAAAGACCCACACGATGAGCCCACAACCAATTTATGGCTAGAATGCTTAACCAAGAAGAATCATTCTGAACCCATATATCAAATGATTGACATGGGATTTGATTTTCGAGGAAGCTTGCCTGGGAAGCTGCACTTCTCTTCCCAGGAAAATCTTGACTCAGAGCTCAACCCTGGGCGAGCCACAGTCTCAGGTGAGAGGCGTCCACACCTCTCCCTGTGCCTGGCTTCTGACAGTCCTGTTCTTTTTAGCAGCACAGTGAAGAACCTGCTGGGGCTAAGTTAAGATCCCATTGTCCCCCTGGAGAGTCCTCCTTGGACCCCTGTCCAGTGACACTCCAGGCTGTAGTCCAGCTGTCCTCACCTCGCCATACTCCCTACCCCAGGCCTCTGTTTCACCCTCTCTTCCTTTGGGATGGGAGTCTATTAGACACTGTGCCTTTCTTAGAGAAGTACCCAGAAGAAACCCCAGAACCCTGGACAGCTCTGGAAATGGAGTTCTTACACACCCAGTACTCATCTGATTTCTATACCTTCCACCCTCATCTTTGGCTACCCTGTGGCTTTTTAAGGTAAAAGCAACCCTTCTGTCTTATTTTCTTTAAAATTTGTCATTCAGTAGATTTTAAAACAACCATGACACCCAGAAAATGGACAGGAAAGAATTTAAAGTTAAGGCAAAAATGAACTTTGGATAAATTAAGCAAAATGTAAGTTCTGAGAAGTGTCCTTCTGGTTCAGAAATGAAGGCGAATTATGATTTGTAAGAAAGAAATTATAAAGAAAATGAAGACACTTGTAAAGCAAAGAAAACAGCTTCTGTCTTGTTTCATCTACTCAGTGATTTTAAAAACCGTCACGGCTACTAACTGGCAGCCTTGTCACTCACTCACTGTACTCCCCTGCCTGTCACCCTGACAGTTGACAGCTAGCACCAGGCAGTCACACCCCCTGGTACTGTGGGTACCATCCACAAACCCAGCTAGACAGTCTCTCTAGTGACTGCCTAGATGCACAACTTATCGCACGGCTTGTCACAATGCCACGCAGGAAGAATGAAGTGCATCCGGTGTCAGGTGCATCTAGAGGAGGCCCCTGGGAAACCATCCGCCCGTTTCCACTAACCTCACTCCTGTGCCCTGCTACTGCTGAGCCTGCTGTGTCCTCCCATTGTAATGAATCAGGTGTGAGCCTGTCGACCTGCTTGTCCTCCTAGGGATTCCTCAGCCCTGGATGCTCCTGGGGACCCCAGCACAGGCTCCATTATGCTTGGCCACCTCATGCCCCACTGTGTTGGGCCCATCACTCCTCAGTCCTCCCCTCCATCTGCTGGGCCTCTCTGCTCTCCCTCTTCCTCCTAGAGACCTACCCAGCCAGGGCTTGGGAACCATGGGGGATTGCAGAGTGGGACAGGGCCAAAAGGTCATCAAAGCAAGTCAGTATCCAACTAATGAAGGCTGCTGGGAGCTTCAGACTTGTCACAATAGGCCTAGGGTCCAAATGGACATAAATGCCACTTATGGACTGAGCAGGCACATTTTACCTGTATTCCTTGATTACTAAGTTTAAAGGTACAGATGCTGTGATGGCCAACATGCATGTCCTTTAAAAGTAATATGGATTTAATTTAAAATATGTGAAAAAACTACAACCTAATGCACTGAGAATACCACCATGTGGAGACTGGGGAAGTTAAAAAGAGGGGTCACAGAGTCAAGAAGGCTGGTAGCCCCTATTTGCAGTCCAACTGTCTCACAGCTGAAGTTAAAGCAAGTGGGAACAGTTAACCACCTGAAGGAATAACCAGAGCAGTGGCGCAGCAACATATCGCCCAACAGTGCCAGGAGTGTACAGGTGTTGCATGCAGACCTTTCGGGGGACCGGAGGAGCACAAAATAGGTGGAGACAGGTCAACAGCAATGCATGCTGCCTGAAGAGAGGGCGTGCCAACAGAGTGGCACTGTCTCACAAACCCAAGGGTCTGAGTGTCCCTGGCCTTGACCAGGCAGCACGCATGCTCTGCCTGCATTGCAGAGCTCTTCCTGAATGGCAGTGGACACTTTGGCCACTCCAGCTCTGCACTGGAGCAGACCTGCATGCTCCCCAAGCAGCTCTGTGTCAGGACCAGGCTTTCCGTGCAGATTCCACTGCAGGTGGTGCTATGGTGTAAGTGTGACCCCTGAGTCCATGTGTTGGACACCTCACCCCTAACTCGAGTGTTGAGAGGTGGAAACTTTATGACGTCATCAGGACAAGAACAGACTGATGCCACTGTTGTGGGAGTGGGTTAATGACCTTGGGATTGATTCCTGGTAAAAGGCTGGGTTCAGCCCCTTGCTCTTTCTCTCTTGCCCTTCCCTCTTCCACAAGAGCCAGATCCCGGCCCCTTGATCTTAGACTTGTGATCTCCCAAAACTGTGAAATAAATCTTGGTTCTTAATAAATTGCCCTGTCAGGTGTTCTGGTATAGCAGCACAAAACAAACAAGACAGGTGGCCGAAGACTTAATTGGCCACCATTTATTTCCAGTTTGATTGTCAGTTCTATTTTTCACTGAAGCAATTGGCTTAATCTGTGTCTTAGTCCACTTCTGTTTCTGTAATAGAATACCTGAGACTGAGAGATCTGCAAAGAAAAGACGTTTATTTTTTATAGTTCTAGAGGCTGGAAACGCCATACTTGAGGGCATATGCTGAGGGCTTCTTGCTACATCATAACCTAATGCAGGGCATAATATGGTAAGGGGGCTGGCACTCTCTCTTTCTCTCCCTCTCTCTTTCATACAAGGCCGCTCCCTGATAACCACTAATCCATGAATAGAGTAATTCATTCACAGGGACAGAGCCCTCAGACCCAATCACCTCCCCAAATTTGTACCTCTCAAATGGCATGTGACTTTAGGAATTAAGTTTCCAACACATGAAATTTGGGAGACACCCCTAAATCACAGCATCCTGATTTATCTGTCTTCTGTGAGTTTGTTAACTCACAGTTGAATTGATAACTTAAAGTTGATTCTCCTGGGAACCATAACCTAGGGTTGCAATGAACAACATCAGATTAGTTATGGGATTTTAGCCAAACTACTAAATCCATTTGAGCCTTAGCAAACTCATCTATAACACTGGGATCACAACATCCTACCTCATAGGGATGATGTGGAGACAAAAATCAATTGATATAAGAAAAATGCCTAAAATAAATGCTGACTGATTTGCAGCCAGATCTGCCTGCTAATATTCACCTGCAGGGCACAGCCTGCCACCTCTGGCTCTTCCACACACTACTCCTAACCTCCCAGGAACTCTTTATCGCCAGGCTAAATATATCTGGCTTTTTTAGACATCTGTGAGCAATGCTTTCCAGAGGTCTCCCCACCTCAGCTTCAAGATGGACTCCTGGGTGATGGAGGTATAAAGTGCGAATGGGAATTGACTGTGGCCTGGGTAGGTGCTCCTGTCAAAGGCTTCTCAGGGTTCTGAGTGGAAGAAGAGTGAGCAGCGCACACGTGCGCGTGTGTACAAGTAAGTGTGTGCAAACACTCATCTTCAGAGAAGGAAAGCCACTGTCCTCTTTGTGCTCAACCTTGCTCTCCTCCTCCAACCAACACAGCAAAGCTTTTGGGGCTGATCCAGGCCTACTGTAGCTCTCTCTTAAAACACGCCTTCTATTGCATGACTAGCCCCATGCAAAACTGCAGCCTCAGTGTCCTGAGGATTTGTCCACCTCTCACAGTCCTTGCTAGTCTAGACCCATTCTCCCAGTGTGACTCAGACTAGCAGATCAGACCCTGTACCACACTGCCCTCACTGTGCTTACAAGGTCCTGGGCTCCTGGGAGTCACACTGGATACGAAGACCACAGGCCCTGTCTCTCACTGTGACCTTGCATTCCCCAAGGCCAATCCAGGCCACCTTCTCCAAGTAGTCACATAGCATGAGAATGCATACTTCCCTGCACATTAGATCTGAAAAACCAGTGCTCCAACCCCCTGACTTTGCAGAACAAAAAACTACTGTACGAGGAAGCACTAGGATGGGGTTTGTGGGCATATCTGAGCAAGGGTGTCCTTGGACTGCCCTGTCAGCCAGAGCTACAAAGGAGACTGCCCTAGCCTGTACCATCTGGCTTCCTGGCTTCTCTCTTCTCCCAAGATGCTTGTTAGGCACTTGCCATGCTAAGATCCTGGGACAGTACCTGCTCTACCTGGCCACACACGGTCCCACCACTATCCCAACATAGTTGCCTAAAGGTGGCCAAAGTTCAGAGGCCACCACAATTGCATTGCCAGCTCCTGTCCAGGAAACCCTGCAACTCCCCAATGGCATTTTCACTGCCCACAAACTCAGTCTCAAAGGTGCCCAGGGGCTCCCTCCACCTCTTGGATATACCACTATGCATCCTACTGACATAAAACTTGGAATCTGTTTTATCTTCTATTTCTCCACTTCCACCTCCCCACTCCCTGGAGCCAGGATCTTGCCAAAAATAAAAGTATCGGATTTAGTAGTTCCCCCTAGGCCTCCATGCCCACCACTCTCAGGATAACTTGTAGCAAAAAGGAAACACGCAGAGAGGGAGGGCGATGCTTTAAGTCCAAAGAACGAGTTTCCCCAGGAGGCTGGGACTTGGGTCCGTGGGTCCCGGAAGAGGGTAGGGGTCGGAGTTGGACCTGGACTTCAGCGCACGAAGTCCTCAGCACCGGGCTGGCCTGGCTGGGTCCCGGATCTTCCCCGCCCCGCCGCCCCGGGCCGCCCTGCGCACAGCAGACCCGCCGCCGCGTCCATCGGCCCGCGAGCCCGCCCCGGCTCGCCTTACCTGGCGCGCCATCCTAGCACTCAGCCGCGCGGCCGGCCCAGCTTCCGGCGGTCACAGGCGGAGGCAGCCACCGTCGGCCGTGGCGGCCGGGCTGCGCGCGACAGGAGGCGGGGCCAGGAGCGCGGGCCGCGGGGGAACGGCGGAGTGGGCGCGCCAGGGCCCGCCCCGCGCCTGGCCGAGCCCGCCCCCGCGCCGCGCATCCCGGGAGGGTGGTCCCGCTTCCGGCCGGCGCAGGCGCGGACTACGCTTCCCAGAAGGCCCCGCGGTGCCGGGGCGGGCCGGGGCCTGCTCGCTGCCCATCACCCGCTCCCCGGGGCTGCCTGACAGCTGGGCGGGCGGACCGGCTCTGTCCAGCTTGCAGCTGCACGCGCCCGCGTGAAAGCAGCCTTCTGTCTCTGTTCATTCATGCAGGCATCCGACACCGAGAGCATCCTGTCCAGGAGCCAGGTGGGGATGCTCGGACGAGAAGTGACCAGTGTCTCCCAGAGGCCGCTGTCACGTAAACTCGACCCTGAGTTGGGGAGCCCAAGGGCGCGGGGCCCAGCAAGGATGGCCCGAGCGGCCGCCAGATCCTGGCGCGTATTCAGGATCTGTTCCCGGCCCCTTCACTCACCGCACTACTGACCCCTGCGTGCCATTGTATTTCATGTGACTATTTGCTGGTCTGTTCTGTTATGTGGGATTTAAAGTAAACACGCTATGAGTGAACTAAGCTTTGGCCTCACCATTATCCGCTTCCTGCTGTGTTACCCCGGAATTCAGATGCTGGGCCCTCTGCGGGGAGGCCACAGGCTGAGCACCGCTGGACTCTCTGCCGGGAGGCCACAGGCTGAGCCCGCTGAGCTGCGTTTTCCTCTCTGAAGAGGAGAGTCAGTTAGAAGAATCCAGAGAAGGTGGGCTGGGCGGGGGTAAACCTGCTCTTCCAGACCGAATCTTGGAAGGACGGAGGAAACAGAGGTCCCCCGAAGTGCAGACCTTCTCTCTAAATCTGGGACCCAGTCCAGATGCCTGCCGCCCAGGGCCCCTCATCTTCGGGAATACTCAGTATAAGCAAAAATAACCAAAACCCTTTCGGCACCATAAAGAAAGTACAAATAACCGGGCCGGGACCAGACTTCAGGATCAGCTCTGCTTTTTGTTCAGCAGTGGAGTCAGGCATCAGATGGCTCACTTTCTGGGTAGAAAACAGCCTCTGATTACAGAAGTCTAGGTTCATATAGGTTACACACTGGGAGATGGCTTAACCATTGAAAACTTTAACAGATAAGCACTGAAGATTTTAATAGATAAGCACTGAATGCTAACTCTGGACCCTCCATACTTGCCCAGTAAAAACAAATTTCAAATGTTTACATCTTATCTCTTTCCCTCTGGGGTCTATTATACTGTCACTGGGAAAGGATTTTGTGGCATGGAAGGATCAATGTTTTGGCTTCTTTCCAGACTGTCACTTTTAGGTTTGATGGATATCTCCTTCCTAGGGATTGTCTTATCACTGGAGGATGTTTGCTTCCTTCCCAGAGATTGTTCTGTCACTGGGAAAGGATCAAGATTATCAATGTTTCGACTTCTTCCTCCCTCCCTCTTCCGGGCCACTGTTTTGGGATTGTCATTTCCATATCATTAACTCAGAATACTTGAGAGGAAATTTATTAATTTATTTTTATTATTTGTTCTTTTTAGTTATACATGACAGCAGAATGTATTTTGACATATTATACATACATGGAATATAACTTACCATTTTTGTGGTTGTACATGATGTTGAGTTACATCATGTATTCATCTATGAACATAGGAGAGCAATGTCCCATTCATTCTACTGTCTCTCCTATTCCCACCCCATCCCTTCCTTCATTCCCCTTTGTCTAATCCAGTGAACTTCTATTGTCCTCCCTCCCCCTTATTTTATATAGCATCCACATATCAGAGAGAACATTCAGCCAGGAAAGTGAATTTCTATCCCAGTTATCCTGGTGTGGGTCTCTAGCAGCTCTGGGTTACCATAGGCCCCGCTGTTTTTGTGACTGATTACCTCCCAGAAATCCAGGAAACAGGATATGATACTGACACCCCTTGGCTTGGCTACTCTCCAGCACTGCCCAGAGCACACTGAGGCAAACCCCTCCTTCATACCCGGAAGCACCTTTGGCACAGGTCCAGCATTGTTTAGCCTATTGAAGAAGATTTGGAAGTTTAACCATGCAGAAAAGTCAAACTTAAAACTCAATGTCTCCTCTCCAAATCCCTACAGGACCTGACAACTCAGGTGAGGTCCTAGGCCTAAGGCCAGGGACACTATCACTGGTCTGCAGACCCCTAAACTTTAAAATTCTTTCACCTTAAAAGCTTTCAAAGGAGTATCTCCATCTAAGAAAGACACACTTTTCTTTTTTTAAAGTACAACGTTTGGCCCCTCTTGACTCAAGCACCCCCATTTGTAGACTCTGGACCATTAGTCACTAAAAGCAGTTTATCAGCATCAAATCTGCTGATGGCCAAACTATAAGGAAACCTCTCCGATCCTCTCCCCTAAAGCTTTGGTTGCACGTTTGACTGTATGTGCATCTGTGCCAGTTCTTGTGTCTGCAATACAAAATGATTGCAGAAAACTTGCCTAAATGGGGTTTCTTTGGTGGCTTTAATCAACCTACAATGAATGGTATAGAGAACAGCTTTCCAAAGATTTTAGTCAGGATGACAGGGTTGCATGTCAGCTGGCTCTACTCCTGTGGGCCTGAGATGAGGCAGAGCTTCCTGGAGAAAGGGCCTCCCAGAGGGAAGCTGCTCAGCTCAGGGCAGAGAGAGAAAGAGAGGAGAGGTGGGAGAGGTTTAGAGGTCAGTCGCCAAGGGCAAGCCCTTAGTGATTTACTTCCTCCAACCATGCCCCACAAACCTTTCCACCACCTCCTGTGAGTCCATTCAAATCATTAGTCCATCAAATGGATTTTTTTACTAATAAGGTTACCGGCCTGGTGATCCAGTCACTTTCCCAAAGCCCCACCTCTGGACATTGCTGCATTAGGGATCAAGTCTCAGTCCATGAGCTTTTGGGGAACACGCCAAATCTAAACCATAACACTCCATTAAATTTCATTTTGGCTCACATTTACTTGATATATATTTTCCTATCCTCTTACTTTCAAACTTCTTGTAAATTTATGTTTTAGGTGTGTGTCATATAAGAGCATGTAGCTAGGTTTTGTTGTTGTTAAATTCCATATGACAATCTTTATTTTAACTGGCAATCTGCTTGCATTTATTGTGATAATGTTTCATTCATTTCTACCATCTTATTTTGTGCTTCTGTGTATTCTGATTTTTTCAGACTTTTTTCCTCCATTTTTCTCCATATTGGATTGATCAATTTGCTTTATTTATTCTTTTCTTTCTACTTGTTGAAAGCAATGTCTTACTTTTCTGTTCTTTTGGGGTTTACTGTTTACAACTCATATACATATTTGGTTTTATATAAACTGATATTAATTCCTATTTCCACTCTCCTTCCAGATAACAGGCTTCTGGTATACTAGTTTAATCACACTGTTACCGCTGTTGGCCGGTGAAGAGTCCTTGCTTCCCCAATGTTGAAGAATAACACCAAAGAAGCACGCCGAGGCAAGGTCAGAGTAGAAATTAGATATTTATTAAAGAACAGCAGAAAAGACTTCTCCTGGAGGAAGAAGGGGACCCAAGAGGTGGAATCTGTGGAAGTGCAGTTGTCTCCCCCTTTTATAGTTTTGGTGATGGAATGTAGGTTGGAGGGCCTGAGGGGTGGGACACAGGTGGGCCAAACAAGTAATCTGGGCAGGAAGGACTTCATTATCACTTCTTGGGATGGGCTATCTCCAAATCTGTTGGGGGCTGTTTCCTGGGTTCCATTAACATTTCTTTGGGGTGGACTTTGGCCTAGGGCCTTTCATTAACATTCCATGAGTTGTCCTGCGTTTCTCGGAATCATTGTCAGCATGGCCTCCATTTTAGATCTTACTCGATATTAGACCCGATTTACCTAACTACACTGACTACCTAATTTTAAATCTGGCTTCAACACTATGCTCATTCCATCTTGTGTAAGTTGTTCTTTCTCATTATATTTTTAAGTTCCTATTTAAACTCACTGTTTATACAATCTATGCTGTTTAAATTTACCAGAGTTCTCTCTGCTCACTTTTTCTTGCTTTTTTTCTCCCTTCTGGGTCTGGTGTTCAGCTTCCTGAGGTATAAGTTGAAAGTTCTTTCAACAAGGGTAAGTTACAAAATGCTTTCTGTTTTATGCAAATGTCTTACATCTCTCTCCACCCAATGGTATGAGCAGAGAATTCTAGGTTGCAGTTATTTTCTTCCCTACTTTTAATACTTTATTCTATTATCTTTTGACTTTCACTCTTGCTGTTGAAAAGCCTACCATAAGTCTAATTATTCCTTTTCATGATTTGTCTGTTCTCTGTGGCTGGTCTTAAGATCCTTTTGTTTATGGTAGGTGAAGTTTCACAGCAGTATGCCTAGGTGTGAATCTTTTATTTATCTTACTTATGAAGCCTAAATCTGAGTTACTACTGTTACATTCTTAGGCACTTTTTAGGATTTATAACTCTATGTCACTTCTAAATCTCTCTTCAGCTTTGTCTACTCTGTTTATTAGTCAAATAATCAATTTTAGTAATTATATTTTTCACCTTAGATGTAAGATGAATATGCTTTATATATATATTTTAAAATCGCATCATGCTTTCATTTCCTTCTGTCCTCAATAATTTTAACCATTCTTACTGAAAGGAAAGAGAGGAACCTGGAGATGGGCCAGTGAGAAATGAAAGACGGAGACCAGACAGAGATACACACAAGAGTTTATTGGTCAGAGCTGACAAATAAAGGCCATCTCTCCATAGATGGAGAGAGGCCCCAAGATGTTCAGGGGTTCAGCTTTTGTGGGGTAGGGGTTTGGCTGTGTAGCTGTGGCTCTGTGGGAGAGGCTGGGGGTCTTGTGTCAGAGCTAGGTGGGTAGGAATAGCATGGGATTGGCTTAGGTCAATGGCACCAAGGGGCTTTCCAGAGTCAAGGGGTCCAGTCCTTCTGGGATTGGATGGGGATGGGGGGAGTTCAGGTAAGAGGAAGTATAGGAAAGTGAAACTTATAAAATGACGGTTAACATTGAAGATGGCTGCTTGAATATTAAGTCAATACCCTATACTTACTTTATAGTGTCTGATAATGTTATTCTGGGACATGATTTTATTTGATGGTTTTCACTTATCCTAGACTGGCTCCTTTATGTTTAATTATAGACACCCCTCTAAATTTTCAGGGAGTTGGTTCCAGCATCAGGTAGGAGTTAGGGATGGGGAAGGGATACAAAAGGAGGAAGGGAGAAGGCCTCATCCAGGGCCTCAGTTCCACTTAATACTCCACCTGAAACTTCCTACGAGAGGAAACTGGGCCATCTTGTGGTTAAAAGGAGGAAGCAAGACAACCACTAGGGGAATTCAAGACCCTGAAGGGAAAGTCCTGGATCTTGGGCATGCAGACTGGCTCCTTAAGACTGACCTTAAGTAAACCTGTTGCTAGTTAACCTACCATTAGCATTGCAGGTTGCTCCTTGTCTGTGTATTTGTGGGAGTGAGGGAGGTGGGGGATGAAACTGATGTATGTATAGTAGAAAATAAATTATGGCAGGGTCAGCTGTCAATCAAGGTGTCCATCAACCCCGAATCCACCCAGGGGAGAAGGGGAAGAACTGGTGCCCAACAAAACATGGGCTCCACTGTGTAGACATGGTCTTGAGCTATTTTCTCCTGCTGGGCCCACTCCACTTTTTTGGGGTGTGCTTTCAGTAAGTTTTCTGTAAATCTGTGCTATGGCTGCTTCTCCTGTGGTGTCTTGCTCTATTCTTTGAGACACCAAGAACCCAGACCCCAATTGGACCCTCTACCAGCATCACCAGGACAACCTGAAGATGCCCAAGTCCAAGGATGTTCAAGTCCCTTATTTAAATGTTATAGTATTTGCATAGAACCTACTCATAGAACCTCTTGCATATTTTAAATCATCTCTAGATTACTTATGATTGTTATGCTCGAATTCGGGACCCCCAAAGACCACCAGAGACCCAAGATCGATGTAAGCAGCAAAGAGGTGTTTATTGCGAGCTAGCTCGGTCCTCCGCGCACACACACAGCAACTGGTGACGCTGAGAGGCCCCGAGCCCAGGGTTTGCAGCAGTTTTATACATTCTTTGGAGAGGGCAGGGACTTCACATACATCATAGCAAATCATCACACACCGCGGGAAAATCAAATAACAACTCTAAAACATGATTAGCACATTCACTGGTGGGAACAAGTTGGGTAGGGGTGATTGGTCAGTACAAAAGGGGTATTCATTTGAACTGATTGGTTTAAGCCAAGAGGGGTGTACATGCTGAACTACATGGTTTCCCAACTTGTTATCAACCACCATAAACCACTGGGAGGGTTATCTGGCATCCCAGGTATTTCTCTGTCTCATGCTGATTGGTGGCTGCTAGGGGGCTGCTATGGATCCCCACCTAGCCTGACTGTGTCAGGGACACCTGGGCAGCAGATCTCTCCTGTAGATAAACAACTTAGCAGGGTGGGAATGTGCCTAGGAGTGCTCTGTGGGTTTTTCCAAGGACAAAGGTCATGTCCCTTCCTTGGACAGGCTTTGCTCTGAGGTAGAGGCTGGGTTTTCATTCCCCCCTTTGTCTGGAAACTTGGGAACCAATCATGGTTTCCTCAGTTGGGGGCCTATTTGGGCAGGCTCTACATCTTGGTAAACAGTAATCCTCAGGGGACAGTCTTTAACTTCCCAGACTCACTTAAAATTGGCCTTCTAAGATCCAACCTGACTCGATTTACCTATCTACACTGCCTATCCATTTCTGGCTTTATTTCCCCTAATTTTAGAAACTTTATTGCTGTAAGGAGAAGGGGTGAGAAGGGGCGATGGCTCGTTCTGGCTGCTTCAGAGCTGAAAAGGGGTGTCGAACATGAGGGGGCTCGATGACATGGGGGTCGATGGACGACGTGGGGGACGACGACATGGGGGACATGAGTTCCCTTTTAGAAGTCAGTTCCATTTGAGGTCTGGTTGGGGAAAAACAGGTTGTCATCTGGGGATGGGTGCTTCTGAGAGAAACAAAAACCATGAGTACTGAATAAGTGTTGCAGCAGCTGGAACAGTCACTGTACATAAGTTCCCTCACCAGGCTTTAACATCCCCAGTTACCAGGACTGTAAACATAACATTTAACTTTTAGGGTTACAGATGTCCTTCCCCTTAAGATACAGTTTAATAATTTAATGTCATCTGATCTTGCAAAATCCTTTTACTAGTATGACCTGTGTCTAAAAGAGAAATCTTTAATTCTGTTACTTAGGGCTGGATAACCATACTAGCAAACACTAAGCCTACCTGTGTAGGTTAGGAATATCTGTAGGCCTCAAACTAAAAACTACTCTGGCAGTTCCTTTTAATAGTTATCAGGCATTTTTGTCTGAGAATCTCTTTTGCAGCCTCCAGTTTGCTTATTTTTGGAAGTTACATTTAACTATTATTATTATTTAAAATGCCCAGGAATAGCTGTGTTTTGGCTTTGACTGTCTTTGCTAAGTGTTTTAGATGAAGCAAGTCAAACTGACTTTTGTTTCTATCTATTGTTAACAGTCAGCTGAGTTTCCCTGGGATTCCTCAGGAACTTATAGCAGCTTTTCCGTTCTGCTAGTGCCATTTGCGCTAGGATGGGTCCAGGCCTTGCTTGACCATGTGGCTTCCCTTGGAAGCATCAGGGATGTCTCCCTTCTCTGATGACCCTCCTCTTCATAGCAAATGCACTGATTGGCTTTCTGTCCTCCAGCAGTCTCATTAATCTCTCTGATCGGGAGGTTATGTGGCCCAGAGTTGCAAAGCTCTTTGGAGATGTCCCCTGTTCCCTGGATTCAGACTGACTCAGAGGGCAAGAGCCAAATATTGGTTTTCTTGGCCCTTTTAATTTAACTTTAATTTTAAAACTTAATCTTAAACATCCAGCAAATAAGTTTTAACTGCCTTATATTAAGAGTACTGGGCTTTAATGTCTATCTCTCTATCCTGTAGGTGATAACTTCTTATCTTAAATTAACTCAGGTTGTGTGTTAAAAACATATTTAGTTCATGTAATAGCTACATAGAATTTTGGTGGAGTTATACATTATAATCCCCTGTGTGAGATCCTAGTAATCTTGACAAAAACCAACTTTTGGACACAACTTTAAATGTACTGAAATCTGGCCTACTTCTTTCATAGTCACTTTCACATGCAGTGAAGATGGGACACAGAGCCTTATCTCAGGTAAGGCGGGGTTCTTCATAAATCTTAGGTACTGTAGTTCTGAAACTGATCTTTGCTTTTTTAAACATCATTTTACAAAGCCTACATAAATTGTTGCTCAAGTTCACATGAATATTAGTTAACACAATATAATATCACACCTAAAACATGAATTAAAGAAAGGCTGAAAGCTTTTAACCTTTTGTAGAAAAGTAGCAAAGTATTTTTGTGTTTTACAATAAAACCTTCACACAGATTAGGCTCTCATTAACTTAAAAATACATTTAAATTGTATCTCAGTGTAAAAAGTAACATAGAACTTTACATATCTTATTGATAAGAAGTCCAGTTATAGAACACAAATGATATAAATAAATCTCCAACATGTTGTTTTTTAAGCCTAAAATTACCATACAACTTTAGAACACCAGCTTGATATAATGCTCTTTTAAAGCTTCTACCTTACAGACTTGTATACCTGGAAGATATGAACACATTAATGGCACCACAATTACTTTGATGATTTTATATTAACCAAGTTTAGCTTTTAAACAAATAACATCACAATATTGAAAAATAACAGTTTTTGTTTAACCATAGTTGTATAATTTTTAATTTCTTTAAGATTACTTGCTCAAAAACTTGCACATATAACCAACTTACACAAACCTTCTTTATCACTTACTTAAACCCTGTTAATTACTTAATCACATAGACTCTCTTATCCAGAAACACATTTTCCCTCTATTAAATCCATACCTAGAACCTTTTAGTTTTTCTTTTCCATCTGTTAACCTCCTTCTGTTCACATTTTGAAACAATACTTGTAAATTTTTGAATTTAGGCAGATTATTTCATAGACATTAACATTTTATTAGGGTCTTTTTGAACACCTAGAAAAACTTATAAGCTTAATTTTAAAGATGTCTTTACTTTTATCTGTTTACCCAATTTAAATTGAACCATTTGAATCATGTGAATCAAAGATATTTGGATCCATTTTTTAAATTTTTTATGAGCGCTCCTCATATATCTGCCAATGTCATATAACTGCATGATATATGGACATACACATGTACACACATACTGACATACAGCACGTAACACAAGGGTAACACATAACACAATAGTAAAGGCCTTGTAGTTTTCTCAGGTGAAATCTCATTGCAATGTTTAAAAAAAATTCCAGTTGATCAAAAATAGAACTTATCAGAAAAACATTAACTTGTCTGTAGGATCAAAATCATGAGCTCAAAAAAAATACAGAATCTAAGAAAAGGCAAAAGTCCTAGAAAAAATTGACCGGCCAGTATTTAGTAAATGCCATACAATTTACTTTTTGGTTTAACCTAGTTTGACTTCCCATAAAAAGACACTTTTACTCTTTTTTTCCCTTGGGCCTCAGATCTGTCTCCTACTGAGCTCCAGGCTTCTTCTATTTGCATATCAACTTAAGTCCTGGCTGAGGTCTGGAAGGAACTGGGAAAACTGGAATTCTGAGCAGAAACCTCATGCCTAAGGCATTTTAACCATAAGTCATAATTTCCAGGTTTGGATGTTGAAAATTATGATACAAGTTTAAGATACAATTTTCAAAATTTTATACCTTTACATTTTCTGACACTAGAAAAACTTGCTCACACAAAACTGAAAATAGGATCTCTACCATCAGAAGAAATTTCTTTAGGATCATTAAGCTACTTTCTTTGTTCTGAAGTTCCTAAAGTAGTATTAAGTTACATTAAATCACCTGGAAAAAATCCACACACTACCATGTATATCCAAAATTAAGCTTTGAAAATTCCCAAGACTGTTGCTAATTAATGTCATTTCAATAAGCCAGACTAACGTTTTAATTTAACACTTTCTTTTCCTGAATCTTACACACTGAGGGGAACAGATATCATATCATAATTTATTATCCTTACCCAAGTTAATATACTGGTACACCTAGTGAAATCTCTTCAGGCTACCCAGTTCAAAAATTGATGAAAAAATAAAACTCAATGATTGGGAGTTACTTGCCAACTTGGAAGTAGAGTTCTTTAATTTTCCATCCTAAGTATCTAAGTTTTCAAGCATGAACTATCTGAAATCACAAACTAAACAATTACTTAAACCCAACTTTAAACTGCAAGATTGTGCAATGCTTTAGAAACCCATTCAGATACCAGATTGTTACAATAAAGAATCATCTTTTAGATACACATTCAGCCAAGATCATCCCCAAGAAACAATCTATAATATCAACACATTACTGCATTCATTGTCCCTTTTTTAAGTAGACAGAGGTGGAGTAATCCTTAAAGTACAGGTAAGGAAGAGGGAGTTCCCCAAAGCAAAATCAATTCGGCAGCTGCTGGGAGTTTCTCAGTCCCCCCTTTTACCTACAGAATTAGTTCCTCTGGTTTTGACTGACCCCAGGCACCAGGCACTCTCCATATCTCCTAACTTTTCAGTAGTCAGCTCCCAAAAAGTTCATCCTCTGCTTGCAGTTGTTTCCAGTGCTAGGCTTCCCCAAGAAGGCAGAGTGGGAACTCCTCTAAAGTCCCCTCTGGGGTGCCAAAATTTATGACTGAAAGTTTGGTTCCCATTCCCAAAGCCAATTAATGCCAATTTAATAATGAGGACAGGGTTTTGAGAAAAGTTAAAGCGAGATATCAAAGTTCTTAGATCCCCAGCAGGCATTTCCCTCTGCAGTGGGTGCACTCAAGCCAACTGCGGGAAGAAAAGGAAACACTGCTTCCCTAATCTCACTTAACAAAGGGGAGTAAAGTTTATCAAAGTTCTTTAAAACATAGCTAAAAGTGGTATAAAAGGTGAGAACAGAAAAGCTGGCGGTTTTATTGACTTTTGGTCCCTTACAGGAGAAGCATACTAGGGACAATTTAGGCTAAAATTTAGCTAAAATTACCTCCACACATCTAAGGCAGATTGGAACAATGCCATCACACTTAACAGAGACACAGACAAAGACACACAAAGACAGGTTTCCTTTTCAGATTGTCAAAAAAACGAAAGTGGGTGCTGGCCCCAAGCCAACTGGGCCTTCCCTTCAGACAAACGGATTGGGGGAGCATCCCCCTCAGATTGGGTCTTACGACCCCAGACTGGGAGATTAGTTCTCTTGCCAGGGCGTTGGGGTGGAGACAGACAGGACAATAGAAACAAACACACATAACAAAATTCGAAGCGCGGCCACAGAATTCACAGGGCGTCGTGGATTACTACCCAGAAACTAAAGGCTCAGGCGGACCGCGGATCCGTCAGCTACAAAATACTTTACCAAATACTTCACAAAATACTTTACTACAGTCAATCCACTCAGAACCCAGAAAGGGGCTGGGGACGTCTCCCACAAACCCCGTCGACTGCCCTTCGTTGTGTCCACCTGGACCTTTTGCCGACCTCACAACACAAAACCATAACTGCATGCATCCAGAGTACATTTTCTTACACATCGTCAATGCCTTTACTTACCGGCCGGGTTTTCATCACCTCTCGATCGGGGTGTCTGGGTAGGCTTATTAGGGGGATCCCGGATGAGCCCCCATATGTTATGCTCGAATTCGGGACCCCCAAAGACCACCAGAGACCCAAGATCGATGTAAGCAGCAAAGAGGTGTTTATTGCAAGCTAGCTCGGTCCTCCGCGCACACACACAGCAACTGGTGACGCTGAGAGGCCCCGAGCCCAGGGTTTGCAGCAGTTTTATACATTCTTTGGAGAGGGCAGGGACTTCACATACATCATAGCAAATCATCACACACCGCGGGAAAATCAAATAACAACTCTAAAACATGATTAGCATATTCACTGGCGGGAACAAGTTGGGTAGGGGTGATTGGTCAGTACAAAAGGGGTATTCATTTGAACTGATTGGTTTAAGCCAAGAGGGGTGTACATGCTGAACTACATGGTTTCCCAACTTGTTATCAACCACTATGAACTGCTGGGAGGGTTACCTGGCATCCCAGGTATTTCCCTGTCTCATGGTGATTGGTGGCTGCTAGGGGGCTGCTATGGATCCCCACCTAGCCTGACTGAGTCAGGGACACCTGGTGCAGCAGATCTCTCCTGTAGATAAACAACTTAGCAGGGTGGGAATGTGCCTAGGAGAGCTCTGTGGGTTTTTCCAAGGACAAAGGTCATGTCCCTTCCTTGGACAGGCTTTGCTCTGAGGTAGAGGCTGGTTTTTCAATGATCTCTAATGCAATGTGACTTTTATGTGATTAGTTGTTAACAGTGTATTGTTTAGGGGTTAATGGCAAGGGAAAAGTCATGTTTAATGGCATGTTTACTGCAGACACAATTTAGGGAGAATATTTTCAGGTCACAGTTGGTTGAATCTGCACATATAGAACATGTGGATAAAGGGACTGGCATTGTAAGCCCTTTTTACACTCAATTTGGTTGTGGGAATCCTGTGTAGGGACTGAAGGCATGACCTTCAGAGTGTGTGTTTGCTTCTCGGGTATTCCAGTGTGAGGGTAGCCTGATCACTTTTTACATTATCAGGTTGGGCAGCTTCTGAACTCAGGTAGTGTTAACTCAAAACTCTAATTTGTGTGAAGGTAGATCTGTGATTATGAATTCTCAGAGGAATGCCCTTGGCCCCCAGGAAGAGAACCTCTTGTCTTCTTTTCATGGTGGATGGATTTCCCCACCCTTTTACTAACAGTTTGGCTAAGAGTCTGACTTTATGTGAGAGGAGGGAGCTCCAAGTCTAAGGCCATATCTCCTTCACCCACATGGCTACAAAAACTCAAGCACTAGATTATCCCACCACAATCCTAGGCATGCCCAGGATTGGCTCCAACCCACCACTCAGGGCTTTACTTCATCCCTCATCCCCAACTCCAAGATTTCCTTTCCTTTTAGAGAACTCAGCAAAGAATAGATATTTGCATATCTTACATTGTATTCTGGATGTTGGGAGACAGGAGTTTGAGACTATCTAGTCTAGTAACAAAAATCCTTTCATTTACAAATAGCGCCCTTACTTCTTTTGTTAGGTTCTCCTTATCATCTCGGGATCATTTCTTGAGTGAATTGTTTTGCTCACCAAACACTATTACCCTTCAGTTCTGCTTTCCTATGTCTGACCCTGGATAGGAATCAAATATGTCTTGAACGAATGAATGATTTTATGGATTTTTGGATGGAGGGGAGCCGCTGCTCTGACATTAGGAAGTACCGTGAAGACAGCAGGGTCAGAGTGTATGCCTGTACAGGGAAGATGGGTTAGGGACAGTGGTGTGCTGCAGCTGCCCGGCAGCAGAGATCACTTGTCAGCATATCTTTCCACCTTGATGTTGAGTGATCTCATATTTGGAGCTTGAAATTGGTCATGGTGGGATTACTTATGATATGAAATTTAAAAAACACTACAAATCACATACCCCTGGAGAGTCCGGTGTTAACTGTTTGCCACCATACTACTGTTTTAGGGTCATGAAAACAAATACAAAAGGTGAAACTAAACCAACTATGAAAACCTTTGGTAAGTGAAATTGAAAATCAGAATTGAAAGAACTTGTTGTTTTGGGTCTGTGGTGCTGAAGGTTTTAATTACCCCTAACTTTACCCTGGATTTGGGGAGGTTCAGTATCTTGAAATTAGGATTAGAGCAGGGAGCTGATCTTCAATACTAGCTCTAGTGAGCAAAAACTGGAACAGCAGGGACAGCTGGATCTGAACAGGGATCTCTTAATATGCAGTCAAATGCTTTACTTGAGCCATGCCCCTTGAGGTTTATATGGGCCTTCACCTGTGAAGCTGTGCCCAACATTCCTATAAAATGTTGCCACAGATGTTCCTGGAAGCTGCCAAGCCTGCCTCTCAACAGCCAAGCCTCTCCCTATTGTAAAACATGGAAAATGACAAACCCCAAAATAGCATGGCCAGGGAAGAGGCAGTGAGGAAGAACCTAGTGACAGGACAATCCCTGAGAAGGAAGCAAACATCATCCATGACAAGACCATCGCTGGGAAGAAGATATCCATCCAGCCTAGCATGACAGTCGGAGGAAGCCAAAGCATTGATCCTTCCCCAAATAAATCCTTTCTCAATGACAGTACAATGGGAGCCTGAAGGGAAAGAGATAAGCACTGAATGCTGAACCCAGACCCTCCATTCTTCTCCAAGTAAAAACAAATTTCAAATTCTTACAAACCTGTTTCCTGAGTGCCCAAACTGACATGCTCTGTCAATAATTAAGTCACCTTTCAGTGTAGCATATATAAGCCAGACTCCCCCTTGGTCAGTGGCTCATTTTCCATCAGGAAATTGGGTCCACCAGAGGCATGACTCCACTGCAGAATAAAGGCTCTGCTGATCTTTGAAGTTGGCACCCGGCTCGGTCATTTTGATGACACTTATAGCAGCTCCTTGGCCTTTCTGGAACAGGACTGATGCTATCACTTATAGCTAGAAGGGCCTTCAGAGCCCCTAGTGTATGCCTTTAGCGGTGTGCATCTGACAACAGAGATTCAAGATCAATGTTCTTCTCGAGCACCTGGCTCCCTACTGTCAGATGCAGGAGCTGAGTCCACTCCTTCTGACTCTGGGTTCAGGACCCTGTTACTAAAACCATGACTCTCTTATCTTCCTCTTGTCCCTATCTTCTATAGGTTCAAAGGATTCATACCTGGAGCCATAGATTGATACTCTCCCAAGGCCGTGGGGGCACTAGAATTTAGACTTGGAAGAGTAGGTATGTCCTACAGAGCTCAAGTACTCAGGAAAAGCTGATGGGGCCTCAGGAATTGGAACTGGTACAGGCTTCCACCCCTGGAGGTAGTCTTCAGATTTCATGTCCTTGGGAATCATCTTGGGAGCTTGATTAGCAGGCAGCTGCCCCCTGGGTTAGAAGCCATCTTGTAATCAATCCATAGACCTCCTTGGAGAAAGCCAACCACAGACCCACATCTGCTGCCTTTGCGCCCCTGCAGGAAGTACTGGGTACTGCACCAAGTGGCCGGTAAGGATTTGTAGCTTCAGCCCATGTGAGCCAGAGCTCCTGTTAAGGTCCAGGTTTTAAACCAAGGACATGGTCAATTTCCTCAAAACTGCTCTGGACCAGTGGTTCCTCGTTTTAGGAAGCATCAGGGTACCAGAAGCTGAGGCTCAGAGAGTGCTGGTGGGAGACGGCAGCATTCCAGAGGGAAGAGCTGGAAGGAACTAGGAAGGTGTGGACCACCATCTGCAGGAGACTGAGGAGACACAGAGCTGAGGGTGGGCGGGGCTCACTCTCAGGTGTCCGGCTTGGGGATCTGGAGAGTTGACAGGGTCAGTCACCTAAACAGAGGAGGGGAGGGGGAGAAGGAAGGAGCCGATGGTGTGACTTCTCAGGGTGTCTGGGCAACAGGCCCAGAGGGAGACAAACTTGGCTTCCATGAGCCTAGAGGAACTGACACTGGGAATGTAGGTTAGCCCACAGAGTGACATTAATCCATGGCATGAAAAGAACAAAGTCTTAGACAGAAGAAAGACCAGTGTGCAGGCAGGAAGAGTTCAGGGAAGGGACAGGTCCTGAAAGCAAAGCAAAGGGAGGGGAAGACAAAGGGGACACTAATGATAATTAAAACAGAAACAAACATAACACTTATACAATGCACATGTCATTCCAGACCTGGTTCTACGTGTTGGTACCTACTTTTTGGACTTGGAGGGCTGTTTTGATTGAGAGGCACAGGGTGCCTCTAGGGACTGAGAAATGAACGGGATTGACAGAGCAGAGTTCTAGGTAGAGTCAGCACACTCTCTCTGCAAAGGGCTGGAGAGTACATATTTCCAGCTTTACCACCCAGATGGTCTCTGTCGCAGCTGCTCAGCTCTGCAGAAGTTTTGGGAAAGAAGCCAGAGACATCACTAAGTGTGTGTGGCTGTGTTTCAATAAAACTTTATTTACCAAAGCAGAAAGCAGGCAGGTTTGGCTTGTGGGTTGTTTGTCTCTGGTATAATCCATGCCTTTGTTAAGAAAGAAAGAAGAGGGGCCAATGATTAGAGGGAGGGCTTGTGTTTGAAAGAAAGACAAAGAGAATCACAAAAATCTAAGCCCCAGTAGAAGGCAGAGTGGGGCATAGTCCTCAGAGGCCTTACTGGAAGAACAGTAGTTGGGACTCACTTGAGCTTGGTCTCCTTGCTCTTCCTGTTGTGCAGAAACGTTCCCATCAGTTGACCAGCGGGAGAAGAGAGGGTGAGGCAGCCTCTCTGTACTGATTCACGTGTGGACAGAGTCAGGCTTATCATCCTCTGCTGTGAGAGTGCACACGGAGGAACCCCAGGGGCTTCACCAGAAAAAGGAACAGATAGGACTGTTGACAGACTCCAAGCAAAGCAAGCTATGGTGAAGGGAAGTCCAGGTGTGGGTGGCACTGTGGGCCAGATTCTGTTTCCCTGGTCGCTACAGACTTAAAATCCCTATGGAAAGCTGCATCCAGAAACCCCTCGTCTGAACTTTTGCAAGTCGTTGGAAATTGAGGCTCTAACTCTGCTCCAACATGACTTGGATTCTCCAAGCAGGAGGATGAATGCTTCTCTCCCCTGGAGCCTCTGGAGGGAGCATGGCCCTGTTCACACCCTGATTATGACCCAGTGGAACTGATTTTGGATTTCAGGCTTTCAGACCAATAAGAGGATAAATTTGAGTTGTTTTAAACTATTTGATGAAAAAAGTGAAATGTTTCATTCTTTTTTTTTAATTTTTAAAATTTGTTTTAATTAGTTATACACAATAGTAGAATGCACTTTGATACATCATATATTCTTACCGATAAAATTGTAGAGATTTTGATAGCTGTGATTTTAGAGGACAAAGTTTCTCAGCAAATAAAATAGTAGTTTCTCAAAGAAGAGACATGTTATGACATTTTGGAGCTTCAGTGGGTCTCCAAGAGAAATAGTTTTCACTAATAACTTTATAGTTTTAACTTTCTTCCTGCCTGATGATCTCTGAGCAGATTTTTATCCTTCTGAGTTGAATTTACTTTCTTAGCCATCCTTTTGTAAAGAAAATTAGAAAGTAATCAAAGTGGATGTGACTGAACCAGGAATTCTTGATCAGCAGCCAAAAGCTACCATGAGCTACAACCCCTTGCTTATTAACATCCCCTAATTGGCACCTTTTAACTTTTGGCAGCACATTCAAGATTCTAGTAACTCACTGCTGCTTCTGCAAGTCTTCCAGGTAGGTGGAATGGTGTCCACACAGAAGGTATGCTAAAGTCCTATTCCAGGACCTTCCAGTCGGTGAACATGACCGACTTAGAATATAGGTCTTTGCAGATGTAATCAAGTTAAGGTGAGTCATACTGGTTTAGGATAGGGCCCTGATCCAATACAAAGAGTGTCCTTATAGGAAGAGGAGGGACACAGAGACACACCCACAGGGAAGAAGAATAGAGGTAGAAACTGGAGGACACATCTACAGCATGAGATGTTTAATATGTTTGTGGCCATTAATAACGTAATACAATTATTCATAGTTTAACCTTTACTTTTCTCTGTGATTATTTATTCAACCAATGCTAGACTGTCCATAATTTTAGACTTATAAGAGAATATTCTTCACTTTCTCTTTTTGATTCTGCAGGATCCCCCCAAATGTCCTCAATTCCAGGTTTTGAGGAGGTCCTAAGCACAGAGAGCCACTTTCAGTATCAGCACTGTATTTTAAAGAAAGAAGAAATTTGCCAAAATAGTGCTTCAAAAAGTAGCTGAAATATTGCAGATTCAGGCCATTCATTACTTTAATGGGAAAAACATATGAAGGTTCATGACATTAAGCATGAAGAGAGACAAGAACTCCTGGCAGCCACTAGGAGCTGGATGTGGCAAGGAAAGATTTTGCCTTAGACCATTCTGGGGAGTGCGGCCCTTTTAATGCTCTGATTTCAAACTTCTAGCTTGCAGATCCATGAAAGAAAAAATTCCCATGTGTTTAGTCACCCAATTGGTGGTGGTGTGACCAGAGTCCTATACAACAGACTCACCTTTCAATTAGATGGCTGGTCCCTTTCCCTACCAGAACTCCCTTCCTTTTGCATCTAAACCCAACCTCCCCAGGCTTGGTGAGGTGTCACAAGCCAGCCATGGGTTGCCTATGGGTTACCATACACGGAAACCTAGTGGATAGAAACATCTGATGTCTTGGATTGACCAGTGGATATTTTCTCTGGTCAGTTGCCCAGGGACATTGTGAATCTTTATCCCGCACTGCCGTGGCCCACACAGCACCTGAGATGGGTGTGACCTGCCAAGATGTCAATCAACTTGCTGACTGTAAGACATCACAAAGCAAGACTCCACCCTTGAAACCTTTTCCCTGCCTTTGCTGGATCACCTTAAATAAACCACTGGAGCCATCTTTTCTCTGTTTAGTTCTGGCGCCCATGTGGATAGATCTATCAGGGGCTTCACTTTTGTAAATATATTTCTGAATATTTGTGTTTTGTTATTCACTAATTATTTGAGACTTTAAGTTTTGGGTAGCTTACATCCTCCTGGGCAGCAAGAAGAAGCCCCCAACGAGATGCTGGCCATTGACCCCATTACTGAGGGTCCCAGTGGGGATGGCTGTTTACGCTTACAGTTGATGGAGACTTTGAGAATGGATGAAGCTGTCTCTTACCAAAAGAAAGGGAGTAACTACCCAGAGCCAGGCTGCCACTCACTACCCAGGCTGGACTCTGGGGTCCCTATGCCAGAAGCGGGGCTGGAATCCTTCCACTCTTTTTAGGGCAAAGAAATCTATAGGATACAATCTCCAGGAAGTGGAAGAGAAGTTGATATCTGAGAAAGAAAAGTAAAACCCCCGGTGCTTAGGAGAACAGGGGTACCTACAGGAAGGGTTGAGTTGCTGGGGTAGTTCTCTCCTTCATTCAGATGTCCGTTATGCACCAGGCCTTGTGCTGAAGACAGGATGGAGCAATGAGAGAATGAAATGGTGTCCCTGGAGGAGCTTCCTCGATGTCCCAATCCCCGTGTTGTCACCCAGCGGCTCCCTTCCCCTCTCCCCCACAGGCCTTGCTCAACACCTCTGCTAGGCCCCTGCTTCCGCTCTCACCGCTCCCCACTTCAGCCCCCTCGGTGCTCCCCCTCCTCTCTCATCAGTCTCACAGAAGCAGGCTGAGGCAGACCCACCTCGCTCAGGGAGCACCTGTGTTGCCAGCGACAAAATCAGCCTGGGTGCAGAGAAACAAAGGGGGAGCTGATCACCCCAGCACCCGCGGTTTAGACGTAATGTGCTCCTCAGGGGTCTGTGGGCCTCCAGTGTGGCGCTGTGGGAGCTGATGGAACCTTTAAGAGGTGGGGCCTAGTGGGAGGACCTTATGTCCTTGGGGGCGTGTCCTCAGAGGGGTTAAGGTGGTTCTCCTTCAAGCCCTTGGTAGTTTGCCCAAGGGTGTTGTTGTAAACCTGGGCCTACTCCAGTCCACTCTCTGACTTCCTATCTGGCGATGTGACTGTTCCTTTCCTCATGTTATATACTATTGTCATTGGATGCGAGGTGACGAAGCCAAGGCTCTCGCCACAGCCTACACTATGCTGTTTGGACTTGCATGAGTTTCCAAAACTGTGAACTAAATATACCTGTTTACTTACAAAGTTAGCCTGCCCCAGGTTTTTCATTATGGTAATGAAATGCTTGATCGGTTTTTACTAACTTTCTGTGAGTGCTTTAAAAGAATGCTGTATTTGTTGGTTGCCCTTCTGTCTCACTCTCAAGCATGCTCTAGAGAGAGTAAGGGAGATTTTTTACATGTTTTTATATATATTTATTAATTGTTAATTTAAAAGTATTCTTTAACTTTATTAATGTTTTCATCTACTTGATCTGTCCATTTCTAACACATAAAAATCTCTGAAGAATTATGAATTTAATAGTTTATGAAAATTGTGAATTTTTTGATTTGGCTATTTCAAAGCTTAGTATGATTGTTATACTTTAAAGAAGTTTTCCATTTATTATAATATAAATTCCTTCTTTATTACTATTAATGATCTTTTGGCCTTAAATACATATTTTTTTTTCTGATGTAAATGTTTCTTCTGGTATCATCTCTTGGTCTTCATTTCTAAGCTTTCTTTATTTTTATGTTTTAAGAACATCTCTGAAGAGCCAGCTGTGATAAATCTATGCTTAACCCATTAACACTGTGATTGCTGATAGATTGAACCTTATTCCTCTAAGTGTTACTCTTCCCATTTTCTTCTGTTCTGTTTTTCTCCTCTTATTTCCCTTTGGGTGAATTAGGTGCTTTTTTTAATCCCCTTCCATCCTGCTGTGGTTCCAATGTGTCCCCAAGGTTCACGCAGTGAACATGTCATCCCCAACACAGTTGTGTTGAAAGGTGGGACCTTGAAGATGAGTCACAAGGACTCAGTAATGATCAGGACTGATTAGTGCCACCACCAAGGACAGGGCTAGCATTCTCTGGAGGGGGCTCTTGACGAAAGGACAGGTTCTTCCCACTTTCTGTCCCTTTCTTTCTGGCACTCCCATGCCCTTCCGCCTTCTGGGTGGAATGATGTGGCACAAAGACCCTCTCCAGATGCTGGCATCTTGGTATTGGGCTTCCACTCACCAGCCTTGGGGAGAATAAATGTCCTTTCTTTATAAATTACCCATCCTGTGGCCTTCTATTAAACCAATGCAAAACAGACTGAGTGCTCGCCTAGCCCTCCACTCCTTTGAAAGGTCTGCATTACGTTGCCACATTTCGCATCAGTTTAAACTTGTCTACAGGCATCCGTCTCTTTGTTTGGTGTTTATTCATCCAGTCACGCAGCACCAGGCACATATGAAGTGGGTGCCTTCACAGGCTTCCGTCACGGTGCGGGAGAGGATAATCAACCTGAACGACTAAGTGCAGACAGAACAAGGACCGTAAGGACAGTGAAAACTGGTGCCGGGGATAGAAGAGATGGGGGCAAAGAGGCTGAGCGCCTGGAAGCTCTTGCAGTTGAGCTGTGCCTGAACAGAGTCTCAGTGGGCTGAGAAGTGAGTGGGGCTTGTGTCCGGCAAAAGATTCTGGGAAAATGGACCTAGGGGCAGGAATGGAGGCTGGAGAGCTGCAGGGGAGTCTTGGGTGAGGCGAGCTGCTGGGTCCCAGGGTATAGCAGGGCAGCTGAGAAGAGTGAAGACAACCAAGAGTGAAGACAACCAGATTTGGTGTTGGATTTGAATGTCAAGGAGAGAAATGAGTGGACAAGTCACTGGGAATATCGTGCCCTTTGCTTAGGTGAGCACCACAGGTGGGGAGACCAGGTTGGTGGGGAGCAAGAATGAATGATCTTCTTTGCTCATGTAGTTCTGAGATGCCCTTAGATTTCCAAGTGAAGACATGAAGTCCTGGCCTCCAGCCCAGGAGAGAGGCCGGGCTGCAGGGGCGGCATGGGATGTGCCTCCCGTAGGGAGGGCCTTGCTTCCCTTTCGAGAGGCTCTGCTCTAACAAATACTCTTAGGCTTTGTGTGTCTGGAAGTGTTTTCATTTTGCCGTATACTTGAATATTAATTTACCTGGGTTCAGAGTTCTAGGCTGTAAGTTGTTTTTCTTCAGCCCTTAGAAAATATTTTATTTTCTAAATACATATAATGCCAGTAAAGACAACTTTATTATTCAGTTTCTTATCAAAGCATTACCAATTTTACAATTTTTAAATGACACAGTTCAAGGCTTTATACAGCCCAAGGGTTATGTTTACCAGTGCTTAATACTATGGGTTATATTTTTTTCAATTACAAGTTATTTGTTTTTAATACTATCAGTAGTTAATGAAAGAATTATATAACTTAAAACACTGAGAAATATAGATTTAACTTTTTAAAATTTATTCTAATTTCTTATATATAACATATAACATGTAATGTTATATATGCATTAAAATTCATATTATACATATAAAGCACAATTTTTCATATCTCTGGTTGTAGACAAGTAAAGTCACACCATTTCTGTCTTTATACATGTATTTAGGGTAATTATGTCCATCTCATTCCACCATCTTTCCTACCCCATGCCCCCTTTCTTTCCCTTCCACCCCATTGCCCTGTCTAGAGTTTATATAATCCCCCCCACACTCTGCCCTAACCCCGTTATGAATCAGCCTCCTTATATCAGAGAAAATATTTGGCATTTTTTATTTGGGATTGGCTAACTTCACTTAGCATTATATTCTCCAGTTCCATTCATTTACCTGCAAATGCCATGATTTTATTCTCTTTTAATGCTGAATAATATTCCATACTGTATATATACCACATTTTCTTTATCCATTCATCTACTGAAGGGTATCAAGGTTGGTTCCACAGTTTAGCTATTGTTAATTGAGCTGCTATAAACATTGATGTGGCTGTGTCCCTGTAGTATGCTGTTTTTAAGTCCTTTGGCTATAGACCAAACAGTGGGATAGCTGGGTCAAATGGTGGCTCCATTTCCAGTTTTCCAAGGACTCTCCATACTGCTTTCCATATTGGCTGCATCAATTTGCAGTCCCACTAGCAGTGTATGAGTGTGCCTTTCTCCCCACATCCTCACCAACACTTATTGTTGTTTGAATTCTTAATAGCTGCCATTCTGACAGGAGATGAAATCTTAGAGTAGTTCTGATTTGCATTTCTCTAATTGCTAGAGATATTGAACATTTTTTCACATATCTGTTGATTGATTGTATATCATTTTCTGAGAAGTGTCTGTTCAGTTCCTTGGTCCATTTATTGATTGGTTTATTTATTTATTTATTTATTGGTGTTGAGATTTTTGAGTTCTTTATATATCCTAGAGATTAACGCTCCATCTGATGTGTGTGTGGTAAAAATTTGCTCCTGACATGTAGGCTTTCTATTCACCTCACTGATTGATTCTTTTGCTGAGGAGGACCTTTTTAGTTTGAATTCATCCCATCTTGATTTTAATTCTTGCACTATTGGAGTCTTATTAAGGAAGTCAGGGCCTAATCTGACATGATGAAGATTTGGACCTACTTTTTCTACTATTAGGCGCAGTGTCTCTGGCTTAATTTTTAGGTTCTTGATCCACTTTGAGTTGAATTTTGTGCATGGTGAGAGACAGGGGCTTAATTTCATTTTGTTGCATATGGATTTCAACATTGTAAAAGCTATCTATGCTAAGCCCCAGACCAACATCATTCTAAATGGAGAAAAAGTGAAAGCATTTCCTCTAAAAACTGGAACAAGACAGTGATGCCCTTTTTCACCACTTCTATTCAACATAGTTCTTGAAACACTGGCCAGAGCAATTAGTTAGATAAAAGAAATTAAAAGAATATGGATAGGAAAAGAAGATCTCAAATTAACACTATTTGCCAATGATATGATTCTATATCTAGAAAATCCAAAAAATTCCACCAGAAAACTTCTAGAACTACTAAATGAATTCAGCAAAATAGCAGGGTATAAAATCAACATCCATAAATCAAAGGCATTTCTGTATAACAGTGACAAGTCCTCTGAAAAGGTAAAGAGGAAAACTACCCCACTTACAATAGCCTCAAAAAAAAAAAAAAAAAAAAAAAAACTTGGGAATCAACTTAACAAAAGAGTGAAAGATGTCTACAACGACAACTACAGAATGCTAAAGAAATAAACTAAAGAAGACCTTAGAAGATGGAAAGATCTCTCTTGTTCTTGGATAGGCAGAATTAATTTTAAAAATCACCATACTACCAAGAGCTCTCTATACAGATTTAATGCAATTCCAATAAAACTCTCAATGACATTCCTAATAGAAATAGAGAAAAGTAGTCATGAAGTTCATCTGGAAAAAGAAGAGACCCAGAATAGCTAAATCAAGAAGAGTGAATTAGGAGGTGTCACTATACCAGATCTTAAACTATACTACAGAGCAATAGTAACAAAAAAAGCATGGGATTGGCGCCAAAATAGACTGGTAGACCAATGGTACAGAATAGAGGACACAGAGACTAACTCACATAATTACAGTTATCTTGTATTAGACAAAGGCACCAAAAACATACATTGGAGAAGAGATAGCCTGTTCAGCAAATGGTGCTGGGAGAAATATACATTTTTAAACAATCCTTAGTAATTATGACCATCTTGGATTTCATCTGAGAATATGTGTGTGTGGTTTTTAAGCCTGTATATGTAACTATGCATACACTGTAATAAATTTGAGGCTGTAGAAATTTGAGATAAGGTTAGAGTTTTTACTTCTGAGAAAAAAATATTACTCCCTACTAAAATACAGTTCTGTTAGATCTATCTTATTTATTTTTTCATTCATGTGTATCATTTCACTTAAATGTACAACTCGTAAGAATGTTTTCCTAATTAATATTAAGCAGTTCTAAGATTTGTTAGATCTTAAATGAGTGTGCCTTTCTCGCCACATTCAGTTTAATTAAGATCTAACAAATTAGATCTTAATTAAAATTAAGCAGTTCCACACAACAAAAACCAGATGGGTAGGTGAACAATAACTGATTCCCACAAAAGAAGGGAAAAAACAACAACAAAACAACTGAAGGATGGTCTGTAGAGGAATCAGCCAATAGGAAGGGAGGTGGCAGCACTAGGGACTCAGTCCTGCTGTTCTCGTGGGTGCACTGAATTGGGATGGCAGCTCCTGTGCTCTCTAGGGTAACTGGGCATTGCAACAGTGTGAAATGTTGCTAGCTGAGACCTCATGTTGGTTATGGGGGTCTAGCTCAGGGGTAGAGCATTCACCTGCAGATCAAGGGGTTCAAATCCAGGGGCCCCCTGATGGTTTCTTTTCTCCATTTAACTTGGCCCCTGGAGGAGGTGGGTTTCAGTATGGCCACTCTCTCTTAGAGAAGTTCCCTGGAAGAAGGAGAGAAAGGAGAGTTGAAGGTCATCTTCTGACCCCAAGGGAAATGTTTCATCATGATCTGTGATGAGTGTTTACACTTGGATAATTCTGGTGGACTCCCATGTTTACTGTTTCCTTGTTCAAGGGAGTAACGTGGACAGGGAGCAGCCTGCAGAAAGCATTTCTGGGCACTTGAACCACCTGGTGCTGTGCATTGCAGGATCTCAGCTTGGGACTCAGGTGTGTCATTGGAGGAGGGCACCAGTTACTTGTATTTTTAAACTAACACACCCTTCTGCTCTTCCCCTTGCTTCTGCCCATACCAACACCAACTGCATACTTCAGACATATGCCCCTGGGGGAAGACTATACTTGACGATTCAAAGGGCTTGTCACCTAAACCAGAGTGATTAGCACAGTTGGGGTCTCTGCAGAGGACTGAGGGCCACAGGCAGAGAAGACTGCCATGTGGGCACAGGAGGGAGGGGGAAGAAGACTGACAGGTGTCCGCCAGGAGCAGACCTCCCAAGTTTCAGGAAGACCATGAAAGCCTTGGGCACTTACGTGTTGGAGTGCTGGGTGTGCTCCTGGAGGGCCTGCTTTTTAGATAGCAATGGCCCATAAGAAGACCATATGAACACAGATCCTATGGTTTCTGTTTCATAATCAGATAGCTCCTACCTGATATCATTTAAAAAAAATTAATGGACTTTATATTCTAGAGCCATTTAGGCTTATAGAAAAAATGGAGCAAAATGTATAGAATTATCTTCTACCCCTACACACTTGATTCACCTATTAACATTTTGCATTTGTGTGATACATTTGTTTAAATTGATGAATAAATATTGATACATCATTATTAACTGAAGTGTACTGGTATATTAGGTTTTGCTCTTTGTGTTTGTTCTACCACGCGGCCAGCGCAATGGTTTCATTAATGAGGTTCTTGGCATAAAAGTTAGCTAGCGAGATCGAAATAAACACACAGACTCAGTTACCTTTTTCTATGACCAGGTCCGAGACGGCTCCCCTCTCTGGTTCCCTCCTCTAACCGCCCGGCAGGGCAGCAAGGATTACTCAGGGCTAGCAGGAGAGAGAGAGAGAGAGCACGCCAGGGAGTAGCCTTTTATTGGGGAGCAAGAAATTCAGGGGATAATTCCATCCAATGAAGGTTGAAGGGGGAGCCGCACTCCAAGGTCAGGGTCAGTGATTGGGCCTCCGGGGTCAGTGGTCAGTTACACCCCCACACGGACAGGTTCTCTCATCAGGAGAGGGCCGGGAAAGCTCCGACACAGCCAGAGCGCCTCAGACCCTAACCGGGAGTCACCCAGTCACGTGTGAGAATGGCTTCCGACATATTCCCCCTTTCTTTTCGCAAAAATGAGGCGGCGGTTCACTCTCTGGAGTTTTTGCATTCTTGTTCTGAAGACTCGCCATCCTACAATTACAACGCAATAAAGAATTAGCAGCAAAGAGAATAATCCAATAATGTACCAGGCCGAGTGTTTGAGAATATTTCCAGGGTTGAATCCATTTAACTCCTTCAATATTTGGTTAGCCAAAGAAGAAGGATCTGAAAAATCAGCTCTATTATTTTGAATGTCTTGGATATGGTGATGAAGTTCCAGAATATCCAAGCTATTATTACTATTTTGCCAAATACCTAACAAATGGTTTTTAACCTTCTCCCAATCCCAGAGAGAAGCATTGTACTTGGCAGCTGTAACACACACATACTTATAATTAGCATGGCATTTAAGCCTTTCTTTAAATTTTAAGGCTGAAAGTTTATTACCTATGTCAATAACAGTTGCCTCTAAGGCGTTTAATTTAGTTTCAATCTTTTCATCAATATTTACTTGATTACGCAGAGCCTTGGAAGTATTTTGAGCTAAATTATTAAGAAATTTTGCATGCTGAATATTCTGAGACAATGTCAGAGACGCAGAGACAGTTGAGGCAATAAAAGAGACTAGCGCCAAAACACCAACAATTATAACTCCAATAGCACGTTTAGGTCTTGCCAGCTGGGCATGAATTTGCTGTAAGACTTGTAAACCAGCATCAGCATACCATGGCTCTGAAATATTAGCAGGTAATAAAACGAAAGAGGGCTGATGAAGTATCAGCACTCCTTTTCCTCCATTATACCTAGTAATGCAATTGGTTAGGTTACATTTTTTACAAGTAACAATATATCTGTCATCTATCCATTTAACTTTTACATTTCCAATAATTAAAACATAAGGAGATTGGACACAAGCTCGTAAGCCATAGCAAGATCCCTCTTTACAGTTCTTGCCAATAAATCTTGGTAAGGGTTTGTCTGTAAAATGTAAGAATTCTGAGGCAGCAATTAAACGCCAAATATCTTTTTGAACACCACCTTTACTATAAGTCAAAATATTACTAACAAATCCTGCAGGTGTCATAGCAGAATTTCTTCGTAATTGTCTCTTATCAATTTTTGGAGACCAGTCTAAAATATACCCACTATCTTTAGACACCTTATGTTGTACAGGAAAGGGATTTATACAATCCATCCATTTAGGAAAGGTGCCAATCTCAATTGTAGAACTATTTGGACAGTGGTGTATCCGTGGAGGTTTGGCAGAAATGACTGGCTTATTATGGGAAAGTCCCATCTTAATTACTGATCTAGTATTAGGCTTTAAATCTCCATAAATAGAATTATTTGTCAGTCTAGGTCTACCAATCGCTGTCTTTTCTTCGAATGATACTTTCAGACAGCCAGCATGTTTATCGTGGGACCAACACAAGGGTAATTGGGCACTATAGCCAGAATAATTAAATCTAGTCACATGATTGGGAGTAATATGAGTATCTGTAAATCCTCCCATCATGAATGAGTCATTAGTAAATACTGGAATAGATTTTCCAGTCCACACAGCTGGGTGTACCAGGGGTGGATCTGGGAAATATGTCCAGTAAGTGTCTACTTGATCCCCCTTTACCTGACAGCCCAGTAGGGCAATTACTGTTGTTACCATCATCATTGGGGTCCTGTTTTTTCCTAGGTCTCGAAGTATTCGGGAAGCCTGGGTTGTTAGCTTCTTCACGTCTTCCCATGAAATCAGCTTTTTGGCTGGGTCAATCTGGTCTTTCTTCATCCTTTTCCGATATCTCCTCCTTCTGGATGGGGGCTCCTCTGGGTTGATCTTCAGTCACTTGAATCTGGGTTCTATCTCTTCCATGTCTGATAGTACGTTCAGGCACCCAAATAGGACGAGAAGAATTTTCTGGGAAAATACAAGCATGCCCTCTGCCCCATATAATCACCGGGTCTGGGCCCTTCCACTGACCGGTCTGTAAATCTTTCCACAAAACTCTGCCTAAAGGGCCTGTTACTGAGGGAGACATTTGTCTCTTAGCAGCAGTGTGACCTTCTGCGTCACAGTTTAAAAAATTTAAAACAAACAAGGCATGATTAAGGCTATTTTGGGGAGTCATAAGCTTATCCCCCCTTTTTAATTTTTGTAATTGAAGTTTAATAGATAAATGAGCTCGTTCTACAATGGCTTGACCTTGGGGGTTATAAGGAATTCCTGTTTTATGATTAATTTTAAACTCTTGACAAAATTGTTGAAAAGAAGAGCTCACATAAGCTGGAGCATTATCTGTTTTAATTTGCATAGGGCATCCTAAAACAGAAAAAGCTGCTAGGCAATGAGAAATTACATTTTGAGAATTTTCCTTAGTACGTGCTGTGGCAAAAATAAATCTAGAATAAGTGTCCACTATGACATGCACATAACACTGCTTACCAAATTGAGGAATATGAGTTACGTCCATTTGCCAGATTTGATTTGGCTTTAATCCACGGGGATTTACCCCTGATGGCAGAGATGGAGTGTGAATAACACACTTAGGGCATTGGCTTACAATCTGACGAGCTTGTTCTCTAGTAATATTAAATTTTTTACGTAAGCTAGAAGCATTTTGATGATGCAAGGAATGGGAAGCTAGTGCACAGTCATATGAAGACATCTGTTGACAAAAAGCTACGAGTCTGTCAATTTTGTTATTACCTGAAGCTAAAGGTCCTGGAAGATTAGTATGAGCTCGTATATGTCCTATGAAACATGGATATTTTCGCATTAGCACTGCCTTTTGTAAATTATGAAATAATTTAAATAACTCTTGTGATGAAGTATACCCAATAACTGAAGTTTCAATATTTTTAGTAACTCCGACTGCATATAAGCTGTCAGAATAAATATTAATAGGCTCATTTGCAAAGTAAGTTAAGGCACAAATCAGAGCTTGAAGCTCTGCTCTTTGGGCAGAAGTATAAGAAGTTTGTATTACCTCTGTGTGAACACGACTATAAAATCCTGCTTTACCTGAACTAGATCCATCAGTGAACACTGATAAGGCTTCATCTATAGGATGGGCACGTACAATCTTTGGAAAAATAAGTGACGTTAATGATGCAAATTGTATAATCTTATCACGAGGATAGTGACTATCTATCTGGCCAGGAAAATCAGCAAAAGCTATTTGCCATGGGCTAGAGGTTTGAAAAAGCCAATTAATCTGTTGAACAGAAAATGGAATAATTATGATATCAGGTTCAGATCCAATTAATTGTAAAATCCTAGTTCTACCCTTAATTACTAACTGAGCTATAGAATCATGAAAAGGAATTAATGTTTTCTGAGGGGAGTGGGATAAATAAATCCACTCAATAACTCCTAATTTTTGCCATATGGCTCCTGTTGGTGTATGTTTAGTTGGAAATATTAATAAATACACCATTTCCTTAGGATCAACTCTAGTAAGCTGTGCATTTTTAATTGCATTTTCAACTTTCCTTAAAGCTGTTTTAGCCTCTAAAGTTAGCTGACGTGGAGAGACTGGAGAAGGATTTCCTTGTAATATCTGAAATAAAGGACTTAACTCAGAAGTAGTTAGTTTTAAGGATGGCCTCAGCCAATTAATATCTCCTAATAGCTTTTGAAAATCATTAAGGGTATGTAACTCCTTAATTCTTATCTGAAGATTTTGAGGACGGATTGTACATCCTTGAATTATCTGACCTAGATATTGAAAAGGTGACACTTTTTGAATTTTTTGAGGAGCTATGCATAAACCCATTGCTGTAAGCGAAGTCTCTGAGTAAAAATTTCTGAAAGTACCTCTGGATTAGCATGAGCCAATAATATATCATCCATAAAATGAATAATATATGCATCAGGAAAGCTACTTCTTATGGGATCTATTGCCTGGTCTACGTATTTTTGGCACAGAGTAGGACTATTACGCATTCCCTGTGGGAGTACTTTCCAGCAATATCTTTTAACAGGTTCCTTAAAATTAATTGTTGGGACAGTGAAAGCAAATCTCTCACAATCTCCAGGATGTAACCTTATAGAGAAAAAACAGTCTTTTAAATCTATTACCATCAAGCTATAATCTAAAGGAATGGCTGTGGGAGAGGGAAGTCCTGGCTGTAAGGATCCCATAGGCTGAATTGCATGATTTATTGCCCTTAAATCCTGCAGCAATCTCCAATTTCCTGATTTTTTCTTAATAACAAAAATAGGTGTGTTCCAAGGACTAAGCGTTGGTTCTATATGACCAGCCTGAAGTTGTTCCTCTACTAACCTATGAATTATTTTAAGCTTTTCCCCTGAGATGGGCCACTGAGAAATCCATATAGGCTCCTCTGTGAGCCAAGTGATTTTTTCAGCTGTCTTAGGGATCGGGGAAGTACTCAGGGCCCCTAATAAAAATTTTGGCTTGGAGCATTTACTAATCTTTGTCGTGGAGACTGGTTTGTAAACAGATACTCTTCCTGAAGGGTCTCCCTATCATCTCCAGGAAAACATCTCTGACTAACTTCCGCAACTGATCTTATAGAGTTTGGAGTAACTAATAATAATCCCATTTTGGTTAAAATATCTCTTCCCCATAGATTAGCTGGTAAAGGTTCTGTGCTGTCGCCACTTTGAAATTGGGCTTTTAAGTCGCGTGGCTGAGAAGAACTCTGAGCCCCTCTAGGAATCTCTTCCAGATTTTCCTCTCCAGGAAGATTGTCTACCTCCCTTGGAGGGCTCTCTAGGACCTCAGAGGTATCTCCTTTCTGATGTTGCTCTCCATAATCTCCCTGCCGAGTAACCTGATTTTGCAAGTTTAAATTTACATTTTTAACTTTGGGCCTGGCCCCTAGCGCCTTCGTTTTTAAGCGGCTTAAAGGAAAAGGAATTAACGTAGCCTCAGGCGGATTTTCCATTTGAATAGACTTGATGGCCCGTTGAATGCCTTTTAGCAGGTCTTCAGGGGGCCACGAATTCTGGCCCATATATTCAAAAAGACAAACTTCCAAGGCCGTCCAGGTTCTCTGAATATTATCTATGCCTCCAGGTAATTCATTTGAAAGACAGACCTTTTGTAACTTTCTTCCTAATTTCTCCCAAGTAAGTAAATTTGGAGACTCTTGTTCACAAAACCAAGGACAATATTTACCTACAATCTCTAAGAATTGTAATAACTGAGCTTTCTTTATCTGTTTTCCTTTCTGATTAATTATACTGTCTAAAATAGTCAGATACATTTCCTTATCCGTAGAAGTTGAATTTCCCATTTTAATTAATTTAACGTCTCTTTCCTTCAATATCTTAAGGTACTTTTGTGACCCAAATTGTCACCACTTCCTTTTGTGACCCAAATTGTCACTATTTCCTTTATCTTTACTTTTTTCTTTATCTTTATAGCGCGCTCCCACTCAATCTAGCTAATCTAGAATGCCCCCCTCGTGGGCGCCAATTCTACCACGCGGCCAGCGCAATGGTTTCATTAATGAGGTTCTTGGCATAAAAGTTAGCTAGCGAGATCGAAATAAACACATAGACTCAGTTACCTTTTTCTATGACCAGGTCCGAGACGGCTCCCCTCTCTGGTTCCCTCCTCTAACCGCCCGGCAGGGCAGCAAGGATTACTCAGGGCTAGCAGGAGAGAGAGAGAGAGAGCACGCCAGGGAGTAGCCTTTTATTGGGGAGCAAGAAATTCAGGGGATAATTCCATCCAATGAAGGTTGAAGGGGGAGCCGCACTCCAAGGTCAGGGTCAGTGATTGGGCCTCCGGGGTCAGTGGTCAGTTACACCCCCACACGGACAGGTTCTCTCATCAGGAGAGGGCCGGGAAAGCTCCGACACAGCCAGAGCGCCTCAGACCCTAACCGGGAGTCACCCAGTCACGTGTGAGAATGGCTTCCGACAGTTTGTTTCGGTCTTATGGATCTTAACAAATGCATAATGGCCCACATCCATCATTACAATACCAGGCAGACTGTTTCCCAGCTCTGAAAACCCCCAGGGTGACACCTACTTATCCCTCCCATTTCCCCAACCCCTGCAGAGAACAGATCCCAACCAGCAAGCCTGCCTTGCATCTGGTGGGTCAACTTATGTAAACAATGTCAGTGATCGATGGTACTGTTTTATTGGACCAGAGGATAAGGCGGAGGGGTAGAGCATTTGACCCAGATCAACAGGTCCCCGGTTCAAATCCAGGTGCCCCTACTGGTACTTTCTTTTATTGGCAAAGCTACACTGGTCTTTGGTCAGCATTCTACATCTTACTTACTCTCAGCACAACCCTTCTTAAGTCTGGTGTCAGTTTTCTCTGGTGACATCAGTTATCTGTGGGAAGGTGTGGCAGGTTGGATGAAACAGTGGATAAGAAGGTGACCCATCACTGAGACAGAACAGAACGCTGCATTTGCTCTTGCCCATCCCAGCACCATCCTCACCTCCAAAGGATCTGTTGAGTAGCCAGTTTTTGTACTCTGGCTTCTCCAGTTCAGTGTGAAGGAGGTTCCTGCTGCAGACAATAATCATTTTTATGCTCTACTTCCATCTAGATTCTAGGGAGGAGGAAGGGTGTTGGTTACACCTACAGTTGTGTAGGCAGGAAGGGGCATGGCCTACAAGGAAGGAAGCTTATGATAGCAAGCACTAGCAAGCACACCTCTCCAGGTGGAGAATCCTGGGAGTGGCCATCCAGGTTTAAGGTGCTTATTACACAAGCTCAGGGGTAGAGCATTTGACTGCAGATCAAGAGGTCCCTGGTTCAAATCCAGGTGCCCCCTTGCTAGAGTCTCTTTTACATGCCAGAGAGAAAATAACAAGGAGTCACATAATGGCCATGGCATCCATATTGGCCCTTGACCCCTAGTGCAGTCCCAGACATGAACCTCAGTGTGTTCCTCTTGTGCTCTGGGTTCTGCTCAGGTCACATCTATGTCCTCCTCTCTAGAAGGACACAGCAGAGGGCTGGTTCCCAGGTCATGGCTGCTCATGACTGGTCATGCTGTGGCACAGGCTGTCCTCCAAAGCAAGGACCATCAGGCCCTCTCATTGGCTAAACATCAGCTTCCAGAGGTCTGTGGGGTTGAAGAGCCCAACTTCTTCCTCTGGCAAATCTTCTTTGTCACCTCTAGGAACCCCCTGCTGACCCCCTGATGGGGGGCGCATCACTGCTCTCTCAGGTCTCTGCTTAGGCTCCTGCCCCTTCTGTGGAAATCTTATGGAAATATTTGGGCTAAGACTCTGAATATCAAGGACAATATCTCCCCTATCTCTGTACCCTCAACATGAAGGACAGGTTTAGCACCTTCCAAATTCCATGATCATTGCTTGATTGAATGAGTGATGGAGTGACATAATGAACTCCCTCCTTGAGGCCTTGGGGAATGGAGGAGGCTCTTCCTGAACTGTGTGTGAAGTTCATTAAGACCCAGGACCAGCAGCTCTTGTCTGGTCACTTTGTGTGGATTTAGGGAAACGTTGGAGTCAGCTGTCCTGTCCATATGCAAAAGCTGGTGCCCCAGAACACGCTGAGGTGATGGACACTGATGGGGACTAGTTAAGTAGGAGATGAAAGAAAGGAGGGCAGACTACATGGAGAAAGATGGCCTATTACTAGAACATGCAGAGAAACAGTGGATCATAAATCACAGGTAGCCTGGGTGTGGTGCCGTAGATGAAAAGGTGCTTATGAGAGGCTAGACACAGGTGGGGGTATAGCTCAGGGGTAGAGCATTTGACTGCAGATCAAGAGGTCCCTGGTTCAAATCCAGGTGCCCCCTCCTTTTGCATTCAATGAACACAAATTTCTACTTCCATCTTTTTTCCTACCACCTTGATCAGCCATCAAGGTAGAGAGAGATGAGGTAGGTCAGTTCACTAGAAAGCACCCTGACACCTGTCAATATAAAGAAATCCTGTGTTTTCAAGACCCACTAAGTGCTCATGGATTCCAGGATGTAAGACAGAGTTGAGTCTTTGGTTAAGGATGACAAAGTGTCAGATGTGTCCTCCCCTGCACATGGGTGTGTGATAGTTACAGCTCTCCAGAGAAAACAGAACGTGTGTGTTCACTTGCAGAGACAGACTTGAAGGAATTCGCCACACAGATGTGGGGTGGACAAGTCTGATTTCTGCATGGAGATCCCACAATCTGGGCACCCAGGAAGAACTCACATGGCAGCTTGAATCTGAAGACAGTCTCAGAGCTCAGAGCACAATTTCCTCTTCCTTGGGAACCTCAGGTTTTAAATTAGAATTTTATATTCATGTGCAGTAGTTCAGTTCGTCCTGACAGACTCACGTGCATGGAAGTGGGTTTCAGTTCAGGAGCTTCATGAGCCCCCTTTTCCCTCCTGTCCTCCTCTGGCTCCCATTCTCCTTCCTCTACTTCACTTCCTTTCACTCCTCTATTAATTCATATTTCATTTAGTTTTTTTCTCGTAAGGCTCAGTCGATTTCAGGAGCCTGTCTACTTTTCAGTGTTCATGAGCTTTACCCAAATTCTACGATTTAAGCGTTAATCATGTATACATGTTAATTAGAAATGCCTTCATAGCGGCATCCCATGGGGGTTTAGTTGAACCAGAGCCCACCCAGGGAGACATATGAAATCACCCAGCACAACTGCTAATGACTTAAGTTTGGCCAACTGTGTACCCAGGTAAGACTGTGATTGCTGAGTAATTATACAGAGAGGGAGGCTAGATGTAGGACTCATCTGGAGGTGACAGAGCTCTGCACTGGCACTGGGGCCAGGGACTCTGGCCAGTGTTCAGGGTGGAGGTGCGGATGGCTCCCTGACCAGGCTGGCTGAGGTCCTGGCCCTTGGCTTCTCTCACCCAGCACACTTGAGCCAGGATCTGTAGAGTTCCTTGGGGCTTCGAGCTCCTTCCCATCCTGCCCACCATTGTCCTCAGTGTTTCTGATGTGGGTGTTCCTGAGGTGGGCTCCTCTCTAATCAAGTGCCCTGGCTGGGACCAGGAGTGGGTAACAAGCAAGAGATCCTCAAGCCAATGAGAGGGGTGTGCATGGTACCTGGTATGAAACTCAAGGTGGTTTGGGAGAAGGAAATGTAGAAGGGCAGACCCTACAGTAGAAGTTGGGTGAGACTTTCCCGTGGTCCCCCAGGGTCCAACCTGCAGTTCCCTGAGAGCAGTTTGTGTGGCTTTGGGAAGGTGGGCAGATTTTATTGGTTCAGGAGAGTAAACAGTCAGCTCCAGCATCTCACAGTGTGTGTGGTTCTCCTGCAGCCCAAACACAGGACGCTTCTGATTGTATCACAAGGATCTCTGACCTCTCGTCACTGAATCAGTGAACCAACTAAAAAGGAGATCAAAGGCTGATCCTGAGGCTGCCCTGCTGCCACGTGAGGGCATGAACACGCTGCCCGCCTGCTGGGCGGAAATCGGCCATTGGAGCTTCAAGATGTGCAGTACGGATTTCTGAGAGCATTTGGAAAACTCAGATTCATTGGATGAGGCCCTGGGGCCTGGGATAGAGGTGAGTATATTTTACATGTTCCTTCTAACCCAGAGGGAAGACCATGGAGGTTGAATCTCTTGGCTCAGTCCCTTGATTATTCCTGTGTCTGGCCCTGTGCTAAGAATCTTTTCAGATCTTCAATTAAAGATGGAACTTGCTTCTGTGTCTTTGGATTAGGGCTCATTCCTGTGACTTGCATTAGCCAATAAGCTGTATGTGACACCAAGCAGAGGCTTAAAATCTGCTTACACAGGTAGCTGGACTTGGCCTTTTACATTTCCGTCATTGTTAAGAAAGAGCACCCTGTCACCTAATACTCTTGCAGCCAGGACCCCAGAATAAATATTCATGGCCCAAACATGAACCTAATTCACAAGAGAGACCAAGTGTAGAGGAGCCACAGCTTGAAGCAGAGCCATCTGAGCCCAGCCCAGACCAACTGAATGACATCCAATCTGCCAATCTAAGCATCTGAGAATAAATACTTATTTTGTATGATCATATTTGGGGGATATTAGTTGTGAAGCAGTATTGAGGAAGTGGCTGACTAACAGCATGACCCCTACACTTGCCCCATCAGCTTTTACTGGGTGAGGGGAAAGAAGGGGACTTCAGTGTATGGAAGGAATTCAGGTTGTGTCTGCAATCGGGATGGGTAGAAGAAGAGCCCATGAGACAAGCGAACGTCCTCTGGGTCTTGAAAGGGTAGAAGGGTCTCTACTCAGTTTGTGGTGCATCAACAGTTTCCATAGTTGACTAAGAATGAGTGAAATTCCTAGTGTCCCGTGGAATTCTTGGGTGTGGTAACACAGGTCTCTGGGGAAGGACAGGGCCAGCTCAAGGTGAGAGTGAGGTCTGAGTGAGGGCAGTCAGTTCCCTCCAGTTCTCTAGAACAAAGAGACACGAGAGTCCGTCCTGGATAACTGACAGTGGCTCAGTGTTAATCAGGGAGGACTGAACAGGGATGCGGGGATAACTTGGGGCTAAGCAATTGTCTGCACAGTGGGCAGCCCTTGGTTCAAGACACTGTCACCTGCTGGCCCCTCCTAAACATACCGACCACATGTTTGCAGCTGCTGTCCTGTTCATGCTCCAGGGACTGTGGGACTCTGGACTCCCACTTCTTCACCTTTCAGTGGGATGGATCCCCTCTTCAGGCTCCTTCTGTGTGAACTTTGAAGGATTGAGAAAATGGAGAGAGCGAGAGGGGAAGAAGAGGAGAGACAGAGGGGCAGTTCATCCCCTGCCCAGAGCGTTTGGTGAACAGAAGCCCCTCATCATCAATGTGGGCTCCACTGTGACTCCGTCTCCAGTCAGGTGTGTCTTGCATGGGCATGATTGATTAATGTCTTTTTTTCCAGGTCTACAGCAAAAAAGGACACCGTCATGGTTTGGATCTCTTGCATCCCCCCAAATCTCCAGTTTTAGTGCAGGAATCTTCAGAGGTGAAAATTTTGATTCTGAGTGCTATAATACAGTCAGTGGATAAATCCATTTAATAATTAATATTCTGAAGAGTCTAACTGACTCTAGGCATTGTAGTGAGGCAAAAGGAAGTGATGATTTGGGATGTGACCTTGGGTTTGTACTGTGTCCCTGGTGCCTCTCTTGCTGTCTCTGCTTTCTGGCTGCCACGAGCCAGCATCTTTCCTTCACCATGATCTCCCATGATGTTCTGCTAAGGCCTTGAACGTTTCAGTCATATGATCACAGATTGCACCTCTGAAACTGGGAGCCTTAAACACACTTTTCTTTCTATAAGTTTTTTGTGTCAGGTATTTTAGTCACAGTGATGAAGAGTAGACTCACATAGGTGCAAATTAAATGAGCACCTCCAAACTGTCAGTGAGTCAGAATCCCACACGGTGCTGCTAGATGCACACGTGGTACCTTGTTCCCCTCCTCAGAGGGTCAGGTTAAGAGTTCTCAGGGAGGAACTAAGAATGTTTGCTTTTGGTCATTCTGGGCCCCACGCTCATCTCCAAAAGGTCAGTTGAGCAGCCAGCTCTTATGGTCTGGTTCCTCTAGTTGAGTGTAAAGAAGGTTGTAGCTTAAGATATCTGTGGCTTTTATGCTTCTGCCTCAGCCAGGTTCTAGGGAGGAAGGGTGTAGATAGGAAGGGGCGTGGTCTAGCAGGAAGGAAGCATATTAAGGCAAACACTAGCAAGTGTACCTCTCCAGGTGGAGAATCCTGGGAGTGGCCATCCAGGTTTCAGGTGCTTATTACACATATATATCAGCAGGGGGTATAGCTTAGGGGTAGAGCATTTGACTGCAGATCAAGAGGTCCCTGGTTCAAATCCAGGTGCCCCCTTGCTAGGATCTCTTTTAGATGCCAAAGATAATATTTTCTGAAGTAGTAAAGGACAAGGAGTCACATAATGACCCACGTCATCTGTATAAGCTCTTATCCCCCTGCAGTGTCACAGACATGAACTTAAGCACATACCACTTGTTCTCTGTATTCTACTTAGGCCATATCTGTGTCCTCCTCTCCAAAAGGACACAGTAGTAGGGCAGGCTGTAAGCTTCCTCCAGGTCGTGGCTGGTCATTCTGTGGCACAGGCTGTCCTCCAAAGCAACAACCATGAGGCTCCCTCACTGCATGGACACCCAACCTTCTGAGGTCTGTGGGGTTAAGGAGCCCAGCTTTAACTTAGGCAAACCCTCTTGTCAGCTCTTTAGGAAGCCCCACCTGATGCGTGAGACCTTTCTCCCTGAGACCTCAGTAGAAACATTTTGTTCCTGGGTTTGTCTCCTTTTTTTTTTTTTTTTTTTTTTTTTTTTACTATGGCTCTCTAGGAACAAGTACCCTGTCTCTGTGACCTCAACGTGGATGTCAGTGTCTAGCACCTCACAAGCTCCATGACTGTGTGTTGAGGGAATGAGTGATGGAGTGAAATAACAAGCTCCCTCTTTGAGGCCTTGAAGTATGGTGGAGGCTCTCCCTGGGCTGAGTGTGAGATTCATTGAAGACCAGGCCCAGCAGCTCTTGCCTGGTCACTGTGTGTGGACTTAGGGAAATTCTGGGATCAGGTGTGCTTTCCAGGTGCAAAGGTGGTTCCACTTGTGTCTGAGGTGGGAGAGGAGCTGAGAGGGACTAGTCAAGTGTCTGAGGTGGGAGAGGAGCTGAGAGGGACTAGTCAAGACCAGAGATGAAAGAGAGGAGGGCAGACTTCGGTGGAGAAAACTGTCAGTTACTAGAACATGCAGAGAAAACTGCATTATAAATCACAGGTTGCCTGGGTGTGGTGCCCTGGATGAAAAGGTGCTAATGAGAGGCTCTGCTTAAGTGGGGGTAGAGCTCAGGGGTAGAGCATTTGACTGCAGATCAAGAGGTCCCTGGTTCAAATCCAGGTGCCTCCTTGTTTTTATACTATTTTGATAGATAACTTAACCAGTACCTCTTAGGTGGACTCTGAGTGATATTGGGAGATCTCTAATTCTTGGGGTTTATAGAAACCACCTTAGATCCCACTTTTCAGAGCCCCATGATATGGGGCCACACTGATACCCATTTTATGCATAGGGTCTACCTCCTCAAACCCACTATCATCATCCAAGAGCCCCAAGGCCTCCTTGACTTGGGGACCCCCACCTCATTAGTTCAGGTTACCACATTAGGTCAATTAGTGTAATTAGTATGAATAGAAGAGCCTATGACACAAATGACTGTCCTGAGGGTAATGGAAGTTGAATCCATGGCCCAAAGGAGAGGGGTCTTTAGGCAGTTTGCAGTGCACCTGCAGTTTCCATAGTTGACTGAGTGACACTTTTAGTGTGCTACGGACTTCTTGGGTGTGGGAACACAGAAATACAAGCTAAGGAGTAACCCCAGGTGTGCCTGGGGGCTTAACTCAGGAGGACAGCATTTGACTGCAGATCAAGAGGTCCCCCTTTCAAATCCTGGGGCTTCCTGCTGGGAGTTTCTTCCATTTCCAAACCTGCAATGGTCCTTTCTTGATTCAGTCTTCTGCTTGGAAGTCACCCTCATCACCACCCTCTTAGCTGTTGTGCCAATGTTTTCTGGTAACGTCACTTGTCTGGCACAAGGTGGGCTTCTGCTGTGTCTTTCTGAAGATCTTAGTTACTTTTAAAGTTGACCTGATAGAGGGACACACTGCCTCAGTGTTACCCAGGCTGACTTTGCATCAGAATCGCTGGCTGACTTTATGTAAACCCAGATTGTGCCTGGTAATGCTGATTAGTAGCACTTAGGAGGAATCTGGGAACTGTTCGTTTGGGGGGCACATTCGACTGCTTATGTTCATCCTAATATCAAATGATTCTAAATGGCAGAAAATTATGTTGGCACTTGAAACATGATATAGTTGTAAAGGACATTCCAGGGGTGAGCGGCAATGATGTGCAGCTGGTGCCTCCAGCCCTTGAGTGAAGGACAGAGGAGACAGGGCTGGAGGCACAGAAGGGGCCAGGTGGATGGAGGTGGGTGGAGGTGAGTGACGGTGGGGAGGTGTGGCAGGCTGGATGAGCTGTGGGTGAGGAGAAGGTGACCAGATCTGGAGACAGAGCACTGTGGGGGTGGGGGAGGCCATAAGGGAGGTCTGTCCCTCCAGCAGGAAAACTCAGCACTGAAACAGGCTCATTAGGCAACATTGGGTGTTTTGAGTAAGGCCTTGACTGAGGAGCACAGGCCCTGATGCTCCCTGTCTGCACTTATTTTTGTTTACTGAACATGGTGTCAGAAAATGGTGCCCTTTCCCTCTCCCGGGTCCCCTAATGCTGAATCTTCCTGCAAGGAGAGAGAAGAGGGTGAGTTTTTCCCTATAAGCAAAAATAACCAACATGGTTTTGGTACCATTATGAAAACACAAATAACAGGACAGAAGCAGACCTCAAACGGATCAGCAAGCTTTTCTTTATTCTGCCATGGAGCCAGTCAATCAAGCATGGGAGGGCTCATTTTCTGGGTATGAAAATGGCCCCCAGGTTATAGAATGAGTCTGAGTTTTATAGTTTACAATGAGGGTGAATTGATCATTGGAAACTGCGGATGTGCCAATTGGACAGTCGGGGAACTAGTTGTGCAGGTTAAAATTTTAACTCAGCAAGGCAGTTGTAAAAAGTTTGAAATCATTGTTACCAGGAAAGATAGGAACTCAGATCCTGAGAGGTGAACACTCACATCTGCCCCATTGATTTTCTCCTTCTTCTGGGACCCATTGTTACCTAGAGTTTCACTACTTGCTTTTCTCCTTTGACTCATCGGCAATGGGAAAGGGTAAAAATCCAGGGCCCAGCTTTTCAGTATCGCCTCTTCCCTTTAGGACCCAGGAAAAGGATTTACTGGGAAAGGTTTAATGTTTGGCTAATTTCTCTCCCTCCTCCCGAACCACACTGTCTGTTTTTCCATTTTTCCTGGGGGCTGTCTTACAGGAATGTTATTTTTCATAACCCTTCATTCCTCCCCTCCCCCAGCATGGTCCTGCAGCCCCATGTCACTGCCCTCCACCAGGCCTTCAGTCCTGCTGTGGCCTGTCCCACCTCTTTTGGGTGGGCGATTCTCTTCTGCTGGCTTCTTGTCTCCTCAGTGTGCACTCAGCCACATGAACATCTGTCCACATGCTGACAGCCTGCTTTCCAGTCAGAAGCCAAGTCAAAGGCTCCTTTGTTCCCCTGGAACTCCCGGTCCACCAGGTGTCCCTGACTCACACCTCATGTACAGAGTGAGTGGGGCTAGGACCAGAGACAGTTTGCAATTCGTTCCAAGTTGACAGAGCTTTGACATTCTCCGCCAGCCCCTTACAGGCCCTAGAGCCTGGTTGTAAGTCCCTTGGATCCCAAATGCTTCAGGATTTGCCTTCTCCAACATTGTCCTTGGTGTCATGAGCTTCCTGAAACCCAGGCAAGGATGGTCTTCCTGTTTCGGTAGAAAGAACTGTTTGTGTTTCTGGAACAATGCATGGAGAGGCTGATAGAACAATTGCAGTGGGTGGCAGGTCCCTAACCTAAGTGGGGTGAATGGACAACCATTTCTCTGCCGTGGTTGGGACTGAAGATGGTAGAAATCCAGTGGCTTCTTCAGGGTTGAGGATCTGGGAATACGGAGTAGCTGAGTTTGTCTTCTAGGCATTAATCGATGTACATGGCTGGCATCCATTCTGAAGGTCAGTAGCAGCTCTGGCTCCAGGATTTAAGGGACATTCCTTCTTGGAATAAAGTTTCTACCATAGCACAAAACTTCCAGGGGCAGCTGTTGTTACAGGGCAGTCTGGGGGCCCAGCCCAGCCCAATAGTACTGTGCACACAGCAGAATCCTCCAGGCAGAGGGAACCGCAGACTTCCCCAGGACTGCAGGAAAGGCTCAGCTCTTTCTGGAGAGGGACTGTGATGGTCCCAAACAAGGCAACCTCGCCAAATTGCAAGTCTGGCTGGGCACAGTTTTCCCACCTCTTGCATGAATCGTCTCATCAGAATTATAAAATGAGAAGAGCAAAGGACAGAGAATGGAAAATTCAAGACAAATCCTAAGCCCAGCCGTATTCAGAGTGTGAGGGTCCTGTGAAGCTTGGAGGATGTCAGGAGACCTCCTCAGACTTGAAACTCAAGCTGCCAAATTGGCACAGCCACCTTCACTGGGATGCTTGTGTCAGGAGTGTTGGTGCTGGATGATAAAAGCTCAGCTTCACATTCCCCAGATTGGTTGTGTGCAACACTGGACTGGGGGAATGCTTAGTAGTTGACAAATTCTACCTGCTTGTACATGGCATCTTATCTTTCTAATAATGCCCAGCTGGCTTCCTGAAAATATCTAACTCAGGTGCAAGTACACACACACACACACACACACACACACACACACACACATTTGATATCTCAGAATTCAGAATCAAGGTTATGCTGACTCATAGAGTGAATTAGGAAGTATTCCCCTTTTTCCATTCTCTGAAAGTGTTTGCATAAACTTGATGTCATTCATTAAATAGTAATTGGAAGACTTTACCAACGATGTCTTCTGAGCTTGGTTTTGTATTAGTGTTATCATTGCTGTTGAAAGATTTCAAAGGGACTGTAGTTCTATAAAGGATTTAGTATACATTAGAATTGTATCTTGTCGCTAATCAAATACTGTCCCAAGGGGAAAACAAAACACTTGGTCATTGTCCCGGTCATCTTATTCATTAACAAAGGGTTCTGGGCCTCAGCCCCCCAATGTCCTTGCCACTGTGCTCTGCCTCTGCATGCTGTTCCCTTAGGACACTGGTCTTTCCTTACATTTTTGCACTCCAAAGTGCTCTTTGCCCCCATAATTGTAGCTCCCAGGAAAAGGTGCACAGGAGGAGATCCCTGACCCCTCTTCAGTGCATCCCAGAGGCCTGAGCATCCCAGAGTGCCTGAGTCCATAGGTGCTGTGCCTGGTCCTGTCTCTCCATCTGTGCTGAGCTGGTGGTGTGGAGCCTGGGGTCCTGACCTCTCTGGAAAGATGTCTGTTTCCAACCCAGAACTGGAACATGACAGGAGAAGAGAGCAAAGAGTGGAAATGCAAGACAAACCCCTAAGGGCAGCAATGTGCAGGGGGTGTGAGGAGGTGGGGAGTCCTAATGTAGGGGAAGTAAAGAAAAACTCCGGAGAGAAGGAAGGAGCAAGGTTCCAGGTCTGAATGGTGATTCTGCAAACTGTTGACCCCCACAGGTACTGGGGAGGAGGAGGCTGCAGGGTGCTGGGCAGGAAGACTTCTAGAAGTTCTGGGATAGGTCTATGGGGAAGAACAGGGCCAGCTCAGGTGAGAATGAGGTCTGTTTGAGGTCGGTCACCTCCCTCTAGTTCACTGGAACGACGAGGTATGAGCGTCCGTCCTGGATCACTGACTGTGGCACAGTGTTAATCAGGGAGGTCTGAACAGGGACAGGGGATAACTCAGGGCAAAGCAATTGTCTGCACAGCAGGCAGCCCTTGGTTCAAGATGCTGTCACCTGCTGACCCCTTTGTTCATAGGGACCACAGGTTTGCAGCTGCTGTCCTGTTCATGCTCCAGGGACTGTGGATCTCTGAACTCCCACTTCTTTACCTTTCAGTGGGCTGGATCCTCTCTTCAGTCTCCTTCTATGTGAACCTTGAAGGATTGAGAAAATGGAGAGAGAGTGGGGAGGAAGAGGAGAGACAGAGGGGCAGTTTATCCCCTGGCCCAGAGCGTTTGGTGAACAGAAGCTCCTCATCATCAATGTGGACTCCACTGTGACTCCGTCTCCAATCGGTGTGGTTTTTTTGGCATAATGAATTACTGAATTACTGTCATCCCCCCCCCCCTCCGTCTATAGCATGGAAGGACACAGTTTAAATTAATATCTCCAAAATGTGAGTCAGATTGTTCAGGAAGCAGCCAGGGGCAGTGTCACATGTCTGTAATCCCATCGGTTTGAGGGGCTGAGGCAGAAGGATCCTGAGTTCAAAGCCAGCCTCAGCAATTTAGTGAGGCCCTAAGCAACTCGGTGAGACCCTGTCTCTAATTAAAATATCTAAAAAGGCTGAGGGTGTGGCTCAGTGGTTAAGTACCTCTGGGTTCAATCTTCCATACAATTAAAAAAAAAAAAAAAAAGAATTGCTCAGTAAGCTTGTTAGAAAAACACATCGTCCCTAGTTTCTGTTCCCAGAGGATCTCACGTGGGAGTTCTCAGGGAGAAGCATGAAGTTTTGCTTTTGCCCAACCCTGCTCCACCCTCACCTCCACAGGGTCTGCTGAGCTCTTCTAGTTGAGTCTGAAGGAGTTTCCAGCTGCAGACATCCATGACATTAATGCCACCACCTCACCTGGGGACTAGAGAGGGGAAGGTGCTGGTCTTAAGTAGAGGTGAAAGGCAGGTGTGGACACAGGAAGGGGCGTGGCCTAGCAGGAAGAAAGTGTAGGATGAAGGAAGTAGGTGACACTATCAAGTGCACATCTCCAGGAGGAGAATCCAGGATGTGGCCTTTCATATTTAGGGTGCTTATTGCACACTCCTAGGCAGCAGGGGGTATAGCTCAGGGGTAGAGCATTTGACTGCAGATCAAGAGGTCCTTGGTTCAAATCCAGGTGCCCCCTTGCTGGAGGCTCTTTTACATGCCAGAGAGGAAAACTTCTAAAGCCCTGAAGAACAGGGTGTCACATAGTGACCATGTCATCCATCTTAGCTCTTAACCCTTAGTGGTGTCCCAGGCATCATCCCCTGGCCCAGAGCATTTGGTGAACAGAAGCCCTTCCTCATCAATGTGGACTCCATTATGACTCCATCTCCAATCACATGTGGGGTTTTTGGGCACACAACCACAGTGTGTTCACTTGTGCTCTGGATTCTGCTCTGGCTACATCTGTGTCCTCCTCTCCAGAAGGAGACAGCTAAGGGCAGGCTAAGAGGCTCCTCCAGGTCATGGCTGGTCATGCTGTGTCACAGACTGTCCTCCAAGGCAATGACCAGGAGGCTCCCTCATTGCATGGACATCCAGCCTTATAAGAGGTCTGCAGGGTTGAGGAGCCCAGCTTCTTCCTCAGGCAACTCTTCTTTGTCACCTCTGTGAGAAGCCCCTGCTGACCCCCAGGGGGTCCTGCCACATCAGTGGAAATATTTTATTCCTGGGTTTTTCTCCTGTTTTTACTAAGACTTTTTGAGGAACAAGGACAATGTCTTCCCTGTTTCTGTGACCTCCACATGGATGACAGATCAGGCGCTTACCAACTCCATGAGGGTTTGTTTGGGGAGGCTCTCCCTGGGCTGTGTGAGGTCCACTAAAGACCCCGTGTCACTGGTTCTTGTCTGATGACAGTGTGTTAGAGAAGCACTGGAGTCCATTCCGGGTGCTCTCAGCAGTCTGAGGTGGGATGGGACTTAAGGTTGGAGATGAAAGAAGGGAGGGCAGACTTCAGTGGAGAAAGCTGGCAGTTTGCTGGGACATGCAGAGTGGCCTGGGTGTGGTGCTGAGGATGAAAAGGTGCTAATGAGAGGCTCCACACAAGTGGGGGTATAGCTCAGGGGTAGAGCATTTGACTGCAGATCAAGAGGTCCCTGGTTCAAATCCAGGTGCCCCCTTGTTTATGCACTACTTTGGTAGCTCACTTACCAGTACCTCTTAGGTGGGCCCCATGTGACATTGGAAGACCTCCATCATAAGACCTCCCTTTCAGATCTGCACGATTTCGGGTCACATTGATGTTTATTTTATATCTAGGGCCTTCCTCCTCAACCCCAATATCATTACCCAAGAGCCCAAAGGCCAACTTGACTTGGAGTCCCCAACTTCATGAGTACAGTGCACACACAGTAGGTCTCAGAAGCCACCTAGAGTGCCCTTCCCACCTCCCTGTGCCTCTCTTTCACCCCTGCACACCCCACCTTCATCCTATGGTCACAGTTAAGGAGAAATGGCACTTGGTTTAGCCCAGAGCTGGCCACTGGGTGAGGAGACATGTTTCTGCATTCCCAGGTCCCTAACTGTCAGGTTTATGTTGGGGGGCGAGGGCGAGACTGTGCTAACAAGGACAACCACAACCAGGAGGTGAAGACCTGGAGGAGGCTGTGGATGTCAGGAGGGTTACTCAGTTACAGTCACTGATCACTGAACACTGAACGTTATTTGCTGAGCAGGTGCCAGCAGTGTGCTGTACTCAGGTTCGAGGATGAGTTGCACCTTGCCCACATCTGGCAGCAATAGGAAGACCTCCAAAGCTTCCTTGGGGTATCTGATTTTGATTCCAATCAGAACCTCCAGGATGGTCACTGGGGTGAATGAGTCTGATCACCAGCTGACCAATATCCAGACTCTCAGTTTGCAAACGAGTAAAATGGGAGCTGATTAAGTGGAGCTCAGTTAATGAATCAGTACCAAGCCATCGTACTGATTCATAAACTGAGCCTCACTTAATCAGTGTGCCTGCTCAGGGTCTCAGCTTCCAGGATGCAGCTTGAAGTTTCCTTCCTCTGGTAATAGTAATGGTGTGTGTGTGTGTGTGTGTGTGTGTGTGTGTGTGTGTGTATGAGAGAGAGAGAGAGAGAGAGAGAGAACTTGAAGCACTAAGAACAATGTCCAGTACTGCAATATGTGTTGCTACAATTAGTTTTAAAAATAACCCTCCGGTGAGGGAACAGGGGTAGCTCCTATCCTGAACTATTTTGGAGAGTCTGCTAGAGACTCAGGTTCTGGTCTTATCTTATTGCAGACACCAGACTCCAGGACCCAAGTCCTTGGAGAAGATCATGAAACAAAGCCACCATTGTTGGAGGATGTGTGTCCCTCTATTTCTCAGGGCAGAGGAGCTGTGCTAGGCCCAGGATGGCTTCCAACAGGAAGGGAGTTCATGGTTCTTCTCACACTACCGCAATTTCTCATCCTATAGCTCTGTGCAAGTGTGTTATCAGAATCCTGTGAGTAAAAAAAGGAGGAGAGATTCGCTTGGAGGCTCCACATCCGGGTCTGTTGTCCCTGCTGCTTTGGGCCTGTGCTGAGGGAGCCCATCACAGCAGGAGTGAGTAGTAGAGCAGTGCCGCTCACCTCAGGACCAGAAAGCAAAAGAGAGTGGGGAGGGGCCAGGATGCCACTATTCCCTCAGAACACCCCGTGACCTGAGGACCTCCCACTAGGTCCACATATAAAGGCTCCAACACCTCCCAGTCACACCACCCCAGGGATCAAGGGTTGAACACATGGGCCTTCAGGAGACATTTAAGATCCAAACTACATTAGGAAATACTCCTACAGAGCACAATTTATGTAATAAAAGCCCTAAATCTGTGCAAAACTCATAGTTTAAGCCAACAGCCATTTCTGCCCACGGACCTAATGGTCAGTGGATGAAGACCAACCTTTCCAACTCCCTTTCGATAGCAGGGAGATGGAATCCTGATTGGTGGTAGTGAGGTTATGGCTGAACCTTGCGTGCTCCCAGAGCCCCATACAGAGCCCTGGGCTCTCATGTTGATGGAGAAAGTGGAATTCCCTGTGTTCTGAAGATTAAGGACACCTAGCACAACCCTCCCTGGGTGTCTTCTCTGTTTGCAAGAGGCCAGGACAATTCAGGCAGCAACAACTTTAGAGGAGGTTCAAGGTGCAAGGGCAGCTGTTGTGTGGAAGACAGAATGGTTCACTGTCACTTAGAACTCATAGGGCACAGCATGGTGGGGACAGGCAGAGGTGAGGTGTAAGAGGTGAGGGGAGGTGGCTTGGGGCACCTGTGTGCCTGCTCAGGGTCTCAGCTACCAGGATGCAAGAGGAAGGTTCCTTCCTGTGGGCCCCACAGGATACCCAGTCACCCTGCAGTGCCCCCCTAGTGTTCCTATTTTTTGCTTTTTTATCTTCCTTTTTCCCCATTTCCAAGCCTAAGTCCTTCCCTGTCTACTGCAGTGCATTAGTTTGTGGAAATAAAACAGATCTGCTGCCCCGCTGGGAGAGAGATGAGTCTTTGGTCCAGAAGGTTTGTGATTTCCATTCCTCTTTCCCATCTACCTGGGGTCAGGGCTCACAGCAGTTTAGTGAATAATATAAGATGAGTGGTGGGCATGGAGATATGAACCAGCCTTAGTCTCCCTAATGCTCCAGCTATTACATACCCTGTCAGCCAACAGGTAAGTCAACATTTCCTTCCAGCGAATGCCTCTCCAGTGTTGAAACCACACTGTGACTTCACCATCCTGAGCAGGCAGGGCTGACCAGTAGGCAGAAGGCTACCCTGTCCCACCGGAGACCTACTTCTCTTCCTGCTGCAATCCTTCCTCATGGCCTCTGGGGCCTCTCTCCGCAGCCTCTCCTTCTCTTCTCTATCTGTGAGAAAACAAAACCCTGGAGGGCTGTTGACCTGTGCAGTCAGCAGACAAGCCCCTCAACTAATTCCTTAAATTTTTATTGTCCTGAGCAAGGCCTGGCTTTGGAGGCAGTGATACAGAGAATCTAACTTGACACTTTGTCTCTTGTCCTTGTTTAGGAGATTTCAGTCTAGGGAGGAAGAGTGATGTGCAACACAAAGCCACCTCAGCTGTGACCAGAAGAGCCTGAATGGAGCCAGGCTCTCTGGGTGTGGTCTCACGACAGCTCTGCAGAGATGGCAAGGGTCAGCAGGGTCTTGAAGGTAAGGGGCGGACCATATGCCGGAAGGGACAGACAATGCAAAGCAACAAAGTGACAATGTTAGTGTGTTCTGGGTGTAAAAGGCAGGTGTGTGAGGGTTTATAAGCCTCTCTCTCTGCTTCCTGGCTGCCCTGTCTTGGTCTGCTCTTCTCTGCCATGCCTTTCCACCATGATGTTCTGCCACATCTCTGCCCAGCACAACGGAGTTGGCCAACCATGGACGGAACCTCTGAAACCATGTTCCCAAATAAAATATTTCTTCTCTAAATTGTTCTTTTTGGATCTTTTGTTCACAGTGAAAAAAGCTGACTAAAATAACCTCACTTTAGAAATAAATGAAATGTCTATTGATAGTAAGATCGATAAATAAATCCTGGTAGAGTCAGACTATGGGACAGGAAGCAGGAATTAAAAATAACAAGTCATTTCAATAGTGGACAAATGTGAATGGATCTTATTGACACGAGAAGGTGAAAGAAGCCAGACTCAAAACAAATTTAGTGTCTGATTCCATGTAGATGCAGCTCCAGAGCAGGCCAACTCATCCACGGGGAAGGTGAGTGGTTAGGTTCTGGGGAGAGGAAATAATAGGAAATAATAATGCTCTGAGTGCTAGAGACCTCCTATGTCTTGATTTAATTCAGGTGGTTACATGTGTAGGCATATATGTAAAAATCCATCAAGCTATACATAAAGACTTACACATAGTACTGAATAAGCTGTATTTCAATAAAACTAAATAAAAATGAAAACATGCTAACTAAATTTTCATGTCTTGAATGTCTCATCCAATTAACTCAAAATATGTATTTGTTCATAGTTTTTGTTCCTAATTCAGTTTCTATTCCTTCTAATGAAAGATACTCTGATTTATTCTAATAGTTCCTATGTGGGGTCTTTGCAGGTTGAGTTCTAATGTTTATTCTTTCTCCACTCAGTGAGTGGAGCTAATTCCTTGTGACTCTATTTGCTCAGCAAACAGTATGTAGAACTTAGTATGTGACAGTGCTGTTTGACATGCTGTCTATGGATTAAGTCATCTTGTCTACAACTACCCATCAAGTGTGTGCTCTTATTCTCCCCCATTTTACAGATTTCAGCTGAGGCACAAGGAGGGGAAGTGACCTGTTCCTGGGACAGGGACCCAGGCTGTCTGGGTTTAGAGTCAAACAGTTGGCATCTGTGTCACCTGTTCCCGCCGAGCTGCTGGGAGCATGTCCTGGTCCTTGAGCTGTATTGTTTTTGGTCCTCCAATATTTACAGATTCCTAAATTTACTTGTAATTCTTGGAGGGTATCATTCTGCATCATTCTCAGTGTATATTAGCTAAAGAAGAAGAAGCTGTAAGGGTTATATTTTGTTGTAGATTCTACTTTTGAGAAAGTTCCCTGAACTGAATATTGGGACAGAAGAGTCAGATTGGTCAGTCACCAAGAGTGTCAGAATAGACCTCAACCACTGGAGTTTGTTTTGTTGGAGACCTGCCATGAAGGCTCAGGATTTGGCTATGAGGGCCATGCTAGCAGCCAATGCTTCTCCAGGCTGCTGCCTGCACCTGGTCCTGAGCCTGGGAGGACACACGATGAGTGCTTCTGAGAAGGGGAGGCTGTCTTGTAGGCAGCAGGGTGATGAGATTCCTTTGACCCAGGCTGGCAGCTGCCAAGAGCTCCCATTCTGAAATAGTGACTCACAGGTCACAGGTTGTCTTGAGTGGCTGTAGGACTTAAAGACATAATGAAGCCCCATAAAAGTAGCAGGGGGTATAGCTCAGGGGTAGAGCATTTGACTGCAGATCAAGAGGTCCCTGGTTCAAATCCAGGTGCCCCCTACTTACCCTTAATTTTGGCCTGCCCATCTAAAGAAATAAGCTGGGACTTAAACTGTGCATTAATTCATTTGATAGATAAAGCACTTTCATGGACTAACTGGGGAGGGGATAGCTGCAGACAGCTGGGGGCATACCTGGAGGAAGTAGGCCACTGGGGACATCACTGGGGTTATATTTAGTTCCTGGAGGCTCAATCACTGTCTCTGCTTCCTGCCTGCCATGAACTGAGCAGATTTCCTTTGCCACACTCTTCCTCCATAATGTTCTGCCTCATCTTTGGCCCAGAAAACTGGAATCCAAAATGCACTTTTCTTCCTCTAAGCAGTTCTGGTTAGATATTTTGGTCACCATTATGATTTAGATAGGAGGTGTCCCCCCAAAACTAATCTGTGAGAAAATTCAAGAAAGTTTACAGTAAAATGATTGGGTTATGAGGGCCTTCACATTATCAGTGCCTTGATCCCCTGATAGGGTTTAACTGGGTGGTAACTATAGCAGGTGGTAGGTGGGTGGAGGAGCCTGGTGACTGGGGATTTGCCTTTGGAGTATATATCTTATCCATGGTGAGGGGAATCTCTGCTTCCTGGAGTGATGTGCTGACCTGCTTTCCTCCACCACACCCTCTGCCGTGATGTTCTGCCTCACCCGGAGACCTGCAGAATGGAGCTGGCTGGGATGGAATGAACCTCTGAAACCAGGAGAGCCACACAAACTTTACCTCTTTAAAATTTTTCCTGTCAGGTGTTTTGATCTCAGTGATGAAAAACTGACTAAAAGAGTCACAGTAGTGAGAAGCTGACTAAGGCAAAGATCAAAGCAATAGTCAGATGCTGCAGGGAGCTGCTAGAGGCACACGGGATCCTTAGGTCCCTTCCCAGAGGGTGGAAGTTAGGAGGTCTCAGGGGGAAACCAGGGTTTGCTCTTCCCCATCCCAGCCCCCACCTTCACCTCCAAAGGGACTGCTGAGCAGCCAGCTCTTGTACTCTGGCTCCTCTAGTTCAGTGTGAAGGAGGTTCCTGCTGCAGACAACCACCATTTCTAGGCCCCACACTCAGCCAGGTTCTAAGGAGGAGGAAGGTGCTGGTTACACCTACAAGTGTATAGATAGGAAGGGGTGTGGCCTAGCAAGAAGGAAGTGTATGTTGGCAGACACTAGCAAGTGCACATCTCCAGATCCTGGGAGTGGCCATCCAGGTTTAAGGTGCTTATTACACATACATAGCAGCAGGGGGTATGGCTCAGGGGTAGAGCATTTGACTGCAGATCAAGAGGTCCCTGGTTCAAATCCAGGTGCCCCCTACTCAGGCTTACTTTTGATGCCCTCTCCTACACAGATACCTCAATTTCCTCCTCTTCTTCAGTACACACCAGATAAACATTCTCTTTACCACAAACAGCCAACACTGAGGCTCTACTATGGTTATTCTTAACCCCAAGTATGAAATAGAACCACCTGAACAGTCTATCAGAGCGCCATTTCCCAGGCCCCACTCTGCACTCATTTTAGCACAATATTTTACAGGGAGAGGTTTGTCTCTCGTCTTCTTTTGCTGTTCTGTGGACGGTGTTGTGATCCTAAAGTGGGAGACGCCAACTGGGACCTTGAAGGCAGAGCACTAGAATACCTGGAGAGAAGGACTGTGGCAACTTGCCCCTATGCTATGCCATGCCAAACCCACCTAATGGTACTTTCATGTGGAGAAAAAGAAACTTCTGGTTTAATTGCTCATTAGTGTCTTGTATTGATTTTTGGCTATTTGTGTATGCAGATGCACAGTCAAGTCTAATCCTACACACAACCCCTACCCAACCCACACTCATGGCTGTCCCCTCTCAAGGTCTTAGAACCTGCGAAGTCCTTACTCACACCTCTCCTCATTTCTACTTCTTCTTCTTGCTCTAACTGAACCTATTCATTATCCTCATGTTGACCCTCTTCTCCTCCGTCTCTCTCTAGGCCATGATCCTAGGCAACCTTGTGGCTCTCCTGTTTGTGTACCCATTATGGACCCTACAGTTGCCACTCTGTGAGGCCTTTGCCTGTGGCCTCTTTCCCTTCCTCAAAGCTCTCTTCTTCCATGGATTCCATTGCCAGTAGCCATTTCCACCTTTGCTCTGGGGTCCTCAGTCTTTGCTGGAGTAGAGCACAGAAACAGACAAAGGGTGCCCTGACAGTCTGTGGCAGAGTGACCTCAACTAGCATCCTCTGTTCATGAGAAATCTTTTATTCCTTTCTATTTCACCTCATCTCCATTTCCCACAGTGCCAAGTTCATAGTTTGTCTTTGCTCCAAGTTGTGAACATCACTCTGGTCCTTTGCTCTCTTTAGGAGACCTTTGTTCCTTCTTTGCTGGGAAGACAAGAGCCATGTGATGTGAGGCCTTCAGCATCTTCATGCTGTTCTGACTTCACCTCTTCCTGCCTGTCTATGAGGAGAAAATAATCTGTCTCCTCCTCCCCAGAGCACGCCCTGGGTTCCTGGTCTACTCTCACTGCTTTCCCTGGGATAATGCTCCATCACATGGACTGGGTTCCACATATGAGAAGGACCAAGGAAAGCTTCCTAGTGGAAGGGCAGTTGGTGACAGGAGAGTGCAGAGGTCAGAGAGACAGAGCTGGCTGGGCTCCTCCAATCAGCATGTGTCAATTTATGTAAAGGGTATCAAGTGCATCATATTTTTCAGAATGGGGGATATATCTCAAGGGTAGAGCATTTGACTGCAGATCAAGAGGCTCCTGGTTCAAATCCAGGTGTTCCCTGTTGGTACAAAATCCAGGTGTCCCCTGTTGGGACAAAGACTGAGGACCCCAGAGCAAAGGTGGAAATGGCTACCTTCCTGATGTAACACTCTCCTTACTAGAAAGGCCTTTGGTCATCCTCCCCACTCTCCCAGCCTGTGCTGACTTCTCAGGTGTCCCTTCTCTGTATATTAAGTTTATCACCTCTGTGGCTATAGCCTGTACTCACCTCAAGCTTGGAGATACTTCTCTATGTTCCCAGAGGCTAGAACACTCTCCACTCCCTGTGCTCTGTGCTCAGTCAAATGTCTCAGGCCCAACAATCAAGAGAGACAGAAATCACACAGTGAATTCTAGTGGGGATATTTACTAGGGAAAAATAGAGAAAGTAGGGTAAGAATCAAGGATTAAAAATAAACTGCTAAATATTCACTGGCTTGTGGGGCCCAATCAAAGATATACCTGGAAAGAGGACTCCTCTGAAGCTGGGTTCAGCCAGAATGGGGACAGTGTGTTTGTGGCACACATCCTGGCTGCCCCAGCCACACATGGTCACAGCCATCAGGCAATTAGGACATAGCCCTCGGGGACACAATGAGCCACTTGCAAGTGAGGCCTCAACTGCAATGTCCCCTGAAAACCATGAGAACCAAGCATCTGGGAGGGGAGGGAGACTGGTGGGCAGGGGTGGTGATCGTGGGTCTCCCTGGGACTTCGAGGCCAGCAAGGACTTCATTCCCTGGGTGTGTGCCTGCGAAATCCAGCAGCCTTGTGTGAGTGCGCCAGGGACCACCCAGCAGCAGGAAGCAGGAAAGCAAAGCACACTGGGGTACCAGGAGCACAGGCCTTCTCTCCTGAATCATCCCTTTAGTGCCCCACTGACCACAGCCATCAACATGCTGCTCATGGGAAGGAGCCACACAGAAAGAACCAATTGAGGAAAAATGAGAAACTCCAGAGCCTTCCAGTAAAGCATGAGCCCAGAAACAGACTAGATCAACTGTGGCCAGAGCGCCCTTCCTTTAGACCATGAAAATCATTAAGGTGGTGCTGAGTATGTGTTCTCAGTTTGACCAAAGTGTTCCTTGGAAAATCACAGAAATGTAATATGTCCAAATACTTATAATTGAGTTAGGAAAGCAATGGTAGAATGATTTGTGATCATGGTTTTTGGAAAATGGAATCAAATACATAGGAAACCCATGAGGTTTTTTTTTTTTAAAGAAAGCTATATTGACAAGAGCATTAGCAACCTGAACTAAAAGACACTGAGACTGTATGGGAAGGGAAAAGATCTCTTGGCTTCTAACATTCTATGCAAGGGAAGCAAGCTGAGAAGACTGCTTAGTCATCAAGGCACTTATTTTCCATTGACTTCTTCAGAAACTACAAAGGAGAATGATGAAAAGGGGGGGTTCTCTGAAGGTGGAGCCAGGCAAGCTGTTATGCAGAACTTCTGAACTGGAACCACTCCCAGGTAACAGAATCAGGACCTAATCAGGGAACCTTCCCTAATCCCTGATGGGTATTGTTTCCATCACTGAGTTTTGAAGTGGTTATTTATGTATTATGATTGGGAATGTGCTGGAAAATACCGAAACTGGTATCTAGAAGGGAGTGCAAGTTGTAACATCAGATTAAAAAATGGTATGACCACTTTTCCCAGGAATTTGTATTTCTGTGAGGTTGCTGCACTTTCACTTTTCCCAATTTTTGTGCTGGAATTTTTATTGAAGGAAGTCTGCTTTTTCCACTATGTTTGGGGTTTGCAAAGGACAAAAATATTGTTTTTTAAGTTCATAGATCTTTGATACAGAGAAACCTCTTCTGGATTTAATGTAGATCATTAGATCATAGACTTTCTCTCACTGGACAAACACGGCATGTTGTGTGGCAGTGTTGTGGAAGTAGTGATACAGCCATGACCCTGCCTTTCTCCCTCCAATACATCTGAACTTCTGAGTGAGAGGAGAGGCAATTCATTTACTGAAAGAATGGAGAATGTGCATAAATCAGACTGGGTAGGAAAGAGCCTGAAGACAAGTGAGAGTCCCCTGGGGACTGGAAGGTGACCTCTGGCCTGCAGCAGGGTCTCTTGTGAGGCTGTGGTGCACGTGCAGTTTCCATCAGGGAGGAAGGAATAGCACTCAGTGCACCATGGAGTCCTTGGGCGTGGGAACAGGTGACACATGCTAAGGGGAAACTCAGGCAAGGGGACATAGTTCAGGGGTAGAGCTATTGACTGCAAACCAAGGGTCCCTGGTGCAAATCCAGGTGTCCCCTGCTAGTAATATCTTTTCTCTTTCTCTCTTTCTTTCTCTCTCTCTTTCTTTCTTTCTTCCTTTCCTTTCCTTTTCTTTCTTTCTTTTTTTTTTTTTTTTTTTTTTTGCAAACCTACACTGGTCTTTTCTCTGGTCAGGGTTCTCCTTGCCATTCACCCTCAGCACCACCCTTCCTAAGGCTTGTGTCAGTTGTCTCTGGTGCCATCAATTACTAAGCTCTTGTTACCAATGACCTCTGTGTTTTTCTTAAGATCTTCCTTAGTCGCTCTGTAAAGTTGACATTATGGAGCAACATATTGCTGAATCACAGTTATCTAAACTGAATTTGCATCAGAATTACAAGCTGACCTTACTAAAAATAGAGGCCTTTCCTGTCTTTCTGATTAGTTCAACGTGGAATCATAAAATTTTAATGGGGGAGGGGACAGTCTGCAGTCAAATGCTCTATCCTCTGAGCTGTGCCCCCTTGACTGACTGGGTTCCCCTTAGCATGTGTCACCTGTTCCCACGCCCAAGGACTCCATGGTACACTGTGAGTGCTATTCCTTTCTCCCTGATGGAAAATGCACGTGCACCACAGCCTCACAAGAGACCCCACTTCGGGCCAGGAGGTCACCTTCCAGTCCCTAGAGGACTCTCACTATCCCTTGCTAATGTCTATCCTAACTTCCAGTACTTCTAATTGGCAGGAGAATGATATTGGAACTTGTAGATGATGTTCCAGGATATGATGCACGTGAAGGTCTAACACTAGTAAGTACACATGTGAAGGTGGTAAAATCCAGGGTGTGGCTACCCAGGTTTAGAGTGCTTATTAGACAAACATAAAGAACAGGGGGTATAGCTCAGGGGTAGAGCATTTGACTGCAGATCAAGAGGTCCCTGGTTCAAATCCAGGTGCCCCCTCTTTTTGCACTCAATGAACACAGTGTTCTGTTTACAGCTTTTTTCCTACCACACTGATTCAGCTGTGAATATGGAGAGAGGAGAGGCACCTAGGTGTTCACTACCATACTTCCTGACACCTTCAAAGGTGAGTCAGTGCTCATGGGTCCTGGGACAGAGAATATTTTAAGAAGTGACCCAAACAATTGTGGAGTGCATATGCTGATTTCTGCATGGCGGCCTCACAACCTGGAGACCCGGGAGGAGCAGATGGGTCAGCTCTGGTCTAAAGACAGTCTCGGGGCCCAGTTCAGAATTATTTACACTTCTGCTCACCCTGCTTTATAACACACTCCAAGGACCCACATTCACACCGCTCTCTGGAATTGGCTGGATGAAGTAACTTTGGCATGTGTCTTCAGCTCCCAGTACAGGCACCAGAGTCAGCTGAGATCCTACTCCAGCCAGGTCACCAGACAGTGGTGGGTCAATCTGTCCTTATAGTAAAACCCTCCAATCAGGGGTTTGACAAATCCCTCTTTCTCAGCAGCCTCATGTTTTCGTCTTTAGGTTCAACTTGTTCCATAAGGCCCCTACACTTGGAGTGGCAGTGGGCTGGGCTCAGAGTCTCCTGATTTAGGTGTCAATCACATCCAAAAACGCCTTCATGGCACCATCCCATAGGTGACTGGTTGAACATCTGCCCACCACAGCCCACCCCAGCAGACACAGGAAATCACCCAGTACAATTGCTAATGCCTTTAGCTTGGCCAACTATGTCCCCAGGTAAGTCCATGAGTGCTGATCAACTACACAGAGAGGGAGGCTAGATGTGGGGCTCATCCTGGAGGTGATAGAGCCCAGATACTACAAGTGGGGCGAGGGGCTGCGGCCAGGGTTCATTCTGGAGGTGGGCGTGGCTCCTAACCAGGCTGGCCGAGGTCCTGGCCTGGCTTCCCTGGGTCCTGCCCAGTACATGAGCCTGGGTCTTCAGACTTCCCCGTCGGGCCAGGAGCTCCCTTCCACCCTGCCAACCATCGTCCCCTGGGTCTCGGCCAGCCTGAGGTGGGCTCCTCTCTAATCAGAGTGCCCTGACTAGAACCAGGAAGGGGTACAGGCAAAAGACCCTCAGGGAAGTGAAGGGATCGAGCACTGGTGAGTTGACCTGACGGTGATGAAAATGTAGGTGGTTCTGGGGGATGGAAAGGTAGAAGGCCAGATTCTACAGGAGAAAAGTTGGGTGAGACTTTTCCACAGTCCCCCAGGGACCAGAGAGCAGCAAGAGTGGCTTCAGGTGGATGGCTGATCCCACCTGCTCAAGGAAAGCAAATGGTGAGTTCAAAGGTCACCCTGTGTGTCCTGGCCCTTGTGTGCCTGTAAAGCTGGACTCTGACTGTATCAGGAGACTCTCTGACCTCTTGTCACTGAATTAGTGACAGAGATAAAAACAGAGCAAGGGCGGATCCTGTGGCTGCCGTGATGCCACACCTGGGGTGCTGGGAGCTCCCCAGATCTCCTGGAGTGAAATCAGCCTGTGATTAAGGCAGAGCGGGGCTTCGGGATGGCAGTGTGCATTTATGAGAGATTTGGAAAATTCAGATCATTCCCAGTCCTTCTAAGACTACAGAATCTCCCTCGTCAGCTGGGCTCACATTTAGGTCTTTAGTTCACCTGGAGTCTGACTTTTAGTAGAGTGAGGATTCTCATTTTTCATATGAAAAATAAGTTATTTCAGTACCATTTGTGGAACAATTTGTACTTCCACCATGAATTTGTAATTCCAGGTTTATTTTTTTTTTCACCAACTGTGTTGATCCCAGGACTAGGATCATGTAGCTCTACCACTGAGCTACAGCAGTGAACCTTTTCATTATTTTTAAATTTTGAGACAGGGTCTTACTAAGTTGCTCAGGCTGTCCTTGAACTTGCAATCTTCCTGCCTCAGCCTCCCAAGGAGGGAGTATCACAGGCATGTGCCCCAGCACCCACTGTAATTCTGCTTTCATGATGTAGTTCTCCCACATATTCATCGTCCCACCAGGGAAACCTTGAGAGTGGAAGTAGGTGCTCTTCAGAGCTATGCTGGGACTCAAGCACCAGCTGGACTGTGGGTCCAGGTGGAGCAGACACAGTGGCCCTTTCATCCTCAGGCTCCCCCCATGCATGGCCACACCTGCTGTCCCACCCACTCGTCTGTCTCTTCCTATGCCCACTAGGTTAGTTATCTTCCCTTGATTAGTCTCACAGCTGGTAGCACAAGTTCTACCCATTCATTTTGATATCTGAAAGTGCATGGCTGTTCTTAAATTTCTTCTGTTCTTAATTTTATACTGTTTCTTCAAGTTCTGCTAAAACTTGCAAAACCATTTTAGTCTTTGCTGAAATTACATGGACAAAAATAATGAAATTAGAGATTAACATTTTTATAATATTGAGATCCTCTTTCATGAATATGGTATCATCTCCATTAATTCAGGTTTCCTTTATGCAACTCATTAATATTTTATATTTTTGTTCATAAAGAACAATATATACATGTATTACTTTATTTCTTGTTATCATATGGTTTTTGGTTTTGTTATGAATAGAATTTTTTCATTAATTCCTTATTTAATTGATTACTGTTGATACATGAGGAATGATTTCATTGGTCTAGGCTGATTTTCTATTGAGCGATCTTGCCAACTATCTTGTTAGTTCTAGTATTAGTTCATTTTTGTTGCTAAAACAAAGTACCTGAGACTGGATAATATATTAAGAAAAAAGGTTTATGTAGCTTACAGTTTGAATGATGGCACCTTAGGACTTGGTTCCCAACCTCCAGAGAGTTAGCAGAGAAAACAGTGGATGACTATGTAGGTAGCCTGGATGTGGCGCCATGACTGAAAAGGTGCTAATGAGAGGCTGCACAGAAGTAGGGATGTAGCTCAGGGGTAGATCATTTGACGGCAGATCAAGAGGTCCCTGGTTCAAATCCAGGTGCCCCCTACTTTGTCAGACTTTTAATCACTGAGGTGCATCCAGTGTCCTCTCAGGAAAGGACCAAGGAGGAAAATGATGAACCAGATCAAACTCTTCGTTCTATGACATCTTGAGGTGCTGACTCAGTAGCCCTAGGTGCTCTGTAAGGTTCACTATGGAGGGACACCTTGCGATGTGCAGCAGGTGCTTTTAGCCCCTGAGTGAGGGTCGGAGGAGGGGCTGCAGGCACAGACAGTGGCCAGGTGGTGGAGGGGGACCACTGTGGGGAGGTGTGGCAGGTTGGAGGAGCTGTGGGTGAGGAGAAGGAGACCAGCTGTGGAGGCAGAGCCCTGCGGGGGTGCTGGAGGCCATAGGGAGGCCTGGCCCTCCTGCAGGAAAGCTGGGCACCGAAACAGGCTCCTGAGGCCAGTCGGGGTGTTGAGCGCAAGGCCCCGTCTAAGGAGCAGGTGGGCAGGAGGGGATTCGCAGGCACAGGCCCCCTGTGCGCACTTCCTTTGCTCACTGGACATGGTTTAGAAAACAGTGTGCTTTCCTCCCCCAGGTCCCCAATGCTGCATCTTCCTACAAGGAGGGGCCAGAAGGGACCGGGTCACTTTGTTCCACTCCCTGGCTTTCTCCTGCCCCCGAGGAGGTCACCTCTTTACATACATTCATAGTGCTCAAGTATCTTCCTGGCCAGAGCAGAAAACATTGTGTCACTGTCCTCATGATCTTTGCTTCAGCCTCCCTGACCCCCCGTAGCTCTCCAACTCCATATGCTGTGCCCCTTGAGATGGTGGCTCTTACTCTGCATCCTTGGTCCCCCAGGGTCTTTGGTCTCATGGTGGAGCCTCTAGGGGAAAGGTCCATAGAGAGGAGAGGCCAGTCCACTTCAGTGCATCCTGCAGGCCTGAACTGTCAAATGACCAGTCCTGTGTCAGGTCGTCCCCTACCAACTGAGCTGGGCTGTTGGGTTGGGGCCAAAGGGAGTCCTGGTGTCTCTGGGAAGGGGTCACCATTCAAAGACCAGGGCTAGAAGCCGAGAAGACAGAAGGGCAGAGAGTGAAGCTGCAGGGCAATCCCTAGGAACAGCACGGCACACGGGGGAGGAGGGGGAGGAGGAGATGGACTCAGAGGGCAGGAGAGGGTGAGGCAGCTGCTCAAACAGCAGTCTCCACACTGACGTCCCCACAGTCGGGAGGTCACAAGTGCTGGCTGGGAGGTTTCTAGAAGTTGTGGGATAGGCCGATGGGGAAGAATGGGGAAGTTGACAGCTTGAGCAAGGCCAGTCTATATGGTGATTAGTTCATTAGAAAGGAGGGGACCTTGTAAGACTTCCTGGATCCTTGGGAGTAGAACTTCAGAGTAAAAGAGACAAAACCTACACACTAATGTCCAGGCCCAAGTAGGATTGAATATGGGGCCCCACAGGTCCCATTCATGGACGTCTATTCTAAAAGCAAAAACAAAGAGAATTAACTCAAAGGCTGTGGACACCACACCTATGATGTGTGTCAATCTAGATCACTCCCGAACAAAGTTAATAAGTGAAGAGGAGCAATCACAGTCGGTGGATCTCACATACACAGCTTTATAAAACACAGACTGGCATACCTATAAGAACAACATATTTCTTTTGAGAAGTACAGAGAAAGTATAATCCTCAAGCTCTGACACAATACACATTCTATCAAAATACGCTAATCATCACCAAATAGATAGCAGGGAAACTATATTACAAAATCCATTTGGAAATTCAGTAGAAAATTCACATCAGCCCGATATCCCAGAACACTATGGCAAGAGAAGGTTGTGCCATCAAAAGGCCCACACATAAGAGTGGAAGAAAAATCCATCTCAACAGATCATAAAATCCAACACAGGAATACAAAAAATATGATGTAACAAGGTCACATATTGCCTCCAAATGTTCATAATTCACCAACAACTGAATTCAAGGATACCAAAGTGGATTAAATAGGGGATAAAAAAACTCAAAAGAATGTTAAAAATGATAAATGAATTCCAAGAGAACACAAAGAACCAACTGAATAAATTAAGGAATTCAGTACAAGATAAAAATGAGAAATTCAATAAACAAATAAGAGATCCTGAAAAACCAAACTGATCTTGGAAATGAAAGACTATAAATCTAATAAAGTGTTTAGTTGGAAGTCTCTGTAATAGGGTAGAATCTCAGACCAGGATACAAAGTGGCCAGCCTTGATCGTTCAGACCATATTAAAGAAAGGAAATAAATGCCATAACCAACACATGAGACTGATATGGATTTTCAGGTACAGGAGGCATTCAGAACCTCAAATAGACAAGATCAGAAATTAATCTGTGCATGACAAATGATAATAAATATGACTAACATGCAGAACAAGGGTAGAATTTTAAAATCCTCAGGAGACAAATGTCAGGTTACACTTAGAGGCAAGCCCATCAGAATTATTTTTTTATTTCTTGGCACCAACTATAAAACCCAGGAGGGCTTGGAGTGATGTGTTGCAGGTACTGAAAGAAAATGACTGTTCACCAAGATTGCTAGAGCCAACAAAGGTATCCTTTAGAATAAAGAAGAAATTAAAACCTTCCAAGATAAGCAGAAACTACTAGAACTCATGACCACTATGTTGGCACTATAGAAAATATTTAATGAATACTACATACAGAAAATATCAATAGCAAACCTCACATCTTGCAAATGAACTAATCTCATTTGTTAAGAAAAATACACCAGGGGCTGGGGATGTGGCTCAAGCGGTAGCGTGCTCGCCTGGCATGCGTGCGGCCTGGGTTTGATCCTCAGCACCACATACAAACAAAGATGTTGTGTCCGCTGATAACTAAAAAATAAATATTAAAAAATTATCTCTCTCTCTCCCCCTCTCTCTTTAAAAAAAAAAAGAAAAATACACCAAACTCTGTATCAAAGATTGTATACTTTCTCTTATATGTGATAGATACAGAGGAAAAAGGAAAATAAAGTTGGGAGTATCTCCTGAAAATTGAAAGGAAATCAACAGAATAGAGGAAAGGAACCAGGAGGAAGAAGAAGATGATGGAAAGGGGAAATACTGAAGAATGATATTTGTCAAGATGTATTGCACACAAGATCCCTAGATCCCCTTCTCAGAGGGTCGGGTTAGGGGTTCTCAGGAAGAAACCAAAAATGTTTGCTCTTGTGCATCGCAGACCCCACCCTGACCTCTCCAGGGTCTGTTGAGCAGCAGCTCTAATGATCTGGCTGCTTAAATTGAGAGTGAAGAAGGTTTTAGCTGTAGACCTCCAAGATTGTTATGCCCTACTCCCATCCAGGTTCTAGGGAAGAAGGGAACTGGTTATACCTACACTTGTGTACACAGGAAGGGGCATGGCCTAACAGGAAGGAAGCCTATGAAGGCAGACACTAGCAAGTGCACCTCTCCAGGTTGAGAATCCAGGGTGTGGCCATCTAGATTTAAGGTGCTTATTACATACACATGACAGGAGGGGGTATAGCTCAGGGGTATAGCATTTGACTGCAGATCAAGAGGTCCCTGGTTCAAATCCAGGTGCCTCCTTGCTAGAATCTCTTTTAGATGTCAGGGATACTATTTTCTGAAGTAGTAAATGACAAGGAGTCACATAATAATGACCCACGTCATCTATATAAGCTCTTATCCCCCTGCAGTGTCACAGGCATGAACAATATATACCCTTGTGCTATGGATTCTGCTCAGATCATACCTGTGTCCTCCTCTCCAGAAGGACACTGCTTTAGGGCAGGCTATGAGGTTACTCCAGGTCATGGCTGGTCATGCTCTGTCACAGGCTGTCCTCCAAGGCAATGACCATGAGGCTCCCTCATTGCATGGACATCCAGCCTTCTGAGTTGTGTGGGGTTGAGGAGTCCAGCTTTTCCTTAAGCAAATCCTCCTTGTGACTTCTCCAGGAAGGTCCCCCTGAAGCCTGAGCAGGGGCTCCTTTCTCTCTGAGATCTCTGTGGAAACATTTTGTTCCTGAGTTTTTCTTCTGTTTAAACCAAGATTTTTTGAGGAACAAGGACTATATCTTCCCTGTGTCTCTGACCTCGACATGGATGACAGGATCTAGCACCTAACAAGCTCCATGATTGTGTGTTGAGGGAATGAGTGATGGAGTGAAATACTGAGCCCCCTCCTTGAGGCCTTGAAGTATGGTGGAGGCTCTCCCTGGGCTGAGTGTGAGATTCATTGAAGACCACGCCCAGCAGCTCTTGTCTGATCACTGTGTGTGGACTTAGGGGAATGCTGGGGTCAGGTGTGCTTTCCAGGTGCACAGGTGGATCCACCAGCTCAGTCTGAGGTGGGAGAGGAGCTGAGAGGGGGCTTGTTAAGGTTGGAGACGCAAGAGAGGAGAACAGACTTCAGTGGAGAAAGCTGTCACTTGCTAGAACATGCATAGAAAACTGCATTATAAATCACAGTAGCCTGGGTGCACTGCCCTGGATAAAGAGGAGCTAATGAGAGGTTCCACTTAAGTGGGGGTATAGCTCAGGGGTAGAGCATTTGACTGCAGATCAAGAGGTCCCTGGTTCAAATCCAGGTGCCCCCTCATTTATGAACTACCTAGTAGCTATCTTAACCAGTACCTCTTTGGTGGGTCATGAGCATTGCTTAGGATTTATAGAAACTACCTTAGATCCTGCTTCTCAGAGCTGCAGGACCTGGGGTCACAATGATGCTCCCTTTATTTATAGGGCCTATGTCCTCAAGCCTACTACCCTACTATCATCACCCAAGAGCCCCAAGGTCACCTTGACTTGGAGTCCCCCACCTCATGAGTGCAATGCACACAGTAGGTCTCAGAAGCCACCTGGAGCGCCCTTCCCACCTCCCTGTGCTTCTTCTTCTCTTTCATCCCTACACACCCCACCTTCATCCCATGCTCACAGTCAAGGAGAAATGGCACTGGTTTTGGTCCAGAGCTGGCCACTGGGTGATGAGATGTGTTTCTGCATTCCCAGGTCCCTAACTAGCAGTCTACGGTGGGGGATGGGGCTGAGACTGTGCTAACAAGGACAAGCAAAATGAGGAGGTGAAGGCCTGAAGGAGGCTGCAGATGTCAGGAGGGTTCCCATCCAGTTACAGTCAGTGCTCACTGAATTTCACTGGTTTCAGAACACTGTTTTCTACTGGGTTTGGTGTTGTCTCACTCTTATATTGCTAAGGCCTTGCGATGTGAGGTTAGATTATTTATTTGGTACCTTTCTATTCTTTTAAAGTATGAGCTCAATCCTGTGAACTTTCCTTTGAGAACCGCCTCCATACTGTGTCAAAGGTTTTGATATGTTGTATCATTATTCTCGTTTTCCTCTAAGAATTTTTAAATTTATCCTCTGATTTGTTCTGTTATCCATTCATCATTTGAAAGTGTATTATTTAGTAACCAGGTCTTAGAGTAGTTTCTATTTTTTAACTTATTGTTGATTTCTAATTTTATTCCATTATGATCTTATAGAATTCAAGGTATTATCTCTGTTTTTTTTTTTTTTTTTTTTTTTTGTATTTGTTAAGATTTGCTTTGTGACTGAAATATGGTCTGTTTTAGAAAATGTCCTGGGTGGTGCTGAGAAGAAAGTCATTGATGGATGAAATATTCTATAAATGTCTGTTAAATCCAAATTATTGTTTTAGTTCTGTAGCAACTTTATTTAGTTTGTGTTTGAATGATCTGTCCAGGCATGAGAGAGGTGTGTAATTGTCTCCCAGTATTATGTATTGTGGTCTACTTGTTTCACTTTTAAATGATTTTTTTTTTAGTTTACAGGACAATAGAATCTCTTTGATCCTTAATGTTGAGAAGGGTTTGTTTGCTGTACAGAGATACTCCATTGTTTTGGGGCATCAATATTTATGATCATTATCTCTTGTTTTTTGATTCCCTTAAGCATTATGAAATGACCTTCTTTGTTTCTTCTGATTAATTTTGGCTTGGAATCCACTTTATGTGAAGTGAGAATAATAACCCCTCCTTCTATGGATGCAAATGCCAGTGGCCATTTCCACCTTTGCTCTGGGGTAGCCAGTCTTTGCTGAGGTAAACTATACAGCCAGACAAAAGATGCCATGCAAATCTGTGGCAGTGTGGCCTTGACTAGCACACTCTGTTAGTGAGAAATTTTTTTTTTCCTTCCAATTCACTTCTCCTCCATTTCCATAGAGCCAGGTTCATTGTTTGTCTTTGTTCCAAGTTGTGAGCAACACCCTGATCCTTTGCTCTCTTTGGGAGACCTCATTTTCTTCTTAGCTGGGGAGACCAAGGCCATGTGATGTGAGACCCCCAGCATCCTCATGCTCTTCTATCTTTAACTCTTGTCTGTCAAATCTCAGAGAAGGAAAAAAACCTGTCTCCTCCTCCCCAGAGCAAACCATGTGTTCCTGGTCTACCCAGAGTGAGATGGCCCTACATCTCAGCAGGATGGTTACCATGGTGGACACTGAGGATTCCACGTGTTGGTGAGGATGTGTGACCGCACCCACGTTCACCCTGCTGGTGCAGTGGAATCTGGTGTGACCAGTCAGACCCCTGTCTGGCATCGTCGATACTGAAAACATGAATTCCCTATTATGGAGCAGTTCTGTTCCTAGATATAGACCCCAGAGAGTGTCCATGCACATGCAGGAACATCCAGCAGCATTGCCCTCAGGAGCCCACACTGGATACACATGGAATGTCTGTTGTCAGTGGGACAGACAGACAAATCATGCTGCAGTCAGCCATGGAACACAGAGCAGGAATGGAAAACAATAAATGATTGTGACAGTGGACAGATGTGGATGGATCTTATTGTCATGAGGAGGGTTATGAGGTCATGACTCAGAGTATCTTGTGTCTGATTCCATGTAGATGCAGCTGCACAGCAGGCCAACTCATCCACGCTGATGTTCTTGGGAGGAGGCAATGATAAGGAGGGAGTCCACAGGAGCCTCTGAGTGCTAGAGGCTGAGTCTTCATTCTGGTGGTTACACGTGTGCATGCATGTAAACCTCCATCAACCTCTCCATGATAACTCACATACTTTATTGAATATGCTATACTTCCTTAAAATAAATAAAAAGGAAACATGTCAATTACATTTTCATTTCTTGAACATCTCATTTGATTCACTCATAATATCTATATGTTCATTTTGGTAATCTTTGCTCCTCTATTCAGATTAGAATTCTCTCTTATGAAAGATACTCTGATTTATTCAAATAGTTTCATATTTGGGGACTTTGCAGGTTGAATTCCATTGTTTATTGGTTCTCTTTACTCAGTGAATGGAGCTGGTTCCTTGTGAGCCTATGTGTTCAGCAAACAGTAGGAAGAACTTAGTACGTGCTGTTTGAAGTGTTCTACATGGATTAAGCCTTTTAGTCTACAAGCAACCCAACAAGTGTGCACTCTTATTATCTCCATTTTACAGGTTCAAAATGAGGAACAGGGAGAGTGTCCTGCCCCTAAAACTAAAACCCAGGCTGTCAGCCTTCAGAGTCAAAGCTGCAGGCATCTATGTTACCCTGCTCCTGCCAAGCTGCTGAGAGCATGTCCTGCTCCTTGAGCTCTCTTGGTGTTGGTTCTTCAATATTCAGATTCCTAAATTTACTTCCACGTCTGCATCATTCTCAGTGTATATTAACTGGAGAAGAAGTTGGAAGGGTTATCATTTGTTGTAGATTTTAATTTTGTAGAACGTGCTCTGAACTGAGCATTGGGAGGAAGTCAGTCCCAAATGTGAAGAAGTGTGTCAGAGCAGACACCTGTATCACCGGAGTGTGTTCTGGTAGGTCCCACCATGAAGGCGCAGAATTTGGCTGTGAGGGACATTCTAGCATCTAGTGCTTCTCCAGGATGCTACCTGCACAGGGCCCCAAAGCTGGGAAGACACAGGCTGAGGACTGTTGTGGAGGGGAGGCTGTCTGTTGTAGGCAGCAGAGTGATGAGTTTCCTCTGACCCAGGCCTGGCAGCTGCCAAGAGCTCCCATCCTGAAGTAGTGACTCACATGTCACAGGTTGTCTCAAGTGGCTGTAGGACTTAGGTACATAATGAAGCCTGCTACTTTTATAAGTAGCAGGGGGTATAGCTCAGGGGTAGAGCATTTGACTGCAGATCAAGAGATCCCTGGTTCAAATCCAGGTGCCCCCTACTCAGGCTGAATTTTGGCCTTCCCTTATTAAGGGATAAGCTGGTACCTAAACTGTGCATTAATCCATCTGATGGATGAACCATTTGGCTGCACTCACTGGGTGGTAATTGTAGGTAGCTGGGGTATACCTGGAGGAAGTAGCCACTGGGATGCCACTGGGATATCACTGGGGTTTAAATTTAGTTCCTGGAGGCTCAATCACTGTCCCTGCTTCCTGCCTACCATGAACTGAGTAGATTTCCTTTGCCACACTCTTTCTCTATGATACTCAGCCTCATCTGTGGCCCAAAATACAGGAGTCAGATAACCATGGACTGACCCTCTGAATTTATGAATCTAAAATCAACTTTTATTTTTTAAAAGGGGTTCTTGTGAGGTATTTTGGTCACCATTATGATTTACATATGAGGTGTCCCCAAAAAGACAATGTGTGAGAAAACACAAGAAGGTTTACAGGTGAAATGATTGGGTTATGAGAACCTTAACATTATCAGTGCATTGATCCCCTGATAGGGTTTAACTGGTTGGTAACCGTAGTAGTTGGTGCGCGGTGAGAGGAGGTGGGTGACTGGGGGCTTGCCTTTGGGGTATGTATTTTGTCCATGGTGAGGGGAATCTTTCTCTGCTTCCTGGAGTGATGTCCTGACCTGCTTTCCTCCACCACACCCTCTGCCATGACGTTCTGCCTCACCTGGAGACCTGCAGAATGGAGCTGGCTGGAATGGAATGAACCTCTGAAACCACGAGCGCCACACAAACATTACCTCCTTAAAAATTTTCTTGTCAGGTGTTTTGGTCTCAGTGATGAAAAACTGACTAAAAGAGTCACAGTAGTGAGAAGCTGACTAACACAAGCACAGATCAAAGCCATAACTCAAACCTGTCTCTGACTCAGATCCTGCAGGGAGCTGCTAGAGGCACACAGGATCCCTAGGTCCCTTCCCAGAGGATGGAAGTCTCAGGGGAAAACCAAGGTTTGCTCTTGCCCATCTTGTGATCCTAAAGTGGGAGACGCCAACTGGGACCTTGAAGGCGGAACACTAGAATACCTGGAGGGAAGGACTGTGGCAACTTGCCCCTATGCTATGCCATGCCAATCCTGGACCATATAACTGTGCTTTCACGTGAAGAAAAGGAAACTTCTGGTTTAATTGCTCATGTGTGTCTTGTGTGGATTTTGGCTATTTGTGTGTTCAGATGCACAGTCAAGTCTCATCCTACACAAAATCTCAACCCAACCCTCACTCATGGCTGTTTCCTCTCTAGGTCTTAGAACCTGCAAAGTCCTTACTCACACCTCTCCTCATTCCTACCTCTTCTTCTTGCTCCTACTGAACCTCTTCATTATCCTCATGTTGACGCTCTTCTCCTCCATCTCTCTCATGGCCACGATCCCAGGCAACCCTGTGGCTCTCCTGTTTGTGTACTTTACAGTTGCCCCTCAGTCATGACTTCAGCTTCTCTGAGGTTCTTGCCTGTGGCCTCTCCCCTCCTCACAGCTCTTTTCTTTTTCCATGGATGGAAATGCTGATGGCTATTTCCACCTTTGCTTTGGAGTCTCCAGTCTTTGCTGGAGTAAAGAATGGAGCCAGAAAAATGGTGCCATGCAAATCTGTGGCAGAGAGACCTCAATTATCACCCTCTGTTAATGAACAAAGGTATAAATTATGTCATTATGTTCTTTTCTTCTTTTTTTTTACATAATTGGAGAGTATGTATCAGGAGTAGAGCATTTGACTGCAGGTCTCTTGTTCAAATCCAGGAGCACCCTGCAGTGTCACCTTCTACCTACCTGATTTAGCAGTCTCCTTATTAGAAAGGTTTTTGGTCATCTTCCCCACTCTCCAGAGTCTGTCCTGGCTTCTCCAGTGTGCCTCCTCAGCATATTGAGGAGGTATGGTCACTCCTTTCCACAGTTTTTCACCTCTGTGGCTGTAGCTTGTGCTCACCTGAAGCTTGGAGATATTTCTGTGCCTCTCAACAGGCAAGGGCACTATCCAATCCCTGGGCTTCTGTGCTCAGCCAAATGTTTTTCTGATTAGTTCATTATGGAATCATGAAAGTTTAATGGGGCTGAGAAAACCCTTGCCACTGTTCATCCTAGCATCCAATAATTCTAATTGGCAGGAAAATGGAAATTGGAACTTACACTTGTATTTTTAAATGACTTTCAGGATATAATACATAGAAGGTCAAACACTAGCAAATACACATGTGAAGGTGATAAAATCCAGGGTGTGGCCGGGAAGGTTTAGAATGCTTATTAGACATATATAAGCAGCAGGGGGTATAGCTCAGGGGTAGAGCATTTGACTGCAGATCAAGAGGTCCCTGGTTCAAATCCAGGTGCCCCCTCCTTTTGCCCTCAACAAACACAATGAAGAATTCAATTAAAATTGCTGGTAAATGGACTGAAATACAGAACATCATGTTAAGTAAAATAAGCCAGACTTAGAAAAATCAAGGAATGTTTCCTTTCCTATGTGGAAAGAAGGTGTGTAAGTATCAAATATTATAAGGATAAAGGGAAGATCAGTGGAGTAGATGAAGGAAACAGAGGGAGAGAGAATGGATGGGAAACAGGAGGATATAGGGAATGAATTAACAAAATCATGTTATATGTATATATAAATGGTACCACAGAGAATTTTGCCTTTATGTATGTAGAAAGCATCAATGAAAAAATAAGTGAGTGAAAAAAAAGATCAATAGAGTGGAGACAGGAGTATAAGGGAGGGTAAGAAGGGGAGATGAAATTGTAACCAAGTTTCATACATGTTTGATTTTCTCAAAATGAACACAACTTATGTATAACTTTAATGCACTAATGAAAAATAATAGAAAAAACTTTTTACCAAAGAGGGGTAGAGTTGACATTTGTGGGGAAAGAAAAAAAAAACCCCAAATTGCTTATTTCTAGTAGCCCTAAGAATTTCTAGAAAACCCCAGGCAGTATTTGATTCTGCAAGACTGCTAAATTATGATGTAAATTTAATTCACAGCTTCCCTGGTGTGACAATTTTGGGATCTCATCTGGAAAGTGAGATCCCAAGTATTGTCATGGAAATTCATAGGATTTGTAGAACCTGCAGGTTTCCTAATCAGAAGAGCTCCAACCCTCCCTGACAGCTGGAGGCCCTCCTGCTCTCCCGCTGAGCTGATCCTATTCCTCCTTTGCTTCTCCTCTTATCTCAGCCCTACTGCCTCTATCTTTTAATCAAGAACTTGAGAAAATTCCAGGTTGCCAACTCCAGAGTCACACCCTGCAGGTGGAGGTTTCAATGCCAAAATAATCACCAGACTATGCTTATTCATATCAGAAAATCAGAGGAATGTATATAGAAATGAATTCATGACAGCCTTGGAACAAGGAGAGAAGAAAGTAATGTTAAACTCCACCGAGTTTCGTATTGTTTTGATTCTGGGTTCAGTGTCCTACCTGGAGAAGCAGAAATTAGTTTTATTGTTGGCTCAACTTGTTAGTTCAAACTGAAAGTCAGAATATTTCAAAAACTGAGGGAATTGAGATGTCAGGATATCCTTGAAAACTAAATCTAGATGTGAAAAGTGAAGTATACTGTGTGTGACATGTCCATACCCCTGCCTCCTACAAAATGGTTAGATGACAACCCCTTCAATTCAAAAAGAACCCCAAAGCAGATAGGCATATTTGTTGGAGGATTATCATTGAGAACCATCTTATTTGCATATCTTTATGGGCCCATGAGAGATGCCATAGCTAAAATGTGTCCCCTAATTAGATTTGAGAATGAAAGTTTCTTAGAGAGTGGAAAAGGCTAAAAATTGCCCCTGATAATCCCATTCCAGGCATCTTAATAGCCCACAGAAATACTGTTGATGCAGACAGTCCATGGGGAGTTCTTAGCACCCACACTGAGTAGGTACTCTTGGTTCATTTTCTCATTCTTAGAAACAGCTACTGCAATGACTCACCATGTGCATACAGCTTTGCACATTTGCACAAGATAAACCAAATGCACACTTTAAAGTCTCTGCTTGCAAGTAACCTTCCAGAAAAGACATCAATTACAACACATCCCTCCATTCCTGTACAAAGTGCCCATCACCTTTTGAAATAGTCACATATATTCCATGCATGTATGGTTATGTCACCATGAGGGAGGTTTCAAGATGGTGGAAGAGATGAGGTTGCTTTTCTGGCTGAACCATGGTATGAAAGCAAGAAAGCAGATAGACATATTCTCAGCATGGTAGGTTGGATAAAAAGGGACTGTACTGGAATTAATACTGGACATTCAAAGCAGATCAGGGACTCAGGAGGTTGGATATTACAAAATAAATAAATAAGAAATCCCAGCCTCATTGCTCCCAACCACTGCCAGCAGTGCCAATCACAACAGTCCACCCACAGGCAAAGTGGAGGAATAAGGAAATTAAAGGAACACAAATTTTTAGGAGGTTTGTGGCATGTCGATCCTAGATCCTAGATCGAAGACAGTGCCATGCTAAACAAAGCAGTGTGCTGCACAATGTCCTTGTGCAGGAAAGAAGCTGCATTTCTCCCTTTATGCTTGAGGAGGACAAAGGAACAATTCTGTAGCCCTGGCATGGGGCTGGCAGCCAGGGGATCCAACTCCTGGCAAACCACATATGGGCTCAAAATACAGGCCTGGCAAATGCACACTGCATGACACAGAGTGTGCCTAAGTGACCAGGTGAAAAATCAAACACAGATAAGGGTTTACACAGGACAATAGAGGTCATCAAAAACCCAACCTGCTCCCCTTCCCCATGAGCCTGGTGGCTCACAGGACAGGTTGGGAGAGACACAATGCCCAGCTGAGAGTTCTTAAGGGCAGGGACAGGAGATACAAACCAAAGTAATACACAGTCTTTTCAATGAAATAATATCAGAAAGTTTTCCAAACCTAAAGAATGAAATGGAAAATCAACTAAAGGACCCCAAATACACAAAATTACAAAGACCCACACCAAGCCACATTATTATGAAAATGCCTAACATATAGAATAAGGAGAGAAATTTAAAGGCTGTCCAAAAAACCTGACAGGTCACATTTAGAGGGAAAACAAACTGGATCTCAGTGGATTACTCAACCCAGACCCTCAAAACTAGGAGGTCTTGAAATAGTATATACCAAGCTCTTAAGAAAATGGATTCCAACCAAGAATACTATTACTATACCCAGCAAAATTAAGCTTCAAAACTGACAATGAAATTAAAACCTTCCATGACAAAGAGAAGTTAAAAAAATTCACAACTAGGAAGCCTGCACTACAAAACATACTCAATAAAATATTTCATAAAGAAGAAATGAGAAATAAAAGTGAAAACCAGCAAAGAGAGGAAACTGCCATAGAAGAACAGTCAATCACAGGAGAAATCAGTTCAAATTAAAAATCAGAAATGATGGGAATAAAAATCATTTCTCAATAATAGCACTAAATGAAAATGGCCTAAACTCATCAATCTAAAGACACAGATTTGCAGACTAGATTATAGAACAAGAACCAACAATATGCTGCTACCAGAGACTCACCTCAAAGGCAAAGGCATCCACAGACTGAAGGTAGAGGATGGGAAAAGACATATCATTCATCTGGGTCTTGTAAACAAATAGGGGTTTCTATCCTCCTATCAGACAAAGTAGTCTTCAAGCCAACGTGAATAAGAAGGGCATTTCATACTGCCTGAAAGGTACCTGAAATTATACTACAGAGCTGTAGTAACAAAAATGGCATGGTTTTGGCACCAAAACAGACATGAAGATCAATGATACAGAATAGAAGACACAGAGACAAACTACATGATTACAGTTATCTCATACTAGACAAAAGAGCCATAAACCTACATTGGAGAAAGATAGCCTCTTCAACAAATGGTGCTGGGACAACTGGAAATCCATATTAGCAGAATGAAATGAAACCCCCTCTCTCACGCTGCACAAAACTTAACTCAAAGTGGATCAAGGACCTAGGCATTAGAACAGAGATCCTGAACCTACTAGAAGAAAAAGTAGGCCCAACTCTCCATCATTTCAGCTTAGAAACCAACTTCCTAACAAGAGTCCTAATGCACAAGAAGTAAAATCACAAATCAATAAACGGGATGGTATCAAACTAAAAAGCTTCTTCATAGGAAAGCAAACAATCAAGAACTTGGAGAGCTACAGGATGGGGAAAATTTTTGCCACCTACACCTCAGGTAGAGCATTAATCTCCAGGATATATAAAAAACTCAAGAAACTTAACACCAAATAATCCATTCAACCAATCAATAAATGGGCAAAGGAACTGAACAGGCAATTCACAGAACAAGAAATACAAATGGCGAAAAATATATGAAAAAGTGCTCAACATTTCTAGCAATTAGAGAAATGCAAGTTAACACTACACTGATATTTCATCTCACTCGAGTCAAAATGGGAATTATCAAGAATAAAAGTGACAATAAAAAAATTCAGTTGATGAGGAGGTGGGAAATAGGTATACTCATACATTGCTGGTGGGACTGCAAATTAATGCAACCCCTCTGGAAAGCAGTATGGAGACTCCTCAGAAAATGTGGAATGAGATCACCACTTGACCCAGCTATTCCCATCTCTGGTTTCTACCCACAGGACTTAAAATCAGCATACTACAGTGACTGTTTATAGTAATTCACATGAATGTTTATAGTAGCTCAATTCACAATCACTAAGCTATGCAACCAACCTAGGTGCCCCTCAATAGATGAATGAATAAAGAAAACATGGTATATATACACAATGGAATATTACTCAGCCTTAAGGAAGAATGACTTTATGACTTTTGATGGTAAATGGATGGATCTAGAAATATCATGTTAAGAGAAATAAGCCAATCCCAAGAAACCAAAGGTCAAATGTTCTCTCTGATATGCAGATGCTAACACACAGCAAGGCAGGGAGAGAATAGAAGTTTAGTGGGTTGGACAAAGGGGAATGGAAGGGAGAGAGAGGTGATAGAAATAGGAAAGACAGTAGAATGAATCTAACATAATTTTCCTATGTTCATATAAGAATCCACCAGAGTTTTTCATATAAGAATCCTCATCATGTACAACCACAAGAAGGGGATACTAATTAGAATAATTTACACTTGATGTATGCCTAATGTCAAAATACATTCTTGAGTGTTTTTTGGTTTTTTTTTTTTTTTTTTTTTTGAGAGCTGTATAGACAAAGCATTAGCAACCTTTACTAAAAGACATTGAAACTGTTTGTGAAGTAAAAAGATCTCTTGGCCTCTAATATTCCACATATGGGAAGCAAGCTGAGATAACTGCTCATTCACCAAGGCACATATTTGCCACTGACTTCATCATAAACTACAAAGGAGAATAATGGAAAGGAGGGCAGGGTTCTCTGAAGGTGGAGCCAGGCAAGTTCTTATGCAGAAGGTCTGAATTGGAGTCAGTCCCAGGTAACAGAATCAGGGCCTAATCAGGGAACCTTCCCTAATCCTGGATGGTTATTGTTGGCACCACTGAGTTTTGAAGTGGTTATTTATGTATTATCATTGGTAATATGCAGGAAAATATTGAAGTTGGTATCTAGAAGAGTGTTCCAGCTGTAACATCAGATTACAAAATATGACATATCCCATTTTCCCAGTATGCATGCACAAGGCCTGGGTTCAATCCCTAGGACCACAAAAGAAAGAAAAAAGAATCTAGATTTGTCTCATTGGATAAATTTGTTTATGTACTTGTTGTGGAAGTGGCTGATATGTTGTAGAAGTGGCCAGGACCCAGCCTCCCTCCCTCTCATATTTCTCAACTTCTGAGTGAAAAGAGAGGGAAGAATTCCATTTACTGAGGGAATTGAGAATTTGCATACAATCAGAAGGGGTAGGAAAGAGCCTGAAGACAAGTAAGAGTCCTCTGGGGACTGGATGCTGACCTCCTGGTCTGAAGAGGGGTCTCTTGTCAGGCTGTGGTGCACGTGCATTTTCCATCAGGGAGAAAGGAATAGCACTCACAGTGCACCATGGAGTCCTTGGGCGTGGGAACAGGTGACACATGCTAAGGGGAACCCAGTCAGTCAAGGGGTCACAGCTCAGGGGATAGAGCATTTGACTGCACAAGAGGCCCCTGTGCAATTCCAGGTGTCACCTACTGATATATTTATATACTTTTCATTGGCAAACCTACACTGGTATTTTCTCTGGTCAGTGTTATCCCTGCCATTCACCCTCAGCACTACCCTTCTAAATCTTGTGTCAGTTGTCTCTGATGCCATCATTACCTGGCAGAAGGAGTTCTCCTGTGGTCAGTGATCTGTGTGTTTTTCTGAAGGTCTTCCTTAGTTGCTCTGTCAAGTTGTCATTGAAAGGAAAGTGACCACGACACTTGGAGTGACCTAGAGATCTTCCTTGCAGCAGTGTCTGATTAGCAGAGAAGGAAGTGAGAAAGAGAGAAAGCGAGAGAGACCAGGGATAAAGGGAAGAAAGAGAGAAAAAGAGGGAGAGAGAGTGAAAGAGAACAAAACGAGAGAGAGAGAGAGAGAGAGAGAGAGAGAGAGAGAGAGAGAGAGAGAAAGAGAGGAAAGAGAGAAGAAAGAAAGAAAGAAAAAAAGAGGGGAGGGGAAGAGTTTCTATAGTCAAAATCTAATAAGGTCTTTGGGTCTGCAGCCCGCCGTGTTGGCGTACAATGATTGAATCATACAATAGTTGTGTCATCTTCTGCCTTCAGTCAGACTGGGCAAGGACTAGATGTGGGTTTCTGTTGCACCAACAGGTGGGGGTCGAGTTCAGCCTTGAGTGGGGTTGAGTGTTCACATTTGAGGAAAACAAGCTATAAGGAACCAAATGAGTGAGGGTCGAACATTCAGCCCACCCTGCAGCTAACATTTGTTCAGTCTGCTCCGCAACTAACATTCCTCCCTTTTTGTTTTCTAAGTGGCGTGGGGACAGTGCAATTCCATCTGACTTCCTGCTGAGAAGGGGTCGGTGTGGGGCCTGCCTGGGAGAGCAGGGGAATGTTTGGGGGACAGGCTTGGGAATACCAGGGTAGCTAGAGATGACATCCAGTGGCTACAGACAGTTATCTTGGAAGGGGCGATGTCCATAAAGGTTCCTTGAAGTCATAAGTTGTCAATGGCATCAAACCATTCCTGAGTAGAGGAGATCCTTGGTATTAGCCTTTAGTCCTTCATAGGGTCTCCAGGAAATATCAGAAGTGGCTTGCTTGAATCCAGTAATATTAAGGGTGACTGCCTGATGGCAGCCAGTGGAAGGGCAATCACCTTGACCCATCACCTGAGAGTGGGTGGTGCCATCCTGGTGCCATGTTGCTTGGATGTAGAATTGCCTTCTGAGTTGGGATGGAAGCTTGAGAAGAACTAATGATAGGTAAAAACAGCAGAGGATTGGCGAGAAATTTTGTGTTTGGTGGGCTCCAACATGGTCAAAGTCCAGGACTGGACATTTGGAATAGGTGCCTGCTCTAAGGCAGAAGACATGGTACCAGGTACTGCTTTATAAAACACAAATTGTCATATCTATAAGAACAATGTCATCCTTTGGAGATGTACAGACAAAGTGTAATCCTCAAGCTCTGACACATGCATTCTATCAAAGTATATAATCATCACCAAAGAACTAGAAAGGAAACTATACTACAAACCCATATGGAAATACATTGAAAAATTCACATCAGCCTGATATCCAACAATACTAGGGCAAAAAAGTCGGCCATAAAAAGTCCCACACTTAACATAGGAAGAGAAATCCATCTCAACATATGCATGAAACCTAACACAGAAACATGAAATATGAAATTAAAAAAGTAAAAAGGTTACACATGACAGCAGAATGCATTTCATTCATAGTACACATATAGAGCACAATTTTGATGTTCTCTGGTTTTACACAAAGTAGAGTCACAAATAAATTTTTTTAAAAGATAAGAAGGTAACATGTTGCCTCCAAGTGTTCATAATTCACCAACAACTGACTCCAAGGATACTGAAGTGGTTGAAATATGAGATACAAAATTCAAAAGAATGTTAAAAATGATAAATGAATTCCAAGAGAACACAAAAAATCCACTGAATGAATTAGAAATTCAGTACAGTTTGGTTTTGAAAAACCAAACAGATCTTGGAAATGAAAGACAAAAAAAATCTAATAAAGTTTTTATTTGGAAGTCTCTGTAGAGACTTCTGAGTAGAATCTCAGGACTGGAAGACAAAGTGGATAGCCTTGAACATTCAGACCGTATTAAACAAAGGAAGAAATAGCCATAACCAATATATGAGACTGATATGGACGTTCAGGTACAGGAAGCATTGAGAACCTCAAATAGACAAGATAAAAAATTAATCTCTGCATGACAAATGATAATAAATATGACTAACATGCAGAACAATGACAGAATGTTTAAATCCTCAAGAGAAAAATGTCAGGTTACACTTAGAGATAAGCCCATCAAAATTATTTCTGATTTCCTGGTACCAACTATAAAACTCAGGAGGGTTTGGAATGATGTGTTATAAACACTGAAAGAAAATAACTGTCCACCAAGATTGCTAGAGCCAACAAAGCTATCCTTTAGAATCAAGAGGAAATTAAAACATTCCAAGATAAGCAGAAAATATAAGAATTCATAACCACTAAGTTGGCACTATGGAAAATATTTGATAAAATACTACATAGAGAAGAAATCAAAAACAAACCTCAGAGTTTGCAAATGGTCAAGTCTCATTTGTTAATCAAAATGCACCAAACTCTGCATCACAAATTATGTATCTTCTCTCATAGGTGATAGATACAGAGGGAAAAGGAAAAAAAAGTTGGGGGGATGTCAAGAAAATTGAAGGGAGATCAGTAGAGTACAGGAAAGCTACTAGGGGAGGAAGAGGAGGATGGAACGGGGAAATACTGGAGAAAGATATTGGTCAAATTATATTGTTATATTTTGCGCATGTATGAATATTTAACATCCAATGCTACCATTATGTACAATTAAATTGCACAAATCAAATATATCCTAGGAAAGACAGATTGTGGCTTTGGGAAGCAGTATGGATCTTGAGCATATTTGGAAAACTGAGATAGATTGGATGAGTCCCTGGAACCTTGGGTAGAGGTGAGTATAGTTTGCATGTTACTCTGATCCAGAAGGCCAACTGTGGCAGAGGACTCTCTTGGCCCAGTTATTCCCATATCTGGCCCTTTTCTAAGAATTTTTTCAGATCTTGCATTAGAGATGGACCCTGAACTTTGGGTACTTGGGTAGTCATGTGCTATGCCTAGTAGTGCCTCTTCAGCTGCTGAGCTGGTGGTGTGGGGACAATCTGGGATCCTGACCTCTCTGGAAAGATGTCTCCCTTCCATCTAGGACTGCAACATGCAGGAGAAGAGAGCACAGAGTGAAGATGCAAGATGAACCCTTAAGGGCAGCGGTATGCAGGGTGGTGTGAGGAAGTGGGAGTCCTAATTGTGGGGAATAGTGAAGAAAAACTCAGGAGAGAAGGAAACAGCAAGGTTCCAGGTCTGAAGAGAGATTCTGCAAACTGTTTCCCCCCACAGTGCTGAGGAGCAGGAGGAGGCTGCAGGGTGCTAGGCAGGAAGACTTCTAGAAGTGCTGGGACAGGTCTCTGGGGAAGGACAGGGCCAGCTCAGGGTGAGAATGAGGTCTGTCTGAGTGAGGTCAGTCACCCCCCTCTAGTTCACTAGAACAAAGAGATGAGATCCTGTGATCCAGTGTTAATCAGGGAGGTCTGGACAGGGGCAAGGGCATAAATCGGGGCAAAGCAAATGCCTGATAGTAGGCAGCGCTGGTTCAAGATGCTGTCACCTGCTGACCCCTCTGTTCCTAGGGACCACAGGTTTGCAGCTGCTGTCCTGTTCATGCTCCAGGGACTGTGGATCTCTGGACTCCCACTTCTTCACCTCTCAGAGGAATGGATCCTCTCTTTAGGCTCCCTGTGTGAGCCTTGAAGGATTGTGAAAATAGAGTGAGAGAGGGGAGGAAGAGGAGAGCAGAGGGGCAGTTCATCCCCTGCCCAGAGCGTTTGGTGAACAGAAGCCTTCATCATCAATATGGGTTCCACTATAACTCAGTCTCTAATCAGATGTGTTTTCTTGGTGGAGGGATGATTAATTAATGTCAGTTTTTCACTTTTACAGTAACCTAGAGCACTAACAGGGTTTGGTTTTCAGGTGTCCCCTTAAATCTCCAGTTTTAAATCAGAAAATGTCCAGATATCAAATTATTTGATTCTGAGTTTTGTAACCCAATCAGTGGATTAATACATTTGATGGATTAATTATTTGAATGAACAGACTAGTAACTCTAGGCATTGTGGAGTAGTAAAGGATGTGGTGATTTGGGACGAGCCCTGGGGTTTGTACTTTGTCCCTGGTGCCTCACTTGCTGTCTCTGCTTTCTGGCTGCCACAAGCCAGCATCTTTCCTGCACCACCAACTTGTCCCATGATGTTCTGACTCCACTAAGGCCCAGAACATTTCAGTCTTATGATCACAGATTGCACCTCTGAAACTGGGAGCCTTATCTTCCTATAAGTTGTTCTTGTCAGGTATTTGGTCACAGTGATGAAGAGTGAACTAACATAGGTACAGATTAAATGAGTACCTCCAAACTGTCAGAGAGTCAGAATCCCACATGGATCTGCTAGAGGCACACGTGATCCCTCCATCCCCTTCTCAGAGGGTTGGGTTAGGTATTGTCAGGAAGGAATCAAGAATGTTTGCTCCTGTCCATCCTAGGCCCCACCCTCACCTCCAGAGCATCTGCTGAGCAGCCCGCTCTATGGTCTGGCTCTTCTGGTTCAGTGAGAAGAAGGTTCCTGCTACAGACATCCATCATTTTTATGCCCTACGCTCAGCCAGGTTTTAGGGAGGAGGAACATGCTGGTTAGACCTGCCTAATCAGGGCGTGGCCTAGCAGGAAGGAAGCCTATGAAGGCAGACACTAGCAAGTGCACCTCTCCAGGTGGAGAATCCAGGGTGTGGCCATCCATGTTTCAGGTGCTTATTTCACATCCATAGCAGCAGGGGGTATAGCTCAGGGGTAGAGCATTTGACTGCAGATCAAGAGGTCCCTGGTTCAAATCCAGGTGCCCCCTTGTTTATGTACTATTTTGGTAGCTACCATAACCAGTACCTCTTAGGTGGGCTCTGAGTGACATTGGGAGATCTCCATAGTGGTTGATAGAAACCACTTTCGATCCTGCTTTTCAAAGCTGCATAACATGGGGCTGCAATAACATTCCTTTTATGTGTAGGGCTTCCGTTCTCAACCCTGCTACTCTACTGTCATCATCCAAGACCCCCAAGGCCACCTTGACTTGGAGTCCCCATGCTCTTTAGTACAGTGCACACACAGTAGGTCTCATAAGCCACCTGGAGCGCCCTTCTCACCTCCCTGTGGCTCTGCTTCTCTTCCACCCCTGCACATTCTACCTTCATCCCTTGTTCTCAGTCAAGGACAAATGGCACTTGGTTTGGCCCAGAGCCGGCCACTGTGTGATGAGATGTGTTTCTGCATTGCCAGGTCCCTAATTCCAGGTTTAGGTTGGGGGACAGGGGCAAGACTGCTAATAAGGACAAGCACCACCAGGAGGTGAAGACGTGAAGGAGGCTGCAGATGTCAGGAGGGTTACTCAGTTACAGTCAGTGCTCACTGAATTTCATTGATTTAGCCTCTGATTTTAACTATTCTTGGCTCCTACTGGTTTTTGGTGTTGTTCTTATTTTTCTAAGGCCTTGAGATGTAATAATGTTAGGTTAGATATTTGGTACCATTCTATTCTTTTAATATATAAGCACAATACCATGGATTTTCCTCTTAGAACTGCCTCCAGACTGACCCAAATATTTTGATATCGGTATTCTCATTTTCTTCTAAATATTTTTCAAAATTTCCTCCAATTTCTTTTGTTATCCTTTCATCATTCAAAGTGTACTATTTAGTCTTCAGGTTTTAGAGTCATTTTGGTTTTTTATCTTTTCATGGATTTCTATTTTCATTCTATTACGATCTGACAGAATGCAAGATATTATCTCTACTTCATTTTTATTTGCTAAGATGTGCATTGTGTCCTAAACTATGGTCTGTTTTAGAAAATGTTCCATATGTTGCTGAGAAGAAAGTGAATTCAGACATTGATGGATGAAATATTCTATAGATATCTTTTAAGTCCAAAATTAATAGTGTTTTTTGTTCTGTAGCATCTTTATTTAGTTTTTGTTTGAATCATCTATCCCAGGATGAGAGCGGTGCATTAAAATATTATTGTGGGCCGGGGCCGCGGGAGGGGCGGTGGGGGCAGACAAAGCAGCTAATGAATGGGCGAGCCCGCGGCGCAGTTGCCCAGTCCCCAGCGCGCGGACCGCGCCATGCGGAGTCGGTGCCCAGATCCTTGGCAGGCCTAGAGTTTGCAGAGTGAGAACTGGGAAGTGGACCTCTGGAAGCACGAATACAGACATGCAGAAGGGCTGTGTGTGCTGTCGAGGTGGTGGGGACCCTGACTTCAAGACCCGCAGCCAGTCTCCCCTGTGCAGACGAGCGTCCCCATAACCAGGCCCGCAGCAGCAGAGCCCCAGCCTGGAGCACTCCCAGGAACAGCCTAGAGACGGAAGGGCTGTGACAGGGTGACAGTGATGCTGGGCCGGCGCACAGGGGCACTCAGACCAGCTCTCCGTTGACCCAAGACACTAGCATGAGGAAGGAGCTGGGGTAGTTATGGTCGGCCATGGAGGACAACCAGGACTCTCATCCCAGAGGGGACAGTGATTGTGTTTCTGGTAAAATAAGTTTCAAAATAGAGGAGGAAGAAGATGATCCAGTTCCCAGCCGCTGTTTGGAAGGAGTGGACTTTCAGGCTGAGCGGGAGGACGTGAGGCACACGGACAGTGGGGAGGAGCAGGCGGAGGGCCAGGCGGGTGGCCCCTGCTGCCCGGCCGAGAGTGAGGATGGCTGCGGGGCCCTGCTCTCCCAGTACAGCAGCACGCTGTACAGCGTGGCCATGGAGGCCGTGGCCCAGAGCCTGCTCTCCAGCCGCCACATCAGCTCCAGGAAGAAGTCGCCAGCGTGGAAGCACTTCTTCATCTCCCCGCCCCCCAGACAGCACCAAGGCCATATGTCGGTACTGCACGAAGGAGTTCAGCAGGGGCAAGAACGAGAAGGACCTGAGCACCAGCTGCCTCATGAGGCACGTGCGGCGGGCGCACCCCACCAAGCTGGCGCAGGAGGACGGGAGTGTGTCCGCCAGCTCCTCCCTGCCCTCGCCCTCGCTCCTGCTTCCTCCGCAGCCCGCGGACGTCGGGGACCTGGCCTTCCATACTCTCGCCCATCAGACTTGCCCACAAGATGGCAGCTACAATCCCGTCCCCTGACCGCATGCAGGAGGAACCCGTGTCCATGGTCTCTTCTGAGGTCTCTGATGTGCCGGTCACTGAGAAGTACAGCAGAGAGGAGGCCCTGGCGGGGTCATCTCCCCACCTTGCCCCACTCCACTACGACGAGACTGCAGAGGGGATGGCGGAGAGAAGCCTTCGCCTTCCCAGGAGCACATCGGGGTCCAGGAGGAGGTCGGCCGTCTGGAAGCACTTCTACCTGTCCCCGCTGGACAGCTCCAAGGCCGTCTGCGTGCACTGCACGAACGAGTTCAGCAGGGGCAAGAACGGCAAGGACCTGGGCACCAGCTGCCTCATCCGGCACATGTGGAGAGCACACCGCTCCATCGTCCTACGGGAAAACAGGGGCGGCTCGGGCATCCTGCCCCTGTACCCCACGCCCCCCACCCTGCTGCCCACCCTGCTGCCTCCAGACAGGGAGCCGGACTCCATGTCGTCCTCTCCAGGAAAGCTGGTCCAAGAGTGCCCCTCGGCCTCCTCCTCCCCAGACAGGCTGGCTGAGGACCTGCCTGTCATCCTCCGAGGACGTGGGCGAGGCTTCTATGGGCGCCTCTCCTGAGAAGCAGCAGGCCAGCGGGTGGAGCCCGAGGAGGTGCGAGCCTGGTGCTGTCTTCCAGCAGAACAAGAAGGTCATGAAGAGGCTGAAGTCGGAGGTCTGGCACCACTTCTCCCTGGCCCCCAGGGACAGTCTGAAGGCCGTGTGTCGCTACTGTGGCTGCGTCATCAGTTGGGGGAAGAAGGGGGATGTGGGCACCAGCTGCTTGATGCGGCATCTGTACAGACGCCACCCCGAGGTAGTCGGGACCCAGAAGGGCTTTCTGGGTGCCAGCTTGGCGAACTCTCCATATGCCACCTTGGCTTCTGCAGAAAGCTGCTCCTCCAAGACGCCTGCCCTGCCCGCCGTGGTCAGGAGGAACCACCAGGCCGAGTTTCCCGTCAGCAGCAAGAAGACCTCCAAGCTGTGGAACCACTTCTCCGTCTGCTCTGAGGACTCCACCAAAGTGGTGTGTCTGCACTGTGGCCGGACCATCAGCAGGGGCAAGAAGCCAACCTGGGCACCAGCTGCCTCCTGAGGCACCTACAGAGGTTCCACGGCCACATGCTCAAGGCCGATGTCCACCCGGAGACCACCCTGTCCCGCTCTCCAAGAGTCCGGGGACCACTGAGCACAGAGTTGTCGGGCACGTCCTCCTTCGATGATCCCAGTGAGAAGTTCTATGACTCTCACCCAGTTGCCAAAAAAATCACCAGCCTGATAGCAGAAATGATCGCACTGGACCTCCAGCCCTACTCTCTCGTGGACAGCACTGGCTTCAACAGGCTGCTGGGGTACCTGAGGCCCCAGTACTCCGTGCCCCCGCCCTCCTACTTCTGCAGCACGGCCATCCCGGGCATGTACGACAGCGTGAAGCAGATGGTCCTGTCCCAGCTGAGGGAGGCTGAGAGTGGCATGGTCCACTTCACATCAGGAATCTGGATGGGCACCCAGAGCCGTGAGTACCTGACCCTCACTGCCCACTGGGTCACCTTCGCATCCGCGGCTCGCCCGCACTGTGAGGACCACCACTGCTCAGCACTTCTGGACGTGTCGCAGATTGACTGTGACCATGGCGGTGGCAGCATCCAGAAGCAGCTGGAGTGGTGGTGGGAAGCCTGGGTGACATCCATTGGCCTGCAGGTGGGCATCACGGTCACTGACAACCCGAGCATTGGCAAGACTCTGACCGAGGCAGAGCACTCGAGCGTGCCCTGCTTTAGCCACACGGTGGACCTGATCGTGAGTGAAGCCATCAAGAGCCAGAGGATGGTGCAAAGCCTGCTGAGCGCTGCCCGAAAGCTGTGTGAGCGTGTCCAGCGCTCCCCCATGGCTAGGGAGAAGTTGGCCGTGCTGCAGCGAGAGTATGAGCTGCCACAGCACCACCTTGTCCAGGACGTGCCGTCCAGGTGGAGCACGTCCCTGCACATGCTGGAGCGCCTGCTGGAGCAGAAGAGGGCCATTAATGAGATATCCATCGAGTGCAGCTTCAGAGAGCTGATCAGCTGCGGCCAGTGGGAGGTCATGCAGTCGGTGTCACCCGCTGAGGCCCTTTGATGCTGCCAGACGGGAGATGAGTGCCCACGTGTCCACTCTGAGCCAGGTCATCCCCATGATCCACATCCTGAGCAGGAAGGTCCAGATGCTCTTTGGGGAGACGATGGGCATCGACACTATGCTGAAGTCGCTGAAGGAAGCCATGGCGACCCCAGGTACGTCTTTGCCACGCTGCTGGACCCTCGCTACAAAGCCTCCCTGTTCACGGAGGAGGAGGCGGAGCAGTACAGGCAGGATCTAATTAGGGAGCTAGAAATACTGAATTCTACCTCAGAGGACACAGCCGCCTCTGATGGCTGTGACTCAGGGCCCCCGTCGAGAGATTCTGGCGGAGGGGAGAGCCTGTGGTCGCTGGTGGCCAAGGTGGAAGGGCGAGAACGGCGGGAGAGGCTGCGGGAAGATATGGTGCTCGCCTACCTGGAGGAGGAGGTGTTGGAGCACAGCTGTGACCCACTTGCCTATTGGAACCTCAAGCGGTCATCCTGGCCTGGGCTGTCCACTTTGGCTGTCAGATTTTGGGGCTGTCCTCCAAGTACCGTCCCTTCGGAAAAGCTGTTCAGCACGCCCACAGAGAATGGCAGCTTTGGCCAGCCCCGGCTCATGATGGAACATTTTGAAAAACTTATCTTTTTGAAAGTGAATCTTCCCTTGATCTACTTTCAGTATTGAACTCACGACGGCGTCGCCAGACCAGACGTGCTCTTGGCAGTGCTGGCTGTGACCCGCCCAACAGGGCCAGGTGGGACACCAGGCCAGCATCCGGGGCCACCCACCGGCTCGCCCCGTAACGTCACACGTGCCTTACTCCTGTCGGGCCAGGGCGCAGCGTGTTGGGAGTCCACTGGGAGCAGCCCGTCTCGTCGGTTGTGAAGTGGGGTGATCAGGTTTTAATTCATGACTGCAGCGTTTTTTAAAAGTTAGGGGTCAGAAATGTGTGTTCCTAGAATTGGAGATAAGATGTAAACAGTTGTATCCTGTAGGCTTTTTATTCAATTGTGTAAAAACCATGAATCAGGTACTGCATTTTAGTTAAATATTGCTTTAATTGCAACAACACAGCTTTTGTGGCTGTGAAATGAAAGCCTGTAAATAGGAGGTGGAGCTTAAGCCATCCTGACTGACCAGTGTTAACTGCAGGCTCTAAAATGTGTCGAGGAGTGGAGAGAATATTCTGGAAGCTAACTGTTTACCACAGAGACAAAGCGTTTGAAAACAAAACTGTACTTGGGTGACTCACGGAGTGTGCAGTTGCAGTGACATGGTCACGGACACGTTCCGTTTCAGGTCTTTGCATTCAGGGCTGCACGGTCCGTTCATTCACTCAGAGGTCCCCGACTGTCTGTCCTACTCCTTGAGATCAGAGTCCCGTGTGTGTCCCTGCTAAGGATTCAGCCAGTGCAGAGCGTGGCAGTGCAACAGGGGGCCCGTTGACCACATCTGGCGCCTCTGACTGAGCATCCCTGAGCAGTGGAGCTCTGTGTGCACTGACCCAGGTGCTGGGACCACGGCTGGGCCCTGAAGGCAGTGGTGACCAACGGGGGTGTCTGGCAGGCTACAGTGGTGAGGCTAGCTTTAGGCGTTTAGATTTTTCTTTTTTTATAAAAGGGAAGATTCAGCCATCACTGGGGTATTTTAGAATCCCAGGACATCAGAGTGAAATTATCAGTTGTCAGATTCAGTTGTCAGTGTTTGCTTTAACATCTGAAAAAGGTTCCTGTTCTACGTCACTTCAGACCACTGGGTGCTGTGGGTGAGGCGACACGCTCCTCTGCCATGGCCCCCCAGGAAGCTGTCCTTCTGTTGAATACTGTACCTTCGCTCGCTCTCAATTTGAGTGGACTGTGCTTTAGTGTATTTATAAATGATGGATTCAGTTTCTGAAATTAAACTTTTTATTTGCAGTTTTCCAAAATAAATAAATAAAATAAAATATTATTGTGTTATAGTCCGATTCTTTTTTAAAGTTTTTTTTTCTTTGTAGTTATACATGACAGTAGAATCTATTTGATTCTTAATGTTAAGAAGAATTTGTTTCCTTTACCTAGATACTCCATTGTTTTGGGGCATAAGTATTTATGATCATTATCTCTTATTTTCTCCTTCTCTTAAGCATTATGAAACAACTTTGTTTCTTCTGATTAATTTTGGCTAGAAGTCTACTTTATGTCTTATGAGAATAGTTATCCCTACTTATTTAGGAGATCCATGTGAGTGATATTTTATCCCATCCATTTACCTTCATTCTGTGGATGTCTTTGCCCATGAAGTGAATTTCTTACAGACAGCATATTGTTGGGTCTTGTCTTTAAATCCAATGTGTCTATGTATGTCTTTTTTCCCCCTTTTAAACACTATATTTTATCAAGTACACACTTCTTTTTTTAAGAGCTCTCTTGATTCTGCTATTTCCTCACTGCCTCCTTTCTGTATCGTGAGGACATTTGGACTGCTGCCTGGCTCAATTCTGCCATCTTCCTTCAGGCCCCATCTACTGTCTATGCAATTTCTTATCCTGTGTCTCCTAGAAAGCGTGTTAGTCAGAATCCTGTTACTGTCACATACACCTGAGCTAATCACTGAGGTCAAGGAAAGATTAACTTGGAAGTTCCATGTCCATCATACATTGTCCCCACTGAGTTGGGCCCATGGTGAGGCAGCATGTCCTGGCAATAGAGTGTGCTTTAGCAATGTTGTTCACCACATGGTCAGAGAGTCAGACAGAGTGAGTGTCCTTCTAATGCCACACCCCCAATGACCTGATGGCCTCCCATAGGCCCACATATAAAGGCTTCACCATTTCCCAAGAACATTTGGAACACATAGGCAGAACCTCCAGAATGTACACAGGGGTGAATGAGTTTAGTCTCTTAAGTTGCCCAATCTCTATAGTGTCTCAGTTTTGCATCTGTATAATGGGAGATGCTAATAATACCATAAGATCACTGGTTTTGGTTACAATTTAAAGCAGTGGAAACGATGCCATGTACTCCAATATGTGTTCTAAATTACCTTATCTCTCTCCTCAGTCTATACCCAAAGGATTTAAAAACAGCACACTACAAGGGACACAGCCACATCAATGTTTATAGCAGCACAATTCACAATATCTAAACTGTGGACCCAACCTATGTGCCCTTCAATAGATGAATGGGTTAAAAATGTGGCATATATACACAATGGAATATTACTCAGCAATAAAAGAGAATAAATTCATGGCATTTTCAGGTAAATGGGTGGAGTTAGAGAAGGTAATGCTAAGGGAAGTTAGCCAGTCCCCAAAAACCAAATGCCAAAAGTTTTCTCTGATATAAGGAGGCTACCATAGTGGGGTAGGGAGGGGAAGCATGGGAGGAATAGTTGAACTCTAGAGAGGGTAGAGGGGTGGGAGGGGAAGGGAGGGGGTATGGGATTAGAAATGACAGTGGAATGTGGTGGACATTATTATTTAAAGTACATGTATGAAGACACAAATTGGTGTGAATATACTTTGTATACAACCAGAGATATGAGAAAATGTGCTCTATATGTGTAATAAGAATTGTAATGCATTCTGCTGTCATATATAAATAAAAAAATAATAAAAGAAATCTACCCTCAGATGATGGAACAGGTGGTAACACTTATAATTGAGGTTTTGGACAACTTTTATTAAAGGAAAAGATGTTGGTCTTGTCTTATTGGATGTTGAATTATTTATTTCATTAGACACAAGTTTCCAGGACCCATGTTCTTGGAGAAGTTCATGAAAATAGGCCCCATTATAGGAGATGCATGTCCCCCTATTTCCCAGGGCAGAGGATCTGTGCTCGGCACAGGCTGGTTTCTAAGTAGGAAAGGAGTTTAGGGGTCTTTTCATGCACTGGGATTTCTTATTCGACATCTCTCGGTGAGTTGTTGGTCACAGTATTGTTACTGTAACAACCTGAGATATTCAGCGGATAAGGAGAAAATGTCTACGTGGAGGTCCCAAGTTCCTGATCTGTTGTCCCTGCTGCTTTGGACCTGTTGGGAGGGAGCACATCCTGGCAGGAGTGAGGAGGAAGCATGCTGCACACCTCAGGGCACAAGAGAGTGGGGAGGGGTCAGGGTTCCACAATTCCCTCTAAGGACACCCAGTGACTGAAGATCTCCCACTAGGCCCACGTATAAAGGCTCCACCACCTCCCAACAGTACTTCCCCAGGGACCAAGCCCCAACACATGGGCCTTTGGGAGATATTTAGGACCCAAATTATAGCAGGATATATTACTACAAAGCACAATTTATGTAACAAAATCCTAGACTTACGCTAAACTCATAGTTTAAACAAACAGCCCATTTCTGCTCATGGACTCAATGGATAAAGATCACCCTCTGCAACTCCCTTATGAAAGCAGAGAAATGGAATCCTGGTTGTTGGTAGTGAGGTTATGCCTGGACCTCCCCTGCTCCCCATGCCCACTGGTTGTTGGGGAAGGACAGAGATACTGTTTCCATGGAGGAAGCTGAATCTGTGAGTGTTCCATGGGTGTTTTTCCTCTTTACAAATGGCTAGGATAAATTCAGTCAGCAAGAATAACTTCTGAGGTAGCTCAGGTATGGTGCTCTTGGCATGGTAGAGACTGTCACTTAGAACTTGTAGGGCACAGCACGGGTGGGAGAGGCAGAGGGTGAGGGAAGATGTTTTGGGGGACCCTGTTTGCCTGCTCAGGGTCTCAGCTTCCAGGACACAGGTTGAAGGTCCCGTCCTCTGCCCCCCCCCCATGACACCAATCAACCTTTAATTGTCTCCAGTGTTCGAATGTTTTGCTTTTACACTTTTTGTTGCTATTCTTCCCATTTCCAAGGCCAGGTGTTTTCTGGCTGCTGCAGACGTGCACAGTTAGTTTGTGGAAATAAAAGCCCAGTTTCAAACACAACTTTTTCCCCGTTGGGGAGAGGCACGCCCCTGGGGAAGCCATCCTGGCACTGCCATGTGCTCCCTGCTGTGCTGTGCTGTGCTGCATGACCACAGGCCCAGAACCAGTGAGACCATGGGACCAGGGACTGAAACTTCCAAGAGTAACAAACAAACTTTTTTTAAATGAAGTTGATGATCTCTGGTATGTCTCACTATATCAGAAAGCTAACACAGGAAAAAGAGAGTCATTTTGTAGAAATAGAAAGGACAATTTACCTCACAGAAATACTAATTCCAAATTTGTTGCACCTAATGAGAGTGCCTGAAAAGTAGTTTTGATTTGCATTTATCTAATAACTAGAGATGTTGAACATTTTTTCATATATTTGTTGACTGATTGTATATACTGAAGTATCTGCTCAAATCCTTAGCACATTTGTTGACTGGGTTATTTGTTATTGTTGTTGTTTTTTTCTTTTTTTGGTTAAATTTTTTGAGTTCTTTATATACTCTGGAAATTAGTGCTCTATCTGATGTGTGTATGGTGAAGATTTACTTCCATTTTTTTTTGCTCTCTCAATGCTATTGATTGTTTCCTTTGTTATTATCACCATTATGCAGGATTGCAGATAAGGCACAGGGAGAGTGTCCTGCTCCTGAAACTAAAACCCAGGCTGTCAGGCTTCTGAGACTAAGCTGAGGGCATCTGTGTCACCTGCTCCTGCCAAGCTGCTGAGAGCATGTCCAACTCCTTGAGCTCTCTTGGTGTTGGTTCTTCAATATTCAGATTCCTAAATCTACGTCCACGTCTGCATCATTCTCAGTGTATATTAACTGGAGGAGAAGCTGGAAGGGTTATCATTTGTTGTAGATTTTAGTTTTGTAGAAAGTGCCCTGAACCGAGCATTGGGCCAGGAGGATCAGTCCCAATTGTGAGGAGGTGTGTCAAAGCAGTCACCTGTATCACTGGAGTGTTCCGGTAGGTCCCACCATGAAGGCACAGTGTTTGGCTGTGAGGGCCATTCTAGCAGCCAGTGCTTCTCCAGGCTGCTACCTGCACAGGGCCCCAAAGCTGGGAAGACACAGATTGAGGACTGTTGTGGAGGGGAGGCTGTCTGTTGTAGGCAGCAGTTTGATCAGTTTCCTCTGACCCAGGCCTGGCAGCTGCCAAGAGCTCCATCCTGAAGTAGTGACTCACACGTCACAGGTTGTCTCGAGTGGCTGTAGGACTCAAAGACATAATGAAGCCCCATATAAGTAGCAGGGGGTATAGCTCAGGGGTAGAGCATTTGATTGCAGATCAAGAGGTCCCTGGTTCAAATCCAGGTGCCCCCTACTCAGGCTGAATTTTGGCCTTCCCTTATAAAGGAACTAAACTATGCATTAATCCATCTGATGGATTAACTATTTCCATGGACTAACTGGGTGGTAATTGGAGGCAGCTGGGGGCATACCTGGGGTTATATTTAGTTCCTGGAGGCTCAATCACTGTCTCTGCTTCCTGCCTGCCATGAACTGAGCAGATTTCCTTTGCCACACTCTTTCTCCATGATAGATACTCGGCCTCATCTTTGGTCCCAAATACTGGCATAAGATAACCTTGAACTGAACCTCTGAATTCGTGAGTCTAAAATCAACATTTATTCCTTAAAAGGGGTTCTTGTGAGGTATTTTGATCACCATTATCATTTACATGTGAGGCATCCCCAAAAGATAATGTGTGAGAAAATGCAAGAAGGTATACAGGTGAAGTGATTGGGTTATGAGAGCATTAACATTATCAGTGCCTTGATCCCCTGATAGGGTTTAACTGGTTGGTGACTGTAGTAGGTGGTGTGTGGCTGGAGGAGGCTGGAAACTGGGGACTTGCCTTTGGGGTATATATTTTGTCTATGGTAACAAGAATCTCTCTCTGCTTCCTGGAGTGATGTCCTGACCTGCTTTCCTCCACTACACCCTCTGTCATGACGTTCTGCCTCACCTGGAGACCTGCAGAATGGAGCTGGCTGGGATGGAATGAACCTCTACGAACATGAGTACCACATAAACTTTACCTCCTTAAAATGTTTTCCTGTCAGGTGTTTTGGTCACAGTGATGAAATACTGTGACCAAAACACCTGACTAAAAGAGTCACAGTAGTGAGAAGCTGACTAACATAGACATAGATTAAAACAATAGCTCAAACCTGTCTCTGAGTCAGATCCTACAGGGAGCTGCTAGAGGCACACGGGACCCTAGGTCCTTTCCCAGAGGGTGGAGGTCTCAGGGAGAAACCAAGGTTTGCTCTTGCCATCCCAGACCCCAACTCCAAGTATGAATTAGAATCACCTGGACAGTCTATCAAAGTGCCATTTCCCAGTGCCACCCTCACCTCCAAAGGGTCTGCTGAGCAGCCAGCTCTCGTACTCTGGCTCCTCTGTTTCAGTGTAAAGGAGGTTCTTGCTGCAGACTCCACCATTTTTAGGCTCCACAGTTAGCTAGGTTCTAAGGAGGAAGAAGGTGCAGGTTACACCTACAGGTGTATAGACAGGAAGGGGTGTGGCCTAGAAGGAAGTTAGTATATGATAGCAGAGCACTAGCAAGTGCACATGTCCAAGTGGGGAATCCTGGGTGTGCCATCCAGGTTTAAAGGGCTTATTATACATACATGTCAGCAGGGGGTATAGCTCAGGGGTAGAGCACTTGACTGCAGATCAAAAGGTCCCTGGTTCAAATCCAGGTGCCCCCTACTCATGCTTACTTTTGACACCCTCTCCTACACAGGTGCCTCAATTTCCTCCTCTTCTTCAGTACACACCAGATAAACATTCTCTTTACCACAAGCAGCTAACACTGAGGCTCTACTATGGTTATTCTTAACCTCATGTATGAAATAGAATCACCTGAATAGTCTATTGGTGCCATTTCCCAGGCACCACTGTGCATTTGTTTTAGCACAATATTTTACAGGGAGAAATTTGTCTCTTATCCCCTTTTTTTCTGTTCCATGGATGGTGTTGTTTTTCTAAAGTGGGAGATGTCAAGTGGTACCTTGAAGGCAGAGCACTAGAATAACTGAAGAGAAGGACTATGGCACTTAACCTTATGGCATGCCATGCCAAACCTGGACCACCTAATTGTTCTTTCACATGGGAGAAAAGGAAACTTCTGGTTTAATTGCTCATTAGTGTCTTGTGTTGATTTTTGGCTATTTGTGTGTTCAGATGCACAGTCAAGTCTCATCCTACACAAAAACCCCAACCCAACTCATACTCATGGCTGTTCCCTCTCTAGGTCTTAGAACCTGCAAAGTCCTTCCTTACACCTCTCCTCATTCCTACTTCTTCTTCTTGCTCTTATGGAACCTATTAATTGTCCTCATGTTGATACTCTTCTCCTCCATCTCTCTCTAGGCCATGATCCTAGGTAACCCCTGTGGCTCTCCTATTTGTATACCTATTGTGGACCCTACATTGCCCCTCATTCATGACTTCAGCTCCTCTGAGGTCCTTGCCTGTGGCCTCTCTTTCTTCCTCACAGCTCTTTTCTTGTTCCATGGATGCAAATGCCCACAGCTATTTCCACCTTTGCTCTGGAGTCTCCAGTCTTTGCTGAAGTGAAGAATGGAGCCAGAAGAATGATGCCATGCAAATCTGTGGCAGAGTGACCTAAACTTTCACCCTCTGATAATAAGCAAGGGTATAAACTATGTCATTATGTTCTTTTCTTTAAGGATTTTGGGATATATTTGAATGAGATACCTGCAGTCAAATGCATTTGACTGCAGGTACCTCATTCAAATCCAGGTGCAGCTGCAGTATCTCATTCTACTGCCCTGATTTAGCAGTCTCCTTATTAGAAAGGTTTTTGGTCATCTTCCCCACTCTCCTTAGACCGTGCTGGGTTCTCCAGTGTGCCTCATCAGCATATTGAGGAAGTATGGTCACCCCTTTCCACAGTTTATCACCTCTATGGCTATAGCTTGTGCTCACCTGAAGCTTGGAGATATTTCTGTGCCTCTCAACAGGCAAGGGCACTATCCAATCCCTGGGCTTCTGTGCTCAGCCAAATGTTTTTCTGATTAGTTCAACTTATAATTATGAAAGTTTCGTGGGGCTTGGGAAACAATCCCTTGCCAATGTTCTTACTAGCATCCAATAATCCTAATTGGCAGGAAATGGTATTGGAACTTACACTTGTATTTTTAAATGACTTTCAAGATATGATGCATGTGAAGGTCAAACACTAGCAATTATACATGTGATGATGCTAAAATAAGGTGTGGCCACCCAGGTTTAGAGTGCTCCTTAGACATACATAAAGGGCAGGGGGTATAGCTCAGGGGTAGAGCATTTGACTGCAGATCAAGAGGTCCCTGGTTCAAATCCAGGTGCCCCCTCCTTTTGAACACAATGAAGAACTCAATGAAAATTGCTGGTAAATGGACTGAAATAGAGAACATCATGTTAAGTGAAATAAGCCAGACTCTGAAAAATCAAGGAATGTTTTCTTTCCTATGTGGAAGTGAAATCAAATTAAGGGAAAGAAGGTGTGTAAGTATCAAATATCATAAGGATAAAGGGAAGATCAGTGGTGTAGAAGAAGGAGACAGAGGGAGTGGATTGTAAATGGGAGGAAATAGGGAATGAATTTAACAAAATTATGTTATATAATATATACATATGGTACCACAGAGAATTTCACCTTTATGTATATGTAGAAAGCATCAATGAAAAATAAGTGAGTTAAAAGAAGATCAATAGAGTGGTGACAGGAGTATAAGGGAGGGTAAGAAGGAGGGATGAAATTGAAACTAAATTCCATACATGTTTGATTTTCTCAAAATGAACACAACTTATGTACAACTTTAATGTACTAATGAAAAAAAAAACAGAAAAGACTTTTTCCCAAAGAGAGGTAGAGTTGACATTTGTTGGGAAAGAAAAAAAAAAAAGAACCCAAATCGCTTATTTCTTGGAGCCATAAGAATTTCCAGAAAACTCCAGGCAGTATTTGATTCTTCAAGACTGCTAAATTATGATGTAAAGTTAATTCACATCTTCCCTGGTTTTGACAACTTAGGGATCTGATCTGGAAAGTGAGATCCCAAGAATTTCATAGGAATTCATAGGATTTGTAGAACCTGCAGGTTTCCTAACCAGAAGAGCTCCAACCCTTCCCTGCCATCTGAAGGCGCTCCTGCTCTCCCACTGAGCTGAGCCTGTTCCTCCCTTGCTTCTCCTCTTATCTCAGACCTATTGCCTTTTTCTGTTGATCAATAACATGAGAAAATTCCAGAATGCCAACTACTGAGTCACACCTTGCAGGTGGAGTCTTAAATGCCAAAATAATCACCAGACTATGCTTATTCATAACACTAAAAATCGGGGGAATGTATGTAGAAATGAATTCATGACAGCCATGGACCAAGGAGAGAAGAAAGTAATGTTAAACACTGCTAAGTTCCTTATTGTTTTAAATTCTGGATTCAGTGTTCTACCTGGAGAAGCTGGGGATTAGTTTTATTGTTGGCTCAGCTTATTGGTTCAAACTGGAAATCAAAATATTTCAAAAACTGATGGAATTGAGATGCCAGGATATCCTTGAAAACTAAATCTAGATGGAAAAAATGGAGTTCACTATGTGTGACTTGTCCACACCTCTGTCTCCTACACAATGGTTAGATGACAACCCCTTCAATTCAACCTCAAGAAATACAGCATTTGCTTGAGGACTATCTTTGAGAACTATTTTATTTGCATATCTTTATGGACCTATGTGTGATGCCATAGCTAAAATATGTCCCCTAATTAGATTTGAGGATGAAAGTTTCTTAAAGAGTAGAAGAGGCTGAAAATTGTCCTTGATCACCCCATTCCAGGCATCTTAATTGCCCACAGAAATACCGTTGATGCAATCAGTCTGTCTATGTGGAGTTCTGAGCACCCACACCAAGTTGATACTGTTTGGTTCATTTTCTCATTTTTACAAACAACACTGTAATGGCTAACCAAGGGCATGCAGCTTTGCACACTTGCACAAGATGAACCAAATGCACACTTTAAAGTACTCTGCTTGCAAGTAACCTTCCAGAAAAGACTATCAATTACAACACATTCCTCCAACCCTGTAGAAAGTGCCTATCACCTTTTGAAATAATCAGATATATTCCATGTATGTATGGTTATGTCACAATGAGGGAGGTTTCAAGATGGCAGAAGAGATCATACCTGACTGCACCATGGTATGAAACCGAGAAAGCAGATAAGCATCTTCTCAGTAAGGTGGGTTGAATAAAAAGGGACTGTACTTGGAATTAATACTGGACTTTCAAAGCAGATAAGGTTTTCAGGAGTTTGGATAAAAATAAAAATAAATAAATAAATAAATAGATAAAACAGATAAAAAAATAAATAGATAAAAATAAATAAATAGATAAAAAACAAAATAAAAAAGAAGTCCCAGCCCCACTGCCCCCCCACCACTGCCAGCAGTGCCAATCAGAATAGTCCACCCACATGCAAATGAAGAAATGAGGAAATGAAAGGAACACAGATTTTTAGGAGGTTTGTGGCATAGCTGTGTATGGAAAGACCTGAGATCAAAGACATGACCAGACTTACCAAAAGGTGTGCTGCACAATGTGAAGCTGCATCTCTTCCTACTGCTTCAGGATGACAAAGCAACCATTTTGGCAGCCATGGGAGTCAGCTCCTGGCAAATCACATTATTATGAAGACTCCTAACACACATAATAAGGAGAGGATTTTTAAAGGCTGCCAAAAAAATTTACAGGTCACATTTAGAGGGAAAACAAATTGGATCTCAACTGATTTCCAGCCCAGACCCTCAAACTAGGAGGCCTTGGAATAATATATACCAAGCTCTGAAAGAAAATGGATTCCAACCAAGAATACTATTCCCAGCAAAATTAAGATTAAGAACTGACAATGAAATTAAAGTCTTCCATGACAAAAAAAAGTTAAAAAAAAATCACAACTAGGAAGACTGCACTACAAAACATACTAAATAAAATATTTCATAAAGAAAAAATGAGAAATAAAAGTAAAAAACCAGCAAAAAAGAGGAACTGCCCTAAAAGAACAGTCAATCACAGGAGAAACCAATTCACATTAAAAACCAGAACTAATGACAATAACAATCATTTCTCATTTTTCAGTGATAGTACTGAATGTAAGTAGCCTAAACTCATCAATCTAAAGACATAGATTTGCAGATTGGATTACGAAACAAGACCCAACAATATGCTGTCTGCCAGAGACTCACCTCAAAGGCAAAGACATCCACAGACTGAAGGTAGAAGGATGGGAAAAGACATATCATTCATCTGTATCTTATAAACAAGCAGGGGTTTCTATCCTCCTATCAGACAAAGTGGTCTTCAAGCCAAAGTCAATCAGAAGGGACAAAGAAGGGCATTTTATACTGTCTGAAAGGTACCTAAAACTATACTACAGAGATATAGTAACAAAAATGGTATGGTATTGGCACCAAAACAGACAAGAAGACCAATGGTACAGAATAGAAGGCACGGAGACAAACCACATAAATACAGTTATCTCGTACTAGATAAAGGAGCCATAACCCTACATTGGAGAAAAGATAGGAATAGAAAAGACTGCATAATGAATGGTACAGAACTTTTCCTATGTTCATGTAATAATCCACCACAGTGAAACTCCACATCATGTAAAACCACAAGAAGGGGATCCTAATTAGAGTAATTTACACTCCATGTATGTATAATATGTCAAAATACACTCCAGTGTCACATATATCTAAAAATAACAAATAAAAAATAAAAAGAAAGGTTAGCTGAGTGGGAGAGCATTTGCTTGTCATGCCAGAGGCTCTTTGTTCAGTACCCAGCATCAGAAAGAAAAATCTCATCAAATTTTTCTTATTAAACATTAAACGCCTTTTTAAGTACAAAAAAATTGAACCCCCCCCTAGTGTGTATATGTATGATGCGCTAATAAAAACATTTTTTAAAAAGACTCACAGTAATTTATAGCTTCTCCTCTGTGTCAACTTAGGGCTCTGTTCTGGGACATGTTCAGGGACACGGTCACTGTTAAATCTAGAAGAGTTATCTTCATATAGCAGGACAGGGAAAACTGCTAAGGGTGCAATGCAGCCCAGACTGGAGCAGGAGTCTGTGGGAGGGCTCAGGAGCTGGAAATGCACTCAGTCCCTGCCATAGCTGGACCCGAGGTCACTGTCTAGGGATGTGTGCTTTTATGTTTGGGAGGATGGAATCCGAACTGTTAACAGTGGTGACTTTACTGGTTAAATTATAGATCATTTAAATTTTGCTCCTGATGCTTATTTGTGTTTTATAAATTTTCTATATGTTTTCAGTTGAAAGCATTTCTTGAAAATCTATAATATATTTAATGGCAAACTTGGAGGAGCTGGTGTGGGATTTTTTAAAAGCAGCATTCCCCCCACCCTCTCTCTCCCCACACCTCCTTCCCTGCTTCCTTCCTTTCACCACATTGTACTTGTCTGTGTAATAAGAATGACTGAATCCCACCCTTTGGCCATCATTTTCTATGGCCCTCTTGGTGGCTGTGGTTTGGGTATCTGTCAGGTCTCTGGTGGTAGGATGGTGGTAAGTGGCTTCAATCACTGCTGGTGAGTCTACCAGGGACATATTCTCCAGTGTGGGCCATCCTGTTGTAGGTGGGGACATGCTAGGAGAGGCTGAGGAAAGTGCACAGTCCCAGCTCAGGGGCCATGAGCCTTCTCTTTAAGTCCTGTGGGGCCAGGTGTGGTGACCCCCAGCTGTGCCACTTGCAGAGAAGCTGGGGTTCATCCTGGTCTACCTTGGAGGCTATTGCTTTTTTTGGCCACATGTCCCTGGAGACTCTGCCAGAGCCATGGACTTGGCCATATAGGATGAGGGCAGAAGACCATGAAAGAGGACATAGTAGAGGAACCCAAACTCTTCCCCCTGGATTTGATGGAGGTATGCTGAGGAAGAGGAACCTCAGGTCAGGGCAAAGGAGGCTTCTTTGTTCATACAAAGCACAGGGAAGGGGGAGCTCATGGCCAGAAAAGGGAGTCTGCCAGGTGCCATGGCAGCCTAAGGGCAGATGTCAGCTACATGCATGGCAGTCCATAGTGGGGAAAGCCACTTGTTTGTTAGTGCTGAACCCAAACTCAGAAGTCAGGGAGGGGGCCTGGCCTTCAGACAGAGCATTTGACTGCAGATCAAGAGGTTGAAGTTCTGGTGCCCACCAGTTTTTCTTTTTTATCCCCTGAATCAGCTATTATCCTCCAACACTGAAACTTCCCCCAGCAGGGAGTAGAGGTGTGCAAGGACCATTCTGTCTAGGTTCAACTAACAGCTCAGGGACTTGCAGACCCAGAAGGGCTGAAACCAGTCCTTTTTGGGTCATCATCTCCCTCCCTTCCTTACTGCCCCTCATTTGAGTGCCCCAAAGCCTCCTTGCTCTGCCCAGCATGTCTCCTCCTGCCTTCAGCTGGGTGCACTGGCTTTGGACTTGGCTGCTGCCACAGTCAGTCACCCATATTGTGCTGTGTCCTGTGGCCCAAGATAGACATTTGTGTTCTGATTTGCCCAGCAGATAGAACATCTTACAGAATGCCAGGAGCTTCCTGTCATTTTGGTGAGTGAGCACATTTACTGGATCTTTCCACCCCATCAGAAAACCTGTGCCACATGTTTGAATTTCTACATGGCTTATGGCTACAGCAGAAGACGCTGTGTGATCTCCTTTGGATGTGCATTGGGTGTGGGGAAATGGCCACCATTCTCCTGCCCTCTGGGGTGCCTAGGCCGTGGCTCAGTCAGCAGAGGGAGAGAATCCTCCTCCCAGTTCAGAAGCCCCTTTGGGCCTGTGCTTTGGACCCCAAGTCAAGCAGACAAAGCCCAATTCCTGCTCCTCCATGGATGCTGATTGATGGGGGCAAGACCTTGGAAAACAGCAGGGCTGCTCAACAGGAGGGTGGCTTCCACTTTCCACAGCTTAGCTCAAGAGGACCAAGGCCAAGAATTTGGCCATGGGAAATAGAAAAGAAAACAAAATCCAGCCAGCAGTTCAAGAGTGAGGGTGCAGTGGAGAGAGAGTGCTGCAGGAGATTCTAGAGTAAATGGGCCTGGTTGGAGGTGAAGAAAGGAGGAGAGGAGAGAGGAGGGTTGTGCCAGTAGCCAAGTCCAAAGCCAGTGCACCCAGCTGAAGGCAGAAGTAGGAGACATGCTGGACAGAGCAAGGAAGATTCTGGGCACTCAAATGAGGGGCAGTAAGGAAGGGGGGGTGTTGAGAGCCACAGCCGAAGGGGCCCCAGCAAACTTTCAGACTGCCAGCTGATGATTGGCTCACAGTGGCCCCAGCAACATCTAGCTGATTGGCTCCTCTGTGGTGATGCTCATTGGGCTGTTTCCCTGCCCTTTCAGACCACGGAGCTGCTCATTGGGGGACTTTTTTGGCTCCGCCCATGCGACCCAGCCAATCGGCCTCTAGAGCAGGAGGATTGTGGGAGAAAGAGGTTGTTGGGGTGTGTGGCTTGTGGGAAGCCGGTGGTGGCAGTTGGGCTCTGAGGGTTTTTTCCTGAGGAGCTGTTTTGTTTATCGTGTGTGGTTCTAAAAATAAAGTTAGTTTCTTTTGACAAGTGGCTCCTGAATTGTGCCCAACCAGACTGCGGCAGGGGGGGATGATGACCCAAAGAGGACTGGTTTCATGTGGTGGATTATCCAAGTCATGGATCTTAACCAGGAATAAATAGAAACTACTATGGATTACTGGAAGACACTTCCCTGGGGGAACCCACATTGTTAAATTGCGTCATTTAGGGAACTTGTTTAAAATGAGTTTCTGTCTAAGTGATGAGCATTTTACTGCAGATTAAGAGGTTCATGGTGCAAATTCAGTGTGTGTTCTTTTAGTCTGTCTCCTTTTGGGTCTAGTTAGTCTAGTAATGTCTAAATTGAAACTCTTTCACGTCTTTCTTAGGAAGGTCAAACTCATCAGATCTGTTGGGAAACAGGAAACAGATGCAAGCAGCAGGTTGTGTCTTGGCTCAGGGTTGGGTTAGTGGAGAAAGACCAAGATCAGCAGTGTGGGATTTGGTCCCAACCCTGTTATTAATCCAGCGTGTGTGCTTGGGCATGTCTCTTAATTATGATCTCTTTTCAAGTCTATGCCATGAAGCACTAAAATAAACTAGAGGCTCCCAGTTCCCACTGGGGTCTCATCTAAGGAGCTTGTTAAAAGTCCTTTGGCCTCACTCCCAGAGACGCAGCTTCAGGATTTCCAAGGTGGCTTGTTGACCTTTAGTTCCAACAAGCGCACTCCCTGTGCTCAGCACCTCCCACACCAGGTGCTGTGATGGGCAGCCCAGCTGGGGATTCAGGATTCAGGTTAATCCAAGGTCCCCTATGGAAACAAAAGTCCTCCAGCTTTTTATTGATGTTCTTGCCTATGGACTGTTAAATGTAAGGGATGTTGGACATAGAAAATCATGAGGTCTTCATTAGGCACTAGTGAGATGAAAGGGCAGGTACAAGGGTCCCGATACAAATGTTGTTTCTACTCTGATTTCAGAATAGGGTTGCAGCTTCTGTTCCCTCACTGGAGCCCAGGATTATGAATTTGTCTGCAGGAGGATAGAAAAAAAAGGTCAGGAGGGTCAGGTCACTCCTTTAGGAAGCCTCAGGTGCACTACCCTATCATGTTACTCCTGAGCTTGTGTCCTAGAGAGGCACCCAGAATCCTGCTTATCCCTATCTTGGTCTGGGAGGGTCAGGGCATGAGCTTATGTGGCCAGAGGATCTGCAGGAGCCCTGGGTGGGAGCTCCAGACCTAGGGCCCAGTGCCAAGGTTCAGGGCCTCTCACTGGCATCCTGGTATGCTGGGCTCAGAAACCAGAGCACCTTCCCATTGTTGAGAGCACCATGTTACCACTGGATCAATCTCTCCTTTGTTATAGCCCAAGCAGAGTGCTATGCAGCACACACAGAGAGAAGACAAAGACCACTTTCTCCTGGAAGATTTGTGGAGCTGAATAAAACCGAGAGTGTGGGAGAACACAGGGATCTGTGCCTTGGAAACTAATTTTTGCACCAGTTACCTGAGGGACAGTGAGTCTGCTCTTCTGAGATGTGGTTGGTCAGAGAGCATGACTGATTCATTGCTTTCTCCACTGTGTGCAATACACTGACTAAAAGTCTTACAAACAAGGGGGCACCTGGAATTGAACCAGGGAACTCTTGATCTGCAGTCAAATTCTCTACCCCTGAGCTACATCCCCACCTATGTAGGGCCTCTCATTAGCACCTTTTCATCCATGGCACCACACCCAGGCTACCTACACATTCATCTCCCACTGTTTTCTCTAACTTTCTCTATTGTAGTCTGCATTCCCCTCTCCCTCTTCCATATTACCTGGCCCTGCTCCATCCCCCTTTGCATAGGTAAAGGACACATGACTCCATTGTTTCTCCTAGGTCCACACCAGTTGCCAGACAAGTATCAGGGGTCAATGGCCAGTATCTCATTGGGAGTTCTTCTTCCTGCCGAGGAGGATGTAAGCCACCCTAAAATTTAAAATCTCAAATTGTTAGAATAACAAACACAAATATTCAGTAATATATTTACAATAGGTGAAGCCCTTGATAGATTTAATCCATAAGGGTTCTAGAACTAGACAAAGAAAAAGCTGCTCTGGTGGTTTATTTAAGGGGGTACATCAAAAGCAGGGATGAGGTTTCAAGGGCAGAGTCTTGCTTCATGATGTTTTGCAGTCAGCAGGTTGATTGACATCTTGGCAGATCACACCAATCTCAGGTGGGCCACAGCAGATCAGGATAGAGATTCACAATGTCCCTGGGCAACTGACCAGAGGAAATGTCCACTGGTCATTCCCAGAAACCAGAAGCCTCCCTCCAAGAGCCTTCCATGCATGGTGACCAACATGCAATCTATGGACGGCTCCTGACAGACAAGAGCTGATGTTCCTGTTCTTTAATGGACCTCACATGAGACCCAGTAGAGCCTCTTCTATATGTCAAGGCCTCAAGGAGGGGGGCTTGTTATTTCTCTCCACCACTCCCTCTCTCACTAACCAACACTCATGGAGCTTGTAAGGGGCCAAGTCTGTCATCCATGTTGAGGCCACAGGGATGAGTGAACATTGATCTTGTTCCTTAAAAAGACTTAGTGCAAGTAAGAGAAAAACCCATGAGCCAAAATATTCTCTCAAGTAGCAGGAGCCTGAATAAAAAACCAGAGGGAGAAGGGAGTTAGGATTCCCTGCCCAAATGAAGCCACCAGGCAGGAGTAACACCCAAGGGTACTCTACAGGGCCTCCCCAGGTCTATCTTATGGGGGGTGTTATGGTATGGATGTAAGGTATCCCCTAGGAGCTCATGTGTGAGATGATGAAAGAAGGTTCAGAGGAGACATGATTGAGCTATAGCCTAAACCTAATCATTTAATTACAATTACAGTGTGATCTTTGAAATTACCATTTGCTTTCCTTCAGAGGTAGGATCATCAGTTCATCTGAAGCCGAGACCAAGCTGCTCTCTGGTCCCTGGGGGACTGTGGGAAAGTCTCACTCAATTTTTTTTTTTCTCCTGTAGAAGTTGGCCTTCTACATTTCCTTCCCCCAGAACCACCTAATTTTTCATTATCTCAAGTGAGCAAGGCCCAGTTACCAGTGCTCGATCCCTTCACTTGCCTGAGGGTCTTTTGCCTGTACCCATTCCTGGTTCTAGCCAGGGCACACTGATTAGAGAGGAGCCCACCTCAGGCTGGCAGAGACACAGAGGACGGTGTGGTTGGCAGGGGGAAAGGGAGCTCCTGGCCGGACAGGGGGAAGTCTGAAGACCCAGGCTCATGTACTGGGCAGGACCCAGGGAAGACAGGCCAGGACCTCAGCCAGCCTGGTTAGAGAGCCACGCCCACCTCCAGAATGAACCCTGGCTATAGCCTGGGTCTCACTTACAGTGTCCGGACTCTGTCACCTCAGGATGAGCCCCACATTTCACCTCTCTGTGTAGTTTATCAGCACTCATAGTCTTACCTGGGTATACAGTTGGCCAAGCTAAAGGCATTAGCAATTGTGCTGGGTGATTTCCTATGTCTGCTGGGGTGGGCTGTGGTGGACAGATGTTCAACCTATCACCTATGGGATGCTACCATGAAGGCATTTTTGGATGTGATTGACACTTAAATCAGAAGACTCTAAGCCAAGCCCATTGCCACTCCAAGTGTGGGGGCCTTATGGAGCCTTCTCTTCCTAAGGAGGAGAAGATGGGTTGCTGAGAAAGAGGGATTTGTCAAACCCCTGATTGGAGAGTTTTACTATAAGGTCTGGTGACCTGGCTGGAGCAGGATCTCAGCTGACTCTGGCGCCTGTTGCTGGGAGCTGAAGACACATGCCAAAGTCACTTCATCCAGCCAATTACAGACAGCTGTGTGCATGTGGGTCCTTGGAGTGTGTTACAAAGCAGGGTGAGCAGAAGTGTAAATAATTCTGAACTGGGCCCTCAGACTGTCTTCAGACCAGAGCTGCCACATCTGCTCCTCCTGGGTCTCCAGATTGTGAGGCAATCATGCAGAAATCAGCATTATGCACTCCACAACTGTTTGGGACACTTCTTAAAATATTCTCTGTCCCCGGACCCATGAGCACTGAACTCATCTTTGAAGGTTTCATGATGTGTGAACTCCTAGCCCGCTCATCTCTCTCCATATTCACAGCTGAATCTGTGTGGTAGAAAAAAGTTGGAAACAGAACACTGTGTTCATTGAGTGCAAAAGAGGGGGCACCTGGATTTGAACCAGGGACCTCTTGATCTGCAGTCAAATGCTCTACCCCTGAGCTATACCCCCTGCTGCTTACATATGTCTAATAAGCACTCTAAAGCTGTCTGACCACACCCTGGATTTTACCACCTTCTCATGTGTGCCTACTGTCAGGCCATGATACATATCATATCCTGGAACATCATTTGCATCTACAAATGTAAGTTCCAATACCATTTTCCTGCCTATTAGAATTACTGGCTGTTGGGATGGACATTAGCAAGGGACTGTGATCCCTCCACTCAAAGTTAAAGTTGTAAGATTCCAATCAGAACTAATCAGAAAGACTAGGGGTGGTCTGTATTTTTAGTGAGGGAGCTGGTAATACTGATGTAAATCCAGTCTGGGTGACTCTGATTCAGCAATATGTCGCTCCATAATGTCAACTTTACAGAGCAATTAAGGAAGACCTTCAGAAAAACAAACAGATCACTGGCCACAAGAGTCCTCCTTCTGCCAGGTAACTGGTGGCACCAGAGAAACTGACACAGCCTTAAGAAGGGTGGTGCTGAGGGTGAATGGCAAGCAGAACACTGACCAGAGAAAAGACCAGTGTAGGTTTGCCAATAATAATTTTAAAAAACAACAGTAGGGGACACCTGGATTTGCACCAGGGACCTCTTGGTTTGCAATCAAATGCTCTACCCCTGAGCTGTGACCCCTTGACTGACTAGGTTCCCCTTAGCAAGTGTCACCTGTTCCCACACCCAAGGACTCCATGGTGCACTGTGAGTGTTATTCCTTCCTCCTTGATGGAAACTGCACGTGCACCACAGCCTGACAAAAGACCCTGCTTCAGGCCAGGAGGTCACCTTCCAGTCTCCAGAAGACTTTCACTTGTCTGCAGGCTCTTTCCTACCCAGTCTGATTGTATGCACATTCTCGATTCCCTCAGTAAATGGAATTTTCCCCTCTCCCTTCACTCAGAAGTTGAGATATATGGGAGGGAGGAAGGCTGGGTCCTGGCTGTGTCAATCACAAATCTAGGTTATTTGTATGTGTATGTGTGTGTGTGTGTGTGGTGCTGGGGAATGAACCCAGGCCGTGTGCATGCAAGGCAAGCACTCTACCAACTGAGCTATATCCCCATCCCAAGACAAATCTAGGTTCTAATGATGTTTGTTGAATCCAGGTGAGGTTTCTCTGTATCAGAGATCCATGAGCTTTAAAGACAACATTTTTGACCATTGCAAATCCAATACACAATGTAAATACAAAACCAAACTTCCTTCAATAAAAATTCCAGCGTGAAGATTGGAAAAACTGGAAGTACTGAAACTTCAGAGAAATTCAAATTATTGGGAAAAGGGACTATATCATTTTTTTATAATCTGATGTTATAGTTGGAACACCCTTCTAGATGCCAATTTCAGTATATTCCAGCATATTACCAATGATAATACTTAAATAACCACTTCAAAACTCAGTGGTGCCACCAATACCCACCCAGGATTTGGAAAGGTTCCCTGATTAGGTCCTGATTCTGTTACCTGGGACTGACTCCAATTCAGACCTTCTGCATAAGAACTTGCCTGGCTCCACCTTCAGAGAACCAGCACTTTCCATCATTCTCCTTTGTAGTTTATGATGAAGTCAGTGGCAATTACATGAGCAGTCTTCTCAGCTTGCTTCCCATATGTGGAATATTAGAGGCCAAGAGATCTTTTTACTTCACACAGTCTCAATGTCTTTTAGTAAAGGTTGCTAATGCTTTGTCTATACATCTCTCAAAAAAAAAAAAAAAAACCTCATGAGTGTATTTTGATATTAGGCATACATCAAGTGTAAATTATTCTAATTAGGATCCCCTTCTTGTGGTTGTACATGATGAGGATTCTTATATGAAAAACTCTGGTGGATTCTTATATGAACATAGGAAAGTTATGTTAGATTCATTCTACTGTCTTTCCTATTTCTATTTCCTCTCCCTTCCCTCCATTCCCCTTTGTCTAACCCACTAAACTTCTATTCTCCCTGCCTTGCTGTATGTTAGTATCTGCGTATCAGAGAGAACATTTGACCTGTGGTTTCTTGGGATTGGCTTATTTCACTTAACATGATATCTCCAGATCCATCCATTAACCAGCAAAAGTCATAAAGTCATTCTTCCTTAAGGCTGAGTAATATTCCATTGTGTATATATACCATGTTTTCTTTATCCATTCATCTATTGAGGGGCACCTAGGTTGGTTGCATAGCTTAGTGATTGTGAATTGAGCTACTATAGACATTGATGTGGCTGCATCACTGTAGTATGCTGATTTTAAGTTCTTTGGGTAGAGACTGAAGATTGGGATAGCTAGGTCAAGTGGTGCTCTCATTCCACGTTTTCTGAGGAGTTTCCATACTGCTTTACAGAGGGGTTGCATTAATTTTCAGTCCCACTAGCAATGTATGAATGTACCTATTTCCCACATCCTCACCAATGTTTAATGTCACTTGTATTCTTGATAATTGCCCTTCTGACTGGAGTGAGATGAAATCTCAGTGTAGTTTTAATTTGTGTTTCTCTAATCTCTAGAGATGTTGAACATTTTTTCATATATTTTTTGCCAGTTGTATTTCTTTTTCTGTGAAGTGCCTGTTCAGTTCCTTTGCCCATTTATTGATTGGTTTAATGGATTTTTTGGTGTTAAGTTTCTTGAGATTTTTGTATATCCTGGAGATTAATACTCTACCTGAGGTGTAGGTGGCAAATATTTTCCCCATTCTGTAGGCTCTCTCTTCATGTTTTGATTGTTTCCTTTCCTGTGAAGAAGCTTTTTAGTTTGATACCATCCTGTTTTTGATTCTTGATTCTTTGATTTGTTAGGACTCTTGTTTAGGATTGGTTCCTAAGCTGACATGATGGAGAGTTGGGCCTACTTATTCTTCTAGTAGGTTCAGGATCTCTGTTCTAATGCCTAGGTCCTTGATTCACTTTGAGTTAAGTTTTGTGCAGGGTGAGGGTGGGGGGTTCAATTTATTCTGCTACATATGGATTTCCAGCACCATTTATTGAAGAGGCTATCTTTTCTCCAATGTAAGTTTATGGCTCCTTTGTCTAGTATGAGCTAACTGTATTTATGTGGGTTTTTCCCTGTGTCTTTTATTCTGTACCTTTGGTCTTCATGTCTGTTTTGGTTCTAATACTATGCCATTTTTGTTACTACAGCTCTGTAGTATAATTTCAGGTACCTTAAGCAGTATGACATTCTTTGTCCCTTCTGATTCACTTTGGCTTGAAGACCACTTTGTCTGATAGGAGGATAGTTGACAAGATCCAGATAAATAATATGTCTTTTCCCATCCTTTTATCTTCAGTCTGTGGATGTCTTTGCCTTTGAGGTGAGTCTCTGATAGACAGCATATTGTTGGTTCTTGTTTTATAATCCAGTCTGCAAATCTATGTCTTTAGATATAGATTTGATGATGAGTTTAGGCCATTTTCATTTAGTGCTATTATTGAGAAATGATTTCTGTTTTTTTATGTGAATTGGTTTCTCCTGTGATCGACTGTTCTTCTAAGGTAGTTTCTCTGTTTGCTGGTTTTCACTTTTTTTTCTCAATTTTTCTTTATGAAATATTTTATTGAGTATGTTTTGTAGTGCAGTCTTCCTAGTTGTGAATTTTTTTAACTTTTCTTTATCATGGAAGATTTTAATTTCATTGCCAGTTCTGAAACTCAATTTTGCTGGGTATAGTATTCTTGGTTGGAGTCTATTTTCATTCAGAGTTTGGTATATATTATTCCAAGACCACCTAACTTTGAGGGTCTGGGTTGAGAAATCTGCTGAGATCCAGTTTGTTTTCCCTCTAAATGTGACCTGTCAGGTTTGGGGCAATCTTTAAAATTCTCTCCTAATTCTGTATGTTAGGCATCTTCATAATACTGTGGTTTACTATGAGTTGACCCCCCCAGATGCCAGCACCACATCATAGCTGCAAAATGCTTCCTTTGTCATCCTGGAGCAGTAGGAAGAGATGCAGCTTGACATTGTGAAGCACATCTTTTGTAAGTCTGACTGTGTGTTTGATCTTGGATCTCTCCATACCCAGACATGCCACAAACATCCTAAAAATGTGTGTTCCTTTAATTTCCTTATTCCTCCACTTTGATTGTGGGGGGACTGGTCTGAGTGGCACTGTTGGAAGTGGTGGGGGGCAGTGGGGCTGAGGCTCCTTCTTTATTTTGTAATATCCAACCTCCTGAGTCCCTGATCTGCTTTGAATGTCCAGTATTAATTCCCAGTACAGTCCCTTTTTATTCAACCCACCTTGCTGAGAAGGTTCCTATCTGCTTTCTTGCATTCATACCATGGTGCAGCCAGGAAAGCAACCTCATCTCTTCCACCATCTTGAAACCTCCCTCAAGGTGACATAACCATACATGCATGGAATATATGTGATTATTTCAAAAGGTGATGGGCACTTTTTACAGGGATGGTGGGACGTGTCATAATTGCTATGTCTTTTCTGGGAGGTTACTTGCAAGCAGAATACTTTAAAGTGTGCATTTAGTTCATCTTGTATGAGTGTGCAAAACTGTATGTACATGGTTAGCCATTGCAGTGTTGTTTGTAAGAATGAGAAAATGAACCTATTCTGTGTGGGTGCTCACACTCCACATGAACAGACTATTTGCATCAACAGTATTTCTGTGGGCTATTAAGATGCCTGGAACGGTATGATTGAGGGCAATTTTTAGCTTCTTCCACTTTTTAAAAAATTTTCATCCTCAAATCTAATTAGGAGACACATTTTAGCTATGGCATCTCTCATGGGTCCATAAAGATATGCAAATAAAATGGTTCTCAAAGATAGTTCTCAAGCAAATGCTGTATTTCTTGAGGTTGTAATAAAAGGGTTGTCATATAACTATTGTGTAGGAGGCAGAGGTATGGACATGTCACACATAGTATACTCCACTTTTCCCATCTAGATTTAGTTTTCAAGGATATTCTGGCATCTCAGTTCCATTGGATTTTTAAATATTTTGATTTCCAATTTGAACCAACACATTGAGCCAACAATGAAACTAATTTCTGCTTATTCAGGTAGGACTCTGAACCCAGAATCAAACCAATAAGAAACTCTGTAGAGTTTAACATTGCTATTTTTCTCTCCTTGGTCCACGGCTGTCATGAATTCATTTCTACATACATTCCTCCGATTTTTGCTGTTTTGAATAAGCATAGTCTGGTGATTACTTTGGCATTGAAGCCTCCACCTGCAAGGTGTGACTCTGAAGTTGGCATGCTGGAATTTTCTCAAGTTATTGATCAAAAGACAGAGGCAATATGACTGAGACAAGAGGAGAAGCAAAGTAGAACAGGGTCAGCTCAGAGGGAGAGCAGGAGGGCCTCCAGCTGTCAGGGAGGGTTGGCGCTCTTCTGATTAGAAAACCTGCAGGTTGTACAAATCCTATGAATTCCCATGACAATTCTTGGGATCTAATTTTCCAGATCAGATCCCTAATTGTCACACCTGGGAAGCTGTGAATTAAATTTACATCATAATTTAGCAGTCTTGCAGAATCAAATATTGCCTGGAGTTCTCTGGAAATTCTTATGGCTGCTAGAAATAACAATTTGGGTTCTTTATTTTTCCCCACAAATGTCAATCTACCCCTTTGTGAAAAGTTTTTTCCTATTATTTTTATTAGTGCATTAAAATTGTACATAAGTTGGTTTCATTTTGACAAAATCAAACATATGGAATTTGGTTTCAATTCCATTCCCCCTTCTTGCCCTTCCTCCACTCTCCATTATTCTCCTTTCTATATTCTATTGATTTTCTTTTCACTTACTTATTTTTCATTGATGCTTTCTACATATTCATAAAGGTAAAATTCTCTGTGTACCAATTATATATACATATAACACGATTTTGTTAAATTCATACCCTATTTCCTCCCATTTCCCATCCATTCTCTCTCCCTCTGTCTCCTTCTTCTACTCCACTGATATTCCCTTTATCGTTATGATATTTGATACTTACGCACCTTCTTTCATTTGCTCACACTTCTATAGGAAAGGAAACATTTCTTGATTTTTCTGAGTCTGGCTTATTTCACTTAACATGATGTTTACTATTTCAGACCATTTGTCACCAATTTATACTGAGTTCTTCATTGTGTTCAAAAGGAGGGGGCACCTGGATTTGAACCAGGGACCTCTTGATCTGCAGTCAAATGCTCTACCCCTGAGCTATACCCCCTGCTCTTTATGTGTGTCTAATAAGCACTCTAAAGCTGCCTGGCCACACCCTGGATTTTACCACCCTACATGTGTACTTGCTAGTGTTAGACCTTCATATGCATTGCATTCTAAAAGTCATTTAAAATACAAGTGTAAATTCCAATACCTTTTTTCCTGCCAATTAGAATTATTGGAAGATAGGATGAACATTGGCAAGGGATTGTTTCCCCAGCCCCACTAAACTTTCATGATTATAAGTTGAACTAATCAGAAAAACAATTGGCTGAGCACAGAAGCCCAGGTACTGGATAGGGCTCTTGCCTGTTGAGAGGCACAGAAATATCTCCAAGCTTCAGGTGAGCACAAGCTACAGACACAGAGGTGATAAACCATGGAAAAGAGTGACCATACCTCCTCAATATGCTGAGGAGGCACACTGGAGAAGTCAGGACAGACTCTGGAGAGTGGGGAAGATGACCAAAGACCTTTCTAATAAGGAGACTGCTAAATAAGGAAGGTAGAAGGTGATATTGCAGGGTGCTCCTGGATTTGAACAAGGGACCTGCAGTCAAATACAGACATACTCCCCAATTCTTTAAAAGAATGAAAAGAAAGGAAACATAATGACTGCCACTGTGGCCCTCAACAAATGACATAATCTATACCCTTGCCCATTAAAATAGGATGATAATTGAGATCCCTCTGCCACAGATTTGCATGGAACCATGTGTCTGGCTCCATTCTTTACTCCAACAACAACTGGAGACTCCAGAGCAAAGGTAGAAATAGCCACCGGCATTTGCGTTCATGGAACAAGAAAGGAGCTGTGAGGAAAAAAGAGAGGCCCCAGGCAAAGGCCTGAGAGGAGCTGGAGTCAGGCCTGAGGGGCAACTCTAGGGTCCACAATGGGTACACAAACAGGAGGGCCACAGGGTTGCCTAGGATCATGGCCCAGAGAGAGATGGAGGAGAAGAGGGTCAACATGAGGATAATGAATAGGTTCAGTAAGAATAGAAAGATGAGGTAGAAATGAGGAGAGGTGTGAGCAAGAACCTGCAGGTTCTAAGACCTTGAGAGGGAACAGCCATGAGTGAGGGTTGGGTGGGGATTTTGTGTAGGATGAGACTTGACTGTGCATCTGAACACACAAATAGCCAAAAATCAATACAAGACACTAATGAGCAATTAAACCAGAAGTTTTCTTTTCTCCCACATGAAATTACCATTAGGTGGTCCAGGTTTGGCATGGCATAGCATAGGGACAAGTGCCACAGTCCTTCTCTCCAGGTATTCTAGTGCTCTCCCTTCAAGGTCCCAGTTGGCGTCTCCCACTTTAGGATCACAACACCGTCCTCAGAACAGCAAAAGAAGACGAGAGACAAACCTCTCCCTGTAAAATACTGTGCTAAAGTGGATTTAGAGTGGGACCTGAGAAATGGCGCTCTGATAGACTGTTCAGGTGATTCTAATTCATACTTGGGGTTAAGAATAACCATAGTAGAGCCTCAGCTCTACTGGCTATTTGTGTGTTCAGATGCACCTGGACATGTGCACTTGCTAGTGTTCTGCCATCATACACTAACTTCCTGCTAGGCCACACCCCTTCCTGTCTATACACCTGTAGGTGTCACCAGCACCTTCCTCCTCCTTAGAACCTGGCTGAGGGTGGGGCCTATAAATGGTGGCTGTCTGCAGCAGGAACCTCCTTCACACTGAACTAGAGGAGCCAGAGTATAAGAGCTGGCTGCTCAGCAGACCCTTTGGAGGTGAAGGTGGCACTGGGAAATGGCACTTTGATAGACTGTGCAGGTGATTATAATTCATACTTGGGGTTGAGGTCTAGGATGGGCAAGAGCAAACCTTGGTTTCCCCCTGAGACCTCCATCCTCTGGGAAAGGACCTAGGGATCCCATGTGCCTCTAGCAGCTCCCTGCAGGATCTGACTCAGAGACAGGTTTGATCTATTGCTTTGATCTGTGCCTGTGTTAGTCAGATTCTCACTACTGTGACTCTTTTATTCAGTTTCTCATACTGTGACCAAAACACCTGACAAGACAAATTTTAAGGAGGTAAAGTTTATGTGGTACTCATGCTTTCAAAGGTTCATCCATCCCAGCCAGCTCCATTCTGCAGGTCTCCAGGTGAGGCAGAACGTCATGGCAGATGCTGGGGTAGAGGAAAGCAAGTCAGGACATCACTCCAGGAAGCAGAGAGGGATTCCCTCACCACAGACAAAATATATACCCCAAAGGCAAGTCCCCAGTCACCCACCTCCTCTAGCCACACACTACCTACTTCAGTTACCAACCGGTTAAACCCTATCAGGGGATCAAGGCACTGATAATGTTAATGCTCTCATAACCCAATCATTTCACCTTAAACCTTCTTTCATTTTCTCACACATTAACTTTTGGGGGACACCTCATATCTCAATCATAATGGTGACCATAATACCTCACAAGAACCCCATTTAAGGAATAAATGTTGATGTTGGACTCATGAATTCAGAGGGTCAGTTCATGGTTATCTTATTCCAGTATTTTGGGCTAAAGATGAGGCTGAGTATCATGGAGAAAGATTGTGGCAAAGAAAATCTACTCAGTTCATGGTAGTGTTAAACCATGATGCAAATAAAAGACCACTGACTCTATTTTTAAATCAAATAAAAGCAAGCTTGTAATTCAGGCCATACAGGAATGTCTCTCCCAAAACCCGTGGGAATAGAAGACAGTACTCGAGCTTTCTAGGAGCGCAGCTTTATAGCACAGAAAGTTTCATAAAGGGAGGCGTGTCTTGAGAACTTACAGACAACAGAATTTTGACAAGCATCAAACAAAGGCAGGTAGTAGGTTAATGGTCTAAATGGTTCAGTAATTAGGGAGTAAATTTAGATCCCAACATCAGAATTTATGAGGCACCATTAGGATTTCAGAGAGGGTTGTTATCTGGCCAGGGAAAGCCAGAATTTATGAGGGGCCACTAAGGTTTCAGAGAGGGTTGATATCTGGTCAGAAAAATCCAGGAATAGGTGAGTTCAAGGCACGGGCAGGCATTCCAAGTAAGTTTAAAACATCAAAATATGGCCAGGTCAAATAGAAATCCTAATATTTTACAGATAACAGAAATGAATATTTTATAACTTGTGACAAGATGGCTCCTGATCTTAAGAGGGAATTAGGCTGGGTGTATCAGGAGGCAGGAAGCAGAGATAGGAATTGAGCCACTAGGAACTAAATTTAAACCCCAGTGATATCCCAGTGGCTACTTCCTCCAGGTATACACCAGGTGCCTCCAATTACCACCCAGTTACTCCATGTAAATGGTTCATCCATCAGATGGATTAATGCACAGTTTAGTTCCTTTATAAGGGAAGGCCAAAATCAAGCCTATGTAGGGGGCACCTGGATTTGAACCAGGGACCTCTTGATCTGCAGTCAAATGCTCTACCCCTGAGCTACACCCCCTGCTACTTTTATTGGGTTCATTATATGTTTGAGTCCTACAGCCACTCTAGACAACCTATGACGTGTGAATCACTACTTCAGGATGGGAGCTCTTGGCAGCTGCCAGGCCTGGGTCAGAGGAAACTCATCACTCTGCTGCCTACAACAGACAGCCTCCCCTCCACAACAGTCCTCAGCCTGTGTCTTTCAAGCTTTGGGGCCCTGTGCAGGGAGCAGCCTGGAGAAGCACTGGCTGCTAGAATGGCCCTCACAGCCAAACACTGTGCCTTCATGGTGGGACCTACCGGAACACTCCAGTGATACAGGTGTCTGCTCTGACACACCTCCTCACATTTGGGACTGACTTCCTCCCAATGCTCAGTTCATAACATGTTCTACAAAATTAAAATCTACAACAAATGATAACCCTTCCAACTTCTCTTCCAGTTAATATACTCTGAGAATGATGCAGACGTGGATGTAGATTTAGGAATCTGAATATTGAAGAACCAACACCAAGAGAGCTCAAGGAGCAGGACATGCTCTCAGCAGCTTGGCAGGAGCAGGTGACACAGATGTCCGTAGCTTTGACTCTGAAGTCTGACAGCCTGGGTTTTAATTTCAGGAGCTGGACACTTCTCCCTTGTTTCTCATCTGTAATCCTGCAAAATGGGGATAATAGCAAAGGAAACTATCAATAACATGAAGAGAGAGCCAACAAAATGGGAGGAAATCTTTACCACATGCACATCAGATAGAGCACTAATCTCCAGGGTATATAAAGAATTCAAAAATCTTAACACCAAAAACAACGACAACAACAACAACAAACAAAAACAACCCAATCAATAAATATATAAGGATTTGAGTAAATACTTCACAGAAGAACATATACAGTCAACAAATATATGAAAAAATGTTCAACATCTCTAGTAATTAGAGAAATGCAAATCAAAACTACTCTAAGATTTCATCTCACTCCAGAATAGCAGTTATCCAGGATACAAGCAACAGTAAGTGTTGGCGAGGATGTGGGGGAAAAGTTACACTCTTTCAATGCTGGTGAGACTGCAAATTGATGCCACCACTCTGGAAAACAGTATGAAGATTCCTCAGAAAACTTGCAATGGAACCACCATTTGACCCAGCTATCCCACTCCCCAGTCTTTACCTAATGGTCTTAAAATCAGCATAGTACAGTGACAAAGCCACATCAATGTTATAGCAGCTCAATTCACAATAGCTAAACTGTGGAACCAATCTAGGTGCCTCTCAATAGATGAATGGACAAAGAAATTGTAGTACATACATACACTCAATGGAATATTACTCAGCATTAAAGGGTAATAAAATTATGACATTTGCAGGTAAATGGATAGAGTTTGAGTATATCATGCTATCAAGACCAAATATTTTCTCAGTCCAATGCTGATCTGTAATGGCGTGGGGCAAGGGAAGAACGGAGGAACTTTGGGTTGGGCAGAGAAGAGTGAGCATAGAGGAGGAGTGGTAGGGAAGGGAAAGATGATGGAATGAGAATTATTACCCTATGTACATGTATGATTGCATGAATTGTTAGTCTGCATCATGTACAACAAGAGAAGTGAAAAGTTATGATCCATTTGTGTAAAAAAAAAAGAGTGTACACTTTGTTGGGTTGTTTATAGACTGGTTTAATTCATATGAAAGACTGGCACTTACTAAGTTTTTCATATTGTTTGCTGAACACATAGGCTCCCAAGGAACCAGCTCCATTCAAGTAAAGAGAAATAATAAACAGTGGAACTCAACCTGCAAGACACCACATATAAAACTATTTGAATAAATCAGAGTATCTTTCATAAGAGAGAATTAGAAGCTGAATTGAGGAGCAAAGATTACCAAATGAACAAATAGGTATTTTGAATGAATCAAATGAGATGTTCAAGAAATGAAAATGTAATTGACATGTTTCCTTTTTATTTATTTTAAGGAGGTATAGCATATTCAATAAAGTATGTGAGTTATCATGGAGAGGTTGATGGAGGTTTACATGCATGCACACGTGTAACCACCTGAGTCAAGGCACAGTTAGTCTCTAGCACTCAGAGGCTCCTGTGGACTCCCTCCTTGTTATTGTCTCCTGCCAAGAACATCAGCATGGGTGAGTTGGCCTGCTGTGCAGCTACATCTACATGGAATCAGACACAAGATACTCTGAGTCTGGCCCCTTTCACCCATCCTCATGACAATAAGATCCATCCACATCTGTCCACTGTCGCAATCATTTATTGTTTTCCATTCCTGCTCTGTGTTCCATGGCTGACTGCAGCATGATTTGTCTGTCTGTCCCACTGACAACAGACATTCCATGTGTATCCAGTGTGGGCTCCTGAGGGCAATGCTGCTGGATGTTCCTGCATGGGCATGGACACTCTCTGGGGTCTATATCTAGGAACAGAACTGCTCCATAATAGGGAATTCATGTTTTCAGTATCGACGATGCCAGACAGGGGTCTAAGTGGTCACACCAGATTCCACTGCACCAGCAGGGTGAGTGTGGCTGTGGTCACACATCCTCACCAACATGTGGAATCCTCAGTGTCCACCATGGTAACCATCCTGCTGAGATGTAGGGCCATCTCACTGTGGTTTAATTTGTCTCCGTGAATGCAGTGAGGTCCAAACACTGTTTCACACTGTGGTCTGATGCACACTCAGTTTTGGGACACGTCTCTGCTCACTTACCTACTGTGTTGTCTACACTCTTTATTTGCTCTGTGCAAGTTCTTCATATATTTCATCCATGAACCCTTCTTCAGTAATACATGCAGACTCTCCCACCCCATGAGTTGCCTCTTAGCTCTTTAACTGGTGTCCATTTTGTGACACATGAGAACTGTACGTATATGCGGGACATGTATTGTGGTGATTTGATGCATTTGAACATTATTTGATGTTAAAATCAGGTTACACACCTGTCTCCTTAAGCATTTTTCATTGCTTTGTGGTGAAAGTGTTCAAAACCTTTCTTCTCATTCTTTTGAAATATCCACCTCACTGTCATTCTCTGCCTTCACCCTGCTGTGCATCCAGAACTTACTTTTCCCAGTGGTGTCTAGTAATGACCTAGAGTTTGTTTTCATTCTGTCACTCTTATCCATCTGTTTCTGTGGCTGCTGTGCTTCTTGTGTCCAACTTCACGGGCCTTTCCTTATGTTTTCCTTACTGACTCCCCGGACTTGTTGTTTTGCCTGTCACTCTGAGGTTCGAGACACACTGGGACCTGATTTTGTGTGTGGAATGAGGCAGAGGCACCTCTCTTTCCTGATGGCCACCCCAGACTTCCACACCATCTGCTGGACAGCTGGCTTTTCCTTCCTGCTCTGCAGGTCATGGTGGCCATCAGCCAAGACTGTGAGGGGCTCTCCCAAAGATCTGCTCTCACCTGTTGGGCTCTGCCTGTGCTTGCACCAACCACAGGAACCCTTGCTTCCCGGGCTCCAGTCAGTTTGGAGATCTGGCAGGGCAAATGCTTCCATCTCCTTCTTCTTGTCTGGCCATATGGGCTACTGCAATTCTGTCCCATCTTCACACCCGGCATGTTGAATTTCTCTCTTGATATTTTGATTAGATTGCTTTGACCTTCTAGATAAAATGCGGGGAAATTGACATGCTTGTCATGTTGAGGTATCCAATCTCCAAACTGGCCATCTTTTCACTGTTTTTGTTCTTGTGTTTCTCCGCACGATGCTCCATAGTTGTACAGATCATTTTTCACATCTTTGATTTGATTTATTCCTAGGAATTTGATATTTTTATGTTTGTCAAGTAGAACGTTTCATTTTCTAAAATTTGTGGCCATTACATTGAAATGCAATTGCTTTCAACTTTGAATACAGCCACATTGCTAGACCAGCTAATAAATCTAAAATGTACTTAGAGACCCTTTTGTGCTCCCATGATCAATTGCATCATTTGCAAATTAAAGAGGTTTTATTCTCCTTTAAAACTGCACATTTTACTTTATGGTTTTTGAGTCCTAACTGATTAAGAAGTTCATTAAGCTCATTAAGAAGAGCAGTGGTGATAATAAACATTTTTGTCTGGTTCCCTGTTTTCAGTAAAAGCTTTCAACATCCCACCAATGGATAGTATTTCATTTCATGTTTTTGGTAGATTCCTTGTCACATGTTATAGAGTCAGGGTGCTTTCCCTAGTTGGCTAAAAACTTTCTAAAACTCATAAATGTGTACTGAATCTGATGAATATTTATCTTCATGTCTTTTAACAAGCAGAGGATTTTTCTCCTTTAATCTGGGGTCTCGGTTTGGGTTTCTCTAGAAGTAAATTTGATGCCAAGTAGTGTATTTGGGGGATAAACCCAGGAATCCCCAGTAGAGAAATATGTCAGTCAGAGAAAGGAAGGAAGGAAAAATAGCTGGATACAGGAAAGTTGGCATCATAGGCAGCTGGAGCATTGTGCCACTTGGAATCTCTGAAAGTGTGTGCCATGCCTCAGATCACCTTCCCCAAAGGACAAGGATGAGGGATTTATCCACCCACTCCAGCAATAGTGGCTGAGGGCTGCTCCTGGGGATGGGGTTCTACTTCCCTGGGACTTTTGGGTTTTGCCTGTTTGGCAGTCTTAACAAGCTATCAGAGTAAGTCAAGGTGGAGACAGTTGGCACGTGGGCTTGTCAGCACAGAAATGACAAAAGCTGATCCATAGAGGGTCAAAGCATTTGCTATAAATAGTATGTTCCAAGTTGCATTAACAGAGTTTTCTAATGATAAGCCAACCTTGCATTTGTGGATTAAAATTAATTTGGTTATTACATGCTTTTTATGTAACAATAAATTTTATTTATTAAAACATAAATTTTTAAAAAGAATTTCGTTTTAGTTGTAGTTGAACACATTACCTTTATTTTACTTTTATGTGGTGCTGAGGATCGAACCCAGTGCCCTGCACGTGCTAGGCAAGCACTCTGCTGCTGAGCCACAACCCCAGCCAATATAAATTGTTTTTAATATCATAGTTAATATGCAAGATTGGTCTGTTGTTTTCTGTTCTTACACAATCTTCGGTATTTTTCATAGCATGTTTAACCAGCTATATAAAATGTGTTGGGAAGGTACCATTTTATTTAGTTTTTATTTTCAGAAGTGTTTGCCTAAGACTTGCATCATTTCTTTCCGAAATGTTTAGTCAAACAAATGCTGAAACTACATGTGTGGAGGATTTAAAAAAAATTTTTTTTAATGACAAAAAATTTTCAAGAACTTAACTTTTTCAAGAGTTATAGGATTATTTATGATTTCTATTTCTTCTTTATTGATTTGATAAAACAGAGGATGAAGACAAAGATCAAAGAGGTGAGGGAAGATGTCTTGGGGGATCCTGGGTATTGCTCAAGATCTCAGCTTTCAAGATGCTGGCTGAGGTTTATTTCCTCTGGGCCCCCTACAATCTCCAGTCAACCTCTAAACTGCCTCCAGTGTTCCAATTGCTCTACTTATATTACATTATAAATGTGAATAAGACTTATTAAGGATCAATTGTGAACAATGCATTATGAGATCTATAATCTCATGGCTCTCCCCGTATTTCAAGAAAACATGTTCTTGGGCTTGACTCAGTTGGACCCACCCTAGCAAATCTGGCAGGAGATATCTACCATGTCCTGCTCTTACAGCGATGTGGGAGGGACCACATAACAGTGGAAGCTTTCTGGGCGTATTTTTGGCATATTATTGGTAGTTGGGAGAGTGTGAAGCTTTGCCATCAACTGCTCAGGAAGTGCATGTACTAGGACCTGGATCAGATCAAGTATTGTATTTTCTATTCAGCCAGATCAGTCCTCCTAAATTAACCAAAGTGGATTAGTGAGAAGGAAGAGAGAATTAGGACCATCAATCAAAGGATTTCTCTCTCCTCATGCATAGTGTATTTTTCTAAAAAATGTTCTATGCCAACATGTTTTAGGTTTTATTGGCAAAAGTGGCTCATAATCTCTTTATAATATTTTTAATTTTATAGAGAATATAATCATGTAAACTTTAACTTTATTGATGTTGACTCTCAGTGTTTTCTTTTATACTTAATGTTGTCTGAATTATCATTTTTGTTATTTATTTCAAAGAATAACTTCAGCTTTATGGATCCTATTCATTTTCTACTGCATTATTTGATGATTTCATTAATTAATCTCTTCTACCAGCTTTCTTATCCTTTTTTGAATTTATTTTTACCATTGTATTTAAAATTTTTTTTAATCAATGTTTAATTATTCTTCACTTTTCCATTTACATTATTGTAGGGTGGATTAAGGCTATTTGTTGCCCTCCAGGTACAGCTATTGCTGCAAATGCCAAGTTTCAACATCTAGTATTTTTGTCATAATCATTAGTATAATATTTTCTAATCCCTATTACAAATTTTTTTCTTGACACATAGTTTGTTTAGAAGTAAAACTTTTTGTTTCTGAATACACTAGGGAATTTCTAAATCTTGTTGGATTTTCTAGTTATTTTATGTTACCTATTTCTAGTTAAATTTTATTTTGGTCAGAAAACATAATCTTTGTATTTTTAATATCTTTGAATTCTTAAACTTTGAATGATGAAAGGATAACAGAAGAAATCAGAGGAAAATTAAAAATATTTAGAAGGAAGTAAGAATAGTGATATCAAAATATTTGGGACAGTCTGAAGGCAGTTCTAAGAGGAAAATCCATGGAATTGTGCTTATATATTAAAAGAATAGAATGGTACCAAATAACTAATCTAACATAACATCTCAAAACCTTAGAAAAATAAGAACAAACCAACACCAAAAACCAGTAGGAGCCAAGAATAGTTAAAATCAGAGGCTAAATCAATGAAATTCAGTGAGCACTGACTGTAACTGAGTAACCCTCCTGACATCTGCAGCCTCCTTCACGTCTTCACCTCCTGGTGGTGCTTGTCCTTATTAGCAGTCTTGCCCCTGTCCCCCAACCTAAACCTGAGAATTAGGGACCTGGGAATGCAGAAACACATCTCATCACACAGTGGCCGGCTCTGGGCCAAACCAAGTGCCATTTGTCCTTGACTGAGAACAAGGGATGAAGGTGGAATGTGCAGGTGGAAGAGAAGCAGAGCCACAGGGAGGTGAGAAGGGCGCTCCAGGTGGCTTATGAGACCTACTGTGTGTGCACTGTACTAAAGAGCATGGGGACTCCAAGTCAAGGTGGCCTTGGGGGTCTTGGATGATGACAGTAGAGTAGTAGGGTTGAGAACGGAAGCCCTACACATAAAAGGAATGTTATTGCAGCCCCATGTTATGCAGCTTTGAAAAGCAGGATCGAAAGTGGTTTCTATCAACCACTATGGAGATCTCCCAATGTCACTCAGAGCCCACCTAAGAGGTACTGGTTATGGTAGCTACCAAAATAGTACATAAACAAGGGGGCACCTGGATTTGAACCAGGGACCTCTTGATCTGCAGTCAAATGCTCTACCCCTGAGCTATACCCCCTGCTGCTATGGATGTGAAATAAGCACCTGAAACATGGATGGCCACACCCTGGATTCTCCACCTGGAGAGGTGCACTTGCTAGTGTCTGCCTTCATAGGCTTCCTTCCTGCTAGGCCACGCCCTGATTAGGCAGGTCTAACCAGCATGTTCCTCCTCCCTAAAACCTGGCTGAGCGTAGGGCATAAAAATGATGGATGTCTGTAGCAGGAACCTTCTTCTCACTGAACTAGAAGAGACAGACCATAGAGCGGGCTGCTCAGCAGATGCTCTGGAGGTGAGGGTGGGGCCTGGGATGGACAGGAGCAAACATTCTTGATTCCTTCCTGACAACACCTAACCCAACCCTCTGAGAAGGGGATGGAGGGATCACGTGTGCCTCTAGCAGATCCATGTGGGATTCTGACTCTCTGACAGTTTGGAGGTACTCGTTTAATCTGTACCTATGTTAGTTCACTCTTCATCACTGTGACCAAATACCTGACAAGAACAACTTATAGGAAGATAAGGCTCCCAGTTTCAGAGGTGCAATCTGTGATCATAATTCTGAAATGTTCTGGGCCTTAGTGGAGTCAGAACATCATGGGACAAGTTGGTGGTGCAGGAAAGATGCTGGCTTGTGGCAGCCAGAAAGCAGAGACAGCAAGTGAGGCACCAGGGACAAAGTACAAACACCAGGGCATGTCCCAAATCACCACATCCTTTACTACTCCACAATGCCTAGAGTTACTAGACTGTTCATTCAAATAATTATTCCATCAAATGGATTAATCCACTGATTGGGTTACAAAACTCAGAATCAAATAATTTAATGTCTGGACATTTCCTGATTTAAAACTGGAGATTTAAGAGGACACCTGAAAACCAAACCCTGTTAGTGCTCTAGGTTACTGTAAAAGTGAAAAACTGACATTAATTAATCATCCCTCCACCAAGAAAACACATCTGATTAGAGACTGAGTTATAGTGGAACCCATATTGATGATGAAGGCTTCTGTTCACCAAACGCTCTGGGCAGGGGATGAACTGCCCCTCTGCTCTCCTCTTCCTCCCCTCTCTCACTCTATTTTCACAATCTTTAAGGCTCACACAGGGGGCCTAAAGAGAGGATCCATTCCTCTGAGAGGTGAAGAAGTGGGAGTCCAGAGATCCACAGTCCCTGGAGCATGAACAGGACAGCAGCTGCAAACCTGTGGTCCCTAGGAACAGAGGGGTCAGCAGGTGACAGCATCTTGAACCAGCGCTGCCTACTATCAGGCATTTGCTTTGCCCCGATTTATGCCCTTGTCCCTGTCCAGACCTCCCTGATTAACACTGGATCACAGGATCTCATCTCTTTGTTCTAGTGAACTAGAGGGGGGTGACTGACCTCACTCAGACAGACCTCATTCTCACCTTGAGCTGGCCTTGTCCTTCCCCAGAGACCTGTCCCAGCACTTCTAGAAGTCTTCCTGCCTAGCACCCTGCAGCCTCCTCCTGTTCCTCAGCACCTGTGGGGGGAAACAGTTTGCAGAATCTCTGTTCAGACCTGGAACCTTGCTGTTTCCTTCTCTCCTGAGTTTTTCTTCACTATTCCCCGCAATTAGGACTCTCCACTTATTCACACCACCCTGCATATTGCTGCCCTTAAGGGTTCATCTTGCATCTCCACTCTCTGCTCTCTTCTCCTGCATCTTGCAAGATGGAAGGGAGATCCAGAGAGGTCAGGATCCCAGATTGGCCCCACACCACCAGCTCAGCAGCTGAAGAGGCACTACTAGGCATAGCACGTGACCACCCAAGTACCCAAAGTTCAGGGTCCATCTCTAATGCAAGATCTGAAAAAATTCTTAGAAAAGGGCCAGATATGAGAATAACTGGGCCAAGAGAGTCCTCTGCCACAGTTGGCCTTCTGGATCAGAGTAACATGCAAACTATACTCACCTCTACCCAAGGTTCCAGGGACTCATCCAATCTATCTCAGTTTTCCAAATATGCTCAAGATCCATACTGTTTCTCAAAGCCACAATCTGTCTTTCCTAGGATATATTTGATTTGTGCAATTTAATTGTACATAATGGTAGCACTGGATGTAAAATATTCATACATGCGCAAAATATAACAATATAATTTGACCAATATCTTTCTCCAGTATTTCCCTGTTCCATCCTCCTCTCCCTCCCCTAGTAGCTTTCCTGTACTCTACTGATCTCCCTTCAATTTTCTTGACATCCCCCCAACTTTCTTTTCCTTTTCCCTCTGTATCTATCACCTATGAGAGAAGATACGTAATTTGTGATGCAGAGTTTGGTGCATTTTGATTAACAAATGAGACTTGACCATTTGCAAACTCTGAGGTTTGTTTTTGATTTCTTCTCTATGTAGTATTTTATCAAATATTTTCCATAGTGCCAACTTAGTGGTTATGAATTCTTATATTTTCTGCTTATCTTGGAATGTTTTAATTTCCTCTTGATTCTAAAGGATAGCTTTGTTGGCTCTAGCAATCTTGGTGGACAGTTATTTTCTTTCAGTGTTTGCAACACATCATTCCAAACCTCCTGGGTTTTAGAGTTGGTACCAAGAAATCAGAAATAATTCTGCTGGGCTTATCTCTAAGTGTAACCTGACATTTTTCTCTTGAGGATTTAAACATTCTGTCATTGTTCTGCATGTTAGTCATATTTATTATCATTTGTCATGCAGAGATTAATTTTTGATCTTGTCTATTTGAGGTTCTCAATGCTTCCTGTACCTGAACGTCCATATCAGTCTCATATATTGGTTATGGCTATTTCTTCCTTTGTTTAATATGGTCTGAATGTTCAAGGCTATCCACTTTGTCTTCCAGTCCTGAGATTCTACTCAGAAGTCTCTACAGAGACTTCCAAATAAAAACTTTATTAGATTTTTTTGTCTTTCATTTCCAAGATCTGTTTGGTTTTTCAAAACCAAACTGTACTGAATTTCTAATTCATTCAGTGGATTTTTTGTGTTCTCTTGGAATTCATTTATCATTCTTAACATTCTTTTGAATTTTGTATCTCATATTTCAACCACTTCAGTATCCTTGGAGTCAGTTGTTGGTGAATTATGAACACTTGGAGGCAACATGTTACCTTCTTATCTTTTAAAAAAATTTATTTGTGACTCTACTTTGTGTAAAACCAGAGAACATCAAAATTGTGCTCTATATGTGTACTATGAATGAAATGCATTCTGCTGTCATGTGTAACCTTTTTACTTTTTTAATTTCATATTTCATGTTTCTGTGTTAGGTTTCATGCATATGTTGAGATGGATTTCTCTTCCTATGTTAAGTGTGGGGCTTTTTATGGCCGACTTTTTTTGCCCTAGTATTGTTGGATATCAGGCTGATGTGAATTTTTCAATGTATTTCCATATGGGTTTGTAGTATAGTTTCCTTTCTAGTTCTTTGGTGATGATTATATACTTTGATAGAATGCATGTGTCAGAGCTTGAGGATTACACTTTGTCTGAATATCTCCAGAGGATGACATTGTTCTTATAGATATGACAATTTGTGTTTTATAAAGCAGTACCTGGTACCATGTCTTCCGCCTTAAAGCAGGCACCTATTCCAAATGTCCAGTCCTGGACTTTGACCATGTTGGAGCCCACCAAACACAAAATTTCTCGCCAATCCTCTGCTGTTTTTACCTATCATTAGTTCTTCTCAAGCTTCCATCCCAACTCAGAAGGCAATTCTACATCCAAGCAACATGACACCAGGATGGCACCACCCACTCTCAGGTGATGGGTCAAGGTGATTGCCCTTCCACTGGCTGCTATCCGGCAGTCACCCTTAATATTACTGGATTCAAGCAAGCCACTTCTGATATTTCTTTGAGTCCCTATGATAGGACTAATGGCTAATACCAAGGATCTCCTCCACTCACGAATGGTTTGATATCATTGACAACTTATGGCTTCAAGGAACCTTTATGGACATCGCCCCTTCCAAGATAACTGTCTGTAGCCACGGGATTATCTTTAGCTACCCTGGTATTCCCAAGCCTGTCCCCCAAACATTCCCCTGCTCTCCCAGGCAGGCCCCACACCGACCCCTTCTCAGCAGGAAGTAGTCAGATGGAATTGCACTATCCCCATGCCACTTAGAAAAACAAAAAGGGAGGAATGTTAGTTGCAGAGCAGGCTGAACAAATGTTAGCTGCAGGGTGGGCTGAATGCTCGACCCTCACCCGTCTGGTTCCTTATCGCTTGTTTGCCTCAAATGTGAACACTCAACCCCACTCAAGTCTGATCACTCAACCCCCACCTGTTGGTGCAACGGAAACCAACATCTAGCCCCTGCCCAGTCTTACTGAAGGCAGAAGATGACACCCTTAGCAACCACTGTATGATTCAATCATTGTACGCCAACACGGCGGGCTGCAGACCCAACGACCTTATTAGATTTTGGCTATAAAAACTCTCCCCCTCCCCTCTCTGTCTTTCTTCTCTCTTCCCCCCCCCCTCTCTCTCATTTAGTTCTCTTTATCTCTCTCTCTTTCTCTGGTCTCTCGCATTCTCTCTTTCTCACTTCTTTCCCTGTTAATCAGACAAAAAAGATCTTGTTTCTTCAAGAAGCAAGCTGCTGCAAGAAAGATCTCTTGGTCACTCCGAGAGTCATGATCACTTTCCTTTCAATGTCAAGTTTACAGAGCAACTAAGGAAGACCTTCAGAAAAACACACAGATCACTGACCACAGGAGTCCTCCTTCTACCAGGTAATGATGGCACCAGAGACAACTGACACAAAATTTAGAGGGATGATGCTGAGGGTGAATGGCTGGGAGAACACTGACCAGAGAAAATACCAGTGTAGGTTTGCCAATGAAAAATATATAAATATATCAGTAGGTGACACCTGGAATTGCACAGGGGCCTCTTGTGCAGTCAAAAGCTCTATCCCCTGAGCTGTGACCCCTTGACTGACTAGGTTCCCCTTAGCATGTGTCACCTGTTCCCACGCCCAAGGACTCCATGGTGCACTGAGTGCTATTCCTTCCTCCCTGATGGAAACTGCACATGCATCACAGCCTGACAAGAGACCCCTCTTCAGACCAGGAGGTCAGCATCCAGTCCCCAGAGGACTCTTACTTGTCTTCAGGCTCTTTCCTACCCTGTCTGATTGTATGCAAATTCTCAATTCCCTCAGTAAATGGAATTCTTCCCTCTCTTTTCACTCAGAAGTTGAGAAATATGAGAGGGAAGGAGGCTGGGCCCTGGCCACTTCTACAACATATCAGCCACTTCCACAACAAGTACATAAACAAATTTATCCAATGAGACAAATCTAGATTCTTTTTTCTCTCTTTTGTGGTCCTAGGGATTGAACCCAGGCCTGGTGCATGCAAGGCAAGCACTCTACCTACTGAGCTATATTCCCAGCCCTAGACAAATCAAATTCTTAATGATGTACATTGATTCCAAGTGACCCTCTGTATCAGCTCTCACAGATCTCTGTATCAGAGATCTGTGAGCTTAAAAGTCAATGTTTTTGTTCATTGCAAATCCCATACACAATGCAAATACAAAACCAAACTTTCTTCAATAAAAATTCCAGCGTGAAGATTAGAAAAACTGGAAGTACAGCAACAACAGAGAAATTCAAATTACTGGAAAAAGGGGGTATATCATATTTTATAATCTGATGTTACAGCTGGAACACCCTTCTAGATACCAATTTCAATATTTTCCAGCATATTACCAATGATAATACTTAAATAACCACTTCAAAACTCAGTGGTGCCACCAATAGCCACCCAGGATTAGAAAAGGTTCCCTGATTAGGCCCTGATTCTGTTACCTGGGACTGACTCCAATTCAGACCTTCTGCATAAGAACTTGCCTGACTCCACCTTCAGAGAACCAGCACTTTCCATCATTCTCCTTTGTAGTTTATGACAAAGTCAGTGGCAATTATATGAGCAGTCTTCTCAGCTTGCTTCCCATATGTGGAATATTAGAGGCCAAGAGATCTTTTTACTTCACACAGTCTCAATGTCTTTTAGTAAAGGTTGCTAATGCTTTGTCTATACATCTCTCAAAAAAAAAAAAAAAACCTCATGAGTGTATTTTGATATTAGGCATACATCAAGTGTAAATTATTCTAATTAGTATCCCCTTCTTGTGGTTGTACATGATGAGGATTCTTATATGAAAAACTCTGGTGGATTCTTATATGAACATAGGAAAGTTATGTTAGATTCATTCTACTGTCTTTCCTATTTCTATTTCCTCTCCCTTCCCTCCATTCCCCTTTGTCTAACCCACTAAACTTCTATTCTCCCTGCCTTGCTGTGTGTTAGCATCTGCATAACAGAGAGAACATTTGACCTGTGGTTTCTTGGGATTGGCTTATTTCACTTAACATGATATCTCCAGATCCATCCATTTACCAGCAAAAGTGATAGTCATTCTTTCTTAAGGTTGAGTAATATTACATTGTGTACATATGACACGTGTTCTTTATTCATTCATCTATTGAGGGGCACCTAGGTTGGTTGCATATCTTAGTGATTGTGAATTGAGCTACTATAAACATTCATGTGAGCTACTATAAATAGTCACTATAGTATGCTGATTTTAAGTCCTGTAGGTAGAGACCAGAAATGGGAATAGCTAGGTCAAGTGGTGATCTCATTCCACATTTTCTGAGGAGTCTCCATACTGCTTTCCAGAGGGGTTGCATTAATTTGCAAACCCACCAGCAATGTATGAGTATACCTATTTCCCACCTCCTCATCAACTGAATTTTTTTATTGTCACTTGTATTCTTGATAATTCCCATTTTGTCTCTAGTGAGATGAAATCTCAGTGTAGTTTTAATTTGCATTTCTCTAATAGCTAGAAATGTTGAACATTTTTTTTCACCATTTGTATTTCTTCTTCTGTGACGTGCTGGTTCAGTTCCTTTGCCCATTTATTGATTGGTTGAATGGATTATTTGGTGTTAAGTTTCTTGAGTTTTTTATATATCCTGGAGATTAATACTCTACCTGAGGTGTTGGTGGCAAAGATTTTCCCCATCCTGTAGCTCTCTCTTCAAGTTCTTGAATGTTTGCTTTCCTATGAAGAAGCTTTTTAGTTTGATACTATCTCATTTATTGATTTGTGATTTTACCTCTTGTGCTTTAGGACTCTTGTTTAGGAAGTTGGTTTCTAAGCTGAAATGATGGAGAGTTGGGCCTACTTTTTCTTCTAGTAGGTACAGGTTCTCTGTTATAATGCCTAGGTTCTTGTTCACTTTGAGTTAAGTTTTGTGCAGCGTGAGAGAGGGGGGTTTCATTTCATTCTGCTAATATGGATTTCCAGTTGTCCCAGCACAATTTGTTGAAGAGGCTATCTTTCTCCAACGTAGGTTTATGGCTCTTTTGTCTAGTATGAGATAACTGTATTTATGTGGTTTGTCTCTGTGCCTTCTATCCTGTACCATTGGTCTTCATGTCTGTTTTGGTGCCAAAACCATGCCATTTTTGTTACTACAGCTCTGTAGTATAATTTCAGGTACCGTTCAGGCAGTATGAAATGCCCTTCTTTGTTCTTTCTGATTCACTTTGGCTTGAAGACCACTTTGTCTGATAGGAGGATAGAAACCCCTACTTGTTTACAAGATCCAGATGAATGATATGTCTTTTCCCATCCTTCTACCTTCAGTCTGTGGATGCCTTTGCCTTTGAGGTGAGTCTCTGGCAGACAGCATATTGTTGGTTCTTGTTCTGTAATCCAATCTGCAAATCTGTGTCTTTAGATGGATGAGTTTAGGCCATTTTCATTTAGTGCTATTATTGAGACATGAGAAATAATTTACTATTCCCATCATTTCTGGTTTTTAATTTGAATTGGTTTCTCCTGTGATTGACTGTTCTTCTAGGGTAGTTCCTCTCTTTGCTGGTTTACACTTTTTAATAAGATATTTCGTTTCTCATTTCTTCTTTATGAAATATTTTTTGAGTATGTTTTGTAGTGCAGGCTTTCTAATTGTGAGTTTTTTTAACTTTTTTTGTCATGGAAGATTTTAATTTCATTGTCAGTTCTGAAGCTTAATTTTGCTGGGTATAGTATTTTTCATTGGAATCCATTTTCTTCAGAGCTTGGCATATACTTTTCCAAGACCTCCCAGCTTTGAGGGTCTGGGTGGAGAAATCAGCTGAGATCCAGTTTGTTTTCCCTCTAAGTGGGACCTGTCAGTTTGCTTGACAGCCTTTAAAATTCTCTCCTTATTCTGTATGTTAGGCATTTTCATAATGTGGCTTGGTGTGGGTCTTTGTAATTTTGTGCATTTGGGGTCCTGTATTTGATTTTCCATTTCATTCTTTAGGTTTGGAATACTTTCTGATATTATTTCATTGAAAAGACTGTGCATTACTTTGATTTGTATCTCCTGTCCCTGCCCTTAAGAACTCCCTGCTGGGCACCCTGTCCTGTGAGCCACCAGACTCAAGGGGAGTGGCAGCAGGTTGAGTTTTTGATTACCTCTATTCCCCTGTGTAAACCCTTATCCGTGTATGATTTTCGCCTGGTCACTTAGGCACGCTCTGTGTCATCAGTGTGCGTTTGCCAGGCCTGTATTTTGAGCCCAGATGTGGTTTGCAAAGCTGCCAGCCCCATGCCAGGGCTACAAAATGGTTCCTTTGTCCTCCTCAAGCAGTAAGGGAGAGATGCAGCTTCTTCCTGGCACAAGGACATTATATAGCACGCTGTTTTGTTAGTCTGGCAGTGTCTTTGATCTAGGATCTCTCAATATCCTGACATGTCACAAATGTCCTAAAAATACGGGTTCCTTTAATTTCCTTATTCCTTAACTTTGCTTGTGGGTGGTCTGTTGTGATTGACACTGCTGGCAATGAATGGGAACAATGGGGGTGGGATTTCTTCTTTATTTTGTAATATCCAACTTCCTGAGACCCTTGAATATCCAGTACTAATTTCCAGTACAGTCCCTTTTTATTCAACCTACCATGCTGAGAAGATGCCTATCTGCTTTCTTGCATTCATACCATGGTGCAACCAGGAAAGCAAACTCATCTCTTCCACCATCTTGAAACCTCCCTCATTGTGACATAACCATACATGCATGGAATATATATGATTATTTCAAAAGGTGATGGGCACTTTGTACAGGGAAGGTGGGATGTGTTGTAATTGATATGTCTTTTCTGGAAGGTTACCTGCGAGCAGAGACTTTAAAGTATGCATTTGGTTTATCTTGTGCAAGTGTGCAAAGTTGTATGCACATGGTGAGCCATTGCAGTAGTTGTTTCTAAGAATGAGAAAATGAACCAACAGTACCTACTCGGTGTGGGTGCTCAGAACTCCACATGCACTAACTGTCTGCATCAATAGTATTTCTGTGGGCTATTAGGATGCCTGGAATGGGGTGACCAAGGGCAATTTTTAGCCTCTTCCACTCTCTAAGAAACTTTCATCCTCAAATCTAATTAGGGAACACATTTTAGCTATGGCATCACTCATAGGTCCATAAATATATGCAAATAAAATGGTTTTCAAAAATAGTCCTTAAGCAAAGGCTGTATTTCTTGAGGCTGAATTGAAGGGGTTGTCATCTAACCATTGTGTAGGAGGCAGAGGTGTGGACAAGTCACATATAGTGTACTCCACTTTTCCCATCTAGATTTAGTTTTCAAGGATATTCTGGCATCTTGGTTCCACCACTTTTGAAATATTTTGATTTCCAGTTTGAACCAACAAGCTGAGCCAACAATAAAACTAATCCCCAGCTTCTCCAGGTAGAACACTGAATCCAGAATTCAAAACAATAAGGAACTCCATAGAGTTTAACATTACTTTTTTCTCTCCTTGGTCCACGGCTATCATGAATTCATTTCTACATACATTCCCCCCATTTTTAGTGTTATGAATAAGCATAGTCTGGTGATTATTTTGGCATTTAAGACTCCACCTGCAAGGTGTGACTCAGTAGTTGGCATTCTGGAATTTTCTCATGTTATTGATCAACAGAAAAAGGCAATAGGTCTGAGATAAGAGGAGAAGCAAGGGAGGAACAGGCTCAGCTCAGTGGGAGAGCAGGAGGGCCTTCAGATGGCAGGGAAGGGTTGGAGCTCTTCTGGTTAGGAAACCTGCAGGTTCTACAAATCCTATGAATTCCTATGAAATTCTTGGGATCTCACTTTCCAGATCAGATCCCCAAGTTTTCACACCTGGAAAGCTGTAAATTAACTTTACATTATAATTTAGCAGTCTTGAAGAATCAAATACTGCCTGGAATTTTCTGGAATTTCTTATGGCTGCTAGAAAAAGCAATTTGGGATTTTTTTCTTTTCTTTTCTTTTTTTCTTTCCCCACAAATGTCAACTCTACCCCTCTTTGGGAGAAAGTTTTTCTATTATTTTTTATTAGTGCATTAAAGTTTTACATAAGTTGGGTTCATTTTGATGAAATCAAACATGTATGGAATTTGGTTTCAATTTCATCCCCCCTTCTTACCCTCCTTTATAGTCTTGTCACCACTCTATTGATCTTCTTTTCACTCACTTATTTTTCATTGATGTTTTCTACATATTCATAAAGATGAAATTCTCTGTGCTACTTTATATATATATAAAACGTGATTTATTAAATTCATTTCCTATTTCCTCCCACTTCCCCATCCATTCTCTCTCCCTCTGTTTCTTTCATCTACTCCACTGATCTTCCCTTTATCCTTATAATATTTGATACTTACACACCTTCTTTCCACATAGGAAAGGAAACATTCCTTGATTTTTCTGAATCTGGCTTATTTTACTTAACATGATGTTCTGTATTTCAGTCCATTTACCAGCAATTTTCATTGAGTTCTTCATTGTGTTCAAAAGGAGGGGGCACCTGGATTTGAACCAGGGACCTCTTGATCTGCAGTCAAATGCTCTACCCCTGAGCTATACCCCCTACTGCTTATATATGTCTAATAAGCACTCTAAAGCTGCCTGGCCACACCCTGGATTTTACCACCTTCATATGTGTACTTGCTAGTGTTAAACTTTCACATGCATCATATCCTGAAAGTCATTTAAAATACAAGTGTAAATACCAATACCATTTTCCTGCCAATTAGAATTATTGGATGCTAGGATGAACATTGGCAAGGGATTCTTTCTCCAGCCCCATTAAACTTTCATGATTCCATGTTGAACTAATCAGAAAAATATTTGGCTGAGCACAGGAGTCCAGGGATTGGATAGTGCCCTTGCCTGTTCAGAGGCACAGAAATATCTCCAAGCTTCAGGTGAGCACAAGCTATAGCTACAGAGATGATAAACTGTGGAAAGGAGTGACCATACCTCCTCAATATGCTGATGAGGCACATTGGAGAAGCCATCACAGTCTCTGGAGAGTGGAGGAAGATGACCAAAAACCTTTCTAATAAGGAGACTGCTAAATCAGGATAGTTGAAGGAGATACTGCAGCTGCACCTGGATTTGAACAAGGTACATGCAGTCAATGCTCTACCCCTGACACATACTCCCCAATTATTTTTTAAAAAGAAAATAAAAGAACATAACAACATAATGTATACCTTTGTTCATTAACAGAGGGTGATAGTTGAGGTCTCTCTGCCACAGATTTGCATGGGACCATTTTTCTGGCTCCATTCTTTACTCCAGCAAAGACTGTAGACTCCAGAGCAAAGGTGGAAATAGCTACCCGCATTTGTATCCATTGAACAAGAAAGGAGCTATGAGGACGGGGGAGAGGCCACAGGCAAAGGCCTCAGGGGAGCTAGAGTCATGACTGAATGACAACTGTAGGGTCCACAATGGGTACACAAACAGGAGAGTCACAGGATTGCCTAGGATCATGGCCTTGAGAGATGGAGGAGAAGAGGGTCAACATGAGGATAATGAATAGGTTCAGTAGGAGCAAGAAGATGAGGTAGAAATGAGGAGAGGTGTGAGGAAGGACTTTGTAGGTTCTAAGACCTTGAGGGGAACAGATATGAGTGTGGGCTGCATTGGGGTTTTATGTAGAATGAGACTTGCCTGTGCATCTGAACACACAAATAGCCAAAAACCAACACAGGACACTAATGAGCAAATAAACCAGAAGGTTCCTTTTCCCCCACATGGAAGGACAATTAGGTGGTCCAGGTTTGGCATGGCATAGCATAAGGACAAGAGCCATAGCCCTTCCCTCCAGTTATTCTAGTGCTCTGCTTTCAAGGTCCCAGTTGGCATCTCCCACTTTACGATCACAACACTGCCCATGGAACAGCAAAAGAAGACAAGAGACAAACCTCTCCCTGTAAAATATTGTACTAAAATGGGTGCAAAGTGGGACCTAGGAAATGGCACTTCGATAGGCTCTTCAGATGATTCTAATTCATACTTGGGGTTAAGAATACTATAGTAGAGCCTCAGCATTGGCTGCTTGCGATAAAGAGAATGTTTATCCTGGTATGTACTGAAGAAGAAGAAGAAGGAGGAGGAGAAGGAGAAGGAGAAGGAGAGGAAGAGGAAGAGGAAGAGGAAGAAAAAGAAGAAGAAGAAGAAGAAGAAGAAGAAGAAGAAGAGGAGGAGGAGGAGGAGGAGGAGGAGGAGGAGGAGGAAATTGAGGCATCTGGGTAGAGGAAATTGAGGCATCTGGGTAGGAGAGGTCATCAAAAGTAAGCGTGAGTAGGGGGCACCTGAATTTGAACCAGGGACCTCTTGATCTCCAGTCAAACGCTCTACCCCTGAGCTATACCCCCTGCTGTCATGTGTGTGTAATAAGCACCTTAAACCTGGATGGCCACACCCAGAATTCTCCACCTGGAGATGTGTACTTGCTAGTGCTCTGCCATCATACACTACCTTCCCCCAGGCTACACCCCTTCCTGTTTACACACCTGTTGTGTAACCAGCACCTTCCTCCTCCTTAGAATCTGGCTGAATGTGGGGCCTAAAACTGGTGGATGTCTGCGCAGAAACCTCCTTCATGCTGAACTAGAGGAGCCAGAGTACAAGAGCTGGCTGCTCAGCAGACCCTTTGAAGGTGAGGGTGACACTGGGAAATGGCACTTTGATAGATTGTCCAGGTGATTATAATTCATACTTGGGTTGGGGTCTGGGATGGCAAGAGCAAACCTGGTTTCCCTGTAAGACCTCCACCCTCTGGGAAAGGACCTAGGGATCCCATGTGCCTCCAGAAGCTCCCTGTAGAATCTGACTCAGAGCTGTTGCTTTAATCTGTGCCTGTGTTAGTCAGCTTCTCACTACTGTGACTCTCTTAGTCAGTTTTTTTATTTTGTCACTGTGACCAAACCACCTGACAAGAAAAATTTTAAGAAGGTAAAGTTTATTTGGTGCTCGTGTTTTCAGAGGTTCATTCCATCCCAGCCAGCTCCATTCTGCAGGTCTCCAGGTGAGACAGAACATCATGACAGAGGGTGTGGTGGAGGAAAGCAAGTCAGGAAATCACTCCAGGAAGCAGAGAGAGATTCTCATCACCATGGACAAAATATATACCCCAAAGGCAGTCCCCAGTCACCCACCTTCTCTCGCCACACACCACCTACTTCAGTTACCAACCAGGTAAATCCTAAATGCACTGATAATGTTAACGCTCTCATAACCCAATCACTTCATCTATATACCTTCTTGCATTTTCTCACACATTATCTTTTTGGGGACACCTCATATGTAAATGATAATGGTGACTAAAATACCTCACAAGAACCCCTTTTAAAAAATAAAAGTTGATTTTAGACTCATAAATTCAGAGGGTCAGTCCATGGTTATCTGACTCCTGTATTTTGGGCCACAGATGAGGCTGAGTATCATGGAGAAAGAGTGTGCCAAAGGAAATCTACTCAGTTCATGGTAGGCAGGAAGCAGAGAGAGTGATTGAGCAACCAGGAACTAAATTTAAACCCCAGTGATATCCTACTTCCTCTAGGTATACACCAGCTGCATCCAATTACCACCCAGTTAGTCCATGGAAATAGTTAATCCATCGGATGGATTAATGCACAGTTTAGTTGCTTTATAAGGGAAGGCCAAAATTCAGCCTGAATAGGGGGCACCTGGATTTAAACCAGGGACCTCTTGATCTGCAGTCAAATGCTCTACCTCTGAGCTATACCCCCTGCTACTTTTATGGGGCTTCATTATGTCTTTGAGTCCTACAGCCACTCGAGACAACCTGTGACGTGTGAGTCACTACTTCAGGATGGGAGCTCTTGGCAGCTTCCAAGCCTGGGTCAGAGGAAACTCACCAACCTGCTGCCTACAACAGACAGCCTCCCCTCCACAACAGTCCTCAATCTGTGTCTTCCCAGCTTTGGGGCCCTGTGCAGGTAGCAGTCTGCAGAAGCGCTAGATGCTAGAATGGCCCTCACAGTCAAATACTGCACCTTCATGGTGGGACCTACCAGAACACACTCTAGTGATACAGGTGTCTGCTTTGACACACCTCCTCACATTTGGGACTGATCCTCCTCCCAATGCTCAGTTCAGAGCTACAACAAATGATAACCCTTCCAGCTTCTCCTCCAGTTAATATACACTGAGAATGATGCAGACGTGGAAGTAGATTTAGGAATCTGAATATTGAAGAACCAACACCAAGAGAGCTCAAGGAGTTGGACATGCTCTCAGCATTTGGCAGGAGCAGGGTGACACAGATGCCTGTAGCCTTGACCCTGAAGGCTGACAGCCTGGGTTTTAGTTTTAGGGGCAGGACACTCTCCTTGTGCCTCATTTGTGAACCTGTAAAATGAAGATAATAAGAGTGCACACTTGTTGGGATGTTTGTAGACTACATGGCTTAATCCTTGTAGAACACTTCAAACAGCACGTACTAAGTTCTTCCTACTGTTTGATGAACACATAGGCTCACAAGGAACCAGCTCCATTCAGTGAGTAAAGAGAACCAATAAACAATGGAATTCAACTTGCAAAGTCCCCAAATATGAAACTATTTGAAGAAATCAGAGTATCTTTCATAAGAAAGAATTCTAATCTGAATAGAGGAGCAAAGATTACAAAAATGAACATATACTTATTAAGAATGAATCAAATGAGATGTTCAAGAAATGAAAATGTAATTGACATGTTTCCTTTTTATTTATTTTAAGGAGGTATAGCATATTCAATAAAGTATGTGAGTTATCATGGAGAGGTTGATGGAGGTTTACATGCATGCACACGTGTAACCACCTGAGTCAAGGCACAGTTAGTCTCTAGCACTCAGAGGCTCCTGTGGACTCCCTCCTTGTTATTGCCTCCTGCCAAGAACATCAGCATGGGTGAGTTGGCCTGCTGTGCAGCTGCATCTACATGGAATCAGACACGAGATACTCTGAGTCTGGCTCCTTTCACCCATCCTCATGTCAGTAAGATCCATCCATATCTGTCCACTGTCGCAATCATTTGTTGTTTTCCATTCCTGCTCTGTGTTCCATGGCTGACTGCAGCATGATTTGTCTGTCTGTCCCACTGACAACAGACATTCCATGTGTATCCAGTGTGGGCTCCTGAGGGCAATGCTGCTGGATGTTCCTGCATGGGCATGGATACTCTCTGGGGTCTATATCTAGGAACAGAACTGCTCCATAATAGGGAATTCATGTTTTCAGTATCGACGATGCCAGACAGGGGTCTAAGTGGTCACACCAGATTCCACTGCACCAGCAGGGTGAACGTGGGTGCGGTCACACATCCTCACCAACATGTGGAATCCTCAGTGTCCACCATGGTAACCATCCTGCTGAGATTTAGGGCCATCTCACTCTGGGTAGACCAGGAACACATGGTTTGCTCTGGGGAGGAGGAGACAGGTTGTTTTCTTCTCTGAGATTTGACAGACAAGAGTTAAAGATAGGAGAGCATGAGGATGCTGAGGGCCTCATATCACATGGCCTTGGTCTCCCCAGCTAAGCAGGAAATGAGGTCTCCCAAAGAAAGCAAAGGAGCAGGGTGTTGCTCACAACTTGGAACAAAGACAAACTATGAACCTGACTCCTTGGAGAAGAGGTGAATTGGAAAGGAAGAAAAGTTTGCTCACTAACAGAGGGTGCTAGTCAAGGTCACACTGCCACAGATTTGCACAGCACCTTTTGTCTGGCTCTATAGTACCTCATCAAACACTGGCTACCCCAGAGCAAAGGTGGAAATGGCCACTGGCATTTGCATCCATAGAAGGAGGGGTTACTATTCTTATATCAGATAAAGTGGATTCCAAGCCAAAATTAATCAGAAGAAACAAAGAAGGTCATTTCATAATGCTTAAGGGAATCAAAAATCAAGAGATAATTATCATAAATATTCATGCCCCAAAACAATGGAGTATCTCTGTACAGTAAACAAACCCTTCTCAACATTAAGAATCAAAGAGATTCTATTGTCCTGTAAACTAAAAAAAAAAATCATTTAAAAGTGAAACAAGTAGACCACAATACAATAATACTGGGAGACAATAACACACCTCTCTCATGCCTGGATAGATCATTCAAACACAAACTAAATAAAGATGCTACAGAACTGAAAACAATAATTTGGACTTAACAGACATTTATAGAATATTTCATCCATCAATGACTGAATTCACTTTCTTCTCAGCACCACATAGGACATTTTCTAAAACAGACCATATTTCAGTCACAAAGCAAATCTTAACAAATACAAAAAAAAAAAAAACAGAGATAATACCTTGAATTCTATCAGATCATAATGGAATAAAATTAGAAATCAACAATAAGTTAAAAAATAGAAACTACTCTAAGACCTGGTTACTAAATAATACACTTTCAAATGATGAATGGATAACAGAACAAATCAGAGGATAAATTTAAAAATTCTTAGAGGAAAATGAGAATAGTCATACAACATATCAAAACCTTTGACACAGTATGGAGGCGGTTCTCAAAGGAAAGTTCACAGGATTGAACTCATACTTTAAAAGAATAGAAAGGTACCAAATAAATAATCTAACATCACATCGCAAGGCCTTAGCAATATAAGAATGAGACAACACCAAACCCAGTAGAAAACAGTGTTCTGAAACCAGTGAAATTCAGTGAGCACTGACTGTAACTGGATGGGAACCCTCCTGACATCTGCAGCCTCCTTCAGGCCTTCACCTCCTCATTTTGCTTGTCCTTGTTAGCACAGTCTCAGCCCCATCCCCCACCGTAGACTGCTAGTTAGGGACCTGGGAATGCAGAAATGCATCTCATCACCCAGTGGCCAGCTCTAGACAAACCAGTGCCATTTGTCCTTGAGTGTGACTAAGGGATGAAGATGAAATGTGCAAGGATGAAAGTGAAGGAGAAGCACAGGGAAGTGGGAAGGGGACTCCAGGTGGCCTCTGAGATGTGTGTGTGCACTGTACTCATGAGGTGGGGGACTCCAAGTCAAGGTGGCCTTGGGGGTCTTCGGTGATGATTTTAGGACAGTAGGGTTGAGTACATAGGCCCTATACATAAAAACAATATTATTGTGACCCCATGTCATGGAGCTCTGAGAAGCAGGATCTAAGGTGGTTTCTAGAAAACCCACGCAATGGAGATCTCTCAGTGTCACTCAGGAGCCACCAAAGAGGTACTGGTTAAGGTAACTACTGAAGAGTACATAAATGAGGGGGCACCTGGATTTGAACCAGGGACCTCTTGATCTGCAGTCAAATGCTCTACCCCTGAGCTATACCCCCTGCTCTTATGTATGTGTAATAAGCATCTTATACCTGGATTGCCACACCCTGGATTCCCCACCTGCAGATGTGTGTTTGTTAGTGCTTTGCCATCATACACTTCCTTCCTGCCAGGCCACGCCACTTCCTGTCTACATAATTGCAGGTATAACCAGTACCCATCCTCCCTAGAAACTGGATGGAAGTAAGGAATAAAAATCTTGGATATCTGCAGCTAAAACCTTCTTCACACTCAATTTGAGAAGCCAGACCATAAGAGCTGCCTGCTCAACAGACCCTGGGTGGGGTCTGGGATGCACAAGAGCAAAAATTTTTGGTTTCTTCCTGAGAACCCCTAACTTGATCCTCTGAGAAGGGGGACCTAGGGATCTTGTGTGCAACACATTTTGTTCAATATCATTCTCCAGTATTTCCCCTTTCCATCATATTCTTCTTTCTCCTGGTTCCTCTCCTCTATTCTGTTGATCTCCTTTCAATTTTCAGAAGATATCTCTAGCTTTATTTTTCTTTTTTCTCTATTCCTATCACATATAAGAGAAAATATACAATCTCTGATGCAGAGATATTTTTCTGATGCAGGCATATTTTTCTTAATAAATGAGATTAGTTCATTTGCAAGCTGTGAGGGTTTTTTATTTCTTCTATATATAGTATTTCATTTAATATTTTCTATAGTGTCAACTTAGTGGTCATGAGTTCTTGTAGTTTCTGCTTATCTTGGAAGGTTTTAATTTCTTCTTGATTCTAAAGGATACCTTTGTTGGCTCTAGCAATCTTGGTGGACAGTCATTTTTTTTTAGTACCTGCAACACATCATTCCAAGCCCTTCTGGGTTTTATAGTTGGTATCAAGAAATAAAAAATAATTCTGATGGGCTTGTCTCTAAGTGTAACCTGACATTTTTCTCTTGAGGATTTTAAGATTCTATCTTTGTTCTACAGGTTAGTCATATTTATTATCATTTGTCATGCAGAGATTAATTTCTGATCTTATCTATTTGAGGTTCTGAATGCCTCCTGTACCTGAAAATCCATATCAGTCTCATGGGTTGGTTATGACTATTTTCCTTTCTAATATGGTTTGAATGATCAAGGCTGTCCACTTTGTATTCTGGCTCTGAGATTCTACCCTATTACAGAGACTTCCAATAAATACTTTATTAGATTTATAGTTTTCATTTCCAACATCAGTTTGGTTTTTCAGGATCTCTATTTGTTGTCAAACTTTTCATTTTTATCCTGTACTGAATACCTTAATTCATTCAGTTGCTTCTGTGTGTTCCCTTGGAATTCATTTATCATTTTTAACATTCTTTTGAATTTTGCATCCCCGATTTAATCCACTTTGATATCCTTGAATTCAGTTGTTGGTGAATTATGAACATTTGGAGGCAATAAGTTACCTTGTTATTTCAGGGTTTTTTTGTATTCCTGTGTTGGGTTTTATGATCTGTTGAGAAGGATTTTTCTTCCACTCTTATGTGTGGGCTTTTCAATGGCACAACCTTCTCTTGCCATAGTGTTCTGGGATATCGGGCTGATGTGAATTTTCTACTAAATTTCCAAATGGATTTTGTAATATAGTTTCCCTGCTATTTATCTGGTGATGATTAGCATATTTTGATAGAATGTGTATTGTGTCAGAGCTTGAGGATTATACTTTCTCTGTATATCTCAAAAGAAATATGTTGTTCTTATAGGTATGCCAGTCTGTGTTGTATAAGGCAGTGTATGTGGGATCCACCATCTGTGATTGCTCCTTTTCACTTAATAACTTTGTTCATGCTAAAGAGAAATGGGAGTGATCTAGATTGACACACATCATAGTGGTGGTGTCCACAGCCTTTGAGTTAATTCTCTTTGTTTTTGCTTTTGGAATAGAGTCTATGAAAGGGACCTGAGGAGCCCCATATTCAATCCTACTTGGGTCTGGACATTGGTTTGTGGATTTTGTCTCTTTTATTCCTTGAAGTTCTTTGGTTAATTTTTGTGTGCAGCAAGATGAGCTGTCTCTTGTCTGGCTTTAGTTCAGGAGCAGAATCTCTACACTGTGAACTTGTAGTGTCACCATAGATTCCTGGAACCTCACAGAACAGAGGGAAACAAATAATAGCAACAACACAAGCAAATAATACACAGCATTAAACAACAGCCCAGGGCCACTCTGACACGTACCACACAAATGATCACAGAACCAGGGATGTTGGGTCTGTAAATGTCAATAGCAAAAACAGGAAGTAGCCACGAACTGGATCTGTCATTAAAGTAAATTGCAAGTGTGAACTACTCCATTCATAGTATTAAGAATGGTGGGTCAGGAGTTAAATACACCAATTAGCTCGACAATAAGGCAAAAATACAGCTTTGAAGACAAAATGAAATGTGATAGGAAGGCACGGAATGTTTAGAATGTTCAAAATGTGAACAGAGAAAGCAGAAGAGATCTAGCAAGTGATGGCTGTAAAGGAGTAGAAAATAAATAAAAGAGAAAATCCAATAAGGAGAGAGAAAGAGATAACAAGATGATTTGCCTTTAGAAAAGAGAAAAAAAACACTAAAGTAAAATAAACCAACAAAACAACCCTAACTTTCAAACCGCAAAATAGAAAAGAAAAAAAAACTATAAAGAGGGTAAATTGGGAAAAATGAATCAAATATGTCTGAGTGTGTATATCCCCATGAATCCTCCACAGGAAGAGGAGGAGGAGGACCAGGAGGAGGAGGACAAGGAGGAGGAGGATGAGGAGGGAGGAATGAATGAGAATGAATGAGAGATGTGGCAAAAAAGATTCGTTTTCCCCACATTTTTATTGGTTCATTACAGGTATAATGACAAGATTTGTTGTTACATATTTGTTTTTTTTATTTTTTTTATTTTATTTATTTGTTTTTATACCTTTATTTCACATATTTATTTTTATGTGATGGTAAGGATTGAACCCAGCGTCTCGCACGTGCAAGGCAAGCGCTCTACCACTGACCCACAACCCCAGCCCTTCTTGTTACATATTTTTACATGCACCGATACTACAATATAATTGGGCCAATATCACTCCACAGCACCTTTCTCCCTCCCTGCTTCCCACTCTTTGGTGGTGAGAGAGGCCTCAATCAAGCTGTCAACTTCCCCATTCTTCCCCATGGGCCTATCCCACAACTTCTAGAAACCTCCCTGCCCAGCTCCCTGCACTTGTGACCTCCTGACTGTGGGGACGTCAGTGTGGAGACTGCTGTTTGAGCAGCTGCCTCACCCTCTCCTGCCCTCTGAGTCCATCTCCTCCTCCCCCTCCTCCCCCATGCACAGTGCTCTTCCTAGGGATTGCCCTGCACCTTCACTCTCTGCCCTTCTGTCTTCTCGGCTTCTAGCCCTGGTCTTTGAATGGTGTCCCCTTCCCAGAGACACCAGGACTCCCTTTTGGCCTCAAACCAGCAGCCCAGCTCAGCTGGTAGGGGAGGACCTGACACAGGACAGGTCATTTAAGTGCCCAGTTCAGGCCTGCAGGATGCACTGAAGTGGACTGGCCTCTCCTCTCAGTGGATCTTTCCCCTAGAGGCTCCACCATGAGACCAAAGACCATGGGGGACCAAGGATGCAGAGTAGGAGCGGCCATCTCAAGGGGCACAGCATATGGAGTTGGAGAGCTACGGGGGGTCAGGGAGGCTGAAGCTAAAATCATCAGGATAGTGACACAATGTTTTCTGCTCTGGCCAGGAAGATACTTGAGCACTATGAAGTAAACTTCCCATGTAAAGAGGTGATGTCTTTGAGTCTCCCAAGTTGCCTCACAGGACTTCAGAACACAGTGAAGACCAGTGGGGAGCTGCCCTGCATTTGTGCCACTGAGTCTGAGTCTCAGGCACCTGGTGGGCCAGAAGTGACAGAGGGACAAAGGGAGGAAGGGGCCTTGACTTTGGCTTCTGAGGCTGCAAGCAGAACCCTTTCTCACAAGGCTCACACCACTGGGGACCCTCAAAACATGCCAAGGGGGTGCACAGGCTGGGGACAAAATGAGAAGAAAAAGAAACCAATGCAAGAGAATTGCCCACCAAGGAAAGAGGCAGACCCAAGAGCACTGAAGGGCTGGGGCACGGAGGTCACCTCAGGGGCAGGAGAAAGCCAGGGAGTGGAACAAAGTGACCCAGTCGGTCTCTCCTTGTGGGAAGATTCAGCATTGGGGACCTGGAGAAGGAAAGCACACTGTTTTCTAAACCATGTCCAGTGAGCAAAGGAAGTGCGCACAGGGGGCCTGTGCCTGCGAATCCCCTCCTGTGCTCCTCAGACGGGGCCTTGCGCTCAACACCCCGCCTGGCCTCAGGAGCCTGTTTCAGTGCCCAGCTTTCCTGCAGGAGGGCCAGGCCTCCCTATGGCCTCCAGCACCCCCGGCAGGGCTCTGCCTCCACAGCTGGTCTCCTTCTCCTCACCCACAGCTCCTCCAACCTGCCACAACTCCCCACAGTGGTCCCCCTCCACCACCTGGCCACTGTCTGTGCCTGCAGCCCCTCCTCCGACCCTCACTCAGGGGCTAAAAGCACCTGCTGCATATCGCAAGTTGTCCCTCCATAGTGAACCTTACAGAGCACCTAGGGCTACTGAGTCAGCACCTCAAGATGTCATAGAACAAAGAGTTTGATCTGGTTCATCATTTTCCTCCTTGGTCCTCTCCTGAGAGGAACAGAAATACTGAATGCATCTCAGGGATTAAAAGTCTGACAAAGTAGGGGGCACCTGGATTTGAACCAGGGACCTCTTGATCTGCAGTCAAATGCTCTACCCCTGAGCTATACCCCCACTTATGTGCAACCTCTAATTAGCACCTTTTCAGCATGGCGCCACATCCAGGCTACCTATATATTTATCATCTACTGTTTTCTCTGCTAACTCTCTGGAGGTTGAGAACCAAGTCCTAAGGTGCCATCATTCAAACTGTAAACTACATAAACCTTTTTTTCTTAATATGTATTATCCAGTCTCAGGTACTTTGTTTTAGCAACAAAAATGAACCAATACTAGAACTAACAAGATAGTTGGCAAGACCACTCAATAGAAAATCAGCCTAGAGCAATGAATATCATTCCTCACATATCAACAGTAATCAACTAAATAAGGAATTAATGGAAAAATTCTATTCATAATGTTGTAGGGACAAATGAGGCAAGGCACCGAAGATAGCAGGAAACAGTTTTATTTGGCTGCAGCCAGGTTTAGAGGGTACAGCTTTGCTGTAATCAATCAATCCCCTGAACCCCGAGTTCAGGGAGTTTCAGAGTTTTATAACCAGCATGTAAGGGGAGGGGCTCAAAAGTTCACAGTCTGCAAAAGTTCACATAAAAGCAGCTTTTACTGGATTCCACCTCTTGGGTCCCCTCCGGGAGAAGTCTTTTCTGCTGTCCTTTAATAAACTTCTAATTTCTACTCTGACCTTGCCTCGGCGTGCTTCTTTGGTGTTATTCTTCAACATTGGGGAAGCAAGGACTCGTCACCGGTCAACAGCGGTAACATATTGGAGGTCCCAGACCGAGATTCTTCTGCACCGAGGTAAGCCGTCTCCACGCACCCCATGTCTGTTTGAGGTGCATCTTTCTCTCTCTTTCTTTCTGGAGGGTAAGGTGGGCACCCGATGGCTACTTAAATGCAATTAGTGCAGCCACCACTCTTCAAGACTCGGGTGAGAGGTTTCCCGGCCTAGGCAGCTCTCAATCACCTGTTCAATACAGAGCAGTCATGTTGGGTTCTGCCAAAGCCACTTCCAACTTTTCTGTCTGGGCCTGGAGAGCAATTGGCGTGAGTACACAGTGTCCCGAATCCTGATCTGCCTTGGATGCATGGAGGTGGAGGAAGGAGTTTGGAACAACTGCAGAATTCCGGTCAGGGCTACACTCAGACGTATTCCTAAGGTTCCTTTCTCTTGAGCCCCCTCCCGTCAGCCCTCAGGGGTATCTAGGGTGATCCGTAGATGAATGGCACTGAGGGAAAGCCCCAATCACATTTGCCTCCATATGGGCTACGCAACACTCCCAACCTTGCATCCATTCCTCCTGGATGCTCCCCTCCTTCATAGGTCAGAAATGTTAGCAATTCAGGTTGTAGGACTGAGAGAAAGGCATGGGATAATTAGTAAAATCTGCCCTGGTTCCCTAAGGTGCATAGGTAACTTTCACTATTCTGTTTTACCGCCCCAATGTTTAAAATGTGCTGTGTTCTTTAAGCTGCTAGCGAGGCATTTTTAGAATCAACTCCTCCGGTAATCTCTGATAGAAAGCGCTACCTTACAACCGGTAGATTTCCCTTACCCTTAGGTGGCTCCTTTAGTCTACAGAGCAAAGGCAACAAAAGAGTGCATGATTCTCTTTTGCAGTGGGTTTTAGTGGCCGGGAGGATAAGCAGTAATGCCCTTAAGTCTGAATCCTCCAAGGGTCTCTGGCACAGGGCAAACTGAGACCCTAGCACTTTGCTAAAGGGGATGAGAAACACCCTTGGCAAAGCAAGGTGAGAGGTTTTCTGGACCGTTTAGGAAGCTCAAGCTTAGGGAGACGTCCCTGATGATAACAGTTTTCTCCAGCGCAGCGCGGGCGCCTGAGTCCTGTTTTCTTCTCACGCAGATGGGAACTTCTCTCTCTCCAATACGCCAGGTGCACCACTAGCCTGCGTATTGAAAAATTGGGATAGATTTGACCCTCAGACGCTCAAGAAAAAGAGCCTCATTTTCTTGGCCTGGCCTCAAAACAAACTCTCTGATGGAGAAACCTGGCCACCAGAGGGAAATATCAATTTTAATACAATTTTACAGTTTGATAAAATTTACAAAAAAAGGAAATGGTGTGAGGTGCTGTATGTTCAGATTTTCTTTGCTCTAAGGGAAAATCCTAAATTATGCCAACAGTGTAAAGTAGACTTACCTATGATGTCTGCCATGAAGAGAAAAAATCTTGGGGACTCACTGAGGAAAAGAATCAGGAGGACCCACAAAATCTCCATCTGCTGGCCTCTCTGCATCTGCCCCAACAGGCAAACCAATTATATTACCTCTCCAGGAAATGCCAGGAGAATTTGGGCTGATCAAAGTACATATCCCCTTCCCCCTTCAAGACCTAAGGCAGATAAAAACTGACTCTACTGGAAAGTTAGGAGATATGCCAGATTGCCTGGGACTGGATCTATCCAAAGGACTAATCCTGTTAGTAAAAGGAGAGACTGAGGGACTCCCAGCAGCTGCCAAAGCCATTTTCGCTTTGGGGAAATTCCTCATTCCTTCCCTGCACTGTAAGGATTACTCCACCTCTGTCTACTTAAAAAGAAGAAGAAGAAGAAGAAGAAGAAGAAGAAGAAGAAGAAGAAGAAGAAGAAGAAGAAGAAGAAGAAGAAAAAGGAGGGACACTGAATGCAGTAAAGTCATCACACTGAGACCCTTGATTTTACACCTATAGTTGCCCCTATGTGAGAACATCTGGTCCACTCGTGGGGAAATCTATGGTGCCACTGATGTAAAAGTAATTAAATGGGAGCTAAAAACCTGGAGAGATTTTTTTCTTATCTGGTCTGTTTTAAAGGTTATTATAGATTGTTTCTTGGGAATGATCTTGGCTGAATGTGTATCTAAAAGATGATTTTTTATTGTAACAATCTGGTATCTAAATGAGTTTGAAGCATTGCATAATCTTGCAGTTAAAAGTTGGGGTTAGGTAATTGTTTAGTTTGTGATTTCAGATAATTCATGCCAGAGAACTTAAATACTTAGGATAGAAAATTAAAAGAACTCTACTTCCAAGTTGGCAAGTAACTCCCAATCATTTAGTTTTATTTTTTTTCATCAATTTTGAACTGGGTAGCCTGAGAAGATTTCACTAGGTGTACTAGTGCATTAACTTGGGCAAGGATAGTAAATTATGATTTGGTATCTGTTCCCCTCAGTGTGTAAGATTTAGAAAAGAAAAGTGTTGAATTGGAACACTGGTCTGGCTTATAAAATGACATTAAATAGCAACAGTGTTGAAAATTTTTAAAGCTTAATTTTGGATATACATGGTAGTATGTGGTTCTCTTTTAAAATTTTTTTTCAGGTGATTTAATGTAACTTAATACTACTTTAGGAACTTCAGAACAAAGGAAGTGGCTTAATAATCCTGAAGGGATCTCTTCTGATGGTAGCTTTATATTATTAAGATCCTATTTTCAGTTTTGTGTGAGCAAGTTTTCTAGTGTAGGAAGATGTAAAAGTATGAAATTTTGTGAATTGTATCTTAAACTTGTATCATAATTTTCAACATCCAAACCTGAAAATTGTGACTTATGGTTAAAATGCCTTAGGCATGAGGCTTCTCCTCAGAATTCCAGTTTTTCTTGCTCTTCCCAGACTCCAGGCAGGATTTAAGTTGAAATGCAAATAGAAGAAGCCTGGAGCTCAGTAGGAGACAGATCTGAGGCCCAAGGAAAAAAAGAAAAAGAGTAAAAGTGTCTTTTTACCTGAAATCAAACTAGATTAAACCAAAAAGTAAATTGTATGGCATTTATTAATTACTGGTGGTCAATTTTTTTTCTAGGACTTTTTCTTCTTCTTAGATTCTGTATTTTTTTGAGCTCATGATTTTGATCCTACAGACAAGTTAATGTTTTTCTGATAAGTTCTATTTTTGATCAACTGTGGAGGTTTTTTTAAACATTGCAATGGAGATTTCACCTGAGAAAAAGCTACAAGGCCTTTACTATTGTTATGTGTTACACTTGTGTTACGTGTTGTATGTCGGTATGTCTGTATGTGTGTATGTCCGTATATCATGCAGTGATATGACAATTGACAGATGAGGAGCGCTCATGAAAATTTTTTTAAAAATGGATCCAAATATCTTTGATTCATGTGATTTAAATGATTCAATTTAAATTGGGTAAACAGATGAAAGTAAAGATGTCTTTAAGATTAAGCTTATAAGTTTTTCTAGGTGTTCAAAAATAAAACCTAATAAAATGTTGATGTATATGAAATAATCTGCTTAAATTCAAAAATTTACAAGTATTATTTCAAAATGTGAACAGAAGGAGGTTAACAGATGAAAAAAGAGAAACTAGAAGGTTCTAGGTATGGATTTAATAGAGGGAAAATGTGTTTCTGGATAAGAGTCTATGTGATTAAGTTAATAAGAGGGTTTAAGTAAGTGATATAAAGAAGTTCTGTGTAAGTTGGTTATATGTGTAAGTTTTTGAGCAAGTAATCTTAAAGAAATTAAACAGCTGGATAAACAAGTGCTGTTGTTTTAGAGAATTGTGCTATGTTATTTCTTTAAAAGCTAAACTTGGTTAATATAAAAACATCAATGTAATTGTAGTGCTATTAATGTGTTAATATCTTCCAGGTATACAAGTCTGTAAGGTAGAAGCTTTAGAAAGAGCATTATATCAAGCTGTGTTCTAAAGCTGTATGATAATTTTAGGCTTAAAAGAAAAACATGTTGGAGATTTATTTATATCATTTGTGTTCTATAACTGGACTTCTAATCAATAAGATATGTAAAGTTCTATGTTACTTTTTACACTGAGATACAATTTAAATATATTTTTAAGTTAATGAGAGCCTAATCTATGTAATGGTTTTATTGTAAAACACAAAAGTACTTTGCTACTTTTCTACAAAATGTTAAAAGCTTTCAGCTTTTCTTTAATTCATGTTTTAGGTGTGATATTATATTGTGTTAGCTAATATTCATGTGAACTTGAGCAACAATTTATGTAGGCTTTGTAAAATGATGCTTAAAAAAACAAAGATCAGCTTCAGAACTACAAAACTTAAGATTTATGAAGAACCCCGCCTTACCTGAGACAAGGCTCTGTGTCCCAACTCACTGCATGTGAAAGTGACTATGAAAGAAGTAGGCCAGATTTCAGTACATTTAAAGTTGTGTCCAAAAGTTGGTTTTTGTCAAGATTACTAGGATCTCAAACAGGGGATTATAATGTATAACTCCACCAAAATTCAAGGTAGCTATTACATGAACTAAATATGTTTTTACTCTTGATAATTTTATCTTGTAGTTTCTTATAAATGGTCTAAAGAATGCCTGTTAATGTTTTGCAGAGGTACTGACTTAAGAACACACAACATGGGTTAATTTAAGATAAGGAGTTATCTATCACCTACAGGATAGAGAGATAGACATTAAAGCTCAGTACTCTTAATATAAGGCTGTTGAAACTTATTTGCTGGATGTTTAAGATTAAGTTTAAAATTAAAGTTAAATTAAAAGGGCCAAGAAAACCAATATTTGGCTCTTGCCCTCTGAGTCAGTCTGAATCCAGGGAACAGGGGACATCTCCAAAGAGCTTTGCAACTCTGGGCCACATAACCTCCCGATCAGAGAGATTAATGAGACCGCTGGAGGACAGAAAGCCAATCAGTGCATTTGCTGTGAAGAGGAGGGTCATCAAAGAAGGGAGATATCCCTGATGCTTCCAAGGGAAGCCACATGGTCAAGCAAGGCCTGGACCCATCCTAGCGCAAATGGCACTAGCGGAACTGAGAAGCTGCTGTAAAGTTCCCCCAGGAATCCCAGGGAAACTCAGCTGACTGTTAACAATAGATAGAAACAAAAGTCAGTTTGACTTGCTTCATCTTAAACACTTAGCAAAGACAGTCAAAGCCAAAACATAGCTATTCCTGGGCATTTTAAATGATAATAATAGTTAAATGTAACTTCTAAGAATAAGTAAACTGGAGGCTGCAAAGGAGATTCTCAGACAGAAATGCCTGATAACTATCAAAAAGAACTGCCAGAGTAGTTTTTAGTTTAAAGCCTACAGCTATTTCTAACCTACACTGGTGGGCTTGGTGTTTACTTGTGTGGTTATCCAGCCCTAAGTAACAGAATTAAAGGTCTCTCTATTAGACACAGAGGTCATACTAATAAAAGGATTTTGCAAGATCAGATGACATTAAATTATTAAACTGTATCTTAAGGGAAGGACAACTGTAACCCTAAAAGCTCAATGTTGTGTTTACATCCGTGACAATTCTGGCAATGTGACAAATATCCTTAAAGATTGACATGCTCAGATAGAAGCCATGTCCTCAGCAACTGAGTCATGGAAACAATATCTTAGCTCCTGGTTCTCTGGTACTTCCTGGTGGAAAACATTGTTAGTCTCTGTCTTTGTCATCATACTCATTGGCATATTCCTGTGCTGTGGCATTTATTGCTACATCAATCTGGTTCCAGTACTAATGAATTCTTGTTTCTCCTATAGACCACCCATCACTCACTCAAATGGCCCTTCAGCCTATTACTTCTCAATCGGACTTCTATCATGGACCACTCGATAGACCCAATTTTTAAAGGGGGACTCCAAACTGCTTGCCCCACACCATCCCTTTTCAGCCTGAAGAAGCCAGAAGGATCTTTGCCCCCTTTCTTTACAGCAGTAAGGAGTTCCCCAAATTAGAGGGGGGAATGAAGCCAGATTTAAAGTTAGGTAGTCAGTGTAGTTAGGTAAATCGGGTCTAATATCGAGTGAAATCTAAAATGGAGGCCATGCTCATAATGATTCCGGGAAATGCAGGACAACTCATGGAATATTAATGAAGTCCTGGAAAGGACCTAGGCCAAAGTCCACCCCAAGGAAATATTAATGGAACCCAGGAAACAGCCCCCAACAGATTTGGAGATAGCCCATCCCAAGAAGTGATAATGAATTCCTTCCTGCCCAGATTACCTGTGTCCCACCCCTCAGGCCTTACAACCTACATTCCATCACCAAAACTATAAAAAGGGGAGACAACCGCACTTCCACGGATTCCACCTCTTGGGTCCCCTTCTTACTCCGGGAGAAGTCTTTTCTGCTGTCCTTTAATAAACTTCTAATTTCTACTCTGACCTTAAAAAAAAAAAAAAAAAAAAAAAAAACAGCTTTTACTTTCACTGTTCTGGGCAAGTTAACTCTTTAAGGACAACACCTGAGAAAGGGAGAGCTTCTTCTCCCCTTTCTTTCCTCCCCCTGCCAGCTGTTACCATGGGCCCATTTGTAACTTATCTTAAAAATGTAGACATCTCTGTGAAGCCCAGCTCAAGGCCAGAGGCCTGGTTTGCACATTTCTACAAAGTACTATACTGGATATGTTTGTGAAAACTAGTAAGGGGGCGTCCAGCGCCTGGAGTGCTGGTATCTTCTCGGCCAGTAGCCAAGTAAACAGGGTGACACGAAAATAAAAAGTTTATCTACAACGGACTCTTTTGCTGATAGTCCTAAAGTTAGCCATGATGAAGCAGGCTTTTCTGTGGAGAAAGGGGGTGCCACTTCAATAACAAAACCAAAAACCATATGATAACAAGAAATGAAGTAATACATGTATATTATTGTTCTTTATGAACAAAAATATATAATATTAATGAATTGCATAAAGGAAACCGGAACTAATGGAGATGATACCATATTCATGAAAGAGGATCTCAATATTATAAAAATGTTAATCTCCAATTTCATTATTTTTGTCCATGTAGTTTCAGCAAAGACTAAAATGGTTTTGCAAGTTTTAGCAGAACTTGAAGAAACAGTATAAAATCAAGAACAGAAGAAATTTAAGAACAGCCATGCACTTTCAGATATCAAAATGAATGGGTAGAACTTGTGCTACCAGCTGTGAGACTAATCAAGGGAAGATAACTAACCTAGTGAGCATAGGAAGAGACAGACGAGTGGGTGGGACAGCAGGTGTGGCCATGCATAGGGGGAGCCTGAGAGTGAAAGGGCGACTGTGTCTGCTCCACCTGGACCCACAGTCCAGCTGGTGCTTGAGTCCCAGCATAGCTCTGAAGAGCACCTACTTCCACTCTCAAGGTTTCCCTGGTGGGACGATGAATATGTGGGAGAATGACATCATGAAAGCAGAATTACAGTGGGTGCTGGGGCACATGCCTGTGATACTCCCTCCTTGGGAGGCTGAGGCAGGAAGATTGCAAGTTCAAGGACAGCCTGAGCAACTTAGTAAGACCCTGTCTCAAAATTTAAAAATAATGAAAAGATTCACCGCTGTAGCTCAGTGGTAGAGCTACATGAGCCTAGCATGTCCCAGGTCCTGGGATCAACCACAATTGGTGAAAAAATAAATAAACCTGGAATTACAGATTCATGGTGGAAGTACAAATTGTTCCACAAATGGTACTGAAATCACTTATTTTTCATATGAAAAATGAGAATCCTTACTCTACTAAAAGTCAGACTCTAGGTGATTTAAAGACCTAAATGTGAGCCCAGCTGACGAGGGAGATTGAGTAGTCTTAGAGATTCGGCATGATTTGAATTTTCCAAATCTCTCATAAATGCACACTGCCATCCCGAAGCCCCGCTCTGCCTTAATCACAGGCTGATTTCACTCCAGGAGATCTGGGGAGCTCCCAGCACCCCAGGTGTGGCATCATGGCAGCCACAGGATCCGCCCTTGCTCTGTTTTTATCTCTTTCCCTAATTCAGTGACAAGAGGTCAGAGAGTCTCCTGATACAGTCAGAGTCCAGCTTTTTTTTTTTCCTTTTGAATACTTTTATTGTTAAAAATAGTTTTTGTTCAGTCTAGTACTAGATCAGATTTATCCATGAGAGCTAATGAGTCAGTAAGAAGTAACCAAAAAACCATATGATTTTTTTTTGAGGAAATAGTGACTGCACTTTAGTTTCTCAGTTACATTTTTTTCATGTTGCACATATAGAGCACAATTTTTCCTATCTCTGGTTGTACACAAAGTGTAGTCGCATCCTTTGTGTCTTCATTCATGTACTTAGGGTAATGATGTGTGATACTGAACACCTAGCCTCCTCGTCTCTCTCCATATTCACAGTTGAATCTGTGTGTTAGAAAAAAGTTGAAAACAGAACACTGTGTTCATTGAGTGCAAAAAGAGGGGGCACCTGGATTTGAACCAGGGACCTCTTGATCTGCAGTCAAATGCTCTACCCCTGAGCTATACCCCCTGCTCTTTATGGGTGTCTAATAAGCACTCTAAAGCTGCCTGGCCACATCCTGGATTTTACCACCTTCACATGTGTGCCTACTGTCAGGCCATGACACATATCATATCCTGGAACATCATTTACACCTACAAATGTAAGTTCCTATACCATTTGCCTGTCTATTAGAATTACTGGCTGTTAGGATGGACATTAGCAAGGGACTGTGATCCCTCCACTCAAAGTTAAAGTTGTAAGATTTCAATCAGAACTAATCAGAAAGACTAGGGGTGGTCTGTATTTTTAGTGAGGGAGCTGGTAATACTGATGTAAATCCAGTCTGGGTGACTCTGATTCAGCAATATGTCGCTCCATAATGTCAACTTTACAGAGCAATTAAGGAAGACCTTCAGAAAAACACACAGATCACTGGCCACAGGAGTCCTCCTTCTGCCAGGTAACTGGTGGCACCAGAGAAACTGACACAGCCTTAGGAAGGGTGGTGCTGAGGGTGAATGGCAAGGAGAACACTGACCAGAGAAAAGACCAGTGTAGGTTTGCCAATAATAAATACACACACACACACACACACACACACACACACACACAAACACAGTCCATCAGGGGACACCTGGATTTGCACCAGGGACCTCTTGGCCTGCAGTCAAATGCTCTGAGCTGTGCCTCCTTGACTGACGGGCTTCCCTTAGCATGTCACCTGTTCCCACGCCCAAGGACTCCATGGTGCACTGTGAGTGCTATTCCTTCCTCCCTGATGGAAACTGCACGTGCACCACAGCCTGACAAGAGACCCCTCTTCAGGCCAGGAGGTCACCTTCCAGTCCCCAGAGGACTCTCACTCATCTGCAGGCTCTTTCCTATCCAGTCTGATTTATGCACATTCTCGATTCCCTCAGTAAATGGAAATCTGCACCTCTCTTTCACTCAGTCCTTGATGTGAGTTGGGAGTAGGCAAGTGGAGCAACCGCAGCCATTGGCCACTTCCAAAATACTGCTTCCTAACAAGTCCGATTTGTCCATTAAGACAAAATCCAGGATATAATGATCTACATTAAATCCAGAGATCTATAAACTTTTAAAGACAATATTTCTGTCCATGACAAATCCCAAGAGCGGAGGAAGTACAAGAATAGAGTTACTTCCGTAAATGTCATGCTTGACAACTGGTCAAAACTGGAAGTACAACAACCTCATAGAAACGGGGTCACAGAAATTCAAATGCCAGGGAAAAATGTCCATGTCTTTCTTCTATCCTATGTTGCTCTGAATCCACCTTCATGATACCAATTTCAGTATTGTCATGTCCACAACTATAATGTATAACGAACCACTCCAAAACTCAGTGCCACAGAAAATAAGGCATTCTAGGATTAGGAGATATTCCCTGATTAAGTTCTGATTCCGTTACCTGGGAGAGGCTTCAGTTCAGAAGTCCTGCATAATGCTTACTAGGTCCCATCGTCTTTGAAGTCTTCCTTTCCCATCATTCTCCTTTGAAATTTCTGAAGTCTTCAGTGAAAATATGTGCTTTCAGTGGATGAGCAGCTTTCTCATCTTGCTTCCCCTGCCCTGTAAATGTTAGAGGACAAGAGGTCTTTGAGCTTCTCAAGGAGTCTTGGTGTTTTTTAATGCAAGTTGCTAATGCTTTTGTCAATACAGCTCTTTTAAAAAACTGGTGGGTTTCCTCTGTTTCCAGTTCCATTTTCCAAAAACCAGAAGTCTGGCAAATCATTTTGATGTTGCATTCCCCAGCTCAATTTTAAGTATTTGGGCTCATCACATTTCTGTGGGATTACACCCTTAATTATCTAGGAACAATTTAACTTGAAAAATACTTGGCACCAACTTAATAATGTTAGTGGTCTTAATAAAGAGTGCGGTGGCTCATACCTATATCCTAGCAACCTGGTAGGTTGAGGCAGTCTCATCAACTTAGTGATGCCCTCGGCTGCTAAAAGCCTGTCTCAAAATAACAGGTAAAAATGGCAAGAGGACAGGGGATTAGCTCAGTGGTAGATTGCTGACTAGTTACGTGAAGCCCTGGGTTCAACCCTCAGTACTGAAAAAAAAAAAAACAAAAGGACTTTTCAAGTAGATCAGTGGTAGACCTACCCCAATAATGCCACTATCAAAAGAACAAGGCACACAGGCTCTTGACTTTCTCTTTTCCCTAAAATGAGTAGTAATGGAGTCACTTTTACTTGGGGGAAACCACTCTCATTCTTCTAAGTAGGCCTCAGTAGGCCTATCTATGTTGCCCTGATATTTGGTTAACAAACAAGTGAGTTCTTTTCGGAACCTAAAGCTTTCTTTTTAAATGCAGTGTGTCCTGGGCAGCACCTGCATTCCACTGTTTGCCCTGCAGTTTTCTCCCCTAAACCTGAAAATTTAGGAATTACTTCCTGCTGCCCAGGTTATCATGGACCACCATCTTTCCTGGCCTGAAGAAGTTTCCTCGCCATTTGTCCAGCTGTCTGGAACAGCGTGCTGGCCACCCAGCTTCATCCAGAAGCCATGACAGGTGCTCGAGGGCTTTGTTAGAGCAGGAGCCCCTTCTACCCAGACTTATTCACAATGTGCTGTGTCGCAAGGCACCCCAGACACCAGTGCCGCTCAGCAGCAAGGATTTGTTCTCGTGCCCAAGGTCTCAGATGGATGGGAACTGTCTAACCTCGGCTGGGCTTGGTCAGGTGGGTTGGTTTTGTCAATCTAAAGTCACAACAGAGATAGAGGCTCTCCAGAGAACTGAAATCACTGGGGAGCAGCTGAGGGTTATAATCCAGGATACACCTGCCAGGACCAATTCTAGGCACACCCAGGGAGGAGAAAGAAGATGGGCTTTGAAGGGTAAAATGAGGAAAGTTACATAAGCTGTTCTGAAACAATTATCTGTGAGTCAGGGACCAGGACTGATGATGAGGGTGATGTCGTCCAAGGAGATCAGCAGTCCTCACAGAAGTGCATTTTGGGTCAGGTTGTGGCGGGCTTTGTGCAAGGTTGTGACTTTAAGGAGTCCTGGTTACTTGTTTAAGCACAGGCCTCTGTGTGAGAGCCCCTCCTTCCTGGCTTCCAGGTTCCATTTCCCGAGGAACTGGCCTACCCGACTCATTTTGGTTCTGGCCAATTTCGGGTCACTTTAAACTTCGGGTCTAGCTGGCCTGGCTTCTCACTGCCAGCTGGGCTCAGGTGTGGCCATGTGTGTTCACTCCAGGGCTCAGGTTCAAAGGCAAGCTACCTGCAGGCAAGTGCTTCTCATGGTAATGGTGGACATGTAGAGGCCAGCCAGCCAAGAGAGGTGCCCTAAAGCTCCCACTTGCCTCCCATCTGCTGGCGTTCCACTGGCCAAAGCCCAGCAAGCTGCACAGTGTGCCACATGTCAATTGATTGACTCAGCTCTAAATCCGCTCTTCCATACCAGCTCTGCCATGGAGACTGCATTCTTGTGTGGCTCCCTCCCATGAGCACCATGTTGGCGGTGATGGGTAAGGGGCACTAGAGGGGTGCTCCAGGAGAGGGGCCTCTCTACTGGGTGAAAACTTCCCCCGGGAATTGCTTCCTGGACCCCACTGCTGGAAGGTCAGTAGTGCTCAGACATGGGCTGCTGCTCTGTCCAGGCACATGCCCAGAGAGTGAAGACCCTTGCTGACCTCACAGTCCCAGCCAGGATTGTGACCACCTCTTTCTAACCGGCCTCAGCCTGCCCCACCTATATGCATGGTTCCCATGCTCTCCAGTGGACACTAGAGCTCAGGTCTCACTTCCTTATGGCTCAACTGTGACCCAGAGGGCTGTGTCCTGCTTGTCTTGTGTCTGCGACCCCACGTGGCAGGAACAGCCAGGGTGTGGGTCAAAACCACTCCTTTCCCATTTAGAGCTGAACCCCAGCTTTGGAGGGATCCTGCCTCCAAATTTATCCTGGCTGGGTCCCACAAGCCAGTGGCTCCTTTAGAGTTATCTAAGCCCTTGGTAGTTACTCTCCTTTCATAGCACAAACCTTTCTAGTAAATATTCCTGTTTAAACTGCTGAGTGATTTCTGTCTCCTGGTCGCTGGGATTGAGACATTTGGCTGAGGAGTGAGGTGCACTCTCGCCTGTGGGAAGGGCCAGAATGAGCAAGGTAAGCACAGGATGTGGACCTGGGAGGCAGAAACCTCGTCGGAGCAGAAAGAGATAGTCCAGTCATCTCTCTGGCCTCCCTCCTGTCACTGCCCTTCCCCTGGGGAGGCTCCCTGATGCTCCACATGGGTGATCCCCTGCCGTGGGATGGAGGTGTAAAGGTCGGGCGAGCCTCGGAGGAAGAGACCACCAAGAGACTGTCTCATGCAACAGCAAAGGGTTTATTTGGGGTCCAGCATGCTGGGGCTCAGAGCTCACTAGAGCAAAAAGAGATAGAGCAAAGAGCCCTGAGAACCGCTTAAGCAGAGCTTATATACTTTCCTTGGAGAGGGCAGGGAGGGAAGTTACATTCTGCAGTTTGGCAGTTGGGGACAGCACATTCTGGGAACAAGATTAGCAAACAGTTCGCAGTTGGGGACAGCACATTTTGGGAACAAGATTTCAACAGTGTTTTGTTAAGCATACAGAAAAACGGAGTGACAAGTACCTATTTTATTAACCTTTCAGAGAGAGAACAAGAGGATGGACTGGGAACACAGCTGTGCTCTGGGGAGGAGGAGACAGATTTTTTTTCTCCTCTTGACTGACGGTAAGAAGAGATAAAGACAGAACAACAGGAGGATGCTGAAGGCCTCACACCACACAGCCTTGATCTTCCCAGCCAAGAAGGAAATGAGGTCTCCTAAAGAGAGCAAAGGAGGGCTGGGCTGGGGCTCAGTGGCAGAGCACTTGCCTGGCATGTGTGAGGCACTGGGTTCGATTGCTCACTAACAGAAGTCAAGGTCACATTGCCACAGATTTGCACGGCACCTTTTGTCTGGCTGTATAGTTGACCTCAGCAAAGACTGGCTACCCCAGAGCAAAGGTGGAAATGGCCACTGGCATTTGCATCCATAGAACCAGGGGTTACTATTCTCATATCAGATAAAGTGGATTTCAAGCCAAAATTAATCAAAAAAAACAAAGAAGTTCATTTCATAATGCTTAAGGGAATCAAAAAACAAGAGATAATGATCATAAATATTTATGCCCAAAAACAGTGGAGTATCTACACATGACAGTACAATGACCTTGACATATCATACATTTGGATCAGATGGGATATAATTTCTCATTTTTCTGAGTGTACAGGTTGCAGAATCGTATTGGTCATGCAGTCACATATATACACGCAATATATATGATAATGTCTGGTTCATTGTACTGTCATGTGTAAGTAATTAAAACAAATAAAAAATAATATAAAGAAAAAAATGGAGTATCTATGTACAGCAAACAAACCCTTCTCAGAGATAGACCTGAGTTCATCCCACCACCACCAGCAGACACCCACTGGAGCTCAGGCCCAGCCCAGATCCACCTTGCCAACCTGCTCAGGAGCCAGGGTCCAGGGTAGGTCTGGGCCTGCCCCCCCACACTACCACCTGTGAGCCCAGGTCTGACCCACTTCCATCTTGAGACACTGCAGACATTCCTATAGCCTCCCTCATGCAGTAGCCTCTACCTTGGGACAACAGACAGGGAGTAGAAGCAGCTGCAGCTTGGAGAGTCATTGCAAAGCCAGTGTAAGGCCCACCCTTTCAGCCCCATCTCTGAAAGACAGTGCATCCATCTTGGGGCACCTCCACTGCTATCTCAAGTTACCTCCTTCTATGGCAGTAGCATCCATTCTGGGACACCGGCAGGGTCTGGAAGCCCAACACCAAGGTGAGATACAGATAATCTGCACAGATACTACAAGATTATAGGGTAGAAACCGTAATACCTCAGATCCACACTGCAAGTAAGGAAATCACATAGACAACATGAAAAAACAAGGGAGGAAAGTGCCCCAAACAAACCAGGATACTACAATAGCAGAACCCATGGACAGTGCAGTTGATGAAATGTCAGAGAAGAAGTTCAGAAGGTTCATAATTAAACAGACCTGTGAATTAAAGAATGGCCTAAATGGGCAAATACAGGTAAAAACTGATACGGCAACAAAGACAAAGAGAGCTAATACAGGCAACCATTGATGATACCAATCAACAGATAAGGGAGCAAACACAGGCATCCATTGATCACACCAACAAAGAAATAAGGGAGCAAATACAGGTAGCAAAAGATTACTTCTAGAAAGAGATACAGATTCTGAAATCGGAAATCCTTGAAATGAAGGAAACAATAAACAAACAAACAAACAACAACAACAAAAACCTCAATAGAAAACATCACCAGCAGACTAGATCACTTGGGAGAAAGAACATCAGATAATGAAGACAAAGTATACAAACTGGAAAATAAAGTTGGCCACACAGTGAAGATGGTAAGGAACCATGAGCAGAACATCCAAGAATTATGGGACAGCATCAAAAGACCAAATATAAGTGTTACTAGGATAGAGGAAGGCACAGAATTTCAAATCAAAGGAATGCACAATCTCTTCAATTAGATAATATCAGAAAATTTCCCAAGCATGAAGAATGAATTGGAAAATCAAATACAAGAGTCTTACAGGACACCAAATCTACAAAAATACAACAGGTCTACACCAAGGCACATTATAATGAAAATGCCTAGCATACAGAAAAAGGATAGAATCTTAAAGGCCACAAGAGACAGAAATCAGATCACATATAGGGGGAGATCAATTCGTATTTCGGAAGATTTTTCAACCCAGACCCTCAAAGCCAGGAGATCCTGGAAAATATACCAAGCTCTAAAAGTAAATGGATGCCAATCAAGAATCTTATTTCCAGCAAAATTAAGCTTTAGATTTGATGATGTAATAAAAACATTCCACGATAAACAAAAGTTAAAATAATTTACAACTAGAAAACTGGCACTACAGAACATCCTCAGCAAAATATTCCATGAAGAGGAAATGAAAAACAATAATAAAAATCAGCAAAGGGAAGTATTACACTAAAGGAAAAGTTAATCAAAGGAGAAACCAAGTCAAGTTAAATACCAAAAATAAATAAAAATGGCTAGGAATACAAATAATTTCTCAACAATAACCCTGAATGTTAATGGCCTAAACTCACCAATCAAAAAACATAGACTGGCAGATTGGATTTTAAAAAAGACCCAACAATGCTACCTCCAAGAGACTCATCTCATAGGAAAAGACATCTACAAACTGAAGGTGAAAGGTTGGGAAAAATCATACTACTCACATGGACTGCAGAAGCAAGCAGGGGTTTCTATCCTCATATCAAATAAAGTAGACTTCAAACTAAAGTCAACCAAAAGGATAAAGAAGGATATTTCATATTGCTTAAGGGAATCATTCATCAATAAGACATATCAATTATATATATATATATATCCCAAGCAATGGATCATCTATGTTCATCAAACAAACTCTTTTCAAGTTCAAGAGTCAAATAGACCACAACACAATAATTCTGGGTAACTTTAACACACCTCTTTCACCACTAGATAGATCTTCCAAATAAAAGTTGAACAAAGAAACTATAGAACTCAATAATGTAATCAATAACTTAGGCTTAACTGACATTATAGAATATTTCATCCTTCAACAAGTGAGTACACTTTCTTCTCAGCAGCACATGGATCCTTCTCTAAAATAGACCATAGATTATGCCACAAAGCAACTCTTAGCAAATATAAAAAAGTAGAGATACTACCCTGCATTAAGATCATAATGGAATGAAATTAGAACTCAGGGATAAAATAAAAAATAAAAGCTACCCCAACACCTGGAGACTAAATAATATGCTACTGAATGAACAATGGGTTGCAAAAGACATCAAGGAGGAGATTAAAAAATTCTTAAAACACAGATACACATATCGAAATCTCTGGGACACTATGAAGGCAGTTCTAAGAGGAAAGTTCTTTGGATGAAGTTCATTCTTTAAAATAAGAAAAAGTTGACAAATAAATGACTTAACACTACATCTCAAAGCCCTAGAAAAACAAGAACAAGTCTACACCAAAAGCAGAAGACAGGAAATAATTAAAATTAGAACTGAAATCAATGAAATTAAAACAAAAGAAACAATTAAGAAAATTGACAAAACAAAAAGTTGGTTCTTTGAAAAAAAAAATGATGAACCCTTAGCCATGCTAATAAAGAGAAGGAGGGAGAAAACTCAAATTACTAATATACATGATGAAAAAGGAAATATCACAATAGACACTACAGAAATACAGAAGATAATTAGAAATTATTTTGAAAACTTGTGCTCCAATGAAATAGAAAATATCAGAGCATTGACAAATTTCTAGAGTCATGATTTGCCCAAATTGAATCAGGATGATATATACGTTTTAAACAGATCAATTTCAAGTGATAAAATAGAAGATGCCATCAGAAGCCTACCAACTAAGAAAAGTCCAGGACCAGATAGATACACAGCTGAGTTCTGTAAGACCTTCAAAGAAGAACTAATACCAATACTACTAAATTTATTTCAGGAAATAAAAAAAGAGGGAACACTTCCAAACTCATTCTATGAGGCTAATATCACCCTGATTCCAAAACCAGACAAAGACACATCAAAGAAAGAAAACTTCAGATCAATATCTCTAATGAACATAGATGCAAAAATTCTGGTAAATTGAATACAAAACATATCAAAAAGATAATGTACCACAATCAAGTGGAATTCATCCCAGGGATGCAAGGTTTGTTCAAAATATAGAAATTAATAAATGTAATTCATCACATCAATAGACTTAAAGATAAGAACCATATGATCATCTCAATAGATGCAGAAAAAGCATTTGTCAAAATACAGCACCCTTTCATGTTCAAAACACTAGAAAAACTAGGGACAAACAGGAACATATCTCAATGTCATAAAAGCTATCTATGCTAAGCCCCAGGTAAATATCATTCTAAATGGAGAAAAATTGAAAGCATTCCCTCTAAAAAGTGGAATAAGACAGGGATGCCCTCTTTCACCACTTCTTTTTAATATAGTTCTTGAAACTCTAGCCAGAGCAATTAGATAGATGAAAGAAATTAAAGGGATACAATAGGAAAACAAGAACACAGATTAGCACTGTTTGCCGATGATATGACTCTATACCTAGAAGACCCAAAAAATTCCACCAGAAAACTTCTAGAACTAGTAAATAAATTCAGCAAAGTAGCAAGATACAAAAATCAACACCTATAAATCAAAGGCATTTCTGTATATCAGTGACAAATCCTCTGAAATGGAAATGAGAAAAACTACCCCATTTACAATAGCCTCAAAATAAATAAATAAATAAAATATTTAAGAATCAAACTAACAAAAAAGGTGAAAGACCTCTACAACAAAAACTACAGAATGCTAAAGAAAGAAATTAAAGAAGACCTTAGAAGATAGAAAGATCTCCCTTGTTCTTGCATATGCAGAATTAACATTTTCAAAATGACCATACTTCCAAGAGCACTATACAGATTGAATGCAATTCCAATCAAAATCCCAATGACATTCCTCATAGAAATAGAAGAAGCAATCATGAATTTCATCTGGAAAAGTAAGAGACCCAGAATAGCTAAAGCAATACTTAACAAGAAGAGTAAAGCAGGTGGCGTCACTATACCAGATCTTAAACTATACTACAGAGCAATTGTAACAAAAACAGCATGGCATTAGCATCAAAATATACTGGTAGATCAATGATACAGAATAGAGAACACAGAGACAAACCCTCATATTACAGTTTATCTAATATTATACAAAGGCACCAAAAACATATATTGGAGAAAAGATAGCCTCTTCAGCAAATGGTGCTGGGAAAACTGGAAATCCATATGCAACAAATTGAAATTAAACCCCTAACTTTCACCATGCACAAAACTCAAAGTCGATCAAGGACTTAGGAATTAAACCAGAGACACTGCATCTAATAGATGAAAAAGTAGGCTCAAATCTTCATCATGTCAGATTAGGCCCCAACTTCCTTAATAAGACTCCTATAGTGAAAGAATTAATATCAAGAATCAATAAATGGGATGGATTCAAACTAAAATGCTTTTTCTCAGCAAAAGAAACAATCAATGATGTCAATAGAGAGCCTATAATTTGGGGACAAATTTTTACCACACGCATGACAGATAGAGCACTAATCTCTAGGATATGTAAAGAACCCAAAAATCTTAACACCAAAAAGATGAATAACCCAATCAATAAATTGACCAAGGACCTGAATAGACACTTCTAAGAAGAAGATGCACAATCAATCAGCAAATATATGAAAAAATGGTCAACATCTCTAGCAATTAGAGAAACGCAAATCAAAACTACTCTAAGATTTCATCTCACTCCACTCAGAATGGCAGCTATTAAGCATATAACAACAGTAAGTGTTAGTGAGGATGTGGGGGAAAGGTACACTCATACACTGCTGGTAGGACTGCAAATTGGTGCAGCCAATATGGAAAGCAGTATAGAGATTCATTGTGAAACTATGAATCTTTGACCCAGCTATCCCACTCCTTGGTTTCTACCCAAAGGACTTAAAAACAGCATATTACAGGGACACAGCCACATCAATGTTTAAGGCGCACAATTCATAATAGCTAAACTGTGGAACCAACCTAGATCCCTTCAGCAGATGAATGGATAAATGAAGTGTGGTATATATACACAATGGAATATGATTCAGCATTAAAAGAGAATAAAATCATGGCATTTGCAGGTAAATAGATGGAGTTGGATAATATAATGCTAAGTGAAGTTAGCCAATCCCAAAAAACCAAATGCCAAATGTTTTCTCTGATTTAAGGATGCTGATTCATAATGTGGTTGGGGGCAGGGATGGGGGGAGACGACATGGTGAGAGGATTAGATGAATTCTAGATAGGGCAAAGGTATGGGAGGGAAAGGAGGGAGCATGAGGGTAGGAAAGACGATGGAATGAGATGGACATCATTACCCTAAGTATATGTTGGAAGACGCGAGTGGTGTGACTCTACTTTGTGTTCAACCAGAGATATGAAAAATTGTGCTCTACATGTATAATATAAATCGCAATGCATTCTGCTGTCACATATAACCAATTAAAATTTAAAAAATTTTTAAAAACTCTTTTCAACATTAAGAATCTATTATCATATACAACTAAAAAGAAAAAAAATTTTCAAAAGAATCGAGTAGAACATAATACAACAGTACTGGGAGGTTAAACACACCTCTCTTATCACTGGATAAAGCATTCAAACACTAAATAAAGATGCTACAGAACTAAAAAACACAATTAATAATTTGAACTTAACAGACATATAGAATATTTCATCCATCAATGTCTGAATTCACTCTCTTCTAAATACCACATGGAATATTTTCTAAAGCAGACCATATTTTAGGACAAAGCATACCTTAACAAATAAAAAAACAGAAAATACCTTCATTCTATCAGATCATAATGGAATGAAATTAGAAATCTACAACAAAGATAAGATCAAAAAAATCAAAATCACTCTAATTCCTGGAGACTTAATAATACACTTTTGAATGATGATTGGCTAACAGAAGAAATTAGAAGGAAATTTTTAAAATTCTTAGAGGTAAATGAGACTCATGACACAACATGTCAAAACATTTGGCACAGTATGGAGGCGGTTCTCAAAGCATTGAGCTCATACTTCAAAGGAACAGAAAGACCAAACAAATAATCTAACATTACATCTCTATAAAAAGCCCTATAAAAGTAAGTCCCATAAAAGTAAGAACAAATTAACACCCAAACCAGTAGAAGACAAGAAATAATTTAGATCAAAGCTTAAATCAGTGAAATTCAGTGAGCACTGACTGTAACTGGATGGGAACCCTCCTGACATCTGCAGCCTCCGTCAGATCTTCATCTTCTCATTTGGCTTGTCCTTATTAGCACAGTCTCAGCCCTGTCCCCCATCCTAGACTGGCAATTAGGGACCTGGGAATGCAGAAATGCATCTCATCACATAGTGACCAGCTCTGGGCCAAACCCAGCATGATTTTTCCTTGACTATGAACAAAAGATGAAAGTGGGGTGTGCAGGGGTAGAAGAAAAGAAGATGCACAGGGAAGTGGGAAGGAAGCCACTCCAAGTGGCTTCTGAGACCTGCTGTGTGTGCACTGTACTTATGAAGTGGGGGACTTCAAGTCAAGGTGGTCTTGGAGCTCTTGGGAGATGATCATAGGGTAGTAGGGTTGAGGACATAGGCCCTATACATAAAAGGAATATCATTGTGACCCCATGTCATGGAGCTCCGAGAAGCAGGATCTAAGGTGGTTTCAATAAATGCCAAGCAATGTCACCAGTGTCACTCATGACCCATCTAAGAGGTACCTGGTTAAGGTAGCTACCAAAATAGTACATAAATGAGGGGGCACCTGGATTTGAACCAGGGACCTCTTGATCTGCAGTCAAATGCTCTACCCCTGAGCTATACCCCCACTTAAGTGGAACCTCTCATTACCTTCTCTTTATCCAGGGCAGTGCACCCAGGCTACTGTGATTTATAATGCAGTTTTCTATGCATGTTCTAGCAAGTGATAGCTTTCTCCACTGAAGTCTGTTCTCCTCTCTTGCATCTCCAACCTTAACTACACCCTCTCAGCTCCTCTCCCTTCTCAGACTGAGCTGGTGGAACCACCTTTGCACCTGGGAAGCACATCTGACCCCAGCATTTCCCTAAGTCCACACACAGTGATCAGACAAGAGCTGCTGGCCCTGGTCTTCAAAGAACCTCACACACAGCTGAGGAAGAGGCTTCTCCATACTCCAAGGCCTCAAGGGGAAGGGGGTGCTCGTTATTTCACTCCATTTCTCATTCCCTCAACATACAATCATAGAGCTTGTAAGGTGCTAGACCCTGTCATCCATGTTGAGGTCAGAGACACAGGGAAGATATAGTCCTTGTTCCTCAAAGAGTCTTGATCCAAACAAAAGAGAAATCAGGAACAAAATGTTTCCACAGAGGTCTCAGGGAGAAAGGAGCCCTACTCAGGCATCAGGGGGATCTTCCTGGAGGATCCATTGCATGGAAGGACAGCCTGTGACACAGCATGACCAGCCATGCCCTAGAGTAACCTCACAGTTGCCCTACTGCTGTCTCCTTCTGGAGAGGATGACACAGATGTGGACTGAGCAGAATCCACAGCCCAAGGGGTATATATTGAAGTTCATGCCCGTGACACTGCAGGGGGATAAGAGCTTATATAGATGACTTGGGTCATTATGTAACTCATGGTCATTTACTACTTCAGAAAATATTATCTCTGGCATCTAAAAGATGATTCTAGCAAGGGGGCACCTGGATTTGAACCAGGGACCTCTTGATCTGCAGTCAAATGCTCTACCCCTGAGCTATACCCCCTGCTGCTATGTATTTGTAATAAGCACCTTAAACCTGGATGGCCACACCCTGGATTCTCCACCTAGAGATGTGCGCTTGCTAGTGTCTGCCTTCATAGCTTCCTTCCTGCTAGGCCACACCCCTTCCTGTCTACACACCTGTAGGTGTAATTAACACCCTTCCTAGAGGCGGAGTGGGCATAAAAATGATGGATGTCTGCAGCAGGAACCTCCTTCACTCTCAACTAGAGAAACCAGACCATAGAGCAGGCTGCTCAGCAGACTCTCTAGAGGTGAGGATGGGGCCTGGGATGGGCATGAGCAGACATTCTTGATTCCTCCCTGACAACCCCTAATCCAACCCTCTGAGAAGGGATGGAGGGATCACCTCTGCCTCTAGCGGATCCATGTGGGATTCTGACTCACTGACAGTTTGGAGGTACTCATTTAATCTGCACCTATGTTAGTCAGCTCTTCATCACTGTGACCAAAATACCTGACAAGAACAACTTAAAGGAAACAGCTTAAAAGTGTATTTAAGGCTCCCCATTTTGGAGGTGTAATCTGTGATCATAAGACTAAAATGTTCTGGGCCTTAGTGGAGGCAGAACATCATGGGAGAAGTTGATGGTGCAGGAAAGATGCTGGCTTGTGGCAGCCAGAAAGCAGAGACAGCAAGTGAGGCACCAGGGACAAAATACAAACCCCAAGGGCATGTCCCAAATCATCACTTCCTTTTGCTACTCCTCAATGCCTAGAGTCAGTTAGACTCTTCAGATTATTAATTTACTAAATGGACTAATGTGCTTTTGGGTTACAGTTCTCATAATCAAATTATTATTTACCTCTGAACATTCCTGCACTAATTCTGGAGATTTGGGGGACACTGGAGATACAAACCATGACAGTGCCCTTGCATGCCATAGACCTGATTAGAGACGGAGTCACAGTGGAGACCACATTGATGATGAAGCCTTCTGTTCACAAACGCTCTGGACCAGGGGATGAACTGCTCATTTGCTTCTCCTCTTCCTCCCCCGTCTCTCTCCATTTTCTCAATCCTTCAAGGTTCACAAAGAAGGAGCCTGAAGAGGAGATCCATCCCACTGAAAGGTGAAGAAGTGGGAGTCCAGAGTCCCACAGTCCCTGGAGCATGAACAGGACAGCAGCTGCAAACATGTGGTGGGTATGTTTAGGAGGGGCCAGCAGGTGACAGCGTCTTGAACCAAGGGCTGCCCACTGTGCAGACAATTGCTTAGCCCCAAGTTATCCCCGCATCCCTGTTCAGTCCTCCCTGATTAACACTGAGCCGCAGTCAGTGATCCAGGACGGATGCTCGTGTCTCTTTGCTCTAGAGAACTGGAGGGAACTGCCTGCCCTCACTCAGGCCTCACTCTCACCTCGAGCTGGCCCTGTCCTTCCCCAGAGACCTGTGTCACCACACCCAAGAATTCCACGGGACACTAGAAGTTTCACTCATTCTTAGTCAACTATGGAAACTGCAGATGCACCACAAACTGAGTAGAGGTCCCTCTCCTTCAGGCCATGGGTTCACCTTTCATTACCCAGAGGACGTTCGCTTGTCCCCATCCCGATTGCAGACACAACCTGAATTCCTTTCATACACTGAAGTCCCCTTTTCTCCCCTCATTCGGTAGCTGATGGGTGCTGGGAGGCAAGTGTAGGGGTCATGCTGTTAGTCAGCCACTTCCACAATACTGCTTCACAACTAATATCCCCCAAATTTCATCATACAAAATAAGTATTTATTCTCAGATGCTTAGATTGGCAGATTGGATGTCATTCAGTTGGTCTGGGCTGGGCTCAGATGGCTCTGCTTCAAGCTGTGGCTCCTCTGCACCTGTCCTCTCTTGTGAGTTGGGTTTGTGTCTGTGCCATGAGTGTTCATTCTGGGCTCCCAGCCCGAGGAGCAGCAGCAGGTAGGGGGCACTTTCACGGCTGTGGCAGAAATGCAAAGGGGCAAGCCCAACTACCTTTCCAAGCAGGTTTTCATCCTGTCTCTTGTCACATACCACCAGCTCATTGGTGAAAGCAAGGCACAGGATAAGCCCTAGTTCAAGAGCAGGTTCCATCTCTAATGAAAGATCCATAAAGTCTCATGGCAAATGGCCAGATACAGGAATAAGCAGAAACTGCCCGCTGTGTCAGAACCACTTGCAAAATATACTCACCTCTCTCCAAGGCTCCAAAGCCTGAGTTTTCCAAATGCTCTCAGAAATCTGCACTACAATTCCTGAAGCTCTGGTTTCTTTTTCCCCCATATTTTTATTGGTGCATGAGAATTGCACATAGTGGTTGGATTGTTGTAACAATTCATACATCCACAAAATACAACAATTAATTTGCCAGTATCATCCCCTAGTGTTTTCTCTTTCCCTCCTTTCCTCCTTCTCTCTGGTTTCTTTCTGCTACTCCATTGCTTTCCCTTTGATTTTCATGACACCCCCCACAACCTTCCATTTCCCTTTTCTCTGTATCTTCCATGTATGTGAGAAAACATATGACCTTGGACTTGTTGAGTTTGGGCTTATTTTGCTTAATACAATATTCTCAAATCCATTTTCCTGCATATATCATTATTTCATTCTTCTATGGCTGAATAAAACTTCATTGCATATATATGCCACATTTTCTTTATATTTTCAAGTACCAAGTTCCATAGTATGGTTTTTGTGAATTGTGCTGCTATAAACATGGATATGCATCTATCACTATAGTATTTTCATTTTAATTCTTCAGGATAAATGCCAAGGAGTGGTATAGCTAGGTCATATAATGATTACATGCCTAGTCTTTTGAGGAAACTCCACACTCATTTCCACAGTGTTTGTACTAATTTACAATCCCACCAACAGTGTAAAAGTATTCCTTTTTCTCCACAGTCTTTCCAGGACTTACTATTGTTTATATTCTTGATGGCTATCATTCTAACTCAGTGTAGTTTTGATTTACATTTCTCTAATTGATAAGGATGGCAATCATTTTATAATATTTTTATCAGCCATTTGTATTTATTCTTTTGAGAAGTGGCTGTTTAGTTCATTTCCCCCATTTATTAATTGGTTTATTTGTGGGGTTTCTTTTGAGTTCTTTATATATTCTTGATATTGATTTCTGATCTAATTCCTTGATTTTTTATTCATTTTGAGTTGACTTGGTACAGGGTGAGAAATAAGGATCTAGTGTCATTCTTCTATGTATAGAGAATCATTTCTCACTGTACCACTTGTCAAAAAGACCATCTTCTCTCCAGTGTATGTTTTTCACACCTTTGTGATGGATCAGATGACTATATCTGGGTATATTTGTCTCTGTGTCTTCTATTCTGTTCCATTGGTCTATATGTCTATTTTATGTCAGTACCATGCAGTTTTTATTTTTATATCTCTGTAATATAATTTATTTGCTTTTTTCAGCTTAGAATTGCTTTGGTTATTCTGGATCTTTTATACTTACAGATGAATTTTATGACTGTTTTTCCTACTTTTGTGAAGAATATCATTGATATTTTGATGAGGATTTCATTGAATCTGCATGTTACTATTGATAAAACAGCCATTTTAACCATACTAATTGTGCCTATCCTTGAACATGGAGTTCTTTCCATCCTCTTGTGTCTTGTGTTCTACTTTTTTCTTCAGTGTTCTATGGTTTTCATTGTAGGGGTCTTTTACCTCCTTGGTTAGATTTATTCTTAAGCTGGTGGTGTTTGAGACTATTTTGAATGGGATTATTTTCCTGATTTCTCTTGCAGCAGATTCATTATTGGTGTATAGGAAAGCTCTTTATTTATATATGTTGATTTTGTAACCTGCTACTTATTTGCTTTTTAGGTCTAGCCACCTTCTGGTGGAGCTTCTTGGATCTTCTATGTATATAATCATATTTATTTGTAAATAGTGATAATTTGACTTCTTCTTTTCCTATTTTTATCCCTATTATTTCCTTCTCTTGCCTCATTGCTCTGGCTAGAATGTCTAAGTGCTATATTAAAGTATTGAATATGGGTGCTGAGAGTGGATATCTTGTCATGTTGAAGATTTTAAGGAAATTTTTTCAGTTTTTTTCCCACTTGCTGTGATGTTGGCTTTGGGTTTATCATATATAGCTTTTATGATATTTATATATAGATTCCTTCTATCCCTAATTTCTTCAGTTTTTTATTTTCATTAATGGTTGAATTTTATTGAAAACTTCCTGTGCATCAACTGAGACAATATATGATTTTTATTTATGTGGTGACTTATATTTATTGATTTGCATATGTTAAATCATCCTGCACCCTGCAATAAAACAACTTGGATATCATGTACAAACTTCTTAATGTATTGTTGAAGATGATTTGTATTTTAGTAAGAATTTTTGCTTTAAGCTCCTTTGACATATTGATGTGTAGCTCTCTTTCTTTGATGTATTCTTATTTGGTTTTGGCATGTGGGTGATACTGGCTCCACTGAATTAAATTGGAAGTGTTCATTCTCTTTCTATTTCATGAAATAATTTGAGTAGCATTGGTATTAGTTCTTTAAAGATCTAATAAAATTCAGCTGAAAATTCATCTGGTCCTGGACTTTCCTTTGTTGGAATACTTTTTATTACTGCTTCTATCTCATTGCTAGTTATCAGTGTGTTTTGGTTTTCTATGTCCTCTTGATTCAATTTTGGCATGTCATATGTGTTCAACAAATTGTGTACCAAAGGACTTTAAAATAGCATACTACAGGGACACAGCCACATCAATGTTTATAGCAGCACAATTCACAATAGCTAAACTGTGAAGCCAACCTAAATGTCCTTCAGTGGATGAATGGATAAAGAAAATGTGGCTTATATACACAATGGAATTTTACTCAGCATTTAAAAAGAACATAATCATGACATTTGCAGGTAAATGGATGGCGTTGGAGAAGATAATGCTAAGTGAAGTTAGCCAATCCCCCCCCAAAAAAATGCTGAATGTTTTCTCTGATATAAGGGAGGTGACTCATAGTGGGGTAAGCTTGGGAGGATTAAATGAATTGTAGATAGGGCAGAGGAGTGGGGGGGAAAGGGAGGGGACAGGGGATTCACAAGGATGGTAGAATGTAATGGACATCATTTTACAAAGTACATGTGTGAAGACTTGAATTGGGTGTCAACATACTTTATATACAAACAGAGATATGAAAAAATGTGGTATATATGAGGATTAAGAATTGTAATGCAAAAAAAGTACATGTATAAAGGCATAAATTGATGTGAACATACTTTATATACAGAAATACGAAAAATTATGCTCTATATGTGTAATAAGAATTGTAATGCATTCCACTGTTGACATGTATTTAAAAATAATAATAAAATCAATTTAAAAAAACATCCATTTCTTCCATTTTTTCAATTTATTGGAGTATAAGTTTTCAAAATTGTCCCTAATGGCAACTTTATCTTCCAGCTCTTCTGTCTTCAGCATAGTCTACTCTATTAGAGAGATTTTCAACTGAACATTTTATTTGATTTAGTATATCTTTCATTTCCAAGATTTTTTTTGGTTCTTTTTCAATCTCTCTTCTAATGGAATTTCTCATTTATTTCCTGTCACTTCCTAAGTCTTTCAGTTACCTTCTGTGTTCTCTTCAAATTCATTTGTCATTTGTACAATCATTCTTTTGAATTCCTTATCTAGTGTTTTATCCATTTCTATATCTTTGGAGTTAGTTACTGGTGAATTATGAATTTTACGAGGCAACTTTGTTCTTTCATATTTCTTGTATTCCTCTGTTGGGTTTTATGCATCTGTTAGGATGGATCTCTCTTCCACTCTTACTTGTTAACCTTTTTAGGCCACAGCCTTTTCTTGACGAAACATTCTGGGATATCAAGTCATTATGAATTTTTCAATATATTTCCAAATGGGTTTTGCAGTATAGTTTTCTTCTTGGTTCTTTGGTGATGATGAATATATTTTGACAGAATGTATGGTGTGTCAAAACTTGATTATTCCACTTTCCCTGTAGGTTACACGTGGGGTCTTGTAGATCTGGCAATTTGTGTTGTATACAGCAGGGTATGTGAGGTGCGCCACCTGTGATTGCTCTTCTTTACTTTACAACTCTGTATATTCTAAAAGAATATGTGAATGATCTAGATTAAAAACACTCATAGGTGTGGTGCCCAAAGCCCTTATGTTAATTCATGTTAATTTTGTTTTTGCTGTAGGAGTAGATGTCCATGAGTGAGACCTGATGACTCTCCATATCCATTTCTACCTGGGGCCTGGTAATTAGTTTGGGTTTTTGTGTCCTTTATATGTAATAGGTATCATTGAGGTTACAATATAGTTAGTTGGTTTGGGGAACAAGGTGTGCCATCTCTTGACTGGGTTTAGCTCAGCAGCAGAGTGTCTGTGAACTTGTAGTGTCCTGATAAAGTCCCAATATCTCCCAGAAAAGGAGCAAACAAACAATAGCAACAACACAAGCAAGCAATATGCAGCATTAAAACAAATGCCTGCTGCCTACTATGACATCTACAACACAAATATCCATAAAAACAGGAATGGCATTGTTGGTAATTGTCAATGACAAAAATAATAAATAGTCATGAACTAGATCTGATATAAAAAGCAGATGTTAACTATGCTATCCACAGTACTAGTAACTGCAAAAGCATGAGTGGTGGAGGAAGGAGTTACACCAACTAAATAGTTCTTCAAAATAGTAAGAGCCAGGTGCAGTGGTTCACGCTTGTAATTCCAGCGGCTCAGAAGTCTGAAGCAGGAGAATCACAAGTTCAAAGGCAGCCTCAGCAATTTCAAGGCACTAAGCATCTCAGTGAGACCCTGTCTCTAAATAAGATTCAAACTAGGGCTGGAAATGTGGCTCAGTGGTTGAGTGCCCCTGCAATACCAAAAAAGGGGTGGGGGTGGCTATGTTGTAGCTCAGTGGTAGAACACCTGCCTACCATTGTTATGCTCCAATTTGGGACCCCCAAAGACCACCAGAGACCCAAGATCGATGTAAGCAGCAAAGAGGTGTTTATTGTGAGCTAGCTCGGTCCTCCGCACGCACACACAGCAACTGGTGACGCTGAGAGGCCCCGAACCCAGGGTTTGCAGCATTTTTATACATTTTTTGGAGAGGGCAGGGACTTCACATACATCATAGCCTCTTTTAGCAAATCATCACACACCGCGGGAAAACCAAATAACAACTCTAAAACATGATTAGCACATTCACTGGCGGGAACAAGTTGTCTAGGGGTGATTGGTCAGTACAAAGCGGGTATTCGTTTGAACTGATTGGTTTTAAGCCAAGAGGGGTGTACGTGCTGAACTACATGGTTTCCCAACACCATAAACTACTGGGAGGGTCATCTGGCATCCCAGGTATTTCCCTGTCTCATGCTGATTGGTGGCTGCTAGGGGGCTGCTGTGGGTCCCCACCTAGCCTGACTGAGTCAGGGACACCTGGCGCAGCAGATCTCTCCTGTAGATAAACAACTTAGCAGGGTGGGAATGTACCTAGGAGTGCTCTGTGGGTTTTTCCAAGGACAAAGGTCATGTCCCTTCCTTGAACAGGCTTTGCTTTGAGATAGAGGCTGGTTTTTCACCATATTTGAGGCACTGGGTTTGATCCTCAGCACCACATAAAAATAAATAAGTGAAATAAAGGTATTTTATCCAACCAACTAAAATTTAAATATTTTTTTAAAATAAAAAAATAAAGTGAGTAAATATACAGAAGAAGATAATTTGGCTATTAGAGGTGAAAGACCCCAGCCCAGAAACCCCAGGCCCCATTGTGAAACCATCAGGGCGTGTTGCTAACCCACTAAACACCAGAGAGAGGTCTATCTGTTAATCAGTTAAGGGTAGTCTATTGTGAAAGGACAGGATGGTTGGAAAAGAACAAAAAAAAAACAGGTCCCAGGGCATTCTTAGGCAAATAGGAACTGATAACCTAAAGTGAAGAACAACTTTGCCCTTTAGGTAATCTATATGCTGGGTTCAAAATAACCAATAAGAAACCTGTTGCTTACCGCGCGCGCGAAACCTGCCCCATTATCCTATAAAAGACCTGTACCCCAAAGCCCGGTGTGCCAGTTCACCAAAGCTCCGGCTGAGGTTTTGCTGAGCACCCACAGGCGTCTGTGTCTGAATAAACCTCTTGCGTTTGCAGCCAGTGCCTCGTGTGTCTTTCTTGGACAGGGAATCGGTGGGTCTTTCATTTGGCGAGCCAGCCAGGAGAACTCCTGTAACCCCGTCCGGATCCCTGCCCGAGGAACACCCGGCAACCACTGGGAGGTAAGCTGGCCAGCTCGTGTCATTTTGTGTCTCTTTTGTTCTATGTTTGCAGTCTTTGGTCGTTATCTGTCTGTGCGCGGCGTCCGTACGATTACGCGTAATCGCTCTGTTTTCTGGGCAGCTTGAGAAGGAGTTGACGAACTCGGACTTCTCTCCTGCCACCCTGGGAGACGTCCCAGGGATTCCTGCCACCCTGGGAGACGTCCCAGGGTTCTGAGTGGATTGCCTGTAGTAAAGTATTTTGTGAAGTATTTGGTAAAGTATTTTGTAGCTGACGGATCCATCTGAGCCTTTAGTTTCTGGGTAGCAATCCACGACGTGCTGCGAATTTTGTGGCCGCGCTGCGAATTTTGTGTTATGTGTTTCTATTGTCCTGTCTGTCCCCAGCCCAAAACCCTGGCAAGAGAATTAATCTCCCAATCTGGGGTTGTCAGACCCAAACTGAGGGGGATGCTCCCCCAATCTGAAGGGAAGGCCCCAGTTGGCTTGGGGCCAGCACCCACTTTCATTTTTTTTGACAATCTGAAAAGGGAATCTATGTCTTTGTGTGTCTCTGTGTGTCTTTTTATGTCTCTGTTTAGTGTGATGGCATTGTTTTACTTTGGACCGATGCAGAGTCCCAAATTCCAATCTGCCTTAGAGGTGTGGAGATAACTTTAGCTAAATTTTAACCTAAATTGTAAGTGAGATTAGGGAAGCAGTGTTTTCTTTTCTTCCCGTAGTTGGCTTGCGTGCACCCACTGCGGTTAAGAAATGCCTGCTGGGGATCTAAAAACTTTGATATCTCGCTTTAAATTTTCTCAAAACCCTGTCCTCATTATTAAATTGGCATTAATTGGCTTTGGGAATGGGAGCCGAACTTTCAGTCATAAATTCTGTCCCAGACTGAGATTCTACACCGAGGTAAGTGCACGCACCCCATGTCTGTTTGAGGTGCATCTTTCTCTCTCTTTCTCTCTGGAGGGTAAGGTGGGCACCCGACGGCTACTTAAACGCAACTAGTGCAGCCACCACTCTTCAAGACTCGGGTGAGAGGTTTCTCGGCCTAGGCAGCTCTTAATCACCTGTTCAATACAGAGCAGGCATGTTGGGTTCTGCCAAAGCCGCTTCCAACTTTTCTGTCTGGGCCCGGAGAGCAATTGGCGTGAGTACACAGTGTCTGGAATCCCTACCTGCTTTGGATGCGTGGAGGTGGGGGAAGGAGTTTGGAACAACTGCGGAATTCTGGTCTGGGCTACTCTCAGACGATTCTTAAGGTTCCTTTCTCTTGAGCCTCCTCCCGACAGCCCCCAGGGGTATCTAGGGTGATCGGTAGATGAATGGCACTGAGGGAAAACCCCAATCATATTTGCCTCCGTATGGGCTACGCAACACTCCCACAACCTGGCATCCATTCCTCCTGGATGCTCCCCTTCCTTCGCAGGTCAGAAATGTTAGAAAATCAGGTTGCAGGACTAAGAAAGGCACGGGATAATTAGCAAAATCTGCCCAGGTTCCCTAAGGTGCATAGGTAACTTTCAATAGTCTGTTTTACCACCCCAGTGTTTAAAATGAGCTGTGTTCTTTAAGCTGCTAGAGAGGCATTTTTAGAATCAACTCTTCCGGTAATCTGCTACCTTACAACCAGTAGATATCCCTTAACACTTAGGCGGCTCCTTTAGTCTACAGTTCTGCCATGAGAAAAAGAGTCAAGAAAAAAAACTTGAGCCGATCAAAGTACATTTCCTCTTCCCCCTTCAAGACCTAAGGCAGATTAAAACTGACTCTACTGGAAAGTTAGGAGATATGCCAGATTGCCTGGGATTGGGTCTATCCAAAGAAGTTAATCCTGTAAGTAAAGGGGAAACTGAGGATTTCTCAGCAGCTGCCAGAGCCATCTTCGCTCTGGGGAATTTCCTCATTGTTTCCCTGCACTGCAAGGATTACTCCACCTGAATGCAGTAAAGTCAGTCACACTGAGGCCCTTAATTTTACACCTATAGTTGCCCCTATGTGAAAACATCTGGTCCACTCATGGGGAAATCTATGGTGCCACTGATAGGAGTCATAATTAAATGGAAGTTCAAAACCTGGAGAGATATTTTCTTATCTAGTTGTCTGATTGTTTCTTGGGGATAATCTAGGCTAAATGTGTGTCTAAAAGATGATGTTTCATTGTAACATCTGGTATCTAAATGAGTTTGAAGCATTGCACAATCTTGCAGTAAAAAGTTAGGGTTAGGTAATTGTTTAGTTTGATTTCAGATAATTCATGCCAGAGAAATTAGATACTTAGGATAGAAAATTAAAAGAACTCTACTTCCAAGTTGGCAAGTAACTCCCAATCATTCGGTTTTATTTTTTCATCAATTTTGAACTGGGTAGCCTGAAAAGATTTCACTAGGTGTACCAGTGCATTAATTTGGGCAAGGATAGTAAATTATGATTTGGTATCTGTTCCCCTTAGTGTGTAAGATTCAGGAAAAGAAAATGTTGGATTGGGACGTTGGTCTGGCTTATTGAAATAACATTGAATAGCAACAGTCTTGGAAAGTTTTTTTTAAAAGCTTAATTTTGGATATACATGGTAGTGTGTAGTTCTCTTTTAAGATTTTCTCCAGGTGATTTAATGAAACTTAATACTACTTTAGGAACTTCAGAACAAAGAAAGTGACTTAATGATCCTAAATAAATTTCTTCTGATGGTAGAGATCCTATTTTCAGTTTTGTGTGAGCAAGTTTTTCTAGTGTAGGAAAATGTAAAAGGAATGAAATTTTATGAATTGTATCTTAAACTTGTATCATAATTTTCAACATCAAACCTGGAAATTATGATTTATGGTTAAAATGCCTTAGGCATGAGGTTTGTGCTCAGAATTCCAGTTTTCCCAGACCTCAGCCAGGACTTAAGCTGATATGCAAATAGAAGAAGCCTGGAGCACTCAGTAGGAGACAGATCTGAGGCCCAAGGAAAAAAAAAAAAGTAAAAGTGCCTTTTTATGGGAACTCAAACTAGGTTAAACCAGAGAGTAAATTGTATGGCATTTACTGATTACTGGCCAGTCAATTTTTTCTAGGACTTTTGCTTTTTTCTTAGATTCTGTATTTTTTTTTTTTTGAGCTCATGATTTTGATCCTACAGACAAGTTAATGTTTTTCTGATAAGTTCTATTTTTGATCAACTATGGAGTTTTTAAACATTGCAATGAGATTTCACCTGAGAAAGCAACAAGGCCTTTACTATTGTGTTGTGTTACACTTGTGTTACGTGTTGTATGTCAGTATGTCTGTGTGTATTTCCATACATCATACAGTGATATAACAATTGGCAGATGAGGAGCGCTCATAAAAAATTTTAAAAATGGATCCAAATATCTTTGACTCACGTGATTCAAATGGTTCAATTTAAATTAGGTAAACAGATGAAAGTAAAGATGTCTTTAAAATTAAGCTTATAAGTTTTTCTAGGTGTTCAAAAATAAAACCTAACAAAATGTTTATGTCTATAAAATAATCTTATTAAATTCAAAATTTACAAGTATTGTTTCAAAATGTGAACAGAAGGAGGTTAACAGATAAAAAAGAGAAACTAGAAGGTTCTAGGTATGGATTTCATAGAGGGAAAATGTGTTTCTGGATAAGAGTCTATATGATTAAGTAATTAAGAGGGTTTAAGTAAATGATATAAAGAAGGTCTGTGTAAGTTAAGTTTTTGAGCAAGTACTCTTAAAGAAATTAAACAGCTGGTTAAACAAGTGCTATTGTTTTAGAGAATTGTGCTATGTTATCTCTTTAAAAGCTAAACTTGGTTAATATAAAAACATCAATGTAATTGGTGCTATTAATGTGTTCACATCTTCCAGGTATACAAGTCTGTTAGGTAGAAGCTTCAAAAGAGCATTATATCAAGCTGTGTTCTAAAGTTGTATGATAATTTTAGGCTTAAAAGAAAGATATGTTGGAGATATAATTAAATCATTTGTGTTCTATAACTGGGCTTGTTATCAATAAGATATGTACAGTTCTATGTTACTTTTTACACTGAGATACAACTTAAGTGTATTTTTAAGTTAATGAGGGCTTAATCTGTGTAAAGGTTTTATTGTAAAACACAAAAGTACTTTACTACTTTTCTACAAAAGGTTAGAAGCTTTCAGCCTTTCTTTAATTCATGTTTTAGATGTGATATTATGTTATGTTTGCTCAAGTTCACAACAATTTATGTAGGCTTTGTAAAACGATGTCTAAAAAGCAAAGATCAGTCTCAGAACTGCAGTACTTAAGATTTATGAAGAACCCCTCCTTACTTGAGATAAAGCTCTATGTCCCATCCCACTATATGTGAAAGTAACTATAAAAAATAGGCTAGATTTCAGTACATTTAAAGTTGTGTCCAAAAGTTAGTTTTTGTTAAGATTACTAAGATCTCAAACAGGGAATTATGATGTATAACTCTGCCAAAATTCAAGGTAGCTATTATATGAACTAAATATGTTTTTACTCTTTGATAATTTTATCTTGTAGTTTTCAAAATGGCTTAAAGATTGCCTGTTAATGTTTTGCAGAGGTACTGATTTAAGAACTCACAACCTGGGTTAATGTAAGATAAGGAGTTATCACCTACAGGATAGAGAGATAGACATTAAAGCCCAGTGCTCTTAATATAAGGCTGTTAAAACTTATTTGCTGGATGTTTAAGATTAAGTTTTAAAATTAAAAATGTGGCTCTTGCCCTCTGAGTCAGTCTGAGTCAGGGGATAGGGGACTTTTCCAAAGAGCTTTGCAACTCTAGGCCACATAACCTCCCGATCAGGGAGATTAATGAGACCAGTGGAGGACAGAAAGCCAATCAGTGCATTTGCTGTGAAGAGGAGGGTCATCAGAAAAGGGAGACATGCCTGATGCTTCCGAGGGAAGCCACATGGTCAAGCAAGGCCTGGACCCATCCTAGCGCAAATGGCACTAGCAGATCTGAGAAGCTGCTGTAAAGTTCCCGAGGACTCCCAAGGAAACTCAGCTGACTGTTAACAATAGATAGAAACAAAAGTCAGTTTGACTTGCTTCATCTTAAACACTTAGCAAAGACGGTCAAAGCCAAAACACAGCTATTCCTGGGCATTTTAAATAAAATAATAGTAACTTCCATAAATAAGTAAACTGGAGGCTTCAAAAGAGATTCTCAGACAGGAATGCCTGATAACTATCAAAAGGAACTGCCAGAGTAGTTTTTAGTTTAAGGCTTTTATTTCTAACCTACCCAGGTAGGCATGGTGTTTGCTAGTATGGTTATCCAGCCCTAAGTAACAGAATTAAAGATTTCTCTATTAGACACAGAGGTCAAACTAGTAAAAGGATTTTGCAAGATCAGATGACATTAAATTATTAAACTGTATCTTAAGGGGAAGGACATCTGTAACCCTAAAAGTTAAATGTTATGTTTACAGTCCTGGTAACTGGGGATGTTAAAGCCTGGTGAGGGAACTTATGTACAGTGACTGTTCCAGCTGCTGCAACACTTATTCAGTACTCATGGTTTTTGTTTCTCTCATAGAAACACCCATCCCCAGATGACAACCTGTTTTTCCCCAACCAGATCTCAAATGGAACTGACTTCTAAATGGGAACTCACGTCCCCCAAGTCGCCCCCCACGTCTTCAAGCCCCCTCATGTTCGACACCCCTTTTTCAGCTCTGAAGCAGCCAGAACGAGTCATCGCCCCTTCTCCACACAGCAATAAAGTTTCTAAAATTAGGGGGGAACAAAGCCAAAAATGGAAAGGCAGTGTAGATAGGTAAATCGAGTCAGGTTGGATCTAGGAGGCCAATTTTAAGTAAGTCTGGAAAGTTAAAGACTGTCCCCTGAGGATTACTGTTTACCAAGATGTAGAGTCTGCCTAAATAGGCCCCCAACTGAGGGAACCATGATTGGTTCCCAAGTTTCCAGACAAAGGGGGGAATGAAAGACCCCAGCCCAGAAACCCCAGGCCCCATTGTGAAACCATCAGGGCGTGTTGCTAACCCACTAAACACCAGAGAGAGGTCTATCTGTTAATCAGTTAAGGGTAGTCTATTGTGAAAGGACAGGATGGTTGGAAAAGAACAAAAAAAAAACAGGTCCCAGGGCATTCTTAGGCAAATAGGAACTGATAACCTAAAGTGAAGAACAACTTTGCCCTTTAGGTAATCTATATGCTGGGTTCAAAATAACCAATAAGAAACCTGTTGCTTACCGCGCGCGCGAAACCTGCCCCATTATCCTATAAAAGACCTGTACCCCAAAGCCCGGTGTGCCAGTTCACCAAAGCTCCGGCTGAGGTTTTGCTGAGCACCCGCAGGCGTCTGTGTCTGAATAAACCTCTTGCATTTGCAGCCAGTGCCTCGTGCGTCTTTCTTGGACAGGGAATCGGTGGGTCTTTCAGAGGGAGAAGAAAGAAGAGAAAGAATCAGGAGAAACAAACAAAAATAAGCAAAAAACCCTAACCCTCAAAAACAAGACTAGGAAAAATAACAATAATTTTTAAAATGGTAAAATAAAAAAAAAGAAACAAATGTGTGTGTGTGTGTGTGTGTGTGTGTATGTGTGTGTATCCACTAACCAATCAGCACATCAATACAGCTAGAACTCAAGAGGGCAGGGATAGAGAGAGAGAGAGACAAAGACAGGGAGACTAGAGGAGAGAGGAAAAGATTCTTAATTAAAAATAAAAAAATCATCTCCACTACATGGTCAAAATTATTGATGAGAATGATCGGTGACTGCCCTCTTTCTATTTCTTCTTGTGCTGTGTACCCTTACAAAGAACAAGGACTGGGGGGTTGTCAACCCTTTCCTCGTTGTGCTGCTCACTGAGGTGTCAGCTGGAGTGGCCTAAAACTGAAGCTGGCTGAAACCGCTCTCAGCTTCCCTTCTCCAGGGAGGATAGAACTGGAAGTGCTGTTGATTGGAGTTTTGTCTGGACAGACCAGCTCCTTGAACTCTCAGGGTGGGGACTGCTACAGAATTCTAAATAGGAAGTTCTAGTGACTGGGGCAGCGCTCTAATGGGCCTTTGGGATTTGGGGGTGGTATCTGCTCTTTGATGATGAGATCCAAACATCCCCAGGGCCAGGCAGATACCAATCTCTGCTGAACTTCTAAGTAGCATTCCAAGAATTCTACCTTTAGGGCAGCGAAGTCAACCCTACACAGGTGTCTCATTCTGCTGCTCATGAATGCAGCCTTCCTAGGCTTGGTCTCCAAATGTGATCACACCCACATGTTCAGATTCTCTAAAGCAAGTTGTGCTCCACTCTGTATCTCTAACTTGATTTCCCCTGGGGTACAATCTTCTCTGTGCCTGTTTTAATCACGCTCTAGTTAGTACCCTAACTAGGCCCGGTGATAGGTACTTGCTGGGACAGTATTTCCCATGATGTCCCTGGCTCCCACAGCAGCCTGCAGCATGGCTGCCTCAAGGCGGCTACCACTTCAGCTCTCTGCCTGCCAGTTGAGAAACACAGAGCGCTTTTTGAACACCGGTTCTCTGTGTAGCCTCTAGACTAGCCGAGTGCAGCTGCTGTTCTTTAGTACAGGTTTTTCCATGCCAAACTTGCCCATGGAGCTTCTCTGTTTTCCTTCCCTCTGTGGTGACCAGCACCTCTCCTGCTGCCATTGAAAGACCCACCGATTCCCTGTCCAAGAAAGACGCACGAGGCACTGGCTGCAAACGCAAGAGGTTTATTCAGACACAGACGCCTGTGGGTGCTCAGCAAAACCTCAGCTGGAGCTTTGGTGAACTGGCACACCGGGCTTTGGGGTACAGGTCTTTTATAGGATAATGGGGCAGGTTTCGCGCGCACGGGAAGTGACAGGTTTCTTATTGGTTATTTTGAACCCAACATATAGATTACCTAAAGGGCAAAGTTGTTTTTCACTTTATGTTCCTGGATAAACCTCATGACAGTTACATATTAACACTCTGGTTTTTCTGTTCCTGCTTATCATTATCAGTTCCTGTTTGTTCAGGCATGCCTTGGGATCTGCTTTTCTGTTCTTCCTCAACCATCCTGTCCTCTCACAATAGACTACCCTTAACTGATTAACAGATAGACCTCTCTTTACGTGGGTTAGCAACACGCCCTGATGGTTTCACAATGGGGCCTGGGGTTTCTGGGCTGGGGTCTTTCACCATAACCACTTGACTCCCATGTACTCTTTTTTATCCTCTGTTCAACGCTCCTGAATTGTTAGTCTGTAAGGGAATCTGAATGTTTATGTTAAATTTCAGTGAATTCCCTCTTTCACCCACCTTGCTGAGAAGCAGAGCTCCCACTGCTTCACCCCAAGCCACAGAACAACTGGAAATGCGGACTTCCTCTAACCTGCCATCTTGAATCCTCCCCTCTGCTATTTTTACCCTAATTTTGGCTGAGAGAGCAGGGGAAGTTGCCATCTCACTGGCGTGACAGTGTGGCATTTAGAGCAACTAGCTCTTGTTTTCAGCTGGTTCACTAATTCAGCGACAGGAGGTCAAAGGTTCTCGCGATACAATCAGAAGGGCCCTGTGTTTGGGCTGCAGGAGAACCACACACACAGTGTCCTGTTGGAGCTTATTATTTGCTCTCTGAACCAATCAAATCAGCCTTCCCTCCTGAAGCCACACCAACTGCTCTCAGGAAACTGCATGTTGGATTCTGGGGGACTGTGAGAAAGTCTCACCCAACTTTTTCTATGGGCTTCTACATTTCCATCTCCCAAAATGACCCAGATATTGATTACCCCCCAAGCACACCCGCCTCATTGGTCTGAGGATCCTTTGCCGTCTACCCTTCGTGGTCCCAGCCTGGGCACTTGCATTTGAGAAGAGCCCATCTCAGACTGACAGTCACAGAGGACAATAGATGGCAAGATGGGAAGGAGCTCAAGGTCATCAGAGAAGTCTGAAGATCCAGAATCATAAAGCAGGCAGGATCCAGGCTAGAGGGCCAGGATCCCAGCCAGCCTGGTTAGGGAGCCACCAGCCCTCCACAGTGACCACTGGCCCAGTACCTGACCCCACTGCCGATGCCTGAGCTCCAAGGTGAATCTCACATCGAGCCTGCCTCTCTGAGCAATTTCCTTCACACTCACAGTTTTTCTTGGGGTATAGAGTTGGCCAAGTTCAAGGTATTAGCCATTGTGCTGAATGATTTCATATGTCAAATTGGGTATTCCGTGGTAGGCAGATATTTGGCCAAACACTATTGGAGCTGCTGCTGTGAAGGCATTTTTTAAATTAATATTTAAATATAATTAATACTTCAATCAGTAGACTTTGTGTAAAGGCCATTACCACTCTATAGTGGGTGGTCCTCGTGTAATCAGTTAAGCCTTAAGAGGAAAAACTGAGGATCATAAGAAAGAGGGAAATGTGCCCCAAGACTGTCTTCAGACTCAAGCTGCCACATCCCCTTTTCCTGGGAGTCCAAACTGTGGGGCCTCCTGTAGAAATCACGCTTATATGTTCCACAGCTGTGTAGGCCAGCTCTTAAAATCTCTCTCTCTCTCTCTCTCTCTCTCTCTCTCTCTCTCTCTCTCTCTCTCTCTTTCTCTCTCTCTCTCTCTCTCTCTCTCTCACACACACACACACACTATGGGTCTATGTTCTCTGGAGAACTGGGCCTAGCACCCACATATCTGGGAAGGATACATCTGCTACTTTTGTCTTCCTTAACCTATCTAGACTAGATCCTGTCTTCCATCCTGGGACCCATGAGCACAGACTGGGTCTTGAAAACCCAGGGTTTCTCTAGATTGACAGGTGTCAGAAATTATTTCTGGTGAACTCCTTATCTACCTTGCCTCTCTCTACCTTGATGGCAGAATCACATGGTAACCATTGTGGTCCTCCAGTGAAAAGCAGCTGCCACCTGGATCTGAACCAGGGACCTCTTGATCTGCAGTCAAATGTTCTACCTCTCAGCTATGGCCCCACGTGTCCGCCACCTCCCATTAGCCCCTTTTCCCCCACAGCACCTCTTATGGTTTAGATATGAGGTGTCCCCAAAAGCTCATGTGAGAGAGGATGCAAGAAAGTTTAGAGGTGTAATGATCGCGTTGTGAGAGCCTTCACCTAGTCAGTGCCTTGATCTGCTTGAACAGACTAACTGGGTGACAACTGCAGGCAGGTAGGTGTGGCTGCAGGTGGGTGGCTGGGGGGTGTATACTTTGTCCCTGGTGAGCCCAGCTTGGTCTCTCTCTGCTTCCTGATTGCCATGTCCTGGGATGCTTTCCTCCCCTAGGCCCCCTAGCCTGGATCCTGCCTGCTTTATGATCCTGGATCTTCAGACTCCTCTGATGGCCTTGAGCTCCTTCCCATCTTGCAATGGATTTGACTAACCAAGGATTGAGACCTCTGAAACCATGATCCTCAAATTAACTCCCCTGTGTTGCTCTTGTTGGGTCTTTTGGTCATAGACCTGAAAAAAACTGGCTGAAGCCGCACCACACCCAGGCTGTCTATGATTTATAGTCCAATGCAGTCTCGGCAAGTTTTGGAAACCGCCAGGTTTCTCCACTGTAGTCTGCCCTAACTAGGCAGCCTTTTCACGTGGAAAGGACACCAGATGCCAGTGTTTCCATTAAGTCCACACACAACGATCAGATAAGGGCTTTCATGAATCTCACAGAGTTCAGGAAGGGCCTCCTCTACACTCCAAGGCCTCAAGGAGGGAGCTTGTTATTGCCCTCTATCACACATTCACTCAACAAACACTCATAGAACTTGTCAGGAACTGGATCCTCTCATACATGTAAAAGCCACAGAGACTGGGAAGATATTGTCCCTGATCCTCAGAGTCTTAGTCCAGATATTTCCATGAGATTCTTCACTGATGTGGCAGGAGCCTAAGCAGAGGCCTGGGGGAGCAGGAAGTAAGCAGCCTGCTGCCAGGGGTCAGGAGGTGCTTCCTGGAGAGGTGACAAAGAAGATTTGATAGAGAAAAAGCTGGGCTCCTCAGCCCCTTGGACCTGTTAGAAAGCTGGACATCCATGCAGTTAGGAACGCTCACGGTCATTGCCTTGGAAGACAGCCTGTGCCACAGCATAACCAGCCCTGACTTGGAGGGACCTCAAAACAAGCACTCTGCTATCTCCTTTACAGAGGAGGACACAGATGTGGCCTGAGCAGAATCAAGAACACAAGGTGAACACATTCAGTTCCCACCTAGGATACGGCTGAGGGTTAAGAGCCAAAATGGTTGACTTGAGCCAGTATGTGACTCCTTGTTATTTACTAATCCAGAAGTTTTCTTGTGTACCGCCCACTTCTTCAGCCATTTAAAAGTAGCCAGGTCACTCGGGGTGACTGTCACATGACATGGCAGCCTCCCACACCTGTCATCTAAAAGTCTTCAGCAAGGGGGCACCTGGATTTGAACCAGGGACCTCTTGATCTGCAGTCAAATGCTCTACCCCTGAGCTATACCCCCACTCACATAGAGCCTCTCATTAGCACCTTTTCATCCTCAGCACCACACCCAGGCCACTCTGCATGTCCCAGCAAACTGCCAGCTTTCTCCACTGAAGTCTGCCCTCCCTTCTTTCATCTCCAACCTTAACTGGTCCCATCCCACCTTAGACTGCTGAGAGCACCCGGAATGGACTCCAGTGCTTCTCTAACACACTGTCATCAGACAGGAACCAGTGACACGGGGTCTTTAGTGGACCTCACACAGCCCAGGGAGAGCCTCCCCAAACAAACCCTCATGGAGTTGGTAAGTGCCTGATCTGTCATCCATGTGGAGGTCACAGAAACAGGGAAGACATTGTCCTTGTTCCTCAAAAAGTCTTAGTAAAAACAGGAGAAAAACCCAGGAATAAAATATTTCCACTGATGTGGCAGGACCCCCTGGGGGTCAGCAGGGGCTTCTCACAGAGGTGACAAAGAAGAGTTGCCTGAGGAAGAAGCTGGGCTCCTCAACCCTGCAGACCTCTTATAAGGCTGGATGTCCATGCAATGAGGGAGCCTCCTGGTCATTGCCTTGGAGGACAGTCTGTGACACAGCATGACCAGCCATGACCTGGTCAGCCTGCCCTTAGCTGTCTCCTTCTGGAGAGGAGGACACAGATGTGGCCAGAGCAGAACCCAGAGCACAAGTGAACACACTGTGGTTGTGTGCCCCAAAACCCCACATGTGATTGGAGATGGAGTCATAATGGAGTCCACATTGATGAGGAAGAGCTTCTGTTCACCAAATGCTCTGGGCCAGGGGATGATGCCTGGGACACCACTAGGGGTTAAGAGCTAAGATGGATGACATGGTCACTATGTGACACCCTGTTCAGGGCTTTAGAAGTTTTTCTCTTTGGCATGTAAAAGAGCCTCCAGCAAGGGGGCACCTGGATTTGAACCAGGGACCTCTTGATCTGCAGTCAAATGCTCTACCCCTGAGCTATACCCCCTGCTGCCTAGGAGTGTGCAATAAGCACCTAAACATGAAAGGCCACACCCTGGATTCTCCTGGAGATGTGCACTTGATAGTGTCACCTATTTCCTTCCTGGGTCCACACCTGCCTTCCACCTCTACTTAAGACCAGCACCTTCCCCTCTCTAGTCCCCAGGTGAGGTGGTGGCATTAATGTCACGGATGTCTGCAGCTGGAAACTCCTTCAGACTCAACTAGAAGAGCCAGACTCACGGAGCCGGCTGCTCAGCAGACCCTGTGGAGGTGAGGGTGGAGCAGGGTTGGGCAAAAGCAAAACTTCATGCTTCTCCCTGAGAACTCCCACGTGAGATCCTCTGGGAACAGAAACTAGGGACGATGTGTTTCTCTAACAAGCTTACTGAGCAATTCCGACTCACAGTTTGGAGATACTAATTTAAACTGTTCCCTTCCATGCTATAGACCTGGAAAAAAATGACAGTAATTAATAATATCCAAACAAAACACACCTGATTGGTGACAGACTCATAATAGAGTCCACATTCATGAGGAAGAGCTTCTGTGCACAAAACAGTGAGGAGCTGCCCTGGCCTTTGTGCCACTCAGTCTGCACGTGCAGTGTGAGTCTCAGGCACCTGGTGGGCCAGAAGTGACAGAGGGACAAAGGGAGGAAGGGGCCTTGACTTTGGCTTCTGAGGCTGCAAGCAGAGCCCTTTCTCACAAGGCTCACACCACTGGGGACCCTCAAAACATGCCAAGGGGGTGCACAGGCTGGGGACAAAATGAGAAGAAAAAGAAACCAATACAAGAGAATTGCCCACCCAAGGAAAGAGGCAGAGCAAAGGAAGTCACATGGGGCAGCTGAAGAAAGGGACGGGTGGAACAAAGAGAACCTCTGGCCCTCTGGTCTCTCCTTGCAGGAAGATTCAACGTTATGGGACTGAGGAAGAGAAAAGACACTGTTTTCTATACCTGTTCTGAGAGCAAAACCAGAGAGCATCTGCCATTGAATCGGGGACCTGTGCTCCTCAGTCCAAGATCTTATTCAAAGCAACCAGTGTCGCCTAATGAGCCTGCTTCAGTGCTGAGTTTTACTGCAGGGAGTCCAGGCCTCCATTACGGCCTCCACCACCCCTGCAAAGCTCTGCCTCTACAGTTTGTCACCTTCTCCTCACCTGTAGCTTCATCTAACCTGCATGCCTTTCCTACAGTTGCTCACCTCCACCCACCTGGCCACTGTTTGTCCCTGCAGACCCAACTGTCCTTTACTCAGGGACTGAAGACACCAGCTGGACTTCATTACTGGTCTCCTCCGAAATGTTCTTAACGATGATATGATGATGTAAATTCCAACAATTTTTCTGCCAGTTAGAATCATTGGATGTTAACATCATTGGATGTTAGGGTAGATGTTAGCAGGGGACAGTGCTCCCCCAAATTAAAGTTCCCTGACCTGAGTTCTGCTGATCAGAATTACTACATGTGATTTGGATTTGAATAAAGTCAGCCAGTAATAATGCAGTAATGCAAGTCAGTCTGGGTAACTCTGATTCAGTGTGTTTCTCCATAATACAAATGCTACAGAGCAAGCAGGGCTATTAGTCAGCACTTAGTAGAGAGTGATACTATTTATCATCCTCCCAGCAAGTTTGGCCAGAGCAGAACACAAAACACTGGATGCACTTCAGTGATTAAAAGTCTAGCACAGTAGGGGGCACCTGGATTTGAACCAGGGACCTCTTGATCTGCAGTCAAATGCTCTACCCCTGAGCTATACCCCCTCCTATGTCAATGAGGCTTCATTAATATCTTTCACTCCAACAGCCACACCCAGACTACCTGTGACCTATGAGTGGCTCCAGGATGGGAGTTCTTGGCAGTTGCCAGGCCTGGGTCAGTGGAAACTCATCATCTTGCTACCTACAACAGACAGCACCACCACCACCCTCAAAAGCCCTCAGCCTGTATCTTCCCAGCCTTGGGGCCAGTTGGGTTATTTTTGGGATTTTATTGGGTGGGGGTAAGTTTTTTGAGTTTTTCTTATATTAATCCTTTGTCAAGAGAGTAGCTTGCAAAGATTTTCTCCAGTTCTGTAAGTTCTTTCTCCACATTCTTTTTTTTTAAAGAGAGAGAGAGAGAGAGGAGAGAGAGAGAGAGAGAATTTTTAATATTTATTTTTTAGTTATCGGCAGATACAACATCTTTGTTTGTATCATTTCCTTTGCTGTGTAGAAGCTTTAAAATTAAATGCTATTTGATTTATTAATTCTTTGTACTACTTCCTGAGCTTTAGGGATATTACTGAGAAAGTTATTACCTGTACCTATGTGTTGGAGTATTGACCCTATGTTTTCCTCTAGGAGTTTCATAATTTCTGGTTTAATTTCTAGGTCTCTGATCTAGTTTGAGTTGACTTTAGTGTAGTGTGGGAGATAAGGATCTAGTCTTATTCTTATACATATGGATAACCAATTTTACCAGGATCCAGTGTGTTTTGGCAACTTTGTCAAGAATCACATGACTGTATCTATGTGGGTTTGCCTCTATCCCTCCTATTCTGTACCTTTGGTCTATATGTCTGTTTTATATGCCATACAGTTTTTATTAAAGCCCTGTAGTGTAATTATAAGTCAGGTATTGTGATGCCTATAGCATTGTTTATTTGCCTTAAAATTGCTTAGGTATTCTGAGTCAGATATAAAAGTTGGTACTCATGCTTTTTCAGGAACTCCATTTGCATGGTATATCAAAATCCATTCTTTCAGACTCAGTTTCTGGCTGTCTTTGCTTGTAAGGTGAGTTTCTTGCAAACAATATATAGTTGGGCCTTGTTTTTTTAATTCATTCTTCCAGTCCATGTTTTTCAATTACATTTATATTAATGTTATTATACATATGTTTACTAATTCATGCCACTTTTATTTATTTCTAATGTTTAATTTGTTCTTCTCATTTGTTTAACTATTCTTTTTAAAATTTTTTAAATATTTTTTTATATGTATGGACCTTTATTTTATTCATTTATTTATATGTGGTGCTGAGGATCGAACCCAGTGCCTCATACATGCTAGGCAAGCACTCTACCACTGAGCCACAGACTCAGCCCTCTTTTAAAAATTTCTAATGAGATTTTTCCATTTGTGACTTCTGGGTTTTTTGGTTTGGGGTTTTTTAAAATTTCTTTTGTGTGTAGTATTTCTTTAAGAATTTTCTGTAATGCTGGCTTACAATTCTATTAGTTTCTGCCTATCTTGGAAGGTTTTTATTTCTACTTCAATTCTTTTTTTTTTTTTTTTAAAGAGTGAGAAAGAGGGAGAGAGAGAGAGAATATTAATATTTATTTTTTAGTATTTGGCGGACACAACATCTTTGTCTGTATGTGGTGCTGAGGATCGAACCCGGGCCGCACGCATGCCAGGCGAGCGCACTACCACTTGAGCCACATCTCCAGCCCCTCTACTTCAATTCTTAAGGATAGCTTTGGTGGATGTAATGATCCTGGTTGACAGTTATTTGGTTGACAATTGTTTTCTTTCAAGGTTTTGAACACATCATTCCAAGCCTTCCTGATTTACTAAGAAAACAGAAGTAATTCTGATTGGTGGCTTCCAATTATGACCTGATGTTTTTCTCTTGAGGCTTTTAAAATTCTATTCTTTTTTTTTTTTTTTTTTTTTTTTTTTTTTTTTTTTTTTTTTTTTTTTTTTTTTTGTTTCAACTTTAAATTATTTTTAATCTTTTTTTTTTTTTTTTTTTTTTAATTGATTTTTATTGTAGGTTGTTCAAAACATTACATAGTTTTTGATATATCATAATTCACACTTTGATTCAAGTGGGATATGAACTCCCATTTTTACCCCATATACAGATTGCAGAATCACATCAGTTGCACATTGATTTACATATTGCCATTCTGGAGTCTGTTGTATTCTGCTGCCTTTCCCATCCTCCGCTATCCCCCCTCCCCCCTCCCCTCCCCTCTTCTTTCTCTACCCCCTCTACTGTAATTCATTTCTCCCCCTTATATTTTCCCTCCTTTCCCCTCACTTCCTCTTGTATGTAATTTTGTATAGCCCTGAGGGTCTCCTTCCATTTACATGCAATTTCCCTTCTCTCTCCCTTTCCCTCCCACCTCTCATCCCTGTTTAATGTTAATCTTCTTCTCATGCTCTTCTTCCCTACTCTGTTCTTAGTAACTCTCCTTATATCAAAGAAGACATTTGGCATTTGTTTTTAAGGGATTGGCTAGCTTCACTTAGCATAATCTGCTCTAATGCCATCCATTTCCCTCCAAATTCTATGATTTTGTCATTTCTTAATGCAGAGTAATACTCCATTGTGTATAAATGCCACATTTTTTTTATCCATTCGTCTATTGAAGGGCATCTAGGTTGGTTCCACAGTCTTGCTATTGTGAATTGTGCTGCTATGAACATGGATGTAGCAGTGTCCCTATAGTGTGCTCTTTTTAGGTCTTTAGGGAATAGACCGAGTAGTGGAATAGCTGGATCAAATGGTGGTTCCATTCCGAGCTTTCCAAGAAATCTCCATACTGCTTTCCAAATTGGCCGCACCAATTTGCAGTCCCACCAGCAATGTACAAGAGTACCCTTTTCTCCACATCCTCGCCAGCACTTGTTGCTGTTTGACTTCCTAATGGCTGCCAATCTTACTGGAGTGAGATGGTATCTTAGGGTGGTTTTGATTTGCATTTCTCTGACTGCTAGAGATGGTGAGCATTTTTTCATATACTTGTTGATTGATTGTATGTCCTCCTCTGAGAAATTTCTGTTCAGGTCCTTGGCCCATTTGTTGATTGGGTTATTCGTTATCTCATTGTCTAATTTTTTTAGTTCTTTGTATATTCTGGATATTAGGGCTCTGTCTGAAGTGTGAGGAGTAAAGATTTGTTCCCAGGACGTAGGCTCCCTATTCACCTCTCTTATTGTTTCTTTTGCTGAGAAAAAACTTTTTAGTTTTAGTAAGTCCCATTTGTTGATTCTAGTTATTAACTGTTGTGCTATGGGTGTCCTATTGAGGAATTTGGAGCCCGACCCCACAGTATGTAGATCATAGCCAACTTTTTCTTCTATCAGACGCCATGTCTCTGATTTGATATTAAGTTCCTTGATCCACTTTGAGTTAACTTTTGTGCATGGCGAGAGAAAGGGATTCAGTTTCATTTTGTTGCATATGGATTTCCAGTTTTCCCAACACCATTTGTTGAAGATGCTATCCTTCTTCCATTTCATGCTTTTAGCCCCTTTGTCAAATATAAGATAGTTGTAGTTTTGTGGATTGGTTTCTGTGTCCTCTATTCTGTACCATTGGTCCACCTGCCTGTTTTGGTACCAGTACCATGCTGTTTTTGTTACTATTGCTCTGTAGTATAGTTTGAAGTCTGGTATAGCTATACCGCCTGATTCACATTTCCTGCTTAGAATTGTTTTTGCTATTCTGGGTCTTTTATTTTTCCATATGAATTTCATGATTGCTTTCTCTATTTCTACAAGAAATGCCGTTGGGATTTTGATTGGCATTGCATTAAACCTATAGAGAACTTTTGGTAATATCGCCATTTTGATGATGTTACTTCTACCTATCCATGAACAGGGTATATTTTTCCATCTTCTAAGATCTTCTTCTATTTCTCTCTTTAGGGTTCTGTAGTTTTCATTGTATAAGTCTTTCACCTCTTTTGTTAGGTTGATTCCCAAGTATTTTATTTTCTTTGAGGATATTGTGAATGGGGTGGTTGTCCTCATTTCCATTTCAGAGGATTTGTTGCTGATATACAGGAATGCCTTTGATTTATGCGTGTTGATCTTATAGCCTGCCACTTTGCTGAATTCATTTATTAGCTCTAATAGTTTCTTTGTAGACCCTTTTGGGTCTGCTAGGTATAGAATCATGTCATCTGCAAATAGTGATAATTTGAGTTCTTCTTTTCCTATTTTTATGCCTTTAATTTCTTTCGTCTGTCTAATTGCTCTGGCCAGTGATTCGAGAACTATGTTGAACAGAAGTGGTGAGAGAGGGCATCCCTGTCTTGTTCCAGATTTTAGAGGGAACGCCTTCAGTTTTTCTCCATTCAGAATGATGCTAGCCTGAGGCTTAGCATAGATTGCTTTTACAATGTTGAGGTATGTTCCTGTTATCCCTAGTTTTTCTAGAGTTTTGAACATAAAGGGATGCTGTACTTTGTCGAATGCTTTTTCCGCATCTATCGAGATGACCATATGGTTCTTATTTTTAAGCCTGTTGATGTGGTGAATAACATTTATTGATTTCCGTATATTGAACCAACCTTGCATCCCAGGGATAAATCCTACCTGATCATGGTGCACAATTTTTTTGATATGTTTTTGTATCCGGTTCGCCAGAAGTTTATTGAGGATTTTTGCATCTAGGTTCATTAGAGATATTGGTCTGTAGTTTTCTTTCTTTGAAGTGTCTTTGTCTGGTTTAGGAATCAGGGTGATGTTGGCCTCATAGAATGAATTTGGAAGTTCTCCCTCTTTTTCTATTTCCTTAAATAGCTTGAAAAGTATTGGTGTTAATTCCTCTTTAAAGGTTTTGAAAAACTCTGCTGTATACCCATCCGGTCCTGGGCTTTTCTTAGTTGGTAGTCTTTTGATGGTATCTTCTATTTCCTCAATTGATATTGGTCTGTTTAGGTTGTCAATATCCTCCTGGCTCAATCTGGGCAAATCATATGACTTAAGAAATTTATCGATGCCTTCACTATCTTCTATTTTATTGGAGTATAAGGATTCAAAATAATTTCTGATAATCTTCTGTATTTCTGAAGTGTCTGTTGTGATATTGCCTTTTTCATCCCGTATGCTGGTAATTTGAGTTCTCTCTCTTCTTCTCTTTGTTAGCGTGGCTAAGGGTCTGTCGATTTTATTTATTTTTTCAAAGAACCAACTTTTAGTTTTGTCAATTTTTTCAATTGTTTCTTTCGTTTCGATTTCATTAATTTCAGCTCTGATTTTAATTATTTCTTGTCTTCTACTTCTTTTGCTGTTGTTTTGCTCTTCTTTTTCTAGGATTTTGAGTTGAAGTATTAGATCATTTATTTGTTGGTTTTTTCTTTTTTTAAGGAATGAACTCCAAGCAATAAATTTTCCTCTTAGAACTGCTTTCAATGTGTCCCATAGATTCCGATATGTTGTGTCTGTGTTTTCATTTATCTCTAAGAATTTTTTAATTTCCTCCTTGATGTCTTCTATAACCCATTGATCATTCAGTAACCTATTGTTCATTCTCCAAGTGATGCATGATTTTTCCTTACTTCTTTTATCGTTGATTTTCAATTTCATTCCATTATGATCAGATAATATGCATGGTATTATCTCTACTCCTTTATATTGTCTAAGAGTTGCCCTGTGACATAATATATGATCTATTTTTGAGAAGGATCCATGTGCTGCTGAGAAAAAAGTGTAACTGCTTGATGTTGGGTGGTATATTCTATATATGTCAATTAAGTCTAGGTTATTAATTGTGTTATTGAGCTCTATAGTTTCCTTATTCAACTTTTGTTTGGAAGATCTGTCCAGTGGTGAGAGAGGTGTGTTGAAGTCTCCCATGATTATTGTATGGTGGTCTATTAGACTCTTGAACTTGAGAAGAGTTTGTTTGATGAACATAGCTGCACCATTGTTTGGGGCATATATATTTATGATTGTTATGTCTTGTTGGTGTATGGTTCCCTTGAGAAGTATGTAGTGTCCCTCTTCATCCCTTTTGATTAACTTTGGCTTGAAATCTATTTTATTTGAAATGAGTATGGACACTCCTGCTTGTTTGCGAAGTCCATATGAGTGATATGATTTTTCCCAACCTTTCATCTTCAGTCTATGTATGTCTTTTCCTATCAGATGTGTCTCCTGAAGGCAGCATATTGTTGGGTCTTGTTTAGTGATCCATTCTGCTAGCCTGTGTCTCTTAATTGGTGAGTTTAAGCCATTAACATTTAGAGTTATTATTGAGATATGGTTTGTTCTTCCAGCCATATTTGTTTATTTATGTTACTAAACATGGTTTGTTTTCCTCTTTGATTATTCCCCCCCACCTTTACTGTACTACCTCCCGCTGTTGGTTTTCATTGATATTTTCCATTTCCTCTTCCTGTAATATTTTGCCGAGGATGTTTTGAAGAGCTGGTTTTCTAGCTGCAAATTCTTTTAACTTTTGTTTATCATGAAAGGTTTTAATTTCATCTTCCATCCTGAAGCTTAATTTCGCGGGATACACAATTCTTGGTTGGAACCCCTTTTCTTTCAACGTTTGAAATATGTTATTCCAGGATCTTCTAGCTTTCAGAGTCTGTGTTGAAAGATCAGCTGTTATCCTGATTGGTTTACCCCTAAATGTAATCTGCTTCCTTTCTCTTGTAGCTTTTAAAATTCTCTCCTTATTCTGTATGTTGGGCATCTTCATTATAATGTGTCTAGGTGTGGCTCTCTTATGATTTTGCACATTCGGCGTCCTGTAGGCTTCTAGGATTTGGGATTCTGTCTCATTCTTCAAGTCTGGGAAGTTTTCTCGTATTATTTCGTTGAATAGATTGGTCATTCCTTTGGTTTGGACCTCAATACCTTCCTGTATCCCCATGACCCTTAAGTTGGGTCTCTTTATGTTATCCCATATTTCTTGAATGTTCTGCTCATGGTTTCTTAACAGCTTTGCTGAGCTGTCTATGTTCTTCTCCAGTTGAAATACTTTGTCTTCATTGTCTGATGTTCTATCTTCTAAGTGTTCTACTCTGCTGGTAGTATTCTCAATTGAGTTTTTAAGTTGGTTTATTGTTTCCTGCATTTCCAGGATTTCTGTTTGTTTGTTTTTTATAACCTCTATCTCCCTGTATAATTGATCTTTTGCTTCTTGGATTTGTTTGTGTAATTTATTGTCGAAGTGGTCGAAGTGGTCTTTCATTGTCTGATTTTGCTGTCTAATGTCTTCTTTGAGACTCCAGATCATCTGAAGCATGTATATCCTGAATTCTTTATCTGACATTCCATCTGCTGCAGATATTACCTCTTCTAAAGTTGAGTTGACCTGCATTGCTTGTGGTCCTTTCTTTCCTTGTCTTTTCATACTGATCGCGTTTCTTTCTTCTGGTAGCCACGCCCCCGTATCTGGTGCAAGAGACCTCAGTCGTCAGCACTGGTGGGTGCTGTAGCTGGGAGACCCGCGCCGCGCGGCTCCCGCCGGCTCCTGCGTCAGCGCCGCCTCAGCTCCCGCCGGTTCCCGTGCCGCTGCCACGGTTCCCGCCAGCTCCGTCCGGCTCCCTCGCCGCTCCTGCTAATTTAGAGTCCGCTGGGAAGGAATCTCTTTGGCCGATCTTTGGTGACTTCCCCTCTCTGCTATGGCGGGCCCCTGGCTCCTTGCAGGAGTGACCGAAGGGAGAGGTGGAACTGGCTTGTCTCTGGTCTGATATAATCTCTGGTTTTAGATCCCAGTTCGCTAATTCATAGAGGCTTGGTTAGATTTCCTTCCCATCCTCTCAAGGTGGGGAGCCCTTTCCTGGGTGGGCAGGGCCGTTAGCAGAGCCGGAAGGGCACGTGCCTTCTGTCGGGCCAGGCGGGGACCCTTCTGGCTGCGCTGGGCCGCCGGGGGCTCCCTCAGCGCCAGGCAGATGGCGCCCGCGTGGCTAAGAGCCGGGTGGGGTAACCCTTCGCAGAGCGGGCGGGCCGCCAGGAGTGCCGGGATGGTGGGAGCTGTCTGCCGGCCGGGCAGGGACCCTTCTCGACGAGCAGGGCCGCTGGGGGCGCTTGTAAAGCCGGGCGGCTGCCGCCGCGTGTCTAAGACCCAGGCGGGCGGGGTGGCTGTTTGCAGGGCAAGAGCGGGACCGGCAGGGTAGCCGGGATGGCGGAAACTGTCTGCCGGCAGGGCGGGGACCCTTCTCGCCAAGCAGGGTCGCCGGGGGCGCTTGTAAAGCCGGGCGGCTGCAGCCTCGTGGCTAAGAACCAAGCGGGCGGGGTGGCTGCTTGCCGAACAAGAGCGGAATGGCGGGAGCTGTCTGCCGGCAGGGCGGGGACCCTTCTCGCCGAGCAGGGTCGCCGGGGGCGCTTGTAAAGCCGGGCGGCTGCAGCCTCGTGGCTAAGAACCAAGCGGGCGGGGTGGCTGCTTGCAGAACAAGAGCGGAATGGCGGGAGCTGTCTGCCGGCAGGGCGGGGACCCTTCTCGCCGAGCAGGGTCGCCGGGGGCGCTTGTAAAGCCGGGCGGCTGCAGCCTCGTGGCTAAGAACCAAGCGGGCGGGGTGGCTGCTTGCCGAACAAGAGCGGAATGGCGGGAGCTGTCTGCCGGCAGGGCGGGGACCCTTCTCGCCGAGCAGGGTCGCCGGGGGCGCTTGTAAAGCCGGGCGGCTGCAGCCTCGTGGCTAAGAACCAAGCGGGCGGGGTGGCTGCTTGCAGAACAAGAGCGGAATGGCGGGAGCTGTCTGCCGGCAGGGCGGGGACCCTTCTCGCCGAGCAGGGCCGCCGGGGGTGCTTGTAAAGCCGGGTGGCTGCAGCGGCGTGGCTAAGAACCAGCCGGGTGGGGTGGCTGTTCGCCGAGCGAAAGCAGGGCCGCCAGGGTAGCCGGGATGGCGGGCGCTGTCTGCTGGCTGGGCGGGGACCCTTCTGCCGCGCTGCTCTGGGCCGCCTGCCGCTTGCAGAAGCGGCGGGTGGCCGCGGGATTGGACTCTGAGCCCGCGCTGCCAGTCAAGTTTCACTTGTCTGGGGCAAACTGTCACGTCTAATAAACTTACTAATTCTCGGCAGGTCTCCTTTCAACGGAATTTTGCTAGAAGATCCTCAGTAGGTAGAATGTAGCTGTTTTAATTGGTGTTTCTGATCCCGTTAATGTGGAGATATTGAAAGTGCAGCTTCCTCGCCGGCCGCCCTTCCTAGAAGATTCCTGTAAGGAAAATGTGCTTTCCTGCCTGGACGGAGGTGGACCTCGTAAGCAGCCACCTCTGCAGCCAAACGGCTCTCGGGAGCAGGCTGCGCCCGCACCGCCTTCCCGCAGCTCCCACCAGTCTTCAGTGCAGAGACCAAAGTCCGAGTCCACCCTCGGGAACCAGACGTTAGCGTGCGCCAGCGGTCCCCAACGTCCACCGGTGTCTCCACCTCTAAAATTCTATTCTTGTTCTGTTTGTTAGTCATTTTAATTATTATGTGTCATGGAGAGGATCTTTTTTGATCTTCTCTGTATGGGGTTATGAATGCCTCCTGTATCTGGATTCCATCTCATTCTTAAGATTTTGAAGTTTTCTATTATCTCCCTGAAGAAACAATATCCATGCCATTAGCCTGTATCTCACAATCCTCTTCAATTCCAATGCATCTTAATTTTGCAATCTTAATGTTTCCCTGAGTCTTGTATATTCTGGTCATGGTTATTTACCTTCCTTTCTTAAATATGATCTAAATGTTCAAGGTTAGCCACTTTGTTTTCCAGCTCTGAGTTCTATCTTTAGCATGTTCTACTCTATTGGAAATCTATTGGCCTTTTTTAGTTGTTTTTCATTTTTAAGACTTCTGCTTGGTTCTTTTTCATATCTCTAGCTCCTTATTGAATTTCTCATTTATATCCTATATTGACCTCATTAATTCATTCAGGAGTTTTTTTGTATTTTCTGGAAATTCATTGATCATTTTTATCATCATTCTTTTGAATTATTTCATCCACTTCAGTACTTTTTCTGGTGAATGATAAATTTTAGGAAGCCACATATTACCTTGTTTTTCATATTTCTTTGTATCCTTGTGCTGGATTGTATGCATCTGTTAGGATAGAATTTTCTTATACTCTTATTTGTTAACCTGCTTAGGGCCCAGTCTTCTCTTGCTAAAATATTCTGTACTATAATGTTGATGTGAATTTTTCCATTTCCAAATGGGCTTTGAGGTACAGTTTCCCTGAAAGTTCTTTGGTGATGATTAGTGTATTTTGATACAGTTTATATTGTGTCAGAGCTTGAGGATTCCATTTTCCAAACAGGTCTCAAAAGAGAGGTGTTCTTTTTGTAGATCTTCCAATTGTGTTGTATATAGTGGAATACAACCTCTATGACTGCTTTTCTTCATTTCACATTTCTATATATTTAAAAGGCAATGAAAGTTATATAGATTGAGACCCTTCAAGAGTATGGTTTCCACAGCCTTGTATTAATTCTCTGTTTTTGTTGAAAGAATGGATGTCTATGAGTGGGATCTGTGGATGGTCCTCATAGACATTGCCACTTGAAATATGGTCATTAATTTGAAGTTTTTGTCTCTTTTATTTTTATTTTAAAGTATCATTGAAGTTTGAGCATGGTTGGTTTGTTTGGAGAGAAAGGTATATTGCCTCTTGACTGGGTTTAGCTTAACAGAAGAATCTCTATTCTGTGAACTTGTAGTGTGCCACTAGATTCCCAGGACCTCACAGAAAAAGGGAGAAACAAACAATATCAACAACAGAAGCAAACCATACTCAGCATTAAAATAAATGTCCAGTGTCTATGGAACCTACAACACCAATTGTTACAAAAATAAGAATGGTGGTGTCAGCAATTGCCAAAAGCAAAAATAATAAATAGCCATGAACTAGATCTGGCATTAAAGTAAACAGCGCAAGTATCAACTACATCATCCACAGTACTAACAACTGCAACAGCATGAATGGTGGTGATAGGAGTTATATAAAACAAACAGTTCTAAAAATTGGTAAAAATATAGAAACTGCCAGCTTTCTCCATTGGAATGTGACTTTACCTATTATATCTCCAACTTTAATGAGTCCCCTCAATCTCCACTCTCAGACTGCTGGAGGCACCACATTTGCACCTACAAAGCACACCTGATTCCAGTGTTTCCCCTAAATCCACAAACAGTAATCAGACTGTGGTACTGATCTTCAATAAACCTCACACCCAGCCCAGGGAGAGCCTCCTCCTTACTCCAAGGCCTCAAGGAGGGGACTCCTTATTTTACTCCATCACTTATTCCCTCAGCAAATGATCATGGAGCTTGTTAGGTACTGGACCCTGTTGAGGCCACAGAGAAAAGGAAGGCATTGTCCTTGATCTTCAGGACAACTATTTCCAAAATATTTCCACAGAAGCAACAGGAAACTAAGCAGAGACCTGAGAGAACAGGAAGTAAGGAGCCCCTGCCCAGGGGGTTAGGAGGAGCTACCTGCAGAGGTTATATAGAGGATTTACCTAAGGAAGAAGCTGGGCTCCTAATCACCACAGACCTCTTAGAAGGCTAGGGTTCGCTGGGTGCGGTGGCACATGCCTGTAATCCTGGTGGCTCAGGAGGCTGAGGTAGGAGGATCATGAGTTCAAAGCCAGCCTGAGCAATTTATCAAGGCTCTAAGCAACTTAGTGGGACCCTATCTCTAAATAAAATAGAAAAATGGGGATGTGTGGATGAATCTCTGCGACTGCGTGCCCCTGAGTTCAATCCTCAGTACCAAAAAAAAAAAAAAAGCCTAGATGTTCATGCAATGAGGGAGTTTTGTTGTCGACTCCCTAGAAGACAGCCTGTGCCAGAGCATGACCAGATGTGAGCTGGAGGAGCCTCACAGCCAGCCCTTTTCTGTCTCCTTCTACAGAGGAGTACAGAGGTGTCACCTGAGCAGAATCCAGAGTACAAATGAACACACTGCAGTTCAGGCCTGGAACAGGGCTAGGAGTTTAGGGCCAATATGGATGACATGAGCCATTATTGACTCCTTGTTATTCACTACTTTAGAAGCCTTCCTCTTTGGTATCTAAAATGACACTCTAGCAAGGGGGCACCTGGATTTGAACCAGGGACCTCTTGATCTGCAGTCAAATGCTCTACCCCTGAGCTATACCCCCTACTACTTATGAGTGTGTAATAAGCACTCTAAACCTGGATGGTCACACCCTGGATTTCTCCACCTTCAAATGTGCACTTGCTAGTATGCTACCATCATACACGTCCTACTAGGCCACACAATCATCTTTTGGGTTATTCTAGCCTACATGGCTTTCATTCCAAAGCCCCAATTCCATGATCCAACATGTTGACCCCAACTTTAGGATCATGTCTTCCTTCCATGGTATAGAGAAGAGGAAGAGAAGAGACAAGCCTCTCCCTGTAAGACGTTCTGATCTAATTGGTCCGGGGTGGGGCCTGGGAAATGACACTTTTATAGACTCCTCAAATGATTCTAATTTATATTGGCAGTTAAGAACAGGGTAAAGAACAGTCCACAGTAAAGCCTCAGCATTTGCTGGTTGTGATAAAAATGTTTATCCTGGTGGGTACTAAAGAAGTTGAAATTTCAGGGGTCTGTTAGAATAGGTCAAAAACAGGAATAAGAAGTGAGCACCAGGATTTGAACTAGGGACCTCCTGATCTGTAGTCAAATGCCCTTCCCCCAAGCTATACACCCTCCTACTCCTATGAGGCTTCATTATTTCTTTCACTCCTACAGACACACCCCGACCTCCTGTAATTTATTAGTCACTGCTTCAAGATGGGAGCTCTTGCAGCTGCCAGGCCTGGTACAGAGGAAACTCATCACCCTGCTGCCTACAACAGACAGTCTTGCCTTCTCAAAAGCCCTCAGCCTGTGTCCTCCCAGCCTCAGGGCCAGGTGCAGACTACAGCCTGGAGAAGCATTGGCTGCTAGCATGGCCCTCACATCTAATGCCAGGGACCTCATGGTAGGCCCCCACAAACACAAACTCCAGAGATTGAGGTGTCTGCTCTGACACACTTAGGCCCCTCCCAGTTGGGCCTGACTCTCCTGGTCCAATACTCAGTTCAGGGCACTTTCTACAAAACTACAATCTAAGAAAGAAGATTCAGTTAATATAGATGTAGAATGATACAGAATGAGCCTCTTCAGGAAATAATCAGAAGTATGTACAGGAATCCTTGAAGCATTAAAGAACTGATACCAATACAGCTCAAGGACCAGGACATGCTCTCAGAAGCAAGGTGACATGGATGCCAAAGCTTGGACTCTGAAGCCAGACAGCCTGAGTTCAAGTCCTGGGACAGATCACTTCTCCTCCCTGTGACCCAGCTTCAAACCTGTAAAATGTGTATAATAAGAGTACGCACTTGACAGGTTGTTGTATAGCATAGATGACTTAATCCATGTATTGCACTTCAAATAGCACTGGCACATGCTAAGTTCTACATACTGTTTGCTGAACAAATAGACTTACCAGGAATCAGCACCATTCACTGAGTCAAGAAGAATAACACTGGAACTCACCCTGCAAAGACCCCACATATGAAGCTGTTAGAATAAATCAGCATTTTACATAAAAGAGGAAAATAGAAATTGAATTGAGGAGGAAAGACTACCAAAATGAACACAGATATAGTTTGAATGAATCAAATGAGACATTCAAGAAATGAAAATGTAATTGACATGTTTTCCTTTTAATTTACTTTTTTAAATATTTTTATTTATTTTTTAGTTATAGGTGGACACAATTGCTTTATTTTTTTATTTTATGTGATGCTGAGGATCAATCCCAGTGTCTCACACATGGTAGGCGAGCGCACTACCTCTGAGCCACAACCCCAGCCCTTAATTTACTTTTATTGAAGTATAGTTTATACAATAAAGTGTGCAAATCTTTATGTACTACTGGATGGATTTTTACATATGCACACGTGTAACCACCTGAATAAGACACAGTCTCTAGCACTCAGAGGCTCCTGTGAACTCCCTCCTTATTATTTCCTCCTCCAAGACTATCAGTGTGGATGATTTGGCCTGCTCTGGAGCTGCGTCTACATGGAATCAAACATTAGCTATTCTTTTGAGTCTGGCTTCTTTCGCCCAACCTCATGTCAATTAGAGTCACCCACATTTGTCCACTATGGCAATAATTTGTTATTTTTAACTCCTGTTTATTATTCTGTGTTATGATAAAACACCATTTATTCATGTATCTACTATAGATAGAAATTTCATCTGTATCCAGTGTGGAACTGTTTTAGTCAGCTTTTCCTCTCTTTCACCAAAAGATCCAACAAGAAAAATTTAGAAGAGGAAAAGTTTATTTCGGCTATGGTTTCTGAGTTGGTCAGCCAACTCCATTCCTCTGGGCCCAAAGTGAGGCAGAACATCATGGGGTGTGGTGTAGTACAGGGAAGCAGCTCAGGACATCACAATCAGGGAGCAGAGAGAGAACACCACTCACCGGGGGCAAAATATAAACCCCAAAGGTACACTTCCCTCAGTCACACCCTACCTCCCCAGTTACCACCCAGCTAATCCATACCGTAGATTAATCCACTGATTGGTTAATGCTCTCCCAATCTAATCATTCCACCTCTCAACATTCTTTCATATATTACACATGAGCTTTGGGGGGACACCTGATAGCTATACTGTAACAGGGGCTATGAGGAAAGTGCTGCTGTGAGCATTCTTGTGTATTCATAGACAATCTCTGAGGTCTATATCTAGGAATACAGTAAGGAACAGGGTACTCATATTGCTAAGTAATAGGGTACTCATATTTTTTACATTAAAAATCCAGAGAGGTGTCTAAATTGGTTATACTGGATTCCACTACCACCACTAGGTTGAGTATTGCTGTGTCTATACATCCTCATCAAGTCGTGGAATTATTAGTTTTTCCTGTTTCAACTGTTCTACTGAGACTACAGTGACATCTCCCTGGCAAGCAACGATATTTGACATCTTTCCATATGCTTAATAGAGAAAAGGTTTATTTTGCCTCATAGCTTCATAGGTTCAGCCCATGGTGCACTAATTCAATTGCTCTGAACCCACAGTGAGACAGAACATCATGGTGGAACAGTGTGGTGGAGAAGTACTGCTCCCTACATAGAGGCCAGGAAGCAAAAAGAGAGGGGAAGGGACCACAGGGAGGATAAACCCTTCCAGAGTAACCCCCACAGTGATCACCTCCTCCAGCCATGCCCCATCTGCCGACGGCTACCACCCAGTCAGTCCATTCAACCCAGGACGGATTGATTAGGGTACAGTTCTTATGATCTAATCATTTTAGGGACTTTCAGGGGATACATCATATCTAACCAAAACAAGCCACACCTTGTCCCCAAAAATTTATGTCCGCCTCAAAGTAAAAAAAGCTTCCGATAGTCTTAACAGTTCCAGAATTGCCCAAAACTCCAAATCCAAAGTCTTCTCTGAGACTTAAAGCAAACTCTTGGCTATGAGCCCCTGTAAAAAATCAAAATCAAGGAATACAATCACCCAGAGTAAACATCTCATTCCAAAAGGAAGAAATAGGAACATACAAAGAAGGGATGAGATCAAAGTCAGGCCAAACTCTAGCCAGGATTTTTGGTTACTTTTTATTCTCCCAACGTTTTTGTGTAAGACTTGCACTATTTCTTTCTAAAACATTTAGTATAAACGAATGGAAGCTACAATCTAGAGTTTTTGCTATTTTATGACAAAAAAGATAACATTATGATTTCAATTTCAATCTTCAACAGTTAAGATTATTCATTCTTTCTATTTCTTCTTGTGTTGATCCAACAAGAGCAATTCGGAGGAGGAAAAGTTTATTTCAGCTATGGTTTCTGAGTTGGTCAGCCAACTCCATTCCTCTGGGTCCAACGTGAGGCAGAACATCATGGGGTGTGGTGTAGTACAGGGAAGCAGCTCAGGACATCACAATCAGGGAAGCGAGAGAGCACCACTCACCAGGGGCAAAATATAAACCCCAAAGGCACACTACAGTGACTTATTTCCCTCAGTCACACCCTACCCCCCAGTTACCACCCAGCTAATCCATACAGTAGATTAATCCACTAATAGCCACAGGATGTACACAAAGATCAAAGTATACGTGAATGGGATTAATTGGGAAGCAGTTGCAAACTGTGCGTCATGGCATCTACAATTCCATGGCTCTCCCTTTATTTCAAGAAAATATGTTCTTGGACTGAACAGAGTTAGACACATCCTAACAAGTCGGCCAGAAGATACATACCGCATCCTGTACTTAGAGGCAAGTTTGGAAGGACCGCATAACAGTAGAAGACTTCTGGGGAAGAAAAGGCCTATCAATAGACAAGACAGTGTGAAGCTTTGCCATCAACTCTTAGGAAGTAGATATGCTGGGACCTACATAGCTCTGATACTGTATTTTCCATTGAACAAGATCAGTTCTGCTAAAACTAACTAAAACAAATTGGTGAGAAGGCAGAGAGAAGCAAGACCACCAAGCAAAGAGTTTCTCTGTCTTCATGCAAATTATATTTTTCTAAAAATCTTTCTATGCCATCTAATATTACAGTTTATAGGCAAAACTGGCCTGTAATATCCTTGTACCATCATTTTAACATCATTGGAAACTATGCTAATGTATCCTTTCTAAAGAATGTCATGTTGGACTACCAGTATTTTCTTTTTTCACTTTGTTCTGAATTAGCATTCTTATTTGCTTCAAAGAACGGCTTTTGTTTCATTGATCGTATCTTTATTTTCTATTACCTTAATTTATGTTTTCATTAATGAATCTTTAATACTTTCTTCATTATTCTTTCCTAGGATTTAGTTTTACCATTCCATTTAAAATTTTTTTGAGATAAATTCTTAGTTTGTTAATTGTCACTCGATTCACATTATTATAGATGAATTAAGGCTATAAATTGTCCTCTAACTACTGCTATTGCTGCAACTCACAAGTTGTAATATCTAGTATTTTCACCACCATCAGTTAGTACAAAATATTTCCTAATGCCTAGTATAATTTCTTCTTTGATCCATAGATTATATAGAAATGTAATTTTTAGCTTTTAAACACATGAGAATTTTATAAATTTTGTTGTATTTTGTAATTATTTGATGTTATTGATTTCCAGTTTAATTTTATTTTTATTTATTTATTTATTTTGTGATGCTGGGGATTGAACCCAGGGCCTTGTGCATGCAAGGCAAGCACTCTACCAACTGAGCTATATACCCAGCCCCAGTTTAATTTTATTTTGATCAGAAAATAATCTTTATGATTTTAATACTCTGGATATTCTAAGTTGCTTTATGGTTCAGTATAGTTATTTTATCAATACTTCATGTGCACTTGAAAAAATGCATATTTTGCAGTTAAGTGCAAGAGTCTTTACATTTCAATTAGGTCAAGTTTATTAATAATGTTGTTAAATATTTGGTATCACTTCACAAGACAGTTTTTAAGTCTTCTCATATAAGGGATCCAATGAAGATTTGTCTATTTCTCCATTTTAGTTTGATTTGCCTCTGTTCAGTGTGTTTTGGGGCTGTAATTAGGTTTACCAAAATCAGAATTGCTGTTTCTTCATGGTGAGTTGACCTTTTTAACAATACAGAAAGACTCTTTCTCTTCTAAGTGTTAGTCAGCTTTCTATTAATAAATAAATGCCTGAGATCACCAATTTTATTTTAAAAAGTTATTCAGGCTCATAGTTTTGTAGCTTCAGTCCCTGGCCACTAGGCCTTCTTGCCTTTGGACCCATAGCCAGGCAGCAAGGAACGCTTAGCAGAGGAAAATCACTTACCTCATGGCTGAGACATGACAAAAGAGGGGAAGAGGATGGGGCTGGGGTCAGGCTATCCCCTTCAAGGACATACCCCACTGAAGGAGAGCCTCTCACTAGGCCCACCTCTTAGTTTCCACCAGCTTCTAATAGCACCATTCTGAGGACTAAGCCTTTAATGAGAGGTTTTCAGGGATGTTCCAGATTCAGACTATAGCACTTAGTAAAGCTTTTTTGCCTCAAAATCTATTTTGTCTACTATTAATGAAGCTACACTGCATGGCACCTGCATCTGTCTTTTTATTTTTAACATGTCTGTAACCTTGTTGTAGATGTGTTTTCAGTGAACAAGACACAGATGGTTGATTTTTATTTTTTTAAACCAGCAAAATTCTTTTACCTGGTACATTTATGTTGGCGTATTTGGCATTGTTTTCAAGTGCTTTAAATACACACACACACACACACACACACACACACAATAAAGCAATATTATCATTAGCAGTATTGTTCTGATTCATAAAATAAGACACTACAGAAGTTGGTCAACTTATCAGAGGTGATCAGACTCATTCACCCAGTCACCATCCTGGAGGTTCTGCTTGGAATCAAAATCAGACATCCCAAGGAAGCTTTGGAGGTCTTCCTATTGCTGCCAGATGTGGGCAAGGTGCAACTCGTCCTCAGAACCCTGAGTACAGCACACTGCTGGCACCTGCTCAGCAAATGACGTTCAGGGATCAGTGACTGTAACTGAGTAACCCTCCTGACATCCACAGCCTCCCTCAGGTCTCCACCTCCTGACTGTGTTTGTCCTTGTTAGCTTAGTCTCAGCCCTGTCCCCCATCCTAGACTGCCAGTTAGGGACCCAGGAATGCAGAAACACATCTCATTACTCAGTGGCCAGCTCTGGGCCAAACAAAGCACCATTTCTTTCTGTGAGCATGGGATGAAGGTGGGGTGTGCAGGGGTGAAAGAGAAGGAGAAGGACAGGGTGGTGGGAAGGGTACTCCAGGTGGCTTCTGAAACCTACTGTGTGTGCACTGCGCTCATGAGGCAGGAGATTTCAAGTCAAAGTGGCCTTTGGGCTCTTGGCTGATTATAGTGGAGTTGCGGATGTAGGCAGGCATGAAATGGATATCAGGATTATATAGTGTCAGGGACTAGAAGGAAATTCTCCTTCAAAGAATAGCCTGACAGCCCCCTGGGAGACATCCTGCCTGGGAGGCATCCTCCCTGGAACACCCTGCAGTTATCAGGATCATCAGACATCTTGCAGCTGGCAGTTTACCACCCACATCCAGCAATTGCTGATTAGAGAGCTTCCCCATCCCCAGCAAATAATATTGTGTGAACAATAAAAGTTTGCAGCTTGATCAGAATTCCTGTCTTGCTGTCACCTTTCGTGTCTCTTGTCCCTTCATTCCTCTCCACCTAGGTTCACTGCCCACGTTGATGTGTCCTGCCGGACGGGACAATATAGCTGTGAGAGAGGCTCTAAGGTGGTTTCCAAAAAACCCAATTAATTAATGGACATCATGCCCTCCTAAGAAGTACTGGTTAATTTAGCTACCGAAATAGTAAGTACATAAGGAGGCACTGGGATTTGAACCAGGAACCTCTTGATCTGCAGTCAAATGCTTTATCTCTGAGCTATACCCCCACTTAAGAGGAACCTCTCATTAGCTCCTCTTTATCCAGGGCAGCACACCCAGGCTACTGTGATTTATAATGCAGTTTTCTATGCATGTTCTAACAACTGGCAGCTTTCTCCACTAAAGTTTGTTCTCCTCTCTTGCATCTCCAACCTTAACTACTCCCCCTCAGCTCCTCTCCCACCTCAGTCTGAGCTGGTGGAACCACCTGTGCACCTGGAAAGCACACCTGACCCCAGAATTCCCCTAAGTCTACCCACAGTGATCAGACAAGAGCTTCTGGTCCTGGTCCTCAATGAACTTCACACGGCCCAGGGAGAGCCTCCTCCATACTCCAAGGCCTCAGGAGGGGGCTCATTATTTCACTCCATTATTCATTCCCTCAGCACACAATCATCCATGATTGTACTAAACCTTGTCATCCATGTTGAAGTGAGAGAGACAGGAAAGACATTGTCCATGTTCCTCAAAGAGTCTTAATCTAAATATGAGAAAAGCCTAGGAACAAAATGTTTCCACAGATGTGACAGGAACCTAAGCAGAGGCCTGAGGGAGCAGGGAGAAAGCAGCCCCTGCCAGGCATCAGACTGGGCTTCCCGGAGAGGTGAGAAGGAGGATTTGCCTGAGGAAGAAGCTGGGCTCCTCAACCCCACACACCTCAGAAAGCTGAATGTCCATGCAATAAGGGAGCCTCATAATCACTGCCTTGGAGAAGAGCCTGTGACACTGGAGGAGAATGACCAGCCATGCCCTGGAGGAGCCTCTCAGCCTTCCCTCTGCTGTCTCCTTCTGAAGAGGAGGACATAAATGTGGCCTGAGCAGAACCCAGAGCACCAGGTGAACACACTGTGGTTCATGACTAGGACATGGCTGGGGTTAAGGACCAATATGGATGACTTGGGCCATTATGTGATGCCTTGTTATTTACTAATTTAGAAATTTCCTCTTTGGCATCTAAAAGAGATTATTGCAAGGGGGCACCTGGATTTGAACCAGGGACCTCTTGATCTGCAGTCAAATGCTCTACCCCTGAGCTATACCCCCTGCTGCTTATGTTTATTTAATAAGCACTCTAAACCTGGATGGCCACACCCTGGATTCTTCACCTTGAGATGTGTCCCTGACAGTGTCACATACTCACTTTATCATATACTTCCTTCCTGCTAAGCCACACCCCTTCCTGCTTATGTAATTGCCTATGTAACTGCTGGCCTCTACTATGACCAGCACCCTTCCCTCCCTAGTGCCCAGGTGAGGCAGTGACATTAAAATCATGGATATTTATAGCTGGAACCTTCTTCAGAAGCCAGTAGAGCTGCTGAACTCAGAACTGGCTGCTCAATAGACTCAAGGTAGGGCTACCTCCGAACATGTGCAAAAGTTCTAGTTCTCCCTTGGGAACTCTTAAGCCAAACCCTCTGGGAAAGGGACATAGGTATCATGTGTGGCTCTGAGAAGTGACCTGGGTGATACTGACTTACATTTTGGAGCTATTTATTTAATTTGTGCCTTTTTGAGGTATAGATGGGGGGGGAATGACAGTAGTTACAATTATGCCAAACAAAAGATATCTGATTGCTGACAAATCATAACTGGAGTCCACACCTAGGGCCTTTGGCACCAAATGCTCTGGAGCAGGGGATAAACTGCTCCTTTGTCTCTCCTATTTCTCCTCTCATTTTCTTCATTTGCAGAATCTCTAAGTGTTCAGACAAAAGAAACCTGAAGACAGGACTCAATCCATAGAAGTAGGAATCAGAGAGATCTACGGTCTCTAAAGCCATACAGAGATTACAATGCATTGTTAAAGTGAAAGGAAGGGGCAGCCACTTCTTCACAAGGCTGGCACTCAGGAGGTCTTTAAAATGTGCCCAGAGGGTTCCACTCTATCAAAGAAATAAAAATTTAAAAGGAAACCAACACAGAGAAATGCCTACCCAAGAAAAGTGATAGGAGACCAGATCAGGTCTGAAGGGTTTGGTGGTGAGGTCCCTCCCCAGGACTCTGGGAGGGTGAAACAAACCCACCTGCTCACCCTGTGTTCCCTCCTTGTAAGAGATTCAGAATGTGGGGACCCTAGGGGGTAAGGAAACTGTTTTCTACTACTGGGTTCAGAGATCAAAAATGAGGGTAGGTAGGTAGGATCTGAATTTGAATCAGGCACCTGTGATCAGTCAAATGCTTTTCTCAAAGAAACTGCTGCTGCTATGTCATCCTTAAGGAAAGTGAAGGTTCCCAAAAATTAGTCAAGATAAGAAAACAATGAGAGCCCAGACACATATCATCTTGAAGAACACTGGTTTTCTCTCAAGTTGCAGAAAATTAGGGCAAGTGAGTGTTATTTGCAGGCAGCGGTTTTGCTGGGAGCCATCAGCCAAGTAGGTATGACAATTTCCTTGCCAGCGTACTCCCATGCTGTCTAGTGGAAGAACTCCTGAAAGGTGACCTTGCTCAAGGACCAGGGCGGATCCCTGTTTAGGGTGTTCCCGGTTTAGCATAATAGGAGATTAGGGCGTTCCCCGTTTAGAATAGGGCGTATCCTGCTGCCTGAGTTCCTCTTGAGTTCTTAGGGTCAGACAGTATATTTGGGGAGACAGAAGCCCAGTGGAGTGTGGATTTGCGCAGAGAACGTGGATTTCCCCAGAACGTGTTTGTAGAAGGCCGGTGTGAGATCGGGAATAAAGAATTGCTGTTTGAATCTACAAGCTGTGAGTGGCTCGTGATTTGTGCCCAACCAGAGACTGCGGCACGGCTTTCTTGCACACACACTTTCATGCACAGCACCATGGGGTGCTGGTCATGGTGGGACAAGGCCCGCTCAGCTGATGGTTCTTCTGTAACCCAACCTACAAAACCCCTTCCCTGCAGTCACTGGTGAGATCAGGGCACCATGGAGAGGAAAGGGCTGGTCCTGGTGACTGCCCCTGGACAGAGCATCAAGAGGGATGAAGACAATGTTTCTGATGAAGCCTCAGAAGCACTGGATGCAACAGAGGTGCACCTGCCCAGCCCATCACCAATGGACCTTCCCTGCAAGTGTTTCGTGATAAACCTTCTATCTCATGTCTCATTTACCAATGTCTTCCTTGGTCTCTGGCAACCTATACCACTGCCCTACGACAACTGGGCTGTGGCTTTTTCAGTTGTTTAATGAGCATATTTCAGTGCTGAGCTTTACTGCAGGCAGTTCAGGCCTTCCTATGGCCTCTACCACCCCCTCAGTCCTCTACCTTGAGAGCTGGTCACCTCCTCCTCACCCACAACTCATCCCCCTCCCCTGACTGGGTCTCTCGGGAGCATCTTTCACCTGTGTTATACTGAAAGACCCACCGATTCCCTGTCCAAGAAAGACGCACGAGGCACTGGCTGCAAACGCAAGAGATTTATTCAGACACAGACGCCTGTGGGTGCTCAGCAAAACCTCAGCCGGAGCTTTGGTGAACTGGCACCCCGGGCTTTGGGGTACAGGTCTTTTATAGGATAATGGGGCAGGTTTCGCGCGCACGGGAAGTGACAGGTTTCTTATTGGTTATTTTGAACCCAACATATAGATTACCTAAAGGGCAAGTTACATATTAACACTCTGGTTTTTCTGTTCCTGCTTATCATTACCAGTTCCTGTTTGTTCAGGCATGCCTTGGGATCTGCTTTTCTGTTCTTCCTCAACCATCCTGTCCCCTCACAATAGACTACCCTTAACTGATTAACAGAGAGACCTCTCTTTACGTGGGTTAGCAACACGCCCTGATGGTTTCACAATGGGGCCTGGGGTTTCTGGGCTGGGGTCTTTCAATACCACATCCAAGGATTTTATAGTGTGCTGTTTACTCATTCAGAGTCAACTAGGAAAACCACAGATGCACCACACACTGATGGGAGGCCCCTTCTGGAGCCCTGAGCTTACCTTCCATCACCCAGAGGACACTCAATTGCCTGATAGGCTCTTTTCTACTCTGCTCCCCCAAATCTGAATTTCTACAATAAGCTGAAGTTTCCTCTCCCTTTGTTCACTAGCTGGTGGGTACTGGGGAGGCAGGTGTGGGAATCATGGCTGTTAGGAAGCCACTTCACACGCCACCAACTCAGCGGTTAAAGCAAGTCCCAGGCCTGAGCCTGAACTCAAGGGCAGGGAAACAGGTCCTGTATCTAATGGAAGATCTGAAAAAAAACTCATAGCAAAAGTCCAAATGCAGGATAAGCAAGGAACTGGGCATTCAGACTCACCTACCACAGCCTGCCCTCTCGGTTAGACTCACAGGCAAATATACTCATCTCTACCCCAAGCCCCAGAGGCCCATCCCATGAAGTCAGGATCTTGTGACTATGTTAAATCCAAGGAAGGCTTCCCTTGATCCAGAGGTCTCTGACTTTAAAAAGCCGGATTACTGTTCCTCACCCATCCCAACTCAAGTAGAAGTGCAGGAACAGACTTCCTGCTAAAAACATTTACACTTGAAGATTGGACAAAATGGTCATAGAAACTGGCTCACAGACATTCAAATGCCCCTCTGTCACCTTTTGCTACAGCTGGAGCTCCCTTCTAGATGCACATTTCGGTGTTTCCCTGCATTTCACAATCCTGTGACAGAACAAACCACCCCAAAACTTAGTGACACAGAACAACAAGCTCCTCATGGTTCAGCAACCTTCCTTGATTGGACTTTGGTTCTGCTACCTGGGAGTAGCTCCCAATTCATTGTTCTACAAAACCCTCAGCCCTGCCCTCTAAGAATCTGTCATTTTCCATTATCTTCTTTTGCAATTTCAGAAGAGGTCATTGTAGAATATGTGGTTTTGGTGGCTGAGCAGTCTCCTTGTCTTGCTTCCCATCTGTGGGATATTAGAGGCCCAGAAAGGTCTTTTTACTTCTCAGATAGTCTCAGTACCTGAGAGTGTCTTATTTTATATAATTACTTTTTAGGAATAGTTGGACATAATACCTTTATTTGTGGTGCTGAGGATCCAACCCAGGGCCTCACACGCACTAGGCGAGCATACTACCACGGAACCATAGCCCCAGCCCCCCTGAGAGTATCTTTTAGTCTAGGTTGTTAATGCCTTTGTCAACAGAGCTCTCATTAATTAAAACAACAAAAAAAAAACTTGTGTGTTTCCTATGTATTTGATTACATTTTCCAAAAGCCATGATCATAATTCTTTTTGATATTGCTTTCCCCCTAGTTCAAATATAAATAATTGGGCACATTATATTTTGTGGAACAATACCCTTTATATTCTTAGAACACTGTTGTCCAACTGAAAGCATCTACTTGGCACCACCTTATTTATATTAGTGATCTTAAGAAAGGGCATGGAATCCCAGTGGCTTGGGAGGCTGAGGCAAGAGGATAGTAAGTCTAAAGCCAGCCTGAGCAATTTAGCAAGGTTGGGCCACCTAAGTTAGCTATTAAAATTGCATGTAAATAGGGGGCACCTGGATTTGAACCAGGGACCTCTTGAACTGCAGTCAAATGCTCTACCCCAGAGGTATACTCCCTGTTATACCAGTGACACCTAGCTAATACCTTTTATTTGTGTGTTAATACTCAGTTTTGCAAGGTTAAATTATAGTCATCCTCAGTACTGACTTTCAAGAAGATGCCAACCCTGATTTAGAAGATACCTTCCCACAATCATGTAGTTTTCCATGCGTATCCTTGAGTGGGATCACCAGCCAAAGAAGAGAAGCTGCCTGCAGATCCTTCGGCCCACTTCCCATTGTTTTTCTGATTTAGCTCAAAAGTCGGCCAACTATCTTCAAAACTATCCACACTCTCTTGCCTGTCCCCAGCCTGTCCTTCATTGAAGACAGAAGGGTGTGGTTCAAATGCTGGAGCTCTGACAGTTGGCATTTAAGCAACAACACTGCAGAATCCCTCTCTCCCCTGCTAGAGCAACTGTCTTGGTTTGGATATGAGATGTCCCTGAAAAGCTCACGTGGCAATGCAGGATGTTCAGAGGTGAAGTGATTAGATTGTTTACCTTACTAGTGGATTAGTCCATTCGATGCATAATGATTTGAATGGATTACTGGATGGTAACTATAGGCAGGTGGGGTATGGCTGGAAGAGTAGGTCACTGAGGCAGTGACTTTGGCATTACATTTTGTCCCTGGCCCTTCTCCTCACACACTGCCTCCTGCCCCCCAGCTCTCCTCTGCCTCGCCCTTCCACCATGCTGTTCTGCCTCACCTCAGGCCCACAGCCATAGAGCTGACCAACCATGGACTGGACCTCTGGAACCATGAGCTGTGGGAGGCCATCCTCACACGTGATTTGAGTTACCTCCCTGGCTGGGTGAGAGGTGCTTAAACACAGCCTATGTTAAAAAGCATTCCCCACCCTTTCCCAGGTCCGAGGGCTTGTCAGTGCAGAGGCATGCCTGGCCACTGACCTGAAGACCCAATCGCCGGCCCTGACCTTGGGCTGCTGCCCCCCTTAACCTTCATTGGATGGGATTTTCCCTGGAATTTTTTGTTCCCCAATAAAAGCTCACTCCCTGGCATACTCTCCCTCTCTCGCTAGTCTCTTCTGTAAACCTTGCCACCACATTAGGTGGCTGGAGGCGGGAGCCAGGAGAAGCTGTCTTGGAGCTGTGTTAAAGGTAGTGAGAGTCTGTCTCTTTAATTTAAAACTCACTAGTAATTTCTTATGCACCGAACCTTCTTTCATGAAGCTCACGCTGGTCACATGGCAAAAGTGGCACCCAACGTGGGGCATAATAAATTGACTAGGTAGAGTTAGGGAGCACGATATAGAAATAAGGAATTGGTGACTGCTGAGAGCCATTAGCCAAGTAGGTATGACAATTTCCTTGCCAGCATACCCCATGTTGCTTAGTGGAAGGACTCGTGGAAATAGGACTTGCCTTAGACATTTTGCAGTGACATTGCATGTAAGGTGACCTTGCTCAAGGACCAGGGCGGATCCGGGTTTAGGGAAGATCAGGGTTTTAGGCTCTCCTTGGATTTAGGGCGTTCCTGGTTTAGGACAATCCGGGTTTAGGGTGGTTCCAGGTTTAAGATTATTCCTGCTGGGAATAGGGCGTATCCTGCTGCCTGAGTTCCCCTTGAGTTCTCCCGGGATTCAGAGAGTATTTGGGCAGAGAACGTGGATTTCCCCAGAACGTGTTTGGAGAGGGCTGGTGTGAGTTCGGGAATAAAGAATTGCTGTTTGAATCTACAAAGCTGTGAGTGGCTCGTGATTTTGTGCCCAGCCAGACAGCGGCATTTGGTGGTCCGTGCAGGGAACGTCTAAAACTTGGAGGTAAGTGAAATTACTCGCCCCTGAAGGAGAGCAAAAGAATGGGTGAGCATTTCAAAAAACAATGTGTTCTTGTTCTGATTTATTTTGTTTTTATTTCAAGTTGCCTGTTCCTAGAACTTTCTCAGGCATACTCAGGAAAATGGTTGACTCAAGGTTTAAAGTTGTTTACCCCTGAGGAAGAGAAATTGTTAGAAGAAGGAGGCACCCCAATAAGACCATGAACAGTTAGGACATATGTTGATACAATACAAAAATGTAGCCCATGGCTTTTTAAAGACGAGTTATTAAGTATATCAATGGGACCATCATGGTATCCTGTAGAAGGATTTTTCTTCAACAAGAAAGAGATGGCTAGTTCTGTTTACTACAATTGTCTAAGATCTTGGTTTTTACAGACATCTGATTAATTTACAAAGCTAAAGTGTTAAAATATCAACCACTAAATATGAAATCAAGTACTCTTTACTTATTAAGTTCCATAAGGTGATATATTTAAACATTATGTGTGTTTTCATAAATTGGTAAATGAAAAAAAAAGTTTTATTATTGCTTTGGTCTGTGTCTTTGCCGAAACAAGGTTACTAAGTGTTAGATTCTATCATGTGTAATTTATATACAAAGAGTATAAGAAGTTTCCATTGGGTTTCAATTATAGCATTATAGTACCATAAAAAAAATGAAAGTATTTCATCTTATTAAAGTGGAGTAATTTATCTAAATCAGAAATTTTATAAGAGTTGTTTCAGAATGTGAATTTACAAAAAGGGTTAACGGCTAGAAAAGAGATATTAAAAGATTGAAGATGTGAAAATACATTTTTAATATGGAAGGTTAAAAGAAAAAGAAATGTTTCTAGATGAGATAATCTCTGTTTTAAAGTAAAAAGTTGTAAAATGCCATTTAAAAAGATTTTGAGGAAACTAGACTTACTTTAAAAGCTTGAGAAAGGAAGAAAGAAGAAAAAGGTATTTGTACATGGCAGATTGAGACAAAGCTTCTTAATGGAGTAAAAAAGGCCTTTGGTTAAAGGGCAGCCATGTAAACTAACATTAAGCGATTTAAACAGAATCTAAGCCTCATTTAAAAGAGTGAAGCTATAGGTGGTGAAAAAGTACATTTAAAAGTACAGTATAGATGATAATTGGAAGGCTTTAAAAGGTTAAATTGAAGGTGGTTAAGATGCCTTCATGACGGAGGAAAGATTGCGTCTTTTGAAGCCTAGTTAATCTTAAAAACATTACTTAAAAAAAAAAACTACGAAAATGGGAAGATAAAAGGATAAAAGATATTTAGATAAAGAAGATTAAAAATTTGAAGTGAAAAACTTTAAAGACAGAAGTATAGAAAGTTAAAAAGAAAAAAAGAAAGAGAAGATGTAGAAAGATAAAAAAGATATAGGAAGATAGAGAAGATGTAGGAAGACAAAAATTTTAAACCCACAAAATAGGAAACAAAAGAAAACTAGGAGAAAAAAAAGCAACTAAGGGTGTATGTGCAAACCTTAAAAAAAAACTAGAAGATAGAAATAAGATAAAAAATGGTTGAAAATGTCAAGTAAAGGTATTTAAGATAGAAAATGCAAAAAGCTAAGACAACTATTAGATACAGACGTGTACTTATTAAAGCAAAAAGAGGGAATTGGAAAGGGGTATATATCCCCCAAAGATAAACTTAAAATAACCCTTTTTACTCTAAACTTTTTAAATTTGGATTCATCAGGACTTAGTGCTGCAGAAAGGCATATGTATCCAAAAAATGTACATAAGCCTAAGGTACTTTGGAAAGATATTCTAACAGGACAATGGAAAAGTCCTGACCCAGTGATTGTCTGGAGTCGGGGTTCTGTTTGTGTTTTTCCACAGGGAGAACAGCAGCCGATTTGGATTCCAGAGAGATTAACTAAAACAATTTCTACAGATCAAAAAGAAGATGATTTGACTCAAATCCATAACAGCTGATATCCAGAGCTCCAGCTTGGCTATTCTTACATCTGCGACAGTGATTAACCAGGGTGCTTTTTTCAATATCTATTTTATTATTGCATTTTTCCACATCATAAGGTTCTATTTTTATTTTTGAGCTCATACAAACCTAGGTTAATGTTTTTCTGATCAGTTTTATTTTTTGACTGGAGTTTTTAAACATTGCAATGGAGATTTCACCTAGGTAAAGCTACAAGGCCTTTATTATTGTCTTATGTGTTGTACGTTTGTGTGCACATTTGTGTTTTGTGTTGTATGTCTGTGTGTGCATATGTCCATATATCATATATGAGGAGCGCTCATGAAAATATGGATCCGAATTATTTTTTTTCTATTCACGTGATTTAAATGGCTTAATTTAAATCAGGTAAACAGCTGTTAAGGATTGTTTTCAAAGGAGGTTAACAGATCTGTTTGTTTACTTTCACCTTTCCTTTTCATTATATTTAATAATTCTTTTCAGGATAATGTCTCTTTAGCATCATTGCCAGAATTCCTATCTTCATCCCAGTGCCGGTGAAGACAAAGATAAAACCAAACTACAGCTTCTATGATAGCTATCACAGTAAACTGTATAAACTGATGCATCAATGAATATAACTCAACAAGTAATGCTCAATCAAGGAGTCAACTTACTTTGGGAGAAAATGGACATATTGATAGATTCCTCCGCTTTGAACTGCTTGCAGAACTTGTCTGGACTATGTAACTATCGTTTGGTGCAGCGAATTGAGGTAGTACTGGCATATCTTTGCTGATGGTGTCACCAGTGATGCAATTTTTATTTCCTTGCCAGCGCACCCCATGTTAATTGTGGTAGTGCTGGCATATCTTTGCTGATGGTGTCACCAGTGATGCAATTTTTCCAAAGGAGCCATCAATTGGCTTGGTGTCGTGGCATTTCTGTATCCTCCTCCCTTCTGCTAGTGATGGTCTAAAATTTGGGGGCCAAAGGCTATATGCTGGACCGGTAGTCAGTGACGGGTATGATCCAATTGCAGTGGTATCAACCTAAGACAGAAGGCTGACGCCTAAAGGTCAGTTTTCCGATGACGGGTAAGAACCATATGTTGAATTGGACAACCTTTAGCCACATTGCTTGTTGTTTAATTAATCAGAAGGGGGGAGATGCTGAGAGCCATTAGCCAAATAGGTATGACAATTTCCTTGCCAGCGTACCCCATGTTGCTTAGTGGAAGGACTCGTGGAAATAGAATTTGCCTTAGACATTTTGCAGTGACATTGCATGTGAGGTGACCTTGCTCAAGGACCAGGGCGGATCTGGGTTTAGGGCGGATCAGGGTTTAAGGCTCTCCTTGGATTTAGGGCGTTCCTGGTTTAGGACAATCTGGGTTTAGGGCGGTTCCAGTTTTAAGATTATTCCTGCTGGGAATAGGGTGTATCCTGCTGCCTGAGTTCCCCTTGAGTTCTCCCGGGATTCAGAGGGTTTGGGGGAGGCAGAGGAGGTGGATTTTGGGCAGAAAACGTGGATTTCCCCAGAACGTGTTTGGAGAGGGCCGGTGTGAGTTCGGGAATAAAGAATTGCTGTTTGAATCTACAAAGCTGTGAGTGGCTCATGATTTTGTGCCCAGCCAGACTGCGGCAGGTGAAATTTTTGGGGTCATGGAAGTACCACGCAGTTTTTTAAGCAAAGAGGCGTTAAACTATTATTAAGGGGAAATTCAGCTCCTACTGATAAGGACATGTATTTAACTATTTTAGAGACAATAATTAATCAGAAGGGAAAGCAAATTAAAAAGACTCAGTTGCTGCAATTCTTACAGGTTGTAGGTGAATGTTGCCCTTGGTTTTGTGACCAAGATTCACCAAATTTATATACTTGGGACAAATTAGGAAGGAAATTACATAAAATCTGCCTTTCTAATGAATTACCTGGAAATTTTGAAAATATTCGACTACATTAGAAATCTGTCTCTTTGATTACATGGGCCATAGTCCGTGGCTCCCCAAAGAACTATTGAAAGGTATTCAGAGAGCTATTAAGTCTATTCAAATGGAAAAACTGCCTATGGCTAAGGAAATTCCCTTTCCTCTAAGCCGACTAAAAACAAAAAGCCTTGGAGCGAAATACCAAGTAAAAAATGTAACCTTGCCTGAGCCCAGCCAGAGTAGTCTGGAAGAAGATCATAGAGAGGGAAATCAGAGAGAGGAAGCCTCCAGAGGGATAGAAGGTCCTCCTCCTGGAGAGGAAAGTTAGGAAAAGATTCCTAGAGAGATAGAAAGTCCTTCTCTCCCACGTGGCTTATAAGCCCAGGTTCAAGATGGCAGCAGCAGAGAATTCTTATGGAGGAATCGCAGTCTGAGGAAGAGGAATCGGACAATAAAATCCAGGATATACCAGGAAACTTCAACAGGCTGTGTTTAATGGCACCTGCCCAGACTATTCAAATCCAGCCATTGTCTGTTAAAAAAAAACAAACTTTAACAGGTGCTTTGAGTTAGCAATGACCTTTCTTACTCCATTCCAGCAAGGTATTAGGAAGGCGCAAGAAGCTGGGGAAGATACCATCGAATTCCAGCTCTTCTCAGTTTTTGAGCAAATTAACGAACAAGATCAGCGTGTTCATGTCCATGCAGTAATTCCCTTTAAAACTATTAAACAGTTAAAAAATGCCTGTGAGGTTTACAGTCCAAAATTCACCTTTCATGCAGAGTTTGAACCTAGAGGGAATTGGACTAATCTCATAGCCTGCTCAAAGTACAAATTATCTCAGTTGGGAGGATCCTGATGGGAACAGTGGAGTTTTTAAACCTTATGTATTAGAGTCCTTACCAGCAAACCTATGGGGAAGGGATATTTTAGCTAAAATGGGATTGTTATTAATAACTCCAAATTCTATGAGATCATTTGAGGAAATTAATCAAGAGCTTCTTCCTGGGGATAATGAGGGAACTTATCAAGGAGATTATCTGCTTACAAACCAGTCTCCTCAACAGAGATTAGTAAATACTCCAAACCAAAATTTTTACTAGGGCCCTGAGTGTCTCCCTGAGACACTCAGAAAAGATCACCTGGCTCACAGAAGAGCCTATATGGATTTCTCAGTGGCCCACCTCAGGAGAAAAACTTAAGATAATTCATACGTTAGTTGAGGAACAACTTCAGGCTGGTCATATAGAACCAACACTTAGTCCTTGGAACACCCTTATTTTTGTTATCAAGAAAAAGTCAGGTAATTGGAGGTTACTACAGGATTTAAGGGCAATAAATCATGTGATTCAACCTATGGGATCATTACAGCCAGGACTTCCTTCCCCCATCCCTTTAAACTATACCTTGAATGGTAATAGATCTAAAAGATTGTTTTTTCTCAATAAGGTTGCATCCTGAAGATTGTAAAGAATTTGCCTTCACTGTCCCCGCAATTAATTTTAAAAAACCTGTTAAAAGATATTGCTGGAAGGTCCTGCCTCAAGGGATGCGTAACAGTCCTACATTATGTCAAAAATTTGTGGCTCAGGCGGTAGCTCCTATAAGGAATAACTTTCCTGATGCTTATATTATTCATTTTATGGATGATATATTATTGGCTCATGCTAATCCAGAAGTACTTTCAGAAATTTTTACTCAGAGGCTTCACTTACAGCAATGGGTTTGTGCATTGCTCCTCAAAAAATACAAAAGATGCCTCCCTTTCAATATTTAGGTAATTATTTCAATATTTAGGTAATATTCAGATAATTCAAGGACGTACAATCCATCCTCAAAATCTGCAGATAAAAGTTAAGGAGTTACATATCCTTAATGACTTTCAAAAAGTATTAGGAGATATTAATTGGCTGAGGCCATCCTTAAAACTAACTACTTCTGATTTAAGTCCTTTATTTCAGATATTGCAAGGAGATCCTTCTCCAACCTCTCCACGTCAGCTAAGAATAGAAGCTAGGACAGCTTTAAAAAAGGTTGAAAGTGCAATTAAAAATGCACAGCTTACTAGAGTCAATCCTAAAGAACTAGTGTATTAATATTTCCAACTGTGCATACCCCAATGGGAGCCATATGGCAAAGACTGGGAGTTATTGAGTGGCTTCATTTAGCCCACTCTCCCCAAAAGACATTAATTCCTTTTCATGACTCTATTGCTCAATTAGTAATTAAATGTAGGATGAGAGTTTTACAATTAATTGGATCTGAACCTGATATTATAATTATTCCATTTTCTGTTCATCAAAATAATTGGCTTTTTCAAGCTTCTAGTTTATGGCAGATAGCTTTTGCTGATTTTCCTGATAGATAGTCACTACCCTCGTGATAAAATTATTCGATTTACATCAATAACACTGCATATTTTTCCAAAGATTGTACGTGCCCAGCCCATAGATGGAGCCCTATCAGGGTACACTGATGGTTCAAGCTCAGGTAAATAAGGTTTTTGTAGCCGTGTTCACACAGAGGTAATACAAAACCTCATATACTTCTGTCCAAAGAGTGGAACTGTGAGCTCTTATTTGTGCCTTAAATTACTTTACAAATGAGCCTATTAATATTTATTCTGACAGCTTATATGCAGTCGGAGTTACCAAAAATATTGAAACTTCAGTTATTGGATATACCTCATCACAAGAGCTATTTAAATTATTTCATAATCTACAAAAGGCAGTGCAAATGCGAAAATACCCATGTTTTATAGGATACATATGAGCTCACACTAATCTTCCAGGACCTTTAGTTTCAGGTAATGACAAGATTGATAAATTAGTAGCTGTTTGTTAACAGATGTCTCCATATGATTGTGCACAAGCTTCACATTCCTTGCATCATCAAAATGCTTCTAGCTTACTTAAAAAATTTAATATTACCAGAGAACAAGCTCATCAAATTGTAAGTCACTGCCCTAAGTATGTTATTCACACTCCATCTCTGCCATCAGGGGTAAATCCCCGTGGATTAAAACCAAATCAAATATGGCAAATGGATGTAACTCATATTCCTCAATTTGGTAAGCAATGTTATGTACATGTGATAGTTGATGTACATTCCAGATTTATTTTTGTCACAGCACGTACATAAGAAAATACTCAACATGTAATTTCTCATTGCCTAGCAGCCTTTGCTGTGTTAGGATGCCCTTTACAGATTAAAACGATAATGCACCAGCTTATGTAAGCTCTTCTTTTCAACAATTTTGCCAAGAGTTTCAAATTAATCATAAAATAGGAATTCCTTATGACCCCCAAGGTCAAGCCATTGTGGAATGAACTGATTCATCTATTAAGCTGCAATTACAGAAATTAAAAGGGAGGAATAGGTTTATGACTCCCCAAAATAGCCTCAACCATGCCTTGTTTTAAATTTTCTAAATTGTGACGCAGAAGGTCACACTGAAGCCGAGAGACATATGTCTTCCACAGCAACAGGCCCTTTAGGCAGAGTTTTGTGGAAAGACTTACAGACTGGTCAACAGAAAGGCCCAGATCCAGTGATTATGTGGGGCAGAGGTCATCCTTGTATTTTTCCAGAAGGTGCTTTCCGTCCTATCTGGATGCCTGAACGCGCAATCAGACATGGAAGAGATTTGAGCCGAGATTCAAGCGACTGAATATAGACTCGGAGAAGCCCCCATTCAAAAGGAAGAGATATCGAAGAAGGATGAAGAAAAACCAACATGACCCAGCTAAAAAGCTGATCCCATGGGAAGACGTGAAGAAGCTGACAACACAAGCTTCGTGAATAATTTGACTCCTAGGAAGAAATAAGACTCCACTGATGATGGTAGCTACGGAGATTGCCCTGCTGGGCTGTCAGGTAAAAGGGAGTCGAGCAGACACTTACTGGACGTATTTCCCAGAGCCACCCCTGGTACATCCAGCTGTGTGGACTGGAGAATCTATTCCAGTGTTTACTAATAACTCATTCATGATGGGAGGATTTTCAGATACTCATATTACTCCCAATCATGTGACTAGATTTAATTATTCTGGCTACAGTGCCCAATTACCTTTGTATTGGTCCCACGATAAACATGCTGGCTGTCTGAGAGTATCATCTGAGGAAAAGACAATGGTTGAGAGACCTAGACTGACTAATCATACTATTTATGGAGACTTAAAACCTTATACCAGATCAGTGATTAAAATGGGACTTTCCCATCACAAACCAGTCATTTCTGCAAAACCTCCATGAATACCTCACTGTCCAAATAGTTCTACAATTGAGACTGGCACCTCTTCTAGATGGATAGATTGTGCAAATACTTTTCCTGTACAACATAAGGTGTCTAAAGACAGTGGGTATAATTTAGACTGGTCTCCAAAAATTGATAAAAGACAATTACGAAAAAATTCTGCTATGACGCCTGCAGGATTTGTTAGCAATATTTTGACTTACAGTGAGGATGGTATTCAAAAAGATGTTTGGCGCTTAATTGCTGCCTCAGAATTCTTACATTTTTCAGACAGGCCTTTACCAAAATTCGTTGGCAAGAGCTGTAAGGAGGGATCTTGCTATGGCTTGCGAGCCTGTGTCCAATCTCCTTACGTTTTAATTGTTGGAAATGTAAAAGTTAAATGGATAGATGACAGATATGTTGTAACATGTAACAAATGTAACCTAACCAATTGTATTACTAGATATAATAGAGGAACAGGAGTGCTGATACTTCATCAGCCCTCTTTTGTTTTATTGCCTGCTAATATTTCAGAGCCATGGTACGCTGATGCTGGTTTTCAAGTCTTACAGAAAATCCATACCCAGCTTGCGAGACCTAGATGTGTTATTGGAATTATAACTGTGGGAGTTTGGGCCTTGGTTTCTTTCATTGCATCCACTGTCACAGCCTCAATAACTTTATCTCAAAATATTCAACATGCAAAATTTCTTAATAATTTAGCCCAAAATACTTCCAAGGCTCTGCACAATCAAGTAAATATTGATGAAAGGATTGAGACTAAGTTAAACACCTTAGAGGCAACTGTTATAAATATAGGTAACGAACTTTTGGCTTTAAAGTTTAAGGAAAGTCTTAAATGCCATGCAAATTATAAATATGTGTATGTTACAGCTGCCAAGTACAATGCTTCTCTCTGGGATTGGGAGAAAGTTAAGAACCATTTGTTGGGTATTTGGCAAAATAATAATAATAGCTTGGATCTTTTGGAACTCCATGACCATATCCAAGATATTCAAAATAATAGAGCTGATTTTTCGGATCCTTCTTCTTTGGCTAATCAAATATTGAAGGAATTAAATGGATTTAACCCTGGAAATATTCTTAAACACTTGGCCTGGTACATTATTGAATTGTTCTCTTTGCTGTTAATTCTTTTTTGTGTTGTAATTATAGGATGGCGAGTCTTCAGAGAGAGTGCAGAGACTCGAGAGAGTAAATCATCACCTGCTTTTTAAAAGAAAAAAGGGGGAATATGTGGGAGGCCATCCTCCCACGTGATTTGAGTTACCTCCCTGACTGGGTGCGAGGCGCTTAAACACAGCCTATGTTAAAAAGCATTCCCCACCCTTTCCCAGGTCCGAGGGCTTGTCCGTGCAGAGGCATGCCTGGCCACTGACCTGAAGACCCAATCGCCGGCCCTGACCTTGGGCTGCTGCCCCCCTTAACCTTCATTGGATGGGATTTTCCCTGGAATTTTTTGTTCCCCAATAAAAGCTCACTCCCTGGCGTACTCTCCCTCTCTCGCTAGTCTCTTCTGTAAACCTCGCCACCACATTAGGTGGCTGGAGGTGGGAGCTAGGAGAAGCCATCTCGGAGTGTGTTAAAGGTAATGAGAGTCTGTCTCTTTAATTTAAAACTCACTAGCAATTTCTTATGCACCTAACCTTCTTTCATGAAGCTGGCGCTGATCGCATGGCAGAATGAGCCAAAATAAACTTTCCATCTTCTAAGTTATTCTTGACAGGCCTTGAGGTCACACCAACAAAAAGTTGACTAACACAGCATCCAAGCCAGGTTTTTGGCCTTTGCGGTGGTGAACTGGCAGTGGCCTCACCCTCGTTATGGAGAAGTGAGTTTCATCTTTCCCACTATGCCATTTCTGGCATGGGAGAAAGCAATTTATCACAGGAAAATTTCTGCCCTACATAGAGAACCTGGATGTCGTGATTTGTCTCCCTAGGCAGGACCCCCAGTCTACTGCACCAAATTGCTAATGTTGGGAGGGGGAGGGATGGAGAGAGCTTTGGGTTGCTATCTATTCCTAGGAAGCCCCAAGGAATTCTGCATGACAGTCCCTGCCTTCTGTCTGAGGATCCAATAGGGTTGAGAAATCAGAGATACGCAGGGGGAGGGGAGCCAGATACATAGAATGTGAGGGACTTCCAGAGTGTAGGGAGAGATGGGAGACAGTTACCCATCCACACCACAGTTGAGCAAGGGCTGACCTGTAGCTTCCAGTTCTAGGGGGTTCACAGTTGCAATGGAAGACTGAAAAGTAGGGTAAAAGGTAAGCAATATCTCCTGTGGGTGAAGGAACACATGGAGCTTCACACTTAACAGGATCCCTCTTGATCTGTGGTCAGTGCTCTGAGCCAGGCTTGCACACCCTTGCTGTTATGAGGGTCTAATCAACACCCTTTGCCTTCACTGGCACACCTAGCTTTCCCACAACATACCCGAAGTTTCTACTCATCTCTAGAACTGGTAAGACCATCAGCCAATTCCTCCACAATCTCCCCTCAGAAAGCTCCTTCTCTGGTCCCCAGGGTCCTCAAACCCTAGCCCCTGCTCTCGTGCCTGCAAGCACATGCACACACACCACTTCTCCTCCATCTGTGGTAAGGGCAGCAGCTGGGAGAAGCATTGACAGAGCTTTAGGATTGACATGTCTGATTTCCTAATGTGTCACCTCAAGTTGAAGAGATCCTACTAACCGTTTTTGAGACATATGCAAAACCTACATCTGTAGACATTTCTCCCGCCTATGGATCTATGCATTTAACCCTGAGGGTGGCGGTTGTTGAACTTCCCAGTCTGTCTTGGACCATGGAAAAGTTCCAAGAAGCATCACAGAGACAACACAGCAGGAGGTCACACAGGGCCTCTGGATTTGGGCCAGGAAACTCTGGAGCCATAGGAGAAAGTTCTACTCTGAACGTCACCTCTATCCCCACTACATGGATACTTTTAATGTCACATGTATTTTTTTCTTTCAAAGTATTTTGTGCAATTATTTTTAAACGTCAAATATTGTTTGTAAAGCTTGAAATTAAAAAACCCTCAATTCTTTGTATTTTTCTTCTGCCACCCGGAAGCAGCCACTTTAGGCTATTTCTTCTAAAGTGTTTATCTCTGCAAGTATTCATAAAACAAACTTAACATACTATGTCTAATTTAATCAGGTTTTGATATCATTAACTGACTCCCAGAGATGAGGATTACAACCATTTGCCTTCTTCCATTCTCACTTTCCCAATGTGTTTATATCTCAACTTTTGGTTAGATTATTTCATGTTTTTATTACTATGATTATTAATAGTGTAGTGCTTAGTAGAACTAAGAATTCTGGTAGAACTGTTTTATTTATTCTGAAGTTAGTGGTAGCCTTATGTTTTCAAATCCTTAGTTTTCTTTAAATGTTCAAGATTTCCCACAACCTTATATAAAACGCCCTTCAAAACAATATTCCACACTGTGAAAGTGTCAGATAATTCACATTTCTACTTCTTCTTTGCTAGTAGCCACCCAGCTTTGTTCTGGCTGCTCTGTGGAATCTGATCAATGCCCTGGGGCTTCCTTCACCCTTACCAGGACTTATTTCTTTCCTCTTCTCTCCTCTTGGAAATCCCTCTTTCTAGGGCTTAAATCTCAGATGTTTCTTAATGTACTTCCTTATTATGGCAGATGATGGCCTCCAATGTCTTTCTGTGAGAGGGGTTGGGGTTTGGGTTGGGGTTAGGGTTAGAGACAAATTTTGTAAGACCTTGTGTGCCTGGTAATACCTTGATGATCACCTGAGTAAGAGTCTGAGTGGGCTTAGATCTCTAGTTATAAATCAGAGTATTTCATATTGTAAAAAAAAAAAATTTCTTGTTCTCTAGTGTCTAATATTGTTTAAAAGTCAAGTGCCATTGTGATTCCCTATGCTTTGGGTATCACCAGATTCTTTTACTCCTCAAATTTTTAAGGTCTTTCTTCTAGTCCTGGGCTTCTTTAAGTGCTCTGTGACATAGTTGGGTGGGTCACTTTTTATTCATTGTGCTGAGTACTTGGAGATCTTTTCTCATGGGAATCCACATCCTTACATTTTGGGTAATTTTCTTGTATAATGTCCTCCCACCATTTTCTCTTTAAGCAACTCTCATTAGTTGGTTTTTTGTTTGTTCATTTGTTTTGGTACCAGGACTGAACCAATCCCCAGATTCTTTTATTTTTATTTCTTTTATTTTGAGACAGGGTCTCACTAAGTTGTTGAATATCTCACTAAGTTGCTGATGAGGCTGGTCTTGAACTTGGTATCCTCCTGCCTCAGCCTCCAGAGTTGCTGAGATTACAAATATGTACCACCGTGCCCGGCTCATTAGTTGATTTTTACACATCCTGGTTTCAACCTCTGGTTTTATTTTTTTTTATCTTTTATTCATTTGCCTTTGTCTTTTCGTTTCATGTTGCTTCCTAGAAAACTGCTTCAACTTTATCTTTCAAAGTTTCTATTTAATTTCAGGCCATTGGTCAATAGGGGTTTCAATGAGCTCTTGCTGGAGAAGTGGGGGCCTTAGGCCTGAGTCCTGGAGCTCTGTTAGTGAGTCCAGTTACATAGAGATCCCAGTTTTCTGATTACTTCTAGATCCTCTAGGAAGGTCTGCTTTCCTGCCTTTCCACACCTGTGATGGAGCTGGGGAAAATGCACTCCTGAAACCCAGCAGGATGCCATCAAGTAGAGGGCTCTGATTGGTGGGGAGTGAAGGGACCCCGGGCAATATCAGCATGGTCACCAGGTTTAGGCTTCACCTATCTGCAATGTCTGAATTTTCTCTCCAAAACCACAATGATAACCATTTCACAAATCTATTCTTTCCAATTAAAAGACTACTTACACTCCCTAATCGGGGTACCCACTTCCCACGCGAATGCAGAAGAGAGAATCTGTGGAGAGGCTACTTAGGATGAAGGAGACTGGGCAACCCCTGGGGCTTTCACCTGAGCTATCCTGGCCTCTGCCTGACCCCAGAAGAGCCCTCACATCTAGAGATCCTTCTGGTCCTCTAGGATGGGAAAAAAAAAAAAAAAAAAACATGAATTGCCACAACACATTTACTTTGTGTGGATTTCTAGCCAACTGCAGATTTCCACATTCACCAGTTTAGTATGTCACAGTTAGGGACCAGTGATCACATCTAGTCCTGAGGATTCCTCCATCATCTTGATTAAATGCCAGCACTGCCTGGGTCCCCTTCAGCAACACAAGCACACGCCGCCTCTTGCAGAGGGTACCCTCTGCAGAGGGTCACGCCCACCAAGTTCTCAGTGAGCTTATTTCCAAGGTATCAGAGAGCCAGTGTGAAATCAAAGGAAGGTTCTAGCTCCTCCATCCACCCTCCCTCCAGGTGCCTGAGAGATAAGAAGACCTGCTCCAAGGGCCCAGAGGGAGACAGAAATGGAGCAATGAAGTGGACCTGCTAGTAGGCTGGAAGCCAGGCTGACTGTGAAGGAAAAGGACCAGACAGCAAGATCCTGGGGCTCAGCCTCCAGGGAAAGCTGCGTTTGAGCAGGGGCAGCGTGCGGCAGTGAGTGTAGACCAAAGAGCCATGCTTCATTCCAGGTGCCTGACAGCTGGTCATGCTTTAGTCAGCAAAGATGGCTCTGGGTTTTCATTGCCAACTTCTGCTCGGAAGCCTGGTCCCCAATCTGTGAAGTCTTTCAATAAGACTGCATAGATTGGAAGCTTAAGGGAGCCCACTTAAGTCGCCCCAGAATGCCTCATCCCCAGCTGCCCTGGCTCCCTCTTCACCCTGCTCAGATGGACTTCACTGCACACCGGCTTTCAGCTCTCACTTCTGATGGTCAAGTCAGACATATGCATCTTCCTGAGACTCAAACTGCTTTTGCCTTAGGACCTCAGGGGGAAAAAAAATGACTTAACTAACTAGTGTCACCCAGGCTCCTCCAGGGGATATCTTGCAGTCAATGCACTGTTTTTACCAACAAAGCCAAATCAGAGACCTTTCAACAGACTAGGTGCTGCCTCACTCTGGCCTGTTTCTGCTCCAGCAAGTTGGGAGCTCATCCACTGGGCCACCTCAGCCCCACAGGCTGGTCCCCTTCCTGGGGGCAGGGAATTAGTCCAGTGAAGCTCTCCTATTTTGAGGATCCTATAGAGCAGGTGGCCAGGAAGGGGATAAAGGGTGGGTGTCGGGGCAGAAGTGCTGGTATGGAGCTGCAGGTAGTGGCTTCTGCTGGAGAAGATGGTGCACTGGGTGCTCTAGTTTGGTCTCTTGAAGACTGTGTGTTAAAGGTGTGGTCTCTGCCTGTGGGCTGTTGGAATCTCTAAAGTGTGGGACACATTGGGACTCCAGCCCTTCCTCTTGTTGTCTTGCTTCCCAGCTTCCAGGAGAGGAGCAGTTTCCTCTGCCACTCAGTCCCACCACTACGCTCTGCCCTGCCACTCGGCCAGATGTAGAGGCAACCTGAGTGTGCCATTTGTAGGAAACTCGATTTGAACCAGGGGCCTCTGGCTCTGCAATCAAATGCTCTACCCTTGAGTTATGCCCCTTCTCCCATCAGAAGTGTCTAACAAATACCTTTTCACCTGCATTGCAACCCACACACTTCCTATGAACTGAAATTTCAATGAACTCTTAGAAAGTTCTAATGATATGGGAATTTCGCTTCATGGCTAATTAGCATCTTTAGGCCCTCTTCTTCCACACGAACCCTTCTCCCCATTTTGTCCCCAGATGCCTCCTCTGCATAATCTTCCCATCTCATCTTTGAAGGCATCTTCTTGAAAAGTCTTTGCTAAGAGCTGCCCCTTCCCCCTCCCCCTCCCCTCCTTCCTTCCTCTCTTCAGCAAGCTCCACAGACGTCAAACTTGACCCAGCATCTTTTAGGTGCAGAACAGGCTGAGTAAGCTGTCTGCAGGGCATGCCAAACAAAGTTAGCTGCAGGATGACCTGGCCTCTCAAACCCTCCGTCTGGTTCTTTATCACCTATTTGCTTCAAGTCCAAACGCCCAAGCCCCCGCTCAAGGCCGAACACTTCGTCCCCCTGCTCAAGGCTGAACTCAACCCACGACCGCTCAAGGCTGAACACTTAACCCCCTTGTGTGTCAACAAGGCAAACCCAGAGACCCCATTAGATTTGGGCTATAAAAACTCCCTCCTGCCGGGCCCCTCTCTCTTTTGCTCTCTCTTGCTCTCTCCTGTCTCTCTTGCTCTCTCTCTCTCTCTCTCTCTTTCTCTCTTTTCTCCTCCGTTGCACTACTGCAATAAAGATTTCTTGGTCACTCCAAATGTTGTGGTCACTTTCCTTTCAGCATCCGTCTTCCCCGCTCATCTCTACACCATGGATGGACTGGGGGACTTGTTCCCAGCTCCTCCCCTCTGTTCTTTTTCCTCACTTCAGTTGCTTCTCAGTTTCTGGCAGGATCTTAGCTGAATGGAGGAAAAACCAAACAAAATATTTCAATTACTTGGCCCCAGAGGCCCAGCCCCCATCTGGAACCTATAAAGCAAATCCCAGTTGCCCCAGTGGGCCTCAGACAAGAAGGTCAGCACAGTGGGAGCCGGATGGACCAGAGATCCTCCTCTGTGGTCCAATCCCTGCCCAGAGGCTCAGCACCACAGGCCCTAGCAAGTAAATCTTGCCCTTGGCCAAACATTCAACATTGAGGCCACCACTGAGATCAAAGGGCAACATATAACTCAAAAATGTGCCCACAGGGACGCCAGAGGTGGTGACAAAGCTGTGATAACTCTGTAACTCTGCAAAGGAGACCAAGGCTCAGAACACCCAGAGGTTTGTAAAGGACAATCAGAGCAAGGGTCACTTCTCCCCATCATCCCAGCAGTTTAATTTAATTACTTAATATTTATCACAATAGTAAAAAAGTGCTCAGCAGGCACTGCTGTGCATGCCTGTACTCCCAGCAACTTGGGAGACTGAGACAGGTAGAGTGCAAGTTCCAAGCCAGCCTCAGCAACTTAGTGAGGCCATAAGCAACCTACCAAGACCCTGTCTCTAAATGAAAAGTTTAAAAAGGATGAGGATGTGGGTCTGTGGTTAAGCGCCCTTGGTTTCAATTCCTAGTACAAAAAAAAAAAAAGTGCTCAGGATTGAAAAGCAAGAACTGCATTCTCTTTACATCTTTCTACAATGCTGGACACATCAATGAGTAGAAAAGTTAGTATGCAGTGAATATTATTGAGTGGAAGTAAAGGTAGCAAAATTAGCAAAGATTCGTAAGTATGGAGTCAATATAAATTAACTGACGTGGCACCAGCCGGATGAGCACGGATCCTGTTTGGGGTCTGGTTCTCCAGACTCAGGCATACACATTCCTCTGAGCTCTGGCACTAATCGTCCTTGCTGGAGGAGATGGGCTGGTCCACAGCCACATGATGCTCTCCAGGTACTCTCCCTCACTGGTCTTCCTAGCATTAGTACCCTCTTTTATTGAAAAAGGAAGGAGCAAGGAAGGAATTAAAGAAATCCACATATTAAGAATCTTCTTGTTAAAACAAAAGAAATGCTCTTTAAAAAGTGCATCAGTCTGCAAGAAAACCCCGGCAACCATCATCCATCCTACACTAGAAGCATCCTCTGGAAAACTGGAGTCAAGACAAGGAGGCCTGGGAGCATTATTTCAGTCTATCACTGTATATAAAGCCAGAACTAGTGAATTAGGGGGGAAAACTATTAAAAATGGAACAGAGGAAAAGGACAAAATATGAAATATTCAGAGATACTATGATGATCCACATAGAAAACACAAATTAACCTACAAATAATTTGATTTACTCAGTTTAATAAATTGTAAGATATAAAATAAAGTCAAATATATTTCTACCCATCAACTTAAAATGAGTTAGGAATGAAGTATTTGAACAGATGTCATTTAAAATCATAACAAAAATACAGGGTCCCTAGGAATAAACAGATATAAAATGTGCTTGGAATATTTTAAAGCTTCACTAGAAGACATTAAAGGGATATGAATAGAGAAACGTGCATATACTTTAACTTCATAATTCCATTTCTAAAAATCTTTCCAAAGAACACAATCAGATGATTGTTCAATAATTTGTATTTGGATGCTGACTGCAGAATTTCTTGTAATAATGGAAAAGCAGGAGCTGTACAAATACCAACAGCCAATAAAGTGGCACACAGTGCTGCGTGTTCTCCAGTGCCCAGATGGAATCGAAGCCTCCTTTTCCTCTCACGGGACACTTGGACAATCATGGATCTTCTGACCACTGATACTTCCCAGGGTGCACCAGGGTGAAATAGAGGAGGGTGCTCAAGGCTGGGGTGTATTCAACCAAAGGACTCAAGACACCCCAACCCCAAACAACGCAGCAAGGATCAAGAAATGGAGATCTCCGCACACGGAGAAGCTCTTCATGGATCTGATGAAGACATTCTGTTTTAAATTATGGATCCATCCCCTCATCACAGTCCCTCCACTCTGGTTTGCATCTCCTCTTCCTCCAGCTCATCATAGCCACTTCTCTGTCTTTATACTCTTTTTACTATAGGAGCCCAGCAGTAAACAAATCCTGGCTAACTGATCTTTCTACTGCTCCACACCTACACTAGCCAGCTGGATACAGCTGGAGAAAAACACAACTTTGCTAAGAGTTTTCACTTCCAATCCTCCACCAGCGAGCTCAAGTGGGCTCCTGGGGCAGACTGGTGGTCCACCTCTAGCCCAGTGACTTCCCTACTCCCTTAGATGAATGTTTCAAGCCTACTCCTCTCTGCCCAAACCTCCAACAGCTTCTCCCTCATTTTCAACTCTCTTCCAACTTCACTGAGAAAATATAAGCAACTTTTAAGAGCTGTCATCCACCACCACCAGGCCACCCACTCCTTCCCCAGCCCACAACTCTGCCTTCCCTCCAGTCGCCACCAATGCACTGTCTGTGCTCCTAGCCAACGTCAGACATTCACAAACAAGTGTCTGAGTGCCTATTTTCAACTCTTACACCTATGCCTAGGAGTGGAGTTGCTGACTTATATGGTAAATCTGTTTAACTTTTTGAGGAACCATGGAACAGTCTCCCACAGAGACTGCACCATTTTCCATTTCCACCTGCAATGTACCAGGGTCCCTTATTTGTCCTTGTCCTGCCACTTGTTACCCCACTTTTAAAAATTATAGCCATCCTCCCAGATGTAAGGTGGTATGTAGATCATGGTGGTTTTAATGCATGTTTCCTGGTCACTAATGGTGTCAAGCATCTTTTCACGTGATTGTTGGCATTCACGTGTCCACCATGGAGAAAGGTCTACTGGAGACCTTCACCTTTTTAAGTTTGGTTTTGTTGCTGTTATCAGATTCCTCTTGTGGTATGAATTTTCTCCTCCCCACTCTATCAGTTCCATTATCATATAAAACACTTTTCTCCCAACAACAACTAACTTCTCCACCCTACCCCACCTCTCTGCTTCCCTTTATAGAAAAATCCCTTGAAAGAATTGTCTCTGCTCAGTCTCCATTCCCCTTCCCGTCTCTGAAACCCACTCTGATAGGTTGCTGCACTCACTGCTTCACTGGAGTTGCTTGTCCTGGTCGCCAATGGCCTCTACTGTTGATGCTCATAGTGGACAAGGTCACTTTCATCACACTTGACCTGAAGCAGCTTTGGACAAGCCGACTCTTTCTTCAAGAATACGTTCAAGCCCCTTTCCTCATGTCAAGGATGTGCCTGGTTTTCCTCCCTCTGCACTGCCTATCCCCTCATCTCCATTGCGGGGTCCTCATAATCTCCCCTATTTGTTAACCATGGACGGTTCTCATTCCTCTTATGATTGCCTCAGCCTGCGGCTTTACACACCCTCTCTGTGCTGACAACTGCCTCACCTGGGTTCCCAGCTGATGTGGTTTGAATGAATGTCCTCCAAAAACATGTGCTGGAAACTTTTCCTCCAATGGGAGCATTGGCAGGTCAGTCGGGTCTGCTGAGAGATGACCAGGCCATGAGGGCAGAGTCTTACTTAACTTATTGTTAAATCCATTATCATGAGAGTGTGTTCGCCTTATAAGAGAAGTTTTGTCCCCTTTTACTCCCTCTAGGCCTCCCCTTGCCCTTCCTCCATGTGTTTCCTTCCCCCAGGACACAGCTGCCAGACCCTCAACAGATACAGCCCCTCATCCTGGACTTCCCAGCCGACAGAACTGAGAGACGGAAGCTTCTGTTTGCTGTATATCACTGAGTCTGCAGTATTTTATTATAGCAGCACAAAAGGGTCTATTACTTCAGCCCCACCTCCCTCCTGAATCCAAGTGTGTCGTGTATCAATACACGCTCAGCATTTCTCCTTGAATGTTTAGTAAACATTTCAAATCTCAATCTAAAACCAAACCAATCTTCTTTCCAAAACCTTCTCTTCTTCAAGTCTGTCCTCTTACTTACTTGTGACTCTAGCCTTCCAATTATTCAGACTGAACTGAAGAGTTATCCATAGCTCATCTATTCTTCCCACATCTCACAACCAACCTGCTAGCAAATTCTGCCAACTTTTCCTGCAGATTTTGAAGGAAAACACACACACACACACACACACACACACACACACACATTCTCTCTCTCTCTCTCTCTCTCTCTCTCTCTCTCTCTCTCTCTCTCTCTCTCTCCAGTGGGAGGGACTGGCAAATCTCTTGCCCACTCACTCTCAAGGGGAAATTGAATTAAGAGGTTTGGCTGAGTCTCCCTCAGACAGTATTCAAGAGCAGTCTACTGCTCTCCCCTCTCCTTCTGGAGAGGTGACACTTTTGAAAAGGGGAAATGCACAAGAACATGTAGGCCAAGGGGATAGAAGGGAACTATTACAGGAGGTGACAGTTTGAACAAATCCTTGTAGACCCAACCGGACATGTGTTCTTTTTTCCAAGGAAATCAAGGTGGAGTTCCACACCAAGGATAGGTAACAAAAGGAGCATGGCATAGGGACACCTAGACTTGAACCAGGGACCTCTTGATCCGCAGTCAAATGCTCCACCCCTGAGGGGGATCCAACATGGCGGCCGGCGAGGAAGCTGCACTTTCAATATCTCCACATTAAAGGGATCAGAAACACCAATTAAAACAGCTACATTCTACCTACTGAGGATCTTCTAGCAAAATTCCGTTGAAAGGAGACCTGCCGAGAATTAGTAAGTTTATTAGACGTGACAGTTTGCCCCAGACAAGTGAAACTTGACCGGCAGCGCGGGCTCAGAGTCCAATCCCGCGGCCACCCGCCGCTTCTGCAAGCGGCAGGCGGCCCAGAGCAGCGCGGCAGAAGGGTCCCCGCCCAGCCAGCAGACAGCTCCCGCCATCCCGATTACCCTGGCGGCCCTGCTTTCAATCGGCGAACAGCCACCCCACCCGGCTAGTTCTTAGCCACGCCGCTGCAGTCACCCGGCTTTACAAGCGCCCCCGGCGACCCTGCTCGGCGAGAAGGGTCTCCGCCCTGCCGGCAGACAGCTCCCACCATTCCGCTCTTGTTCTGCAAACAGCCACCCCACCCGCTTGGTTCTTAGCCACGAGGCTGCAGCCGCCCGGCTTTACAAGCGCCCCCGGCGACCCTGCTCGGCGAGAAGGGTCCCCGCCCTACCGGCAGACAGCTCCCGCCATTCCGCTCTTGCTCTGCAAACAGCCACCCCGCCCGCCTGGTTCTTAGCCACGAGGCTGCAGCCGCCCGGCTTTACAAGCGCCCCCGGCGACCCTGCTCGGCGAGAAGGGTCCCTGCCCGGCCGACAGACAGCTTCCGCCATCCCGGCTACCCTGGCGGTCCCGCTCTTGCCCTGCAAACAGCCACCCCGCCCGCCTGGGTCTTAGCCACGCGGCTGCAACCACCCGGCTTTACAAGCGCCCCCGGCGGCCCTGCTCGGTGAGAAGGGTCCCCGCCAGGCCGGCAGACAGCTCCAGCCATCCCGCTCTTGCTCTGCAAACAGCCACCCCGCCCGCCTGGTTCTTAGCCACGAGGCTGCAGCCGCCCGGCTTTACAAGCGCCCCCGGCGGCCCTGCTCGTCGAGAAGGGTCCCTGCCTGGCCGACAGACAATTTCCACCATCCCGGCTACATTGGCGGCCCCGCTCTCGCCCTGCAAATAGCCACCCCGCCCGCCTGGGTCTTAGCCACGTGGCTGCAGCCACCTGACTTTGCAAGCGCCCCCGGCGGCCCTGCTCGGCGAGAAGGGTCCCCGCCCTGCCGGCAGACAGCTCCCGCCATTCCACTCTTGCTCTGCAAACAGCCACCCCGCCCGCCTGGTTCTTAGACACGAGGCTGCAGCCGCCCGGCTTTACAAGCGCCCCCGGCGGCCCTGCTCAGTGAGAAGGGTCCCTGCCCGGCCAACAGACAGTTTCCGCCATCCCGGCTACCCTGCCGGTCCCGCTCTTGCCCGGCAAACAGCCACCCCGCCCGCCTGGGTCTTAGCCACGCGGCGGCAGCCACCCGGCTTTACAAGCGCCCCCGGCGGCCCTGCTCTGCGAGAAGGGTCCCCGCCCTGCCGGCAGACAGCTCCCGCCATTCCACTCTTGCTCTGCAAACAGCCACCCCGCCCGCCTGGTTCTTAGCCACGAGGCTGCAGCCGCCCGGCTTTACAAGCGCCCCCAGCGGCCCTGCTCGTCGAGAAGGGTCCCTGCCCGGCCGGCAGACAGCTCCCTCCATCCCGGCACTCCTGGCGGCCCGCCCGCTCTGCGAAGGGTTACCCCGCCCGGCTCTTAGCCACGCGGGCGCCATCTGCCTGGCTCTGTGGGCGCCCCCGGCGGCCCAGCGCAGCCAGAAGGGTCCCCGCCTGGCCCGACAGAAGGCACGTGCCCTTCCGGCTCTGCTAACGGCCCTGCCCACCCAGGAAAGGGCTCCCCCCCTTGAGAGGATGGGAAGGAAATCTAACCAAGCCTCTATGAATTAGCGAACTGGGATCTAAAACCAGAGATTGTATCAGACCAGAGACAAGCCAGTTCCACCTCTCCCTTCGGTCACTCCTGCAAGGAGCCAGGGGCCCGCCATAGCAGAGAGGGGAAGTCACCAAAGATCGGCCAAAGAGATTCCTTCCCAGCGGACTCTAAATTAGCAGGAGCGGCGAGGGAGCCGGACAGAGCTGGCGGGAACCGCGGCAGCGGCACGGGAACCGGCGGGAGCTGAGGCGGCGCTGACGCAGGAGCCGGCGGGAGCCGCGCGGCGCGGGTCTCCCAGCTACAGCCCCCACCAGTGCTGATAACTGAGGTCTCTAGCACCAGATACGGGGGCGTGGCTACCAGAAGGTAAGCAAATTTGCTGGGGGTTCTCAGCCCCAAGCTCTACAAACTTAGGGCCTCAGGGAGGCAAACAAGGAGAGTGTGCCCAGGCACTAATGAAACAGCTGCTCCACGCGTGTGCAAGGTAGACGGAACCGTGACCACCGACAAAACAGGCCCAGTGGCCCGCCAGATACATCGCCACGGTCGGGGGAGGGGCAGAGCCGCCACCAGCGCCTTTTAGGTAGACAGATCTGCAACCGACAGACAGAACAGGCCTAGTGGCCAGCGGAGGGGCAAAGCCGCTGCTCACGCCTGCAAGGTAGGCGGACCTGTGACCACCGAAAGAACAGGCCCATCGAAAGTACAGGTACAGCGGCCTCCTGGCGTGGAAGGCACATTGCCTCAATTGGAGGAGGGGCAGAGCCACCGCCAAAGCCTGCGAGGGAGACTTTGCAGCTATACAAGAGCAATATAAATATATAGGGGGAAAAATCAATAACACAACAGTTTCACCAAGCAGAAAGAAACGCGATCAGTATGAAAAGACAAGGAAAGAAAGGACCACAAGCAATGCAGGTCAACTCAACTTTAGAAGAGGTAATATCTGCAGCAGATGGAATGTCAGATAAAGAATTCAGGATATACATGCTTCAGATGATCTGGAGTCTCAAGGAAGACATTAGACAGCAAAATCAGACAATGAAAGACCACTTCGACCACTTCGACAATAAATTACACAAACAAATCCAAGAAGCAAAAGATCAATTATACAGGGAGATAGAGGTTATAAAAAACAAACAAACAGAAATCCTGGAAATGCAGGAAACAATAAACCAACTTAAAAACTCAATTGAGAATACTACCAGCAGAGTAGAACACTTAGAAGATAGAACATCAGACAATGAAGACAAAGTATTTCAACTGGAGAAGAACATAGACAGCTCAGCAAAGCTGTTAAGAAACCATGAGCAGAACATTCAAGAAATATGGGATAACATAAAGAGACCCAACTTAAGGGTCATGGGGATACAGGAAGGTATTGAGGTCCAAACCAAAGGAATGAGCAATCTATTCAACGAAATAATACGAGAAAACTTCCCAGACTTGAAGAATGAGACAGAATCCCAAATCCTAGAAGCCTACAGGACGCCGAATGTGCAAAATCATAAGAGAGCCACACCTAGACACATTATAATGAAGATGCCCAACATACAGAATAAGGAGAGAATTTTAAAAGCTACAAGAGAAAGGAAGCAGATTACATTTAGGGGTAAACCAATCAGGATAACAGCTGATCTTTCAACACAGACTCTGAAAGCTAGAAGATCCTGGAATAACATATTTCAAACACTGAAAGAAAAGGGGTTCCAACCAAGAATTGTGTATCCCGCGAAATTAAGCTTCAGGATGGAAGATGAAATTAAAACCTTCCATGATAAACAAAAGTTAAAAGAATTTGCAGCTAGAAAACCAGCTCTTCAAAACATCCTCGGCAAAATATTACAGGAAGAGGAAATGGAAAATATCAATGAAAACCAACAGCGGGAGGTAGTACAGTAAAGGTGGGGGGGAATAATCAAAGAGGAAAACAAACCATGTTTAGTAACATAAATAAACAAATATGGCTGGAAGAACAAACCATATCTCAATAATAACTCTAAATGTTAATGGCTTAAACTCGCCAATTAAGAGACACAGGCTAGCAGAATGGATCACTAAACAAGACCCAACAATATGCTGCCTTCAGGAGACGCATCTGATAGGAAAAGACATACATAGACTGAAGGTGAAAGGTTGGGAAAAATCATATCACTCATATGGACTTCGCAAACAAGCAGGAGTGTCCATACTCATTTCAAATAAAATAGATTTCAAGCCAAAGTTAATCAAAAGGGATGAAGAGGGACACTACATACTTCTCAAGGGAACCATACACCAACAAGACATAACAATCATAAATATATATGCCCCAAACAATGGTGCAGCTATGTTCATCAAACAAACTCTTCTCAAGTTCAAGAGTCTAATAGACCACCATACAATAATCATGGGAGACTTCAACACACCTCTCTCACCACTGGACAGATCTTCCAAACAAAAGTTGAATAAGGAAACTATAGAGCTCAATAACACAATTAATAACCTAGACTTAATTGACATATATAGAATATACCACCCAACATCAAGCAGTTACACTTTTTTCTCAGCAGCACATGGATCCTTCTCAAAAATAGATCATATATTATGTCACAGGGCAACTACTAGACAATATAAAGGAGTAGAGATAATACCATGCATATTATCTGATCATAATGGAATGAAATTGAAAATCAACAATAAAAGAAGTAAGGAAAAATCATGCATCACTTGGAGAATGAACAATAGGTTACTGAATGATCAATGGGTTATAGAAGACATCAAGGAGGAAATTAAAAAATTCTTAGAGATAAATGAAAACACAGACACAACATATCGGAATCTATGGGACACATTGAAAGCAGTTCTAAGAGGAAAATTTATTGCTTGGAGTTCATTCCTTAAAAAAAGAAAAAACCAACAAATAAATGATCTAATACTTCAACTCAAAATCCTAGAAAAAGAAGAGCAAAACAACAGCAAAAGAAGTAGAAGACAAGAAATAATTAAAATCAGAGCTGAAATTAATGAAATCAAAACGAAAGAAACAATTGAAAAAATTGACAAAACTAAAAGTTGGTTCTTTGAAAAAATAAATAAAATCGACAGACCCTTAGCCACGCTAACAAAGAGAAGAAGAGAGAGAACTCAAATTACCAGCATACGGGATGAAAAAGGCAATATCACAACAGACACTTCAGAAATACAGAAGATTATCAGAAATTATTTTGAATCCTTATACTCCAATAAAATAGAAGATAGTGAAGGCATCGATAAATTTCTTAAGTCATATGATTTGCCCAGATTGAGTCAGGAGGATATTGACAACCTAAACAGACCAATATCAATTGAGGAAATAGAAGATACCATCAAAAGACTACCAACTAAGAAAAGCCCAGGACCGGATGGGTATACAGCAGAGTTTTTCAAAACCTTTAAAGAGGAATTAACACCAATACTTTTCAAGCTATTTCAGGAAATAGAAAAAGAGGGAGAACTTCCAAATTCATTCTATGAGGCCAACATCACCCTGATTCCTAAACCAGACAAAGACACTTCAAAGAAAGAAAACTACAGACCAATATCTCTAATGAACCTAGATGCAAAAATCCTCAATAAACTTCTGGCGAACCGGATACAAAAACATATCAAAAAAATTGTGCACCATGATCAGGTAGGATTTATCCCTGGGATGCAAGGTTGGTTCAATATACGGAAATCAATAAATGTTATTCACCACATCAACAGGCTTAAAAATAAGAACCATATGGTCATCTCGATAGATGCGGAAAAAGCATTCGACAAAGTACAGCATCCCTTTATGTTCAAAACTCTAGAAAAACTAGGGATAACAGGAACATACCTCAACATTGTAAAAGCAATCTATGCTAAGCCTCAGGCTAGCATCATTCTGAATGGAGAAAAACTGAAGGCGTTCCCTCTAAAATCTGGAACAAGACAGGGATGCCCTCTCTCACCACTTCTGTTCAACATAGTTCTCGAATCACTGGCCAGAGCAATTAGACAGACGAAAGAAATTAAAGGCATAAAAATAGGAAAAGAAGAACTCAAATTATCACTATTTGCAGATGACATGATTCTATACCTAGCAGACCCAAAAGGGTCTACAAAGAAACTATTAGAGCTAATAAATGAATTCAGCAAAGTGGCAGGCTATAAAATCAACACGCATAAATCAAAGGCATTCCTGTATATCAGCAACAAATCCTCTGAAATGGAAATGAGGACAACCACCCCATTCACAATATCCTCAAAGAAAATAAAATACTTGGGAATCAACCTAACAAAAGAGGTGAAAGACTTATACAATGAAAACTACAGAACCCTAAAGAGAGAAATAGAAGAAGATCTTAGAAGATGGAAAAATATACCCTGTTCATGGATAGGTAGAAGTAACATCATCAAAATGGCGATATTACCAAAAGTTCTCTATAGGTTTAATGCAATGCCAATCAAAATCCCAACGGCATTTCTTGTAGAAATAGAGAAAGCAATCATGAAATTCATATGGAAAAATAAAAGACCCAGAATAGCAAAAACAATTCTAAGCAGGAAATGTGAATCAGGCGGTATAGCTATACCAGACTTCAAACTATACTACAGAGCAATAGTAACAAAAACAGCATGGTACTGGTACCAAAACAGGCAGGTGGACCAATGGTACAGAATAGAGGACACAGAAACCAATCCACAAAACTACAACTATCTTATATTTGATAAAGGGGCTAAAAGCATGAAATGGAAGAAGGATAGCATCTTCAACAAATGGTGTTGGGAAAACTGGAAATCCATATGCAACAAAATGAAACTGAATCCCTTTCTCTCGCCATGCACAAAAGTTAACTCAAAGTGGATCAAGGAACTTGATATCAAATCAGAGACATGGCGTCTGATAGAAGAAAAAGTTGGCTATGATCTACATACTGTGGGGTCGGGCTCCAAATTCCTCAATAGGACACCCATAGCACAACAGTTAATAACTAGAATCAACAAATGGGACTTACTAAAACTAAAAAGTTTTTTCTCAGCAAAAGAAACAATTAGAGAGGTGAATAGGGAGCCTACGTCCTGGGAACAAATCTTTACTCCTCACACTTCAGACAGAGCCCTAATATCCAGAATATACAAAGAACTAAAAAAATTAGACAATGAGATAACGAATAACCCAATCAACAAATGGGCCAAGGACCTGAACAGAAATTTCTCAGAGGAGGACATACAATCAATCAACAAGTATATGAAAAAATGCTCACCATCTCTAGCAGTCAGAGAAATGCAAATCAAAACCACCCTAAGATACCATCTCACTCCAGTAAGATTGGCAGCCATTAGGAAGTCAAACAGCAACAAGTGCTGGCGAGGATGTGGAGAAAAGGGTACTCTTGTACATTGCTGGTGGGACTGCAAATTGGTGCGGCCAATTTGGAAAGCAGTATGGAGATTTCTTGGAAAGCTCGGAATGGAACCACCATTTGATCCAGCTATTCCACTACTCGGTCTATTCCCTAAAGACCTAAAAAGAGCACACTATAGGGACACTGCTACATCCATGTTCATAGCAGCACAATTCACAATAGCAAGACTGTGGAACCAACCTAGATGCCCTTCAATAGACGAATGGATAAAAAAAATGTGGCATTTATACACAATGGAGTATTACTCTGCATTAAGAAATGACAAAATCATAGAATTTGGAGGGAAATGGATGGCATTAGAGCAGATTATGCTAAGTGAAGCTAGCCAATCCCTTAAAAACAAATGCCAAATGTCTTCTTTGATATAAGGAGAGTTACTAAGAACAGAGTAGGGAAGAAGAGCATGAGAAGAAGATTAACATTAAACAGGGATGAGAGGTGGGAGGGAAAGGGAGAGAGAAGGGAAATTGCATGTAAATGGAAGGAGACCCTCAGGGGTATACAAAATTACATACAAGAGGAAGTGAGGGGAAAGGAGGGAAAATATAAGGGGGAGAAATGAATTACAGTAGAGGGGGTAGAGAGAGAAGAGGGGAGGGGAGGGGGGAGGGGGGATAGTGGAGGATAGGAAAGGCAGCAGAATACAACAGACTCCAGAATGGCAATATGTAAATCAATGTGCAACTGATGTGATTCTGCAATCTGTATATGGGGTAAAAATGGGAGTTCATATCCCACTTGAATCAAAGTGTGAATTATGATATATCAAGAACTATGTAATGTTTTGAACAACCTACAATAAAAATTAATAAAAAAAAAAAAATGCTCCACCCCTGAGCTGCATCCCCATACTTAGCAGCTGCTTAAAGGTGCTTTAACACCTTTCATCCTTGAAGTCACTCATACCACATCGAAGTAAATCAATCCGTCTTCTATTCCTGCCAGTCAGAAGGCTGACTCCTCTACAGACTGACTCTGTGGTGACCACCTCAAAGGACGCTGGACAAGCCTAAGCTTGCCCCGCAGTCACTTTCTTGTCCTAGAAGCTCTCTTGCTCACAGAGTGTCTTGTTATTCTAGGTTGCTTCCCAGCTGTACTGGTGAGGCAGAGGGGCGGTGTTGCCCCAGACATCCTCCCCAAGAAGAGCTGCTGTTATGTTTTCCTTCATCTTTAAACCACAAGCAGAACAGGGTGGGGCAGCCTGAGAGTTTCAAAAAGGAAAGAGCCCCAGAATTTGATCTGGACACAAAGATTGGAGAGCCAGTTCTGCTGGGGGACTGCTGTGGGAATTTAAGCCAATGAATCAAGTTGTGGGCCTCAGTCACCACTTGGGAAAAGGAGGCAGGGGGACCACTGTTGGGAAAGATTCCTTCTTACTGCACAGCTCCAAGACTCTCCAAGTGCTGGAGCAGAGAAGGACCAGGCTAGGGAGCTGCCGGAAGGAGGGGATAGCCTTGGCCATTCCCATGTCTATGGTTCCAAAGTCCAGGGACTGACAGTCAAGTGGTCCATGGGGCAAGCTTGGCTTTTATCTGTAAATCTTGGTCTTCAAAATCCTGTTTGCTCTCTGCTCATTAGTAATGTGCATCTCTTCTCTTTCAACCACCTCAGAGAAGGAAACTTGCCCGACGTAGAATTCTGTGAGTAGGAATCTCCCTCTGAGAGTGTTCCACAAATTCTGCAGACTCTGTGCCCCAGACCTTCCACTTCTACTCATTACTATCCTGCTGATGTTAGGATATCAAATTTTTTGTATGAATATTTCATCTCCTCACATCCTTATGGTCTTATATGAAGAGGCTCTATATTCCTTAAATACTCAATAGAGCAACATGATGCTACCTAGCATTTACCCGGTAATTTCTTATTAAAAAAAATTTCACATTCTCTTATTTATCCTCACAGTCTATAATAGAAATATTGTCCTAGCCAGGTGCAGTGGTGCACTTCTATAATCCCAGAGGCACAGGAGGCTAAGGCAGGAGGATTGTGAGTTCAAAGCCAGCCTCAGCAAAAGCAAGACACTAAGCAACTCAGTGAGATACTATCTCCAAATAAAATACAAAATATAGCTGGGGATGTGACTCAGTGGTCAAGTACCCCTGAGTTCAATCCCTGGTACCTCCCAAAAATATTGTCCTGATTCTCCTTTCTCAGATAAAGAAATGGAAGGTCAGAATTTAAGTGTCTCACCCAACATAAGAACTAGGATCCATCTCACTGTGCTGTAGGTGTGGGCTTACGTGCTGCTATGTGTAACCGAGTGCTTTCTGGAAGGTGAAGGAGCCCTGCTTTAGTTCGGATGAGGTTTTTTTCCCCTCCAAAACCCCTACAAAGGAGCTTGATCTCGAAGGTAATCATATTCAGGATGATGGGACCTTAAAATGAGGGCCTGGGGGAAGGTTACTGGCCCACGATGGCCCTTGGGAAGGGATTAATGCTGGTCTCCTAGAGTGGGAGACTAGTTCCCTTCAGAGTGGGTTATTATAAAAGAGCCGGTCTGTGTCCTCTCTCACCGTGTCACCATTCTTGGTTTGGCTTTCTCTCTTGGGAACCCATGTGATGCCATCTCCATGTCATAACGCAGCCAGAAGGTCCTCACCAGAGGCTAGCACTATGACATTTGGACATATCAGCCTCCAAAATGATGAGTTAAATAAACTTCTTTTCTTATACATCACCCAGCATCAGATATTTCATTAGAGCCCAGGAAGTGGACAACAGCAAGCCCTTTCCTAGACCAAGAGACTGATCTGTGAAAGGGAAAAAAATAGTAACGAGCAGAAAATGCGGAAGAAAGCTCCAAAGACGGATGCTTCAGATGTGTTTAGGGGACCACTGGCCTGTAATGGGGCTAGTGAGGGTACAGGAGAGTCCCTGGGGCATAATGGGGGGAAAGAGACCCACAGACAAGTCAGAACGTGTGGAGGAGCCTGGAATTTGGAATAGCCTGGAATTTGGCTAAGTGGCTGCCAGGAAGACATCCAAGCCTTGTGCTAACTCGATCCCGCTCTCCCTTCTGGCAGCGCATCTCCTCTGGAGATGTGTCCACCTGGAGCCTCTACCTGCCATACTACCCTCTGAGCAACTGGGACTCTGGAATTCCTACCCAAAGGCCCCTGACCCACTTCCAGAGCATAGGTAGACCTCTTGCCCAGAACCACATGCTCAAGGTCCCTGGTGAGCACACTCCTAGGGTATGGGTTGGCCAAGGTGCGGCCATCACAGAGTGTGGGTGGGACTCCGCATGCTGTGGGAATTCATTTGTACATGTGTGCAAGGTGGAGCCAGGAATGAACAAAGAAGGGGGACGAGCCAAGCTGGTTCATTGCATTTTGAACTCCAGAAAGCCCAAGAATGCTAGTTATGGTGTCATCTAAAGGTAAGGTTGTCATGATAGAATGATTAAAAAAAAAATACATGGGAGCTGGGGATGCGGCTCAAGCGGTAGCACGCTCGCCTGGCACGTGCGGAGCACTGGGTTCGATCCTCAGCACCACATAAAAATAAAATAAAAGATGTTGTGTCCACCGAAAACTAGAAAAATAAATATTTAAAAATTCTCTCTCTCTCTCTCTCTCTCTAAAAAAAAAAAAAACATGGATTTTTATTAAAATATAATTTAGGAGAATGCACAGAACTTATAAGGTACAAATTAAATGAGTTATGAAAATGCATTTCGTTGTGTCACCTACACCCCTACCAAGATACAGAGTATTCACTTCCACTCCCCAAAAGTTCTCTAGTGCCCCACCAAATCAGACTCCCACTTCCACCACCCTCCCAGGACAGCAAATGTTGTTCTGATTCCTGTCAGTACAGGTTGGCTTTGCGGCCTCTGCCGTTGTACAGTATGTACTCTCGTGTCTGACTTCCTTCACTCAGCGTCATGTTTGCAAGATTAGCATGTATGCTTTTATGTTTAGGTTTCATGAGTCCATTTTTTTCTTAATGTTGAGTTGTTGTTCATTTATCTGCTCTTATACTAGATCTTTTTGTGGACATATGTTTTTGTTTCTCTTGGATAAAAAAACCTAGGAGTGACATTTCTGGGTGGTAGAAGTTTATAAGAAACTGCTGAGCCATTCTTCAAAATACCAGCTCACACTCCAACTGGCAATGTGCGTGACTTTTAGTTTCTCCACATCCGTCCTTTACTTGATTGCTGGTCCTTCAGCCATCCTGGTGGGTGTGAAATGGGTTTCATTGTGTGTTTGTGTTTCCCTGGTAACCAATGATGATGAGCAATTTTCCATATGATTTTGCGGGAAACATATTGTCATTTGTGAACTGTCTATTCAAACCTTATTTTTAAATGGGGAAGATGATATATAAATATTTATTCTGAGGACAGGACATGAATCATAATTCATGTCTTTTCCAGATTCAGGAATTATGATTTTTTTTTCTCCCAATCAATGAATTTTATGCTTTTTTTTTTTTTTTTTTTGTACCAGGTTTGAACCCAGGGGTACTTAGCCACTGAGCCAGATCCCCTGCCCTTTTTATATTTTTTTTATTAGTTGCTCAAAACATTACAATGATCTTGACATATCATACATTTGATTCAAATGGAGTATGAATTCTTATTTTTCCACGTGTACAGATTGCAGGATCACATTGGCTATACAGCCACGAGAGAGAAAGGGAATTGCACGGAAGATGGAAGGAGACCCTTTTTATATTTTATTTAGAGACAGGGTCTTGCTGAGTTGCTAAGTGCCTCACTAATCCGCTAAGGCTGGCTTTGAACTCGTGATCCTCCTGCCTCGGTCTCCTGAGTTGCTGGGTTTATAGGTGAGTCCCACCAAGCCAGATGTATGCTTTCATTTTTAATGTTTTATTTCAGAGAGCAAAAGTGTTTAATCCTGAAGAAGTCTAACTTATCATCTATCATCTATCTAGTAGTGCTGTGTCCTTAAAATCATTTGCCCTTCCATGATCATGAGGATATTATTCAATGTTTTCTTCTATAAAATTCATAGTTTTGACTCTTCCATGTAGAATTAAACCATTTCAAATTTATTTTTGAGTGTACAGTAGAGCTGGGTTGACATTTCTTTTTATCTGATGTTGTTCCAGCACCATTTGAAAAATCAAACTTGGCCTTCCCTGTTGTGTTTTTTTGGTGCCTTTATTAAACACCGGTGCTCCCTTCTCTTCCGTTGGTCTATATGCTTTCTCTACACCAATATCACCTTTTCTTGCTTACTGTCACTTTAAAGTAATTATTGACATAAGGTAGAGTCCACTGAGTTTGTTTTTCTTTTTCAAACCCCCTCCTTAGTTATTCCAAGATCTTTACATTTCCCTATATATTTTTTAAATTTAAATTTCTGAGTTAAAAATGATTGAGATTGTCTTGAATATAGAAATTTTGGATAGATGGACATATCAAGTTGTTCAGTATGAACAAGGCATTTATCTCCATTTATTTAGAGCTTTAATGTTTTCTCAGCAGGGTTTGTAATACATGCTTTTGTTAAATGTATTTCTAATTGTTTTATTATACACTGTTATTGCAAATGACACTTTTAAATTTTCATATTTCCATTTATTGTTTTTGGGTTGTTTGGGTTAATCTAGCTTCTTGCACTTTCCTATAATTTTTAGAATGAGTTTGCTAATGTTCACAACAAGAAGCACTGCTTAGGGCTTGATTGGATTTGTTAGTAAAAATAAACAACTTAACAATATAGAGTCTTCCCATAAATACAGTATATCTCTATTTTTTGGCATTCTTTTATCTAAGTCAAGGTTTATAGTTTTCAGTGTGTACTTCTGTCACATATTTCATCTGATTTTTACTATTTCAAATTTTTGATGCCTTAGTAAGTGGCATTTTTAAAGCTTTAATTTTTAATCATTTGATGTTAAATATATAAATGCAATTGACTTTTAAAAATTTTTTTAGTTGTAATTGGACACAATACCTTTATTTTATTTATTTATTTTTATGTGTACCAGGGTTTAAACCCAGGGATACTTAGCCACTTAGCACTCTAGTGCTGAGGATCGAACCCAATGACTCACACATGCTAGGCAAGTGTTCTGTCGCTGAGCCACAGCCCCTGCCCATGCAATTAACTTTTGTATGTTTATTTTTGTATCCTGCAAGCTTGCTAAACTCACTTATTAATTCTAGTAACTGTATTTTCTACTGTATTTCTATAAAAATAATCATGTCAACTGTGAATGAAGAGTTGTTGTTTTTTTTAATATTTATTTTTTAGTTTTTGGCAGACACAACATCTTTGTTTGTATGTGGTGCTGAGGATCGAACCCGGGCCAAATGCATGCCAGGTGAGTGCGCTACCACTTGAGCCACATCCCCAGCCCGAATGAAGAGTTTTTATCTTATCCAGTTGCTCCTCTAAGGCAGAGAGTATTCAATCTTCCTCATTAACTAAGATGTAAGCTGTAGGTTTTTAATATGAATTAAACATTTCCAAATTTCTCCCACACACCAGTTCCAAAGACTCCTGAACCATATCATCAGGCATGATAACAGGAATAACCCCACTCCTGGTACCACTTTTCTATGTTAATCACCTTTCCATTGCTGTAATACCTGATAGAAACAAATAAGGAAAGATTTTTTTCAGTTCACGCTTTCATGAGTTTCCGTCCACATTCACCTGATTCTGTTGTCTGTGGACTTGTGGTAAGGCAGGACTCCATGGTGGGGACAGCTGCTCACCTTGGGCTTCTCTCTCTGCCTGGCCATGATGAGGAAGAGGAAGAAGTGATAAAGAAGGAAGAATAGGAAGGGGCCAGGGACATGCCTGCAAGGGCCTACTTCTCCCAGCTAGACCCCATCTTCTAAGTTTTCATCACCTTCTAATAGTGCCACCAGCTGGGGACCAAGCCCTTAACACACAAGCTTTCATGGGTCATTTAAAATCCAACCCATAACATGTCCGAGTGCTACTTTAGAGGGATGCTACAAATTTTGATATGCTGTATTTTCATTTTTTCTCACTTTAAAATACCTTCTAACTTATCATTTTGTCTTTTGACCTCTGTATTATTTAGAAATGTGTTGTATAGTTTTCAAATATTTGAGTATTTTTAAAGATTTCTCTCTAGGTGATTTCTCATGTAGTTAGAAAACTTTTTTGATTTCTTTAAATTCCACTAAGACTTGATTTTATGTAGTAGAATATGGTCCAACTTAATAAATGTTGCATGTGCTCTTGAAAGGAACAGACATTCTGCTGTTTGGGGTGAAGTGTTAAAAATGTCAATTACATCAATTTCATTGATGATGTTGTTTACATCTTCTATATTTTTATGAATTTCTATTTTTAATATCAATTATTGAGTGAGAAGATATTGAAATAGCCTGACTATAGTTCTATCGGTTTTTCCTACCTGTATCTTGAATATTACCATTGAGGGAAATCAACTTTTAGGATTGTCATGTTGTCTTGTCGTACTCCATTGCTTTGAAAAACCAATTTTTCTGATGTTACCATAGCCAATACAACTTTCTTTCTAATAGCATTAGCGTGATCCATGTTTTAGCCAATTTTGTTTATATTAAAATGTATTTCTTTGGACTATATGTTCTTGGATCTTTCTTCCTTTTTAACCAATCTGATGATCTCTGTCTTTTATAAAAAGCAGTTAGTTAGTCCATATACATTTAGTAAGATTCATGATATGGTTAAATTTAAATCTGTTATCTTCATATTTATTTTCTATTTGGCTCATGAGTTCTTTATTCTCTTTTCCCTCTATTTTCCACATTCTTTTTTTAATTTAATTTAATTTTTTTTAAATATTTATTTTTTAGGTATAGTTGGACATATGCCTTTATTTTTTTACTTATTTTTATGTGGTGCTGAGGATCGAACCCAGGGCCTCGCATGTGCTAGGTGAGTGCCCTTCCATCTTCTTGTGCATGGTTTTTGTTAGTTTATTTTATTACCTTTTTTTGTCTTACTAACCACAACTCGCAGTTGTATATAGTATTGTTTTATGGTCTACAGTGTCCACCTTTAACTTACTCCAACACATTCTAGTGATATTACACCATTGCATGTATAGTATGGGAACTTTGTAATGGCATACTTGCATTCCCCCTACTCAAATTCCATGCTTTTATTCCTTTGTATTTTACTTCATTTATTTTTAATTGGTGCATTATAATTATACATAATGGTGGGATTTGTAGTTACGTGTTCATGCATGTACACAATGTAACAATATGATTTTGTCAACTTCATTTCCTGGTACTTCTCCTCTATATTTTACTTTACCAGAGATATTTTACCACTGAGCCATATTCTAGCATACACACACACACACACACACACACACACACACACACTCCTTTTAATTTTGAGACAGGGCCTCAATAAGTTTCTGAGACTGACCTAGAACTTGGGGTCCTCCTGCCTCAGCCTTCTGAGTCACTGGGATTACAGGCAAGTCTCACTGTACCTGGCCTGTATTTCACATTAACGGCTATAAATCCCACAGCACATTGTTATTATTTTTGCTTAAAGAATTAGTTATCATTCTTTATGCTAAAATTGAGAAAAGTTATATGAATTCACATATATATGTATGTATTCACATATAATGTATGTATTCACATATAATGTGTGTATTCACACACAGTTACCACACATATGAATTCACACATAGTTTTCACTCTGATGCTCTTTATTCCTTTTTGTAGAGCCATAATTCCATCCGGTATCATTTCCCTACTGTCTGAAGGAATTCTCTCAAAGTGGGTCTACTGGCAATAATTGTTTCAACTTTCTTATGCCTAAAATGTTATTATTTTACCTTTGTTTTGAAAAGATATCTTCACTCAATATAGAATTCTAGATTGACAAAAAAAGAACAAAGAAAAAGAATTGCTATTCTGGTATGATAAAGATTTTGTTCTGCTCTTTTCTCGCTTGTATTGTTTCTGATGAACAATTTAACATCCTTAAAATTGTTCTTCTGTACCTAACATTTCTTTTTCTTTCTCCATCTGCTTTAAATATTTTTTATCATTTGTTTTGAGTAGACTGATTATGATATCCTTTGATGTCATTTTCTTCATGCCTCTGCTCAGGATTCACAGAGTTTAAATCAATGAGTAATATGATTTTTATCAAAGTTGGAAAATTGGGGGCCACTATGTTGTGAGAATCACCCCCCAAAAAAAGTTCATGTCTTATAAACTTAATCAAACAATTCTTTGCTAATGGTATTTGGACATAGGGTCCTCGAGAGGCATTAGTATTAGACAAAGTCTTGAGGGTGCCCCCCTCCCCCCCCCGCCCCGCCCAGTGGCAGTAGTGGCCCTCATGAGGGAAGGGAAACAGGCCTGGGGTAGCACACTTGCTGCCTGGTCGTCCGACGCCCTCTGCTGTGCTGTGGCACAGGAAGAGGCCCTCACCAGATGCTGGTTCCACACTCTTAGACTTCCCAGCCTCCCAAACCACAAGCTAAATAAACTTCTCTTTATAAATTACCCAGTAAGTGATATTCAGTTAGAGCAACAGATTAAGACAGGGGCCCTTATTTCTTCAATTTTTTTCCTATTTTCTTGCCCATGCAGTGTCGGGGGTTCTTTCCTGCTCATGGATGCTCTGTTCTTTCTTTTCAAAAATGTCTCCCTTATCTAAATGTTTCACTCTGAATATTTCTATTGCTAAAATCAGTATCCATCAGTATTTTCTTCTACAATGTCTAATATTTGAATCACACAAGTGTGTTCTTTATCAAAACTATTCCAGTGTAGCACTTTCATCTCTAGGCATTTACTTTGGATCTTTGTGACATAGTTTATATATTTGGTCTCTGCCCCCATTTAAAGTCCTTGTAACCTCTGAAGTAAGGAGTGTCTTTTTATAGATTAATGAGGTGGTCGATGTTGGGGGCCAGTTACCAGAAGAGAGAACTGTGTGATTAAAGAATTGGGACTTTCAGCCTTATCCCCTGCCTCCAGGGAAGGGAAAGGGGCTCAAGTTGAGTTGATAGCCAATGGTCAGTGATTTAGACTAAGATGCACACGTAAATGAACCTACATAAACCCCAAAGGGATGGCATTCAAAGAACTTCCAGGTTTCCCAACATGGGAAGGTGCTGAAGGTGGCATGCCTGGAGAGGGCATGGATTCTCCATGCCCCTTCCCCATCCTTGCCCAACATATACTTGTTGCAATGTCCTTTATAATAAACCAGTAGCTATGTTAACCTGAGAAGTGCCGGGTCTCTAGTACTTCTGCCTCAATTTATACCAGTTGGGCAGAAGCACTAGAGACCTGGACTTGCAATTGGCATCAGATGTGGGGGTAGTATGTGGAACTGAGCCTTTAACCTGTGAGCTCTGACTCTCTGTATAGGTAGTGTTAGAATTGGATTAAATGGTAAGACACAATTCTCTGTGTTCACAAGAGAATTACTTGATGGAGAAAACTCCCACAGTTTGGGGACCAGAAATATTCCATGTTGAAAGAACAGTAGAAGAAAATTTTTCACACTCCATGGAGTCTTGAAATAGCTCCCAGGAAACTAGTCTTAATCCATTCGAGTTGCTAAAACACACTGGGAAGTCTGTAAACAACAGGAATTTATTTCTCACACTTCTAGAGGATAGGAAGTCCAAGATCGAGTCAGTAGCAGATTCTATGCTCGGTGAGGGCTCAGTTGGTTGTTCATAAACAGCTGTCTTGACTTTTGGGGTTTTTTTGTTTGTTTGTTTGTTGTACTGGTGATTGAAACCAGGATCTCACACATGCTAATTAAACACTCTGCCTCTGAGTTATATCTCCAGGGTTTTTTGTTTGTTTGTTTTTTCTTTTTTGGAGACAAGTCTCACTAAAGTTGCCCGCACTGGCCTAGAACTTCCAAACCTCTTGCCTCAGCCTCCAGAGTCACTAAGATTACAGGCGTGTGCCATCATGCCCACCCCTGGCCACCTTTCTTCTGCAAGGCCAAGGGAACCCTCTAGGGCCTCTTTTATAAGTGCCCTAATCCCATTCATAGGGCCTCCACCCTCATGACCTAATCAGCTCCTAAAGGTCTCACCTCCTATTCCTTTCACCTTGGTGGTTCAAATTCCAACATATGAATTGAGGGAAGCGTACAAAATTAGTTTGTAGCATTGCTTAACTTTTTGAACACACAGAATATAGTTACAATAACTGTTTCAATGTTCTCTGCTAATTTTTCTGGGTCAGTGTCTATAACTTTATTTTTCTCCTCCTATGGATAGTATTTTTCCTGCTTCCTTAATATCTAGTAAACTTTGCCTACTAAACATCATGAATTTTACCTTGAGGGTGCTGGATATTGTGTATTCCTGCGAATAGCCCTGAGGTTATACTTCTGTGAACTCTCTCCAGTGTCCCATAGTGACGGGGTCTTCCAGGCTGGCTGGTGAGAACAGGCTGTACCTTCAGAGTGAGAACCAGGCACGGATCCTTTCTGATGGCTCCATCGCGGGCCTGGGAGAATTTCCTCGTGTGCTGAACATTTCTGTGTGACACTCTGCAGTACTCCAGATTTCTCTGTGGCTGAGCATCTCTCTCCTGTCCAGTATTCTCTCCTGCAAACTGTCAGCATTCATCTCCCAAGACCTGAAGCTCTCTCTCAATTGCTGGAGTCCACTGGGCTCTGCCTGGTTCCCAGCCTTCGGCCATAGCCTAGAACTTTCTCATGTCAGTAACCTGGGGCATTCGTGGGGTTTGCCTTGCTCCTTTCCTTTTGATCAAGGATGGCTAGCCAAAAACTATTATTTCATAGAATTTCCCACTTTCTGATTGTCTAGGTAAGAGGATAAATCCAGTCACAATGAGGATAAATCTTGGTTGTGAGCAGAATTCCACTTTAAAAAAAAAAAAATCGATGTGATATCCCCATCTGGATGTCTAGAGGGTCCTGAAACTCAAGATGGCAAACCAAGTGTCCTGTCCCCCACCTCCCCACCCACACGCCACCGCGCGGCGGTCCTGGCCTCAGTGGATGGAATTGACTTGTCAGTCTGAGTCGAGTCCTTGTAGCCCTCCTTTCCCGGGCTCCTCACCACCAAGTCCTGGTGGGTTCTGGCTCCTGGCCCCTTTCTCCATGCCAACACTCTCTACCCTAAGACCCCCACCCTGTCCTGTGGCAGTTCGTACTGGGTCACCTGGAACAGCTAGGACTGCCTCCCCGGTCCCCAGTGCGGATCCAGGTTAGACTCGGAGAAAGGAGAATTCGAAGGCTATTTGGGAGGTGGAAGTGAAACAGCAGCCATTATTCTCTGCAGGTCGTTGTCGCTGGTTTGGTGACAGACAGACATAAATACTGATGGATTCCAGTTTAGACTGCGCCCCCTCCCGACCGCCAGCCCGGTCCACCAGCAGCAGCCCAGAGCTTCCACCGGGTCCCTGGCCGAGGACCCACCGCCGCGCGCTCCCGCAACCCCGTGCGGATTCTCGCGCAGCCTCGGCGGCCGCGGTGCGCGGCTCGGGGACGGCGGCGGACGACGGTTCCTGGTCCTCCGGCGCCCCCTGGCGGGCGGTCAGGTCTCGCCGCTGCACCAGGTCACTCCCGCCGCGTTTGGCCTAGGGCGACTCTGCTCCCCGGGTTAAAGCCGGGGACCTTCTCCCTTGGTAGGGTTTGTTTGTTTGTTTGTTGTTTGTTTGTTCCAAATGTTTCGTACAAGTATGAAACATAAAAAAATGCGCAAGTCGTAAGGGGTCAGCTTGATAGATAATTCTAAAATCGCCTATAAGCTTGGCGTCCGAATCAGAAACAGAGCATCACCCGCGGAACTAAGATGGAAAAGTGAGAAACGGCCCCGCTCCGCCGGGGCGTCCTCGTTGGGCCGTGACTTTGAATCGTTTCATGTTTTCACATTTCCAAAAGCAAAGCAACCAATATGAAGAGAGAAGCCTAGAAACAAATGCAAGACCCTCAGCCTGGTGGCCAGTCACCCCGATCACACGGTCCTGGGGACAAAAGTCCCACGGGTGTGTCTCAGGAAGAAACAGGAGCGAATGAACCACCGGCCAGTCCCGGGTCGGCAAGTCCTTCTGGCGAAGTTTACGCAATTCGCCTCGGTGTTTGGGGAGCCGGTTGCGTCTGTGGAGACCAGCTCGCAGGCGGAGCGCAGAGGCCAGAGGCCGGTACCCAGGGCTGTGCACACAGTCAGCTCCCACTCTTCTGAAAGGGACCGAAGGGAGTCGGTGCAGTGAGCGCCCCTCGTGCCCTTGCGGACGGTCAGGTCTCGCCGCTGCACAAGGTCACTCCTTTTAATGTCATTAAAAGGAACCAATAACTCTGGGTGAGATGGCTGATTCCAGGGCGAGGCAGGAAACCTAAAGGATGAAACAGGGAGCGTCCTGTGCAGAAAGTCTGTGCTCAAAGGTGGAGGGGACGCCCAGAACACGGGTGCCAGTGTGAGAGACACCACCAGCCAGGGACCCCTTAAGCATCCAAAGTCAGGAATGTGTTTCAGCTCATTGAATTAAAGAACCTATGAACCCATGTTAATAAGTTTATTTCATATTTAAGGTGAGAAAAAAGGAAGCTCTTATTTATATAAAAATGTCAACTCATACAGGTAAATAAAACCATAGAAATATCAAATCACCATTTTATAACCATCATTATCATTTCAATTAGTTAATGTAACCATGATTGTAACGATCTGGATCAGAATCATTAATGGATACTGAATTTGTTAAGCAAAAATGGTTGGGGAACAAGATATAGAAAAATCGGTCAAACCCCATTTTAATTGAATAATCGAATTATGTTATATCAAAAGTCTGGCCAGCTGGCTGGCGACCCTGCGTTCTGGTGGGAGGTACTGAGAGCGCCAAGGCAGAGTCATTAGCCAAATTCAGAACTTCAGCAAGTAGGGAAGCAATCAGGCAAAGCCCTCGCCCAGAAGCAGCCCCGGCCCTAACTCTTGGCCTATTGAACCTCACAGGGTCCCCCAGTGATAGCCTGTGAGGTCCAGCCGTGCGGCTTTGGCGTGTTGAGTGCAGGAACTCCTGCAAAGCAGCTCGCTCAGTGCTTCAAAAATGTTGATTTCATGGAAGAAATCAGAAGGCTAGAGAATTTCTAGATTAAAGAGATGTAAAAACACACGACAACTATTTGCAATACATAAGCCTTGACTGGATCCTGAGTTAGGAATGAAGGATGATTATCGGTAACATTAGGGGGATAAATGAGAAATAAAGGCTATGCGTTGTATAATGGATAAGCATATCATTTATTAACTTCCCGAATATCTAGCAGTTATGTAGGAGAAAAACTTTGTTGTTAGAAGATACGTGTTGAAATATTAGTGGTGCCAGGATGTTTTCAACTAACTCTCAAATGATTTATAGAAAGAGACACATAGCAATTGTGGCCAAATGTTACAATTGGCCATCCAGGTAAATAGTATGAGGACTCTCTTTTTACTATTTTTATAAATTTTCTATCAACTTGAGGTTTTTTTATATAAATTGTTAAGAAATTTACTTTTAAAGGTGAATTTAAGGGGCTGGGGTTGTAGCTCAGTTGGTAGAGCGTTTGCCTTGCATGTGTGAGGCACTGGGTTTGATCCTCAGCACCACATAAAAAAAAATAAATAAAATAAAAATTTTAAAAAAGTGTATTTAAAAACAAAAAGAAGAAAAATATTATCCAGAAATCACCCTTGTGCTTCCTCTCAATCTTAATATCCTCTTTCCCAAAGTACCACTATTCTAACTTCTAACATTATTTTAGCCTATTTTTAAAACTTACATCACTTTCCCCAATATAATGTTTGTGATATCCAGCCCATACTATTGTACACAGAATGAGTTTTCCCTTTTCATTGCTGTTTAATAGTCTATTATACATGGCTTACTTACCAAACATGTTCCTGAAGGCCGTTTGGGTTGTTGCCAGCTTGAGGCTATTAGAAATAAGCCATTATGAATAATCTCACATGTATCTTTGAGAAACATATCCACACATTTCTCTTAGAAATATACCTAGGAATAGAATAACAGAATCATAAGTATGCAATTGTTCTGTTTGGGGAGTTAATAACATAAAATTTTCCAAAGAGGTCGCATGTCCCAGTTTATTGGCCATTTTGAAATCATCTTCTGTGAAGAGGGATCACATCCTTTAATGGACAGAACTCTTAATGATAATGGTCTGATTTATCAATCTTTTCCTTTAGGTTTAATTTGGGGGGGGTTCTCTTTGATAAATCTTCACATTTTTACCAGCTCACAAAGATAGTCTTTTGTTTTCTTCTTGAAACATATTGCTTTATTTTTTCCTGAACTCTAATAGATGAGGGATTGTTTTTGGCAGACAGAGTAGGTGGCTAAGGTTCTTTCCATTGTTGTTTAATTGAACATCATCAAATAGAAAGATCCTTCCTTCTCCCATCACTATGAAATACCAAGTTTGTCACAGACCAGGTGCTCAGTTCTGTTCCTGTACCTTTTATTCTGTTCCATGGATCTATATATTTTCTCAGGCACCAATACCACACCAATTATCATCTTAATTACTGTACACAGTGTATCTGGAAAATTCTTCCAACTTCATTCTTCATGAGTATATTGATTCTTAGACTTTTTAAAATATTTATTTATTTATTTATTTTAGTTGTAGTTGGACACAATACCTTTATTCCATTCATTTATTTTTATGTGGTGCTGAAGATGGAACCCATGGCCCACAATCCCAGCCCCTATTCTTAGTCTTTTTAATGTCCCTAAGAATTTTAGGGGGCTCGGGATGTGGCTCAAGTGGTAGGGCTCTCACCTGGCATGCGAGCGGCCCAGGTTCGATCCTCAGCACCACATACAAAGATGTTGTGTCCGCCGATAACTGAAAAATAAATATTAAAAAAAAATCTCTCTCTCTCTCTCTCTCTCTCTTAAAAAAATCTGTTCTTAATTATAAAAAAAAAAGAATTTTAGAATCAGCACATTAATATATCAAAAATATTAGGTGGTTTTGTTGGTGATCATTTTGAATTATAGGTAAAGATGAAGGAAAAACTGACACTGTTGCTATACTTAGTTCTTCATTTCATTAACTTAATATATCCCATTGGGTTTTTAGGTCTTTAATTTTTCTCACTGGTATTTTAAATTTTCCTTTATAGAGACTTTGACCCTCTTTTTTTCCTTAGTCGTTAATTTTTTATATTGTAAATAGACTTATTTAAATTTCTCTAGCGTTACAGCTTCTGAAAAAAATGATTGATTTTTATAATTTCATCTTGTATCCAATGACCTGCTAAATTTGCTTATTAATTTTAACAGTTGATCTGTATATCCTTTTGGATTTTATGTACACAATAATACTATTTGTGAATAATGACAATCTTATTTCTTCTGTTCTTATTGTTCATGCGTCTCCTTTTCTTTTCTTCCCTAATACACTGGCCAGGACTTGGAACACCTAGTTGAATAGGAATAGTAACTCAAAGCATCCTTTCTTTTTTCCTGTCTCTAAGAACTCCGAGTATGTCCTCATTAGGTGTAATGCTTGCTAAAGAAGTTTCCTAACGCCCTTCATCAGCCTAATAACACTGTGTTCTGGTAGGATGAACAAAGGTGTCCAAAGGTACCAGGTCCTAATCCCAAACCTGCAACTGTTATTTGCCTGGAAAAGATATTTTTGCAAATGTGATTAAAGTCTGAAAATGAAGAAATGACCCTGGATTACCTAGATGGACCCTAAATGCAATCAAAATTGTCCTTATAAGACATTTGTTTTTCATTTCATATTTTTATTGGTGCATTTTGCTTGTACATAATGATGGGGTTTGTTGTTACATATTCACACATGCACACAATAAAGCCATGTAATTTGGCCGATATCCTTCCCCAGCATTTTCCCCCTCCCTCCCCACCCACTACCTTTTGGTGCCTTTACTCTTCTGATCTCCTGCAAAGAAACTTGACATGGAGAAGAAGACAATGGGACCCTGGAGGCTGAGGGCAGAGAGATGTGGCCGAGGCCCAGAAATGCTGGAGGAGGCAAGGGATGGTTTCCCCCGGGCCTCTGGACAGAGTGCAGCCTGGCTGCTACCTGACTTAGGCTCAGTGAAACTGATTTTGGACCTCTGGGCTACAGAACTGGAAAATAATAAATGTTGTGTTTGAGTACTTATTGATGATTGAACCCAGGGGCACTTCACCACTGAGCTATATCCCAGCCCTTTTTATTTTTTCATTTTGAGATTGGGACTCACCAAAGTCCTGAGGCTGGTCTCAAACTTGCAATCCTCCTGCCTCAGCCTCCCAGGTGACTGGGATTACAGACAAGTACCACTAGGTCAGGCATAAATGTAAGCCAGTAAATCTATGGTTATTTGTTATAGCAATCATAGGAAATTGTACCTTTTGTCCATATTATGCTAAGATGTTTATCATGAATAGATGTTGAATTTTTAAATGCTGTTTTTGCATCTACTAAGATGATTATATACTGTATATCTAAAGTGAAATAAAAGATGATTGCATAATTATTCTCCTTTATTCCATTAATATGATGAATTTTACAAATTGACTTTCAAATGTGAAACCAACCTTGAATTCCTGAAATAAATATAATTGGTTAGGCTGTTTTGTCCTTTTAGACATTGTTAGAGTCATCTGTCAATGTTTTGTTTAAGAAATTTTCCTCTAACTCACAAAAGAGTTTGGCCTATATTTTTCTTCTCTTGTCTTTATCAGGCTTTAATATCAATGTTATATAAAATAAATGTTCAGAAAACACTTTGGAAAGTACTTCCGCTTTTGCTAAGTCTCTGGAACATTGTGTGTAAGGTTAGTATTAGTTCTTCCTTCTGTATTTGGAAGAATTCACCAGTGAAGCTATCTGAGACTCAAGTTTTTCGTTTGTTAGTTTTTCTGAGAAAGTTTTTAGTTATTAAATCTACTTAGCAGATATAAAAGTATTCAGTTTGCTAGTTTTTCTTGGTCAGTTTTAACAAGTTATTTTTTCAAAGAATTTGAAAACCCCTGTGACAATGGCATCCAAGTTGGCATCAAGTTGTTCATGGTGTTCCTTCCCCCTCCTGGGGGTCTCCAGGGCCAGGGTGCTCTCTCATTGCTCTTTTCCTACCCTTGGTTAATGGGCCCTTCTTTCTTCTCCTCTTGTTGGGTCTTGCTGGGGGCCTATCGGTTTTGCTAGTCTTTTTCTACTGACCAGCTTTGACTCTGTGACCCTCTCCAGGGACATCTGGTTTCTGTTCTTATCTGTTAGCTCAGTTCTTCTGCATTCTTCCGATGTACTTTGGTTCTTCTTCTTCATACAGCTACTTAATTTATTGATTTTTCAGTTTAGGCTCAGTGAAACTGAGGTCCAAAACTAAACTCTATCATGAAAACTTTGCATCTATTCTGATCTCATTTTCATTCCTTTCAAAGTATTTTCTAATTGCTGTAAGTTAGGTAGAAGCATATGGTTCAATATTCACACATTTGGGAATTTTCTCATCTTGTTTTGTTGTGGATTTCTAGCTTATTCTACTGTCGCCAAGACTATACTCTTGGTCAGACTTTGAGAATTGCTTGTGGCCCAGCAGCCAGTCAATTGTGGTGAGTGTTCTCTGTGTACTTATGTGAAAGGGCATTCTCCAATTGTTAGGTTTTATTTTGTGTTCGTAATTGTGATTTTTCAAATCCTTCATCCTTACTGATGTCTCACCACTTGGTTTTTTTTTTTATTATTATTATTTATTTAGTTGTAGATGAACATACAGTATCTTTGTTTTTCTGTGGTGCAGAGGATCAAACCCAGTGCCTCACACTGCCCCAGCCCCTCCCCACTTGATTTATCAGTTACAAGGAGATATTGTTAAAATCACCCACCAGGGTTATATATTGAAATGCTTTTTCCTTTATTTCTCTTAATTCTTTATCCCTTTTGAGACTGATATTTGCTACATAAAACTTTAAATTTCTTGTGTACTTCTGATGGATTGACCTTGGTATTGTTAAGAAATGTCTCTCCTGATCTCTTAAGAATATTTCTTATTTAACATAATTTATGGGCTATGAGTATAATTTCACCTAGTGTTTTTTTATTAGGTTGGCATGACATATGTATCTTCCTGTCCTTTTACTTTACCCATCTTCAAGTTACAGCTCTTATAATTTCATTGTTTAGCTATTTTATCAATTCTAGTTTTAAAAATCTTTGTACTTTTGATAATTTCTCCATTTCCACTTAATTACCCAAATATTTGCCTCAAGATATCTTATTTATTTTCTCATTGTCTCAATTCTTGTAAGCACCTTCTTCTCTCCTTTTTTGCCTTGTTAGTTATTGTAGTGGATTGAACAGTGTTCGATTCATTTTCATCCCTCAAATTCATTTTCATCCAGAATTCAGGATGTGACCTTATTTGGAAATAGACCTCTTAACAGATGTAAGTGAAGTAAGGGTTGGCGTGAGCTCGAAGCACAGGAGAGTATAAGATTCAGAGAAGGACACAGAGACACTGAGAGAAGGCCATGTGGTGACAGAGACAGAGACTGATTCCACCACGAGCCAAGGAATTCCAGGAGCTGCCAGGAGCTGGAAGAGAGGGGAAGGATGCTCCCCCAGGCTTCTGGAGGGAGCGGGGCTCTGCCAACACCTTGCTTTTGGTCCCCTGGCCTCCTGAAATACAAGAGAATAATTTTCTATTGTTTAGAGCCACTCGGTTTGTGGTAATTTGTTACAGCATCCTTAGGAACTAAGGGAGTTATATATACTTTTTACTGTTCATTTAGTGCTTTAAATGTTAGGACATGCAACTATGACTTGTTAAAATCTTATTTACATGTTATAGAAGTATCTTTCATTAAACCAAAATCAGACTCCCTGTAACTTCTGGGCATTGACAGTAATTGTATTACCTGGTGCTTTATAGAAAAGATCTAAACCTCCATAAAAAATCATATTTAAGTGTTAATTCTGAATGCTTCCCATACAACATAAGCATCTTACAGCATTTTAAGTCCACTGACATTTATCCTGCCTCTTCTATTAACATTGTCATATTTTTTTTTAATTCTACATGTAAGGATTATAAAACCTTATTATTATTGCTTTATAAAGTCAAAATTAATTTAGATTTTCACAACTACAGTTTCTTGTTCTTCATTCCTTTTTGTATTTCCATCTGTATCCATCTGGGTTTTTTTTTAATCTTTGAAGGGTCCCTTTTTATTTCCTTTAATACGAGCATGCTACTAACAAACCATTTTTGCTTATCTGGAAACGTCTTTATTTCAATATTTTCACATGTGAGGGATACTCTGAATGGGTGTGAAAATTCTAGGATGCCATTTCCTGTCTTTCGGGACTTTTAAAAGATCATTCTTGTCTTTTGGTTTCTATATTTTCTGCTAAGAAATTAGCAATAGTCTTATTTTATGTTTCTTTGAAATGAATATATTTTTTATCTGGTTATATATAACATTTTTTTCCTTTTTTAAAATTTATATGAAGGATTTATGTATACTTTCCATGGGAGGATGTTAAAAGTACATAATTTATTGATTTTTTTGGGTGTGTGTGTGTGTGTGTGTGTGGTGCTGGGGATTGCATGCAAGGCAAGCGCTCTACCAACTGAGCTATATCCCCAGCCCACACTTTATTTTTAAGAGCAGTGTTAGGATCACAGCAACATTAAGCAGAAAAGACCAAGATTTCCCATTTACCACCTGCCCCAACAAGTATTACACGTATGATGGGCCACCCCACCATGTTCCATATTCTCCCCAACACAGCCTCCCTGACCATTAACTTCCTCCCCCAGAGTGCGACATTTGTCACAATCTATGGGGACATCGTCATCCCCCGAGTCCACAGCTCACATGCAGGCCCACTCCTAGCATTGCAAATTCTGTGGGTTGGGACACACACGTAATGACCTGTGTTCATCACACAGTGGCACACAGAGTGGTGTCACTGTCCTAAACATCCTCTGTTCTCCCTCTCCCTGAGCCCTGGCAATCACTGACCTTCTCACCAGTCCTGCCATCCTGCCTTTTCCAGATGCCATACAGTGGGGACCGTGCAGTGAGCAGCCTTCCCACCGTGGCTCTTTTCTCTGGGCAATACATGTCCAAGTTTCTTCTGTGTCTTTTCACAGCTCAGTGGCCCATTTCTTTTTAGTGCTAAATAATATTCTGTTATTTCGATGCACGTCAGTTTATTTATTTGTTCACACAGTTTTCTTCTCATTTATTTTAGTTGGAATTTGTGATTCTTGCAGTGTGACTTGTCTCACTTTGTTAGTTCTGAAAAATTCTTGGCCACAACTCTGTATTGCTCCTGTCTCTGTCTCTTTCTCCTCTCCTGAGGTTCTAATTACACCATGGGCCACCCCACCATGTTCCATATTCTGTTTTAGATATCCTATATTTCCCATTATTTTCGTTCTGTGCATCAATCTAGCCATTTTCTTCTGACTGGCTTTTCTTCCAGTTCACTAATTCTTGCTTCACCCCCGACCCACTCTGCTGGGAAACCCATCAAGAGTCTCTATATTATAGAATTAGTTTGATTCTTTTTTCTCATATCCAATTCTCTATTGAAATCATCCATCCTGTCATTTGCTAATCACATTTAAACTTGTAAGTCAGTTAAAGTCCATGTCTGATAACTTTGCTATTTGGCTCTCCTGTGAATTTTTGTGTATTATCTGTGTTTCTCTTGATTTTGCATGTGTGCCTGTTTTTGACTGAATGACGGACACTATATTTAAAAATTCATAGACATACTTTGAGATTCTGCAGGATATTACCATCTTCCAGAGAGAATTTACTTTTTCCTTCTGATAAGCAGTTGGGGTAGAAGCAGATCATCATAGATGAATCGGGGACTTACATGGTTGCCAAATGCTCACGAGCACCCCTAATGCTGGTCCAGTATGCTGGTGGCATGTATATCAGGAATCTTTCTGGAAGTTTTGAACTCCAGGACTTTAGTGCTTACCTCTTGACATCTGCTACCTTCCCCTTAAGCAACTGATTCTGCCACCTTAAATTTCCAAATGTCTATTTCATTTTGTATTCCCTGCTCAGACTCCATCATTGATTTCCCAGTTCCTAAATCAATGGTTTTTAAAACATGTTCTGTAGAAATTCTTCTGAGACCTCCAGTAGAGAGAAAAGAGTTCAAGCCATCAACACAGCAATTGCTCATTAATCTGATCTCTCTATTCCTCTTCACAGGCTTTCGTTTGAAGAAAGAGGTTTGCAGCCATCAAACTTCCCAGATTATCTCTTAGCACCCATAAATGACAAAAAACCGTGGACTTTTTGTTTAGAAAATATGGTCACCTTGATTATACACCCTTCACTCCCAATGCTAGGTTGAGGAACCAGTAAGTACTCAATATAGACTTGACTCATTTCTACTGAGTAGGTTTTGTCCCCACCCAAGCTAGATAGGACTCGGTGTCCCTATAAAATATTCCTAATTCCATCTGACTAGCCTTTGATGTGACATCTCTCCCCCATTGTGAAAGTTATAAGGCAGTACTGTATTCATTATGAGGTCATCTAAAATTGATGACTCAAGGGTCAGTCTTATAAAACTTCAAAATTTTTTGCGAATATGAGTCAGAATCTGAGTAATAAGCTTCCTTCTATTATAATGAATAATGTCATCGCTGGGTGGCCATGTTCTGCCCAGTAAGTATTCCTGAATTACATGGTAAAATATCTAATTTTTGTAACTAGAACACTATTTTCAAAGCTGTGGAGAACTTAGTTATAGGGAAATTTAGTAACGTTAGTTATTAAATTTTTAAAGTAGATCTAAAAAAAAACTCTGATGCCTCTTTCATGTAAATCTGGGTTTTCCATACTTGGCATTTGTACATTCTCTGGCCACACTCCTCTGCTGGGAGAGTTCAGGGCCAGAGCCTTCCCCTGCCGAGGAAGCCTGGACTTCCTGGGTGTCCAGTCCCTCACTCCTGGGGCCCCAACTCTGACTGACCCCAGGGAAAACACAGAGGCCATGGGATGGGCTGCTCTCGAAGCTGTTGTCGCAGTCACAGAGAGCCTTGGTGAGGGCAGTTTTGACATCAGCACATCAGAATAATTGAGGCTACAGAAGGATCTAGAAAACATGAAAGGCAATTGTGGACTCCAGGGTATGCAACTTCCTCCACACGCACACGTGTCATATGCCCACCCTGTCCCTGGCATAGTGCCACATGGGAATCTACCTCCAGATTGTCTGAGGGTGGTATCATCACAGTGAGAACTCAGTGACACCTGAGATGCCCAGAGCTGTGCTTCGGACAGAGTCAGGGACTCTCCTGGAGGGAGGCCCAGAGTGGCCAGGGATGGAGGAGCAGGAGGTAGGGTCTCAAAGCTCCCTTTCTTTAACTTTGTTCAGTAGTCGATAAAACAGTCTTTAGAATTAGAACAAGCATGGATGTTTTATGAAAGAGACCATGAGGTGTGCATGGATGGGTGCACGCTTCTGAGTGAGGACAAACATTTTCTCTTTTCTGTCCTTGAATGCACCAATGTAGTGTCTCCAAGGCACTGGTCCACAGCAAGCCCCTAACCCAACCACGGGGCATGCAAGTCTCCCAGCTCCCAGAAAAAGAGTTGAAGAGGAGGTAGCTCCACAGAGCTAAGGTCCTGAAAACCACCACCCCTGCAACTCTGCAACTTTCCGTGAGGGATTCCAGACAGGCACTTGGCACTGGCTCTGTGGGAGAGACTCCAGAGCCAGCTACAGTCTCTCCTGCACATTGCCACTCTAACAGCTGCAGGGGAACATCTCTGTGCAAGCCCTCAGATGGTGCCTCTTTCTCTTTGGGGTGAAAAAGGCCTGTAATTGATGTCAAGCTTGAACAGATACCACCTGGAGCCCAAGGACCTCTGCCTCAATGCCTAACAGTTTTTCACCAATCCTTTGTATCAGTTAGGATAAGCTAAGTTTAGAGTTAGTAACAAGCTACCCCCAAATCATGGGACTTTAAAAAGCAAAGGTTTGCTTCATGCTACTATATGGGCATCAAGCATTGGCTGGTATTCTATTCAACATCTCCTCCCTCCAGGATGCAAGCCAAACACAGCAGCAGCCACCTTTGTGAATACTGCTGGTCATCCTAGTAGATGAAAGAAATCTGTGGAGGCTTCTAGCCTATAACTAAGTGATCAGCCCAGAAATGATGTATCTCCATGCACAACTTCTTGTCTATGACCCAACCTAATAAGAAGGGGGCAGGAAAGGCAATCCAGCCATGTTATCCAAGGGAAGTCAATTGGAAATATTTGATACGCAGCAATGACTACCACAACTTTTTGAAAGACCTAAGCCTGAACCTTTAGAATGTTATGGCTGTTCACACAGTCAGGAAAGCTCAGGCATAAGGAAACAGCTGGAAAAAACAGACATAGCCAAACTTCTGCACCTGCCTCAGAATAGGAAGCACACTTAGAGACTCCTGGGTCAGTAGCCCTCATATCTATGCAGTCTGATCCACTTGCTTTCCCTCCTCTCTGATCCCTGAGTTGAAATGCAGGCTCAAGTTCACCAACCTTCCCAGGTACCTTCTGAGTAAGCTGTAGGTATTCAGTGATCCCCCACACCCTTACATTTTTCCATGAATATAAGCAGGAAGACAGAGAGAGTAAGGGTGATGGTGATGTTAGAGCAGAGGAAAGTGATGAATTCTTCGGACCATAGTTTATCACATCACACAGAGCAGTCGGTTAATACTTGTACTAAGTCAATATGCTCTGTAAACCCACCCTGTTATAGGCATTGCAGAAGACAAGAGAATTGAGACAGTCCCTGCTGTCTAGGAGGAGAGTTAGGCCACCATCTATTACTTTGCATTGTCTCTGTGACAAATGAACAGTGACAACATTAAAAAAAATGTTAAAGTTTGGAAAACATAGAGTTTTCCCAAGGCTTAAATGGAATGGAAAAACTTCACTGGAAGAATCAGAGCTTGCATTGGTCTGGGAAAATGGGGGGACTTTAGGCTGGAAGTGGGAGGGTTATGAGTAAAGGCACAGGAATGGAAAGTTGTTGTGACTACTTATGACATGTGTAGTGACAGACTGAGCCATAGTAAGACACAGGGAAGGGCATGGAAGGCCTCAGATATTAATTAAAGGGAGTCTGTCTTTATTCTTTCCGCAAAGAGAGGCTCAAAGACCGGCAACTGGAAACGCTTTGCAATAGATCCCTGTCTCGAGTGGAGGCCAGCACAAGTCATTGTTTCCCACACTTGGCAGTGCCTCAGAGCCTCACCAGCACCCTTACCCCACCCTATAAGGAACTTGTTCCAAACAGACCTTCTTTGTAAAAAAAAAGAAAATACAATAAAATAATCCCTTGACACTCAGCCCTCAGGACCCGTGCCTACAGAACTGGGTTCAGTAGAGCTGGATGGGATCCAGAAATCCATGCACTTAAAGCTGACCCAGAGACACTAATGGAGCTCGTCTGAGAACTAGGTTAGGTAATTCCTACCTAAAAATGGTCCTGGTACATCTAACACAGCATGGCAAAAGGTGAATATTTTTTAAATCACACTCCTAAAAATTGTTCATATTCTGATGCTTTGCTTCTGCGGCAGGTCTGCTCTTCCTCCACTCAGACCCCAGGCCTGGGGCTGTCCTGCGCTCCTCCTCACAGGAGCAATCCATCCCTTAGTTACCATCTCTCATTGCACGTCCTTCTGCTCCTTCCTATCTGTTCTCACTGCTGCGACATTTAGTCAACCCTTTCTTCACCTCCTGCTTGGACTCATAGCAGTCTTCTTACTACTGATCTTCTACTCTTCCTGCATATTCTCTGCTGCACTCAGGCAAGTCTACCCATCAACAAGTTAAGTGGGTTAGGCCCTGCTCAACCAGCGATCAACTCCAGCACCTTGGCCTGAATGAAGTCCAGAGCCTTAGCATTTGAGCTTGTCATAATATGTCTCAGCCAATGCCATAACCTAGTGTTGAATGTCCCCCAAAAGCCCTTAGTTAAAGTCTTGATCCCCAGAGTAGCACTACTGGGAGGGCTGGGGACCAGTGAGAGGTCCTTGGGAGTATGACCTCAAAGTGGATGTAGGCCCCAGCCCCTCCTTCTCTCTGACTTCCTGGGCATGAGATGAGTGCTTTGCTCCCCATGCACTCCCTGCTATGGCCACCTGGCACCAGCCTAAAGGCAATAAGTCCTCTCAATCATGGACAGGAACCTCTAAAACCATGAGCCAAAATAAACCTTTATAAGTTAAATTACCTAAGCCATGTTTGATACAGTGACAGAGAGTTGACTAACACGGCCTAGGTTCCTGTGTTATTCAAAGTTTTAGCCAAACTGGAATACTCTACTTCTCCTAATGCTGTACCTTCCTGAGTCAATTTTCTTCTAGGTTTTCACCAAGTTCACACCTCTACACAACCATCTGGTCTGAAATGCTCTCTGCCCATTAAAATTCTGCCCATCCTGCAAAATTAAGTTCAAATTTTAGCTATTCTATAAAGTCTCCCTGTTTTAAAAAGAAAAATATATACATAATAAATATATATACATGTATATTTAAATATATATTTTCTTATTAGTTGTGTGCTATGCAGTTGGCTGATATTGGGGAATATAAAGATGAGCAAGTTATGATCCTTGTCCAAGGGCAATACCTAGCCCAAAGGGCCAGAGTATGTGATGGGGACATGAGTTGGAAAAGACCTGTGAAATAGAAAGGTTTCTCATACCCACAGCTCTTTGAGAGAAAGTGATCCTCAGCAATTCTCTCTACATAAAATTGCTGACAGTTTTCACCAAGCACAGAGAGTTAGCCTGACCCTGCATTCTGGTCTCCACCCCTATGGGGGTCTTGACTTTCTCCCCTGTGCTCAAAAGGGGCAGCCTCTATTGGACAGTAAGAACCAACTTAATCAGATCCTCTCCCTGGGGAAGAATTCCTTCCAGGGACTCACAGAGAGCCTTGTAAACCCAGGCAGCACCTGTCCCCCTGCTCAAATCCTCTAGGAGGCAGGGACAGGTCCATTGAAGATGCACGGGGACCCTGTGAGCCACATCACCATGGAGCTAACACCACAGTCTTCTTAAACAGGAGTAAGCCCCATTCTCCAAGGTCATCTGGGTGTAGATCCTAAGGACAGAGTGTAAGGGACTAGCAAGCACATGGTGGTCATGAGAATATAAGCAAATAATCATGCAGAGTGACCAGCACCTAAGCCACAATGAGAGAGGAGGCACTGGTCTTCACTCAGGTCCAGTATTAAAGTAAGTTAGTTCTGACTGGGGTTGTGGCTCAGTGGGAGAACACTCGTCTAGCACGTGAGAGGTACTGGGTGCACTGAGTTCAATCCTTAGAATCACATAAAAATAAATTTTTTTTTAAAAGGTATTAATCAACAAATGCATGAAAAAATGTTCATCATCACTAGCAATTAGAGAAATGCAAATCAAAGCCACTCTAAGATTTCATTTCACTCCAGTCAGTATTGAAGCCAGATTTAAAGTTAGGTAGTCAGTGTAGTTAGGTAAATCAGGTCTAATATCGAGTAAGATCTAAAATGGAGGCCATGTTGAGAATGAATTCCGGGAAACGCAGGACAACTCGTGGAATGTTAATGAAGTCCAGGAAAAAGCCCAAGGCCAGAGCCATCCCAAAGAAGTGTTAATGAACAGCCCCCAGCAAACTCGAAGGTGCTGACTCAGAAGTCCTTCCGGACCAGATAACTTCTTTGGTCCACCTGTGTCCCACCCCTCGGGCCTTCCCACCTACATTCCATCACTGAAAGAAACTATAAAACGGAGAGACAACCGCACTTCCACGGATTCCATCACTTGGGTCCCCTTCTTCCTCCGGGAGAAGTCTTTTCTGCTGTCCTTTAATAAACTTCTAATTTCTACTCTGACCTTGCCTCGGCGTGTACTTCTCTGGTGTTATTCTTCAACATTGGGGAAGCAAGGACTCGTCACCGGTCAACAGCGGTAACAGAATGGCATCTATTAAGCATACAAACAACAATAAGTGTTGTTGAGGATGTGGGGGAAAAGGTACTCATACCTTGCTGGTGGGACTGCAAATTGGTGCAGCCAATATGGAAAGCAGTATGAAGATGTCTTGGAAAATTGGGAATGGAACCACCATTTGACCCAGCTGTCCCTCTCCTCAATCTATACCCAAAAGACTTAAAAACAGCATACTACAGGGACACAGCCACATCAATGTTTACAGCAGCACAATTCACAATAGCTAGATTGTGGAGCCAATCTAGATGCTCTTCAATAGATGAAAAGATTTTTTAAAATGTGGCATATATACACAATGGAATATTACTCAGCAATAAAAGAGAATAAAATCTTGGCATCTGCAAGAAAATGGAGTTAGAGAAGATACTGCCAAGTGAAGTTAGCCAATCCCAAAAAAACAAATGTTGAATGTTTTCTTTGATATAAGGAGGCTGTTTCATAGTGGGATAGGGGGAGGGAGCATGGGAGGAATAGAGGAAACCTAGATAGGGCAGAGGGGTTGGAGGGGAAGGGAGGCGGCATGGGGTTATAAATGATGGTGGAATATGATGATCATTATTATCTAAAGTAAATGTATAAAGACATGAATTAGTGTGGATATACTTTGTATACATCTAGAGATATGAAAAATTGTGCTTATATGTGTAATAAGAATTGTAATGCATTCCACTGTCATATATAAATAAAAATAAAAAGGTATTGTGTCCATCTACAACTAAAAAAAAAAAAAAAGTTAATGATGAAAGAGATTAGACTTGGTGATGTTTCTAGAATGATCTGTTCCAGTCTCCTCACCTTACACATGACATAGGGAGAGCCCTGGGAGGCTGGATGACTTGCTCAAGAACTTCAACCAGTTAATGGTGTTGAAAAACCAGCCTCTACCTCAGAGCAAAGCCTGTCCAAGGAAGGGGGCCTGACCTTTGTCCTTGGAAAGACCCACAGAGCACTCCTAGGCACATATCCACCCTGCTGAGTTGTTTATCTACAAATAACAGGAGAGATCATCTGCGCCAGGTGTCCCTGTCTTAGTCAGGCTAGGTGGAGATCCATAGCAACCCCCTAGCAGCCACCAATCAGTATGAGACAGGGAAATACCTGGGATGCCAGATGACCCTCCCAGTAGTTTATGGTGGTTGAAAACATGTTGGGAAACCATGTAGTTCAGCACGAACAACCCTCGTGGCTTAAACCAATCAGTTCAAATGAATCCCCCTCTTGTAGTAACCAATCACCCCTACCCAACTTGTTCCCACCAGTTTTAGAGTTGTTTTATGATTTTCCCGCGGTGTGTGATGATTTGCTAAGAGATGCTATGATGTATGTGAAGTTTCTGCCTTCCCCAAAGAGTGTATAAGACTGCTGCAAACCCTGGGCCTCTCAGTGTCACCAGTTGTTGTGTGTGCGCACGGGGGACCAAGCTAACTTGCAATCAACACCTCTATGCTGTTTACATCCATCTTGGTCTCTGGTGACCTTTTGGGGGGTCCCAAAAGCGTAAACTTCAGGTCTGTATCCCAGGTCTCATTCACCAGGATAAATAAGGCTTGGGTGTATCATAAAGTTCCTGCTGGCTTTTTCCATTTTAAATTCAGGAACTTGTGGTGAGGCTTCAGGATGCCTCCCTTGCAATAACTATTACAATTGTGTTGTCAGGGTTTTTCCTTAATATTTTCCCCTCAGATGATAAGGTTTCAGTTCCAAATATGGGTCCAGCCCTGGCAAAGGAGATGTGTTCATTGGGAGGGGAAGGAATAGACGGAAGAAGAACTCAAAGAAAATAACAGCAAAAGGATTTGGGTGGGGGGGGCTGGGAATGTGGCTCAGTGGCAGAGTGCTTGCCTAGCATGTGTGAAGCACTGGGTTCAATCCTCAGCACTAAATAAAAATAAATAAATAAAAGTATTGTGTCCATCTACAACTAAAAAAATTTTTAAAAGATAAAAATAAAATTTTAAAAAGGATTGGGGTCAGATTCCAGAGCTTTTGCCTAAGTGCCTGGGGGGAGAAGGTTGACTTTAACTTTCAAGGATTTACTCAAAAGGCAGGGCTCCAGGCTGGAAATCCCTACACTTAGGGACAACCCCCTGGACCTGGGAGGCCTCAGGAAACCCCTGCATTAGCAAGGGAGAAAGGAAAGTCAGGCCTCCCCTAACAGCAAGGACTTCCCCCAGGACAGTTCCCTGGCCAATTCCATATTTATACACAAATAATGAATCTGGGCTAAGACCCTCTCTTGCTGGCCCGGTGGGGTTCAGGCCAAAGAGAGAGGATAAGTATTGAGATCCCAGCTGCTGGACCACATGGTGAGCAGGTTCCTCCCTGGGAAAGTCCCCTGAGCACAAGCAATTCTGAAAGACAATAAATACATGCGGGCCATTATGCGGAGGCCTCACACCGCATTCCTTCCACCCGCTGCTCACCTTTACTGCTTAAGGAGTTTTCTCCCCCTGATAAAAATACATATTCTTTTAATTACAAAATAGAAACAAGAGTTGAAAAAAGTTATATGGCCTGTTGTCTCAATAATAAAGAAAAAATGTTTAGACTATGTTAATGTACACGCTTCCCAATCTGTTATGTATAAAATATCATGCAGGTGACATAAACATTACATACATGCGTGTGTGTACATCCCATAAACAGGGTGCACTGTATATGCCCAAGCTATTATACACACGTTTTAAGACAAAATCGAGTCATTCTGTACAGACTTCTCAATACATCATAAACGTCTTTCCATACCAAGTCCTTCGCTAAAATAATTTTAAATGGTGGCGTTGTGTCTCGTTTTTCCTTCCACTAAAGACATTTCCTATAATAAACATTATAGGAAGCCCCACGTGGCTGCCCACCGGGAAGTACCCAAGCATCTCCCCGCGGCTGGAAGTACGTGTCGCCTTTCAGAGCAAAGACAGACGGGAGCTACCGCTGTCCACCACACAAAGCCACGTCCCCGCAGCTCCCGCAGCGGCGCGAGTCCCCGGGCGATCGGGCCGCGGGCACCCGGGAGGCGCAGGGCCGAGGGAGGCCCTGGGCGGCCCCAGCTCGCGCCGGCCGGGCCCGCGCGGTGCCTCGAGCCGGGACGGGACATTTAGCAACGAGTCCCTCGGGCCGGGCCGCGGGCGGCGGGCGTGACCCAGCGCGCGCCGGCCGGGGGTCCGCGGAGGGCGTCGGGCCCGGGCCGGGGCGGGGGCGGCGGGGGGTCGCGGCCCCGCGGGGGGCGGGGCGGGGCGGGGCGCGGCGGCGGGGCGGGCGGGGTGGCGCGCGCTGCCGTTCGCCGCTCGGGCTGCAGGTGGGGCTGTGCGGCCGCGCTGCCTCCAGGAAGCCTCACGGGCCTTCGTCGGCCGGGCCGCGGCGCCGGCTCCCAGGATGCAGTGTGGACCGGCCGGGCGCTGACGGCGGCGGCGCGTCTGCGGGCGGAGCGGAGGCAGGCCGGCCACCGAGGAGCGCGGCGGGGAAGGCAGGGCCGGGCCGGCGCCGCCTGCCGAGAGGACCGGCGGCCGGGCCTTCGTGGGGCGGCGCGCGGCGGCGGCGACTTCCTCCCGGCCGGACAGCGCAGGGCCATGGCCGAGGCGGCCGCGGCTCCGGTAAGGGCGGCCCGCGCGCTCGGACGCGCGGCCTCGGGACTCAGGGCGGCCCGGGCCCAGCTCACGGCGCCGCAGGCCCCGGGGAGGGGTTCCGGGGGCCGGGCCGGGCCGCGGGGCCTGGGGCTCGGGCGAGCGGGGCTCAGTGTCCGCCGGGGCCTACGGCGCCCGCCGCCCGGGCCCCGCACCGCGGGCCGATCCAGGCAGGGGGAACGGCCGCCCCGCGCCGAGTTCCCGTAGCCTTCCGGGGCTTCCTGCCCCCTATCCGGCCGCTGTCCCCTTGGTCCCCGCGCCCCCCCCCCGCCCGGGCTCCTTTCTCTGCCTAGCGCTCGGCCCAAGCTTCCCTCCCCCAGCTCCCCCCAGCGGCCTGGTGGCACCTGGGAGGTGTCCGGCGTCGATTCCGCAGACACTGAGCACCCACTACGTGCCCAGCTCGCTCCGGGCGGCGCGGGAGGGCTGCTGTGTTTGTCGAGCCAGGCACTGCACCTAGCCCTGTTTAGGCATTATTTTGTCCTCACTGCAGACCTATGGGGTAGGTACTGTTATGATCTCTGCCGTACAAAAGATAAACCGGAGGCCCAGAGAAGTTAACTTGCCCATGATCACACAGCTAGAAAGTGTCGGGGAGACAGTGGCTCTGTGTTCAAGGACCTGGTGTGTGCTGGGGAAGCAGACAGGTACACCGTAAGGATCGTGCAGAACAGAAAAGGGGGATCGCAGTGTCCAGGTGGAAGCATACCGTGGGAATGCAGGAGCAGAAGCAGCGACCATCCTGGCCCAGTATTTTGCTCTTCTGTGATTTGAACTGGGCTTTTGCGGGAGGCTAGTGTTTCATCAGACTGAGCTAGACCCAGGGAGCTTTCCAGGAAGGGAGGAGGCTCCGGCAAAGGCACAGAGAGACAGAAAGACCTCAGGAGCAGAAAGAGGCCACGATCTTGGAAGAGATGACTTTAATAGGAGGCTGCAGAGAATTGGAAGGGGTTGAAAGGCCTGGACTTTGTCATGTGGGTGGGAACCGCTGAGGGATTTGGCTGCTGCTTAGACCAGCAGCTCATCTTAAGTGGAGTTTGGGTTTCCCTGCTGGTAGCTAAGGCAGCAGGGCTACTTCGCACTCCCACTAGTGAAGCTGTGGACTTCAACAGAGCACAGTCCCCACCTCCCAAGCCACATGAAAATGATAAGAAGACTGCACCATTGTTCAACTATCAAAGAGGAATGTCTTCTTAGTGATGTTGGAGTTTGCACAGGTGCCCTTTTCTTGCAACAGGAGGATTCTAACAGTGCATTTAGAACATAATGGGATTTCAGGGGACAGAGAGCAGGTGGTGAGGGGCAAGGACAATTTTGGAGTAGATTGTTGAAGTCTGGGATATATGGCAAGGTTGATCCCAAGGAGGAGTTGGAGGTGAAGGGAGGATTACCAAGCTCAGAGCCCAGCCAACCCCCAAAGCACCAGCAGGACTGCACCACACACTCCTTGAGAGCAGGGCCCCTCCCACGGCAGTCTTTCCCTGTCAAACATCCCTTTGCCCATCCATACTCCACCCTCTGAGACCAGCTGAAGTCCTACCTTAGTAGGGCCCAGAGTCCATCCTTTCAGACAGCCAGAGAACTTTTTTTTTTTAAGTACCATCTGGGCAGGGTTTTTTTTTTTTTTTTTTGCCTCCTGTAGCACTCTCCTTTTGTCCCTTTTTCTGAGGTGTCCTTCCATGTTCTGATTCTCAAGAACACACTCCAAATTAATCCACATATGGTTCGTAGAAGTCACTTTGTTTTGCAAGTAGTTGTCAACATTTTGCTTAGGAATGCTTTTCCAGAAAGTCATCCATCCATCTACTGTCACCAGAAAAAGCCTCCATAACATGCCTCAAACTGTAGTGGGCAGATAGTCCACAAATGTGTGCTTCCTTCATGGTCCCCATCTGCTAGTCGGTCAAGCCTCTATGTGGCCATTTCCATTGACAGGGAAGCTCCATATCTTTTGACTTTTGCTGCACATTTAAAAGTATGACTAAGGTCCAGTCTCTAATAGAGCTGTGTGCTCTATCTTCTGCTATCTTCTATATTCTGCTCGTTGTCTATCTTCCTCACCAGACTCAAGGGCACGTCACTCATTTCTTACAGCTACAAAAAGGTCTTGAGACTATCATCTTTACATTGGGAAAGGTAGGAGCCAGGAGGGAAACAGAATCTCAGGTGGCTCAGGTAGTGTGAAAAAAATCCAACTAGCTTAATGAAGTTGTAGTAATGGTAATCTTAGCTTGCATGGAGTGAGGGACAAGATCAGATTGTCTTGGAGAAAGGGGAATTGGCCATTAGATTTTTCTGTCTTATTAAAAGGGGACAGGAGGTGCTTTAAAAAAAAGAATTGAGCAACACTCTTGTTTGTGTGGTTTCAGTGGAACAGCTGGGGGTTTTTTGCTGGGTCATCGGCAGTACAGTTCCTGTGGGTGCCCGGAGTGCAGGCTGGGCTCTAGTAAATCTGCAGTTTACCATTTCTCCACTAAAACACCCCAGCAATGCTAAGTCACTGTTTACTTTGCAAAATCACACTGAGCGCCTGCTGTGTGTCGAGCACTGTGCTGTGAAAAGCTGCAGTGCACCTCCAAGGCCTCATGGTGTCAGCCCAGCAGGAAATGGCCAGATAGGGTGGTGAGCCTCAAGATAGGATTCTGCCGAGTGCTCTAGGGGCTGGAAGCAAGGCACCACAGCCACAAGCCAGATCTGAGATTCCCCAAAGGAGGTGATCTCCAGGTTGAGATCTGGCACATGTGACAGGAGATTCCCACTTCCCACAGATATGGGCTCCCTGCTCTCAGCCTGCCTCTCCCATGCCTAGGGAGGTGGGGTCATAGATACAGTGAATGCAATGAATGACGCTGGTTTCTCATTTTTGAAAGATTTCTCCATGGACAATGGCAGCTACAATTCAGGCCATGGAGAGGAAGATCGAATCGCAGGCTGCCCGCTTGCTTTCCCTAGAAGGTCGAACAGGGATGGCTGAGAAGAAGCTGGCTGATTGTGAGAAGACGGCCGTGGAGTTCGGCAACCAGCTGGAGGGCAAGTGGGCCGTGCTGGGGACCCTGCTGCAGGAGTACGGGCTGCTGCAGCGGCGGCTGGAGAACGTGGAGAACCTGCTACGCAACAGGAACTTCTGGATCCTTCGGCTGCCCCCTGGCAGCAAGGGGGAGGTCCCCAAGGTAGCCTTTGGGTGCCCTGGAGTTGGGAGCCCTCGGGGCTGTGCCTGTAAGTGTGTGGGTGAGCGAGTGTGACACTTGTGGTTCCAGGTGCCCGTGACCTTTGATGATGTGGCCGTGTATTTTTCCGAGCAGGAGTGGGGCAAGCTGGAGGACTGGCAGAAGGAGCTCTACAAGCATGTGATGAGGGGCAACTATGAGACACTGGTCTCCCTGGGTAAGGCCTAGCACTCCCTTCTCTGTCAAGTGGATTTTATAAGTCCCCAATCTCTTTCTGCTGGTTGTTTTCATCTCAGTGACATGTAAACCCCTAGATATTTTGAGCAAGGGAGTTGTCTTCCTCCTCCTAAAGATAATTAGTGATAGTCAGACTCCCCCTTCTGCCTGATGGAGTGGCAGAGTGAGGAAGATGAAGGTCCCTTTCCTAACAGGGCCTAGACTGTGGACATAACTGCTGAGATGTAGATTGCAGGAACTCCTCTGCTCTAAGGTCCAGTCTCTAATTGTCCACATATTGAAGAAGGACTTGCTTTACCTGCTCTTGCAGAGCTTTTGGCCTTTATGTGATAATTCTTCAGGGTCCATGGAGAATAGGACAGATCTTGCTTCCTACAGCAAGCATTTTCCCCTGCCCAAAGCCTTGCTGTCCCAGACTTAAGGGTCACTACCTGGGAAGGGCCTGGATTCTGCCTCCTGGGCCCATTTCCAGCTCAAGATGAGCTTTCTATGACCTCAGAATAAAGGGCGATGAGGTGTCCTTGGTGAGGAAGGGAATGGGCACAGGCATGCTGTTGCACTCTAGAGTGCAGACGTGAGCTGTTGGCTCCTGTGGAGGCTTTATGCCCAGTACTGCTGACACAGGGCCAGGTAACTCTTTGTTGGCTGGGGCTGTCCTTTGTGCTGTCAGATGTTCAAACCAGCCCTGCCCTGTGCCCAGCAGATGCCAGCAGCACCTCTCCTAGACTATACAAGATGATCAAGCTTTCTAGGAAAGTTGCCCACCTTTGAGAACCATTGCTCTGTACCAACCCAGACATTTAATTTCCAGACCTTTCTTCATTTTCCAGCTGCCTTTCCCTTGCTCTGATGGGAACATGGCCAAAGCTAACCTTCCTGTCTTTCCCCAGACTATGCCATCTCCAAGCCTGAAGTCCTCTCCCAGATTGAACAAGGCAAGGAGCCCTGCACCTGGCGTCGTGCTGGCCCCAAGGTTCCAGACGTTCCTGTGGACCCCAGTCCAGGTGAAGGGTGGGAGAAGGCCAGGGAGACACCAGGTGATTGGATGAAAGCAGAAAAGTAGCGGGCTAGGGATGATAATTGCTTGTTTCCAGAGAGAAGGGAGAAACATGAGATGGGTGTGTGAAGTCTGCCTTCTATAGTCGATCTATAACCTCTAACCTACTCAGCTGGCACTCTGGAAGCTAGTGCCTTCCACATGGAAACAGGCAGACCAGCCAGCCAGCCAGTCACACGGAATGATGGGAAGAGAGTAGAGGATTTGGGCAGAGAAAGAAAGAATCTGTTGAACACAGAATTCATCCAGAGCTTTGCAACATCCACTGGCTGCCTTTAAGTCTATTCCCAGCTAGACAACAGAATCCTGTTGGCAAGCTGTGTGGTACAATGTTATAAAATTCATGAATTTATTTAAGGTGAATATGAATGCTAGATATCAGTGTCTCAGATTTCCCTGGAGCCAGTCAGCACATTTGAAAGTTCAGAAAAGGACAGGGGACACATGAGAAAAACCACATTCCTGAGGGGAAGACCTTGCTGGGTTCTCTGGCCAGGAAGACCCTGTCTCTGTTCATCCCTGCTTCCTACCTTGACTGTCCCAGGATTCCCTTCCTTCAACACTGTGTGACTCAGAAGTCTTCCTGTGGCCAACTCATGTGCACTATTTGTGTCTTAATGTGTTTGTTGCTTCATCTCAGATAGATTTTCATTTTATCAAAGGCAAAAAGCACATGCAGAACTGACCTTGTGATCAGCTTCTGCTACTGCACTCAGTGGTTTAGTTTAGCAATGTATTTTGAAAGCCTTCTAGGTGCTGAGGACTGTGCTGATGGTTGAAGTATAGAAAGGTGACCAGGAGCAGAGCACTATCCACATGGAACAACTACAGGTCACAGGCAGCCTCCAGCTTCCACATCTGGGTGGGGGGTTCATGTGGCTGGTTTTATTTTATCTGTAACACTTGCAGGGCCTTCCTAAGCTCCCAGACCATCATTAATTAAGAGCGAATGAGATCCCGGAGGGACCCCAGTTGCCATCAAAACCCCTCCAGCACTCAGACTCCCATTGTCTGATAGGAGTCCCATGTGGCCCTTCAGTGCAAGCACTAGGGAGGACCCCCACTGTCCCCCACCCTCATCTGGCCTGTCCCTGCCTCTGTCAGGCTTCATGTCCCTTTTTCTTTGTCTTCTATGAATTCCTCCACAGTGCTTAGCAAGTCCTGCTGGATCCTGAGTGTCCCTGCCTGTTCTTGCTTCTCTGCAGTTCTCTTGTCCTCTTCCCCATGTCCCTCTGACACTGGGCTTGCAGGAGGAGGTATCCTGCTCTTCAGTTTTGCCCCTCTGCTGGCTTCCCTTCCCTGTTCTGTAAACCCTGCCCCAGGTGCTCAGGTCGCTCAGATCTCTGGGGATCCCCCTTTCCACCTTGTCATTCTTTCTGCCTTCACTCTTGGCGATGGCAGCATCCACATGGAGGGTCCTTGGCTCTTCTCTGCCCCACATGGCCGACCTTTGACTGTCGATGACAGTTACAGCACCCCTTCTAACCACCCCCTGCCATCCATCTTTCCAGTTCTCTCTCTCTAGAGCCTGAGTCCCCTGGGCCCTTAACCTCAGGAAGCTGTGAGCCCTGAACCCTCCCACCTTCTCGCCATCCTGGCCCATCCTCCCTTCCCTCTGTGGCCATCTGCAGTGGTCCCCTTCGTACAGCCTCAACTCTCTGTTCCTCCTCTGTTCACTGTACCCATCTGGCAGAAGCACAATTCTGGGGAAATCTGCCTGCCTGTTGTGCATCTGCGCCCAGGTACCTGTCTGCAAGCCTGCTACTGGTCTCACCTGATTCTCCCAACCAGCAAAGTCAAGTGATCACCCAGCATTGCCCAGCAATCCCTGGCATCACCTCACTAGGCCAGAGAATGGCAAACTGTGGCTCATGGGTGAAACCTAGGCCAATTGTTCCTATGGCCCACAAGCTGAGAATGATTCTTGGTTTTTGTTTTTAGTGCTAGGGATGAGCCAGGAGTGCTCAGGCACACTGTCCTCCCCTCTGCCATTGCCACGCCGCTTTCCTGATGTCACCACAGATTCTTTTTGAGCATCTATGAAGCACCTGTTTTCTCATATCTTTGCCCACTTTACATCATTTTTTACCAGTTGAATGGAGGCACAGTGATTTCTTGGTTTAATTTGTATTTTCCCGACTGTTAATGAAGTCAGGCATCCTCTTCATAAGGTGATGTGGTTTCTTCTGTGAATTGTTTTTTTCTGTTTTTTCTACCCAGTCCTTTTTCACTTTTGTATTGATTCTGGACATCCTTGTTTGTGTTCTAGGTGCTGATCCTCATCCACTATACGCATTATATTCATCTGCCCCTAATCTGGCAGATCTTTGAGCTCTGCAGTTCTTCTGTGGACGTGTTGATTTTTGGTAGGCATACCTGCCAGTCTGTTCCTTTATGACCTATGCTTTTTTCTTTGTGGCTATCCTTGCCTTCCCCATCCAAGGTCAGAAAGGTGTTCTGTTTTCTTATAAAACTTTTAAAGTCTTGCTTTCCAAATTTAATTCTTCAATCCATTCTAGAATTAATATTTGTATAGGCTACAAGGGAAAATTTACATGTTTTCCCCACAAAGATGTCGGCTTTTCCAGCAGTTTGCCAAGTGTCTTGTCCTTTCTTCATTGGTTTGTAGCACAGCTTCTGTCTTGAGCCAGAGTTTCATGTGTGCTTGAGGCTGTTCCTGGGCTCTGTGGTTTCTGTTGGTCCCTCTCTAGGACACTCTCTCAGCTTCATAATATGCCTCACAATCTAGCAAACCAAGCGTTCCCTGCTTATTCTTCAAGGTTTTTCTTGGCTATTCTTAGATCTTTGCTCTTCTGTATGAATTTCAGAATATTCATGTCAAGTTCTCAAGAAAATCCTGTTGGAATTGCATTTACAATTTAATGTTAGGGAATTGCTACCATTAAAATTTTGAGCTTTGGGCTGGGGTTGTGGCTGAATGGTAGAGCGCATGTCTAGCATGGGTTCGATTCTTAGCACCACATATAAGTAAATAAAATAAAGGTCCATTAACAACTAATAAAAATATTTTTAAAAAACTATTGAGCCTTGCTCTTCATGGGAACACTTACCAAAGATTTCTCTTTGTGGTTGAATAAGGTTTTACAATTTCTCCTGATAGTTACAGTTTCTCTACTAAGTCAGATTTGTAGAATTGGTTACCTGTTTTATGGTTGTTACTGGGTCAGGTATGCTATTGGCTTGGGTTTAGTGAAAGAAAATGTGTTCTCTCAGTAGGCAGAAAGAAATATCTATTTAGAGAATCTTGGATTTGTAACATATACAATTATATCCTCCACAGTAGCGCACCTGTCATCTCAGATTTTGATTTTGTTTTGTTTTTTTGTTTGTGTAACAGTCTGGCTAGGACATTGAAGAATAGTAGAATGATAGCATCCTCATCTATGGATGACATGTATTTCTAGAGTTTCCACATTAAGTTTGATTTTTTTTTCCATAGACATTTGAAGATTCTCTTAGTTTAAAGGCATGTCCTTCTGCTTGTGGCTAGCCAACAGTTTTTATTATGAATAAATGTTATATTGTGCCAAATGCTGGATTTTTTCCCCCTCTTTTTAAATAGTGCCTAGGTTTTTTTGTTACTCTGTATTATACATAATAGTAAATAAAACTCACATAATGGGTGGAGTGCTAGTCAACACAGTTCCCAGTATCCAGCACACAAAGAGCCCGGCCAGAACCTTCAGAGTCCATCATGCCTCCCCGACCACAGTCCCTGCCTTCCTCTTGCGGATTAATAGAAAATTCAGAAACAGAGCTCATCAGCCTTTTGCTTTCTTTACATTTTTATTTCCTCTGTACATATTCCTAAGTAACATTGTTTAGTTTTTGCCTGTTGAACTATTTATGAATGGAGTCTTATCGCGCATGTTCTTGAGTTTGCTTTTCCCACCTGACATCATGCGCCTGAGTGTCTGTGTTGGCGTAGTGCAGTTGTAGTTCATTCATTTTCATGACTTTCACCACTTCATAGTTTTCTGTTTTATGACTATAACACATTTGTTCCTTCTGTTGGTGGGTGTTTGTGTTCTTTTTTTCTTTTACTTCAAGACAATGCTGTTGTGAAAATTCTTGTGCATATATAAAAGTCCCTAGATACAGACATGGGTGTAGACCCAGGAGTGGCGGGTTGTAGGAGAGGTGATGTGCTCACCATCACCTGGTAATGACAAAGTGTTTCTGAAGTGGGGATACCAGTCAGCACCCTCCCCAGCAGGGCCTGGGAATTCCTATCATATCTTATTCTCACTGGCTTTGAAATGCCATTTCCATTCTGCCCATCTGGTGGAAGTTGAAATAGTCGAAAAATTGTGATTTAAATTTGCATTTTCAAAATTAGGAGGCTTCAGCATTATATCCACTATTTATTTTCTTGTGAAATGTCTTTTGTGCACTTTTCTTTAAAGTTGTTTAAATTCGTAAGAGTTCTTTACATATTCTGGATATGAATCTTGCTGTCGGTTGTGGTGTTGATGGTAGGTTCTCTGTTTATGCTTCCCCGTGTTGCTGGGGATGGAACCCAGGGCTGCGTGCTGAGCGAGCACACAGCACCAGCCTGTGGTATATTTTAAAGTGCAGATGCTTTTCACTTCCGTGTTCTTGGATCTTCTAGTCTTTTGCTTTATGGTTCATGCTTTGTATGTCTTCTCCAGTTAAGAATACTGCCCAACCAGGAGGTTATAATACTCGTCTCATTTCCTACCAGAGGTTTTCTATTCTTGCCTTTCATGTGCAAGTTCTTAATCCGCTAGGAATGGATTTTGTGGTGATCTGAGGGAGAGCCCTGGTTCTTTATCACTAGCCCTTTGTTCTCATTTTTCCTTTGCTATTTAGAGAAACTTTCAAATTACATCAAGCACCATGAAAAATCCAGTCCGGGTTATGGTTGGAGTTGACTTCAGTCTACAAAACATTTGGGAGAAAATTGACCTTTCACTCTACTGAGTCGTATCATCCTTGATTATCCTCAGTCCCTCCATTTCTGTGATGTCTCAACGAAGGTTTATAATATTCTCCCAAAAAGTAGGTTGAGGGTGTAGCTCAGTGGTAGAATGCTTGCATATCATGCCTTCAGCCCTTGGTTCAATCCCCCACACTGCAAAAAATAAAAATAGATCATTTTCTCCCAAGGAGGTCTACACATTCTTTTGTCAGTTATATCCCTAGGTTGTTTTGTTTGTTTGTTTGTTTGTTTGTTTGTTGTTCAGTCTCTGTGGTCAGTGGTGTCTTGTTTTTACCTGGGGGCAGGGAACACCATTCCCTGCAGCCATCTCCATCCCCCTGCCCTTCCTCAGTCAATTGCCTGCTGCCCCCAGGAATAGGTGCCCTCTGCTGCTTTGCAAGGGACAAGCTCTATGCTGGTCCAGGTTACTTCTGGTTTTAGGGTCAGCATGAAGAATTCCTTCTGCACAGATAAAAATTACATCCTAAATTATCACTAATAAAATAGCTTAGCTTCACTGACCTTTCTCATTTGTTTTCTCAGTTTAAGAGCCACAACAGGAAAGAAAATAGTAATTGGTCAGCTCCCTCAAAATCCTAATAATAAAAAAAAAAGGCAGTTGTGTTATTTATTGATATTTCTATACAGGAACCTTGCTAAAATTCTTATTAGCACTAATAACTTTTCTAATAATTATCTAATGGTTTTTACATTTTCTGAAAAGTTAATCATATCATCTTTGAGAAATAAGACTATTTTTTTATTTCAAATCTGTATGGTTTATTTTTCTCTTATTTTATTGGGCAGAGAAATCCCAGGAAATCCTTAAATAGAAGTGATGATAACAGGTGTCCTATGGATTCATGATTTTAAAGAGAATAATTTTTAATTTTTCACAGTGAGAATAACATTTCTAAATGTCTCATTTACAAATCCCCTTTATCAGGCTGAAGAAGTCTCCCCCATTTCTGACTTGCTAGGTATTTCCAACAGGAGTGACTGTAATTTTTTTTAATTTTTTTTATCTTATTTATTCTAATTTGTTATATATGACAGCAGAATGCAATTCAATTCATATTACACAAATAGAGCACAATTTTTCATGTCTCTGGTTGAACACAAAGTAGAGTCACACCATTGGTGTTTTCATATATGTACTTAGGGTAATGATGTCTGTCTCATTTCACCATCTTTCCAACCCCCAGTGACTGGAATTTGTAGAATGCTTTTTATTTTCTTCTTGGTGTTTATTGAGATGATTATATAATTTTTCTCCTTAACTCTCTAATAAGGTCACTTATATTATTTCCTAATGTTAAGCCAATGTTGTAATCCTGGAGTAAACCTAACATAGTCATGACCTTTATATACATTTCCAGACTTGTTATGATCATTTTGCTTAGGACTTTGAATCTTTGTTCATGAGTGAAGTAAGCTCATAATTTTCCTTTTTCAGACTGTCTGCATTATTTGGGTATTAAAGATATAAGCTCTGATGTAGGCCCTCTGTTTTTATTTTCAGAGAGTTTGTGTAATGTTGGAATTTTCTACCCTTGAACATTTAGTAGAAAATCCCAATAAAGTCACCTGAGCCTCCAGTTTTCTTTGTAGGGGACATTTTGATTATCAATTTATTTTAGTTATTAGTCTATTTAGAGTTTCTATTTTTTCACTGGTTATTTTGGAAAGTTGTAATTTTTCTAGGAATTTATCTGTTTCCTTGGGATTTTCTGATTACTTGGAATGACATTTGTAATGCCTTGTTGTCTTTCTAATCTCTGCTGCATCCAAACTGCCTCCCCTTTTCCATTCTCCATTTGGTTCCTGATGCCGTCTCCTTTCCTCCTGATGTGCTTGCTGGAGATGAACTGGTCTAATTTCCTCTTCACTGGACCAACTTCATGCTCTCAGTATTCTGTCCTTGTTTTCCCTTTTAGTAATTTATACTCTGATATTTGTCATTATCTTCTACTTTTTAAAGGATTTTGTTGGTGGTGTTATTTCTTTCCTAACACCTTGCAGTAACTGCTTAGCCTTTTAATTTGCAGCTCTTATTAAGAGCACACAAAGCTATAGAAGTCCTCTGAGCCATGGTGCCTGTAGCCCATGTGTCTGGATAGATAATATTCTTCTCTACTGGGTCCAGTTATCTTCTAATTGTCATTGTGATTTTTCCTTAGACCCTTGGATTATTTAGAAGGCAATGCTTGTTTGTTTGTTTTAAATTTTAGTTAATATGAGGAGTTGAAGATTGCTAACTTAATTGTATTATCATTAAAAAAGGACAGTGTGTAAAATATTCATCTTTTAAAATTTGCTGAGATTTGTTTCATAACCTGGAGTGTTCTTTTTTCTTCCTCACTATGTGCTTGAGAAGCATGTATGCTCCCTGTATTTGGTTTCTACTTGTGTCCATTTGATCAGGTTTGCCAAGTGTTGTTTAGTTGTTCTATGACCTTTAGTTGGCGATATTTACCAATTATGAAAAATATGTATCAAAATCCCCCACCGTGAGGGCAATCTGTCCATTCCTCTCCAGAGTTCTTTTAGTTTTGCTTTATTATTTATTCTTAAAGTCAATTTCTTCTAAGATATGTAGCTACATCACTTTGTGTTGTTAATTCTGGCTTTAGTTTATCTTGTATTCTGTGATATTGCTTTCTGCATCCTTCTGTTACAGGTGTGAGTTTTCTGGTAAACAGCATATTTCTGTGTTTTTTGTTTATTTACAGACTGATAGTCTTTGCCCTTTAACTGTCCAAAATTATAGCCACCAGCTACAGGTAGCTATTGAGCACTTGAAATGGGCTGTAAGGACAAAATGTAGACCAGATTTTGAAAACTATGTGCAAAAAAAAAAAAAAAAGATGTATATGAAGGATGTGTGTATGAAACTATATAAGGTATCTTATTTTGTATTGATTGTATGTTGAAATAGCATTTTGGACATATTGGGGTGAATCCTTCCATCTGTTTCCTCAAGATTTTACAATGCAGCTACTGAGCCCCTCTGCCAGTTGTCTGTCCCGTGGGACCCTGCTGCTCCAAATCTTTTCCCTGGTCATGGTGGCTTGTGTGTGTGGATCCTTGCTGCCTTTTTTAGAGGAAGCTTTAGAATTTTTCTTTGTGGGGAGTTATTTTTTGTGGGTATGTAGGTAATGAACTTTCAGTTTAAGTGTACTTATATATGGGTCTATTTCTATCTGAAAAAATCTTTATTCTACCCCTGTTTGAAAGACAGAATTCTGGTCTATTATTTTCTCTTAGCCTTGTGAGACTGTCACTTTGCAGAAGTCAGCTGTTGATCTTGCAGGTAATCTGCCTTTTTTTCTATGCCTGCTTTTAATAAGGCTTTGTCTTTGAGAATTGGCAGTTCTGCAGTACCTTTACGTGTGGACTTATTTTTCTTTCTCCTGCTTCAATCCCTGATATTTTCATCAGTTCAAGGAAATCAGCAATGTTCTCTCTTTGAATATTGTCTTGCCCCTTTCTCTCCAATCTTTTATTCGTGAGGTTTTCATCTTTGCCTCTATAACCTCTCTTTATATTTTCAGCTCTATCCCCATGCTGAGGTCTGAGCGCCCCTGCCAGGAGTATTCTTCCCCACACAGCTTGGAGCCAAGGACAGGGTAGGCAGTGCCCTGAGTGGCAGTTTGGGCTTGGGTTGTAAGTTTAGTCTGCTGGGAATGTTGCCAGTTGGGTGGTGGGGTGTCTCCAGCCAGCTGCCCCTACACACACACACCTGACCCTAGACCTGCCACACTCCTTCCCTAATGGGAGCGTGCCACTCAGACCTGGGCAGGAGCTAGATGTCCTCCATTCTAATTTACTGTAGAAACTAGGGCTTTCTTAGTTTCTGGCCTCTGTTTGTTTTCCTTACTTTATTTGTAAGTCATCCATACTTTGATTTTTTTTTTCCTTTTTCTTATTTTTATACTATACCCAGCATTTTTATTTTTAGCTGCCCCAGTCTGGAAGGAGTTTCTCTGTTTCTCTGCACATCTAGCCAACCATATGCCAGAAAGAAGACTTGATGCTGCTTTTACATCTGTTAAGATGATCATATTGTCTTTGCCATTACTGTTAACTTTGTGAATTATATTACCATATTTTCTAGTCTCATCTTATCCTTGATAAACCTGATTTGCTCATAAAGTGTTATCTCTTTTTCTATTTTGAAAATACATTATGGGATTTGATTTGTAATTCTTTAATTTAGAATCTTTCATACGTGTTCATAAATGAGATTATTTTATACATTTTTTCATATACATTAGTTTGTATAATCAAAATTATAATAGCTTCATAAAAGGAGTTAACAGATATTTTCCTCTCAGCTTTTTCTTTTTTTCTTTCTTTCTTTCTTTCTTTTTTAACCCAAAGGCACTTTACCACTAAGCCAGCCTTTTTATTTTGAGACTTGGTCTGACTAAATTGCTGAGACAGTATTTGAACTTGTGATCCTGCCTCAGCCTCCAAAGTTGCTGAGATTACAGGCAAGCACCACTTTGCATGGCTTTCTCAGCTTTTTGAAGATATTCTATTATCTCTGATGTCCTGATTATTGTAGTAAATCTGCTTTCAGGCTGAATGTTATTGTTTTCTCATTAGTGCTTTTTAAAATTTTTTTCTTTGTTTTTGCTGTTATTTCATTTCACTTGAATGTTGTCTGTTTATTTATTTGTGTTTATTTTCTACTTTGGAACCCATAGTTTTATGAACCCTTTAAACTATGGGTTCATAATGCCTTTAAGTTTGGAAAATTCTCAGCCATTCTTTCTTTACCTACTTCCATTTGCCCCTTTCTTTGTTCTCTACTTCTGGAATTTCTACCACCAGTGGTTAGAACTTCTTATTCTATCCTTCATGGCTCTTAACTTCTCTTTCGTATTTTCTATTTCTTTATCTCCAGTGCTTTGCTCTAGGTTATGTCCCCAGATCCATTTTCCAATTCATGAATTTTCTCTTCAGCTGTGTTCAAACTGCTAAGCCATTTATTGAGTTTCTAATTTCCACAACTGCTTTTGTCGTTTATAGAATTTATTTCACTCTTTTTCAAATCTACCTCTTTAATAATAATTTACTCTCCTTACCTTGGAGATTCTGCTCCTTCTTTTATTTCTTTGAATATTTTAGACATATTTATGTTACTGTATCATTCAACCTATCCTTTTTTTTATGGTTCTTGAGAGCAAAGTCTGCCAGTGACTCCCATGACTGTTTTCCATGACTGTTTTCCTCTAGTTTTAGTGTGTAGGGGACCACTGTAGTCTGAGTTGTAGGGGTAATCCCATGGGGCAGGTTTGCTCTTGCCTGTGCTGGGTTCTCCTGGGTTTCCATGACTCTCAGCACCTTTTCAGTGAGCTTCTCAGCATAGGGCACCTGTACTGTGTGGGTAGTATGAATTCTGTGTAGATGGTGAACTCCAGTGTCTTACGGGTCACTTTCCTCGCACACCCCAGGACAGGTGGGCAGCTTCCTAGTAACTCCCTTCAGTGGTTAGAGTTTTCTTAGGCCCCATCTCACTTAGGACAGAGCCTTATAGATCCTGACTGCCTGCAGCAGGTCAGCACCACATGGACATGAAAGCCCAGCCCCTAAGGCCTGTGTCCTATGAAAGCAATGCTGTGGGGTCATTTGTCTTACAACAACTCTTGACTGAACTCTTACTCATACATCTGAACTCTTTCTTTTGAGTTCACTTAACCATGTATATGAGGGTTAAAGTTGGGGAGAAGAAGAATTTGAGGTTCAGTTTTATCTGTCACTCCTGTGTTTTAAGTGAAAGCAGGACTTCCCAGAGCAGCTCAGACTTCCTCATGGACTAGCCCCAGCCCAAAGTCCCTACTTGCTATTGCCTACCTTCCCATCAGACTCTTTGCTGTTGAACCTGTATAAGGCCAATGTGTCCATTTCCTTGGCTGCATGTTTATGAGCTCAGGGCCAAGGGACTCACACACTCTCCCTTTCCTAGGCTCAGGGCCCCCTGTTCCTGCCCCTGACCTTCTGATGCAGATCAAGCAGGAGGGCGAGCTCCAGCTGCAGGAGCCACAGGCACTGGGCGTGGAGGCCTGGGCATCCGGGCAGCCAGATATTGGGGAGGAGCCCTGGGGCCTCAGCCAACTGGACTCTGGGACAGGAGACATCTCCACAGACGCTACCTCAGGTGAGTGGCTAAGACAGAGCAATAGACACAGGAATGAATTGTAGAAACTGAGGGCAAGAACTGGGGGAGGTTCCTGATAGGCTGTGGGGAGCTATGGTCTCTCAGAACATCTGGTCTGACTAGTATAGAAGTTTGCCTTCCTTGAGGAAGGGTCTGGACTGAAGCATATCTCACAGGCCCTTTGGGGGTTGGTGACACTGTTCCTGAGTGTTCTTCTAGCCTAGCAGATTATCTAGGCCAGCACATGCCTGCTTTTCCTGTCCCCAGCCTCAGGCAGTGACATCAACAGCTGCCTCTTGTTGGAAAAGGGCTCCTTCGCAGTGACATCTGAGCTTCCCCATGCTCTGACATCAGAGAGGCTGGGTTGTCATGATCATTCAGAAAAGTCCTTGTGGGGCTCTTGGGGTTTAGCTGCCCTCCCCTCCACAGTTTTCTTCTGCTCCCCGCACCCTTCTTGCCCCTGACCATGGCTCTGGTCTCTTCATTGCAGGCGTCCATTCCAACTTTCCAACCACTATCCCACCCACTTCCTGGCAAGCAGATCTCCCTCCCCACCACCCTTCATCGGCATGCTCAGACGGGACACTGAAGCTCAACACAGCAGCCTCCACAGAAGGTATGGGGGTGGCGAGAGAGGAGGCGAATGCCTCCACTGGGAGCCCTGTTTTTATTGGTGAGGTACCCTGACCTCTGGGTGTCTGTGATCTCATGACTATTTTAATTCTGAATTCTGTTTTTTATCTCCTCCAAATGCTTAGGCTTGAGCAGTCTTTCCTGGCAGTATCCATGTTTTAGACCATTCTCTTTCATGTGGTGTTAAGCGGTCTATTCCTTGAAGGACAGACCTCCTCTCCAGTCTCACATGGCTCCTCTGGCATAAATGCAAACCAAACAAAGCCAAAACCACTTCTTAGGTATTAACCCTTCCAAAGACAGGTGTCTGAAGGCCAGAATTGGGAGCATCACTTACCAAACTTATGTATTCGTTTTTTTCTTCTGTTATGCTACCTCAAGTTATAATTTCTTTTTTTCTTTTTTTTTTTTTTTTTTAAAGAGAGAGAGAGAGAATTTAAATATTTATTTTTTAGTTTTCGGCGGACACTACATGGTCTTTGTTTGTATGTGGTGCTGAGGATCGAACCCGGGCCTCACGCATGCCAGGCGAGCGCGCTACCACTTGAGCCACATCCCCAGCCCCAAGTTATAATTTCTGTCATCTTAGCACCCACCAAAATATGTTAAAAGCCAAGGTCCCTGGTATAAAACCTTGGGATGTGAAATTACAGTACCTTTATATACATTCCTACTCATTCTCTAATATTCTCATCATTAACTGGGTGACTGCTTCTTGGACGTGTTATCTTGCTGAATCCCCTGACATCTGACATTCACAGAGGAGCTGCTGGTTGGAAACATGCCTGATGTCCACAGCTGGTACAAGAAGAGCCCAGTCTCAGATTTATCTAAACCTGTGCCTATGCCTTTGCCCCTTGGGCAGTAGCCTCCTTTGGTCAGAATTCCTTTTCTTAGGAAAGTTCATGATTAGCCTTAACAGCCAAAATGAAAACAAAAGCTGGGGGGCAGATCTGGGGGTTGCCTTGCTGTGGCAAAGGCACTAGGACACAGTGTCCTCTGGGTCATGGGACAGCCTCACCACCATGGTGGAGTGCTCTGCAGAGTCTGGTCCTGAGGCTTGGCCAGGAGGGCCCAGGTTAGCGTCCCAAGGACTAAATAGGTGCTGTGCTTCTAAATGAAAGCATCAGATCCTTAATTCCTCAAGAGTAAGGGCCAAGATGATATGTGCCTTTCTGTCTTTCTCAGCAGATGTAAAAATTGTGATCAAAACAGAAGTCCAAGAGGAGGAGGTGGTGGCCACACCTGTGCATCCTACCGACTTGGAGGCCCATGGGACTCTATTTGCACCAGGCCAGGCCACAAGGTTTTTCCCTAGTCCTGTCCAAGAAGGAGCCTGGGAAAGCCAGGGTAATTCCTTCCCTGGCCAGGACCCCGTGTTGGGGCTGCGCGAGCCGGCCAGGCCTGAGAGGGACATGGGAGAGCTCAGCCCTGCAGTGGCCCAGGAGGAGACCCCTGCGGGGGACTGGCTCTTTGGTGGGGTCCGGTGGGGCTGGAATTTCCGGTGTAAACCTCCGGTGGGCCTGAACCCAAGGACCGTGCCAGAGGGGCTGCCTTTCTCCTCCCCAGACAATGGAGAGGCCGTCCTGGATCCCAGCCAGGCCCCGAGACCCTTCAACGAGCCCTGTAAATACCCTGGCCGGACGAAAGGCTTCGGCCACAAACCCGGCCTGAAGAAGCACCCTGCAGCGCCCCCGGGAGGCCGGCCCTTCACCTGCGCCACCTGCGGGAAGAGCTTCCAGCTGCAGGTGAGCCTGAGCGCGCACCAGCGCAGCTGCGGCCTGCCAGATGGCACGGGCACGGCCACCAGCACCGGCACGGGTGCGGGCACGGCCACCTCAGGGGGCGGCAGCGCGCGGGACGGCAGCGCCCTGCGGTGCGGGGAGTGCGGCCGCTGCTTCACGCGCCCCGCGCATCTCATCCGCCACCGCATGCTGCACACGGGCGAGCGGCCCTTCCCCTGCACCGAGTGCGAGAAGCGCTTCACAGAGCGCTCCAAACTCATCGACCACTACCGAACGCACACAGGCGTGCGGCCCTTCACCTGCACGGTCTGCGGCAAGAGCTTCATCCGCAAGGACCACCTCCGCAAGCACCAGCGCAACCACGCCGCGGGGGCCAAGGCGCCGGCCCGCGGGCAGCCGCTCCCGCCCCTGCCCACCGGGCCCCCCGACCCCTTCAAGAGCCCCGCAGCCAAAGGACCCTTGGCTTCCACAGACCTCGTGACCGACTGGACTTGTGGCCTAAGCGTCCTAGGACCCACTGATGGTGGCGACCTGTGAACACCCCCACTACCATAGCCCCCGTGGGCTAAAATGTACAGAGTCCTGAGTGCAGACAGCAGGGTGGCGTTGAAAGCCTAGAGGCAGAAATGGAGACTGGCAGAACCAAATTCCCACATTGCTGAACTGATCACTGGAACAAGAGGAACGCTCCACCTCTAGACACAGTAGGATTCCGATTGTGAAACTGCATACCGTAGTAGAATTTCAAGTAATTTAACTGCAAACCTGGTTTTTGTTCTTGTTTCTTTTTTAATTCTTGAGGAAAAAGCTGGAAAACAGTAGCAGCATCAGTTGAGATCTTGTCGTGCACTTTTGTTTTTCAGGGTGTGTGTCCGCCATATCTCCTGAGTCTAATGGCAGTGCTGGGAGGGTGGTGGGTGGGGTCCTGGAGGTGAGGAGGGCCCTGGATACCCCTGGCCCCAGGACTTCTAGGGATGGGTCTCCAGATAGCACAGTCTGTGGGAGTTGAGTCACCAGTCTGCCTGGGCAGCAGGTCTGGGCCTTGGACTCCTGGGCCTGGGCAAAGAAGGGTACTGGACCTGGAACCCCAGCTTCCACTCAGCAGGAAGGACCAGACCAGGAGAGTCAAGGCAGTGGTCAGCTTGCCTGCCTCTCTTGAAAGGCCCCTAAGCACTGGCCTGGCTTTTCCCTATTCTGCACCATGCCATCTGCAGTACTGTCCTAGAGCACTTGACAGCATCCCCCAGGGACTCCTGGGCCCCATCAAGGAGAGCTATGTGGGGCTGTCAGGTCTAGAGGAGGTGAAGAGCCAAGGCTGAGCGTAGAGCCCTCACATCTGGTTATGCAGAGCCAGACCTGGAGCCAGCGGCCCAGACCCCAGATGCTTCTGGTGTGCTGCCCCTCCTATAGTGTCTCATTTCCAGAGTACTTGCACATCACATCTCACTTGATCATACCGGACTTTGGGAAGCAGCAGGACAGGTACTTGTTTCTTTATAGAAATGAGGAGATGAAAAGGGCTCAAAGGGGGCATATCTCAGCCTCTCGCCATTGAATACACAATGTGTGCCAGGAGCCAGGAAGAGCCACAGCTGGAACACAGTTCCTCCTGAAGCCTTAGTTTAAGGGAGAAAAGATTTTGGGTTTTGCCCTCTGAAAAGACTTGTCCCACACCCAGTGAGTCAGATCCTTAGGCCTCAGAGGAGTATCTGGCTCCGCAGCCCTCGAGAACCTGGCCTCTTTGGTGTGTGCGCTCATTCATACACTAGGGCTGCTCAGGAGGCAACCTGGGAGGCTGGTAACATGTGAGTGGCTTTCTCAGTCCCACCTCAAAAGTCTTCAAAGTGGAATTAGAAATGGGCCCAGATTTCTTGTCCACCATAGTGCTATCCCCACCACACACATATCCATTCCTGGTTTTTGAAGCAGCCTTTGGTCCTCTTGCCCAAAAGGGTTCCTGCCTCTCTTTGCAAGGAGAGGCCATGGCATCCATTCATTCACTCTGTCCTGCATTTTATTAGGAATAGACTAGTTAAGAAAAATGTTTCTATGTACTGTATATTTTGTACCTGTTTACACTTCTAATATTGATATAACTGATATTTTGAAAAATAAATGAACAGAAAACATCCTGTTAAAATAAAACCTAACCAGCACCAAGGCAGTTTGGTGGGTTCCATTCTTAGGCCTGTGTCTTTGTTGCTAACCACGTCTGCCAAGGGGCTGTCTGTCCACTTCCTCAGCACCCTCCTTGTGTGCTTAGTCACCTTGAGCCCCCAAGAGGTAACTATCTTTGAGAACTAGGAATGGGAGGTCCCTGAGAAATTTGATTCCTTGGAGATAAACTGGCATTGGAAGGACAATCAAATCACACTGCATCAGAAAATAAACATGGCTTATGCAATTTAGTTTAATTTGACGTTATACATGCAAATAAGAAGTCTAGGAGGAAAGATGCAGAATATCAAAGAAGTGGATGTTGGCTATTTTGTCCTCATCTTTTCTTGGCTGGGTGGGAGGCAAAGGACAAGTAGTGCCTATGGTATAATCGTAGTCTCAGAATAAAGTCCTTCTTAAGTGGCATTTAACTCAGGCTCCTACCGACCAGACTTGTTAACATCTTGTCTCCTGTCTTTGGTGTTTTTCATTTTGGTCATAGTTTTTTGTTTTGTTTGTATAGTGGTAGTCAGACAGCATGCCTTTATTGTTTAGTTTTTATGTGGTGCTAAGGATTGAACCCAGTGTTTCACACATGCCAGGCAAGCTACAGCCTCAGCCCCATAGTTGTGTTTTTTTTTTTTAAGAAAATGAAATGCAAAATTTTCTTTCATTTTTGTGCAAGAGTCAGATGCAAACATGATGGTCCTTCCAGCCATGGTGGAGCGGGGTTATACCAACCGGACCCCTCTCCTGGCCCAACTCCCTTGTTGGACATGCCCTGTGCTTGGGCCGGCTGGGGCTTGCCCCCCAAGTCTGCCTTGCTCCTCACACCCTCACCACTCTCCAGGTGCAGGAATCAGTGTCATGCCTGGAAGCCCTGGTCATAGTTCCCAAATGGAATCCTCAGTCTTGGGTTTGGTTCACCTCACCACGTCAGAACTTCAGACATCCAGGAGGAGGTGGGAATCAGGCCTTGCCAGGAGGGACTGTACTGGCCCACCACGTGGACCGCCAGCCCAGAGCACAGCCATTCTTCCTGGGTCCATCCGCCCCTGCTGTTAAACTGCCACACTTAGTGGATTAAACTCACCCAAATATGTCTTGTGGTTCCAGAGGTCAGAAGTCCAACTGAGTCTTTTGGAGCTAAAAATAGAGGTGTCAGTAAAGCTGTATTCCTGCTAGAGTCTCCATGGGAGAATCTGCACCCTCATGTTTTCCAACTTTTCAAAGCCACCTGCATCCCTTTGCTCATGGCCCCTTCCTGTAAAGGGAACCACAACAACTTCTGCTTGCCTTGCCACATCCCATTTTTCTGACTTTGCCTCCCTCTCATAAAGACCTTTTGATTACATTGATCCTGCCAATATAATCTCTCCCTCTCAAGATCCTAGTTTTTCTTGGGGGAGAGGGGGATGCTAAGCAAACACTGAGCTTCATCCCTGGCCTAACAACCACATCTGCAAACTCCATTCTGCTATGTGAGGTAACACATTCACAGGCTCTGGGGATTCAGTGACATCTGTGGGGACTCCCAGTCATTCCTTGTCTCAGCAACCCTCTTTTATCTATCAAAAGATACTTATCTGCTGCCTGCCTTCTCTTAACATCTACCTTCAGTTTCTTACAATTTTGTTCTCTTATTCCTGATGCCTCCAAAGATGGCCCCATCCCTTCTCATTCTTCCCATTGTTAGGTGACGCACTTCATCATTATCACATTCACAGATAGATTGGAGACAAGACGGGTCAAGCCACACTCCACCCCTTTCAATAGCATCAAGATCTCTAAAGATCGTCCTGGCCACTTTCAGCTATGATTCTTCTCCATCCTCTGACGGACGGACATTCTTCCACATCACTGAAGGTTTGCGGGAGGCCTTGGATCCTCAAGTCTATTGCTCATCCCCTTGATCCCCCAATTCATCTTTCACACTGCCACAGGGTAACCTTTCTAACTAGGAAATCACATCACTTTTGCCCTCTGATTTAAAGGCCTCCAAGAAATCTCCATTACCTGCTGGTTAAGATCCAAACTTCAGCACAGCACATCCAACCCCTCATAGGGGCTCCTTCCTGGTTCTTCCTTTCCACTCTCCGTGTGCATCTCACTATACACAATTGCAACCACCAGCTCTCCCCTGAGCACCATGCTGTTCCCTGCCTTTGCATGTGCTGTTCCCACTGCAGACAATGTCCACCCTACCCTCAACCCTTGCCCAACTGGCACAGTCCACTTCCCACAGGTCTTACTGCAAAGCACCACCCAGCTCCCTTGATCTCTGCACATGAAACTGACACCTCCCCTGCTTTTCCCACTCCCCTGAGTCCTACTCAGACTCCAACTGTTGACTTGCCAGACCCTCCTTTACTTTGCATATGTCTGTAAAAGTAATCTGTTTAAAAATGAGGCCCAGGGCTTAAAATTCATAAGAAGACCTTTATTCACTGGCAGATATATGGTAGAGTCCCTGATTTTGTTTTAATTGTCAAGTTTCTTTTAACCCAGAGTATTAAATGGTTTATACCTATTTATCAACATTGAAAGCACATTTTAGACATTAAGTATATACACTTAAATAATTTGTTTCATAAAAATTTTAGCCAAATTTGGACGCAATGGTGAACGCCTGTAATCTCAGCAGCTCGAGAGGCTGAGACAGAAGGATGGATGACAAACTCAAAGCCAGCCTCAGCAATTTAGTGAGGCACTAAGCAACTCAGTGAGACCCTGTCTCTAAATAAAATTCAAAATGGGGTTGGGGATGTGGCTCAGTAGTTGAGTGCCCCTGAGTTCAATCCCAGTACCCCTCCCCAAAAAATGTAATAAATACAAAATCTGTGGGTGATATGACTCAAATACTCCTGATACAAACATCTGTAAATTATGGATAGGATTTACTAAGCAAATTAAATACAAAAGTAAAAAGAAACAAAGGGAAAAACCTATGTGCCCAAAATGAAGACAAACTGAAGGCCCACGTTGTAAATATATGTCACTACTGTGCCCAGCTGGGGTGGGGTAAGAAGGGCATACAGGCCATGGGCACTCAGATAAAGCCCTGGAAGTCCTCTTGATCAGCAAATGCAGGTTCAGAAGCACACATCCCAATGCCAAAAAGAAAATTTGAAGTTGGGTCCTCCGGGAAGCAGATGCTGAGACAGTCTGAAGTGCAAATGGGTCGGGAATGATGCTGTGGAAGATAACAAGAGGAGGAAGCAGGATCGCAGGCCAAATCTCCAGCCACGATATCTATGAATGGAAAGAGGCAAGGAAGCAGCCACCTGGCAAAGCTGCAGCCACCAGACGAAACTCTAGAGCAAATACTGCCCATGGGCAGGGGTTCCTATGTTGGACAGCAATGACCAAGCCTTGGGCCTCTAGCCACTCAGTCCTTGGCTGGCGCTGCACAAAAAGAGCATGAAAACTGAAGCATTTCCCAGACTGTGGCCACCTGCACTCTGCAGCCAAATAGCCAATGCCTGGATTAAGATCCAATCAGTGTGACTGCACAGCTGCCACAGATGACAAAAGCCTGCCTGTCTGAGATTGGGCACCAGGCACTGGGCACTGGCCGTGGTGGGGGCCATATCTTCCTTGAGAACTCAAGGCCACAGCTAGTACCTCAGGTTTGGGTTCAAATTTACATTATCCACAGGGCTGATAAATTGGCATAAAAATTATATAGAAGCCAATAATAGCACTTGAGGTTTCCAGCTGAAGCAAACTCAAAACCAGGAGGAACCATCCCACAATCCAGACCACAAGCCCTGCTCCACACAAACTCACAATCACACACCACACAACCACAGGAAACAACCCACCATTAATGAAAAGACAAATGCAGGATTACAAATCCAAGAACTCAAACTCATGTAAAGCTACTCCCAAAGAGAACAGACAGAACATGAATATTTTTATACTGTATAAATCTAACAGGAGGCATGAAGTGGTAGAAGCAACATGGAAAAAGCATAGTTAGTTGAAATGACCAAAGCTTAAGAAAAGTCAAGATACTGTGAAAAAGAGAGTGCCATTTGAAAAAGAACCAGTGAAATTCCCAGAAATAAAAGGAAAGTCTCCAGGTGCAGTGGCACATGCCTATAATCCGAGCAGCTTGGGAGGCTGAGGCAGGAGGATCAAGAATTCAAAGCCAGCCTCAGCAACTTAGTGAGACCCTATCTCTAAATAAAATGTTTTTTAAAAGGGCTGGGGATGTGTCTCAGTGGTACAGTGCCCCTGGGTTCAATCCCCAGTACCAAAAAAAAAAAAAAAAAGAGAGAGTAACATTACTGAAAAAAAAAAAAAACAAAAAAACTTACTGGCTTAGTTAAACAACATAACCAGATACAGTTGAAAAATAATTATAGCTGTCCATTGGTATCCACTGGGAAGCCCAACGAACCCCCATACCAAACCCTCAGATGATTAAGTGCCTTATATAAAACAGCACAGTATTTACATACAAATTGTGCACATCCTCCTGTGTACTTGAAATCATCTTGATTGCTTATAATGTATAATACAAAGTAAATACTATACAAATAGTTGTTATGGTATATTTTTAAAGGAACAATGACAAGGAAAACAGTTTGTATATATTCAGTACAGATGCAATTTTCTTCAAATATTTTATATCCAAATCCACAAATACAGAGATTAGATTGTAATTAAATCAAAGATAGATGAAAAAAGTACCCAGAATGAAGTACAGAGAAAGAAAACAATGGGTGGGAACCTGATATGTTATAATCATAAACCAGGAACACTTACCATAAGTCTATCAAATCAGATGTTCTTAACTAGAAAGTGATTAGGAAATTAGGAGAAAAGAAATGTTTTTAAAAGAATGACTAACAAGTTTCAAGAATGGATAAAAGATATAAATCCTCAAACTCAAAATGCAAATGTCCTGAATAAGATAAATAAAAGTAAATCTACACATAAAAAATATGTGAAACTATAGTACACCAAAAACAAAGAGGAAATCCTAAAAGCAGCTAGAGAAAACTATAAACAGACATCAGAAGAAAAGTATTAGGTTAGCAATAGACTCTGCTGTGATAAAAACAGACATCAGATGACAATGGACAAATGCCTATGAAGGAGTAAGGGAAAATAACTGTCAACCTAGATTTTATACCCTGATCAACTACCATGCAACAACAAAATGAAACTAAGATGTTTTCAGAAAATGAAAACTCAGAATGCACCATTCATAGACACTCACTGGAAAAAAAAAAAAACAACTGAGGATTATCCTTTGGGGAAAAGGATAAATCTTAACACGCACTTGATTTATAAAACAATAATAAAGATAAATTTAATGAATAGAAAACACAAAAAGAAAATACTAAGCAACCATAATCCACAGGAGGATAGAGTATGATTTAAATAAAAGCATTCTATAGTCCTTGTGAGTTCAAGGAGAAGAACAGAGAGGTCAATTTCACTTAGACTTTGCAAGTCAAATGTGTATGTTTAAGATGCTCATTAACATCACTAAATAGAAGTAGAATGGCTCCTGGCAGAGATAGAAAAGATAAATAAAGAAAGCTTACAGGCTGGGGTTGTGGCTCAGCAATGGAGCACTTACCTAGCACGGGTGAGGCCCTGGGTATGATCCTCAGATCCCAAGTACCACATAAAAATGGATGAATGAAATAAAGGTATTGTGACCAACTACAACTAAAGAATTTTTTTTTTTAAAAAAAAGCCTTAATCTAATGAAAGGGAGCAGAGGAAAGAAGCAAAGAAAGAAAAACAAAATAACATAATACAAAAATCCAAACATATCTATATTCACTATAAATACAAAGAAATGTGAAGCTTTCTGGTTGAAGAACAAATTGTCAGATTATAAGAGGAAACAAAAATTCACCTCTGTGCTTTTGAGTTTTAGGAGGTTTAATTCATTGGTGCATAAACACAAAATTATTTTCCTTTCTGCAGTGACTTTCCTACAATTGTGTTAACCCTTCCTGTCTCCCTAGCTATTCAGCACCATAATGACATCCTGTTGAAATTCTAATATATTTCATCAATTTCTACTATCAGAAAAGTCTTATTGCAGTCTCATTGCTAATTATAACAACATTCAGAGCCGCATGTCCCTGTCTCCAATTCAAGCTGCATCTGTTCAGCTGTGAGCAGCTGGGTGGAGCCAGCAGGAGCCTACTCCTCCAGCCCTACCCTCTTCCCTCACTTCCTTCACTCCAGTCAAGTCCCTTACAGAGCCTTGCTTCTGGTTTCAGGTTTATAAAGGAGGCAGAGGACACACTCACATCTGTTGATACAGGACCTCCATTCAGCTTGGCTCCACCTGTGATTATGGACACCTGCAAGTACAGTGTATCCAGCTGGAATTGACACAGAGTCAAAATGCAAATGTCCTGAATCCAAGAGAGGTAGCTGGAAATTTCTGCCCCTCACCCTTTCTGGAGAAGGCATCTGTCCTGTGGCCATGTGGGAAGCCTCAGAGCTCCACCTTCCCTCCAACCTCTGCTGCTCTGCAAGAAGGCTAGGTAGTCATCTGCTGCACCACCGGGAATTGAGAACTGAAATGGGGTGGGGACAGCCACGACTTCTCCCCACTTAGTGGGGCTACTCCTCAGAAATCTCTTCCCATCAATTTTCTATGGCCTGAGGGACACCCACCAAGGGCCCTCTGCTTCTCCCCTGTACTAGAGAGACTATAAAGGACCACAGGCTGTCTCTTGGGCTCCATAAAATCAGACCAAGTCTTCCCTATACATGTGATGGGACAGGGACAGTGGTTGGCCCTCCTGAGGTGGCGCCTCTTGATGAGTCTGTCCCAACTCCTTCTGGCCACATGAAATTAAAATGTGGGGTGCCTCACCTTTTTTTGTCCTCAGTCTTGATTCCCAAATAAGCAGGAAAACTTCTTATTATCCTGTCATGTGCTGTTATAAGAGATAGACCCAAAAACTAAGGATACAAAATACTTCACAGTTAGTAATGGGATGGTGCGGGTGCCGGGTGGAGCAGCAAACCCGCAACACTAGCCAAAAGAAAGGTAGAACGCTAATGACTGGACAAGCAGGCTCTAATGCCAAAACACCACCCAGTTAAAATAGTCATCTTTTTGAGAAAGATAAAATATTATAAGTATCTAACAGCACGACCTCGAAAAAAATAAAACTGGCTGAATTAAGAGGGGGGAAAAATGAAAAGAGGAAGATTTTTCACATACCTCTCACTAATTGATCAAACTATCAGAAATTAGTAAGGATATAAAAAATTTGAAGGGCACACATTTAACTAGTATTATCCAAATCAATTTTATGTTGTTTTCAAGTATTTACAAAAACTGGCTGTGAAGCAAATCAGAACAAATTCCAAATAACCCATTTTATTCAGACTACCTTTTAAAATCACAATGTGATAAAATTAGAACTAAATAATAAAATGACACACGAAATACAAAATGTTTTATTTACTTTTGGTACTAGGGATTGAACTCAGGGGCACTTAATCAATGAACCACATCTTTTTTATTTTTATATTGAGACAGCTCTCGCTATGTTGCTAAGGCTGGCCTCAAACTTGTGATCCTCCCTTCTTAGCCTCCCAAATTGCTGGAATTATAGGTGTATGCCACTACACCTGGCTATACAAAATGTTTTTAAAAGAGAATGATCATTTAATGAAGAAAATATAAAACAACACTGTTGTTTGAGGCAAACCCTACTATGATAAGTTCATAACAAAAAATACTCAATTACAGAATGTTTATCTAGCATTAATGTGTAAATATGCAGTTGCTAATCTTGAGAGGGAAAATACACCAAGAGTATACACAGCCATAGAAGTAAATTCATATTAAACATAGCACTCTATGAAATGAAACCCTGAGCAGTAGAGAAAAAACAAGCTGCTAAAAGTCGGGACACATGGCTCAGTCTCAAACACTATGTGCAGGCCAGAAGACGTCACCCAGAGGGTGTCTGTGTACATCCATTTACAAGAAGGCAGGAGCAACCTACATGAAGAACACAGATTCACAGATGCACATGGACTCACAGGTGGGGAAGGAACAGGAAGGAACTTTCTTGAGTGATGAAATGTTTTAGGTCTTGGTTGTCCATGCAGATTACAAAACTACATTTGCCAAAGCTAGATGACCTATAAATTTGAGATTGGTGCACTGAAATTCATATAAATAATACTTCGATTAAAAAATTTAAAATTTTATGCAATACTCAACAAGGCACAGTGGCACACACCTGTAATCCCAGGAGCTTGGAGGATGAGGCAGGAAGATCGCAAGTTCAAAGCCAGCCTCAACAATTTAAAAAATTTGAAGGGCACTTAGCAATGCCCTTGAGTCCCAACTTTCAGCAGCTTGGTTATCTCTATTGCTCAGGGTTTCATTTAATAGAGTGCTATGTTTAATATGAATTTACTTCTATGGTTGTGTATACTCTTGGTAAATTTTCCCTCTCAAATTATCAACTGCATATTTACACATTAATGCTACATAAATATTCTGTAATTGAGTGGAATTTTTTTGTTATGAATTTATCATAGTAGGGTTTGCCTCAAAAAACAGTGTTGTTTTATATTTTATTCATTAAGTTATTATTCTCTTTCAAAAACATTTTGTATAGCCAGGCATGGTGGCATACACCTATAATCCCAGCAACTTGGGAGCCTAAGAAGGGAGGATTACAAGTTTGAGGCCAGCCTTAGCAACTCAACAACTTAGCAAAAAAGGCAGGACATGTGGCTCATGGCTCAATGGTTCAGCATCCCTCAGTTCAATCACCAGTTCCTCATACTTGTGAGACATGGATTCGATCCTCAGCACTACATACAAAATACATAAATAAATAAAATAAAGGCATTGTGTCCATCTACAACTAAAATATATATATATATTTTTAAAAACTGTGCAAAAATTACTGTGAAAAATATTAAGACATGAGGGAAACTGGGAAAAGATATTTGCCATGTGTACAACCCACAATGTCTTGTGGAGATTATGACACATTTAGTAGTCCCCCTTTGTCCACAGGGGATGCACTCCAAGGCTCCCAGAGGAAGCCTGAAACCTCAAATAGTACTGAACCACACACAGTTGTGCCTCAGAACTCAAGGGGCTTTGGTTCCAGGACCTTGCTGTGATTCCAAAATCCAAGAATGTTCAAGCCCTTTCTAAGAAATGGAGTAGTGTTTGTGAAGAATCCAGGTACACCCTCCTGTAAACTTTAAATCATCTCTAGATTACTTGTAATACATAATACAATGTAAATACTATATGAAAAGTTGTTGTACATTATTGTTTAGGTGATAATGATAAGGAAAAAAAGTCTGTACATGGTAGGTACAGATGCAATTTTTAAAGAACATTTCCTGAGATTAGTTGAATTAGGCATATTTCCACTGTGCCTGGTTGAGTATTGCACAAAATTTTAAATTTTTTAATCCAAGTATTATTTATATGAAGTTCAGTGCACCAATCTCAAATTTATAGGTCATCTAGCTTTGGCAAATGTAGTTTTGTAATCTACATAATGGATACAATTATGTATATACTATTTTCCTAATCATGCATACACAACTGAGATAAATTTTAATTTATAAATTAGGTATATTAAGATATTAACAACAATAATAAAATAAGCAATGATAACAACATATTTTAATAAAATTGCCAGCATCACTACTCCTGCACTTTGGGGTCATTACTAAATAAAATAAAGATTACCTGAACAAAGCACTGCAATACCACAGTCGAGCTGACAGAGGGCTACTAAGTGCCTAAAGGGTGAGTAGTGTACACAGTGTGGATACACTGGACAAAGGGATGATTCAGGTCCTGCATGGGATGCATCTCATCACACTACCCAGAATGGTGTGCAATTTAACTTGGCAACTGTTTATTTCTGAAATTTTCCACTTAATATTTTCAGCCACAGTTCACCATAAGTAACTGAAACTACAGATGGTGGCAGCGACTACAGTTGGCCTCTGTATTCAAGGGTCTCGAATCTGTGAATTCAACCACCCTAAGGCAAAATATTTTGGGGGAAACTTATGCTTGCAATGAACTTGTACAGACATTTTTTATTGTCTTATCCACTAAATAATACTATGTAACTATTTATACAACATTCATATTGTTTTAGGATCATAAGTAATCTAGTATAGATTTTTTTTTCTTTTTAAAGAGAGAGAGAGAGAGAGAGAGAGAGAGAGAGAGAGAGAGAGAGAATTTTTTCAATATTTATTTTTTGGTTTTTGGCAGACACAACATCTTTCTTTGTATGTGGTGCTGAGGATCGAACCCGGGCCGCACACATGCCAGGTGAGCGCACTACAGCTTGAGCCACATCCCCAGCCCCATAAGTAATCTAGTATTGATTTAAAATATATAGCAAGATTGTATAGATTATATTCAAATATTATGCATCTTATATAAGGGATTTAAATATCTGCAGATCTGGGGATCCTCCATGAGTCCTGGAACCAGTCTCCCATAAGATACCAAGGAACAATTGTATAAACCTACAATGTGTGCTAACAATAGCACAAAAGATGGTAAGGATGACCTATTGTGAGGTTACTGAACCAGATGTAATGTAAGCTGTTAAAAATTAAGGATACATATATTGTAAAACTTAGGGCAGTCATTTAGAGATGTAAGTAATAAGTGAACTGTAACTTTAAAAAGTAGAATATTAACATAAAAATAGACACTCAAAAATAGCCTCAAAACTGGCCCCCCCCAAAATGGAGAAAAAAGTATTATTAAACACTTGGAACCCACAGAAAATAACTAGCAAGGTGGTAGATTTAAGTGTAATCATATCTGTGGAGGAATAACTTCTAATGTTCTAGAACTGAGTAGGATAACTATGGTGGACAACCACAGTTAATTGAACATTTCAAAATAGCTAGTAGAGAGGAGTTTAAATGTTCCCAACACAAAGAAACAATCAAGATCTGATCAATATGCCAATTACCCTGATCTGATCATTACACATTGTCTACATATATAGAAATGTCACACTATATCCCACAAATATGCACAATTACTATGTGTCAATTAAAAACAAAAGTATATTTTAAAAAATAAATGAAATAATATCAGCAATTATCTCCACCAGGCAACCAGCACGCTGGTTTCATTAAAGAGGTTCGTAGCATAGAAGTTAACTAGTGAGATGGAAATAAACACATAGACTCAATTACCTTTCTCTATGACCAGGTCCGAGAGGGCTCTCCCCTCTGGCTCCTGCCTCAAGCCACCTGGTGGAGCAGGACTAGCAGGAGAGAGAGAGCACGCCAGGGAGTAGCCTTTTATTGGGGAACAAGAAATTCAGGGGAAAATTCCATCCAATGAAGGTCGAGGGGGGCAGCATTCCAAGGTCAGGGTCAGTGATTGGTCTCAGGGTCAATGGTCAGTCACACCCCCACATGGACAGGCTCTGGCACCTGGAGAGCGTGGGGATTAGCTCCAACACAGTTTGGCCAGAAGGCCTCACACCCAATCAGGGAGGTGCCCAATCAAGTGCCAGAATGGCTTCCCACAATTATCTTAAATGTTCAGTGATGGGATTAATACCCAGATTATACTGTTTACAAAACCTCTATAAACCAGTAAGACAAAAGCCTTACAACAGAAAAAGGCAAAGGATGTGAAGAACAAATTCACAGAGGAAGAAAACTTAATGTCAGTAGCATAAATATGAAAATGTTCAATTTCTTTGATGGAGAAATACAACTATAAATGCAAATTAAAATAATGAGTTATCAGGCTAGGGTTGTGGCTCAGAGGTAGAGCACTTGCCTAGCACATGCAAAGCCCTGGATTCAATCCTTAGCCACATAAAAATAAATAAATAAAATAAGGTATTATGTGCAACTACAACTGAAAAATAATATTTTAAAAATAAATAAATAAATAATGAGTACCGGTTCCTACTCCTTAAATTGGGAAATGATCTAAGTCCCTCCTCACTAAGAGTTGGCAAGGACCAGAAAATAGATCATGTATTACTGTGGGAGCTACCTCTGGTGAGCCCTCTGGGAAGACGGGGAAAGCTGAAGGTGCTCCTGTCACCCAGTAATCCATGTCTAGGTCCCTCTCCTGGGGACATTTTCCAACCGGTTGGAGTGAGATGTGTGCAGAAGTTCCTGGCAGCAGGTTTGTCTTCCTTCCCCTCAGGGGAAACAGTAGTTTTAAGTACTCTGTGAAATACTATATAGTGGTTAAAATGAAAGAACCAGATAGGCTTGGTTAAACATGACTCTGAATCAAAAACACAATGATCCACGCACAAAAAGAGCAAGTTGCAACAAGATATGGACTGAATAATATAATTCACCTAAAATCTTAAAACATCAAAACCAGTAGCATGCAACTGTGGATGCACACGTGACAGGAAATGCATAAAGCCACGGTGTGGTGGGAGGGGACCGGAGCGGGTGGCCTTGCCTTATCAGTATCCATAACTTTCTGTTTTTAGAGACGCTCTGCTCTGAGCGGTGGCCTGGGGCCGTCTGCTCCCATGGCCCTCCAGGCCAGCTCCACGCCTGTCCTCCCAGGGGTTCGTGAGGGAGGCACACGCTCTGCCCCTTCTTCCCTTGGGCGGTCCAGTTGGGATTCACCCCTGGGAACCGGGCACCTGCTAATGCCCCCCTCCCTCTGCCCCATTTCACCCCCAGTCCCTGCCCGACTCGGCTCCCAATAAACGACGCTACGTGAGCCTGTCCAGCAAGGCCAGGGAGGCTCTGCCACTCCTTTGGGGACCCTCTGGGCTAGAAAGCACTCACAGGAGGGACGGCAACGTCACTTGGGGTCACTCCCTCTCGGCCTCAGTTTCCTCCTGAGTGCCCCGTCTGGCCCCTGGCAGGCCGGCGCCCGAGGACTGGAGGAATTCGTTCCCCTCGTGTGGAAAACAACCCTCGGGCGCTTCACAAAAGCACCCACCCGCTCGCCACCCTGGGAACCGCAGCCCGCTGCCCTGGGACCCGGGCTGCACCGCGCTGGTCACATGAACTCGGGGCTTTCTCTGGTGTGACGGCTTCCTCAGATCCCTTTGTGCGCGCAGGTTTTGAAAGGGAACGGCCCGGGTCCTGGGTGTGAGGGGAGCAGGAGCCGGCGGGAGGAAGGCTGTCGGAGCCAATCGACCCGCCTCCAGACCCCAGCACGTCGCCGGGGCTGCGCGCTCCGAATTCCACCCCGCCGCGCGCCGCCCGCTTCGCCCGCGGGTGCCCGGCCGGGAGGACCCCAGGTGAGAGGCCCGGGGTCCCGGGGGGAGGCCCGGCGGCTCGGCTCGGGCTCCACGACGGGCTGGCCCGGCTCAGGGCGTGTCCGTCGCCGCCTGGCTGCTCGCTCGACACTGTTCGCTCCTACCGGCTGTAGATGGAGCTGTCTGGGTTCCGGCAGCCTCCGACGAGCCTCGGAGTGTTTCTCTTTAAACGGCCTGAGAGGGACATGCCTCCCAGGATGCAGTTTGTATCAACATGGCAGCTGCTGTGCAGCTCCCCTGCTGAAGAGGCGCCGGGACGGCAGCGCTGCTCGCAGCCGGGGCCGGGGCCGGAGCCGGGGTCGCAGCGGCGGCCGCAGAGGGGCGGCGCGCGGGCCGGGGGCCGCTGCTGAGGGCCGGGGCCCAGCTCGCGGCCGGGGCGCAGCCGGCCGGGCCGCCCGCACAGCCGCGCGCCCCGCTCCGACGCCGCCGCCCGGGCTCCGCGGCCCCGCGCCCGCGCGCCCCGAGCAGGCCGGGGCCCGACGGCCGCGCGCGAGCCCCGCGGGGAAGGCAGGGCCGCGCGGCGCCGCCCGCGGAGAGGACCGGGCGGCCAGGCCTGCGCGCGGCGGCGGCGGCGGCGGCGGCGGCGGCTCGCGGGGCCCGGGCCGGACAGCGCAGGGCCATGGCCGAGGCGGCCCGGGCGCCGGTGAGGGCGGCCCGCGCGCGCACGGACGCGCGGCCTCGGGGCTCTGGGGACGGCCTGCGTGCCCCGGGCTCGGCGGCCCAGCCTGGGGTCTCGGTAAGGGACGGGAGCGCTGCGACGTTGGCGGGGGAGGGGGCGCCCCGGAGGGCTCGCGCGCCCTGGGGCTGGGGGGGCGCTGCGGGCCGGCGCCGGGCCGGGGATCGGCCGCCGTCCGTGCGAGGCTGCGCGGCCGCCGGGCCCCGGCACACGCGGCCCCGAGGTGGGGCGCCGGCGGCGCGCTCGCTCGCTGCGGAGCCGGCGCTGCGTCCGTCGGGGTGGCCGCCCGCACGTTTTCCGCAGAGCTCGGCCCTGCCGAGCCTCTCCCGGCTCGGGCGCGGCGCTGACGCGGCTCTCCCATTTCGCAGAGCGGAGACACTGAGGCACAGACACCTGGCGGCGACCTGCCCTGCCTGCCCCAAGGTCACGTAGCGACTCATCCGTGGCACAGTGCCCGCAGCCTCGGAAAGGCCTGCCTGGCGGGCTGCGGGCCTGGACGGGGAGGGGGCGGCCTGGGCGGGCGGGCGGTGGCTGCGGCCCGTCGGGGAGGAGGGGAGGCCGGGCAGCGCCCCTGCGAGTGTCTCCGCGGCTGGGAGCTGGTGACCCTCCGGGCTCTGGCCCTGACCGCTGCCAGCCTCTGCGTCTGGAGGGCCTGGACCGAACTTTGGGTGTCCTGACGGATGGGGCCTGGGGCTGCTGTTCCTCCTCAGTGCACCATTCTTAAAAACCAGCCTTTAAACGCCCTCAGCCCCCAGTGTGCTCACTGAGATGCCCTGGCTGAGCTAGTGGGGTTTACTGCATGAGAATCAGTGCCTTTGAGCCTCACTTTCCTATCGAGTACAGGAAGGGGGGGAGGGCATGCTTGGCTTTCTAAACAACCCCCCAGTTCTTAAAATAATAATAATAATAGAAACTCTTGGGAAATAAAATGAAGATTTTTACCTGCCAGACCTCTGGATTTAGGTCTTCAGGGCCTTTTAAAGGTATATAATTCTGGGTGAACCATCCTGGATCATGCAAGAAAATTGCACAGCTTGCATAAGTCAGATAGTTGTTTATGTGTATGTCTACTAATGTGGCATGAATCCCGGAGGCCTCATCGCTTATGCTACTCGGGGAAGAGTGGGACTGTTAAATCCTATGAAGTATGGTTCAGAAGAATTCAAACCCTAGCCCCTCCCAGCAGTTTTAAGAATTGGGCTTATTTGTTTTAGATAATTTACTGCCCCTCTGTTTGATCATTTCTTTATGCTTGGGGTGAGATCAAGCCACAGGTTTACTGGGAGTGATGAAATTATAGCAGGCTGCTTTTGTTTGGGGGCTGGGGGAGGGGGCATGCCCCAGTGGCCCTTCATCCCTCTGGCTTCCCCAAATCCCAAAATGGAGAGAGATGGTCCAATAATAGAAAGCAAAGAAATAGTATTTTCCTTTGAGCTGATTAGACTGGATGGTAAAGATGTCTTGCTCTGCTGGCTTTATTTTCTACACTGGAGCTTTTTTTCATTGTTTCACTTAAACCCCTGTATTACTCTGGGAGGCTAACCTGGCCTCCAGGGATTTTTCCCTTCTTCCTACTAGCTGTAGGCAAATATCCTAATCCCCCCCCCCCCCCAAGACAGGGCCATAATGTGCCTATTGTGTTGCATTACACTAGCCTTTACCTGTGATTGGGGCCTCTGCCTAAGGGGCCACCCAGACCTGCCTTCACCTGGGAACAGTGCCGGGTTGAGAGTGGGCTTAGTTGATGAGCCTTCAGGTTGAAGGCATCTGTGAACTCAATAAATGTTAGCAGAATTTTGCACATGTGGCTACCTGTATTTTTTGAGAACCCAGAACTTGCATTAGGTTTCCTAAGGGGCCCATGACCCTGCATAAATGGTAATGTCTTTAAGGGCATGGCCTTCCACCCCATCTTGGCCACCCCCAGGAAGCCTCCCACAGGTCTGGATTATCCTCCAGCCTCTAATCAGAGCACATACCTACTGGCTGCCTCAGTAGACAGTGAGGCCCAGAGGCAACTGACAGGTTCTGGAGCCAGGCAGCTGTGTGACTTGGGCCAAGTTACTTAGCCTCTCCTATCCTTAGTACCTTCGTGTGCTAGGTGTGGATAGTGATTCTGATAGTCCCTATTTCATAGGGTTTTGTGAGAACTAAATGAGGTAATCCTTTAAAATGCTTATCACAGTTCATGATACAATAAACTTTGAATGATTATAGCTATTCCTGACTAATTAGCTCTCACATCAAAGGACAAATGCATGGTACTTTCTCAAAGACATTTTGCTGAAGGGTTCTTGAATCTTCAATTCTTAGCTTAAAAGTGTGATGTCATTTCAGCCAAGCTGCTTATACATGAATAAATGAACACATAAAAGAAAGAAAACTGTAGAGGTCTAAAGAAGTTTTGGATGTCGTCTGATAGGTGACTCAAGGAACTTCATTATTCCCATAATTTTGTTGTGACTCAGCAACTTACTGTTGATTCATTCAGCTGATGTTTATTGAGCACATGCTATATAATCAGACTGCACACCAGGGAAAGTCTAATTTTCAAATAGAGAAAATGGAAGATTTAATTACTTTAAAGATCACTTGTATATAAAACATAGTAATTGAGCAGATTCATTGAAGGAAGATCATGAAGAGATGGACAGAAATTGTTATAGGAGAAATTCTTTTCATTACAATAAAGGTACCGCTTCACAGGGTAAATACAGAGCTGGTCACACACGGAAGAACATGGCTTCACCTCCCTGGTGATTAGAGTTCTCTCAGGTGGATGTGGTGAGGTGGGAATAGGGAGAGTGAGGATCCCTGAAGTCCCAAAAGGAAACATCTTTATTTTGGTTCTAGGCTGCACCACTCTGACCCAAGTCTCTAAATGGGCTGACTTCTACGAGGCTTCCAGTCCTCCATTCTTCCTCACTCCCACGTCCCCACTAGGAACGCAGCCCGCCAGAGAACACATAGCCCAGGGCCCACCTGCCCAGAGACCTGGGCTCCTGTAGGAGGGCTGAATCATCTGCTGCCTGGTCTCCCTGTCTCCCTCTTCTGTGTAGCAGAAGCTAGAGAGGTCAGAAACCTGGGCCAGGATGACACAGGCAGCCGTGGGTTCTGATGGGCGATAGCCAAGTGTTCTAACTCATGTCTGTACCCTTCCCTTGTCCACACTACTCACAAGATGAAATCTCTGAAAGGTACACTGTGAGAAGGAGGCGGCACTACAGGAAACGGGGTGGCATAGCTTTTATTTGGTGCTCCCAACAGCTTGATCATTGATGTCAAATCAGTGCTGCAGTCTCAAGAAGAGATTCATGTTTATGGAGCATTTCTTATTGCTACAAAAGCTGATGGCCTCTTAATATGAACATGAAGGATTTATTTTGACAGCTGGAGACTGTGGCCTTCAATCTGTCTTTTCCTTTCTTTCCTTGAATACAGGTCCAGCAGCAGGACATGGAAAACCAACGCTCATCACCTCTGTCATTCTCGAGTGTCCCGCAAGAAGAAACCCTACATCACGCCCCAGCTGGACTCCCCAGAGAAACTCTACTCCCATCCCGAATTCTTCCCCCCAAAGAAATTCCTTCTTTGTTGCCTACTATTCCCCGGCAAGGCTCCCTGCCCCAAACTTCCAGTGCTCCCAAGCAAGAGACTTCTGGCCAGATGCCGCATATACCCCAGAAGGGACCGTCACTCCTGTATCCTGCCACTTCTGAACAAGAGACGCATCTCCAGGGCCACCTGGCTTCCCAGGAAGAGACCCAGTACCCTGCTGACCAGGAAATCTCCCTTCTCTCCCACTCCGCCCACCACCAGGAAGCCCCACTCCACTCCCCTGAAGTTCCTGAGAAAGACCCCCTGACTCTTTCCCCCACAGTCCCTGAGGCTGACATGGACCCCCTGCTCCAGAGCCCAGCTTCCCAAAAGGACATCCCCTTCCAGGTCTCTTCTGCAGCCCAGAAGGAACAGCCACTGCCCACAGCAGAGATCACCCGCTTGGCCGTGTGGGCTGCTGTCCAAGCTGTGGAGAGGAAACTGGAGGCCCAGGCCATGAGGCTACTGACCCTGGAGGGCAGGACGGGGACAAATGAAAAAAAGATAGCCGACTGTGAGAAGACAGCCGTGGAATTCGCAAACCATCTGGAGAGCAAGTGGGTCGTGCTGGGGACCCTGCTGCAGGAGTATGGGCTGCTACAGAGGCGGCTGGAGAACATGGAGAACCTGCTGAAAAACAGAAATTTCTGGATCCTACGGCTGCCCCCAGGGAGCAATGGAGAGGTTCCCAAGGTATGCTTTTCCCCCTGGGGCTTCCCAAGAAGTGGTCTGAATTGGAGTGATTTAGGAATTTAGTTTAATTGAAAAAAAGGAAAGCAGTTGTTGAGAAAGAATAAAACATACCCAAACCTAGTTGCCAGTTGTTGCTTCACCAAGAACAGGACTCACAAAAGCAAGATATTTCTGCTGTTGGTAAAAGCACTAGTACAAAACTGCCCCCAGGATCAGGATCACCATTTAGAAGCCTGTTCAGTAGAGCTGTCCTCAACAGGTGAGGACAGAAGGCAAAGCCAAAGCCTAAAGAGAGTGCCATGCAGAGGCTTGCAGTCAGATACAGCCACCCTCCATATCTCAGGTTCTGCATAGCTTTCACCAACTATGGTTGGAAAATACCTGACAAAAGAAAATTGTCTCTTTGTTGAACACACACAGACTTTTTTCCTTGTCATTATTCCCTAAAGAGTCTAACCATTATTTAGGTGGCGTTTACATTGTATTAGGTATTGTAAGTATTCTAGAGATGATTTAAAGTATACAAGAGGACCTGCAGAGGTTACATGCAAATACTACACTATTATTTATAAGGAACTTGACATCCTTGGATTTTGGTATCTTTGGGGGTTCTGGAAGTAATACCCTATAGATACTGAGCACCATGAGCCTTAATCAGTGGTTCACCCCCAGGGTGGCCTGAGGGAGGCTGTAGGTGAATTTCACTTATAAATCATGTTCACGCTAGTGAAACTGATTTTAGGAGGTATCCTTAAAAACTAGAGAACAGCTAGGTTTTAATCTTATTTTTCCAGAAAGTTCTGAAGGAGCTAAGTATAGACTGGTTTTCTTTCTGTTCCTCTGTGCTGCTGCCCCTTTTCACAGTCCTGTATTAGAAAACACAGATTATGTGCCTGAGCCAGCCCTTTTGTTACTTATTATGCAGGTGAACCCATGAGGGTCTTTCTAAATGCAGTTGGATTTAGTGGGTCCAGGTGGAGCCTGGAAGTCTGCATTTCCAACACATTCCCTGGTGGCAATATTACTACTGGTCCTCAGATCATGCTTCAGAGCAGCAAGAGCTATCCTGTGAGAGGCAAAGGACCAAGCAAGACAGTTCCCCCACTCTTTGTAGCCAGGACAGTGGTCAGACTTCCAGAGAGGTCCTGGTGAAGCCCCAGAGCTGTGGGTGTGGACTTTTCCCTCTAGGTCCTGAGGAGGAGGTATTTGAGCCAGGGCCTGGGGTGAGTCATGGGAGTTGACCACCTGTGACTGCCATCCTCATGGTCCGAGCTGACCTTGTTGTGTGGTTTCAGGTCCCTGTCACGTTTGATGACGTCGCCGTCCATTTCTCGGAGCAGGAGTGGGGAAACCTATCTGAGTGGCAGAAGGAGCTCTACAAGAATGTGATGAGGGGCAACTATGAGTCTCTGGTTTCCATGGGTAAGGACAAGGCTTTCCTCACCAGGGCCGCCTTGGCATCGGCATGCAGTCCACTCAGAAACTTAGGGTAGTGGGAAACAAGGCAAGCAGAAGTTTAGAGAGCACAGTGGATGGACACAGTGCCCTGGGCCGCCCACATCACAGGGCAGCATGGGTCAGAACAGCTTGTGCATGGAGATCCCACTCTCAGAGAAGTTTCTGGGGCAGGAGGATAGGGCAGAGAAGACATCAGGGTCTCTCGCATCAGTATTTTCCCCGTGGACCCTTCTTAAAAAAGTTAGTTTACTCAGCAAACTATTACTAGGGAAGGAAAAAAGAAGAGGGAATGCAAACGCACTGGGTGCCACCAGCAGTGTGCAGGGTACTTCCCAAGAGTCACACCCTTCAGTCCTTAGCTCTGCCCTGAGGGAGCCAGGACATTGTTGGCATTGTGTATTCTTATTCAGGGGACTGAATACCTCAGTCGCTCAGGTCCTCATCTCCTTGTGTAAATAAGGAGGCTTGATGAGGCAGCCAGAGGCTCACCCTAGGCCCCCATAAGGAGGACACAGTCTCCCCAAGATTTGTCTTAGAATCTGTGGATTCTTGTTGCTTTCATTAAGAATATTTAGTGTCAAAACCTTGGAAAAATCTACTTCTATTTGTATCCTTTTCTCTGATATGGAAAAATCTTTGGGCATATACAAAACAATTTTTAAACCTTAGATGTGCTGTTAGATAGAACTTTTATCTTTGCTAGAATCGTTAATTTTACATATACCTTTACATAGGATAACCTTCCCCCTTTAAAAAAAAAATAGTCTTTTTTTATATATATACATCTGAGTAACTGTGAAAATTCAACAATTTAGACTGATGTACTAAAGAGCAACCCCCATTCAGAAAATCACCAGCCCCAGGGGGACCACCATGAATGAACCCTTTGGCCCCTATTCCTGCTCACCTTTTCTGTGTGACACGTGCGCTGCTGCACATGCATGGTGGCCACAGATGACTTTCCACGCAGCACACCTGGGCCTCTCTGGAAAGTGTGGTATCCAGGTGAACATCGGGCTTTTGACCCTTCTGTCAAAGAAGAGTGGTTGATTCCATTTTTCACTTACAGCTCTGCGTATTTGTGTGAAGTTAAGTGTTTGAATAGTGCAGATGTGGAGAAGTGGGTTGCAGAGTAAAGAGGACACACATTTGCCATTTCATGGCTACTGCCGTGGAGACCCCAGAAGGCTGGACCAGCGTGTGTTTCTGCAGTAGTGTGTGAAAATGTCATTTCTTCATACCCTGGCCTGAACTAATGTTTTTCTGTTTTAAATATGAGAGATAGAAAGTGATTCCTCATTATTTTAATATGTATTGCTTTGATGACAAGTGAACTTATGTATCTTTTTATATATTTTATTTGGCCTCTTGCATTTCTTCTATATGTGAATTTCCTATCATCTCTGTTTTTTTATTTTTACTAATCATAGAGGTTCTTTATTTATAGCTATGAATATTAACCCTTTACCATATATGACAGATTTGTGTAGGTGTATGTGTAATATGTATAATGAGTCTGTTTCCTCATCTACAGAACAGGACTGGAATTAAGGTTTAACACTAGAGCGGCATGGGGGTTGGCATGTCACAGCAGCACAGTAAACAGAGCTGTGGTCAGTGCGCTGGGAGTGTCATGCTTTTCTTCATTTTTATAACTTTGTTTCCAAAGAACTTTAATTTTTTTTTTCTTGGGTGTAGGGGATTGAATACAGGTCCTCATGCATGCTGAGCATGTGTTTTACTACTGAGCTACATTCCTAATTCCAAAACTTTTTTTAGATGTGAGGAAATCTATCAGTGTTTTGCTTTATAACTTTTGGATTTTACCAGGATTAATTTTTGCTCTAAAAAATTTCAAATATTGTGTGTTTTTGTCATGAAGCCCTGAGCAGGCATTTGCACCTATAACCAGCAAGACACATACAGTATATGCTGAGGAAGGTGGTTGGACATTTTGCCATTTCTTTTTCAACACTGCTGGTCCCTGCAGAGGAGCCATTCCAGGGTACATTCCCATGATAACATTAATAGCATGTTAGTCACCTCATCCCACAGTATATTTTCATTCCTTCCTTCTTCAGACTATGCAATTTCCAAGCCAGATCTAATGTCACAGATGGAACGCGGGGAGAGGCCAGCCATGCAAGAGCAGGAGGACTCTGAAGAAGGCGAGACTCCCACAGACCCCAGCGCTGGTGAGTGGTGAGCATGTAGCCCAGAGCCCTGTGCCCTAGGCCTCAGTACCCAGCACAGAAAATCACAATCCAGGGTGGATCTGAAAGGCATGGTAGCAAGCTGTACAGGAAAAGGGCCTGCAGGCCCAGGCACCTGCCTAGGGTCCCCACGATCACCTGAGGCATAGGTAACTGATAAACTTAGAACAATGGGGTTCATCTCCTCAGGGATTTTTTGACATGACTCAGGAAAACCTCACCCTTTGCTTGAAATAAAGCCAGTGTACTGACACATGAACACCTTCCTGCCTGCAAGAAACAGGCATTCATGTGTCAGGGGACTAGTGCTTTTAAACTTCCCAAGAAGGCCACCTCCTGAGTCCTGTTGCCAGTCTCGGAAAGGATAAGGGCCAGGCAGGGACCTTACCAGAAGCATCCTGCAGTGTAGGACTCCAGCAGAGTTTTCTGGATGAGGCCTTTAGATGGGGTCAGCAGACAGGCCGTGTGGCCCAGAAGTATCCTGGTGTAGGGCTGCCTGCATTTGAATCCAGTTCTTTCCTATCAGTGTTAGTTTTTTGGAGTCTGTTTCCTCATCTACAGAACAGGACTGGAATTAAGGTTTAACACTAGAGCCTGGCATGGGGGTTGGCATGTCACAGCAGCACAGTAAACAGAGCAGTGGTCAGTGCGCGGGGAGTGTCATGCCTTTCATAGTGACTGGATCAGTGGCACACATTCACTGCTGGTGCTTTCATGGTACAGAGTTAGTTTCTGGAAGCTTTGCTCTGCAGTTGCCTTTGGACTTGTATCTCATGCCTCCATCTTCAGTAGAAACATGCCCTTGTCCTTGGTGGGTGCATGTGGCAAGCAAGAATAGCCTAACATCACTGGGGATCATTTCTGTTGCAAAGGGAGGAGATCCAACTGGAGAATTCAGCTTGGGACCAATTCCCAGGCCTTTTATAAATTAATGTCTTTGATTCGTGGGCCTATAAACTGGCTCTGAAGAGGGGTTCTAGGAACATGAGTAACATCAGCCCTGTGAACGAGGTAGGAAGATAACGAACAGGAGAGATGGACTCTATGAAAATAGAAGTAATGGCCTGTCTCAAAGAAATCTACTTTCAGAACTTTTTAAGAATTTTCCTGAAAATTTAAATGGAGAGGAGAGGCTGTTCCTGAATTCATTCTGGCAGACAAAAGAGGTGAATGCATTTAAAAGTAGATGAGGGCTGGGATATGCTTGCCTTATCCACACAAGGCCCTGGGTGCACTCCGCAGTGCCACACGCACACACAAAAGTGGATGAGTTTGCGGGTTGGGGCTGAAAGGAGGCACACTGTAGAGTGAGCTTTTAGTTGCAGAAAATCAGTGCATACTTTAAAGGTTTGATTGGTCACATCCAAAACAAGGGTCATGTGTGTCAGGAGTGGTGGTGCACACCTGTAATCCCAGCTACTCGTGAGACTGAGGCAGGAGGATTGCAGGTTCAAAGCCAGCCTCAGCAACTTACACGCTCGGCAACTTAGTGAGACCCTGCTTCAAAATTAAAAAAATAACATGGTCTGGGGATATGGCTCAGTGATTAAGTGCCCTAGGTTCAATCCCAGGTACCAAAAAAAAAAAAAAAACAAGGGTCATGTTGAAATAAAAAAGAATTTGAGGTAGAAGAAATGGGAAAGAATACAAGGAAAGTAGAGAGTGAGAATTCAGGAGGTTTGATTTGTGTCAAATCCTGAAATACAGCGAGGTCCCAACTGCCTTTGTGGCCCAGGTTCCACTGTGCTAGCATTTTCTTAGAAGGGCTGGGACGAAGGAGATCTGTCCCCTTTCTGTCTACTTTCCCATCTTCATCACTGACAGGCCTCCCACAGAACAGGGCAGAGTCAAAAAGCAACTGACCCCAGCCCACTCTGCACTGGCCCTTGCGTGTCCAGGGCCTGAGAGCTACTGGGAGTGGAAGCCTCACAGAGCTGTCCTTATCTGGCTGAGCTGCGCCATATTTTTCCACTCGCCGTCTCCAGCCCTGTGGAGCCTGCAGTGGGAGGGAGGACAGGTGTGGGAACTGCCACCCCACAGAGCAGCCTTGAACCCACACCTGCGCTCAGCCAAGCCCCAGCGGAGCCTCACCCCCCATGGCTGGGTGGGAAGCTGCAGGCCTCACAGCCCCTTCACACTGTGGCAGCCATCCTGTCGTGCATCTTCTCCCTAGAAGAAGGCAGCAGGGTCAGCCTTGAGCCAAACCCAGAGATCTGACACCAAGCAGGGGAATGTCTGGAAAATGGAAAGCTTTCAGAGTTCCATGATATCAAACATGACAGTATCATGAACTGGCTAAGTAAACTCATTCAGTAATCTATCATTGAATGGTTTGGATCCCTGAGGGCAAAGAGATCCAAAGAGGGTTCAGAGCAGAGCAGAGGATCAGCCCTGCTCTCAAAATACTTACAGGGGCTCTTGTTCACGGCCCTGCACAGGTGGTCAGGCCTGGAGAAGACATGCCGTCTTCACCAGCAGATCAGCCAGAGAAAACCAGGCCAGAGGCATGGCAGAAACGCGCATTTTCACCCATCGCCACTCAGCCTTTCAGTCTTTTTAGAAAGCAGTGCGATGTTCTCTAGCCTATAGTAGACCCAGAAGGACACAGCAACCAGTGGAAATGGGTAGTAGAAGGGAGGTGGATGGACGACTCCCAGCGCCTGGCTGAGGCACAGGGGAGGCATGATGCTCGATGTGAGGAAACAATGAGAATTTAATTTTGAACACATCTAAAGTAAATCCCGTGAGACACCAAGGAGGAAGCTGCTTAGAGAGTCTGGAATTCAGAGATAGAAATCTGAGCCAGAGGTGCTTGGCACTGGGACATTTGGACACTAGGGCTTTGGTAGCGTAGGCAGGAATAGCATGGTCTGTAGAGAAGAGACGAGAGTGCAGTGATTCCTACAGACACCTGACTCTTAGAGCAAATTGGGGGTCTGGAAAAGATTGGTCAGGGCGGAGCCCAGGTATTCGTTTTTTAAAATACTTCCAAGGTGATTCTCATGTGCACCCAGGCCTGAAAATCATTGTTGTAGGATTTGGGGAAAGAAGGAGTAACCAGAGGAATCAAAGGGTATATAGTTCAGTGGTGGAGAGCTTGCCTAGCATGCACTGGGCTCTGGGCTGGATTCCCAGCACCACAAAAAGTAAAGCTGCATATGATTTCAAAGAAAGCAGCATGAGTGGCCAGAAACATGGCAAGAAAATTAGGGCAGTGCCTCATTGGGTGTTTCAAGAGAAGTGTTTCTGGAAGGAGGAAGTGTGGTCAACAATGTTGAATTCTACTCTTAAGCTTAGTAATATGAAGACTGAAAAGTGTCATTGGATTTACACATTAAAAACCATCATTTGGGGCTGGGGTTGTGGCTCAGTGGTAACTCGCTTGCCTAGCATTCGTGATGCACTGGGTTTGATTCTCAGCTCCACATACAAATAAATAAAATAAAGGTCCATCAACAACTAAAAAATATTTAAAAAAAAAAAAAAAAACCATCAGTGACCTTTGACTTTTGGGGACTGGCCTATTTCACATAGTCTCCACTTCCATCCATTTACCAGCAAATACCATAAAGTCATTATTTATGGGTGTGTAATACTCTATTGTGTATATAAATCACATTTTCTTTATCCATTCATCTGTTGAAGGGCACCTAGGTTGGTTTCATAGCTTAGCTATTGTGAATTGTGCTGCTATAAACATTGAAGAGGCTGCGTCACTATAGTATGCTGACTTTAAGTCCTTCAGATACACACCAAGGAATGGGATAGCTGTGTCATATGGTGGTTCCATTGTTAGTTTTGTTTTGTTGTCATGGAACATTTATTTATTTATTTATCTATTTACTTATTTTAGTTATTTATATGTGCCTCATGCATGCTAGGCAAGCACTCTACCACTGAGCTACAACCCTAGCCCCCATTCCTAGTTTTCTGAAGAATCTTTGTACTGCTTTCCAGAGTGGCTGCACTAATTTGTAGTCCCACCAACAGTTATGAATATACCCTTTTCCCCACATCCCCACCAACATTCACTGTTACTTCTGTTCCTGATAATTGCTATTCTGACTGGAGTGAAAGCTAATCCAAAATAAACAGGGCAGGGAGTAGAAATAAAAGTAAGACCAGAGGAGTAGACAAAGGGACGAGTCTGACCTAACTTTCCCGTGTACATATATGAATATACCACAGTGAATCTCACCATCATGTACATCCACAAGACACTGATTAAAAAAAATCAAGTGAATAGCAAAAAGAGTAGAGGGAACAGAACATGGAGTGGGTGGGATGAGGGGAGGGGAAGGGGAAGTACTGGGGACTGAAGTAGAACAAATTATATTCCATGCTTTTAAAATTATGTTGTAGTATATTCTATCATTATATATAACTAAAAAGAACCAAAAAAACTATCAGTGACCTTAGCAAGAGAAAAGTTGGTGGCCTGGCAGGTGGAGAACTGAACAGAGCAGGTGAGAGGTGAACAGGAGGTAGCAGGTAGAGGCAGCAAGAAGTTTGGCTGTGAGTAGGCAGTGGACACCAGGGCAGGAGCAGGGGGTGGGGGTGGGTTTTGTTTGCTGAAACTGGGGGTGCTGAAGGCTGTCTGACTTCATATTATCAAGTCAGTAAATTCCCAAAAAGCACTTGACTTAAAAATTTCATCTGGAAATGGGAGGAATGCTGGTGGAATGATCTAGTCTACAGGGAAGTGTAAATATAAAACGAAGCTGGTGATGTAAACAAAAGATAGAGAAAAAGTGGATGAAAACATACTGTGATTTGTAAATTTTTTCAGATGAGAGCAGATATTATTTCTTATTCAGTAAAAAGATTAAAAAAAAAAAACATAATGAAAGACTTTTGAGTTGAAGAAGGCAGATTGAATATGTGGACTCCTCCCTACTCCCCAAGTCCTTATGAAGTCAAAGAGAAGGGACTTCAGAAAGGGACAGGGAGAAAACAGCAAGCCTGAAAACAGACAGACGGTGATTACACATTTAGAAAGCTGAATCTGAAGTTGGTATTTGGGAAAACCGAGAAGAACCCCAAGGTGCACCCCTCTCCTCTGCTCAAGACTCAGGAGTTACAGAAAATCAAGAGTGGTGTGTTTTCTCCCATATGTGAAAACTAGAGAGGAAAAAGGGAAGGAAATGTGGGGGAATCTCATGAAAATTGAAGGGAGATCAGTACAGCAGAGAAAAGGAACTGGAGAGGGAGGTGGGAGAGTGATACTGAGCAAATTATATTGTTATATTGTGTGCACATACAAATCCAGAACAACAGATCTCATCACTATGTACGATTATAATGCACCAATAAAAATATGTGGAAAAAAGAATAATATACATAAGCAAGTGGAAAATTCATTCCAGAAATACAGGAATGATTCACTGTTTTCATCATTATGATTTTTGTTAGAGTAATTCACCATATTGTTTGTTCGGAGGAATAAAAACATATTATCATGTCAGTAAATTCCCAAAAAGCACTTGACTTAAAAATTTCATCTGGAAATGGGAGTAAAGGTGACGCTGAAACCAGAGGGTTGGCCAGGTGTCCTTTAGAGAAGCAATTAAATACCCTCCTGTCTCCCAGCCCCTAAAGCTGGCATCTGCCTCTCCCCAGCCCTGGCAGATGACTGAGGCTTATTCTCTGGGAAGGGTGAGAAAGAGAATGTCTGGATGGGGGCACCAGGTACAGTGGATCGTGGGTACCCTATTGAACACAGGAACGAGCAAGACTTGACATGGCTCTCCAACCCGCTTCCCTTACCTGGTTCCCAAGATGTTGCTGACCTCCCCGAGGAAGCCTGGGGGCAGTGTGTTGGAATTGTCTTGTTTGGAGACTTTTGGGACCAGTGCAAGAAGTTTCTCACTGAGATGGCCACCAAAGCTTCCTACCTGGAAACAGGGAGTTAGAAAGCCCCACCCAAATACACCAACATTCCAGTTCTCTCTTGAGTGTCTCACTTTTAATTCTACATGGACAACCACGAACCTCAATGCAGCTGGGAAAAGCCTCTAATATAGAGAGGCAAATAAAGAAATAAATAAAATCAGGAGCAGGTTCAAAGACACAAGCCCCAGAATGCTTCAGGCTTGTCAGCTTCACTAGCTAGAAGACAGTAGAATAAAATTTTCCTCTAAATTTTTTTCAGGGAAAATATTTTTTGCAACTTAGAAATTGATATTTAACCAAACTATTTTAATTAAATACAAGAGTGAAATCGAGACATTCCAAGATGGTCAAGGTCTCCATGCACCCTTTCTCAGGCTGGGGCCATACTCTGCTAAAAGGAGGGTGTAAACAAAAAGTAGTACTGGGTTGAGAGAGAGAAAAAAAGACTGGGGGCAGGGTGAGGGCTGTGAAGGGATATCCTAGGCACATCTGAAGAGTCCAGAAATTTTTCTTCAAGTAGATGAAATCGATGCACACCCATTATGTGTGAATGCTTTGGAGAAAAGCTTCACAGCAGGGCTGAGAATTTGGTGCTGAGTTCATAGTAATTAATAGTAACTTAAGCAGAATCAATTACTCTAGGAGCCAAGAGCACTGGTGCATGCCTATAATCCCAGAGGCCCTGGAGGCTGAAGCAGGAGGATCTTTAGTTCAAAGTCAGCCTCAGGAATTGAGCGAGGCCCTAAGCAACTCAGCAAGATCCCTCTCTCTAAAATACAAAAAGGGCTGGGGATGTGGTTAAGTACCCCTGGCCTCAATCCCTGATACCAAAAAATAAATAAAATAAATATCACTCTAGGAGAAGAAAAAAGGTTTGAAGGTGTAGAAAAGTCCTCATAGTGTACCTCGCGGGTCTGTTGTAAATGACACTCATATACTCCAGTACGGTGAACACCAAAGGCCAGTCCCCCTAAGGTTATAACGAATCTGCATTTGCAGGTCAGGGATTTGGAGGAGGTGGTCCTGATCTCCACCTCCTGAGAGTCCATAGATAACTGTTTAAAACTGAAAATTCAAGGAGTGGCAGTACAGCTGTGTTCCTAGAGTTAAGAAGAGAAACAACAAAAGAATCAGCAGGAAGACCTGAAAGTGATGGGCTCTGGAAACCAGAAATGGGGAGTTGAGGGTTACAGAAGCATTTTTTGAAAATCAGGTTTGAAAAACCATCCAACCCTCCAGCCTAGCACATGTGTGACTTAGAAAGAAAATAAAGGTTGAAAAATCATTTACCAGATTTTTAAAAGCCTCATAGAAAGTATAGCCATGAGGAAATTAGAAAACCAGTGCCAATCATTATTTCTTTACTTTGAGCAAGCAGAGATGGTTCATATGTCAACACTCTTTTTGTTGTTGTTGTTGTTTTATTTGTTTATTAAATCATTTTTTAGTTGTAGATGGACACAATATATTTATTTTTATGTGGCCCTGAGGATCAAACCCAGTGTCTCACATGTGCAAGGCAAGCACTCTATCACTGAGCCACAACCCCAGTCCCCAACACTGGTTTTAATAATAAAAAACATAGAGTGGCTGAGTGAGTGCACATCCCCCATGATTCTCTCAGGAGTCAAGAGCTCATTCACTCTGATTTCATGTGCATACGCTTACACACACCCTCAATTATACAAATAATACATAAGTATACCCTCCTATAAAACAAATTCAAATACTATAGAAGTACATTGTTTGGCAACTTGCTTTTGTCGATAAAATATCTGGCATCTGTACATATCAGAATACATGAATCTAATTCTTTTTAATAGCAGATTACAGTATTGTATATTGATTTCATATTTTACTTAAATAGTCTCCCACTGTTGTACGTTTAGGGCGCTCACAGTTTTTAGTACATCAGTAAAGATTCTTAAAATAGATCTCTGTGCCTTCATCTGAAACTTTTTTAGAAACAAATTTTCTGGGTCAGAGGATATACCCATTTAAACTAATAGATCCTGGCAAGTGGCCTTCAAAACAGTTGCGCCAGTTTATATGCCTTCATCTAACATGTGAGTACTTGCTTCCTCACACCTGTGCCAATAATAAGTACTTTTAGCTTTTTATTACTTGCAAAGTGACAGAAAGAAACAACATTTTGATGTTCTTTCTTAGACTTTCAGAAGGGTAATACTGAGCTTATTATATCTTTATTTATTACTAGTATGTCTAATTCTGTGAATTTCTTTTATCCATTGTTCTTTTGGGTTATTCTTTCTTTTTATTATTGATTCATAAAAGCTTTTTTTTTTTTGGTACTGGGATTGAACCCAGCGGCACTTAACCACTGAGCCATATCCCCAGCCCTTTTTTGTATTCTATTTAGACTCTAGGTTTTGCTGAGTTACTTAGGGCTGGGCTGGCTTTGAACTTGCGATCCTCCTGCCTCAGCCTCCGAGCCACTGGGATTACAGGTGATTCATAAAAATTATTTATTTATCTTTTTGGCAATGCTGGGGATCAAACTCAGGGCCTCCTACATGCTAGACAAGCCTCGTACCACCAAACTACACCCAGCCCAAAAGTTTTTTAAACTCCAAGGATATTAGCTCATGTGTATCATATGTATCCAAATATTTTCCTTGGTATTGGGTTTATTTTTGACCATAGTATTATATGTATAGTATAGCAATTTTAAGTTTTTATTTGTTCTTTTCAGATATACATGATGATAGAACATGTTTTGACATATTTATACAGATATTGAGTATATTTTATTCTAATTGGGATCCCAGTCTTGTGGTTGTACATGATGTCAAATTCACACATTTTAAGTTTCTGTGTATTCAGACTTATCATTTTCTTTATGGTATTTGGGTTTCCTGTCAAGTGCAAATTTATTTACCTAGGCCATTTTATTTGGTAAATGCTACCTACCATCACAGGCCTTGGCTCCATGAGCTTCTTGAAAACCCATGAAGGCATTAAAAACTTGAAACTGTTTTTTTCTCCTTGTCTAGGAAACAAAAAGAAAATTGCTAAATGTAAATAATCAAATGTTTATTTTAACTAAGTGTCTCCAGAATATAGTATTATATCTGTTCCATCAATTATTAAGTTCAGGCTTCAAAAGCATTTAATATATTTGAAAACAATTTGTAGGCTAGATTTTCCCATTTCTCAAGAGTTCTTAGGTGCACATGTAATTACAGAGATCAAGAGCCAATCACAGATTAAGTGAATTTCTCATAGCCAGTGTCAAAGCAAACATCTTTCAGAACAATTTACAGCAAAAACTTAATAGTTGATGTGGCTTAGATGCATTTGAGGTGTTTGGTACCAATGGCCATACAGCTTCTAGAAGAATTATCTGAGGCCCTAGAGGTTGAGGAATGACCTGCTTCTCTTTTCAGAGCTGTAAAACTAATGTCCCGGGCTTTTTAAGTTGAAAATGCTTATAAATGCAGTTTGTTTGTACATATGCTTACCAAAGTTGTTTGGGGTGGGGAGCACTGGCTCCCTACTGTCTATATAACAAGCAATGGGGGCATGAAAAGATGTTTTGAGGGAGCATGCAGTGCCCTAGAGGGGAGGGAGAAGGGCTTGGGTTCCAAGGCCAGCCAGGTTTCACTGACAGCTTAGTTAGGTGTGGGGTGGAACAGGGGACATGGACTGGGTCTCTGGGTCAGGGCAGGTGCAGAGACACTAGTCTTCAAGCCAAGCACTCATGGTCTTGGAGGCATAGGAACTTCTCCAAGAGTAGCACAACATGGGTGACCTTGAGGCTCCCTTTGCAGGTCCTTGACCCCCGTTCTCATTCATAAACTGATTGGCCAACATACATACATGTGGCTCCTGAAATGTGTCCTCATCTCCCACGTCTTCCACTGTGTGAAAACACAGAGGGCCCCTCCTGGCCATCCCTCTCACTATGGAGCACTCCTCTTCATATAGACCCTTTGGGTCACCAAACAGGGAATCCAGGATGTACATGACAAGGAGTGCATCTCTTGGGCCTGAAAGGCAAATTCTATTCCAAGTTAGATTGTTTGAAATAGTTCCCTTTCAACAAAATTGAAAGAGAAACTAATCAATTTGTCAGCTAATAGGCCATTAAGAACAATTTTTTAAAAAATATTTTTAGTTATAGATGAGCACGATGCCTTTATTCATTCATTCATTCATTCATTCATTCATTCTTATGTGGTGCTGAGGTGAGGATCAAACCCAGTGCCTCACATGTGCTAGGCAAGCACTCTACCACTGAGCCACAATCCCATTCCCCAATTTTTTATAATATATTAACCATGTGATAATTCAGGATAAATTCACAGAATCGAGTGACAGTTTCATAACAGCTTCTTCTAACCCATCTACATATTGATGAAATGAGGTTTCCCAATGCTTGCATTTATGAAAATGAAAATTAGAATAGAATTGATTCTGAACTCTATCTCTTAATACAATAAGAATATGTATTCATTCTCAGATATGTGAACTAATTGGAAAAAAATAATCCCTATTCATCCTCAAAAGATACATTTCCAAAATTTTTTTCTTTTCTATCTTGGATAATTGGTTATCATTCTGTAGTAATAATCATGAAGGATAACCTCATCCAGGAAAATAATGAACACCTATAGCCCTATGGTTATTAGAAATGAAAGCAAAATTAAACTTTCAATTTACAAACACATTTTTGTGGCAGATGAAGCGATCAGTAAAAGCCTTCTAAGCATAAAAATATGCTCTATTAGGATAAAATGTTGTGGGCAAAGTGGGAATGGAAATAGAAGTTCAAGGTGAAAAGGAATGATGTAAAAATTCCAACTGTCAAAGAAGTACTTGTTCACATATTTTTTTAAGTGAATAATGGTGGGTTTAAAAATTGCTAGGGTTCTTAGATTCCACTGGTGACATTAAGGTATGAGGGAAGGGTTTACTTCAAAATATCAATATTTAGAATACTCCAGAAATTACATCTTTTGCAGTTACTGACGCATTTTATATATTTATTCAGAATGGTGCAAAGGGGCACACAGTTTTGAAAAATTATTTTAGGGAGTAGGCAACCAAAATATTTCAAGAGTTTGTGAAACAAGAAAGTCATGTTTGGGGCTGGGGATGTGGCTCAAGCGGTAGCGCGCTCGCCTGGCATGCGTGCGGCCCAGGTTCGATCCTCAGCACCACATACAAACAAAAAAAATGTTGTGTCCGCCAAATACTAAAAAAAAAAAAAAAACAAATATTAAAATTCTCTCTCACTCTCTCTCATTCTCTCTTAAAAAAAAAAAAAAAGTCATGTTTGTGGAGGGAGCATAATGATGTAGTACAGAGACAAAGTTTGAAGACAGGAGAAAGGAACATACTTTTGGAGCAGATTTCCAGAAGGAAAACATGGGCAAGGTTAAGGAACAGAGGATTTGGGTTAAAGGAAGAAGGGGGAGATGGGACCCTACTTTTCCTGAGATTGGTGAGAAAAGGGGGCATTTTATGTAGCTGTAACAAAATATCTGAAGCTTGGCACTTTATACAGAAAATAAGCTTATGGAGGTCAAAGAGCATGGCGTCAGCACCTTTTGACTCTGGTGATGGCCTTCTGGTTATATCATAGCATGGCAGATGGCCCCATGGTGGGAATACAAGAGAGAGGGAGAGAGGGAGATATCACATGATGAGACGAGCTCAGAGAGGCCAACCTTGCTCTTTTGTAATAGCTAGCTTTCTCTAACCCACTGTGAGAGATCAGCATGACTACCCTCACAAGGGCAGTGCCCCAATCTAATCATCTCTTCAAGGCCCCATGACCTCAATACCATTACGCTGGGACCCTACTTACTACACAAACCCTTAAAGCATCCAAACCATAGCAAGGGAAAGGTGGTGACTTTCAGCTTGAACAGGAGGAGGAGGAGGTGTAAATGTGGATGACTTTTGTGTTTTGTTTACTAGAGAACAGGATTCAGAAACCTTTGTAGGGTGACAGTGGGACATTCCCCCTGCCCCAAGGGAAGGTAGCCAGGGTCCACACTGAAGGCTATCAAAACTACACCATGGGAACATTAGAGCTGCTGTATATTCCACCTACTTCCCAATGGGTTGTCATGACTGATCAGGGAGGTATTAAGGGTTACCGAGCATCAGAAATGACCCAGCATTAGGTCACAGGGCATCTCTTTTCAGCCTAGTGGGCTGGTCTGATTACTCTGTGACCTGTTCCACACTGGACTGGAAAAGAGAAGACAGGACAGGAGGAGGCTTCTTGTGGGCAGGGCTATCTGCCTCCTTCACTTGACTTTGCTCCCCACCCACCCCCCACAGCACTATTACCTTCTAAGGTATAATTTACTTACTGTGTTTACTGGCTTATGTGAGATGTAATTCTGTTCACTGACATATCCTGGGTCAGGAGAACACTGCAGGCCCTCAGCAGGTGCTCAGGAAATGCCAATGAACATGTAATGAAAGAATGAATATATTTATGCATTACACTTTTATCATTTCCTCAACTAAAAAATGTGTTTTCTCAACATTAAAGGGGCTTATGCTAGAACAAAAGTCTATCCATATGAAAAAAATAAAATAAAATAAACTTGAACACATACCTCCTACCATATATACAATAAAAATAAATTTCAAGAGTATTGAAGACTTTAAAAAGTTAATAATAAGGGCTGGGGTGTGGGCTCAGTGGTAGAGTGCCTGCATAGCACGTGCGAGATCCTGGGTTTGATTCTCAGCACCACATAAAAATAAATAAATAAAATAAAGGTATTTTGTCCAACTACAACTGAAAAATAAAAATATTTACAAAAAAGTTAATAAGAAGACAAAAAAAAACTTGGGATATAATCTAGGAAACCAGACGCACCATCTAGCAGCAGAGGAGACTTGAACTAAGAAAATCCAGGAAAGAGAGGGATACATATGAAAACTTTTTAAAAGTTGTAATGCAAAAAATACCTAAAACTGGCAAATGACAAATTTGAGGGGAAAAATATTTGAAATACAGAGAAGAGAAAGTGAATTGTCTTTAATGCAAGACCCAGAATTCTTACAAGTTGTTAGAAAATACAATCTAATTGGCACCAAGTCAAAAGATATGCACCCCTGGTATGCACAAGAGCCTGTGTCAGCTGATGGCTTGACTTGCAGTGCTGCAGCCGAGGTAACCCACAGACCTATGGGGAGGGCTAAAAGACATAGTTTAAGGCACAGTGTATGATAAGGACGCTGTTTAGCTTAAAAACAAACAAAATCCAACTGCTCCTATTGTACTCCTAAATGTGCTTGAAAGTTTGGGTTGGGAGAGCCCCAGGAGGTCTGGAAGGGTGAGAGTAGAAGGGAGAAGGCCCGCCCCCTTTGTATTCACCTGGACAATGAGTAAGCCAGCCACAGGAAAACTGTGTGGCCCCTGGCTTCCCAACCTGGGAAAGGGAATGAGTTCTCTCTAAAAGCTTGTGGGCTGATAGAGAATAAACTTTGCAAATGTCCTAACTTGACTCCAGTTTGTATTGGTGTTCAAGTCTACAAGTGCCCAGAAAATTCTGTCCACTCACCACCAACTCTATTATATTTCTTCAGGATCTCTAAAATAAGAACTGTTGGAATGTAAATTCTCAGGCTGTGGAAACCTGGGCAGGTGCATGACCGTGTTCTGGATTCTCTCCCCCTCCTCCTCTCAGCACATGATGGCATCGTGATTAAGATCGAGGTACAGACCAACGACGAGGGCTCAGAAAGCTTGGAGACACCAGAGCCCCTAATGGGACAAGTGGAAGAACATGGCTTTCAGGACTCGGAGCTGGGCGACCCCTGTGGAGAGCAGCCAGACCTGGACATGCAGGAACAGGAGAACGCCCTGGAGGAGTCCACGGAGGGCTCAGGCGAGTTCAGCCAGCTCAAGCAGATGCTGGTGCAGCAGAGGAACTGCACAGGTAAGCTCCAGGCAGGTGAGGCAAGCCTGCAGGGGTCTTCCAGAAGGACATCTGTACACTGAGGGGTTGGGGAGACATCCTGATCAGCACTGGGCTAGGAAAGAAGTTGTTATATCCAAAGACTGGTTCAGACAAGAACTCAAAGATCTTGGCGATTATCTATCCAGCCCCCTCCTAGAGGCAGGCGAGGTCACATCCATTGTCTAAGGCCACAGCCAGAAAGAACTTCCTCCTCCCAAGGTGTTCTTGATTCTCCTGTCACATTAACATTAGAAGCCTCAACCAACTTGGAAATTTCAACCCTGGAGAGCATGTTTTTAAAATGACTGCTCTATACTGTCTTTCCCTGGTAGAATCTAGCCATCATTTTTTGCTCGTTATAAAAAAAAAACTCAAGTTTAATCATTCTGCACCTGTAGCTCTTTGGGAGTACAAGAATATAAGCAGGGCTGGGATGTAGCTCAGTGGCAGAGCATTTGTCTCACATTCACAAAGCCCTGGGTTTGATCCCCAGTTCCAAAAAAGAAAAAAAAATAAAGAACCCCATGAAAAATAAGATTTTTTTAAAAAATAACCCTTAAGAATATAAGGCAGTGGGGTTCACTGCACCTGATCCAGGACTTGTTTTTGTGACAGATTTTTCTGAGGCTCCACCACCCTTGCATTCCAGGATTTGGTGTACACCATCAGCATGGTGTATTTTTTAAACATGCTGTTGGACTTAACGAATATTTTATTCCAGGGTTTTATAACTATATTCATAAATGCAATGAACCTAAGCTTTTCTTGAATGAGCCTCATCTAGTTTTAGAAACAGTATTATTCTAGATTTATCAGATGGACTGGGCAGGTTTTGCTCTTATTCCATATTCTGGGTGAAAAAAATAATAATAATGAGGTAAGAATTAAGTTTCTTGAAAATTTGGTAGAACCCAGCTGGTTTTAGTCTAATTATTTTTTTTTTCCCATTTTATCTATAGTTCTACAGCTTGCCATTTTTGCACTTAATCAGAGGTCATGGGCATCCTACACCGTCAAGCAATGGATCTAACTCCTTATTTTTAAAATAACCATATGGTATTCTAGAAGTCTTTTTTAAAAATTATTATTATTATTATTATTATTATTATTATTTTAGTTGCAGATGGACTCATACCTTTATTTTATTTATTTATTTTTATGTGGTGCTGAGTGCCTCCCAAGTGTTAGGTGAGCACTGTGCCACAGGGCCACAACCCCAGCCCCAGAAGTCTTTTTAACATACTACACTCTCTTTCATAAAAGAAAAGCAAAGCTGGGCACAGTGGCACACGCCTATAATCCCAGTGGCTCAGGAGGCTGAGGCAGGAGTATTACAAGTTCAAAGCCAGCCTCACCAATAAGGCCCTAAGCAACTTGGCAAGACCTTGTCTCAAAATAAAAAAGGGCTGGGGATGTGGCTAGTGGTTGAGTGTCCCCGGGTTCAATCCCTCGTACCAAAAAATAAATAAAAGCAGGAAGACATAGGCAAATTCTGAGAATATAACATAAATTCCAGATTGTTATCTGAGCATTCCCCATTAATTCCATTCATTCTAATAGAACCTAGAAAATACTAAGCAGTTAGTAGAAATTTGAGTCTTGAATTTCAGGGCCAAAATTTCATTTTTATCATTCTATTAAGGAAAAAGTGACATTGGTGCTCAAGGAGTGTTTACATCCCTAAGGCTCAGCCTTTTAGATCTGACTATATTTTCAGGATAAACACCAGGGTGACCAGCTGCCCCCTCCTTCCTGATCTTTTAGGGATTGTGCTCCAAGGATGTTCTGAGTCACTTCCTGCTGGGAATCCTGACACTGCAGAGGCACCCTGACTCAGCCCACTGACCCATTTTAACACAAGTTTACAGGCCCTAGAGGAGCAGTGGAGCATCACTAGCAACTGAACAAGACCTGGGCCAGCTCACAGATATCATTAGACTCAGCTTCCCAGTCAGTGAGGGAGTAGACCAGACAGTCCCTCGGCTGCAAGCGCCAAAAAGGTGTATAACTTTTTATTTTACTAGGAAACATCTCTGGGCTTAGATACTCCACCTGTGAAACGGGGATAATTCTTGACTTTATCTGTACCAAGATACTGTGCATCTGAAGAGAAAGCAGAGGTGTGGAAGTGCTTTCAAAGAGTTCTTGTGAGAATTTTGCAAGCTCAGACTGGTACTTTATCCTGTCTAATAGATGGACTCCGAGAAATGAGTGACTTTGGGGCAGAGGATGTAGCTCAGTGGTGAAGGGCTTGCCCGGCATGCATGGGACCCTCGGTTCAAACCCCAGCAACACAAAAAAATAAAACAGAAGTGACTTTCTCATGTCACACAAATTCAGCGACTTAAAATAACAGAGGTTATAGGAGGAGAAGGCCACTCCTTTTCCCTTGAACTTACATTCTCATGCACTACTATAGAACTTGGCCTTGTTTAGGCCTAAAAGGGCCAGACTAGCAGGGGGAGCTGGGAGGAGGGGAGGCCACCCACCAGTCAGAGCCACATGTGGGCACTGCACACACCCTCCTGACCCCAGAGTTCAAGACTGGTAGTCTGAGGGAGCAGTGAGTACACATTCACAGTATGCTAGAGAAGGCAGAGTGCCAGAGTCCAGGGAAGTGCTCAGGGAGAATCAGGACCACCAAGGAAGGCCGCGAGACTCAGAGGAGAGGGGATTGCTGGAGGAGGGGGAGTAAGGGCCACACTGAGAATCTCCAGGTGGGTTGAGGAAGGAAAGAAGCCAGTCTAGCTGAGTTCAGGTGAAGGAGTCCTTAGAAATAAGATGGAAAACTCTGAATCAAGACTTTTTGATACAGTTGGCAAAAACCTAAATGAAAGAGGGACATTTGTGGGGCTGGGGTGGTGCCCTTATCTAGCATGTGTGAGGCACTGGGTTTGATTCTCAGCACCGCGCTCAAATAAAGGTGCATTGACAACTGAAGTTAAAAAAAAAAAAAAAAAAAAAAAAAAAGGAATGTTGGACTCACATAATTGGCAGGTTCACAAGTAGGACAAGTTCAGGTACAGCTGGATCTGGGTGCCACTTATGCTAGACCTTGGAGCTGGTATCCTTTTCTGCTGGATGCTGCTGCACCAGAAGCTTCCAATCTTGCCCAACAGAGAGCCACCTCCCCTGTCTCCTCTGTATAAAATGCCAAGAGAGAACTCTAAGTGGCCCAGCTTAAACCTAAGCTGGTTCTTGACCAAACACCATAGCCAGCCTTGGTTACGTGGCCAGTCCCATAGGGGTTGGGGCCATTATCCTCAGGGAGTGAGATTTTCCCAAAAGAAGGAATTTGGTCCTACAAGGTAGCATGAGGTATCTCCTGATGACGAAAGTGATGCTCTACCTCCACCCAGGTCAGTGGCCCTAGGCGTCAACGTGACTTTCTCATGTCACACAAATTTAGGGTCTAACTCTCTCTTTCTCTGTCCTTGGAGCAGAGGGGATCGTGATAAAGACAGAGGAACAGGAGGAGGAGGAGGAAGAGGAGGACGACGATGAACTGCCGCAGCACTTGCAGTCCCTCGGGCAGCTGTCCGGGAGGTATGAGGCCAGTATGTATCAGACCCCGCTGCCTGGGGAGATGTCCCCCGAAGGCGAGGACAGCCCCCCACCCCTGCAGCTGGGAAACCCGGCGGTGAAGCGGCTGGCGCCCCCCACGCATGCCCACTCGCACTCGCACTCGCACTCGCACTCTCACTCCCACGGCGAGCGTCACCTGAGCGAGAACCGCGGGGCCTCCAGCCAGCAGCAGCGGAACCGGCGCGGCGAGCGGCCCTTCACCTGCATGGAGTGCGGCAAGAGCTTTCGGCTGAAGATCAACCTCATCATCCACCAGCGCAACCACATCAAGGAGGGGCCCTACGAGTGCGCCGAGTGCGAGATCAGCTTCCGGCACAAGCAGCAGCTCACGCTGCACCAGCGCATCCACCGCGTGCGCGGCGGCTACGCCTCGCCAGAGCGCGGGCCCGCCTTCAACCCCAAGCACGCGCTCAAGCCGCGCCCCAAGTCGCCCAGCTCAGGCAGCGGTGGTGGCCCCAAGCCCTACAAGTGCCCCGAGTGCGACAGCAGCTTCAGCCACAAATCGAGCCTGACTAAGCACCAGATCACGCATACTGGCGAGCGGCCCTACACGTGCCCTGAGTGCAAGAAGAGCTTCCGCCTGCACATCAGCCTGGTCATCCACCAGCGCGTGCACGCCGGCAAGCACGAGGTCTCCTTCATCTGCAGCCTGTGCGGCAAGAGCTTCAGTCGCCCGTCGCACCTGCTGCGCCACCAGCGGACTCACACGGGCGAGCGGCCCTTCAAGTGCCCTGAGTGCGAGAAGAGCTTCAGCGAGAAGTCCAAGCTCACCAACCACTGCCGCGTGCACTCGCGCGAGCGGCCGCACGCCTGCCCCGAGTGCGGCAAGAGCTTCATCCGCAAGCACCACCTGCTGGAGCACCGGCGCATCCACACGGGCGAGCGGCCCTACCACTGTGCCGAGTGTGGCAAGCGCTTCACGCAGAAGCACCACCTGCTGGAGCACCAGCGCGCGCACACGGGCGAGCGGCCCTACCCCTGCACGCACTGCGCCAAGTGCTTCCGCTACAAGCAGTCGCTCAAGTACCACCTGCGGACCCACACGGGCGAGTGAGCGTGCGCCCCGCCGCCGCCCCTGCCAGGTGCGCAGGCCCAGCCCCCTCGGACACCTGCCTTGGCCGTGCCAGGCCCGAGCCCATCGGGCGGGGGCGGGGCGCCCCGAGCCCTCTGCTGTGAGCCCCCCTTCCCCTTTCGTCCCTCCTCCCAAGGACGCTGGGTAGTGAGACCTGGTCGCTTGCTGCCTGTTCCCCCTGGGCCTCTGTGGGGAGAGTGTGGGCCTGGGGAACCCCTTCGGGCTGTTAATTTCCTTGACAATAAAATGGATGAAATCAATCAGCACGGGGGGAGTGATTTGGCTGCCGGCCACTCGGAGGGGCGGTGCAGGGCCATTTAGTTGGGGATAGAAGTTTATAATTACCTTTTGGATACTGTGGTTCTATTTGATAATAATAGAGTAATTTTTAAAAGACGAGCGTTTCCTGTTTGCCGTTTTTGTTTGGTTTTGAAGGGGAGGGGCAGAGAAGGTGGCCCGAGGGACATGTGCGTAGTGTCAGTTGACAGGCTCTATGAGTCCCTTCTGCGTGTTCATTCTCAACTTTGGGTGGAGAAGGAGAAATAGCTCCCTCTGATTGTAAAATCAAAACGGGGGACAGCACTGACCAGCCTGAAGAAGTAGCAGCGTAGGAAAGGGTAGACTCCTGGCTGCCGAGCTTCCTGCGTGCCCTGGTGCCCACTGGACTGTGGGAGTTCAGGATGGCATAGAATGATGAGGGAGAGTGACAGGTTTACAATGATGGGGCACGGGGGTCCTAAAGCAAAGCTGGGCACCTTCCTCAGGATCCAACTTTGCTGCCCAGCTTGAAATGCAGCTGGCAGAGGAGTCAGTGGTGGAATGAACAGCTGTAGGGAAGGGTTACAGAAGCCTCGGTGCCACCCTTTGGGGAGGTCACAAAAGGCACCAGTCAAAACACTGTTTTTTTTTTAATGTTGTTCCAAAGTTAGTCTCCAGGAGTGTTGAATGCACTAAGGAACCTGGCTTCTCTAGGAATCCATGTTTCTCCTCACCCTTCAGCTTTCTCTCTCCTATAGAAAGAGAAACTGCAGGCATATTACATCGCCCACAGAGTTACTTCCTCTCACTCTGGCTGGGTTTGGCAGTAACCAGAGAGGATCCTGGCCATTTCAAGGGACAGTTGGTGGAGAATAGCAGAATTAGAGCTTAGCCATATCAATGGGAGGCTGGGCTTCAAGGAAGGCAGGGGCTCTTCTAAGAGCAGAGCACGCTGAAGCTGGGCACTGCACATGTAAGAAGCTGCTTATGCAGGGTTGGAAAAGGACTGGAGGGAGGAGGTGATGTGTTGTTCACTTTGATGGAACCATAGAGATCACTCTTCTGTAAAGGTGGAAACTGAGGCACAGAGAGAGGGGAAAGAGTTGGCACAAGAATTCACATGTGGAAGGATATAACTCCTGCATTTACACAGCTGATTTCTAAAAGGATGGTAGAACATCAGAGGACATCCAGCTGAAGAGGTGGCATGGATAAGGAGCAGGAAATCAGGTTAGCGTGCAGTAAACACCAGCTGCCAAGCAGAGGGTAAATGGGCCTCAGGCTACAGGTGGGCCCTGCAGGAGCAGGGAGGGATTCCCCAGGGGTGGAGTCTAGGGGGGTCTGAGAATAGCAAGGAAGGTCTAATAGGTAGGGTGTTCTTAAGAGCAAAGGCCTGGCAGGGAAGCCACAAAGATGAGTTGGAGAAAGGGCCAGCTATTGGTTTGGAGTGGACAGAGGGTGCCAGAAGGGTTCTGGATGTGGGGTTTCAAGACTGTAGAGTTTGAATTGGATCTTGTATGAGAAACTGGTGAAGACTTTTGAGCAAGAGATAAACAAGATGCCAGTGATCATCAGGGAGCAGATTGGATAGGGAGGCCAGGTCACAGGTGATGGAAGTGGTGGGTGAAGGTTGAAGGGATGGCAGAGTTTAAGTGGCTCCTTTGAACATGAAGATATCTGAAGCGCCAAGAAGATGGTGGCAGATGTCTTCTGCTGCTCCGTCTTTGTAGGTCTGCAGTTGGAGGCCTCGGTGCTGTTGGCACTCCCACAGTGGAGACCGTGGTTTGGGGTAGAACCCAAGTTGGAGACTCAGGGTGATTTCATCTGTAATGTGAAGTTACCAGGACAACATAAGATCAAGTGGGAGGTGCTTAAGAGCCTTTCTTTTCCTAGGAACTCTAGTCTTTAAAAGAATTAAACCCAGGATAGCCAAAGACTGGTATTTCTTGTGTGGGGCTGGGCTGCCAGGGCGTGTTGCACCTGCACTTCCCCTTCCTTGGCTCTAACCCCTTCTTTATACCTCTTTCTCCTCTAGGCACAGCGCCGTATACTCCAAAGCATGGGTCCCCTTGTCCCACCTCCCCACTGCTCCCCGATCCTCCCTGTCCATCTGCTGTACTCTCTGCTAGTGATTGGAGGCCAAAATCAAATAGAGGACAGTCATTGAAGTGTACACAGACTCTAGAATCAAACAGATACAGATTTAAAGGTTGTGCGACCTTGACCTTAAACAAGTTCATTAACATCAACTTCCTCATCTAATAAATGGGGATAGAGAAGTTCCCATTATTCCCAGACCTAAGTAACATAAAGCATAAATACATAGCAAAGATATGGGTACATAGTAAGGTCTCAAAGTTTGCTAATTTTATTACTAAGTTATGGCTAATGATGATTTAACTTAGGAAAAAAACAAGTTCAGTGCGCTAGTGTTGTATTCTAAAAGTACAAATCTCTGAGAAGGAAATTTCTTCAATAGGCAAAAACAGAAAATTACTGTGGTGAGAAGAAAATCAAACCACATCCTGATGTCCAAGTGGACAGAGGTCTAAACCCACCTTTCAGCCCCACACCAGGTTTGCCACAGGTGGGAGCCCATGCCTGTGGGTTGTCTGGTACTCACTGGGATTTCTTTGGGTACCCTTAATTAGAAAAACTCAAATTTCTAAGTTGTCTGTTGCCATTGGCCCCATGAGGTTGTATGCCATAAAGAATTAACTGCCATTTATTGAACACTTATTTTTGAAGACCTTATGGGCATTATAAACTCTGATATATGTACCACTACACCCATTTTATAGGTGAAGAGCTTGAGATCTTGAGAGGTTAAGGAAGCCTGAAGTCACACAGCAACCAAATGGTAGAGTCAGGATTTGAACTCAGACCTTCTGCTCCCAAGCCAATGTGCTCAGCCACAAAGTTCTTTCCCTGGAAACTGTGTGGCTGCTGAAAAAAGTCAGCACCACTTTTAAGTTATTCCATTTTATTGCAGATTTCTTAACTTAAGATAAAATGGGGGAAAACGGAACATATCACGCAGAACATTGCTGTCTGTAAAAATGATGGCTGTACAAAGAATCAAAATGTGGCTCAAGCGGTAGCGCGCTCGCCTGGCATGCGTGCGGCCTGGGTTCGATCCTCAGCACCACATACAAACAAAGATGTTGTGTCCGCCGAGAACTAAAAAATAAATAAATAAATAAATAAATAAATAAAAAAGACTTTATTTAAAAAAAAAAAAAAGAAGAACTTCAAAGGCAGAGAGGACTTTGGAGCCGAGCCCTGTTACTTCACAGCTGGTCACCCAAGCCAACTCACTGATACTAATGCAAGAGGCAGCAAATGGGACACTCTGTCATACAGCCCCCAGTATGTATTATGCACCACTGTGTGCAAAGCATTGTGCTGGGCTCCATGAAGAAACACAAAAGGATCAGAAAATCATCAGCTGCCCTGATAGCACTTAGAACCTGGTGGCGACTTTGCAGCCTCATTCTGTAAACTGAGCCCTCAGGGATCTGGAACAGCCTGGCCATCAGGGAGAATTGTGGGCAGCTATCTTGAGTAGAAAGAGCCACGACTCCATCTTTCCTGCTCCCTCTTTAGTCAGAGCGGTGAGCAGCCAGGTCAGGGAGACCTTTCCTGAGGCACTGTGTGGCAGCGCCTCAGATTAAGGGATCAGGGACTGAGGCCCTCCAGGCCCTCCTGTTGCCAGGGCAACGCTGAGTCAGGCCGGGGCCTCAGCTCCAGCTTTCTGGGAAGCCTTCGGGCTGCGGAAGCTTCCTGTTGTTTTCCAGGCACAGTGGGAACGTCTACATTCAAATTTCTTAAAAATCAATTTTGCATTGATCACTTCTAGTTGGGTTCCTTGAAATGAGTATTTCTAGTCAGGACAGAATCTAACCCTTCAATTTTTTACAAAGGCTAGCTGGAGTCTGGAAGACTCTTTAATAGGAAAAAAATTAGGAATTGACGGAGGGAGTGAGGGAGGAAGGAAGGAAAGAAAGAAGGAAGGAAGAGAGGGAGGGAGGGAGGAAAAAAGAGAGAGGGAAAAATTATCATAGTACTACTTACAGTGACCTTATATGAAAACTTCCAGGCAAAAATCAGATCTTTGAATTTCCAGGATAATGGTAATAATCACTATGATTCTCGGAGTCTTACCATGTTCCAGACGCTATATGTTGTATGCAGTGAATGTTTCTATTTTATCTTGCAACAAGCTGTGAAATTGGTACATGTGTCCCCTTTAACACATGAGGTTCCCAGAGGGTAAAGCAATCAGCCCAAAGTCACACAGCCAGAACTTAAACTAAGTGTGTGGAACCAAAGTGTTTGCTGTTACCTGCTGTTGTTTACTGCCTCCCAATTGCAAACCAGATCCTTAAGAAGGAAGGAAGGAAGGAAGGAAGGAAGGAAGGAAGGAAGGGAGGGAGGGAGGGAGGGAGGAAGGGAGGGAGGGAAAATGGTACAGTTTGTCTGATTTGCAGCTTGGACGATCCCATGGACACCACATGCAAGTCTGGACTGGGTTGAAAGCAGATACCTCTGGCCAGCCCGGCCTAGCCCCACAACAGCCAGAACAGACAGCGCCCTTCACATGACCTGGGTGGAGTAGACGCTGCTGCTAGGTGGCAGAAGCACCCACCACACTGGCCCTCATTTAAAACTGAGTCCCTCTCTTCTGAAGGACTTTGAGACATGTTTGTCAAAATGATGAGCTGTGGGGAAGTCAAATCCAACTGCATGGCAGCCACACTGTGGTCCTGCTGTCAGAGGAGAGAGAGGGCCCGGTGCCCTTTCAGATGTTGGAACCTAAGAGGCATTTGTTCAGAGAAGCCCTTGAAAAGGGGAATGCTGCAAGGAAAATAGACTAGTCAAATAGCACAGGGCCAGCTCCAGCCCAGGTCAGCCTGATGCCAGTTCCCACCCACCTCCACCACTACCACCTGCACAAAACTCACTACTTAATAAAATAATAAAAGAACTCCATTATTGTAAGACAGAGCATCACTACTGACTGTTAAGGTAACAAAAAGTTGAAATTCAATGACAAAATATGCCAATGATAATCTCTATACCCACTATTAATTTTATTTAAAGAATATCAGGACATGGGCTGGGAGCTATAGCTCAGTGGTAGAACACTCACCTAGCATGTGTGAGGCACAGGGTTCAATCCTCAGAACCAACCACATAAAAATAAACAAATAAATAAAATGAAGGTATTGTGTCCAACTACAATTAAAAAAAAAGAATATCAGGACAGGCCTTTTTTTTTTAGAATTTTTTAATATTTATTTTTCAGTTTTCATTGGACACAACATCTTTGCTTTATTTTTATGTGGTGCTAAGGATCGAACCCAGCTCCTCGCACATGCTAGGCAAGCACATTACCGTTTGAGCCACATTCCCCGCCCTGGGGACAGGTCTCCTTAAAATCAGCATGGTCTGATAAGTATAAATTGTTTTTTGTTTTTTTGTTTTTTTTAAGAGAGAGAGAGAGAGAGAGAGAGAGAGAGAGGTTTATTTTTTAGTTTTCAAGGGACACAACATCTTTGTTTGTTTGTGGTGCTGAGGATCGAACCCGGGCCGCACGCATGCCAGGCGAGCACGCCACCGCTTGAGCCACATCCCCAGCCCAGTATAAAATTTTTTTAAGAACTAAATTCAATCAGTTCTTTATTTTTAATATAAGATACATAAATGCTAAAATTGTGCTCTCAAAGCATTGGAAATTGATTGGATTTAATCTACCCTCAATCAAGACAAGTAAACTGGTGGCAAAATTGTGACATAGCCATTTTCCATGGAAAATAAGATCAAAGAATTATATATTTCCATAATCCAATTTTGGAGGTAAATTGCTTATACAAATTCTAAAATCTACAGTAAAATTTTTATGTGAATATTATGCTACTTGGATTAATAGTCACCACTGAAAAGCATATTAATTTTTCCCAGAAGACACTAAATTGGTTCCCATAGTTATCCTCTGAACAATTTAATAATAATGACTGTCCAACCCAAATCATCATTTCTTTCCTACTTGAACCTAGTCATTCCTTAGCTTATCTTGAATTAATGTCTCACTAAGCAAAAAAATTGTGGTACCTTCTGAAATAACTTTAGGGGAAAAGTTAAAACTCAAAAGTTTCAGAATGTTGCTGAAAAAGCAAGTCAATATCCAGACCAAATGAAATCAATCTCTAGTATATTTAATTCAAACAGCCAGGTGTGATATCGCAGGCCTGTAATCCCAACAGCTCCGTGGGCTGAGACAGGAGAATTTTGAGTGAAAAGCCAGCCTCAACAATTTACTGAGGGCCCTAAGCAACTTAGCAAGACCCTGTTTCAAAATAAAAAATAAAAAGGGCTGGGATATGGCTCAGTAGTTAAGCACCCTGGTTAAAAAAAAGAAAAAAAAATTCAAACAGCAAATATATTAAGAGAAATTGACAACACATGTTTCTTGCCCAAGACACTGCTAGCTCTTTGGAGTCTTGCAATAAACATTAGCTGCATCCAAACTTGCTTGGGTGTTCACTTTACCAAAAAGATTAACTCACATTAGTATGAAATATTCACATAATAGAAATTATTTCTCTCCAAATGAAAAAAGCATTGTTATTTTTTCTGACTGTAAAAATAATTTCTAAGTTCTAAACAACACAGATTCAGAAATTAATCAGTCTCTTATTTTCTAAGAAAGATAGAGGTATCAGTCTCTTATAAATGTGAGGGAAGATATCCATTTTATTTCTCACCCATGGCTTTTTTTTTTTTAAATATATATATTTTATTAGTTGTTGATGGACATTTATTTATTTATATGTGGGCTGAGAATCAAACCCAGCGCCTCACCCATACTAGGCAACCACTCTACCACTGAGCCACAACCCCAGCCCTACCACCTATGGCTTTTAACCATGTCCACACCTGTGACATTAGGGATTTACTTGGAAGAGTTCACCTCTTCTGTTATATTTTAAAATCTCTTTCAGATTCAGGACTCAAAATCTTTATCAAATATAGAAAGTCAGTATATGTGCGTGTGTGTGTGTGTGTGTGTGTGTGTATACACACATACATATATGTACACATACATATATATACACATACATATATATACATATACATATATATATATACACATACACATACATACATACATATACTGGGGCTTGAATCCAGGGGTGCTTTACCACTGAGCTATATTCCCAGCACCTTTTTGTTTTGTTTTGTTTTTTGAGACAGGGTCTCACTGAGTTGCTTAGGGCTTTGTTAAATTGCTGAGGCTGGCCTTAAACTTCCTATCCTCCCGTATCAGCTTCTTGCTGTGCTGGGATTACAGGGAAGCCACTAGGTTCTGGGCTCAGTCAAATATTTTGTGTGTCAAATTTGCTGTTTCTCTGTGTTTTTGAGCTTTTGTTTTTAGCCTCAGCATCCTTTGTTTAAATAAAATAATTTTCTGAGCTAAATATGAAAATAACTAGAAGCAGAGAGCTAAGGTGGCTGTGGGGGAGTCTGGTCTCCCCTGGGTGAGGGTGCACTGAAGGGCCTCCAAGGTGATCCCCTCTTCAAACCCTATGCCCTGGGCAAGTTAGCAGAATTCTTTTTCCCTTGCTCCAGTGTTTCCCAGTCTCAATCCAAACTAGATATGTTTAATTTATTCAGTGAGAGTCCCATAGTAACTTAGCTCTTTGAGAGAGCACAGGGCTTCTTAATTTTAATTCTCCTTGTGGAGTATACATGCATTTCTTTTTCTATAACCTCTATGTTATTTTCTCACCACATCAGAAAGTGGTGAGTTTGGGTTGTGGCTCAGTGGTAGAGCACTTGCCGAGACGTCGGCTGATCCTCAGCACCACATAAAAATAAATAAATAAAGCTACAAATTTTATTTAAAAACAAGTGATTTTTTAAAAAATGGTGAGTCCCTATAACCTCGCCAGGGAAATCTGAGAAGCTAACACCCACCAAGAATCCCTGAAAGCCAGTTCAGTGGCAGCATGGCTGTCCTGAACAGCCCTGTAAGAAAGCGACAAGGACCCCCAACTGATGTCTGCAGCAAGCCTTCCACTAGAAGATCGGGGAAGACCTACACGCAGGCGACAGCTCGGGGCGTGGTGGTCGTGGGGCTTTCCTGGGCTTGGTGGTGCTTCCCGGGCACTCAGTGGCCACTGTGCGCTTGACTTCCGCCGGGACGCGGGTGGCTTTTGTTCGTTTGGGCTTGCTCCAGAATCTGACAAGCGGTTCCGGCACCTAAGAGATATCCAGTAAACGTGGACCTAAGCCACAGATGATACCGTGCAGGAAAAACGGGGGCAATCTCAAATCTCTGCTAACTAGGACGGAGATGGTTTTCTTCATTAAAATGAACCTTCCGAAGCCGTCGGGGAGCCCTCCCACCCCTCCCAGCTGGCAGCGACCCTGAGGGGCCTGCAATCGCCTGGCCTGGCCGTCCTGCTTGCTCTCCGAGGCGCAGAGGCTCGGGAACCTGGAGAGTCCTGCCCCGGCCCCAGCCCCAGCCCCAGCCCCAGCCCCCGGCCCCTTCCGAGTGTCCCCAAATCCTCCTGCTTGCCCAGAGGACCGTGTGCGCACCCTGGGCTCCCTCGCCGGCCTCACTGACCCCCCCACTGCAGCCGAAGAGACTTTATAGGATCCGAGTCCCTATCCGGCACCTGTAAAGGGGGCCATAACGTTCGAGTGTCACAGGGTGCCGAAGGGTGGCTGCGAGAAGAGGGAGCGAGGGCGCCATCAAACTGTTCGATTTTCTTATTTAAAAGTGCGTTTATCGGAGCCTCTATATTGTGCTGGGTGTACATCCATTCTCTGCGCTTAATTTTTAAGGTCGCAAATGTTCAACGCTGCGCTGCCCAAGCGTCCCTCCCCGTCTGATGAGGCCTCTGGCGGCGCTGCTCGCGTGCTGCAGGCCCGGGTGGGTGCCGGAGTCTCGTTACCGCGGCGCCACGTCGGGCGGTGCGGAGCCGGCGTGCTGCCCCCTGCCGGCCGGCGTCGGGGAGGCCCCGGAGGCCCGGCGCCCGCACCTGGCCGCTGGCGGCCGCTCTAGGAACGCCGGGCCCTCTCGGTGGTGGCGCGGGGTCGCTTCCGCGCGCCCTGTCCCCGCCCCACGCCCGGGGCTGGGCGCGCCCGGCCTGTCAAGTCCTGGTGGCCCTGCGGCCGGGTCGCACACGCTCTGTGGCGGTACCGAGCGCTCCGCTGCGCGGGAAATGGCCTCCTGGCAGCAGCAACGCCCGCGTTCTCGTTGCCTGGCACCCTCTGGCCGTCCGGCCCGGTTCCCCGAGGTCGGGCCTGTGCTTTATGCAAACCCTCGTGCAAACACGGTGGGTGCAGGCACAAAGCGAGGCCTCGGAATGTGCAGAGCCGTGAATCAGAAACAACCCCCACGCCGACGGCTCAAACCCACTCCCGAGGAGAGGACAAAAGGACCGCGGAGGGCCGTGGCGTCCAGCAAGGAAGGGGTGCCTCCGTGAATTTACACCAACATGAGGGCTCCCCCGACGCTTTCGCGTGCCGCCCTTCACTTTGCCCACTTTTCTCTTTTTATACAAAATGAAACCAAAGTTCAATTCATTCGAGCTTGTAGCAGATGGACTTCTCTGAAGCGGCCTTTGACACCTCTATGATGACGGGCCGGACTATTTTTCTTACTTAAAAAAATATTTACTTGGTTATTTCCAAAGACTAAATTCCTAGACAGGGTGGCGGAGCGTGGGCATTTCCTAAGACTGTTGATGTGCATTGCAAACAGTTCTCTCTACTGTCCACAGGGCTCCTCCGTGGGAAGCAGGGAGCAGGGCTGCCTTCTTGGATGGAGAAATGTGGCGCGCTAAGGAACACGTGCTTCTGTGGGAACTACTTACAGACGGCCAGTGGCATTGGAATGCTGGGCCCCACTCGATGAATTTGAGTGGGAACATTGGTTGGGAACATTAGTCAACCAGATGTTCTTGGTCTGGCAAATCCAAACATGGTCCCCTCCTGGGGGATTCCCCATTTTCTTAGGATAAAATACAAAATCTCCCCAGGTCTGCTCAGGTACTTTCTGCCTCCCCAGTCCTGATAGGTGTTACCTAGCTAGTGGCAAACTGGAGGGGGGGGGGGGTTGCTTTAAAGAACAGAAATTTATCCTCTCACAGTTCTGGAGGCCAGAAATCTATGATGGTGGCGTACATAGTGTTGGTTCTTCCTGGAGACTCTGGAGGACAATCTGTGCCCCACCTCTCTCCCAGCTTCTGGCAGTGGCTCTGTGTCCCTTGGGTTGTAGAAGCATCTTGCCAATGGCTGCTCCATCTTCACTTGGGCTGTTTCCTCCACCCCGCCCTTCATAGGAGGATGACAGTGAGATTGAATAAAGACCCTCTATACTCTAGTATGACCTCATTTTAACTGACCCCATTACATCTGCAGTGCCCCTATTTCCAAACTAGGTGACATTCTGAGGTTCTTGGAAGGACATTAATGTTGGGAAGATTCTCCTCAAAACACAAGAAACCAAGTCCCCTCTTATCTTCTGGTACACCCCATCTTCACCATCTTCTGGGACACTCAACTACTAATCAATTTCCTTCTTCCTGCAAGGTGCTGGAAATGTCACCACCTCAGAGAAGTCTTTGAATCTCTTAGGTGATTAATCCACCCTTCCTGCCTGTTCTGAGCTCACAGCATGTATCACAGTGATAATTGAGTTAACACTGAGTCACAGTATGTTCATGAGTGCCTCCCTCACTAAGATCTGCTTCTGAGGGCAAGAAGCAGGTCAAGGGAATAACGGTAACAAACATTACCGTTCAAGACCAATGGTGCTTACACGCTGACATAGGAAACCTGCCGCAGTAGGACAGGCGCTAGATAATGAAGGCCTGTGCTGTGTCCACTACAGAGTCCACTGGGAAGATCTCAGAGGCAGTGGCCCCTATCCACTGGAGGGAGACTCAAATTCAGACTCCATTTCCCCGGGGAACACAGGAAATAAAACCCATACCCTGACCATGGTTCCATATAAACCAACCCCACTCCACCTTCCTGACCTTTCCAGGACTCACTGTCCAGCTGTCCCTTTGCTGCAGCCACCCTGGCTTTGCTCTTGCTCCTTGATTCTGCCAAGCCACTTCCTGACATAAAGCTGGCTTGGCACCACTTGTTACCATTCAGATTCCCTCTGCATGTTACAATTACACCTTCTCTTGTGAGCACTATTCTGGTACTGAGGAGTGAACCCAGGGGCTCTTTACCACTGAGCCACATCTCCAGCCCTTTTTATTTTTAATTGCAATCCTCCAACTTCAGCCTCCCGCATTGTGAGATGAGATGGTGACTTTTACAGACCCCTTAATTCAGCTGCATATTATTCCAGTGACTCAACCTTTGCTACAAAGGTGGTCCTGTGGAAACAGCCCTGTACCAGACAAAGAGGTCTTAAAATTGAGTTTCTTGGAGACTTTCTGAGGCTGTGTCCTCATCTGCAAAATGGAAATAACTATTCCTACAAAAGTTTGCACGAGTTCATGTGTGAATTTTAATGCACTTATTAGCAGTTCATGGATTCTTGTCCTGATGTAGCAATGATTTATTAATTATGTTGATAGGAAATGGTATCATTTGCAATTACTAGTTGGAAATATACTTATATGTGTAATATTTATTATTTATTCCCAAACTGTATAATTTTGGAAATGATATTTTGAAGATAATTTGGAGAATACAGAAGAATATAAAGAAGAAACTTTAAAAATCAGCCGGAACCTCTGTTTTGTAGGCCTACTTGTATGCTGTGGAGCAAACGATGCAATCGAAGTGCATACAGCTAGAAGCTGAGGTGCAGCAGGCCAGGTGAAGCAGCACAGGTAGCGTCTGCTTCCTGCAAGGCTACGGAAAGTCCCTGCGTTGATGTTGAGGGCACCATGATGCTTGACAGAATTCTGAGAGTGGCTGGGACTCCAAAGGAGCTGAGAAGGGTCTGAGTTTGCAAGATGTGGCCCAAGGTGGGTCAAGAGGTTCTGGTTTGAATTCTCTAGTGCTTCTCCTAGGTCCTTCATTTTTTAAAGAAGTAGCTAAGTGTTTTATGAAAACAATACAGTTACTGAAACTACAGAAAAGTACGAAGATGAAATCATCACTAATAACATTACCATGGAAATAAGAGCTGTTAGGATTTTCAGAATATTCCCTGTTTGCTTTTTGTTTGGCTGGTTCTACTTATTCTTATATGGGAGATAATGTTCTGTCATCCAATACTATGATTCCCAAACGTGACTCACAGTGGGATCCCCTAGTTTTAAAAACTTTTAGTGACTGGGTTTGTACCCCAGGTATTCTGAGTCAATGCTCTTCTCCCTCTGCGTCAGTGTTCTTAAACCTCCTGGGTGATTCCCACGTACAGTCAGACCTGAGAACTGCTGGCTTCATGTGTAATTCACATTTTCTTGACTGGATATGCTTACATGTGGATGTGGCATTCTTGACATAACCACTTCTCTAATATTAGGTGTTTCAGTGGTTTAATGTCAATGTTAATAATAGGCATTTCAGTTTTCATTTCACAGTGCTGGGGATCAAACCCAGGCCCTGTGCATGTTACGCAGATGCTCCCCTACAAAACTACATCCCATCTTTGTTAAATATTTAAATAACACTTGAGAGCATTGAAATATCTGTGAGCCAGTATTTGTTCAAATTTCAGGCTTTTGCTAAAGGATGGATTCCTAAAAATTGAATTATGTAAGTCAAAGGGAATTGCCTCTAGTTTTCCTCTCAAGAAACATTGTACCAGGCTCTCAGTGGTAGAGCACTTGCCAAACATTCATGAAGCACTGTTTGATCCCCAGTATCACATAAAAATAAATAAATAAGGGCTGGGGATGTGGCTCAAGCAGTAGCGTGCTCGATTGGCATGCATGTGGCCCAGGTTCGATCCTCAGCACCACATACAAACAAAGATGTTGTGTCTGCCAAAAACTAAAAAATAAATATTAAATTTCTCTCTCTCTCTCTCTCTCTCTCTCTCTCTCTCTCTCTCAAAAAAAAATAAAATAAAATAAACAAATAAGGCGTTGGGATATAGCTCAGTTGGTAGAGTGCTTGTCTTGCAAGCCCAAGGCCCTGGGTTCAATCCCCAGCACCAAAAAACAAATAAATAAACAAACAAACAAAATAAAGGTGTTGTGTCCATATAAATACACATATATAAAGAAAGATTGTACCATCTTATAGCCCTATATAGTACCAGTCTCACCATGCCCTTGCCATATGCAAATCACTGTTTTATTTATTTTTCTATTTTATTTTATATTATTATTATTTGGGGGGGGGTACAGGAAATTGAATGCAGGGGCACTCAACCACTGAGCCACATCCCAGCCCTATTTTGTATTTTATTTAGAGATAGGATCTCACTGAGCTGCTTAGTGCTTTGCCCTTGTTGAGGCTGCCTTTGGCCCAGGAAGGGGATAGTGTGGAGGAGGGCGAAGGACATCCAGGATGATGGCAAGAGGAGGAAGCTGGAGAATGAAGGAAGAGGAGAGGGAAAATCAAGGGAGAAAAGAGGTGGAGGATGGGGCTCTTGGCTCCAGGTGGCTTGGTGAGTCCTGGGAGGCAATGAGAGGGTTCTTGCCTCAGAGTTGCCTTGCCTGGGGACAAAAGATGTGATCAAACAAAACAGTTCACCAAACTGGGGGAAGAGAGTGAGGTGGAATGTGCCCATGGGGCAGAAAGACAGTGTGGAGTGACTGGAAGAAATGTCCCCTCAGGTTCAGAAACTGCCTGGTTTATTCGGGCCTGAGTGGCTTCTAGAGTTTAAAGTGATGATTGACAAGTCACCCAAAGAGTAGGGGTGTGGCTCTGGGGAAGACTGAGGGTTCCCTGGTTCAACTGTGGACGCCTCCTTTGTACAACCTTTTAGAATTTCTAATCTGTAGCAAATTCGTGTAGGTCCCTGATGGGAGATCCTCAATTAGGTCAGATTTGAGCTGGTCCCCTGTATTTCCAGGTGCAAAGGACACCAAGTTTGGTATCTGGAAATAGCAGACTCTTGTGTCCTGGATGCCACCCCTGATGTGGCAAGTGTGGTGCAGTCAGCCTTCCTAGCCACCTGACAACATGTAGATAGTTCAGATAGGTATCTGGGGAGTAAAGGGGGATGCTAAAAATAATTCACATTGCATACTTTTTGGGAAAGCTTGTTTATTAACCAAGAAATTTGTTTTAGTAGATTGGTGGACCTACAAATAGTTCCATTCAGTAGTTATTTTCAAAGATATTTACTGAAAGTGCTTACTGCCATGATAATTTTCTTGCATGAAATCATTTCTGGCACCAAAATAATTTAGAACATTCACTTATGTATCACCTTTATATTAATTGGCAGAACAGAACAGCTTGTTTGGATGCTCTTGTGAGTTACATATGCATCACCACGGGTTCCAAAGACATTTCTGCTTCATTTTGTTAGGATTTACTAACTAAAGATTTCCTTGTGAGAAGGCTGTTCCTCGTTTTTTGTTTGATTTAGTTGTGGTTGAACACAATATCTTTATTTTATTTATTTATTATTTTTGTGTGGTGTTGAGGGTCGAACCCAGGACCCCGCACGTGCCAGGGGTGCACCCTTCCGCTGAGCCACAACCCATGCCCAGTTTTGTTGTTTGAATCACAAGGCAGGGCTCCACCTGAATTGCATTCTTCAGAGCTCTGCCTTCAGTACTGACTGCGACAGCATTCACCGAAAGTCAGGCGTTACACCTTTGACAAAATGAACCTCCAAAAGCTTTGCTTTGACTCCATGAGTTCAGTGCCAGGACAAGAGGCCTGGAAGAGGGGTTGTCCCCAGTCACTGACTAATATTCACCCTTCTCAACGAGGGCTTCGTAGCTCCTCCACTTCCAGAGTCACCAACTGATGACCAGGTGTTCCGTGGGAGAGCTGTCTTCCTGGGAAAGGGTTCTCTCTGTGTCTGGGGGCGGGGGGGGGGGGGGTGTTGAACAGGAAGGAAGAGAAAGGACTAAGAGGGCAGCCCCTGCCCCTCCCAAAGTCTGGGGTTTAGATCCCGGATAGAAATCCAATCCCTGCGTCCTGGTCCCGCCCACTGTCAACAGTCCCCAGCGCGCAGGCAGCTCGGGGAGCCTCTTCCAGGTCAAGCCTGGGCTGGGTCAGGGTTTTCCTGTGGCCCTGAGCTCTCCTCAGTGTTTACTTTCTCCTCTTTGTATTTCAACACCAATCTTAATGGTTTTGATGATTTGTTTTGGTGCTGGGGATTGAACCCAGGTGGGCTTACCACTGAACTTTTTATTTTTCCCCAGTTCTTTTAATTTTTTTACTTTTGAGACACAATCTCTCTAATCTGCCTAGGTTGGCCTAAACCTGCACTCCTCCTGCCTCAGCCTCCTGAGTCACAGGGATTACCAGCAAATGTCACCATGCCCAGCTTATATTTTATAGTATGTTAACACAATACCTTACTTATTAATATGTGGTGCTGAGGATTGAACCCAGTGCCTCACACATGCTAGGCAAGCGCTCTATCAGCTGAGCTACAGCCCCAGCCCCAGCTTAATGTTTTTAACTCAGAAATGTGTGGCTCTTTTGGGTGGCCACTTTGTAATCAAGAGCTACTTCTGGATACTCAGGGCTGACTTGTGCCTCAGTGCTTAGAATGTCACCATGTAGAGCTTCAATACCTGTGATGGCAGAAGAATGGACGCCAACGGAAGTACACAAGAGAAACAGTGGAGCCCACAAGGCGGGGACAAGTATGTTTTCAGAGAGGCGCTGGGGTCCACGGTGTCCACGCGGGTTTAGTGGCCTTCCACAGGGCCTGCTACAACTAGTAAACCAGTTTCATCTGAACAGCTATTAATTTGGATGTCATTATATTGTGATTTCATTTGTACTTATTTCTAAAATTATTTTGTCTTTACAGTGTGTAAAACTGGAAGCACAGGCAATTACATCTTATCTGGTGTACATATCTGTGTATGAGCACTATGATAACTGAAATTAGCCCCTGGGTTCTTGCTGTTTAAAGGTATAGAGAGAAGGGCAAGGATGTCATGTGGAAACTGGGGGATGGGGACAGAATGGAGGCTTAATTTTTCTCTGAGTGCCATTTTCAATTCTGAACCATGCAAAAGCATCACTCACACAAAAGCCAATTAATTCACACATTCAATTCAAACCTCTGGTTTCCAGAAGCCTCCTTTGACTTCTCTCAAGGCACCCGGTAAGGTGGACTTCCTGCTTCTCTGGGTAACCCCATCACATAAAGGGGAGGCCTGCAAGAGCAAAGAGAAGGGAGGGAGGGAGCTCCAAGGAGGCAAAGCTCTGGAGGTGATAGAAGGTGATAAATCAGGTGATAGAAGCATAATGCAGTGCAGGGTGCCTGCCATCTGTGTTTATGCAGCAAGGACTATGCTGTTGCCTGCAGATGCCTGGTGAGTGGCTAAAAGCAGGACCGAAGACTTTCCATCTCTACCTCCTTGCATCCTGATGGGCAGCAGCTGAGGCCAGGCAGGGTAATAGGTGACTCTTTGACTCTTGATCCTGCCTCTTTAATTACTGTGGTTTGGAGCAAGTTGCTTCAATTCCTTGTGTCATTGCCACCCATAGTGCTACCACAAATAATTTTTAATCTATATATATGAAGACTTAGAACAGTTTATCTAACACATTACATGTGTTTAAAAAACACTAGATGTTATTGTTATGCTCGAATTCGGGACCCCCAAAAGACCACCAGAGACCAAGATCGATATAAGCAGCAAAGAGGTGTTTATTGCGAGCTAACTCAGTTCTCCATGCACACACAGCAACTGGTGATGCTGAGAGGCCCCGAGCCCAGGGTTTGCAGCAGTTTTATACATTCTTTGGGGAAGACAGAGACTTCACATACATCATAGCATCTCTTAGCAAATCATCACACACCACAGGAAAATCATAAAATAATTCTAAAACATGATTAGCACATTCACTGGCAGGAATAAGTTGGGTAAGGGTAATTGGCTAGTAAAAGAGGGGGATTCTTTTGAACTCATTGGTTTAAGCCACGAGGGGAATATGTGCTGAACTACGTGGTTTCCCAACATGTTATCAACCACCATAAACTACTGGGAAGGTCATCTGGCATCCCAGGTATTTTCCCTGTCTCATGCTGATTGGTGGCTGCTAGGGGGTTGCTATGGGTTCTCACCTAGCCAGACTGAGTCAGGGACACCTGGCACAGCAGATCTCTCCTGTTATTTGTAGATAAACAACTCAGCAGGGTGGGTATGTGCCTAGGAGTGCTCTGTGGGTCTTTCCAAGGACAAGGGTCATGCCCCCTTCCTTGGACAGGCTTTGCTCTGAGGTAGAGGCTGGTTTTTCAGTTATAATTACTGCAAAGGTCCTGGGTGTGGCTTCTGCAGTAAGGAGTGCTCTGGAAGCCATTTCTTCCAGTAGGGGGTGTAGCTCAGGGGTAGAGCATTTGACTGCAGATCAAGAGGTCCCTGGTTCAAATCCAGGTGCCCCCTAGTTGTTTATCTCCAGGTCTCTGTCCTCCAATTTATGCAGTGCTACCATTTATATGAAATTAAATCAGGTGATAGAAGCATAATGCAGTGCAGGGTGCCTGCCATCTGTTTATGCAGCAAGGACTGTGCTGTTGCCTGCAGATTCCTGGTGAGTGGCTAAAAGCAGGACTGAAGACTTGCCATCTCTACCTCCCTGCATCTGGCTCTTTCAGCTGAGTCACCTTGGATTCCAGGAACAAAGTCTGATATGATAAATGTTTTGTGATAAGTCCAAGCTCACCCCAGCTCACACACACATACAATAGTAACTTTCTTAAGGGAAAAACCTCCTCCTTTCACCCAACCTGATCAATCCTGAGGTAATGATGGACCTACCACACCTGCTGGAGATCACTGGCTTTAGCTGCTGGCGAAAGCTGCCAACCATGCAAAATCCCAGCCCTTGCCCTTGTTGACTTTCTGTAAACCCTCGAAGTCATTGCCAGTTCCTCAAAAACAGGGCTGTGTCTCTTGGTTTTCTTATTGGAGCTCCACTGACTGAACTCCCTACATGCTCTTCACCATGACCTCTCTGTCTGGATTTTGGAGAAAGCGACCAGACCTGATTTGTTGGGTCTTCAGGGTCACTCTGGTAACATTTACAGGAAAGACCAGAGGGAATGTACATCAGCAACACATACACAGATTATCCTCAGAGGAACACAAAAGACACAGGCCAGCGTGAGTTTCCATGGTCAAGAAATGAATGCAAGGGAGATTTTTCACTGCACATTTTTGTTCCTTTTGAATATCATATCATGTGAACTTTCGTAAATTCAGAATTCATTTTTTAAAAATACAATTGAAAATTGAACTACATTAGGTCTCATTACCAAGACTATTTGGTCTGGTTAGACACAGGGCACCACTTCTTTTGTGTATACCAAATTTTCCATAATAAAAAGTGTTTTAAAACCTCTTTCTCCTATATACACACATATATATTACATATAAAATAGGAAGACCCTATGTTCTTCTATTAAAAAGTGCTATTTTCTTTTTTGGAAGACTGGAGATTTAACCCAGGGGTGCTTTACCACTGAGTCATATCACCAGCCCTTTTTATTTATTTATTTTTTGAGACGGGCTCTCACAAAGTTGCTTAGGGCCCTCACTAAATTGCTGAGGCTGGCCTCGAACTTGAAATTCTCCTGTCTCCACCTTCAAATCCCTGGGATTGCAGGCGTGCGCCACCCCACACAGCTAAAAGATGTTACTTTCTTTGCTGTTCTGATTTGCTTTTGGATCTTGCATTAATAACTTTCATATTGGTGTATAGTGAAACTTTATTTATTTCTCTTAGCCACCAAGGTTTCTGGTTCACTGGCATCATGACTGGTCTCAATAGCCACACAGAGCTAGGTGACAAATGTCTACACCCCTGATGAGCACTAGCTAGTCTGCTGTTTGGCCAGGTGGGCCATCTGTCCAGAGATTAAAAAAGAAAGAAAGTACTTATCTCCAACTTCACCAAGGACTCTCCTTGGAGACACCCCTAGGACCTGAAGATTAAGTCACTTGAAGATAACATCACCCTGTGAAAGTGAGACTAGAATCAGCATGCAGTGGGTAACATCGACCCTGGAAGAAGCAACCCAAAGAAGCATGTTTATGAATCACCCAGGCGATTGCTTTGGATGGAAATGTCAGTCTAATTAGTTGTGTCTTAGCCTTTCAGTCTAAAGTAACGAGTGGTGAGCTATTAGCTCCAGAACAGACAGGGAGTCTGACATGAAGGATCTGGTAGATGTTTTCCCTAACACTGCCACCCAGGCAGAGCCCCTCTGTCCCCTGTGTTCTGGAAGGACTTCTTACAATATTGAAACAGAGGCCCACTTTATGCTCTGAATAGAGCCCTTGCTGCTTGGCCACTGAGACTGATTTTTTAAATGGACACATTTCTTTCTCTTCCTTTCTCCTGCTCCTTCCTAATCTCTCCCTGTTTCTAATCTCAAGGAAACAGGGTCACCTTTCTTCCTTATCCTAGGCAGAGTTATCTGTCCCTGAGCATACACCCACCATAGGAACAAAGTCATCCAGACTTTGGGGATGGCACCAAAAGATCTCAGAAATGACTCTCCCAAATTAACAAGCAAATCACAACTCCAACAGAGAAGAGGAGGAATGCAGCCTTGGAATCACCTCTTGAAAAGCCCCCTGTTCCTGCTGAAGGACAGAGTCAGCCTCTGGGACAGGAGTCTCCTGTGTTTCTCCTTTGCTAGCAAAGCAATAAACCTTCTATTTCTTTTCCTCAAAACCACATCCTTGTTGTTAGATTGGCATTTGGGACAAGGACTAAGCTTTCGATAACAATATGATCCCAATTTTTGTTTCTGGTGTTAGACTATCTGGATTAATGAATTTCTCTCAGCTTTATCTTTTTTTTTTTTTTTTTTTTTTTTTTTGTAAATTGGGGATAATCAGCACCTATCTCACAGTGCCCCATGCAGTCAAAAGGAGGCAATTTCTGGAAAGCAGTTAAGAGTTCAGTCCAATAGGTGCTGTTCCGGGAAGGATGGAGAGTCCCGGGGAGTGGGAGAGGACACAGACACCAGGCAAGAAGGTCTTCTGTCTCTAGCACCAGAAGATGACACCCTAGAATGCAAATTGCCAGTGTTTGGCTTCTAAATTCTAAATTCCAGCAGGGGATTCAGGGAATCATGGTAGGCATAGGAGCAACCTAATGTCCTTGTGTGGCAGCGCCATCTAGGCACCGATGGGAGCACCTGAGGAAGAGATGCCATGAGACCAGCATGGATTCACGACAGCAGGAAACCAGATGGACCATGCCTACATGGGGTTGGGGTAATGTGGGGGCCAGGGGCACTCCCCCCAATCACTGTGGCACACTGAAAGCAACTTTGGAATATTGGTGCAGCATGTGGGATACATTGAGGGATCTCAGAGTGAAGTCATTACATTTTTTATATTATTATTATTACTATTATTATTATTATTATTATTATTATTTTCATACAGGCAATTGAACCCGGGGGCACATAACCACTGAGCCACATCCCCAGCCAATTTTTACATTTTATTTAGAGACAAGGTCTCACTGAGTTGTTCAGGGGCCCACTAAGTTGCTGAGGCAGCTTTGAACTTGATTCTCCTGTAACTGGGATTCACTTGACTATGTATATGGCTTGTGGCTTTATAACAAATGCTTATTTTTCTTTTTCCCAATCTTCTTTTCCCTGATACTTTCCTCTCGGATCTTCTTTTCCCTGAACTTCTCCTCTCTGATCTTTTTTTTCCCTGATATTTTCCTTCCTGATCTTCCTTTCCCTAAATTTTTTCTGCCTGAATCTCATTTTCCCTGAATCACTTCTATAAAAGCCCCCTGTTCTTGTGGATGGGCAGAATCACAGCGTTTGGAACAGGACTCCTCTGAGTTTCTCCTTTGCTAGCAAAGCAATAAACTTCTTTTTCCTTTTCCTCAAGACCCTGTCTTCATTAGAAGGTTGGTGTCAAGGGCAAGGACCGAGCTTTCGGTTACACTCCTGCCTCAGCCTCCCAAGACACTAGGATTACAGTTGTGCACCAACATGCCCACCTAAATCATTAAATTTCTGCCATCCAGCTGGGCACGTTGGTGCATTCCTGTAATCCCAGTGGCTCAAGAGGATGCGACAAGAGAATGGAGAGTTTAAACCCAGCCTCAGCAATTTAGCGAAGCCCTAAGCAACTCAGCAAGACCCTGTCTCTAAATAAAATATTAAAGAAGGCTGGGATGTGGCTCCATGGTTAAGTGCCCCTGGGTTCAATCCCTGATACCAAAAAAAAAAAAAAAAAAATTGTGTCCAGTAGAATGGGACTTGAAATAGAAATCAGCCTGTTTGGTAAAAGAATGTAAAGTTCCATATCCTCCACCCCTTAATTTTGGTTCCCATAGCAGATCAGGGGGCCCAGACACTAACAGTAACATTAATGCATAAGTCCAGGAGGCCCATTGATCTACTGAGGGTGAGTGGGATCCAGTGAGGTTTCTGGTTTGTGGATGTATGTATTCTGTCCTCTAGAGAGAGGACAATATTTTGGAACAAGAATTATTCTTGAGAAAATAGTCTCAAGAGAATCAATCGCATTTGCTCTGATTGCAGCCTCACTAAGCAACCTTGCTGGCTAATTGGGTCTCCCAGGTAACCTGAAGGGCATTCTGGCTCATTATGGGTCAACCTTTGAGAGTCTAATTGGAATGTCTTGAGAGCCTGGTCGAATCAGGTTGCATCTACCACTGGAGGGGTCTGTTCTTCAAACTGAAGCTCAAGCCCCATACCTTGATGCCTAGGCTGAAGGGCTGCTGGTTCGGGATTTCTGGTGCCTTTTGGAAGCTAATTATTACACTTGGGTAAGGATGATGGTGGGGGGCAGAATGAACCTCATAACCCAGCAAGTACCGTGGAGGCGGAGTTAGCCTACTGGGACCACCAGGGATGGAGTGGCCCTTGAGAATAACAGTTGTGAGCCAAGTTGGTGAGTGGTGTCCTTGGACCCTGGTACTTTCACTTTTAGGAATCAGTCCTAGGGATGCAATCTAAGAACTGGGAAAAACATCTACTCATGTTCATTAGAGTCTTATTTATAATATTAAAAATAAATTAACCACTTCCCAACATTCTGGGCTGTCATTCCCTTGTCCCTCCTACTTGTTCTAGAAGGGAAAAACTCCACCTGGGAAAACCCCCATGACACTATTACTCTAGACGCGAGCCGAGGTCTGTTACTGGAAAAAAAAATATACACTCCTGGTATGTTAGTTTGCCAGGATTGTCATAGCAAAAAGTCACCGACTGGGTGGATTGAAAAACAGGATTTTAATTTCTTTCAATTCTGGAGGCTCGATGTCTGAGATCAAGATTGGCTCCTTCCCGGGTCCCTCTGCTTGACGTCCTTCTGTGTCTCCACGCAGCTCTCTCTGTGTGTCTGTGCCGCACCTCCTCTTCTATTAATAAGGGAATCACTGGTCACATTGGATCAGGGCCATCCTAATGACATTGTGTCTGTGTGTGGTCCTGGAGATGGAACCCAGGACCAGTATGTACCAGGCAAGTGCTCTCTACCACTGAACTGCATCCCCAGACATTTTTTTTTTCAATTTTTAAAGAATTTTGAGACAGAATCTCACTAAGATGCTGAGGCTGGCCTCAAACTTGGGATTCTCCCAGCAGCCTCCCAAATATCTGGGGTTACAGGTGTGCACCACCTCACTGGCCTAATGACCTTGTTTTAACTTAATTACCTCTGAAAACACCCTATCTCGAAATACAGTCACACTCTGAGGTCCTGTGGGGTTAGGACTCCATATATTGTGTCCTAGGGGAAACAATGCAGCCCATAACCCCTGATAAGTAGCACTCTTGCTGCAAGCCATGAGCTCAGCTCTGCTGTGGGCATCCCATGTTGCCCAGGATCTCCCTCGCTCCTCTAGCCTGTGCTCTTCCCAGCTCCTGGATGACAGCAGCATAGCTTCTCCTCCCCCCAATTTCCAACACTCTCTCCACTCCCCACCCTCAGCTGGGGTCCTCACTGCATATTTAACCAATTGGACCCCCTGCTCTGCCACATCAACTCCACCAACTCTCTTGCATCCTGATTCTGCTTCCCTGGGTGGAGAATATATCCTTGCTCCTACTGAGAGTCAAGACCTCCTTTGGCCTCTGTATTCCTCCCTCCCACCTCCTGCCACATCACCCTTGGCCATTCCTCCTGCTCCTTCCTCACCAGCTTTCTTCTCTGGGGGGGGGGGGGGGGGGTCATTCGTGTGCACACCATGACGCTCTAGGAGCACGTATTCCTTGCCCCCTCCTCCTGGGCTGCTGCTGTTCTCTGTTGTGACCCAGCCGTCTACATCGCCATTTCCTTCCCCTCCCTCTCTCCTAACGCACTCTGAGTTTCTGTTTTCACACTCACTGAGTCAAAGTCGCCAATGTCATTCATGCTACCAAGTCCAACAACCCAATGATCCACCTCTTCCTTGATTCCTTCCCATTCCTTCCTTGATTCCTTCCCAAAAATAAATAAACATTATTTGTTTTTGTACTGGGGATTGAACTCAGGGGCCCTCGACCGCAGAGCCACATTCTCAGCCCTTTTTTATATTTGACTTAGAGACAGGGTCTTACTGAGTTGCTTAGCACCTCACTTTTGCTGAGGCTGGCTTTGAACTCGTGATCCTGCTGCCTCATCCTACCAAGCCACTGGGATTACAGGCCTGCGCCACCATGCGGGGCTTAACATTTTATTTATTTATTATTTATTTTTATGTTGGCAATTGAACCCAGGGACTTGCATATGCTAGGCAAGGAAGGGCTGCCAGTAAAGCACACTGTTGTCCCTTGTTAAGGATTTTTAGTACAGTACACTTGTCACACCCAAGGAACCAATATTGACAGATCAGTATTAACTGAATTCCATTCTCTGTTCAGTTTGCCTTCAGGTTCACGGAAGCCCTTTCTTCCCCGCTCAGGGTGCTGCATTGCCACTAGTTGTCCTGTCTCCTTAGGTATTCTTGATTGAGACAGTTCTCAAAATTCGTAGTTGTAATGTCCTTAACAGGTTTTTGTTCTTGTTGTTTCGTTTTCTTGGGGGGTTTTGTTGTTGTTGTTTGGTACCAGGGATCGAACCTAAGGGTGTTCAACCACTGAGCAACATCCCCACTCCTTTTTATGTGGTTTTTTTTTTTAACCTTTTAAATTAAAAAAATATATATTTGTTCTAATTAGTTATCCATGACAGTAGAAGGCACTTTGACACTTCATACATAAATGGGGTGTAACTTCTCATCTTCTGGCTGTGCATGGTGAAGAATTCCACCAGTCGTGTAGTCATATGTGCACGTAGGGTGATAATGTCTGATTCATTCTGCTACCTTCCTCCCCCATACCCCCTCCCCTCACTTTGGTCCCCTCTGCCTAATCCAAAATACCTCTATTCTTCCTTAGCAGGATCTCACCAAGTTGCTGAGGCTGACCCTGGACTTGTGATCCTCCTGCCTCAGCCTCCCAGATCGCTGGGATTACAGGCAGGCGCCACCACACCCAGCTTCCTTGATAGTTTTGAAGGGTACATCTCAGGTATTTCATAGAATGTTCCACAACTTGGATTTGTCTATTGTTTTTATCATTAGACTAGAGTAATGGGTTTGGGGAGGAAGTTACTGATGGTATAAGGTTATTCTCATGTTTATATATCTCTCTTCCTGATGTTGGTATATATCCTTAGGTATTATCAACACACAGATATTAACCTCAACCACCTGGCTGTGAAGTAACTATTTTTCTCCTTTCCATATTGTATTCTTCTTCTTCTTTTTTTTTTTCCATATTTTACTCTTTGGAAGGAAGTTGCTACAAACAGTTTACACTTAGGAGTTAAGTTATATAACCACATAAAAGTATCTGCATAAATTATTTGAAATTCTTTTACCCAAGAGACTTAGCTGTTGTCCCCTATTTATTCACTCAGTCCTTTATTTATACCATGAATATTTATTTTATACTCTGGGTTACAATCTGATGCTATTGATTTCTTGCTTGATTCCTCTGGAATCCTGCAGGGTCTCTGGGCCAGAGCACAGTGCAGGTAGGGGCCACAACTACAATGCCAGACCCTTGGAAATCTGCCCAGGAACACATTGCCTGTGATTCGTATGTTATCACCTCATCTCACCCTACTAATGCAGAAAACAGCCATTTAATATGTAACAGATTTTCTGTTTATTTTCAGGAAAGGGCTCCAATTGCTCTGGGTATCCAAACCTCAGACGTGGAGCCGACACAGCCCTATAGGGAATCCCCACAAGGTGATTGCCAAGTGAAGGGGCAATCCAGGCGGGGCTGCCCTGCATCCAGGCTTGCACATGGAGGAGCCCTGCCAATGCCAGACAGGGCTCCTCACCACAGGGGCGTTACAGTAGCACTGTTAGCTCAGAGATAGAGGAGACCCCTGGGCGTCCTAGCCTGTCCCTCTGTGCTGTCCCAAACCCTGCTCATGGTGTCTGTTTGCTGAAAACAACACAAGTCCCAATCCAACCGTCATTGCTTGAAAACCAGAGCAGTTTGCAGAATGCGCTCTGCAGTAGAAAACCAGGGCCCAACTTGGCATTGGGAGGTGGCAGACAACATGGCACTTGGGTGTCTCTGTGGTCACTCTCCCCGCCCTCCAGGACAGGGGACATCCACAACCACCATCCTTAGCAAAACCAAGTCTCCATGCAGGTGGCAGGGCTCCGCCTGCTGGGAGTTTTGATCCCATTACTGGGGTAACAAAAGCAGAAGAGTGTGGCTTCTTGTGGCTTTTCACAGCGTAGGGAGCTGCTAAGTGTCAACCTTTAAATAACAAACACACAGAGACTCCCTGCAAAGTATTTGGGGGTAGCAGCGCTCTGCTCCACTCTGCTCCACAAGGGGGAACACAGGGCAGGAGAACCAGGGGCAGATTCCAGGGTCTGGGTGAGGGACACACTCCATAAGCTGCCTGGCCAGGAGGATTCCCAACAAGGGTCCTCAAGGATCAACAAGAAGGGACAGTCGCCGACGTCCTCACAGAGGTCTCCTTTGTGCCAGGCTGTGGTTTTGTGGAATCTCTTGCCACAGTTCTTGTTCTCAGGCCCTGGGGGTGAGCTCCCTCTCTTCCTGGCCTCCTGGCCCTAAATCAGGGCTCCACACAGGAGGTTCCAACATGCTCCTCTGTATCCCCCGCAGCCAGCAGGGCCTTTCTGTAGTGTGCCATGTGTCATCACAGGGGCGGGGGACCAAGGGCTGCACAGTGCCCCTCCAGCCAGGAGGATTCTCTACTCCATCTGGAAAGAGGGGCCTCAGGCCACCTCATACTGGCCGTGCCTGAGCCCCTGGGCCCTGGCTCTGGTGGCTATAGGTTCTCCCCTCTGTGAACAGACCCTGGAAGCAGGGATGAGGGCTGAGCCCTGGGGCTGTGTGGGCTGGGAGGATCCTCATTCTTGTGACATCCCTGGGAAGATGTCTATCTGGGGCCAGGTGTACCAGCATTGAGGACTTGGCAGAGGTGCTGGCCTGGGAAGGGACACCATTTGGACACCATTTGCAGTTTGTCCCAGGTACTTTCTCCCTGGGCTTGGAGTCAGCCCAGGGCCTCACATATGCGAGGTAAGTGCTCCACCACTGAGCGCATCCCCAGTCCCCGTACCCCGGACTTTCTGGCCTTCCCTCTGTCAAATGCTGTCCTCTGAGCCACCCCCTGTCCTGCTGCGACTTCACAGTTACCACCTTCTTGCTGTGTGGACAAGCCCAGGACTTCAGACTTGTGGCAGCTGGCAGTGTTGCAGGGCTGAGGCCTTCCGAAAAACTGAGGTAACGCAAAGACCCCCCACTTCTAAGCCCTGATTCTTCATTCCCGCCCCCCCCCCCCCCCGCCCCGCGTCCTGCCCACTTTTCAGCCTGCCGTGGAAATGGGGTTCCCCTGGGTGAATGAACTGGCTGTGAAATAGAAGCTAAGGGAAATAAAATGGCCAAAAAAACACAGAACACAGAAAATAGTTTCAAAAGTGGGGGCAGGACAGGCAAGCTGATCAGATGGATGGAGCTTCTGCCCAGGACATTGCAAGAATCTTAAAGCACTTTAATTCTACTCACTCCCACCTTGACCTATGTAATACCATTGTTTTTTTAATTATCTATGTATTTTAAAACTCAGTTAGACCTTATTATTGTTATTTTATACAATCAGTATTCATTTATATTTATATTTATATACACATTTATACACACATGGAGCCCACTTTATTCATATCAGGAAACATTAAAGAGATTCTATAGAAAGTTCTTCTCCAAAAAAGATTAAAGGTGGACTGTTCCGTTCCTAACAGGTTACGCCCATTTCCGGAGCTACTGTGAGGAACCCTCCTGGCAGAGTGGAGGGGAAGGTCAGCACATCAGGCACTATTGCTGTGGGAAAGCCACTGGACGTTCCCAATGCCAGGCCTATCTCTCCCTGGCTACCTGCCAAGAGAAGGTCCTCGTGTATTTCAAGGACGGGTTACCACATCCCTGTTCTATGTTCTTTTTTCCCCTTATTTAAAAAAAATATATATATTATTTTTTATAATTCTATTTTTTTCCTCTCTTGGTTTGAAAGTTATTTCCTTTTGTTATTGTTGTTGTTACCCTTCTAAAAATAGTTATCCTGGAGGTCACAGAACATCCTTGGCACATCAAAATTCAACGTGAAGGTACTTCTACCCTGTTCCCAGGATATTCAAGAATCTTAAAGCACTTTAATTCTACTCACTCCCATCTTAACCTATGTAATACCATTGTTTTTTAATTATCTATGTATTTTTAACTCAATTAGACATGATTATTGTTATTTTATATAATCAGTATTCATTTATATTTATACACACATTTATTTTTTTTTTTCATTGTTCTTCTTTCCTTGCATATCCAACATGCCTTTTGTCTTTTCTGGCTAAATAATATCCTCTGAAACTTCCTTTGAGGTGAGTTAGCTGTCGTAAATATTATGCTTTTGTTTGCTTAAAAAAAAAAAATCTTCATGTTATCCTTAAAGAGCAGGAATATAGATATTCCAGGAGCCAGGAGGTATATCTCCAAGAAAGAAAAAAAAAAAAAGGAAGATTAACTTATGTGTTTTCCTGTATTAGAGGGGATTTATGCTGAAAGAACAAAGAGAATGGGAATTTTTTTTTAAAATATTTATTTATTTTTAGTTTTTGGCAGACACAACATCTTTGTTTGTATGTGGTGCTGAGGATCGAACCCGGGCCGAATGTATGCCAGGTAAGCGCGCCACCGCTTGAGCCACATCCCCAGCCCGAGAATGGGAATTTAAATAACAGAAATCAGCACAACTGGGGAGTAATGCCTGATTTCACAGATAGGAGGAAGCTTAAAGCTAAATGTCCTATGACTAGACCCAGGTGAGGAGTGAGTACCCCCACCCCTGAAGAACCCCAGGAGGGCTCGGGAGGCAGCAGCCCAGCAGGCAGGCCTTCACGGCAGCTGGAAGCAGGAGCATGGGTTGAAACTATTGCCCAAGCAGAAAGACCCCAGATCCCTGTGCCACAAAGGAACCTTGAGAGGCTGCCCTTCTGCTCTGGCAGGAGAGAGGCTAACCCAGCAAGGATGACCCAGAGGGGGTCAGGACTCTGAGCATAAGCAATGGGTGCTCAATGCAAAACAGGAGTCAGTCTGTTAAATGTATACAGTGCGGCTGGCACAGTATTGCGTCTATAGAACTAGGCGAAACAAAGTCCCTGTCCTCACGGAGCTTACATTCTAGAGAGGAATAGGCAAAGTCCTCATGATAAATTGTGAAACCCTCACCATCTCCTGCCCCTGTTGGTCGACACAGCCCATTGCCAGCCCTAGCTAGAGATGGGAAATACCATTTGGAGTCCTCTTTCGTGTGTGATATGCAAAATCAGTCTCTGTCCCTATGATGAAGCCATTGACCAACAAGGACCTCCAATACTTACAGAGAACCCAATCTGCATTAGACACCCCTCCCTTAATTGTTGCTTATTGGTTCTGAATGGATACTGAAAGATCCCCAGGCAACACCTCTAATAGGAAAGACATAGAAAAAAGCAACCAGAAAAAGAAAATGAGACAATATCAGGAACACAAGAAAACATCAAAAATATACATAAATCATTGCTGTCCCCAGAGAGATAAGGAAAGAGGAGGTTGTGCTATGGGAGCCACTGTCTGAGTCCTGTCACTGAGGGGAGGTGGCTTTCAGATCACTGCATGCATGAAATACAAACAACAAAAGGACTTCAGAGCATAAGAAAGAAGGCTCAGAAGTTTAAAATATGACAAAAGAAATAAAAAATTCAAGAGAAGAATTAAAAGAAAATTGATCCAGAAAGTAGAACAAAAAGATAATGAGAAAAATAGGAAGGGGAAGCAGATTTGAAAATTGGAGGATAGGGGCTGGGTTGTGGCTCAGTGGTCGAGCACTTGCCTAGCATGTGTGGGGCACTGGGTTCAATTCTCAGCACTGCATTGCAGCAGTCTGGCTGGGCACAATTCAGGAGCCACTTGTCAAAAGAAACTAACTTTATTTTTAGAACCACACACGCCAAACAAAACAGCTCCTCAGGAAAAAACCCTCAGAGTCAACTGCCACCACCGGCTTCCCACAAGCCACTCCCCCAACCACCAGTCTCTCCACCTCCCACAATCCTCCTGCTCTTAAGGCCGATTGGCTGGGTCACGTGGGCGGAGCCAAAAAAGTCCCCCAATGAGCAGCTCCGTGGCCTGAAAGGGCAGGGAAACAGCCCAATGAGCATCACCGCAGAGGAGCCAATCAGCTAGATGTTGCTGGGGCCGTTGTGAGCCAATCATCAGCTGGTAGTCTGAAAGGGCGGGGGAAACAGCTCAATGAGCATCTCCAATGAGCATCACCACAGAGGAGCCAATCAGCTAGATGTTGCTGGGGCCACTGTGAGCCAATCATCAGCTGGCAGTCTGAAAGTTTGCTGGGGCCCCTTCAGCTGTGGCTCTCAACATCTCCCCCTCTCTGTTTAAACAACAAGCATGTGGCTTAGGGACCCTGCCTGCCTTAGGTTGTCCAATAGTACATATGGTCCTTACCCGTTATCTTAGGTTGGTACCATTGTAATTGGATCTTACTCTTCACTGACTACTGGTCCAGTGTACAGCCACACCTGTGTAGAGGTCTTTGTACCAGCAGGGGGGTGAGGTTCTTCGCCTCACCTCTGTTGGACCCCAAATTTTAGCTGAACGATCATGACAAGCAGAAGGGAGGAAGATACACCAAGCCAATTGACGGCTCCTTTTGGGAAAATTGTACCACCGATGACACCATCAGCATAAATACCCCAACACTACACAAGTTGCTGCACCAACAGATAGTTCACAATCCATACAAGTGAGTTCACAATGCATACAAGTGACACATAGTCCAGGCAAGTTCTGCAAGCAGTTCAGTGATGGCTATTGCAGAAGCTGTAGATTGGTTTTATCTTTGTCTTCACCGGCACTGGGATGAAGATAGGAATTCTGGCAATAATGGCTAAAGAAAAAATTATGTAACATTCCAGAAGACACTAAAAGAAAACAATTTTCTTAACAATTTACATTATCTTGAAGAGAATTATTAAATATAATGAAAAGGAAAGGTGAAAGTAAACAAACAGATCTGTTAACCTCCTTTTTTGTTCACTTTTAAAACAATCCTCAACAGCTGTTTACCCAATTTAAATTAAACCATTTAAATCACGTGAAATAAAAAAATTTGGATCCATTTTTTCATGAGCGCTCATCATATATGATATATGGACATACATACATTCAAACATATAACACAAAACACATGTGTGCACACATAATATAATACATACAACACATAACATAATAGTAAAGGCCTTATAACTTTTTACAGGTGAAATCACCATTGCAATGTTTAAAAACTCTATAGTCAAAAAAATAGAACTGATCAGCAAAACATTAACCTAGGTCTGTATGAGCTCAAAAACCAAAATAGAACTTCATGATATGGGAAAGGGCAATAATAAAATAGATATTGAAAAAAGCATCCTGGTTCTGTCGCAGATGTAAGAATAACCAAACTGGAGTTCTGGGTATCAGCTTTTATGGATTTGAGCCAAATCATCTTCTTTTTGGTCTGTAGAAATCTCTTTAGTTAATTTCTCTGGAATCCAAATCAGCTGCTGTTCTCCCTGTGGAAACACATAAACAGACCCCCGACTCCAGGCAATCACTGGGTCAGGACCTTTTCATTGTCCTGTTAGAATATCCTTCCAAAGTACCTTGGGCTTATGTATATTTTTTGGACACATATGCCTTTCCGCAGCACTAAGCCCTGGTGAATCCAAATTTTAAAAGTTTAGAGTAAAAAGGGTTATTTTAAGTTTATCTTTGGGGAATATATGCCCCTTCCCAATTCCTTCTTTTTGCTTTAATAAGTACATTTTAATAGTTTGATGAGCTCTTTCAACTATGCCTTGTCCCTGTGGATTGTATGGGATTCCTGTTATATGAGTAATGCCAAATGATGAGCAAAATTGTTTAAAAGAGGTAGAAGTATAACCAGGGGCATTATCTGTTTTTAACTATTTTGGAACACCCACAGTGGCAAAATTTTGTAAGCAATGAGCTGTAACATCTTTAGTTTTTTCTCCGGCATGAAGGGAGCCCATCAAAAATCCAGAAGAAATATCAACTGTAACATGCAAATATTTCAGTTTTCCAAATTCTGGCAAGTGTGTGACGTCCATCTGCCAAATATGGTTAGGTATCAATCCTCTAGGATTGATTCCAAGATTAACTTGTGGTAAAAAGGTCACACAATTTTGATATTGTTTTATTATTTGTCTAGCTTGTTCCTTAGTTATTTTAAAATGCTTTTGTAAAGTATTAGCATTGACATGGAACTTTTTATGAAAATTTATAGCTTCTTCTAGTGTAGAGAAAATATGTATGTCATGTGTAGTTTTATCTGCTAAATCATTGCCCAAACTAAGGGCTCCAGGCAATCCTATATATGCCCTGATATGTCCTATAAAGAATGGATCTTTTCTGTCCCAGATTAGACTTTGTATAGTGGAAAGCAAAGAGAAAACAGTAGAGGAAGGGGAAATCCTACCAGCATCTTCAAGGGATACTATAGCATTAACTATATACTGACTATCGGAAAATAAATTAAATACAGAATCTTTAAACATCACAAAAGCCTGTAATACTGCCTTAAGCTCTACCTTTTGAGCTGATTGTTTGGGTACTAAAAATGTAAAAGTTTTATCAGGTGTAACTACTGCTGCTGTACCATTATTTGATCCATCAGTGAATATATTTGGAGCATTCCCAATAGGTGTTTTTCTTGTCATTTTTGGAAAAATTACAGGATGCGATGACCAAAAAGACAATAAAGGATTAGATGGTAAGTGGTTATCAAATGAAACATTAGATTTGCACATGATTATTGCCCAAGTATTTAACTCATTAGCTAACTCATCAATTTGATTCATAGTATATGGAGTAATAATTTTATTGGGAGAAATTCCAAACACTCCCTTTGCTGCTTTTATTCCTTTGAGTATTAATTGTCCTACAGCCTCAGGATACCTAGTAAGAATAGTGTTAGGAGAATAAGATAAATGTATCCATAATAATGGACCTTCTTGCCAAAATACTCCTGTAGGAATATTTTTTGTTGGTAGTAAAATAAATAATAAAGGCAAACTTATATCAATTCTATCCAAATGCATATTTCCCATATATGTTTCAATGATTTTTAATGCCTTTCTTGCTTCAGGCGTTAACATTTGGGGTGAATTTGGATCTGATGGACCTTTTAGGATATCAAATAAAGGTCCCAACTCTCCTGTTGGTATGCCTAGATAAGGCCTTATCCAATTTATGTCTCCTAATAACTTTTGAAAGTCATTAAGTGATTTGAGTTGATCTACTCGTATTTGAATTTTTGGTGGATGGACCATGGTTGAGGATTATAGAACTCCTAAATAATTAATTGGAAAATTTATTTGTACTTTATCTATTGCTATCTCTAGATTATAATTTTTTAATAAGTTTGTAAGTGTGGCATAACATTCTAGCAATATGTTTTTAGCTTTGTGTGCTAATAATACATCATCCATATAGTGAAATATTTGTAGTTCAGGATTTTGATTTCTAAGTGGCTGGATTGCTTTGTTAACATAAAGTTGACACATAGTTGGGCTGTTAGCCATCCCTTGAGGGAGTACTTTCCATTCATATCTCTGATGAGGACCTTCATGATTCAGTGCAGGGATAGTAAATGCAAAACGTGGACTATCCTCAGGATGAATTGGAATTGAAAAAAAACAATCTTTAATATCTATAACTAAAACATACCAAGTTTTTGGCAAAGCAGACAATTGAGGAATCCCCGATTGAGCAGGTTCCATAATAACCATCTCATTACTAATGGCTCTTAAATCTTGCAATAATCTCCATTTACCAGATTTCTTTTTGATGACAAAAATGGGAGTATTATGGGGAGATACAGAAGGTTGTATATGTCCCTCCGCTAATTGTTGTTTGACCAGATCATGGGCTGCTTTTATCTTTTCTTTAGTCAGGGGCCACTGAGGAACCCATACTGGTCTTTCTGATTTCCAAGTAATTTTTATTGTCTCAGTGGCCCTTTCTGAGAATCCAACCCATGTCTGTCTGTTCCTTGATCTATTTGTATTGGTGCTGCTATACCTTGTTCTTGTTTTCCTAATCTTTTTCCTTTCCTAAAACCTTGTCTAGTCATAATAGTGGGTGCATTTTGGTTGATGTTATTTGTTAATGTCAAACCTAATTGATCTAGGACATCTCGTCCCCATAAATTTATAGGAAGATGATCCAATACATATGGCTGTATAGTTCCTTCACATCCTTCAGGATCCTTCCAATCTAATACCATTGCACTTCCATGGGGATTAGTTGCCACTCCTAGGCCTCGAAGCGTTTGAGTGGCTTGTTGTAATGGCCAATGTTTTGGCCATTCTTTTTTTTTTTTTTTTGAGCGAGAGAGAAAATTTTAATATTTATTTTTTAGTTTTTGGCGCACACAACATCTTTGTTTGTATGTGGTGCTGAGGATCGAACCCAGGCCGCACGCATGCCAGGCGAGCATGCTACCGCTTGAGCCACATCCCCAGCCCGTTTTGGCCATTCTTGACGAGAGATGATGCTAAGGTCTGCACCTGTATCCAGTAGCCCATTAAATTCATGTCCTTGAATATTTAGTTTTAGCATGGGGCGAGAATCTAAATTTAAAGACAGCATAGCCCAATCTACACCTGTGGAGCCTAATCCCTTGGAACCTCTTTCTACAGCACGACTGGAAAATTTATCATGTAGGCTTGGTATTATTAGTAACTGTGCTATTCTATCTCCTGGTGAAATTACTGATATACCCTTTGGAGAACTGGCTATAATTTTTATTTCACCTTCATTATTGGGATCAATTACCCCAGGACTTATCATAAGTCCTTTTAGAGTAGAAGAGCTGCGTCCCAATAATAAGCCTACTGTTCCTTTGGGAAGAGGTCCTTTTACCCCTGTGGGAATGATTTGAACTCCCATCTCTGGAGTTAGTACTGACCTGGCGGAGGCGCAGATGTCCAACCCTGTGCTCCCTCTGGTTTGTCTGATGAGGGATCTGATGAACAATGTGTCCTGGGCACTACCCTGATGGGGTTGCTGGGTTCCTCCAGTGCTCCGTATATTTGTGGTTTTGGGCCCCGGAGCATTGGGCCCCCCTGTCCATTTTTTGGCAATGGAGCCGGATGCCTTTCTCCACAATATCGTGGATAAACACTTGGTCCTTGTTCGTTTTTTGATAATGGAGTACCCTCTATGGTGGTTTGAGAACGGCATTCATTAGCCCAATGTCTCCCTCTACGGCATCGTGGGCAAATACCCGGTATTCTATTCCTTTGATACCTAGTTTTGTTAAACCCTCCTCCTATGGGGCAATTCCTTTTAAAATGTCCTGTTTGTTCACAATTGTAGCATGTTCTTGGCCTGGCATCTAAAGCCTGTTTTACTGCAGCTGCCACAACTTGCTCTTGTTCATTAATGTCTCTACATAATTTAATATATGTGTTTAAATCTTCATGTTTCCATGGTCTAATGATATCTCTGCACCAACGATTCGCTTGGTCATAAGCCAGTTGTTTTATTAATGGCATTGCTTGTTCTGTATTCCCAAAAACTCTGATAGCTGTTTGAATAAGCCTATCTACAAATTCAGCGTAAGATTCATTAGCTCCTTGTATTATCTTAGATAATTGACCTTGTAAACCTCCATGTCCTTGTAAAGTCTTCCATGCCCTAACCGCATCTACAGCAATTTGTATGTATACGCCAGGATAATATGCAATTTGTTGCTGCTGATCCTCATAAGGTCCCTTTCCTAACAACATATCTAGATTTCTCTGAGGATAACCAGCTGCTGCATTTCGCCTAGCCGTCTTCTTGCAAAATTCCTCATTGGCAACCTTCCATAACAGGTATTGTCCTCCATTTAGCACAGCTTTGCACATATTAGCCCAATCTGCTGGCGTCATGTTCAAGTTGGTAATGGATTTGACCAAGCTTACAGTGAAGGGTGCTTGAGGATCATAGGTTGTTACAGCCTCTTTTAGCTGCTTCACTGTTTTGAAATTTAAAGCATGGTAAATTCGCTGCCCTCCTACCTCAAATACAGGGCATGTTAATACTTGAGATCCTGTCTCAGGATCCCGAATATCAACTGCGGGGTTTGGGAACCTCCCAGCATATGGAGGTGGTGCTGTTGATTGGACACTTATGCCCTCTGGTGATAGAAAGGTGTTAGTAGCAGTCTCCTGTTGTAACTTTTCCCCTGATGGCTTTTTCTGCTCTAAACTTCCTTCCTCTGTCTGAATTGAAGGCTTTGGACTAAGGAAAACCAGATACGAACGTCCACAATGGCAATGTGCCAACTGGCAGAGTTCCTGGGCTGTTCTTTTCTATTCTTTTAAAATCTTCACCATGATGGTTCCATTGTGATATACTTAACAACTCCTCCTTAAAAAGCCATGGGCTACATTTTTGTATTGTATCAACGTATGCCCTGACTGCTCTTGATTTTACTGGGATGCCTCCTTCCTCTAACAATTTACTTAACACTCTTTCGGTTTGTTTTTTACTAATTTCTGATCCTGTATTTCTACTATAATACAACCCAACAAGATGACACCAAACAAAACCGAGACAGAATGAAATAAAAATGGAACCACACAAAATCATTATAACCTTTCTATCCTCCTGACATGTGCATCCGTCCTTTCTCCCTATCTGTTTCTCAGACGTAAATAGTTTTTCCTCAGATGTAAGCGGTTTTTCTTCCGTCTCACTCATCTCCAGGGACAGGCAACTTAAAACAAAAATGAAGCAAAACAAAAGAGGAATCTTAAAATGGCTGCCCATCCTCTCACCCTGCCCTCAGGGGCGAGCAGTTTACTTACCCTCAGTCGCTCCCAGTGCGAGCCACCAAATGCAGCAGTCTGGCTGGGCACAATTCAGGAGCCACTTGTCAAAAGAAACTAACTTTATTTTTAGAACCACACGCCAAACAAAGCAGCTCCTCAGGAAAAAACCCTCAGAGTCAACTGCCACCACCGGCTTCCCACAAGCCACTCCCCCAACCACCAGCCTCTCCACCTCCCACAATCCTCCTGCTCTTGAGGCCGATTGGCTGGGTCACATGGGCGGAGCCAAAAAAGTCCCCCAATGAGCAGCTTCGTGGCCTGAAAGGGCAGGGAAACAGCCCAATGAGCATCACCGCAGAGGAGCCAATCAGCTAGATGTTGCTGGGGCCGCTGTGAGCCAATCATCAGCTGGCAGTCTGAAAGTTTGCTGGGGCCCCTTCGGCTGTGGCTCTCAACACTGCATATAAATAAGTGAAGAAAGTAAAGGTCCATCAACATCTAAAAAATATTTTAAAAATTGAAGGATATATCTAGAAAGTCCAGATTTCTCTTTCTTTTCTTTTCTTTCTTTCTTTTTTCTTTTCTTTTTTTGGTACTGGGAATTGAACCCTGGGGGATTTAGCCACTGAGCCATACCCCCAGCCCCTTTATTAGAGATAGTCTTGCTAAGTTGCTGAGGCTGACTTTTAACTTGAAGTCCTCCTGCCTCAACCTCCCAAGCCATTGGGATTAGAAAGTCCAACTTTCAAACAACAGAAGTCCAAAAGGAAAGAATTCAGAAGACAGAGAGGAGGACATTTCCCAGTGCACAAGTGATGAGCTTGCAGACAGGAGCTACCAACATTAAGGCTCTCACCAGGGAGCCACGTTCTGAAATCATAGAATCTTAAAGGCTTCAATGGAAAGAGAGAGGGAAAGGGCAGATTCAGAGGATAAGGAATTAAAATCCCATTAAATTCTTAACAGTAACAATGAAAGTTAGAGAAAAACTGATATTAGTCAGCTTCTAATTGCTGATGAGAACAATTTAGAGAAGAGAAAGTTTATTTTAGCTTGTGGCTTCTGAGGTTCAGTCCATGGTCAGCCATTTCATTGCTCTGGGCCCAAGGGAGGTAGAATATCATGGCAGAAGGGTGTGGTAGAGAAATGCAATTCAGGCCTTGGCAACCAGGAAGCAGAGGGCGCTCCACCCACCAGGGACAAAACTTAAACCCCAAAGGCACACCCCCAGTGACTTACTTCATCCAGCCACACACTCCCTGCCTACACTTTGCCATCCAATTAACCCATATCAGTGGATTAATCCACTTCTCAGGTTTCATCTCTCATAATCTAATAGTTTCACCTCTGAATGTTCTTGCATTCTTACACACAGGCTTTTGTGGGACGCCTTATATTGGAACTGCAACAGGGAGAAAAATTACTCCAACTCTGGGCATGGAATCCCACATAAACTGCCAACTGAGCGCGCCTTAGAAGAAGGCGTCTGCAGAGATCCCAGGTCCCAGGGAACCACTGGAGGACACGCCAAGCTGATGCAACAGACCACGGAGGGCAGCAAGGGTAGAGACCCCAGGCCAGCGGGGGAAGGAGGTACCTGAATGACAGCTGGCAACCAGCCCACAGAGTAGGGGGCAGGCAGTTCAAGCAGGAAGATGGAGCACTTCAGAAGGCAGGTCTCCAGGAGATGTAAGAAAAGATTTACTCCTCTGTCAGAGTCATTGGGATGATTAACTGGGCTCATAAAAAGCAATGAATCACAAAACTCTCAGGGAAATAGAGTTATACAAGAGAGAAAAGCTAATCAAGGAATGCTAGAAACTCAGCTGTGGGCTGGCTAGAGCCCTTGCCTAGCATGCATGAGGCACTGGGTTTGATTCTCAGCACCACATAAAGATTAAAAAAAAAAAAATAAAGAAATTGGGTCCACCTAAAACTAAAAAATATTTTTTAAAAAAGGAAATTCAGCTGTAAAAATGTACTGACATGGACATTCTATAAATACTGAATATTGAGTTGCAAGACTGGAGGGAGAGGAAGTGTGTGGTGTAGTGGTATGTGTGTGTGTGTGTGTGTGGGTGGTGTATACATATAGGTATGGTATGTGGACACGGTGGTATGTGTATATGTGGGGGGGGGTGTGCATACTTGTCAGTGTGTAATATATGTGTCTGTATATGTGTGTGGTTTGTTTCTGTGTATGTGTGTGTGTGGAGCCTGTGTATGTGTCTGTGTGTGGCATGTGGGGGGATGGGGAGGAACAAGGCTTATACAAGAACAGAATTTTTTCACAATACAAACTTAGATAAAATTCAACTTAAAAATCAAAAGGACCACTCTAGCCTGTTTTTTGGATCTGTAGAGTTAATGACAGGAAGAACAAAGCTGAGCTGTGTGTTGGCCCTTGTGAGCAGGGGTTGCATGCAGAGGAGAGAGATGGGGCTGCCAGGGTTTTGTAAAAAATTATTCCCTTTTTTTTCTTTTTGTTATTTTGATAAAATATGCCTAACATGACCTAACATGAAAGTTGCCATTTTGACCAGTTTATTTTATTACTTTTGTGTGTGTGTGTATGTGTGTGTGTGTGTGTGTTGCTCGGGACTGAGCATATGAGGAAGCACTCTACCAACTGACCTATATCTGGGGCCCTGTCATTTTGCATTTTGATCATTTTAAAGGGTACGATTCGGTTGCATGAAGCACACGTGCACAATTGTGCCACCACCCACACTATCATCTCCGGAACTGTCAGTTTCCCCAATACCCTCAGCAGCATTCCTGCCTTGCTACAGCCCCTGGCACCCACCTTTCTATCTTCTGTCTCTGTGCATTTGACAAGGTGCCTTGCATATGTGGAATAGGACAGTCTGGCCATCTTTGGACTGGCTTACTGTCCATGGGCACGATGTCCTAAAGGTTTGCCCATGTGGTGGCACAAGTCAGAATGTCAGGCTGGGGATGTGGCTCAAGTGGTAGTGCGCTTGCCTGGCATGTGTGCGGCCCGGGTTCGATCCTCAGCACCACATACAAACAAAGATGTTATGTCCGTCAAAAACTAAAAAATAAATATTAAAAAATTCCCTCTCTCTCTCTCTCTCTCTCCTTAAAAAAAAAAAAAAAGTCAGAATGTCCTTCATTCTTGGTTAAATAACATTGCCCTCCACGCACCCATCTAAACTTCCTAAGTGACGTCTACATATAGCTTTAATACAAACAAATTTTTAAAGAATTGTGGTCTGTCATTTAGGAATTAGAAGAAAGAGAGGAAGCCATGAATCCCTGGCCAGATTTGGGAGAATTAAAAGTAATGGCCAAAACATCTTTCATCTCCCTGTTTTGTCATTGAAGAGAGGTTGCTGGGGACATTTTTATTATTGACTAGATATATAGACACCTACCACAAGGGAGAATGGACTCAGGTGTTAGCACAAAAAGACCGTGAGACACAAACTTCATGGATCAGCTCAGCTCTTCATTTAGGAACAAGGTTTCATGGAGGACGGGGTGATGCACTCTGATGGACCCACTTTCCTGGTGGAAAATGACCCTGGCTAAAGGAGGCGTTTGGGCTTTACAGGTTAGACCAAGAGGTGATTTAGTGAGCGTGTCAGTTTGGCACCCAGGAATTTGGGTTTTGGGGTTGGGGTTTGTGGCCAGCACCTGGAGAGGATTTGTCTTGAAAGAGATTAAAGCTGTCAATGGATGGCTTTCTTTTCCACTCCTTTTTCTCAGACCGCACTATCTGGGGCTTTTCATCTTCTATATCTAACAACAGGGATCACAGAGTCAAGAAAGGCCAAGAAGTGAAGACAGCGAAGGCCGTCCTGGGAGCAGGCAAGGGGAAGAGGGACGCCGTGTCCATGGAGTGAATTTGGGGTGGGTCACAGAGCCAAATTCAGAGGGAGCCAGAGAGCTGGATGGTCTTGAGGGACACCTGTGGCCTGTGGGTGGCCTGGAGGACTCCTCCAGCCTCCCTCTGGAGTCCATCTGTCTGGACCCTGGACACATAGGGACAGCCGATGTCCTAAGATGCACCAGAATTACTCCAACTTGCCAATCCAAGACATTTTCCATGCTGTGCTTGCCTTTCCCCTGGAAAACCCCCAGTAAAGACTCTGGTCCAGGTCTTCCCCTTCCTCCGTCAGCCTCCTGATCAAAACTGGCGATTGCTTATGTGGCTGTGCACGACATGGCATGCCCCCGTCTCTTGGAAAGTGAAAGGAATGAGAACCTGTCAGCAGCATCAGCTTCTCTGCATTATCACTGCCCAGTCCCTTCCCATATTGAAACCCCACAGATGGGAGCCAGGGTTGTAGCTCAGTGGTGGAGCACCTGCCTCACACATGGGAGGCACTGGGTTCATCCTCAGCACCACACAAAAATAAATAAACAAAATAAAAATGTTGCATCCATCTATAAATAAAACTTCTTTAAAACTACATATATCCACAGGCGCAGGTGAGACAGGAGTTCAGCTGTGTCAGCTGGTCATCTCCCCATGGTCTCAGAAATGGAGACCAAGGAGTCACTCAGACTGCATTTGTGTCTGAGGCTCAAGTTCTCTTCCAAGCTCACTGGTTTGGGCTGAATTTATTCCCCTGTGGTCATATGACTGAGGTCCCTCTGTCCGTACTCTCAGGTTCTAGGCATGTGGTCCTCTCACAAAATGGCAGCTAAGCACATCCAGAACAAAGTCCAACACTCTTTACAGAAATCCATCTACATCTAGTATTCAATATTCTTTAAAGAAGCACAGCCAAACTTAGCACCCAATTTTATATTTACAACATAAAATTCAAAATGTCCAGAATATAAACAAAAATGACCAGGAATGCAAAGATAGAGGAAAACATGACCATATTCAGAAAAACAGAAGCAGAAAGGAGAGAAATGATGGAGGTAGCAGAAAAGATCTTTAAAATAGCACTGTCTTCCCCGGGCACAGTGGGGGTGCATGCTTGTAATCTCAGTGGCTTGGGAAGCTAAGGCAGGAGGATCATGAGTTCAAAGTCAGCCTCAGCAAAAGTGAGGTGCTAAGCAACTCAGTGAGACCCTGTCTCTAAGTAAAACACAAAATAGGGCTGAGGATGTGGCTCAGTGGTCAAGTGCTGCTGAGTTCAATCCCTGATAACGCTTACCCCCCCCCACCCCACCCACCCCTGCCGCAAACAGCACTCCTTTTTCTCAGGCCGCACTATCTGGGGCTTTTCATCTTCTATATCAAACAACAGGGATCACAAAAAGTCAAGAAAGGCCAGGAAGTGAAGACAGCGAAGGCCATCCTGGGAGCAGGCAAGGGGAGGAGGGACGCCGTGTCCATGGAGTGAATCTGGGGGTGGGTCATAGAGCCAAATTCAGAGGGAGCCAGAGAGCTGGACAGCCTTATAAACACTAAAGTATGAAAAAGAAACTAAAAGTGAAGAGAATAAAGATATAAAAAGACTCAAATATAACTTTGATAAATGAAATGGTTCATTTGTAATGAAATATAAAATAGCAAGATTAGATATTCTAGAAGAAAAGATTACTGAATTTAAAGACACAGAAGTATAAGCTACAAAATGAAGTGCAGAGAAGAATACAGAAAACAGGTACACAGGTTTAGTGAGCTGTGAGACAAGTACAAGAAGTCTGGTGAACACCTATTTGCAGCACCAGAGGAAGAAAGCAAAGAGAAAGGGACAGAAATATTTTTTAAGTGGCCCAAAGTTTTTAAATTGGATGAAAACTAGAAATCCACAGATCTAGAATCTCAACAAACCCAAGCATGAGAATCACAAAGAAAATCAAACCAAAGCCCATCATGATAAACTTTCCAAAAGCAAGTGATAAAGAGAAAAAGACTAAAGACACTCAGAAGTAGGGGAAATACATTTCACACAGAGGAATGAAGAGCAGACTTCACATTAGAACCTCGTTGTCCAGGGAGGAGGAAAAAGGAACACCTTTTTAAAAATGCTATTCATTCTGGGGCTGGGGTTGTGGCTCAGTGGTAGAGCACTTGCCTGGCATGAGTGAGGCACTGGGTTTGATCCTCAGCACCACATAAATAAATAAAATGAAGGTGTTGTGCTGGGATTGTGGCTCAGTGGTATTGTGTCCATCTACAACTAAAAAAAATTTTTTTAAATGCTATTCATTCTGTATCCATGAGCTCTATCTCAGTGAAAGTACCTTTAACAATGAAGGTAATACACACTATTTTTTTCAAGACCAACAAAAACTGAAAGGATTCAACACCAGTAGACCAGGAAATAATGGAGTTCTTCAGGCAAAGACAAAAATAATATCAGATGAAAATATGGATTAAATTAATTAAGAGGATTGGAAATGGTAAATATCTAGATAAACAGAATTATTAATTCCCATTTTAAATCTTTTTAAAAGATAATTGAGGGTTAAAGCAAAAATAACAGCAATGTAGTAGGGGTTCATAGTACACAGAAGAAGTAAAATCTATGGCATCAACAACACAAAGGGCGATGTGGGGAAAGGGAAATCTCTGTACGATTCTTACGACATCAGTGAAGTGGCATTATATTGCTGAAAGCAAAGTGTGTTAAATTAAAGATGATGCTGTAATCCCTAGAGGAACCAGTGAAAATTATAAAACAAAGAAGAATAGCTAATAAGCTGGTGGTAGAGACAAAATGAAATCAACAAACATACTCAATCCAGGGCTGGGGTTGTGGCTCAGCGGTAGAGCTCTCAACTTGCACATGCGAGGCACTGGGTTCCATCCTCAGCACCACATAAATAAGTAAGTAAGTAAATAAATAAATAAAAATAAAGGTATTAAGAAATACTCAATCCAAAGTTAGGGAAAAAAGAATAGAGAACGTACGGGACAAACAGAACCTAAGTACTAACATGACAGATACAAATGCAACCCCGCAGACAATCACTCTAGGTACAAATGGTTTAAGATTCCAAATAAAAGTCAGAGATTGTTAGGGAAGATTTTTTTTTAATATTTATTTTTTAGTTATCGACGGACACAACATCTTTGTTTGTATGTGGTGCTGAGGATCGAACCCAGGCCGCACGCATGCCAGGCGAGCGTGCTACCACTTGAGCCACATCCCCAGCCCAAGGGTAGATTTTTTTAATAGTTATTTTATGGTTGGACACAAAATGTTTATTTTATTTATTTTTATGTGGTGCTGAGGATCAAAGCCAGGGCCTCACACGTGCTAGGTGAGGGCTCTACCACTGAGCCACATCCCCAGACTGTTAAGGTAGATTTTTAAAAACAACTATATGCTGCCTACAAAAACACTAAAAATATGTCTTTTAGTATAAAGACATTTTAAATTAAAAGGGAGAAAAAGATGTGCTAAACATTAACCAAAAGGAAGATGGAGAGGCTATTTTACAACAGATTATGTAGACTTCAGAATAAGGGAAATTGTCGGTGTTAAAAAGGATGATCCTTAATGGCGCAAAGATCAATTCATCAAGGAAATATAACAATCTTCAATGTGTATTCATTTATTAACAGAGCTTCAAATGTACATGAAGCAAAAAAATATGCAGACCAACTTCTGGTAACTGAAGTTGCATCCCAATTTCTGCCTCAAAAAAAAAATAAGCAAATGGGCTGGGGATGTAGCTCAGATGTAGAGTGTGCGCTTCCCATGTACAAGGCCCTGGTTCCCTCTCCAGCACCCCACAAAGAAACCAGTAAACATTCAAGTGGTCCAACTAAGAATAAACCAAAGAGACAAATGAGCAACATCATAAAGGAAAACCAAAACATGCCTAAGTGAATTTTCACAGTATAAGAGAATACTAGAATACTATGGACAACTTCATTCCATTTTCTTGGTGAAAATGAATCAGTAAATACGGCTCAGAAGAAGTGGGCACCTGAATAGGCCAGTAATGATGGAACACATTTAAAAGACAAGGAGCACCTCTTCAGAAAGTCACCACATCCAGAGAGCTTCCAGCCAAGTTTTCCCCAACATGTAGAGAGGAATAGGTCACTCTTGTGTTTTATATAATATTCCAGAGCATGGAAAACTGTGGAAATCTCCCCAAATTATCCTAGGAAGTTTGCATGCTCCTGATATGAAATAAATTAAAAGACCATATTCCAAAAAGAAAGCCACAGGCCAATCTAAACAAAACCATGGATAACCATATCCATTAGTATAGTAGTGCGTGATACCCAAGAAAGGCTCAAAACAGAAGTACAATTGATGAAGGCTCACTACCGTCAGGTAGAGGGTCTTTGAGTTCCAGAGCAAGAAGACAAATGCTTAAGGCCTGCAGCTTTGCTGACAGTTGGAGTTAACCTTACATATTCCTCATCCTCCAGAAACCCAAGGCTGCCCCTTAATTGGCCTAGCCTCAGTGGGGCTAGCCAAGCTCCTGAGAGCTTCCTATGGCCCAGGCCTAGTCCCTGCAAAAGGAAACCAAGCCAAAGAATGGAAATAGAGAAGAAAGGAAGGAAGGAAGGAAGGAAGGAAGGAAGGAAGGAAGGAAGGAAGGTAGGAAGGAAGGAAGGAAGCTTCTTAGATATTAAGTGGTGTGGGGAGATACCTTTGTTCATCATCATCATCATCATCACCATCATCATCATAATGGTGAGGGTAAGAAGTGTTTTAGTGGGCTGGGGAGAGAGATGCTTAGGTGGGCATAGGTGGGAATATTTTGGAGAAGAGAAACAGGTTTTGGCAAGTGTGGAGGTGGGTGAGCAGAACAGCAGCTTGGGTAACTCCCAAAGAGACATGGATGGCCACAGCATAACTTGAGAATAACTGTGGTTATGAAAGTGTTTAATGAACCAAAAATGTCCTCTGGGGGTATAGCTCAGGGGTAGAGCATTTGACTGCAGATCAAGAAGTCCCTGGTTCAAATCCAAGTGCCCCCTGTGTCACCAACCTTTTCTTAAGGAGAAGTCAACCCCTGTTATCTGGCAGATCCAGCCTCCCAACATCGAATTTCCCCAACATGGTGAACACTGAAGTGTTCCTGTTGTCACATTTTTTCTTGTTTCATTTTTAAGTCCTCAGCCATAATCATTTCCTGGAGGATAGGAGCCTGCCCTAGGTTTTCTCTCTCCCTACTGAGTAATTATTACTTTCCTCATTTTATTTGTTTATACCATGCTTCCTCTTAAAAAAAATTGGATCTGAGACAGTTTACAATAAAAACGCAATAAAATTCTAACCAGACAAATGTGTGCTATAGGAGGCAAGACCTGAATGTCTAGAAACAGCAAGAGACATTTATTCCAAAGAGCTGTCGTTAGAAGCTACTACTACTGGGAA